>NC_059331.1:2656416-3856416 GCF_018350155.1 Leopardus geoffroyi | reverse complement strand
GTCTCCTGCCCTTGTGGAGGGGGGACTGGACAAAATGGGGGGGGGGTCCCACTTCTTCCGGGAGAGAGAGACCATGTTCTGCGCGGATCAGGGACCCTTTCCCTCTGGGACTACGGGGCAGAAGACTGGGATCCCCCCCCACCCCCGAGAAAGTGAGTTTTTCTCTTTGTATAAGAGTGGGTCTGCCGTCGCTTTCAACACTGTTTATTCAAACGGAAGCAGCTGGGTGGTTTTCCCACCTCTGCGTATGTAGATATATCGACTTTGTATTAAAGGAAGATCGTCTGACCCCGGCCGGTGGTGGAGTCTTTGTCCTAACCCCGTCCGTCCCGTCCCGTCCTGTCCCTGGGGCAGGCGGGTGCCCGGAGAGCTGGTCTGTACTCCTTCCATCGCGTAAACAGTCTCCTAAAGAATGTGGCCCAGAGAGGTCGTGTTGCTCGTCCAAGGTCACACGGTGTCTAAAGGGCCGTAGTGGGATCTGAGAACCCAGAACCAGAGGGGCCGGGCCAGCTCTGACAGGGCAGTCATCAGCCCAGTTTACAGATGGGGAAACAGAGGCTCAGAGAGGGACAGGTGCCGCCTGCAAGTCACACAGTGGGTTTAAAGCAGAGCTGGGATTCGTGCCCCGCCAAAGGCCACGCCATGCTGCCCTCCCCTGACGGAGCGGAGTCCGTGGAGGGAAGCACGGGGTTGGAGCCACTGTTCTCCCCACGCCATGGGCCACCCAGTGACTGGATCCAAACACCGAGCTGGTCAGACGCTGGGGGCTGGAGGGTGTGCCCAAGCCTTCCTCCTCTGGCAGAGGTGCCGGGGGGTGGGTTGAACGATCCCTCCCGTGGTCACAGAGGAGCTCCAGGGACAAGAAAGGGTGGCCTTGGGGCAGGGGCCCAGCCTAGGAAAGGGTAGGGTCACCCGTTTGAGAAACCATCAGATCCAGGAGTCAGAAAGTCTATAAAGTAGCTGGAAATGACGCCATTAACAAGCTTAGTCAAACAGATTTATCAGATCCTATATCCCCCACCCCCAGGATTCTCAGACACACGCAGAACATTTCTACAGATCAGCAGTGGAGATCTTCACAAATCCCAAGAAACAAATACTAGATAACCAGATGTCGGCCTCAAGGGGTGTTAGCCTCCCTTGAGAAGGGCTTACGATAAAAAAAAAAAAAACTGTTAAAGTAAAAAACATAAAGCACATTTCTAAGCAAGGCACAGGTTAAGGAAGGAATCGACATGAAACTCACAAAGCTTTTGAAACAGCAATTCGGATAGTAGGTGACCTCAGGTAACCTGTCAGACGCAGACAGAGGGAGACCCAGAGCAACCGTATAGCCTGGAACGTGTTGAAAACGAGAAAGACCTGAGCCAAGCTTTCGATTCAAATAACTGAAAAAGAAGAAATCTCGGTAAAAAAAGAAAGCAAGCTAAAAAGATTTAACTTCTGGACGGTTTTGAGGTTGTTGTTTTTTTTTCATGTTTATTTTTTGAGAGAGAGCATGAGCAGGGGAGGAGCAGAGGGCAGGGCAGGGGCGGGGGGGGGGGGGGCGTGGACAGTGAAGGGAGAAAGATTAGGAAGAAGCAGGACCACGTCAGAGTTCCTGAACCCTGATGACAAGTAGGGGGGAAGGGATCTTCTTAGTAACAGACGGTGGGACAAGGACGGACGGAACCGTCAGATTCTGACCCAAGCCTGGTCGTGCCTGAATCGTTCAGGACTTGACCAAGACTGCTCTGCCCAGAGAATCCTGCCCTCAAAACCCACCCCTCTAAGGAAGCAGCTGTTTTCCTTCTTTGGTCTCCCGAGCCCTCTAAACAGGGGCTACCTTTCCCTCCGAACCGGAAACAGGACAAGGAGGGTCTCCAGGGAAAGAGAACCCGTGTGACCCTCAGCACTGGGGCTCAATCCCTGAGATGCTCATGCTTATTGGTGCTGGTAGCACTGTTCCAAAGGCTCCGTGGAAACTGAGGACACGTAAGGAATTGCCTCAAACCCACAGACGTGACCAGAGACAGCATCTCCAGGCGCCTTGGCCCTACAGCAGGACAGCATGACCTCAGCCCCATTCATTGAGCGCTTACTGTATCCTTCGGCTCGTGCCGCACCGTTTAAGCCTTCCAACGATGCGTCGGTGGACAGATGAGGGAACTGAGGCGCAAACAGGTCGGGGCTCTTACCCAAGATCACACTGATAATACGCAGTAGAGCCCGGACGTGAGTTTGCCCATGTCCCAGAGCCCTCATGAGGGCGCTCCAGGCATCTGCGTTCCACCTGCCCACGGCCGACCTCACCCCCAGGCAGGAAGGGGCGGAGCCTAGAACAGAGCCCATCACCAAGGACTTGGGGACCAAAGCGCTCCGGGGAGTTCAAAGACCCTAAGTACACCCTTTGTCCTGAACAATGTCACGTTACAACGTTGAAAGCAAAAACACGCATGAGGGGAAATGGATCAAACCACGGCCGTGCAGGAGACTGAACCTAACTCGGCAAAGGAAAAGACCGAGCTGGCAAAACAGGAAGGATCTTGAGATCAGGAGCGCAGTGGCAAACGCGATCAACTCCACACGTACGACGGGACTTTGTGCCCAACAAACAGAAAAGGCACACTCTGTGCGAACACGGAGAGCCATCACGCAACCGGACCGTGTGTCAGGATAAAGGCGAGCTCCGCATTCAGACTTCACTCGCTACCCACGACGCAACAGAATTAGAAATCCGCGTGGATACGTGGGGTGGAGGGAGGTCACTGAATATAAATGAAACAAGCAAGGACGTATTCAGAGGGAAATAGGTAGCCTTGCTACAAATGGGTGAGGAAAATAACAAAATAAACTCGTTAAGATTTCACCTTGATCATCTACAAAAAAAGAGAACAAAAGTCTAGGGAAAATACTAAGAAAATCAGAAATTAATGAGTGGGGAACTACAGGGACGCCTGGGTGGCCCAGTCGGTTGAGCGTCTGACTTCGGCTCAGGTCATGATCTCACAGCTCGTGAGTTCGAGCCCCAGGTCGGGCTCTTTGCTGACAGCTCGGAGCCTGGAGGCGGCTTCGCATTCTGTGTCTCCGTCTCTGCCCATCCGCCCACTCGTGCTCTCTCTCTCTCTCTCTCTCTCTCAAAAATAAATATTAAAGAATTAAAGAATCACTCTGAGCAAAACAGGTAGGCTGCAAGAATGTCCTTACATTAACCAATATAGAACCTTTAAAAAATTTGTTTTAATGTTTATTTATTTTTGAAAGAGAATGTGTGCGAGTGGGAGAGGGGCAGAGAGAGAGGGAGACAGAGGATCCAAAATAGGCTCTGCGCTGACAGCAGAGGGCCCGATGTAGGGTTTGAACTCTTGAACCACAAGATCGTGACCTGAGTCGAAGTCAGATGTTTAACTCCCTAAGCCACCCAGGCCACCCCAACATGGAACATTTTAATTTTCTTAAACCTGGTACATTTTAACACACATAAAGCAAATACGTATTAGGGATAAACACATGCCAGCAAATATATAAAAACTCATCTCTATGGCAACACTACCCAAAGCAATCTACCGATGCAATGCAATCCCTATAAAAATCCCAAAGATCTTTTTGGCAGAAATGACAAACTCAATTCTCAATCTCTTTTGGAATTGCAAAGGATACACCAAAAAATCTTGACATACAGCAGAATAAAACAGAATAGACAAAACAATCTTGAAATGGGACAATAAAGTTGGAGGACTCACATTTCCTGATTTCAAAACTTACACTAAGCAAAATACTGTGATGCTGGCATAGGGATAGACCTATAAATCAATGGAATGCAGTCTAGAATCCAGAAAACCCATACATCTATGACCAATTGATTTTTGACAAGGGTGTCCATCCAGTGAACGAACAGTCTTTGACAAATGGTGCTGGGACAATGGGAAATCTACACGCAAAAGAACAACTGGACCCCTACCTCACACCATATCCAAAACTTAACTTAAAATGGCTCAGAGACCTAAATGTAAGAGCTACAACTATGAAGCTCTTAGAAAAACTCATCTACAGGGGCGCCTGGGTGGCGCAGTCGGTTGAGCGTCCGACTTCAGCCAGGTCACGATCTCGCGGTCCATGAGTTCGAGCCCCGCGTCGGGCTCTGGGCTGATGGCTCAGAGCCTGGAGCCTGTTTCCGATTCTGTGTCTCCCTCTCTCTCTGCCCCTCCCCCGTTCATGCTCTGTCTCTCTCTGTCCCAAAAATAAATAAACGTTGAAAAAAAAATTAAAAAAAAAAGAAAAACTCACCTATAAACAAATTCAGGGTAGGCGTGCCTGGGTGGCTCAGTCATTTGAGCATCCAATTCTTGATTTGGGCTTAGGTCATGATCCCAGGGTCATGGGATCAAGCCACGCATTGGGCTCAGGACTGAGTGTGGAGCCTACTTAAGATTCTCTCTCTTTCTCCCTCTGCCCCTCTCCCCTGCTCTCACTCTGTCTTCAAAAAATAAAAATAAATAAATTTTAAACAAATTCAGGGTAAGTGCTCCCTTTGGGCAAGATGATGGGGAATGCATTCAGCAAAGGGTACATAGGTATTTTCAACTATGTGTAGTGTTTTAAGTTAGGTATAAAGAACACGCTATTAAATCACTTCTGTGTATGAGGAATTATAAAATAAAAAAATATAATATATCCATAGGAAGAGGGAGAAATATTACCCAAAGCATTAGATTTTTAAAGATAAACTTCTCTAACTTGATAAATTAATTCGATCACGTTGAAATTTCAGAAGCGAAGGTGGCAAACTTTTTTCTTCGAAGAACCACATATAAATATTTTAGACTTTACAGACTGAAAGTACTCTGTTACAACTAGTCAGCTGGGCTGCTATGGCACTCAAACTGTCACAGACAAACCGAACGGCCATGGCTGTGTTCCAATAAAATGTTATTTACAAAAACAGGTGGTGGGCTGGTTTTGGCCCACAGGTCACAATTTGTCAATCCCTAATTTAGAAACGTGCCCATTGTATTCAGAAACGAGACAACGAATATCCATTATCAGAACAATTATTTCATGTAATACTGGTGACACCAGCCAATGCAATAAGACAAGAACAAGAAATGAGGTACAAGTTTGAAAAAGAAAAAGACAAAGTTTTTAATATTGCCAAAGATAGGATTGCCTACCTAGACAACTCAGAAGAATCACCTTAAACTGTGTTAGAGGCAATAAGGAAACCCAATAAAATACTGATTATGAAGCCATCATAAAAAGTCATTGGCGGGGTACCTGGGTGGCTCATTCAGTTGAGCATCCAACTCTTGATTTTGGCTCAGGTGGTGATCTCACAGTTCGTGGGTTCAAGCCCTGCTGTCAGCACAGAGCCTGCTTGGGATTCTCTCCTCTCTCTCTGTCCCTCCCCTACTTGTGTTCTCCCTCAAAATAAATAAACGTTAAAACGAAAGTCATCGGCTTATTTCTAAAGTTGGGGCAGCTCAACTAAAAACACTTCCAGCCGCAGAGAGCTCTGATCCAATTTCTTATCAGCTGCTCGGCACAGTCATTTTTAGACCTTTATGACCACATGCTCACAGCCCAGAAGAAAAGTAATTTTCCACATAAAAGAGAGGTCTGCCACACTCCCACACTTGGCATTTGAATCCGACTCTTACTCTCTATGCAAAGTCAGGCAGAATTCACTGGCTCTTCTCTAACCTGTGTGTGTAACCAGTTAGGCTCCTCCCTTTAGTTTGCAAGTAGTTGCTTGAAAGACGGGATTTTTTTAAGTCATTGTTTTGTAGCACTAGGATGTGTACGAGTACTACCTTGTATAAGTCAGCTATGTGATAGATGCTTCAGAAAGGAAGAGAGGATTTTAATAATGAAAATAATAATAAAGTTAGTAAGTAAAAAAAAAAAAGATGGATGTAAAACAGCTTATTTGCATAGTCTCAAAGTATCTTCACACAAGATGCTTTTTATTTTATTTTTTTTTTAATTTTTTTTTCAACGTTTATTTATTTTTGGGACAGAGAGAGAGCATGAACGGGGGAGGGGCAGAGAGAGAGGGAGACACAGAATCGGAAACAGGCTCCAGGCTCTGAGCCATCAGCCCCAGAGCCCGACGCGGGGCTCGAACTCACGGACCGCGAGATCGTGACCTGGCTGAAGTCGGACGCTTAACCGACTGTGCCACCCAGGCGCCCCTCACACAAGATGCTTTTTAATTACAAAGGGAAAAGAACTTAACATCGGGGAAGCCTGTCGACCAAGACCTTAACCAAGTGATCAGAGTCAACACCCCCTAGCGGCCAGACCTATCGACACCACACACTGCTTGATTCACTGCACTGAGACGGAAGGACCCGGGATCACTTCCATGATATTCTTGTCCCCAAAGGCACCACCTCAGTCGAATCGTGAGTGAACACCAGGCAGACTCGAGGTGATGGAGTTGCTACAAAATAACCAACCAGTAGCCTTGACGGTGTCGCGACTGTAAAACATCAAGGAATGAGAACCTATCACAGACCAGAGGAAACTGCGGAAGTGTGACGGCAAAATGCATCTTGTGGTTCTAGGTTGGATCCTGGACCAGAAAAAAGGACACGAGAGGCACACTGGTTCAATTTGAATAAAGTCGGGGGGCGCCTGGGTGGCTCGGTCAGCTAAGCGTTCACCTTCGGCTCAGGTCATGATCTCATGGTTCGTGAGTTTGATCCCTGCATCTGGCTCTCTGCTGTTGGCACAGAGCCTACTTCGGATCCTCTGTCTCCTCTCTCCCCGCCCCTCCCCTGCTCACTCTCACTGTCAAAAATAAGTGAACATTTTTTAAAAGTTAAAAAAAAATTGAATAAAGTCTGTAGATTAGTTACTGGCATTGCATCAATGTTAATTTCCTGATTTCACCGATGCACTGTGCCATGAGGAAGAGGCTGAGTGAAGAATACACAAGAACTACTTTATTTTTTTAATTTTTTTTAATGTTTATTTATTTTTGTGAGAGAGAGAGACAGAGCGTGAGCAGGCAAGGGGCAGAGAGAGAGGGAGACACAGAATCCCAAGCAGGCTCCAGGCTCCGAGCTGTCAGCCCAACGTGGGGCTCATACCCACGAACCAGGAGATCATGACCTCAACCGGAGTCAGATATTTAACCTACTGAGCCACCCAGGCGCCCCGTGGAACTCTCTACTATTGTAGCAACTTACTTGGGAGTGTAAAACTATTCCAAAATAAATAGTTATAATTTTTATTGAATTATAATTGATTTACAATATTAAATCAGCTTCAGATGTACATGATAATGATTCAATACTTGTATACCTTATGAAATAATCACCATGATAGGTCTAATTACCATCTACCACCATGTAAAGTTATTACAGTACCACTGACTCTATTCCTTATGCTGTACGTTATACCCCTGTGACTTATTTATTGTATAACTGGTAGTCTGTACCCTTTGATTATCCTCATGTACTTCACCCATCGCCCCGACCCCTCTCCCCTCTGACAACCACCAATTTGTTCTCTGTGAGTCTGCCTCTGTTTTTTTTTTTTTTTTTAGAGTCCCCATATGAGCGACATCCCATAGTATTTGTCTCTCTGACCCGTTGTCACAAATGTCAAGACTTCATTCCCTTTAATGGCTGAGTCATATTCTGTGTAGACACACACCACACCTTCCTTATCCATTCCTTATCACTGGACGCTTAGGCTGCTTCCCTATCTTGGCTGTTGTAAATAATGCTGCAATGACTATAGGGGTGAATGTATCATTTTGAATTAGTGTTTTTGTTGTCCTCAGATAAACACTGAGAAATGGGATTCCTGGATCATAGGGTAGTTCTTTTTTTTTTTTTTTTTTAAATGTTTATTTATTTTTGAGAGAGAGAGAGAGAGCGTGAGCAGGGGAGAGGCAGAGAGACAGGGAGACACAGAATCCGAAGCAGGCTCCAAGCTCGGAGCCATCAGCACAGAGCCTGATGCGGGGCTTGAACCCATGAACCGTGAGATCGTGACCTGAGCCAAAGCCAGATGCTCAACCAACTGAGCCACCCAGGTGCCCCCCCCACCCCTATCATAGGGTAGTTCTATTTTTAATTTTTTAGGAGCCCCCATACTGCTTTCTATGGAGGCTGCACCAGTTTGCATTCCCACCGACAATGCATGAGGTTCCCATTTCTCCACATCCACGCCAACACCTGTTGTTTCTTGTGTTGTTGATTTTAGCCACTCTGACAGGTGTGAGGTGGTTTTGTGGTTTGGGTTTGTATTTCCCTGATGATGAGTGATGTTGACCATCTCTCGTGTGTCTCTTAGCCCATCTGGGGGTTTTCTTTGGAAAAGTGCCGATTCACATCTTTTGCCCATTTTTTAATAGGGTTGTTTAGTTTTGTTATTGTTGTTAAGTTGTTGGAGTACTTTATATATTTTGCATATCAACCCCTTATCAGATATATTATTTACACCTATCTCTCTCCCATGCACTTGGTTGCCTTTTCATTTTGTCAGTGGTTTCTTTTGCTGTGCAGAAGCTTTTTAGTTTAATCGAGCCGTCTCTGTTTTTGCTTTTGTTTCCCTTACCCAAGGAGAAAGATTCAGAAAAATATCGGGAAGACCCATGTCAGAGAGCTTAATGACTGTATTTTCTTCAAGGAGTTTGATGGTTTCAGGGATTACATTCAAGTCTTTAATGTGTATGAGTTTTGAGTTTTCTGTTTTGAGTTTATTTTTGCGTAGGGGGTAAGAACGTGGTCTGGTTTTCCCCACTCCATTTGTTGAAGAGACTGTCTTTTTCCCCACTGCAGGCTTGTGTCTCCTTTGTTGTAGATTAACTGACCATTTGAGTGTCCACTTAAAAGTCTGAGGTGCCTGGGTGACTGTCGGTTAAGCGTCCCACTCTTGGTTTCAGCTCAGGTCGTGAGCTTGAGGTTTCATGAGTTCAAGCCCCACGTCGGGTTCTGTGCTGACAGTGTGCACAGACTACTCAGGATTCTCTCTCTCTCCTTCTCTCCCTGCCCCTCCCCCACTCATGCTGTCTCTGCCTCTCTCAAAATAAACTTAAAAAATTTTTGCTTTAAGTTAGGGTAATTCTTTCACGGTCATCAGCTAGTTGTAACAACAGCAGTAGCCGATGAGAAGTTGGAAATAAAAAGGATCCCGGATCGTCACGGTGGGTGCCGGGGCCTGGGAGGAGGGGAGACTGGGGTGTCAGTGTTGAGCAGGTTCAGGGTTTCAGATCTGCAAGAACAGAGTTCCGGGCGTCACAGCGGGGCCGGCTACGCAGCGAGGTGAACACACTTGCTGCCCTGTGTGCTTAGAAGCAGTTACGATGGTACATTTTACGTTACGTGTATTTTGACACAACAAGAAGAAAGAAAATAGTAAGGATGATAAATATATCCACGTCCGGGGCCCTGGGTGGCTCAGTTCGGTTGAGTGTCTGACTCTTGATTTGGGGTCAGGTCCCGATCTCACAGGATCAAGCCCCTGGTCGGCTCCCTGATGAGTGTGGGATCCTCTCTCTGCCCCTTCCCCGCTCGTGTGTGCTTGTGTGTGTGTGTGTGTGCGCACACAGTCTCTCTCAACATAAATAGACATTAAAAAATGTATCCACGTCGAAAAGAAAACGCTAGATCTTTTCTCGAGGATACATACGTGATTTTAGATCCCCAGGAAAAATGAGACCGGGCAGCGACACGGACGCACTGGGAGGACACCTGTGCTGCCGTATGGCCGTTTCCACGAGGACCACGCGCTGTTTGCCGTGGCTCCAGCGGCGACGTGGAGTCCCTGTCCCCTCCCCCTCAGATCTGGGTGAGCTCGTGACTGTCTCCACCTGTAGGATTTGGGGCGAGTGGTGCCGAGGGATCCCCCAGGTGAGGTCGTGACATGCCATTAGCTTTCGCCTGGTTTACGAGACATTCGCCTGTTGGAAGCTGCTCCTCAGGACACCGTCCCCTGGGTCCCCGCCGTGCCACCAGCAAGCCCCACCCGCGCCCAGAGGCCCCGCATATCACACCGTGGAAGGAGCCCGGCCCACGGGGTCCGGGTGGCCCGCCCACAGCATCAGGACCCACAACGTGACAAGGTCGTTGGTGCTGACCGCGGAAAGGCTGCCGCAACCCAGCCCCGCGCAGAGGGCAAGGAGGAGGCCAGGGCGAACGCTGGGTACACCCGGACTTTGGTTTTTGCAGTAAGATCTCTGACTTCATGGTGGAAAATGCATTTGCAGGGTGATCATGTGACTACAAATGAATAAAAAAAAAAAAAAAAAAAAGGAAGGAAGGAAAGCCTTTTCCAGCCACGACTGCTTTCTAGAGATTTAGCAGCAGCCCAGAAGAACAAAGACGCTGCGAAATCTTGCCAAGTCCCCCGGGGGCCCCGGCCCTGTCCCCAAAGACGACTCCCACTTATTGCGTGGTAATTGTCCTGTTTCACACCGCTCTGATACGCTACCGTAATCACCCGTTTTGCAGATGCGAAAACAGAGGCACAGAGGGGTTAAGCAACTCACCAAAGACCACCCAGCCAGAAGAGGGCAGGGCCAGGATTCGAACCCGGGCCTCCCGGCCCCACGGCGCTCAAATATCAAACAAGCCTTGTGTCCGGGGACCGACGAGAGGGTCAAGAGTGGACAAGACGTGCCAACACCACCACCGCCCCCGGCCTTCATGGGGCGTGTTGCCGAGCGGGGGAAACACACCCAGAAACGGAATTTCTATTCTGTTTTGCCAGGTAGAACACAGGGGCCACGGCACACAGACGGGAGGGTGTTGAGGAGGCCTCCCAGAGGGGCGCCCGGGTGGCTCAGACGGCTAAGCGTCTCACCTCGGCTCAGGTCACGACCTCACGGTTCATGGGTTCGAGCCCCGCGTCAGGCTATGTACCGACAGCACGGAACCTGCTTGGGATTTTCTCTCTCTCTTGCCCAACTCACTCTTGCTCTCTCAAAATAAGTAAATCAACTTAAAAAAAAAAAAAAAAAAAAAAAAAAGGATATCAGGCCCGAGGCTCAAGTCCCTAGGTAGGCAAACTTTTATTAATATAATTATTCCCTATATATATTTTAAATGATCGAACTTTTATTTTTACAGCTGTTTTAGGTTCACCGCAAAGGTGAGCAGGAAGTCCAGATTTCCCACAAGCCCCCGGGGTTCGAACCCACGACCCGGGAGATCGTGACCTTGAGTCGCTATCAAGGGTCGGACGCTCAACCGACTGAGCCCCGCCAGCGCCCCCTGGTGAAATCTTAGCAAATTTCAACTCGCCAACAGCAGATATCTAGGGCGTTGACCTGGCTGTATGCTAGATCTCCAGAATATACTCACACGGGCAACCAAAGGTTTGTATTCTGTCACCAGCGTCTCAGGGGCTCCTCCCTGTCACCCCTGCTCCCTGCCCACCCCCCCCCCCAAATCCCTGGCAAGCACCATTCTACTCTCTGCTTTTAGGAGTTGGACTTTTTTTAGATTCCACATACAAGTGAGTACCACGTAGTTTTGGTCTTTCTGTGTCTGGCTTATTTCCTGCAACATAATGTCTTCCAGGTCCCTCCATGTGACCCCCAATGACGGGATTTCCCTCTTTCTCGAGGCTGAATAACATTCCGTTGCAGACATATACATATCTTCATCCATCCATCCTTCAGTGACACCTAGGTTGTGTCCATAGCTTGGCTATTGTGAATAACACTGCAACGAACACGGGGACACGGATATTTCTTTGAGATCAATTTCAGGGGCACCTGCGTGGCTCAGTCGGTTAAGGGGCCGACTTCGGCTCGGGTCATGGTCTCACGGTTGGTGGGTTCGAGCCCCGTGACGGGCTCTGTGCTGACAGCTCGGAGCCTGGAGCCTGCTTCGGATTCTGCGTCTCCCTCTCTCTGCCCCTCCCGCCTCGCGCTCTCTCTGAAAAATGAATAAAGCTTACATTTTTAAAAATAAGGAAATAAAATTGGGTTATTTGTTTTTTTTGTTGCTACTGGGTTGCAGGATCCCTTACATATTTTGGAGATGACCCCCTTATCAGATGTGTTCTTTGCAAATATTTCCTCTCATGCCGTATGTTATGACTTCACTCTGTGGCTGGCTTCCTTTGCTGCTCAGGATCCTTTTAGTTTGACGTGATCGTTTCTGCCTCTTTTTCCTTTTGTTGTCTGTGTTCTTGGCGTCGTGTTGGGAAAAAAAAAAAAGAAGAAAAGAAAAATTGCCCGGCCAATGTCACGAAACTTTTTCCCTGTTCTCTTCTAGTATT
This sequence comes from Leopardus geoffroyi, assembly GCF_018350155.1. Classification (NCBI taxonomy): domain Eukaryota; kingdom Metazoa; phylum Chordata; class Mammalia; order Carnivora; family Felidae; genus Leopardus; species Leopardus geoffroyi. The sequence goes on along the minus strand of NC_059331.1, from coordinate 3,844,194 downwards.
TTACGATTTCAGGCATTCACACTTACATCTTTAATCTATTTTGAGTTGATTTTTGTGGGGGGGGGGGGTAAAATAAGGATCGGATTCCACTGTTTTGCTCAGGGCTGTCTGGTTTTCCCAAGACCACTTATGGAAGAGACCCTCATTTCCCCACTGTGTGGGCTTAGCACTCCTGTCAAAGCTCCGCTGATCGTAGAAGCGTGGGCCAGTTTCTGGGCTCTCTGGTCTGTTCCACTGACACGCGTTCCTGTTTTTATGCCAGTACCATACCGTTCTGATCACCGTAGCTCTGAGGTATACTTTGAAATCAGCAAGTTTGATGACTGTGGCTTTGTTCTCGTTCAACATTCCTGTGGTTATTCAGGGTCTCGTGTGGTTCCACACAGAGTTAAGGATTTGGTTTTTTCTACTTCTGCAAAAGACAAAAAAAAATGCCACCGGCATTTGTATAGAGATCACACTGAGTCTAGAGATCGCTTTGGGTGATGGGGACATTTTGACGATATTCCGTCGTCCAGTCCACAAGCACAGAATGTCTTTCCATTTATCTGCGGCTTTGGCGTCTTTTCCCAGTGCTTTATACTTTTCCGGGGACAGATTCTTCACCCCCTTGGCTACGTTTATTCCTATATTTTATTCTTTCTTTTTTTTTTAATGTTTATTTATTTTTGAGAGTGACAGACAGAGACAGAGTATCAGCAGGGGGAGGGGCAGAGAGAGGGGGAGACACAGAATCCCAAGCAGGCTCCGGGCTCGGAGCTGTCGGCCCAGAGTCCGACGCGGGGCTCGAACCCACGAACTGTGAGATCACCACCTGAGCTGAAGTCGGACGTGTAACCAACTGAGCCACCCAGGCGCCCTTCCTATATTTTATTCTTTCTGATGCCATTGTAAATGGGACGGTTCCTTAATTTCCTTTTTTGAGTAGTTCACTGTTAGCGTATAGAAATACGACCACTCGCTGCATACGCGGACAATTTTTGTTCTTTCTTTCCCATTCAGACGCCTTTTCTCTCTTTCTGTTGCCGAACTGCTCCGGCTATGGCTTCCAGAATGATGTCGAGCGCAGACAGCAGGAGTGGCCATTCTTGATCTTGGAGGGAAAGCTTCTAGCTTTTGCGCGTTGAGCCTCATGTGAGCTTAAGGTTAAGAGCTACCTGCACACGTGCGGTAACAGCCCTTTACCAGACGGGTCTTTTGCACACACATCCTCCCACACGCCGATTTCCGTGACGATCTGTCACGGACACAGGTGACACGGTGTGTGGCTCTATAAAGTCTCCTTGTGAATCGAAATAAGTGAGTTGCGGCAGACCGGCCGGGAGCTTCCCAGACCACTGAGCGCTGGGGGAACGTCCTGCTGAATGATGATGAACAGCGAGGACCAGCCTTGAAACGAACATTGTCCTTTTTAAAAAAAAAAAAAAAAAAAACCACCTCAAAAGCCTTTTTTCTTTTTTTTCCCCCCCTGCTCAGCCTGTAACTGCTGAATTCATTAAAATCCAGAAGAAAGGGGAAAGGAAGCGGGTGAATTCTAATTTTCTCTTTGCATTTCAATGAGGACAAAACAATGGGCGGCTGCAGCCCGAGCTGCCCCCCACCCTCCGCAGCCCCCCAGACCGAGAGCCCGCTGGACCCGGGGAGGCGGGAGGCTGCTGCTTTCGGGGCTTTGCTCCCCAGCGCAGCACGGCCTCCCCTCTGCCCGGTCCTTTTAGCAACGGGCTCCGGCTGAATGAGTGTCCTGAATGGCCAACCCTGCTGTCCTGGGACGATTGCATTGGCTTAACCCCCTCCCTTCCGCCCCGGGAGCCCCCACCCGGGACGCTGCGGTGGCTCTGTGTGGTCACAGGTGACGAGAGCGCATGGGGGAGCCCGAGTGCTCCAGCACCGCTGGGGAGGGCACAGAACGGGCCGCTTGGGGACCCGGGGCTTTCACGGGACCCCGCGGCTCCGGGCCCGGGTGTCCGCCCGAAGGTTCTGGCAGCCAAAGTGCGGGACCCGAAAGTCCATCTACGCCGAATGGATAAAACACGTGGCCCGTCCACACGCTGGGACACGATTCGGCCGCCAGCAGGAGCGAGGCGCCCACACCCGCTGCCCTGTAGATGGATCCCGAACACACGACGCTCAGGGAGGGAACCAGACAGGAGAGGCCACACCCGTGTGAGTCCGCGTGTGTGAAGCGTCCGGAACAGGCTCATCCACGGAAGGGAAGGGGGCTTGAGGAAGATTCTTTTCCAGCTGAGCCGTCAGATGAGGCCTCGGCCCCGAGCCACAACCTCATGAGTGCCCGCGAGACCCTCCAGCAGGGGACCCACCCAAGCTGCACCGGGAGCCCGGAGCCTAGAGAAACAGTGCGATAAATGTGGTTTTCTCCGGCTGGCGAGTTTGGGTATCATTTGTTACACAGCAGTAACCGACTGATACAGTGGTCAACCCCGGCGTCAGGTGCATTAAAAAGGGCCCGTCAGGGGCGCCTGGGTGGCGCAGTCGGTTAGGCGTCCGACTTCAGCCAGGTCACGATCTCGCAGTCCGGGAGTTCGAGCCCCGCGTCGGGCTCTGTGCTGATGGCTCAGAGCCTGGAGCCTGTTTCCGATTCTGTGTCTCCCTCTCTCTCTGCCCCTCCCCCGTTCATGCTCTGTCTCTCTCTGTCCCAAAAATAAATAAACATTGAAAAAAAAAATTAAAAAAAAAAAAAGGGCCCGTCAAATATTTGTGGTTTCGATTACTCCGATCATTGTGGCGGCGTGGACAGCTGAGCGCCGTGCACCCGGCTCCAGGGCAGGAGATGTCCTGGCTGGGGGCCCAGGCCCCCCCTACACCCCTTCGTCTTCAAACAGCCGGCCGTAACCCCTGCAGCCATCATCGGGGCCCAACCCCCCCCATGCACGACCTCACCTGGCACTGTTCCACAGAGGCTCTCCCTGCCTGTGCTTTTGGGGTGTCATGATGCCCTCTTTCCGGGAAGGGACTGGTCCTCCCCACCACCCCGTGCCAAGGTGCAGTGATGGGTTTAGGCTGGGTCACCCCCTCTCCACGCACTTTGAAACTAAAGCAAGTAACATGCGGGGGGAAGGGGGTGAGGGGGGCGGAGATAACAGGAAGCCATATGACGAACGTCACTGTCCTGTCACTTCCATTTGCCCCTTCGTATCCTGCCGCCAAATTCCATCCCCTGCAAGGCAGCTAGAGGCTGTCCTGTCACCTGCTACCGAATTATCCCAGGAGATACAAGCCCATGGTGATCGCAGAGCTCAGGGACCAGGAGGCAGACCCCAAACAGCCCTACACGTGTGACTGTATTTCCTATATAGATATTTTTTCACGTATATACATATATATATGTATAATCTAAATGTTTAGGATTTTTTAAGAGGGAAGAAAAACTAATTACATCAATGAGGGGAGAGAATCATAAATCACAGCGTTAGGCCGAGAACACAGAGGACTTGGGCCAGGCCCACAAGCCGGCGACAATTTCTTATCTCATTACGGTTTAATTAAGAATTATGTTTGAGCATCTTCTGTTTCATTATCACCGGGCCCAGCTGACTTCTAATCTTTTTTTTTTTTTACCCGGAGTACAGGAGGGTCTGGTCCAAGATGCACGCTAATGAATTTACAATTCTCTCTTTGGGGAACTTTAATAAAATTAGCCCACACAGAAGATGAACACAGATATGGTAAACTTCTGGAGGGAACATTTGCTTTCAATTATGGCAGTTCTGGAGTAAAGGGCCAAAGGGCCCCCAGGGGGACCGTGGTGGCGGCAGAAAGGGTGCCAGGAGTGCCAAATCCGAACCACACTTCCTTCCCCTGGCAGACAGGAGTTGCCTTGTAAATACTGAGCACCTGCTGTATGCCCTGTCCCGGGCGGAGGACCCCAGGTACGGCGCGGCACCTTTTGGGGGAGCGGGCACGGGAGACAAACCCTAAATCATCTACAAGTAACTGTGAAATATGGCCGTGAGAATTTTCCCAAAGGCAAGCACGAGAAGGTGTGGAAATCTGGAACAGGGAGCTCAAGCTGGACGGGGGCATCAGGGGGGCCTTCCTGGAGGAGGTGTCATGCAAGAGACCCAACAGAGGACTAGAAGTTGCGGGGGGGGGGGCGCGGGGAGAGGGAGTGTAGTGAGGAGCAAGGCCCAAGAGGTGGCAGAAAGGGATGTGGGACTTGGGGACTCACACTAAGGAGACTGTCCCCGGAGCAGGGGGCAGCCCTGGAAGTCGGTGGATACAGTTCACACCCCAGCCACACCCTCCCGCTCATCTGAACGCCCCAAAGGCTAACTGGAAGTCCCCAGCTCTGCTCACGAGATTGGCTCTGGCTGCAGGGGCAAGGTCAGCCCTGTGCGGGGTGAGCCAGGGGTGCTGGAGATATATGGGCCCCCCCAAAGTTCACCTCTCACTCACAAAGATGCCCTTTGGGTGGGACGACTCAGGTTGTGCGCTACGTGGTCTGGGGAGGGGGGACTTGAGCCCCATTTACCCGCAGGTGACACCTGCCCTTGAGCGCACTATGCATTGGCCTCCCTTCCTTTCCTGTCTCAATTGTCCACCCCTTCCCAGGGCTTCCTGGGATCACCTCCCACATTAACTACTTGCCCCAAAATCCTTGTTTCAAGGTCTCCTTCTGGGGACCTCAAACCAGGATACACAGCAAAAGTAACAGTGGCTCAAACAAGATAAGCAAGGCATCCGAAGGTGAGCAATTCTGGCCTGGTTAGCACATTCATAGCTATCAGTGTCCCAGGCTGCTGCTTCTCTCTCTACCTGTCTCAGAGTCACTGCAGAATCCAAAGTGGCTGCCAGAGCCCCAGCCATCTTGCCTGCATTCCAGGAGTAGGGCAGGGAGGGACAAAACGATGCAGCTTCCATCAGAATCAGCTTCTTTAACAAAACAAAACACCTCCCTAGAAATCCCACAGGAAACCTCTGCTAGGATCTCATTGGCCAGAAGGTAATCATAAGATCTAGTTGCAGAGGAGGCTGGGAAATGTAGTCTTTAAGCTACATGTAATTAAAAGATGCAATGTACCCCCACATGAAACCAGGATTCTGTGACAAGAGAGGGAGAATGGCTTTTGGGCGGGCCTGCCGTAATCTCTGCTGTAACAGCGGGAAGCCATTTGGTCACTCATTCGACAATCATCTATTGAGCACCTACTGTCTACCTGGCACTCAACATTCAACAGTGATTAAATCTGAGCAAGTTCCTTACCCTCCTGAAGCTGACAGACTAGCAACTCAGACATGTGATCAGATTTATGTCTTAAAAGATCCATTCGGGGCGCCTGGGTGGCTCCGTCGGTTAAGCATCCGACTTCGGCTCAGGTCGTGATCTCACGGTTTGTGGGTTCGAGCCCCGCGTCGGGCTCTGTGCTGACAGCTCGGAGCCTGGAGCCTGCTTCGGATTCTGTGTCTCCCTCTCTCTCTCTGCCCCTCCCCTGCTCGTGCTCTGTCTCTCTCAAAACAATAAAAACATTAAAACAATTTTTTTAAGGGAAAAAGGGGATTTACAAGACGATACTGAAAAATGAAAAAGCCATAAGCATAAAGTCCTGTCTGATGGAACTTTCTGCGACGGCGGATGGAAATGCTCTCTGCCCGTGACTTGTGACGCAGTGGCCGCGAGCCGCCATGCAGCGTGGGGCACGTGGGGTGTGACTGGCACGAGGGCCTGGATTTTGAGTTTTACTTCATTTGAATTAATTTGAACTCGAATCGCCACGCGTGGCCAGAGGCTGCTGCGGCTTTAGGACATCTAAACGTTAAAAAGCCCGATATCAGGTGTTTCGGGAGGATGCGGGGCAACAGACGTGCACAGATCATCCTGACAGGGACGCAAGAGGCAGTAAAGCCACTGTGGAAAGCGGTGTGTTTGTTTGTTTTTTAATTTTTAAACATGTTTTTGTTTATTTTTTGAGAGAGCCAGTGTGCGCAGGGGAGGGGCAGAGAGAGAGGGAGGCACAGAATCCCAAGCAGGCTCCGGGCTCCGAGCCATCAGCACAGATCCCGAGGCGGGGCTCGAACTCACAGACTGTGAGATCCTGACCTGAGCTGAAGTCAGATGCTCAACCGACGGAGCCACCAGGCGTCCCTTGATAAAAAAAATTTTTTTTGAGGGTTTTTATGAAACTGATGATATGCTTATTCACTCCTCCTACATCCTGCGCATAGGAATTTACCCAACGGAAATCAACACGTATGACCACACAGGAAACCGTGTACCAGGACTTACAATGGCCTTATTTCTCACGGCCCCAAAGTGGAAACAACCCAGTTGTCCAGCCACTAGCGACAGAATATACGAACCAAAGCGGTCCATCCGTAAAATGGACACCATCAATTAAAGGGAATGAATTACTCACAGAGCAGGGATGTCATCCTAGTCACACGGCTCTCACGGGCGACGATCCAGGGGTCTCGGGCATTTGCTTGCTCCTCCTGGAGAATCCACACTTACCCGCCTCCAGGTTCTAGAAGCTCCTTAGCCTGTGGCCCCTTTCTGCATCTTTAGAGCCTGCAGGGATGGGTGGAGCGCCTCTCAAATCACATCTCTCTCTCTCTCTCTGCCCACTTTTTCCACCTTTAAGAATCCTGGTGATGACCTCGCGCCTACCTGGAGAATCCATGGTAATCAGTCTACTCTAATATCAGCTGACCGGTTGCTGCCAGAAGGGGAAAAGGACGGGGGGACACAAGAGAAGCTTCTGGGGGCCGGCCATGCCTGCGGGGTGGTCACAATGCTCTGCGCGCATGTAAATATATATGGGCGTTGCTGGAGATCTATGCTCATTGCCGTATGGGAAGCCTCAGTGTATTGACATGTGTGTGTGTGTGTGTGTGTGTGTGTGTGTGTGTTTGGGCTCCACACCCAACGTGGGGCTCGAACTCACGTCCCCAAGGCCAAGAGCCGCACGACTGAGCCAGCCAGCCGGGCGCCCCACGCCTCGATCATTTTTCCGCAAGATTATGATCTCATGTCAAATAACCACTGAAGGGATGTTCAGCGCCATCAGCCACCACGGAAACGCAAACGACGCCCACGGCGACGCACCGCTTTGCACTCTTAGAGGAGCAAGACCAAAAAGGCGTCACCACCCCAAAGGCTGGGGCAGAGGCGGAAAGACTGGTTCCTGGCGGGGACATCAACGGTACAGCCGCTCAGGAAGCCAGATCAGCAGTTTCTCCCGACATTAGCCGCGTAGCTGCCGTATGTGGCCCCCGACGGATACGCTTCTGGGCATTTATCCCCCAGACATGAAAACATATGTTCGTGCAAAAAAGCCTGCACCGACACTCGTAACGGCCAAATGCTGCGGCCAAGAGCAAAATGTCCTTTGATGGCTGAATGGTTGGACACGCTGGCAAAGCAAAACCGGGAATATCGGTCGGCCACCACGAGGAGAAAACTCCCCGATACACGCAGCAGCCAGGCGGGGTGGCGACAGGGGATCTCGGCGGGGGGGGGGGGGGGGTCACACGCGGTCTGCCTTCCCAGACACGACATCTGCAAAATGACAAAACCCTGGAGGCCAAGAGAAGATTTGGTTTGCCGAGGACAGGGGAGGGGAGGTGGGGTTACCGTTGTGGAAGCTGGAATTTCGAGATCAGGGTCCCGGCACGGCCGGTGGGGGGGGGGGGGCGAGAGCCCTCCTCCAGCTTTGCAGAGGCCGCCTTCTTGCTGTGCGCTCACATGAGTGCTCCCTGGTCCCCTCACCTCCTTACAAGGGCACTAATCCCATCCTGGGGGCTCCACCCCGTGACCTCATCCAAACCCAACAATCTCCCAAAGGCCTCACCACCAAATACCATTCTACTGGGCACAGGCCTTGGATACAGGAATGGGGGCGGGGGGGGGGGGCATGCAAATATCCAGTACATTGCACACTCCAGGGAGGAAGAAGCTTAAGGCAATCTCTTGACACCGAATCACCAGCCCTCGTTTTCTCCTCTTCCAAGGAGGCCCAGGAAAACCCTCCCCCAAGAGTCAGGGATGTGGGGTTTCCAGGACCATCCTGAAGGGAGTTCAAAGATGCTCTGAATACAGAGAAACCCCGCGTCACGCTTTGCTGGTGGGAACGTAAAATGCTACAGCCCCTCTGGGAACCAGCTTGGCAGGTTCTTAAAACACTGAACGCTGACCCTACAACCCGCCAATTTGTTCTCCTGGGCGTTTATCCCAGGGAAATGAAAGCTTGCGTCCATGCAAACACCTGGACCTGCCTGTCCGTCGCAGCTTGATTCACAACAGGCAAAAGCCGCCCGGTGGCGGATAGTTACACTGTGGGCCCTGGAATACTACTCAGCAAGGAAAACAAGCGAACCACCGAGAGGCACAAGCCTCAGATGAATCTGCAAGGGCGTGACTTTGAGCGGGAGAAGCCAATCGCGAAGCGCGGCCCAGCGAACGACTCCCGGTCATACACCCGTCTTGAAAGGAGCAAACGACAGAGGCGGACAAGAGGTCAGGGGCTGCAGTGACTATAAAAGAAACTGCAGCAGTTCTGATTCTCGGCATCCAGACTCTGCGCCTGTGATGAATTGCACGGAATCAGACACATTGTAGCCACGTCAAATTTGGGCGCATTGTAGCCACGTCAATTTCCCCGTGGATTCCCTGCTGACCCTTGGGTGGGCGCTAAGCCGTTGGAAGAAGCCGAGGGATGCCCAGAGTTGCTCTCTGTACCGTCTTTGCAACTTCCCAGAATTCTAGAATCGGCTCAAAATTAAAAAAAAAAAAAAAAAAGAGAGAGAGAGAGAGAGAGAGAGAGAGAGGCTGAAGTCCACTGAGCCTCATGCTGGCCAGTCCTGCCTGCGGGACTTGGCGTGGGCCGGTCCTCCCGAGCCCTTTCTGGATGTCGCCCCCCGTCCACAAGGACATCTCCCTCCCCTTGGGAATGCTCGAAGATGCTCAGCCGACCCGGGCGCCCTCAAACACCGACCGATGGGGAGCCGGGCACCGGACACGGATGTCCCTGGTAGGAAGCTCACCAGCGCAATCAGGGAGTAGGAAGTCTTCCTAGAGCAGGCGACATCCAAACTAAGAGCCCAGGGCCCTGGTGTCCGTGGGCAGAGAGAGAAGAAACACCCAGGCCTGGAGGAGGTGGGGGTGGGCACCCCCAGGCCGGTGGGCCTGGAGGATAAAAGCGGGGAATCAGGGGTACCTGGCCGCTCTGTGGGTTAAGTGGCGGTGTGGGCTCAGGTCGTGATCTCCCGGTTCGTGGGCTTGAACCCCGTGTCAGGCTCTGTGTTGACAGCTCAGCGTCTGCTTGGGATTCTCTCTCCCTCTCTGCCCCTCCCCCGCTCACGCTGTTTCTCTCAAAGTAAATAAATAAACTTAAAAAACCAAAAAAAACGAAAAGCGGAGAATCAGGAAGCGAAGTCACCGAGACGGCCACATAGGCTATGGCTGACTTGGCTCCCTCAGGAGAACAGCAACTAACGATTTGGGGGACCAGACAGCAGCGAGAAAATTCTAGAACGCAGGGGTGAGGCCGAAGCAGAGGGACGGAGGGAGTCGGCGCTGCCCCTCCCCCACGCCGGCGCAGCCCCGCTCCAGGGGTCTCTCCTGAAGCCGCCTCTGCTCGGGTGGGCTGGGGGGGGGGGGGGGGGGCGAGGGGGTGCCAGGAAGTCCAGGGCAGGCACCGGGCTCCCCCAGCGTTGGGGGGCGCTCCTTGGGAACTCCCACTCTGGTCTCGCACCGTGGGGTGTGCAGGGGAGTATCTGGGGCTTGACCCCTGGCAACAAGCTTGTGCCCGAGGAGGGACGGGGTCGGGGGGGAGGGGTGTGTCGCGCCAGCCGGGGCCCGCGTGGTGCCACCGAGTTCCTACCTGCTCCCGCCTGCCAGACCAGCAGGAGTCCCCACCAGCAGCTTGCTCCCCTTCGAGGCGGCCGCCAGGCAGCAATCTGAGCCGGGCCTTCCGTGGGGGAGGACCCCACGGCCCCGGAGCCTGGCCCGAGCCCCGGCGCGCACACTTGAGCCCACCTGCCACTGGGCCAGGGAGCCTGACCGGGAGCACCTGGGAGGCTTTTCGCGCAGACCGCCCCTCCCCCCACGGGAGCCGCTGCAAAGCCCCCAGTCCCACCGAAGGGGGAGCCCGACCGCGGCGGTGCCCGTCCCGCCGCCGGAAGCAAGCCGGCGGTCCCCTCCGGCCGGCAGCGCCCCCTCCGACCCCGCAGCTCAGGCCGGGGCTCCCCGCCCCAAGAGAGCCCCCATCAGACCACAGGTGGATGTCTCAGCAGCAAGCCCTCAGGCCGGGAGGGCACCGGGCGGCCCCGTTCAAAGTATCGCGAGAAAGGGGCACCTGGCGGGCTCGGTCGATTAAGCGGCGGCTCAGGTCACGATCTCGCCGTCCGTGAGTTCGAGCCCCGCGTCGGGCTCTGTGCCGACAGCTCGGAGCCTGGAGCCTGCTTCGGATTCTGCGTCTCCCCCTCTCTCTGCCCTTCCCCTGCTCATGTTCTCTCTCTCTCTCTCTCTCTCTCTCTCTCTCTCTCTCTCTCTCTGTCTCTCTCTCAAAAAATAGGGTGTTATAATTTTAGGGTACTTTATGGATGCTTCATGGTAACCACAAAGGAAAAACCGATAGTAATTTTGCAAAAGAACAGGACGAAGCAGTCTAAGACACACCGATACCCAAGACATCAAAACGCGCCAAGCAGCAAAGGAGATCAGATCTACAAAACAGCCAGGAAGCAGTGGACAAAGGGACAGCGGTGCGTCCTTACCTATCAATAGTTACGGTAACTGTAGATGCACCAAAGGCAGAAAATCAAGGGGCAAAGGTCTGCAGGGACCAGATGCCCACCGCCTTTGTAAGCAGTGCCCATAATGGTTTGAACTTTATCCTGGGGGCAATGGGGAGCCACGGAAGGTGATTGAGCAGCCGAGGGGCTCTGCCAGCTCTGCGATTTAGACGGCCCCTTGTGGCTCTCCACTGAGGGCAGCCTCTTAACCCCCAGTGCAAGGTCCCGCTGAACCCCTGCTGCCTTCCAGCTCTGGGCTCCCCACCCCGCCTTGCAACACGGTGCCTTCGTACCTGTCGCCATTTCTCCCCAGACAACTTGTTCTCGTCCTCCAAAGCCCGGCTCCGGCAGCGGCTTCCTCCAAGCAGCGTTCTGGGGGCCCCACTCCAGTCCCCTTGGCACCCCCGGCTCCGGCCCCATAGGGCGAGGGGGGTGAGGTTCCGGCTGTATCTCCTCCCGGGCTGGGGGCTCCCTAAAAGCCAAGCCTGAAGCCCCGGTTTCCACCAGCACAGGAAGGGCAGAGGGGACACCATTAAATACCTATTGTATGGTTAAATGACCCAAAGTTTGAACCTTATGAGCACCGGGGGAAGAAATTAAAAGAAAATTGTATATATGTGGATTTTAAAAGTCTTGAGAAAGGCTCCCTGGTGAAGTCCCGAGAGGCTCATGCCCGAGTGAATGTGTTTGTGCGGATTTCCTGGTTTCCGTGAGGCACGACGTCTGTAAAATTACTGGGGCTTCTCTGTACGAGTGTTTTGCAATTTCTTGGGAGTCCTCAGCGAGGTCAACACCAAAGGTAACAATAATTATTAATAGCAGTGGAAGCCGGTCGGGGGCCTGGCTGGGCCGTCTGGTGTCTGGGCAGCTCTGGGCAGCCTGACTCGGGGACACCCGGGCCCCCACCGGCCAAGGACGAGCAGGTGCCCCCAGACGCCCACCTCGCCCTCGCCCAGCTCCCAGGCTCCCCAGTGCAGGATCCGAGGGCACAGGACTCCAGATGAAGGCGCTCAGACACCTTTTAATTCACGGCCCAAACGGCATGAGGACATTATTAGTTTTCTTAAGATTTGATTCAATTAATTAGTTCCCAAATATCAGCCTATCCAGGCACGCAAAGGCAAACAGAGATAAATCCCAGCCCAGCCTTGCTTCATCTTTTAAAGGCAATTAACTCTTAGTTATTAGCTTTTAATTAGGGAGTAATAATGGCCTCATTAATACGCTTTATTATACTTGTCACCAGGCAGCTGTTCCGAACAGATTCCATTATCAGATGGTCACGGCACTGACTCCGGCCGAGGCAAGAGTTCGAGAGCGGCCCGCGGTCCGTTCTTCTGTTCCCTCGCGATGGCCCTTCAGGAGATAACACAGGGGTCTCCTGACCTGTCCCTGCAACACACCCTGGGCCAATCCTACCTTTCCTGGCTCAGCATCCCCCTAGTGCTCCCTAGCGATCTTCCAGAAAACACCAACCTCTCCGTGAGCCGTTGCTTACCTGCCTCCGGCCAGGTAAGGCAGGAGCCCCTGCCGCACCCCCGACCCCATGCATCGTTCCTTCTCTGCTCTACGATCGGGTGCGAGGACGGTCACCACAACATTCTTTAGCATTCCAGCACCCCACGCTGGAAACCGCCTTGCGTGTCCCCAGGTGGGAGAAGTTTCCGTGAGAGCGAACCCCAAGGGCAAAGTCTCATAAAACGTCCACAAATACGCGCAGGTGTGAGGGAGTTCGCAGACACTTCACGCGTGATTGCCCGATGTCGCCAACCGGTGAGCGTTCCACGTGGACCGTGGCCCAGCCACGGGGCGGGATGCTACGTAGCGATGCAAAAGGAATGCGCATGGGCAACTCGCCACAGCCTCGGTGAATCTCAAATGCATGGAGCTGAGGGAGGGAGAGCAGACACAAATGCCTGTGTTCTGCCCGGTTCCGTTTACAGAAAGTTCTAGAAGAGGCCACCCCAGTCTACAGGGACAGAGAAGAGATCAGTGGTTGCCTCTGAGCATGGAGGGCTGCCGGGGGAATATTCTGGAAGGAGGGAAATATTTTTTTTTTCAGTTTATTTATTTATTTGGGGAGGGACAGGGTGAGTGGGGGAGGGGCAGAGAGAGAGGGAGGGAGAGAGAATCCCAAGCAGGCTCCCAGCCGTCAGCACAGAGCCCGACACGGGGCTCGAACCCACAGACCACGAGATCACGACCTGAGCCGAAACCAAAAGTAGGACTTTGACTGAGCCCCCCCCCAGGGGCCCCGAATTCAGGTGGTAGTTATTTATTTCAGGGGGCAGGGGTATGTTATTTGCCAACCCTATGGAGCTTTATAACTTCGTGTACATTAATGGAATATCAATTACGGCTAAATAAAAACATTTATAATATTAGATGGATACTAACATGTGGGGCATGAATATTTAATGATATGGAAAACGTCCACGCTGTCAGGTTAAGTGAAAAAGGAGGTTCACGAAAACAGCTACGAGCAAATGACTTCCTGGGCGCACGAACCATAGACCTCCGCCGTGGACTGCCTTGCATGTCCTCCCTCCCCAAGTTCATACCTTCAATCCTACCGCAGGGGTGATGGGGTGGGAAGGAGGGACCTTCAGGGGCGACTAGGTCATAAGCGTGCGGCCCCCGTGAAGGGGGTCGATGCTTGTATAAAAGAGACCCCGGGGGGCTCCCGCAGTCCTGCTGCTTGGTGAGGACACAGCGAGAGACAGGGGACTATGGACCAGGAAGCAGCTCTTGCCAGACGCAGAAACTCGATCTTGGACTTAGAGCCTCCAGAACTGTGAGAGACACACGGGCACTGTTTGTAAGCCTCCCGGTCTGTGGTAGTCGGTCACTGCAGCCCTAACGGAATGAGGTAGACCCCCAGTCCCCACCTCCTGCAATTGTCATCAGGTTACAACTTGCACCACAGCCGAAGGGGCCGAAAATGTGGGCTCCGGGCCCAGGTATCCGGGATGCAAATCCCAGCCCTGCCCCTTGCTGCTGTGTGACCTTGGGCGAGTTACTTCACCTCTCTGTGCTTCCACATCCTCGTCTGTATAAAATGAGAATGTGCTCGTAAGGTTGTCGCAAAGATCACGGAAGAAAAGCCACACAAAGGACCTTGCTGAATGGTAAGTCTTCCAAGAGTGATTGTCGACTGCTAACCTAGTCAGCCTGTAATACTGGCCACAGGCCAGGCCCCGAGCTGCCCTCTGCGATGTCTCACCGGGGGGGCGGGGTGGGGGGGCGGTGAAGACACGACGACCATCTATCCAAAGTTGGAATGGGAACACGGAGAGGAAGGGCTTCCTTCTGGCCCAGGGTCAGGAGAACCGTCCTTGGAGAAGGAACATTCAAGTCGGGCCTGATGCACCTGAGTGGCCGAGCCGGGCTGAGGAGTTAGGACGCAGAAGCCACGTTATTCCGAGTGCGGGCTCCGGGTTGGTGGGTTGCTTCCGAGGGAGACGCGACAAGACGACTTTGCAAAATTGAAACGGGGGGTCTATCTCACATTTCCCAAGAATCTCGTGAGATTTTCCCTTAAAGACTACGCCTGTGCCTCAAAGGCATCATTGGCCAGTACATGCGGGCAAGTACCTTTCATTGCTTTTTTGGCTCTTTGTCCCTCACGGTCCCTGGAGTAGCCTTTCTCACGGGTAGTTCTGCGTAATGCTATTACCCCCACTCGTAAAAATGCGCAAAGGGTGAGCCCCAGCTGTCCCCTTCCTGGGTCTGCACCCAGCAGAAATGCTTGCACCTGTTGGAGAAGGTTCTCAGCACTATTCATGACGCCCTAAATAGAAACAACCCAGATGCCCAGCAACTGTAGAATTGGATAGATGCATCATGGTTTATTCATACGCTAGAACATGCAAAACCCGCAGATTTTCATGCAAAATTAAAAAGGAAACACTGCATCCCGATAGACACAATACAAATGAATCTCACAGATACAGTTTTGAGTAGAAGAGGCCAGACACAAAGAATGATATCCTGTGAGATTCCAGATCTATATAAAATCCGAAACAGGCAAAGCACATCTGGGGCGATGAATAGGGATGGGACGCGGGCACCCTCTTGGGGCGCAGTGACCCGGAGGGCCTCGTGGGGGAGCTTCCTGGGGGCAGTGGGCGTGTTCCGCTTCTTGATCTGGGGGCTGATCACACAGCTGTCCCAACTGTCGAAATTCACCAGGTCATTATTCACTTACATGTACGTATCTGTGTGTTACGTAAAAGCTTAAAAAAAACAACAACGAATCAGTGGCTCGAAAGTGGTTCATCGAGGTGTAAAAAGATGTGCTAACAATCCTAAGGTAAATACCGCGACCTGGAAATACGCCGCGAGCGTGGGCAGCGCCCTCCGGTGACAGCCAGGAGGCGCCACTGGCTACATTTCAAAGACAGGGAGGGGGAGGGGGACACTCGTCAGCGACAAGTTCCGCGCGGTCAACGGCCTGTGCGGGCGACTTTCCTCCTCGTGGGGACACAGTGAGGAAGGAAATGATGAGCGCGATGGCCGTGGCCCCGTCTTCGGCTGAGCGACAAAGACCCCGCGCTTTGCCCGCTGGAGGATTTGCGCTCCCCCGCGTGTCTGGAAGACGACTTGGGAGAGAACGTTTCCTTGTGGCGGCGGGTGCGCCAGCCACGTCCACGGCTGCCGACATTCAGAGGCGGGGCGTGGGGCGTGGGGCCGGTTGGGCCCCCCGGGTGTCCCGGGGCCATCCCTTTGGGGCCGACAGCCCCAGCCCCGGGAACAAGTCGGGGGCTCTTTGGGAGACTGAGCTGTTGGAAAATCGGCTCCCTCACCAGCCATCTGACCCTCAGTGACACCCGAGGGTTTTCTTTTCTGGTTGGGGGCACAGACGGGTGATCCATCAGGGCGTATATTTTATTTTATTTTTATTTAAAATTTTGTTAACATTTATTTATTTTTGAGAGACAGAAACAGAGCGTGAGCGGGGGAGGGGCAGAGAGAGGGGGAGACACAGAATCCGAAGCAGGCTCCAGGCTCCCAGCTGTCAGCACAGAGCCCGACGAGGGGCTCGAACCCACAAACCCTGAGATCATGACCTGAGCCGGAGTCGGACATTTAACCGAATGAGCCACTCTGGCGCCCCAAGGCGTGTGTTTTCAGTGTCTAGTGTCCTTTGGCTGAGGTCACAATCTGACGGTTCCTGAGTTCGAGCCCCACATCGGGCTCCGTGGAGCTCTCTCTCTCCTCTCTCTCTCTCTCTCTCTCTCTCCGCCCCTCCCTGGCTCGGGCTCACTCTCAAAAACAAATAAACATTAAAAAAATTAAAAATAAAGTGAGATGGTGTCCAAATGCTCAGCAGACCCAAATGGGGGATTGTCTGCAAGCCAGCGGGACCCAAGTCGGGGTGCAGGGTGCATGGCTGCCTCCCCTCGTGGGAAGGTTCACCCCTGCATTTTCCGGGTCCTGGTTGGAGCCGGTGCCCAGCACCAGTCACTTGCCACCACGGTCACCGCACACTAATTATGGGCTTGGGTTTTGTAATTTCACGGAATCAAATGAGAGGAGAGTCGCCCTGGGTGTGGCCCCCGACCCAGGGCTCGGCGAGTGACGCTGAGCTGGACAGATACAGCGTGGAGAGAGATTGCACATGAAATCAACCCTCTCGGTGATGGGAACGGTCACTGGGGACTTTTTGAAATAATACATTTCAAGACAGGTCTGACAAAAAGCTTTTTAATCGTGTGAAAGGATGCTCGGCCTGACCCATCAGGAGGGGAAGGGACGTGGAGGCATGGTCAGATGCCACTTTCCACCTATCCCGTGGACAAAGACCACAGCCGGGGCACAGCTTCCGTCGGGAGGGCTGGGAGGTGGCATTCTCCCACATCACACGGCGGGGCGCATGGGTATGAGGGGGTCACCTGGCTGAAGGAATTAAAAGTAATTTCACAGATGCTTCCAGCCAGTGATCCCCACCCCGCTTTTTTTTTTTTTTTTTTTTTTATAATGTTTATTATTTTTGAGAGAGAGGGAGACAGAGACAAGCAGGGAAGGGGCAGAGAGAGAGGGAGACACAGAATCCGAAGCAGGCTCCGGGTTCTGAGCCGTCAGCACAGAGCCCAATGCGGGGCTCGAACTCCCGAACCCTGAGATCATGACCTGACCCGAAGTCAGACGCCCAACCGACTGAGCCACCCAGGCGCCCCCCCCCCCCCCTGCTCTTTTTAAAGGAATGCATTCAAGAGAGGAGACACGGCAAACGTGGCCTGGCTGTAGCATGGTCCCTAACTGGGAAAAACTGGAAACAATCGTAGTGTCCAACCACAGGGGACTGCTTTATTGAAATCATAGTCCACCCCTGTAAGGGAGTATTGCTTTTCACCTAAGAACAGGGGAATTCTGTGTCTGAGACTGTGGACCACCCCCCCCTCCGCCGGAGCCAGGCATTCGCTCCCCTGCTCCACCCGCGCGGCCCCTTTTCAGGGTCAGCGGGGACCTCCAAGGTGCTAACCCCCAACAACTCTTCTCTGCTTCCGCCTGGTCCTCGCCGTCATCCCCCAGCCGGGAAGAGCGCAGTCCCCGCCTCCCTGGTCCCAGGCTCCCGCCCCCGCCCCCACAGTCCGTCCTCCCCGCAGCGGCCACCAGAGGGTGCCCGTGAGCACCTGAGTCAGGTCCCGCCCATAGCCCTCCAAGGGCTCCCACCTCCCTGGGGTAGAAGCCCAAAGCCTGGGGCGCCTGGGTGGCTCCGTCAGTTGGGCATCCAACTCTTGATTTGGGCTCAGGTCATGATCTCACGGTTCGCGAGTTCGAGCCTTGCGTTGGGGTCTGTGCTGATGGCGCGGAGCCTGCTTGGGATTCCCTCTCTCCTCCTCTCTGCCCCTCCCCTGCTTGTGCTCACGCTCTCGCTCTCTCTCTCAAAAATAAAGAAATAAAATTTTTTTTTTTTTTTTTAAATTTACGCATGTGTTCAACCCTCCGTATTTACACAAAATAGCTCCAGGATGGCTAGGCCGTGGGGACACGGCTTTTTCTAACTAGAGTGTCCTAGTGTCACGAGCTAATTTTGGTTTGGGCCTCGCGGTATCCAGTCAAAACACTCGTTTCAAAGCCCCATTTGTAGCCCAGCTGGCTTCCTGTGGTTTTCCATTTGGGGATTCCCACCGCATCCTGCGTGATCCTTTTCATCAGCTACCACCTGTGTGACATCGGACGGTGACAGGAGAGTCACAGCTCTTCCGAAGGGCGTGCCCCGAGAGGTCGCCCCTCACCCGGCTAGTCTCTCCCTTCCCTCGTCTCTTGAGACCCTTTCCCGACGGCCCCTGTAGGGAACCAGCCCCCGAGGCTGTCTGGAGCCCATCCACCCACACCGGGACTCAAAGATCCGGCCGCCAGGCCCTGGGGCCAGCATGGTGGCTGCAAAGGGGACCAAGACCCTGTCCTTACACGCATGGGGCCCACAGTCAAGTAGGGGACAGTCATGAGACCAGGCAGGGGTCACTCGGTCTGGGGGGGGGGAAGGACGCTGGAACGGCTTGACCGGGGCCCCCCAGATGCATGCCCACGCCCCACTTTCCGGTGCCTCTGACCTCATTTGGAAAAAGTGTCCTCGCAGATGTGGTTAAGGGTCTGGAGACGAGGACAGCATCGTGGGTTATGCAGGTGGGCCCTGAAGCCCAGGCGGACGGTCACAGGCCGATGCAATCTGGGGACAACAGAGCCGAAGTGTCCAGGGGCCAGTAGGGGCCACTGAGACGGGCCGGTGCCACAGAAATTACTTTCAAATACACTACATCCCATGCACATCTTGGGTGCTGTGTTTCTTTGTTTATTATTATTTTTTATTTTTTAAAGATTATTTAGAGAGAGAGCGCGCATGCGCGCGCGCGGGGGCAAGGGCAGGATGAGAGGGAGAGGGAGACTTCCCGAGCAGGTTCCACGTCGTCAGCACAGAAGCCTGACGCGGGGCTTGAACCCACAAACCGCGAGATCATGGCCGGAGCGGAAGTCAAGGGCCAGACGCCTGACTGACGCACTGAGCAGATGGGCCTTCGGTCAAAGTCTCTCTTTCCACTTCCGGAGGGGGTGGGGTGCGAACGGTGCAGGCGGCCTAACAGGGAGCCTTTGAGAGACAAGACGGGCCTGGGGCCCGAGGGCTGGCCCCACGGGAGAACCAGGGGACATGCAGGCACAGCGGGGGTGTGGGGACTGCGGCCTCCGGCTCACCCGAGGTCTGGGGTGAGCGCGTTGCTCTCCGTAAGGGGCCGGATACCGAGCGCGTCTGTCTTTGCAGGCAGGGTGGGCTCGGCCCCTGGAGAGCAAAAGCCACCGGAGGTAACTAACCGAATGGGCGTGGCCGTGTGCCAATAAAACTTTATTTACAAAAGACAAAAACAAGCGGAAGGCCAGATTTGGCTCGAGGGCCATGGGCGGCTGAGGCCGGTCCCAGGACTATATACTCACACGCCGGGCACCTGTCCCCAGTCTTTCTGATAGGCTGTCCCTTGAGGGCTCAGATCCTTTTTTTTTTTTTTTAACATTTTTATTTTTTGAGAGACAGACCCGGAGCGGGGGAGGGCACAGAGAGAGGGAGACGCAGAATTGGAAGCAGGCCGTCGGCACAGAGCCCTATGCAGGGCTTGAACCCACAGACGTGAGATCATGACCTGAGCGGAAGTCGGATGCTCAACCAACCGAGCCACCCAGGCGCCCCAAGAGGGCTCAGATCCCTGAAACGTCACCTCCCAGACATCTGCTCTGAGAGGTCGCTGTGGCCACCAGCCGACCCTCTGTATTTGTGCCCCGCCCCCCCTCCCTGCGTTCCTGAGCCCTAAACTCCAGAGAACCAGCAACTGTCTTTCCCTTCTCCTCGGGCTTCTCTCCAGGGCCCGGCCCAGCACCCGGGGCCCGGGCACCAGGCACCCCCACCGGCTGGGCACGGCCGCTCACCTGAGGGGTGCAAACGGCGGGCCCTCTGCAGCCAGACCGCCTGGGTCCGCGGCCCCCTCCTCGGGGCTGAGGACAGACAGTGGCTGCCAGGCCCTGGGGAGGCTCAGAGGCCCCTGGAACAGGTGGGGGAAACGGGGTCCTGGCTGGGGGCAGGGGTTCCCCGAAAAGGAGGATCCGAGAAGTGGGGTGAAGGGGCGGTGGCCAGTGATTTTATCAAAGGAACTCGCTGTCCAGGACGCCACCACCTCGCGAGGACGCCCTTTGCCGGGGAGGAAAAACCGAGCACCCCGTTTGGGGTCCCCCACGTCGCTGGCGGTTCGTCCCCAGTCCTGCACCAGCTCCTGGGGGGTGGGGGTCCAGTCCCAGGTCCCCGTCTCGAGTGTCCCGTAAATATGTCACCCGCACGCCGGTCTCTCCCAAGGGCCCCCCTCCCCGCTCCCAGGCCCGCGTGTCCAGCTTCCCGTAAGTCCAAGCTGCTCTCCCTGCCCCTGGCCTGCCTCACCCCAGCCTGTGGCCAAACCACCTTTCCAGATGCTCAGCGAGTCCCCTCAGCCCCGGTCCGCAGGCTCCTGCCCTCATCCACCCCGCAGCCCCGCCTCCACAGAGCGGCCACCAGAGGGCGCCCATGAGCACCAGAGTCAGGTCCCACCTCCTCTGCCCACAGCCCTCTAGGGTCCCACCTCCCTGGGGTCAAAGCCCAGGTCCTCCCGAGGCCCACAAGGCTGTGCACGATCTGCCCCGCCCCCTCCATGTCCTCCCGTCCCGCCCCACCCACCTCGCTCACTCTGCCCCAGCCACACAGGCCCCCTCACCGCTCCTCCGATATGCCAGGCCAAGTCCTGCCCCAGGGCTTTTGCACGGACCATGCCCTCTGGCACTCTATCATCTCCTTCAAGACTCCCCGTGCGAACGTAACACCCTTTCCCCTGCTTTCTACCTCACCCGGATGAGCCATACTTACCGGCTGCCTCGCCCAGTCCTGTTGGCTCCACCAAGGCGGGGGTCCAACCTGCTGCCTTGGTGCCACCACCCCCCCCCCCCAAGACCTGCTGGATTCGTGGCACATTCACAAAGCCTGGGGGCCCAGCCTCATGCCAGGCCTGGGAGACCCCACAGTGTGGCATCCTCCTTGGCTCAGACGTCACTGGAACTGGGTCGTGATCACGAGGGCAGTGGGAGAAGGTGGCCACTGGCCCCAGACAAACAAGGGGTCAAAGACAGAATTTTTTTTTTAAACCTTTCTTTAAGTTTATTTATTTTTTTAAAAATTTTTTTTTTTTTTCAACGTTTATTTATTTTTGGGACAGAGAGAGACAGAGCATGAACGGGGGAGGGGCAGAGAGAGAGGGAGACACAGAATCGGAAACAGGCTCCAGGCTCTGAGCCATCAGCCCAGAGCCCGACGCGGGGCTCGAACTCACGGACCGCGAGATCGTGACCTGGCTGGAGTCGGACGCTTAACCGACTGCGCCACCCAGGCGCCCCAAAGTTTATTTATTTTTGAGAGAGAGCGTGAGTGGGACAAGGGCAGAGAGAGAGGGAGACAGAATCCGAAGCAGGCTCCAGGCTTCGCGCTGTCGGCACAGAGCCCAGTGCGCGCTCGGTCTCATGAACTGTGAGATCATGACCTGAGCTGAGATCGGCCCTGACTGAGCCACCCAGGCGCCCCCAGAGTTGTCCTTCGGGCGGGGGGGGGGGGGACCTGCTGCCTCAGCCACCGCTGCCACCAGCCTGCCTGTGAGTGGAGCCCGACAGACTCTAGGAAGGGCTGTGGGGCGACGCAAGCTGCGGCCAGACGTCGGCCCGGAAGAACCACCCTCCATCAGGAAGCCCGGAGCGGGAGCGAGGGGCCAGGCCGCACCCCCACCCTCCTGGGGGCCCGCCCCCCACCCCGAAATGAAGACACCGCCACGCCAGGGAGCTCTGTTTCGCAGTGCTCACGAGCCTTTAATTCATTATGAACCTAGAGGCAGGGGAAATTAGGCAAAAATACAGCGCATCCTTAATCTTGGGTGGGAGCAAAATCAGGGCGGGTGGCTTGGTTTTTCGTTTTTGTACATAGACACGGGTATACGTTGGTGGGGAAATGTGCGTTTCCCCTTCGCGGGGCCGCGGCCTGTCTGCACGTCGCCCCAGACCCAGACCCAGACCCAGACCCAGACCCAGACCCAGACCCAGAGAGACCCTGCCTGGGTCTGGCCCACCCCTCCGCCCGAGGGCCAGCCCCCTTCCTCCTGTTCCCTTTACAATATAAATAGCATTTTCAAACTACATATGAACACAGTGCCGGCGCCCCGCGGGGCTGCCGCATGCAGAGGGGGACCCCCACATCCGGCGGGCTCCCCGCGGCACCTCCCGCCCCCGCCCCCTCCAGGGCACCTGCCCCCCGCCCCCACCAACGAAACGCAAGGTTCTCGGCTCATTTACATCTTTTCTGTTCTCCTTATATAGTTCCTTCTGGCCGGGCAACCAGCAGAACATTCTTTTTAATTTTTTTTTTTTTTTTTTTTACACGAGCAGATTCTGCCGGCAATCCCTGGGCAGGACGGCAGGGGCCGCCGCGGTGGGCGAGGCTCCCCGGGGCAGGTGGGCGGGGCCCAAAGCCCCTCAC
Organism: Leopardus geoffroyi; assembly: GCF_018350155.1. Taxonomy (NCBI): domain Eukaryota; kingdom Metazoa; phylum Chordata; class Mammalia; order Carnivora; family Felidae; genus Leopardus; species Leopardus geoffroyi. Next base: position 3,821,915 of record NC_059331.1, on the reverse strand, counting down.
AAGCACGCCTCGGAAATCACGGTTCCTCCGTGCTGACATCAGCGTCCCCCAGACGCACAGACCCACGTCTCCCAAGCAAGACGCGGATGCCATTGGCCCCTCGGGGTCCAAGGCAGGCACCCCTGCGCCGGTGGGGCAGCGGCCAGGGCCTGGGGCCACGGGGAACCCCCGGACTTGGGCCACGGGGTGGGGGGGGGGGGGGCGGGGAGGAGAGGTGGCTGGTTTCACATCCTCCCTCCCCAGACAGCCACGGATGTCACCCACGCTTGTCGGTGAACAGACGCCCGGCCACGCACACGGCCGGGAGGGGGACGCCCTGGGGACACGGAGCCTTTTGCAAACAGCGGAAGCCCCGGGCCGGCAGCGCGGCAGCGCAGTCACGAGGGGAAGAAGCAGGAGAGGGAACAAACCAGGAGAGAGCGTGTTTATTTCGCGAAGGCGCGCGTGGACCGGAAAAGGGCTCTGCGACCCCTGCAGCCGGTGGTCGCCCCCAGAGGGAGCAGGCAGGGCCGGCCGCCCAGACCTTCGCCAAGTCCCGGAGAGAGGAGGGACGGGCCGACGCCTGTCACCCTGTCACCTCCCAGGTGCCACCGGGCCTCCCCGCATGCGGGGCACCTCCCTGCCTGCCGCTGGTGCGCAGACAAGCGAGGTTTTAAAACAATGACCAACAAGCCAACAAGCCAACAAAAATCCCGAGATGCTTTTATCTCCCTCAGCGTATCTTGGTTCTGGAAAAAAAAGAACGTTTGTGTTTTGTTTTGTTTCGTGTTTAAAGCCACAAATCTAGAAAACAACTTTGGGGATTTTTTTTCCTTTTCTTTGTTTTCCTTTTTTTCCTCGTGTTTTTTTAAACAACAGGTATTTCTAGAAAGAGCCTCACAAAGGTCACGTATGTACAGAAGTCACAACCTCCAAGGCTGCTCAGGAGGCAGGCAAAGCAGTAGCACCTTTTCGAGAAGAGCTTACATGGTTTACGAATCTGAGTCGTGGGGGTGGCGCGAGTCCCCGGCCGGCCCCCCCCAGAGCCCGCGTGGCCCTGCTCCCTGAGTCCGGGGGCCGCGTGCCGGCGTCCTGCTGGCTCCTGTCGCCGCAGAGCGGGGGCGGCCGCGCAGAGGTAGCCTCTCGGGGGGCCGGGGAGGCGAGGACAGGAATTCACAGCAAGCAAACGCCAGGGCCGGCCGCCGCCTGCCTTGCTGGGCCGAGGGGTCGCCGGGCGGCCGGCTGTCCTAGAAGGGGGCCCCGGGCCGGCACTGCGCCCGCAAGAGGCTCTCCATGAACGCTAGGTAGTCCGGATTCCGTCCTGAGTCCTCGGGGGCGCGTGGGGTGCCCACCCGCGGGCGCTTGGCGGCCTTCACCTCCTCTCCCGAGAAGGTGTTCTCCTGAGGTGCCCCCGTGCTGAGCGACTGCGGGAGACCAGACGGCACGGGGGTTAGCGTGGCAGCGGGGCGCCCCCAAATCCGTCTGTGGGAGCCTGACCCCTACGGTGACGGTATCTGGAGGAGGCTGTGTGAATGGGATCGGGGCCCTCAAACAAAGAGGCCCACGGGAGCTCTCCCTCTCCCTCCTGCCACCAGAAGGGAGGCGTCTGTGACCCGGAGGCTGCTGTCCCCAGCCACCAAATCTGAGCCCACACGTTGCCCTCAGGACCATGACAGACGCCGTCTGTGGTTGAAAATCCCAAGATGCCTCGTCACAGCAGCCCCCCGGGGGGCTCCACGCGGGCACCTGGCTGAAGCACATGCCCGCGGCCTCCAGGCACGGTCCCTCAACCGGTGACCTTCTGGGAGTGACACCGCTCGCCAGGGACGGCTGCCCAGCGTTCCTGCCTCTGCGTGAGCCCCCGATCCCGTGTGCGAGCCACCCAGGCCCCCCTAGTCACGGGCCCCGGGGAGCGGGCGCCCAGAGCCTGGGCTGTCCTCCCAGAGGGTGGCTGGGTGGCTGGGCTCCGTCTGGGCCCCCTGTGCTTCCCGGAGGGATCCTGGGGTCAGGTCGGCCTTGCGACCCACGCCAGCTCTTACTTTGAGCTCATTCACCGATGGCCACAGGCCCCTGCTCCTCAAAACCTTGCCTTTGCATTAAAGACAGGAGAAACACAAATGCAAAGGGCCCGGGAGAAAAAGCCCCGTCACCATCCCTTGCCTCTGGGACTCATTGTTCCCTTTGAAAAGGGATGAGCTTTGGAGAAGCTCTGAGCTCAGGTTTTGTGTTCAGGCGGCCTGCGGCCTGCGCACGGAGCACAATGCCCCCCCACCCCCCCCATTCGCCTCCTCCTGGCTGGGCTGTTCCAGCACTGCGACTAAGGACGACTAAGGACGAGGGGGAGGTCAAGGCCATTTGGACAGGCTGCTTCCACAAGGACCACTAATGGCTTCCGGGGGCCGCATCCCCACCCTGTTCTGCCACTTACCAGCCGCGACCGGACCCTCTTGGGGAGCTCCTCGTCCAGGGTGAAGATGTCCCCGCGCTTCACCATCAGCTGGGACCCGTCCTCGAACTCCACCTGCAAAGGGAGCCGGTTCTCAGCGGCGGCCTCCCCGCCCCCACTCAAGTAGCAGCACCCAGAGAGGGAGGGGTGGGGGGTGTGCCACGGAGAGACCCGGGTGCTGGCGGACGCGAGAGAAAGCGAAACAGCCAAGGCCGAGCGGCCGTCGACTTTGGTGGCTGGCACGTGGGTGATTTTCTTCGAAGATTTCAAGCTGCTGAATAACTTCCCTTCCACAATCACAGAAAGAAACTCACAACCACCGCGATGAAAAAAAAAATGCGGGGCGTGGAACTGTATGCTAAAAAATGCTTAAAACAGTAAATTTTATGTCTGTATGGCGTACCACACACGCGGAGTCAGAAAGACAACTTGGGGGGAAAATATCGGACAAGTGGAGACCCCTCCCCGCTTAAAGGCCTAAGAAGCCCTGAGCGTTTATGTCCCCAGCGGGAGCTGGCCACGGCCCATCCGTGGCTCCGTCCCTGCCCCGGCGAAGCAGGGGCCGGCTCACCTGATAGACGTGGCTCGTCACGGAGGAAATGAACCTGGCCTTGTACATGTTGCCATCCGCCCACCGAAGCTCAACAAACTCCCCCTCGGGTGGGGGTCCCAGCCGGACACAGTCCCTACTCTGCAAGGGAGGAAGGGGGCGGCAAGTGGGGCTTCGGCGCCTTCCACGCCTCCCACTGTCATCTGCCCTGGCCCTCGAGCGTGTGCACAGGAGGGGAGTGGCGTTCCGGGCCTGAACTCTCCCAGCGAGCGCGTGAGCACAGGCGACTCTAGAACTGACTGCTTCCCGCTCAGCGTCTGCACAGCCCGGGGAGCCCTCCTGCGGTGGTGGGGCCAGGGGAGCACCGCAGGGGCCGAGCCGGCTTCCCGAGGACAGCCCCGCCCCCCCCACGCCCTCCCCCCTTCCGGGGCTTCCCGAGGACAGCCCTGCTCACGGTAATGCTCTCCGGGTACAGGTTGTCGCTGTAGGACCCATCGTCAAAGTTGACTTCGTAGAAGGTCTGCGTGCTGGTGCCGATGACCCGGCAGCGGTAATAGAGCCCGTTGCGGTTCTTGGTGATGACCATCTGGCCCAAGGACACGGCCCTCAGGAACTGGACCTGGGGGCGGTGGGGACAGGGCCGCGTCAGCGCGCAGGTGGCCGGCGGGGGGGGGGGGGGGGGAGGGGGTGGGCGGGGCACTCACGGTGTGGCCCCCTGACTTGTGCTTGAAGCAGGTGATGGAGACAACGTAGGGCCAGTCGTCAGGCTCCATGAGGACCCCGGCGGCGTGGGCGCAGGTCACGTGGAAGGAGGTGGAACAGTGCTCACAGGAGCACTGGATGCAGGCTCCTGACACCTTCTTCATCCGCTTCCGGCAGTACACGCATTTCTGGGGGGACACAGGCCGAGGACATGGGGCTAGGGGGCCCTTTCCGGGACCCCCGGGGCTGTCTCCCCGGAGCGACCCCCCAGCCCCAGGGCAGGAACTCAGCAGCCCCCGGGGGCTGGCGTTTGTTGGGGGAAGCACTGTGGGAAAAGCCCGCAGAACTCTGCATGGCCAGGGGTCTTGACCGTGGCGGAGAGCCCCCCAGACCCGGCCAGTGGCTTCCTCCAGAAGCCCTTGTGGATTCTCCTCCACCCACCGTCCTGCATAGCTGCCTGGGACAGGCACTGAAGAGCCACGCGTGGGCACGTCCCTCGGCCGGAGCAGGAGCGAGGCGCCCACCCCCGCCGCCCCGCGGACGGACCCTGAACACATGACGCGCAGGGAGGGAAGCAGACACGAGAGGCCACGTGGGATAGGAGGCCACGCGAGTGGAACGTCCACAACAGGCTCATCCACGGATGGGAAGGGGGCTCGTGGGAGCCGGGGGCTGGGTGGGTTGACAGCTGATGGGGACGGGTTTCTTTCTGGGGAGGTGGAATGTTCTGGAACCAGATCATGGTGATGATTGCCCCAATCCGTGAACGTACTAAAAGCCACTCAACTGTACTTTAAAATGGGGAAATTTACCTTAATTTTGAACATGAGGCACTGTGGAGCCGCCCCTCCTCCACCCGGAGGCTCTTCCCCAGGAGGGTCCGCCCTGCAGGCCGGCCCTGCCCCCTCCCCGCCCTGAGGGCGGCCACTGTGAGCATTTCCTACACTTACTAAGTGGGCCTTTATCGCTCTGTAAACCATGTTCAAAGGCCAGATAAGCCGCGCAGCAGGAGCACGCCCACCGCCGATCGATGGCAACGAGATCTCATTATTAAACTGTCAATACCTAATCCCGCCAGCCCGCGGGGGCCGGGCGCACAAACAACCACAGGCGGGGGGCGCGTTAACCCTCCAGGCCTGGGCCTCCTCTGCGGGGGTGGAAGGCGCAGGGAGCCAGGCCCCCACCCGCCGGCGGAGGCCCAGGAGGACCCAACAGCGGGGCTGGCACAGCACAACCCATTTCAGCCCGTGGGTGGCGGGGCCCTCATCCTGAGCTCCCGCGTCGCAGAGAACGCAGGCCAGGCCCCCACCGCACGATTTGTCGGAGCCTGCGGTGCTGGGCGTCTGGGTCTCCCTGGGTGGAGGCTGTACGGAGGGGGTGCAGGGAGGGCAGACATTGTGCAGAGCGGTGGTCTGGGGCAGCCGGGGTCACCGACGGGCGTGACGCTGGCCGTGGAGGCTGCTCTTGCCTGCAGACGCCCCCATCACCCGGTACCAAGTCCTCTGTGCTCAACCTGCCCCTCACGCCCACCCGTCAACCTGCTCTGGCAAAGGCCCACCCTCCCTCCAGCACCGCCAGACGTCAGCGCCTCCCCTCAAAGCAGGGGTGACGAGAGGGCAGAGCCGGCTCAAACCGCCTGCCCCCCACCAGCCACGCCTGTACCACCCCCATAGCTGATCACAAGTTGACTCGCTTGGAGTCTCCACCGGACCGCGAAGTCCCTCCAGGTCCCATCCCAGCCTGGTGATGGGGGTGAGCATGGGCGCAAACCTGGCTAGCCCGGGAGGTGGTCTGGGCTCAGGCCCCCGTAGGCATGGGGCCCGCCCCCACGAGCCAGGGCAGCCCCAGGGCCCGGGGCCAGAGGCCAGGTAGTCGTAGGGACAGCCAGATGGACAGATGACCAGGAGTGACCATCCCGAGCCCGCGGCCAGCACGTGGCCCTGGGAAGGCGGGCGGGGCAAGCAGGAGTTAACCGCCGGCTTCCTCACGAGGCTCCATTAGGCAGTACAAGTGAGCCTCATGTAGAAGGATTTTTAATTCATCGTTACAAGAACTGGTAATGAAGAGGCTGCAAGCTGGAAATGTCAGATGATCCATAAAGCGGCCGGGAGGGAGGATCTATCACGGGCGCCAAGCACAGCACCATCACGTCCCCTGAATAATGAAGCCTTTTTCGCCCGCCGTCCCGGAGGAGCCCCCTGCGGCCACCTGGCCCTTTCCTAATCACCTGTCGGGACTCGGGTGGGGGCAGTGCTGGCTCCGTGACCAAGGCCCCCGCCCTCCCACACGGGCTCCCTCCTGCTGCCCCGTCAACCCGGCCGGGTGGCCCCACAGGACCCCCCGACAGGCCCAGAGCCCGCTTCCTCTGCCTTCTGCCCCCCTGCAGCCCGGGGATGGGCAACACGGGTCCCCGGCGAAGCCGCCCGCGAACCCACGGCCACGACGAGCCTGACGGCGGGAGCTTACGCACAGTCGGGCCCCGTGAACGCTCACCACACAGGAGGCCACGGGCGGCCCAGCCGACGGAGGGGAAAGCTGAGGTACAGAGAGGTCAGCGACCTGTCTAGTCACAGGGCTGGCCGGTGGCCTGCTCTTCGTCCCGCTCCGTCCGCTGCCCCACAGGCTCCCCCAGGGGCGACCGTCCTCATCGGTGCGCAGAGGAGCTGTGAGCCCCTCGAAGCCACAGTCCACGGGAGGACAGCGGGGGATGGCGATGGCGCGCTCCTTGCAGGGAAAGCGCGATGCGCGTCAAGAGGGGCCTAGTTACGGGATTCCTGCAACTCGGTAGCAAAAAAGCAATCCGATTCAAAAATGAGCAAAGGACCCGAATAGGTATTTTTCCCCAGCGGACGTCCGGATGGCCAACAGGTACGTGCAAAGGCGCTCCACATCACTCGTCGTCAGGGAAACGCAAATCAAAACCACGAGATCCCAGCTCACGCCTGTTACAACGGCTCCTACCGAACGGGTAAGTGTCGGCACGCAGGCGGAGAAAAGGGAGCCCTCGTGCGCTGCTGGTGGGAACGCAAACTGGGGCAGCTGCCGTGGAAAACAGTATGGAGGCTCCTCAAAAAATTAAAAGTAGGGGATGCTGGGTGGCTCAGTCTCTTAAGCGTCGGACTTCGGCTCAGGTCAGGATCACACGGTTCGGTTCGTGAGTTCGAGCCCCGCCTCGGGCTCTGTGCCGACAGCTCGGAGCGTGGAACCCGCTTCAGAGTCTGTCTCCGTCCTTCTCTGCCCCTCCCACACACTCTCTCAAAAATAAGTAAACATTAAAAAAATATAACTAAGAAAAATTTTTTTTCATTAAAAATTGAACCGCCAGGGGTGCCTGGCCAGCTCAGTCAGTAGAGCATCTGACTCCCTGTGTGGGGTTGTTGTGTTTGAGCCCCACGCTGGGTGTAGAGATTACTTAAAACATTAAAAAAAAAAAAAAAAAATAGAGCCACCATACGATCCCGTAAATTCCACTACAGGGGTATTTACCCAAAGGCAATGAACACACGATTTCAGAGGGGTATCTGCACCCCCGTGTTCAGGGCCAAGGCCGTGACCCAGAAACAGCCCAGGTGCCCATTAATGGAGGATGGACTGCGGGGATGTGACGTAGCCACAGAGAGAGGCAAATCCTGCCATCCGCAGCCACAGGACACGTCCTGCGTGACCCCACTCGCAAACTCTGACAGGCAGACAGCAGAGCGGTGGTGGCCGGGGTAGGGGAGGGGGGGCCGTGTACGTTCGGTGCGTGAAGCTCAGTCCTGCAGGACAAGGGAGCCGTCTGCACCGCCAGACCGTGCACTGGACAGTCTGTCAGGAGCGCAGAGCCCGAGGGAAGGAATCGGAGGAGACCGGGGCAGGCTGTGCGGCGCCCCCTTGTGCAGGACGGCAAGCACAGGGCTGCTAGATTGTGCAGAGACCGCGTCTCTGCACACAGACCGCAAGCCAGGGGCCTGCTGCGCCTTTAAGAGCAAACAGGTTTGGCCAAGCTGCAATGGGGCGTCTGCGCCCACAGGGCCAGGACCCCAGGGGACGTACCAGCTTCCACCGCTGCTCGGGGATGGCGCTGATGTCCACAGGGTGGCGCTCCATCACGTTCAGGAAGCGCACTTCGGGGACCGCGATGGCACAGATCACGTGGATCCACCTGGTTGCGGGGAGGCTGGGGTCAGGGCGCACAGGCGATCCGCCCCTGCTGGCACGACCACCGCCCACCCCTGTGCCCCGCGTGGCCGCCGGCCGGTTGGGGCTTACAGGATCTTCAGGGGCAGTCTGGGCGCGCTCGGTCCTCCTGGCCCCCCACCCCCAGGGGGAGCCCCTCGCCACCCACCTGCGGTCGGTGGTCATCTGCAGGGCTCCGCCCCGGAGGTTACAAAGGCAGCACTCCTGCAGGAACCAGACAGCCCGGTGGTGAGGTGGTGAGGGGGCAGGGCCACCACCTTCCCGCCCTGGGGCCGGTCCCACCCCTGCCCGCAGTCCTGACGTTTCCAACTGGCTAGGCCACCCAAGGTCACCCTGGGGATCGGGCCGGGGCCGGGTCCCACAGGCCTCCGCGGGGGTGAGTTACCGCAGTCCAGGCGTGGGCCGTGCACCGGGAACACGTCCAGCCCTCGTTGACCAGCTCGGGGCGGATGCCGTAGCAACCTGCAAACAAGCGAGGGTGGGGGGACCGCTGAGCCGGGCGGCATCTGTCGCCAGGATGCACGCTGCAGCTGATGGGGCCTTCTGGAATTCGGCAGCGGCATTTAGGGCAATTGCTCTCCCCACCCTCCCTCCTGAATCCAGGCCACTGCGCACAGCGGGACGGTCTAGAAATGGCTTGTTTGAAACAAGTAGGGGGAAGGAGAGCGGGGCCCCCTGCTGGGGCTGCTCAGCCGAGAGCGGCCCTCGCTGTCTCCAGTCTCCAGTCGCATCTAAAAGGCCCAGGCTCTGCAGGCCAGGGGAGGCTGGGAAGCCTGAAAAGTGACCAAGCAGTTGTACGCAACACAAAGTGGGCCTTGTGGATGCCAGAGTCCAGACGGCAGAGCGGGGCAGGCCGGGCCCTGTGTTCAGGCAAAATCACTACTCAGGAAAGCAGAAGTTGGGAGGCTCTGGGTTACCCAGATGGTTCGCTTAGGACCTTGGCCCTGGTTTAGAAACGGGCAGACATCGGGGGCGGGGGCGGGGGGGTGGGTGGAGTCAAGAGGTCACGCCCCAGAGCGAGGGCTCTTCTGCCCTACCCCCGGGGTCGCCATCCAGCAGTACCAGGGGACCTCAGCCACCAGGCCACAGAACTGTAGTCTTCTGCTGTGTCCCCACAGAGGCTCTGAGGGACAGCAAAGTGTCCCTCCTGGAGGAAGAGGGGGCCCCACCTCCCTCCAGTGCCTGGTCTCGGGGGGGGGGGGGGGGGGGGGTTATGCTGGGCCTTTTGCCTCCCAGGCTTGTCCCGGAAGCTAGACTCAGGCCCCTCCAGAGGGCGGGCTCAGCCTGGGCCTATGCTCCTAGCAGGAGACAAAACGAGCTCTGGGCGGGACTCCGCAGGGCAGGCCCTGAAATGAAACAGCTCCGGAAAAGCTTTCTTCCCTTGCCGGGAGCTCGGGCTCGCGTTTGCTGCCCCTAACACCGGAGAAAGGGGCACACACCCATTTTCTTGTCTCGGGCTGAGCCAGGCCCTCAGGGTTCGGGAGGGGGGCCGGTCACCGACGGCAGGGACAGATCAGATCCCCTGGACCATCTCTAGATCTCAGGCCTCAGTGGAACCGTCCGAACTGGCCAGGGGGGAGGCCGCCCCGTGACGCCAGGTCCTGTGGAAGGCCCAAGACGGCAGCCCAGAGGGAGGGGGCCCACTGGCTCCGCAGACCTAACTGGGTGGGGGTGGGGGGACCCAAGCCACAGGTGCCACAGCTGTCCTCCCACGGGCCGCCGTCCGGGGCCAGGACTCACTGGCATGAACCTGCAGGCAGCACTTGGCGCAGGCGATCAGCAGGCTGGTCCCGTCGTCGCCGATGTAGGAGTTGGCGGGAAGGGGCTCCGTGTTCTCACCGCCGGACGTGAAGCACATCTCGGGGATCAACGGCCGTGTCTTCTGGCCACTTTTGGAAGGGGGAGCCACCGAGGGACCCTCCCCGAGAGAGGCCTGGGGAGCCTCCTTCTCGGTCTGTAGGGACTGCAGGAATAGGTCGCCGCCTTCAGCGGGGAGCCCACATGGGGCAGCACACCGGGCCAGGCGCCGTGGCCCTCCCTGACTCTGCCCCGTGCCCGCGCCTCTCGTGGCCTCATCCTCCAGACACCCCGCGGGCTGCTTCTCACTGTCCCCCGGAAGCTGCCCTGTCCCCCACCCCTCCCAGCCCTCAACCCTGAGGCAAGAGCCCTCAAGAGATCCTCCTCAAACACAGTGAGTCCCTGTCCTGCCACCCTCACTCCCCACCCCAGCTGCCCCTCGCCTCCTCTACTCCAACCACGCCAGCCTCCGGACTCTGCCTCCAACACCATCCTGCCCCAGGGCCTTTGCGAGCGCCATTCCTGCTGCCAGGAACCTTCAGATTTCCGCTCACTTATGCTTGGGAGCCTAGCCCACCCGCAAGACCAGCGGCCTCCAGCCCTTCACGCCTGCTCTGTCTGTCCACACGGCCCTGTGACTGTGAACCTCTGTGAGGTGTTCCCCCTACTTCTGACATATGTCCCGTAAAGCCTGTAGCCCAGATCCCATCCCACGAACAGACTGTTACGAAAACACCCTGTCTGTGGCACCCCGGCCCAGCAGCCCCCAGCCGGTCTCAGGAGTAGCAGGACTCTGCACTGCTCCTGACCTGGGAGGGAGGAGCCCCGCTGGAGGCACCGTGCCTGGCACAGGCTTTCCTCACCCTCGTGAGACAAGCTAGCCCCGGCCCCCATCTACAAGGGCTCTGACCGGAACCGTGGGCACCATGAACGTTAGCTACTGGACTGCAGAGTTCCCAGCGCCCCGACAACCAGCGGCGCTAAGAGGGACGCGCCTGGAGAAGTTGTCTATGTCAAGTTCTGCAAACACTGAATCTGTAGAAACAGCGCCCCGGGCGGTGCTGGGCCGCAGGGCCCTTAAGACCAGTGCACTGCCCTGGGCCCGGGGCCCAGAGCTCGGGTGGCCCGGCTGACTCAAGGGAAGCGCTGGGTGCTAGGCCAGGAGCCAGGAACCCAAAGTCAACTCGGACCGGGTGCCACCCTCCAGGGACTCCCAGTCCAGGGGCCGATGAACACAGAGCGTGGGAGCGAGGGCGGGTGAGCCTGGGGTGCGGGGTGCCCGGGGACAGCAGGAGCAGGAGGGCTTAGGAAAGAGGAAGCAGCTCAGCAGACTCAGGGACGAACAGAAATCTGTCCGGCAAGGCAGGGGGCCGGGTAGGTGGGCGGGTGGGGGAGACCTCGGGGGTCAGCTGTGCGCACGGCAGGGGACAGATGTCACAGCAGAGGAAAGCCGTGCGCGCCCCGTGCAGAGGCTGGTGGAGCTTCCAGCCAGGGAGCCCGTGGCTAGAGTGGCCTCCAGAACGTGTGCCAGGGCCTCAGGCAGGGCTCCCGCCAGGGCTGTCGAGGGAGGAAAGAGCTGGAAGGCAGGTCAGGGTGTGGGGGAGGGGCCACGGGGAGAAACAGCGGTGAAGCAGCAAACAGGGCAGGGCCTGGTGGCCGATGGCTGGGAAATACAGGACGGAGCGGGACCCGGACAGGAGTGAGTGTAGGACAGGAGCGTCTGGCTCAGTGGAGACTGCCTGGGGCTCCTCACAGCCCTGCTGGGTGACACGGGGTGGCCTGCCTCTCGGCCTCTCGGCTCAGAGGCCCGACCGGTCAGGGCCCAGCTCCGTGCCACCCCTGGCCCCTGAGGGACAGCTGAGGCCGGCCACCTGCCGATGACCACCTGCACGCCCCCCTGCCAGGCCCCGCCCCCTCCACCGGCTGCCCCGTTTTTGCGCCATCGATCAGTCACTTTCCGGTAAAGCTCAGAGGCCGGGCTCTCCCCTTCTCCCCGCAGCCCTTCCTAACCCTAACCCAAATGCCAACAGCTTCTGCAGGTCACTCGGCGGCTGTCCCGCACCCCCCTGGGCCGCCCGCCGGGCGGCTCCGAACTGCTCCCACAGCAAGCGGCCCCTTGCTCTCCACCACCCTCCCCGGAGCTCCCTCACCTGGGTGTAAGGGTAGAAGAGAGTACAGATGGCGCAGTAGGGCTCGGTCAGGGCGGCCGCCGCGTTGAACTTCCTCTCGGCCTGGAAACCGGCAGCCTTGTTCTTCCACTGCAGGGAGAGCAAAGACCTCAAGGCCTCGGGGCCACTCATGTCCTCCTCCCCGGAGAAAGGGAAGGCTTCTAGAGGAAAACAGGAGGGTGGGAGGGGACGGAGAGAAACCTGGGCATGGCTGGAGGCCCAGAGGAACCCGTCCCCACCCTGCGGGCGCTTCGCTGCGGGGAGCCCCGGGGGTGACTGGCCCCCACTTCCGCGGCCTTGGCGGGTCTGGCACGGACTCCCCGAGCTCAGCCGCGCTGAGAGAGGCACGCGGGGGGGACCGAGGAAGAGCGGCGTCACTCCCCCGCTCCGGTGACCCCGTGTCACTACCAAGACAGAGGCTGCCAACAGCCGTCCCTCCCACCTCGCCTGTCACCTGTCACGTCTGCTCTCGCTAGCAGCCAGCCACGCCCCAATTCCCCCCCCCCCCCACGGCCCACTGCCTCGCTTCCTGGGGACCCAGGGCTGAGCCCTCCGATGCTCCACAGGAGCCCTCCCGGAGAAGCGGGTGCTCATTCCCCAGGCCCCAAACCTCACAGCAGCTGGGCTGGCAAGGCATGGTGGGAAGAGAACGCAGACAGGAGCCTGGAGGCCTGGGCCTGGGCCTCGAGCCTCAATGAGAGTGAGGAGGAGGTCAGCACAGACCCCCAAGATGCACTTGTGGGTCTCCTACGGCCCGGGGGGGGGGGTGGGGGGGCTGGGCCTGACTCACGGGCCAAGACTGCTCTGCCTGGGGACACGGAGACCCCAAGCAGGCCCAGGCACCCCGCCGGTGACCAGAGCTGCTGGCCTCCTTCTGTCGCCAAAGAGCCCAGGCCCAGATAGTCTCACAAGAAAGCACCAGAGGAGCTGGTGGGGGAGGCCTTGGAGGCACTTTCTGGAAAGGTGACGCTACAGTCTTTCGGACAGTAAGGCCACGTCTGGCCCCCCTGTGAGCTTCCCTTGCCCTTGGGGGCCCTGGCCCTGCGGTCCCAGGCGCTTCCAGAGCCCCTCCTCCCCCCGGCCCTCAGATCAGATGGGGAAACGGAAGGAGCCGCCCAGACGACCAGGCACAAATTCCACATAAAAAAAGGCCGACGCTGAGGATGAAAACCTGGCTTAGCGGGATTTCTGCTGGAGGCCTCGACCCTGGCTCTTGGCTCCCCAGGTTTGTTCCAATCTCCCTACAGTGGCCTGGCCACAGGTGCGACTCTGGGGACAGCTGCCCCCCCCCCGTTCCCCCCCCCCCCCCCGATGTAGGCGTGGCACTGCTCCTGGGCATGGCACAGCCCTGTGATCGCCTAACGGCAGTCATGTCTCAACCCCCGACACAGGGGAGTGCGGCCGACACGGGGCCAAGTCCCGCCTGCTCGCTTGCTGGCCTGCTCTGCAAATGTTCCAGAAGCCTACTCCACACCAGGCATCCAAGCAGACCCTGAGCCCTGAGCCCCTGAGAGGGAGAGGCACGGTCCTTGCCCACCTGGGGGCTGCACAGGGGCCACGGGAGCGGGGGCAGCCCCCCCAGGCCTGGGGGAAGGAGCCTCTGGCAGGAACAGCACCTGCTTGGCTCTGACGAGAGCAGGTGCGCGGCGGGTAAAACCAGAGGCAAAACGCGCCACATCAGCAGTAACCCAGCCTCGGCATTCCCAGCACCCGCCACGGGCTCAGCACCACGGGCACGCTCCATAGGTACTGGCTCCGTGCGCCTTCCCGGCAGAATGCCCCACGGGGCTGGCAGCCCTCAATTTACAGATGGGGAGACTGAGTTATAGAAACGTTAAGTGTGGGCTGTGGTTGGAGCCCCAGGACCTGCGCCCTGCCCCTCCCAGGCCACGTTGTGCCCTGGCCCCGGCACAAAGTGCGCACCCCAAGGTGGGGAACAGCGAACGGGGGTGGCGGCAAGGCCTTGGGGTGGTCGGGCCGGACTGTGGGGAGCACTGCAGGAGGAGCGGGGGCTACTCAGTCCAATATTCCATGCAGGGGTAGGGGTCTGGGAGCCCGACCTCGGTCGGTGGTGGGGCAGGCAGCGGAGGGAGGCCAGGGCACGGGCCACCGGGGGAACAGGTGTCCTCGCTCACCCTCGTCACTCGAGGCCTCCTGCTTGACCACGGTCAGCGGGGAGCGGGTGGGTGGCTTGCCCAGGGGGTGGCGTCTGCTTTTCTTGATTTCCATCTTCAATTTGGAAAATGTGGACGGTGCCTGGAATGCAGAACAAGAAGCATCTGGGGAGGGCATGGCTCTGACACCCTGAGCGGAGCCCGGCCTCCCAGGGCAGAGGGGATGGCCTGGCTTCTGCTGCAGGCTGGAGTCCCCAGCGGTGGGATCAAGGCCCCAGGAAGGGCTGGCCGGGAGCTACTGTGGTTCCTCTGGGATGCACCGAGGGGGCTGGTTCAGGAGAGCAGGGCCGTGGTGGGAGCCCCGGGCAGGTGGGAGCCCCAGGGACCTCCGCGGACACCCCCCTACCTGCACCTCGCCGGCTCTGCTATCCTCCTCGGGACCCGTCAGCTCCATGGGGGCCGCCTGTTCCTTCCAGGTGGGGCCCCTCTGGGCAAAGTGCTCAAAGGCCTGCTGGCAGGACACGCGGCCCTTGTCACACAGCGTGCTGGGCCGCGGCACCACATACAGCATGGGGATGATGGGGCGTGGCTTCACCTCTGGCTCCTCGCCAGGTGCCTCGGGGGGCACGACGTTGAGAGGCGGTGGGGGCGGGTTCTCCTCGGCTGGTGCGGGGCCCGGGGCCAGCGCTGGGGACTCCAGCAGGGGTGGCAGCCTGGGTGCCTCCTCGGCGGGGAACTGGGTGGGTGGGGGCGGCGGCAGCTGGGGCAAGAGGGCGTGGTGGGGGTGCAGGGGACCATAGCTCTTTTTCTTCCTGTCGGTCTTGGCCTTGGCTGGCCGCAGCTTGCCCCTTCCGTCTTCTGCGGGGAAAGAGGAAAAGACAGGTCGGTGCCGAGGCCAGCAGCCACACACCCTCCTGCGAGCCCCCCAGAGAAGAGCCACGTTGTGGTTCAGACTCCTGCAAAGCCGGCGGGGGGGGGGGGGGGGGAACTGCTCCAAATGTCATCAAGGAGCGGGACGGGCGCAAGGCGGTACCCAGGTTTTGTAGATTTCTACACGTAAAGCATACGTCCTGTGGAATTTGTTTTAAAGCGAAACCTCAAACCCCAAACCGTGAAAAGTGGTCGCTTGAGCAGAACTGGAGAGCCTGCTGGGCCTGGAGGGCCACCCCCGAGGGCCGGTGCTGGGGGGTCTCCGGCAGGTGGCAGGGCAGGGCGGGAGGCAGGCCAGGGGTGTCTTCAGTGGTGTTTTAACTGGGGGCCAGCACATCAGAGAAAACTGAACGGATGAGCAAATGTCTGGTGGAATCACGGTCCCCAAAGATGCCCGCGTCCTGCGAATGTGGAGCCTGACGTGGCGGGAGGCTGCGGAGGAGTTAACGATCGTAGGACAGGAGAAGGCTTGGATGGGCCCAGCATACTAACGGGGATCCTTAGAAGCCCAGGATCTTTCCCAGCTGTGGCCGGAGGCAGAGGGACCCGCGGAAGAAGGGTCAAAGACACCCTGGCCCGCTGGCTTTGATGATGGAGGAGGGGCCCCAAGCCAAGGATGCGGTGCCTCCAGAAACGGGGAGAGGCAAGGAACAAACACACTCTCCCCCGGAGACCCGGGCAGGGGCCAGCTCTGCCCTGTTTCAGCCCCGTGCGACCCGGGCCAGCTGCTGCCCTCCCGGTGCCAGAACGTACGTGTGAGTCTGAGGTCACAATCATGGAAGCCACAGGGAACTCTGTAGGTCGTGACCCCCGTGAGGCCTGCCGTGCTCAGGACGAGGCATCGGGGACCCCTGCCCTCAAGGACATAACCAGCCTGGTGGCCCACTGGAGCACGGAGCCCACAGCACAGTGAGTCCTGGAACCCCCGGGCCTTGCCTGCCCCAATGGAGAATGGGCACACGAGCTCAGGCCCTCGTCTGCATGTCCCAGGTCCCCAGGGGCAAGATGACATGAGCAATGACGGCAGAGGCTGCCTGGTCTGCCTAGGCCCGAGGGCCTCCTGGGGAACCCGGGAGGAGCTGGTTGCCCTGCTGAGGGTACTCGTGAGGCTGGGGGTACCTACGGTCTGGGTCTCCCTGAACCGGCCCCGGGGAAAATAAGGATACACCGGGGGCCAGGGTTCCCTCCCTCTCCAAGAAAGCAGCCACCAAGGTGATGCACCTGCGTTCTGGTTTGCAACAGGGCCCCGTTTCACCTCTTGCCGCAGAAACCCATCTACGTGACCTCGAAAGAGGTGAGGCTCCCAAGGGGAGGGTATTTCACGTCACCCTTGACCTGTGCCGACCCAGGAAGCCGGCAAGCATGGGCGTCCCATCCTGCAGACAGCCAGCCCCAACCGCTGGGACGGAGCCAAACTGCCGACTTGCCCCCCCCACCCCCAACACCCCACGGCCTCTGGGAGCAGTGGAGGCTCCAGGCCAGGCCCCCTCCCCTCTCCTCCCCTCTCCTCCCCACTGCTCCCCATCTGCAGGCCACAGCCCTGCCCTGGCTGCAGGGATGGCCCGAGGCCTGAGCACTCCAAGGGCCATGGGACTCCTCCCCCTCCCCGTGCCGCTGCCCCCCCTGCAGGAGCCCCAACTGCTCCCGAGGCCCCCCTCCTGCCTGCGCCTCATGAATAGTTATCTGGCTGAGGAAAGCACATAATAGATGTTCTCTGCTCTGCAGACAAAACCATTTCTCCCCTACAGACGCGGGGCTTGGATGGCTATGAAAGGTCGCCCGTGGAGGTGGGAGAGAAGTGTCTGGGGTGGAGGCCGGGGGTGGGGGGAATGTGGAGGTGCAGGGAGAGGAGGTGGAGAGACAGTGTGGGAGGGAAGAGGCTCGAGGTGGGGAAGAGACGTCGGGGGGGGGGGGCGGGGGAGAGGCGTAGGGGGCAAGCCACGTGGCTGGGGGAGGGAGCCCAAGCAGGGAGAGACGTGGGGAAGCCGTGGCAGGGGTGGGGAGACACAGAGGAGGGGACGTGCCGGGGGCAGGGACACACCTGGCGGGAGAGACGTGGTGGGGGGGGTGACCCAGGGCCCCAGGGGCGAGCGGCGAGGCAGGTCGGGGCTGCACGCGGCCCTGCTGCTTCTGCTGATCTACAGAAAGGGCGGCGAGGCTGTCCTCCTTGTGGAAGACGCGCTTTCTGATAAACGGCTCTGTTCTCTAAGGAAGCGCGACACTCCCGCCCTGACGGTGCAAACCTACCGAACAGAACCCCAGCCGAGCTCTCCCCAGCCGGACAGTGGGACCCACTTACTGTCTCTTTACTGTCAAGCAAGAGGCCCTACTGTCCAAGAACACGCCGGGCCTCTTCCCATCTTGCGGGCTCTAGGAAACCGAGGGGGGACACACCCAGGGGACTGTTAGGGGACGGGCCAGTGGCCAGGAAGGACACGTGGGTGCTCAGGGCTCTGTCCTTGCCGGGGGGACTGCCGCAGGGCCTCCCCCTGGGGACCCCGTCAAGCCCCTCACCTGCCTGGGCCTGAGGGAACCCGGGGCTGAGGGTCCCGGCCAGGGATCTCCCCCGCATGTGAGCCTGTCCCCTCCTCCCTCGAGAATGGCAGGGACCGCCCCCCCCCCCACCCCAAGCTGAGGACGTCCCAGCACCTCACGTGCCACGGTAAGTCACAGCCAAGAACCCCACACCTTCAGATCTGAAAGGCCTGCCTGGTTGGGGAGCTCACGGCTGGGGCACCGAAGTTCCCCAAGCGGAGCGCGCCCGAGTTCCCGGCGGGTCTGGGGCCCTAAGCTCAGCAGCGCTGCCCGCTGCCCGAGGAAGGGGGGTGGGGCACCACCAGGGCGGTGCTCCCAGGCTGCTGCCAGCTTTAGGGACCACCCCCAGGCCTGGGAGGGCTGGTCCGGTCCCCAGACTCCACCCTCCTCCTGTGTGGAACCTGAGGCAGGGCACACCCGTGGCACAGACACCTGGCTGGACTGTGCTGGGGGCGGGTGTCCTGTGGGAAGGACACGTGTCCAAGTGCAACTCACGGCCCCTCAGAAACGGGCCTCCGCTCACTGCCGGGCGCGGCTGCCTTTGCCGTCCTGCCCTAGCGCCAATCGCACACGGTCGGGCCACCCCGGACACCTGCTGCTTCCACGACCGTGGGCCAGCCCTGCCCCCTCCCCGAGCCCCTGGGCTGTGAGGCCCTGAGAGGCCCGGCCCCGGGGTCTAGAGCCAGCCTGGCCCTCAGGGTGGGGTCCCTCGCGGCACGCTGTACCCGGGAGGAGGAACAGCTCGATGGTGGGACGGGCGCTGCCCCCATACTAACTAGCCACAGGCGGGGCGAGCTCCCCTGAGATGACCATGACCCTCCAGGAGGAGGGAGCCCCTGATGGCCCAGCCAACCGGGGCGGACACGGGCTGCCTTCCTACCTCGCTCGTGCTCGGGACCCCCGGGTCCAGGCCCCACAGGGCAAGGCCCTTCCTGCACCGCCTGTCCCGGCCCCTCCCAGCCCTGAGGAGGCTTCCTCCCGGGGACACTGAGTCCCGCCCGTCCTGCGTCCTGCGTGCGCAGGGCCCCCTCCTCTCCTGCCCTCCGCCTCCCCCAGGACGCGGTGTGTGAGTGACAGCGTTCACTGTTCTCCCTCTGCAAACCCAAAGCAAAATGCCCCACTGCTGGCGAACAGCACGATCCCCAGCACTTACGGCTCTTGGGGACATTAAGCTTGGATATTAAAGGAAGTCTGGAAAGCACTTTAAGATCTTCCCACTCGTTCCGACGCCGTGCGTTTGCCATCACCCCTGACTGTGAG
Organism: Leopardus geoffroyi; assembly: GCF_018350155.1. NCBI lineage: Eukaryota > Metazoa > Chordata > Mammalia > Carnivora > Felidae > Leopardus > Leopardus geoffroyi. Next base: position 3,803,255 of record NC_059331.1, on the reverse strand, counting down.
CACGTGTTTATTCAATGCATTCAGAGTTTTCTGCTCCAAGGGCTCGGGGGACGCCTCATAAGACGCCTCTGACTGAGGCACAGGGCTCTCGGCCGTGGCGGCCACATCCAGCACCCCAGAGGGACGGCTTCCTCTCCAAAGCGGCCACCCCCTACCAGATCCTCCCTCCTCCCGGCCCTGGCAGGGAGCACGGATGGTGCATCTGGAATTGGGGGGGGGGGGAGGTGAGCAAACACCACCCCCCCTTCCTGGGGTCCACGCACCCCGGGAAGCTGATGGGGTCCCAGGGAAGGACTGGGGAAGAGGCAGCAGACGCTGGGAGGAGGCTGCACGGCCCTTCTACGTGGCCCACGGTTGGGCTGTGGATTCCACGAGTTACCCCCAGAGGACCCCAGAGCCCCTGCTTTGGGCAGCAGCCGTCTCGGAACAGGAAAGCCAGGGAAGAGCCGGAGACTCACGGGGAAAGCGGACTTGACGGGGCATCTCTTGGCATCTCAAGACCGAGGGAGGCCAGGCCCCAGGTGTCACCGGGATGGGACTGGGCAGGAGCGGCCAAGAGCCAGTGAGACCCCAGGCGGTGGGAGTGGGTGGGATATGTAATCCCCAGGTTAGGACAAAGATGTGTCTGAAATTAACTAAATGAAGAAGACAGTCCTTATCCCCTTGCTAAGCAGTTGGGGAAACCGTCTCAAGTCGCAGGTGCGTGAGTGAGTGAGTACATCTGCCCCCCCCCCCAAGGCCCCCCATCCAGCCTCAGGCCAACGGCCCCTCGCGTCTGCTCCGGAGGGAGGAGACGGACCAGCGGACGTGGAGGCAGCTTTGACTCTTCCCAGGAGGCCCCACTGGAACCCTGGTCTCCCCTGACCCTCTGAACTGCTCGGCCAAGGAGCCCCCCATCCAGCCCCAGCTGGACCCGGGAAAGCCATCTCCACTCAGGCAAAAAGCCACTTCAAGCTAAAACCCAGTTCCTTACCACCAAACCCCACAGGCAGCTCGTCCCCACGCACTGGCATCTGGCAGGGTGTCTCTCGTTCAACCCCCGACGGCCCTGACGGTGAGTGAGGACCCAGGCACACCAAGGGGGCATCTGGGGCCCGAGTCACGGGGGACAGCCAGAGGCAGGGCAAGGGCGGGCCGGGGGCCCCAAATCCCCGCCTCCGTCTCCTCCCACCCGCGTGCTCTGCCCAGAACCCACCCCGCCCCAGGGCGCAACCCTGGGAGGACGGCCCACATCGCCTGCCCAGGCCCAGGCTGCAGAGCGTGGCCCGCCCATCTGGGGACAGACCACTGACTGCTCCGGCCCTTGCCAGCCCCGCCAGGGACACCCCACCGAGTCTCCCAACTCCTCGGGCGGAACCCCAAACCGGCCGTATTCCTGGCTCCTCTCTCACTCTCCCTGCAGACCCACGGCCTCCAGGGTCAGATGCGAACCCCAGAGCCCACGTCTGAGGAATCTTCATCTGCCCAACACGGCCCAGCCTCCGGCCACCTGCCACCTCTCACGGGACGGGTACTCAGTCACGAGCGTTTGTTCAGTCGCGGCGCACGCGTGACGGGGGTGCAGGGCCTAGAGGACCCCCTGCTCGTGATACCCATGTACCCCGGGGGCCCACCGGCAGGGAGCCCCTTGGGGCAGCCAGTTTCCCCGCTGGTTTCAGCCTTGCTTTCTTCCCGTTATGGGCCAAACCGGCTCCCGCGTTCCCGCTGTGAGGTCCTAGCCCTGGCTGGCCCCGGAACGTCAGAACGCGGCCCAACTTGGAACCGTCACTGCAGATGGTGCCAGATGAGGTGCGTCAGGGCGGGCCCTGATCCCACACCCCCAGTCTCCTCCAAGAGGGGGAAGTGTGGACAGAGACGCGCCCACAGAGACAGAGACGGGGAGCAGGGCAGGAGGACCAGAAGGCGGCGGCCACCAGCCAGGGGGCGGGGTCTGGAACAGACTCTCCCTCACAGCCTCAGAAGGAGCCGGCCCTGCCCACACCTGGACCTTGGACTTCTGGCTTCCGGGGTGCTTCGTCCCGGCAGCGTTGGCGGGCTCACGTTCTCCGTGGACAACGCGCCATCCGGCTCGGCGTGTTCTCCGAACTTGAATTACACGGGACGCAGTGTGTGACACCCGAGCGACGTCTGAGAGCTGCTCCTGGGGCCAGGAGCGGTGGCCTTCCCTTCTGCCACCTGCACGGCCGATCGGGCAGCCTGACCTCTGCCGGCCCCTCTCCCTCCGTCTGTACTTGGGGAGCACCCGGAAACCCTGCGGGGACCCTGAAGGGGCCGTGAGAGCCTGCGTGGCATTTGGAGGAAACCGTGTCGTCGCATCGGGGAGCTCTCCGGACGCACGTCGCTGCGGTCACGTGCAGGTTCTTCTGGTTTTTTCAGCAGTCTCTGACTTTTCGGTAAAGGTCTCGTATTTGCCGCTAGGTTTCCTCCAAGGAGCCAACGTGAGGTGGCTGCTGTCATCCCAAGCAGCGTCTTCTGGAGAATCACCTCTCTCCGGCTCACCCAAAGCCTGGCCAGCCCTACGGCTCAGCCGCCGACCCGCTTCCGTGCAGGTGACCGTGCCCACACCGACAGCGGCGAAGTCGTCCTCCTCTCTGGTCGGGACACCTGTCCTCGCCCCGCCCCGCCCTTCTGGGCCGTCTAGACACCCCCCCACCCCCCGTGACCGTGAACCTCGAAAGCTGTGCCAGGATGTGTGAGATGCTTCAGCATGGCCTCGCCAGACAAACTCCAGTCACACAGGTGCTCTCCAACCGGAGCCCTGACCACCAGCCTGTGAGCGCGCGGGGGGCTCTGCCGAGCAGCCCCTTGTCCAGGCCCCAGGCTGCGCCCCGGGGCAGCCCCCTTGGATGTCACGTCATCTCCGACACGAGCCACGCGGCATCCCGGCGAGCGTACGAGACGGGCCGAACGGCCAGCCACCAGGAGGGACACCGCGTGTCCGAGGCGTGCCCCCCCCCACCCACCCAGGGGGGTCTGCCATCCAGCCCGGCCCGGCCCTTCCTTCGTACCCGGGGAGCACCCGCGATGGGCGCACAGGTGGGCAGCGAAAGCCGTCAGCGGGCGAACGAAAACGGCCACAAAGCAGCAGCACTGACCACAGCGGGGTGGGGACCTTTAAAGCGCTCACGTGTCACCACTCCAGGCCGAAAGGGCCTCGGACGGTGTACGGGGCACGTTTCCGGGACCCCTCCCCAGCACAGCCCCGGGTGCACCCTCACGTCGGAAGCCAGCCGGCCGGGCGAGGGTCCGAACCTGCTGCGCACAGGCACGCGTGTCTGGCCGCAGACAGCAAGCTGCCCTCTGACTTGAGGGACAGAGAACACGTCCGTTATGGGCCGAGTGCCTGTGTCTCCCCGGCTGGTGCCCAGGGATGGCATCCGGAGGTGCTGCGGTGATGAGGCCGGGCCCTCGCAAATCGAACCGAGGCTGCAGAGCCCCCTTGAGTGTATGTTTCTGTGAGACCCCCCGCCCCCCCCCCCGCCCCCACTGCCGACTGGGCAACTGAACCGGACCCTCCAGAGCAGGGACTCTGCAGGCACAGCGGATGCTGGCTTTTCCACCAGCTGAGGCTCAGGAAGGAGACCCTCGGCCACAACTGACCTTCTGTGGCCTCGGCCTCCCGGCCCTGCGGTGGCGTCGGCTGGGGCTCCTCCTCTTCCTCCTCGGGGTCGGCCTCCTGTGAGGTCTCCTCCTTCAAGCCGCCAGCCTCCTCCAGGAGGGCGGCCCCGGCGGCCCCCTCCCCTGGGGACTTGGGGTCTTCTGGCTTGGGCTTCTTGGGCTGGCTTCGTTTCCGGTGGGACCTGGGGAGGGACAGTCATCAGCCAGGAGGCCAAGTGACAGGGAGGAGCCCTGTCTGAGCCGCCCCACCACCCAGCCGGCAGAATGGACCCCGGACGGCATCCCAGGGGCCATCACAGGGCCAGCAGAGCTGGCTCAGGGGGCAGGTGGGGGGACAGGCCCGGGGGGCCGTGTGGGGCAGAGCGGGTGCTGATGACCAGGAAGGGGGGGTGGTGGGGGGCCGGGGCAGGGGAGGTGGAGGGGGACAGGCCTGGGGACCACGTGGGGTGGAGCGGGTGCTGATGACCGGGAGGGGGGATGGCGGGGGCTGGGGCAGAGCCGCTGTGAGGGGGGGCGGAGGCAGGGTGGCGGGTGGAGATGCCTGCACACAGGGACAGGTGCACTTACGGCGGCCCCGGCCTCCTGGTCTGCTCTTTCTTCCTTTCTAGACTGGCCTTTCTGTCCTCCTCAGTCTTTCTCCAGTGTCTGTTTTCTTTCAGACTAATTTGTCTAGAATGTAAACGTCAGGGAGTTTTTCTCTAGCACCTGTGCTGACTCCCCGGACGCCTCATCTAAGGGCCTGGCTTCGGGCACTAGCCGTCCCCGTCCCCCTGCTGTGTCCCTCACTCGAAGGAGCTGCAGAGGCCCCTGCTCGCCTGTCCCCAGCCGGCCTCCGGGGCAGGGCCCAGCCTCGCTCGGGGACGCAGCTCTCTGGGGGCGGCCCTCGGCCCCGAGTGAGAAGTCGCCTGAGGCTTAGCTCTGGCTTCTCAGTGCAAACCAGACAGAATCAGTTATAAAGGAAAAAAAGACAGTGACCAGGGTGGGTGGGCCACCACGTCAGAGGCCAGGGCCTCCCTGTCCGGCTCTGGGGACTTTGCAAGGAGGGGAGAGAAGTGGCTTTTAGGCTGACACCAAGGCGTGTGACAGGCCCAGGAGCAGAGGCAGAGGCTGGGGCGTGGAGAAGCCCGCGCCGGACGGGTCACCGGCGTCCTGCAGGGGTTGAGGGGACGGCCCTACGGGGTCTCAGACTCAAGGCCTCATCGCCTCCGAGCCTTTCTTCCCCCTCAGTGTCAGCAATGCCGACGGGAGACTATGGCTGCGGCTTCCCGTCCCCCAGGGGCTCTCGGTCTGGCCCCAGTGAGGTCGGTTTGGACACGGGGTCCTATGGGGGGGGGGGGTCCCTGTAGCGGTCACACCTCCAAGGATCAAGAGGTCACCCAGCAAAGCAGGGCTACCTGACTGGGGCCGGGAGGGGGCCCGGGGAAGCCTTGAGGGCTCCCGATGCCAGGGCCCCCACCTCCCACCCAGGGGGTGCCCACCACCGCCCCGCTGTCCCAGGACACGGGCTCCTGACAGCTGCCTCGCCACCTCGCCCCGCGCCTGCGGCCGGGTGGGGGGGGCGCCTCTCCTGACTGTCCCCTAATGCTGACTGCCCTGGTCCTTCCCACTGCTCGGCTGCCTCGCTTGAGAGCCCCAGGCGACGCCAGGCTGACAGGCCCCGGGTGATGTTCGCACATGAGCCACTCCGATGACCAAAGGCGGGGAGCAGGGAGCATTCCGGGGGAGGGAGCGTCATGGGCGGAGGCATGGCATCACACACATCATGGCGTGCACGGGGCGCTGCGGGGGGTGCGGGGTGGGGTGGGCAGGAGGACACGCGGGCAAGGAGCCAGGCAGGAGGGGGCGCGGGAGCCAGGGGGCCGGGGGGGAGGGGGAGGACGCACTCCACCACCACAGAGCCCCTGGGGCCTCCGGGCGGAGCGACTCTGGGAGAGGCGGGCCCAAGCCCCAGGACAGCAGCACGGCCCAGCTGGCTCTTGTCACCAGCTGCCACTGGAGGAGGGGCTTCTCTCCAGGCCTGAGGACGCCGCAGGGCAGGGGGCCCACAGGCGAACCCCCACGCTGGCCCCAGGCAGCAGCCAGCGGGAGGGTGTTCTCCCACTGTCAACTCACCTGGCCTCGGTTTCCTGCAGCTGCCCGGCTCCTCGGCTCCCCTCCTACCCACCCCCCACCCGACCCCGGAACCAGAGGCCACTCCCGATGCCGCCGGCCACTCCCAGGGCGGACTGGGGGGTGGTCCTGTCTGTGCCAGGGAGCCTAGACCTTCCTGGGCCCCCAGAGCATCCTGGACTCAGAGCCCTGGGCGCCCCCAGCCCCCCAAGCACCACTGGGCCTTGGCTAGTGTGAAGACCCCCAGGACGGGTGGCACCAGGCAGACGGGCAGAGGCAGAAGGCCACCCTCTGCGGCGGACTAGGAAAAGCGAGCTGAAGGTCAACGTGCAAAGACAGCCCTGCTTTGTGAAAACGTCAGCTGGGAGAACTGGCGGCAGCCGGGCGGAGCCACCGGGCACTTCCGAGTCACGCAGTGTGGCCGTCGCAGTGCCCCCCGGGCCAGATCCCCAGATGGGCCGCCTTCCCTGCTTCTAGCGGTTTCTCCCCTACCGCTGCCTGCCAGCAGTCACGTGGGGTGTGGCCATCCTGCCGCCACGTGCCACGTGGTGGAAAGCCTTCCTTCCGTCTTTCTGACTCTGTAGACAGCGTCCATCCACGAGCGACGCAGCTGCCTGCCGTGTATTCTTTGCTCGGCCCTCCTAGAGTCGGTCATCGGCCCGTCTCACATGCTTGGCTTTCCAGGCGACCCCCAAGCTCCTGGTGTGGCCTCTGACGCAGGGTGTCCCACACTCCTCGGTGACACCTGGGGGCCTGTCCCCTTGAGACTGCCTTGGACTTGCCTGGGTGGGATCCAGGTCCCTCGATCTGATGACCTTCTTGGTTGATGCCCTTGTTTAGTTGGAGTATATCCTCCAGGAGCTTCCTCAGTAAGGAAGGGAAATTGAGGCTTTAGAGATCTAGAAAGATCTTTATCCCCTTGCATATTGAGTTGGTAATTTTGCTAGGTTTTGTTTTGTTTTGTTTTTTGAGAGAAAGCGCGAGTAGGGGAGGGGCAGAGAGAGAATCCCAAGCAGGCTCCTCACTGGCAGCACAGCGCCCGACGTGAGGCTTGAAATCATGAACCGCGACATCATGACCTGAGCCGATATCAAGAGTTGGACACTCAACCCACTGAGCCACCCAGGCGTCCCGGCTGGGTACGTACTTTCCGGTTGGAAATTGTTTCCCTTCCGATTTTTGAAGGCCTTGTTCCTTCATGTGTTGGCTCGTAGCATCGTGGGTGCAAAGTCCAATGTCTTTAGGGTCTCTTGTTCTTTACGTGGCCCTGGCTGTTCCTTCCAGAAGCTTCTGGGACCTTCTCTTTAACCCAGAGCTGTGAAGCTGCATAGTGACGTGTGCATAGTGTGGGTCATTCTTGTCCTCTGTGCCCGACTTGGAACTCTGCGAACGCAACGCTTGGGTGCCAGGTAATGTTCTTTTCTCTCTGCCCAAAGCTCCTGGCAGAGGCCGGAGCTGCTCAGGGAGCCTCTGCTGTCCGATGCCCCCTGTCCTCTGCTCGACCCCTCAAGCCGACTCCCGGCTCACCTCTCCGTCCGCCCGCCTGGAGCCAGGTCTCCCTGAGCTGCGGGCTCCTCCTTGCCTGCAGTCGCGCCCGGGAGGGTCAGGTGGCTGGCGGCTCACCGCTCTTGTCTCTCACTAGAGAGGCCGACTCGCACGCCACCTTCTGCCGAATCTCAACCCGAGCCCCGCAACGCCTTACACTCGGCCTCCAGCCCACCGGAGTCCCCGGCGTCTCTCCCCGGCCTTTCCAGAGAGCGCCATGAAGGCGGGCCCGCTTGCCCACCCTTTCCTTCCTGCCAAAGTCTGTGGGCACTGCTCAGCAGCCGCCCTCCCTCTGCCGTTCTCGGTCACTCCTCTGGGCTCCCGGCGGTGGTTTCAGGAGACGGTGGAGGAGAACACGAATTTACCGGCCAGGCCTGACTGGGCGTCCCTGCCGTGGGTTCCTACGAGCTGATTACTGGGACCGAGTTCAAATACCTACACTAACATTTTCAATACAGAAGCAGGTTCTTGGGATCGCTGATGGCAGGAGAGGCGGGGTGGGGGGCTCCTTTTGGACCCCCGCCCGTGCAGCAGGCCAGGGGAAGGGCTCCTGGTCTGGTCAACAGAGGGGCCCAGAGCACCCAAGGCGCCAGCTCTCACAGGACCGGCCGCCGCCCAGGGTCTCTACCTCCACAGAGGACCCTCAGGCCACGGCAAGGCCCCCGGGGCCAGCACGGCTGCTGCGTCTGGGCACGGGGGCTGCGAGCTCTGTGCCCAAGGTCCTTCTCCCCACCGCCTGGCCCCAAGACACTCTCCTCCTTTCCCTCCAGCACTCCACGCCCCCAGAGACAGGCGGGCCTGCGGCACCAAAGGATCTCACCTTCAAGAAACTAACGGCGCTGTGGGGAAGGTGCATATCACACGCCTCCTGGAACGCGTGGTTGGTGCAGAGCGCTTCTGGAAGCACTCGTCAGAAGTACCAAGGGGCCGAGAGGAAAAGGCAGCGTGTGCGCCCGCAGGGGGCCGCTCATTCGGAACGGGAGGAGGAAGAAGACGGAGACGCCGGCCTGGGCTCAGCGCCAGGCTCCACAGGGGCCTGAGGCGCCCAGGCAAGGGTCCTCCCGGTGCTCAGGGACCGGGGGAGGGGGCCTTCCAGCAAGGAGCAGGGAGGTCACGGTTCGTGGCGTGTGTCACCGGGCCGGGTGAACTCACACGACCAGAGTCTGGTGTGGAAGATTAACCCACAGGAGGGTGACAAGAGAGGCCCACATCACTCTCCCGGAGAGGCCAACACCTGGCTTCTGCCTGGAGATGACATCTGGGGTGCGGTGTGGGGGTGCTACCCGGAAGGATGAAGCCCTAGGGGGCGGCGGCCCAGCCGAGCCGGTCTGAGCAAGGACCACGGACAAGCAAGGACCACGGACAGAGGAGGCGGAGAGGCCGCGTGGGCACTCGCAGGATGGAGGGGGCAGCGGGCAGGAGAGGGGGCCCCCCGCACCACACCCTCGGGCAGGGACCCCAGATGGTGTCTGGGGGCACCTGTGGTTGTCACAACCGGGGGTGCTGCTGGGTCGGGGATGCTCCTTAACCTCAGGATGTGTCCTCCCCAGAGACTGACCTGGCCCCCAGAGTCCCCAGTGTTAAGGGGAGGGGCTCCGGTGTGGGGACAGGGCTGGCATCGCCCCTGGCTTGGGCCAGAGGGTGTTCAGGGGGTGCCATCCCAGCCAGGGCTCAGGGGGGCCGGCACAGCGGGTCGGGGCAGGGCACCAGTGGCCGGGAGAGAGTCACACGGGACTCTAAGTGTCACTGAACTCGGGCCGAGCACAGCGGCATCCAGCTTGGCCTTGGGTCCCCAGTCAGCCTTTCTGGAGAACGGCCCCCTCAACCCGTGACTTTGAAGAAAGAGAAGGGAATCAGCTGTGTTTTCCATGTTTAAAGGCTTTAAAGACAACTATATCCTTGGGATCACGACTGATTTGTTACTCAGTCTCCCTGCAGGAGTAAAACAGCTCCCCCGGTCCGGTCGGCAGCGAGGAAGGGAGAGGCACAAGGCAGGAACACTCCAGAAAGGAACAGTGTGGGCATGACACGACACGGGGGCCGACAAGGGGGCCAGGAGGGTGAGGCGGCGGCCGAGGCAGCGGGGCTGCAGGGCGCTTCCTCTGGCACGGAAGGTTCTGGGCTGGCAGCCCGTGGTCCCTCGTCCCGGGCAGGCTCTTCCGACAGCCTCTGATGCCACTCCGTTCCTGGCCGCGCTCTGTTGACCAATTAGCCGGAGCCACAATCAATCAGCCATTATGCAAATGCACGTCTGGCCTGGGGGGCAGCCTCAGCAAGAAGCTGCTCTTGGCAAAGAACGGAAAGTGGGGAAATCAAAAGGACGGACAACAAAAGAAATCGGAAAAGGGAGACTCACCTTCACAAGGGCTGTCAGGAGCTGCCAGAACATTCTCACAGAGAGGGGCCCCGGGGTGGGGGAGACATGCAGGGAGGCTGAATCTGCCCAAGATTCGCGGTTTCACAGACGGACACGTGGAAACAAGGACAGCCCGGTCGGGGGCAGGTTGTGGACCGGCACGGCCACCCGGCCAGGATGGTTTTCCCCAGAAATAGTTCCCAGGACGTCCCCACAGTGTGTGGGAGTGCCAGCGATGGGGCTCCCCCAAGGAAGGATGTGGCCCAGCCTCCCAAGCCCTCAGCGGCCAGGCCCCAGGGAGACACAGTCCGCTGCCAGCCAGGTCAAGATCAAGCCAGAAGGGACCAAGTGGCTGCACTGGAAAAGCCTTGCTCGAGGCACAGATCCGCCAGCCTCCTAGTTTGGTGCCGCTGAGGGTGAAGGAAGTTCAGAGCACAGTGATATGATACTTTGTGGCAGGTGAAAATGATACGAAACTCCAACCTCAGCGTCCGTCGATAAAGCTTTCCCCGGACACACCAGGCTCGCTTGTGTATCGAGTGCTATCGTCTACGGCGGCTTTCGTGGAGTCGAGTGGCCCCGAGAGACCGGCTGGCCCTTCACCGCGAGGTCCCGGCTCACAGCCGGGGACCAGCAAGCATTTGCTGACTGGTCCGCGGGCACCAAGAAGGAATCCGGCGGAAGGAATCCGGCGGAAGGAATCCGGGTGCTCCCACAGAAAGCAAACGGACCGACGTTCTGGGCACCAGGCCACTGCCGGGCCCTGCGGCTGGCTGTCTCTGGTTCCTGGCACCACGCTGATTTCCACCTCAGCCCAGACCTGCCCCCCGCGCCCCTACGGCCTCGGCGACACACCAGGAGGGCGCTGTCGTCTTGTCCTGTCCTCCCCCACCCGATGCCAGGCAACGGGCCGGGCAGCGACTACCCTGTCCTGAAAGGGTCCACGCAGTAGTGGGGGGCCCTCTGAGCCCAAAAGGGGTGCAAAGAACTCTGCAGTCACTGCCGTCATCGCGAATCCAAACAGCACGTTTTGGCAAGTGCCAAATGAGCACCCAGAGACGCAAAAAGCCCAGCCACGCTAGCTGCCGAGAAGGGACCCGCGCAGCGCCCATGCGCAGAAACAGGGCTCTCGCGCCCAGGATTGTCAGGAGAGTGACAGACCGCACGCGTCCTCCCAGAGAGGAAACTGTGCGGCCCAAGGGCCAAAGGGCTGGCCTCCTGGGAGCTGGAGAACGAGGGGTTGGAGGGAACCTGAGACCCTGACCACACTGACGCCACCTGCCCCAAGGCCCATCACCTGTGTTTGGGGGAAGTGGAGGCCAGAGAAACACCTGGAGAAGAAACAGGAGGAGGGCAAGAGGGGGGTTGGAAGGAAAAGGAAAGGAGGGGGGAGGTGGGGGAGAAAGGGGGAGATGGGGAAGAGGGGGAGAAGAGGGGAGTGGGGAGGGGGGAGGAGGAGGGGAGAGGAGGGAGGCGGGGAGGGAGGACGAGAGAGGGGAGGGAGGAGGGGAGGAGGGAGGGAAGAGGAGGAGGGGGAGGGAAGAGGGGGAGGCGAGGAAGAGGGGAGGGGAGGAAGGGAGGAGGGAAGAAGGGAGAGAGGAGGGGAGGAGGGAGGGAGGAGGGGAGGAGGGAGGAGAGAGGGAGGAGGGAGGAGAGAGGGAGGAGGCGGGGAGGAGGGGAAGAGAGAGGGGAGGAGGGGAGGAGGGGGAGGAGGGGGGAGGAGGGGAGGAGGGGGGAGGAGGGGAGGAGGGAGGGAGGAGGGGAGGAGGGAAGGAGGAGGGGGGAGGAGGGAAGGAGGAGGGGGGAGGAGGGAGGGAGGAGGGGAGGAGAGGGAGGAGGGGAGGAGAGAGGGAGGAGGGGAGGAGAGGGAGGAGGGGCGGAGGGAGGGAGGAGGGAGGGAGGAGGGAGGGAGGAGGGGGGAGGAGGGAGGGAGGAGGGGAGGAGGGAGGGAGGAGGGGAGGAGGGAGGGAGGAGGGGAGGAGGGAGGGAGGAGGGGAGGAGGGAGGGAGGAGGGGAGGAGGGAGGGAGGAGGGAGGAGGGGGGAGGAGAGAGGGAGGAGGGGGGAGGAGAGAGGGAGGAGGGGGGAGGAGAGAGGGAGGAGGGGGGGAGGGAGGAGGGGAGGAGGGAGGGAGGAGGGGAGGAGAGAGGGAGGAGGGGAGGAGAGGGAGGAGGGGAAGAGGGAGGGAGGAGGGGAGGAGGGAGGGAGGAGGAGAGGAGGGAGGGAGGAGGGGAAGAGGGGGGGAGGAGGGAGGGAGGAGGAGAGGAGGGAGGGAGGAGGGAGGAGGGGAGGAGGGAGGGAGGAGGGGAGGAGAGAGGGAGGAGGGGGGAGGAGTGAGGGAGGAGGGGAGAAGGGAGGTCAGGGCCAGCCTGCGGCCAGCAGCCCGGTAAAGAGTGAGAGCGGGAGCCACTTACGGTCATCACCAGAGCCAGGCAGGTGCAGCGGCTCGGGCCGCCGGGTGACTCACCTGCGCAGGAGCTTGGCCTTGAGTGAGGCCCGGGAGGCGCTCCAGGTGCTCAGCTCGGGGCTGCTCAGGGCTGTGGGCCGGGTGTGGTCCAGCACCGTGAGGTCCTTGCCTTGCTTCCACAGCTCGTACCGCTCTGGCTGCAGGATGCGCACGAAGACGTCCATGGAGATCTTGACCATGTCCTTCCGGCACGTGCACTGTTGGGGGGCGGGGAGGGGAGACCCGCTGAGCCTGTGGCCAGCGAGCTGAACAAAGGCGGGGTGACAACGGCCTGGGCCCTCTCCTCTCCTCTTAGAACTGCTACCTTCAGACACAAAATGGTACCTTTCTGTCCGGGCGGAAGCCGTGCCCTCCAGTGCGAGCCCCTGGCCCGCCCCTGTGGGGTCACAGCCACCGTCCAGCACACGGTCCAGGGACAGGACAGCAGACCCTTTGTGGAGGCCTCGGGGTCAGCAGGCGTAGAGACGAAGCTAAGGAGCCCGAGGCCACGGGGGTCCATTTTCTGGCCGCCCAAGTGTCGGCTTTAAGCAAAATCTCCCTCCTGTCAGGCACACGAGCCCCCAAGTGGGTAAAAATGCACAAGAAATGCTTCCTAACAGCAGCAACTCCAAAGGTTAGGAAGGAAGAGGGAAGAGCTGTCAGCCCAAAAGGCCGAGAGCAAAAAAGGAAACACAAGTGGTTCCGAGCAGGTACAGGGTGCTCAAGGACGCACACAGGCCGGTCCCGATCCCTGCCTCGTGGGTTTGGGGAGAGGAAGCCAGGACCCGGAGGCTCAGCAGCCGGCCCCGGGGTGGCGAGAACTCGGACACAGAGCACCGGCTGAGGAAGGGGGCTGGCACGGTGTGCCGGGCGGCCTGGAGGAACGCTGCCTGGGCCAGAGGGTCCTTTGTGTCTGGGAGCTTCGACCGCTGGGGCAAACGAGTGTGGCAAAGACAGGCTGAAATGGTGTCCCTTTTGCCCCCTCCTCTGCTGTCTAGACCCGTCCCTCTTGGGCCCTGAACGACTCCCACAGGCCACATGTTCCTGGAGCCTCTCTCTCCTCCAGGTCACAGCATAAGCCCCGGGGCTGGGCACCGTGCGGGAGGCACACAGGTGTCCCGGGGACACTTAACACCTCGGGGAGTCACTGGCCAGAAAAGCCAGCTGAAGATTCTGGAAGCTGGGCTCTGCCCAGTGAGCCAATGACCCTCCTCAGTCAGCAGAGGAGGAACCCAGGCAGCCCTGGTCTCCTACTTACCTGCGGCATGAGACCGAGATGGGGCTGGAAAATCATTCTACTGCCACAAGGGAGACAAACAGAGGGGACACTGGTCCAGGGCAGAGCGGGCAGAGGGCCAGGCAGTGAGCATCTTCAGCTTTGTGGACTGCCCCGTCTCCGCCACAACCTCTCAACTCTGCTGCTGGAGCTCAGGAGCATCACAGATGAGCACGTAAGTGAACAGGGGTGGCTTCACACCAATAAAACTTGATTTAGGAAAACAGGCGAAGGGCCGGGTGTGGCACAGGCCCTGGTGTGCGGCCCGCTGGTCTAGACTCTGGAAGATGAACCAGCCCCCGCAGCAGGCAGCCTAGGGCACCTCGGGGAGTGGAGGGGGACGTGACCCTGGGGGGGACATACGTGCCCAGGGACACCTGCACACCCACCGCAGCCCCTGTGGCTCGGACCCTGAACTCCTGCCCCTTTCTGCCTCACTGTCAAATGAACGGGCTTAGGAGAAGCCCGTTTCCGAAACTGTGGCTTAAAACCTATTTCCATTTTAAACACACATCTCGCCCTCCCTTTACAACCGTGTCGCCGTCACCGCCGCTTTCTCAACGGAAACGACGGCGAGAAGGAGGAGAGCTAAGTGCCTCCCCTTCCAAGGGTCCTCGATCTGCCCCGGAAGCAGGGAACATGGAGGACCCCCGATCTGAGGTGGGCGCCGTGGGGCTGCAGGAGGGGCTTCGGGAAACTTCCAGAGGAATCTCCTGCGGACCCAGGCCCCACCCCCCACTCCTCCCGGGGCTGGAACCGGGAGCTCGGACTCAGGGACAGCGATAATCTCGCCACGCTGAGCAGGAGGGACTATTTGTGGACAAGCGATTCCCAGCAAACGCAATTCATTTAATGAAAAATTGTGCAGGAGAGAAGGGCTGGCGGTATAATTTGGCTTCGCAGTGGCGGGAGCACAGATGGTGCCCGTGTTTCAGATTCCTGGCCCGGCCGCAGCCTCCCCAGAGTCACCATCAACAGCAGCTTAAGGGATTTGTATCGAGTGGCTTTGCAATCGCCTCTCCTTAAGTAATTAAAAAAAGCACCTGTGTGCAGCACGGAGGGGGACACGTGGATGTGCTCCACGGAGCACTGCCTGGCGGCCTGGAGTCCGGCCCGCTTCTGGCCATGGTGGGGCTGGTCACCGGCGGGGGCGGAGAGCGGAGCAGACGGGCATCCGGGGAGCAAGCAGCGGGACCCAGGGAGGGGATGACAGCCGCTGGGATTCAGGACACGGCCACGTCACCTCCACGGCGGAACAGCCGGGCTCGGGGGCAGGTGCCACGGACCCACGGGCTCCCGTCGGCCCACCACACAGGGAGACAAGGCTGCTAAGGCCAACGAAAGGACCTCGGCTCTTCCTCACAAGCGACTTCCTGGGGCTGAACGTGCCAGGCCCCCAACAGCCCCCGTGGGACCATCACACACCGCTGTTTCGTTGTGGCCAGCAGGGAGCACGCGCAGAGGCTCGGCGTTGCCGGGGTGACCCGGGAGGGGGCTGGGGCAGGAGCTTCGGGCAGCCTCTGAGCAGGGCCCGGGGCGGGAGGCCCGGAGCAAACGGCCCTATTCGTTTTCATTCTCCCCCTCCGGCCCCCATCCCTCCCCCAAACCCTCTGGGACACGCGTTTTCAAGGATCTGCTGGAGTCACTCAAGCTCTCGCATCAGCTCCCCAAGTTGGCGGCCCCCCGTCGGCGCCGGTGACAGAGAGAGCGTGCTTGCTGTCACACGGCTGTCACGGGCTGGCCGTGTCGTTAGTTTCCGATGAGAAATGGGGCGCTGATGCAGGGGAGGAGGTCTGAGGGGCCCCCTCCGGGTCCGAGCCCCCCACCCCAGGGCCTCCCGTAGGTCCGGGCCCACAGCCCTCAGCCCCCAGAACCAGGCGTGGAGGGGCTCTGCGCGGAGCGGGGCTCAGTCACTAGCACGCTGAGTGGCACCTGTCCTGCCCTAATCAGCCAAGGCAGGGTGGCTGGGGATTGCACCAGTGCCAGGCGGGGCCATCTGGGATCCGAGGAGGAAGCGAAGGCAAGAGGCGGGAATTGGGGTGGGGGAGGCGGGGAGAGGCTCACTGTGGCACGGGGTCCCCCCCACTGCCAGCCTCCCCCAACGGTCTGTTCCCAGACAGCTGCCTGACCTGCAGGTCCCCACCCTGGACCTGCCTGCCTTGGGGTCGGCCTCCCGTCCACGCACAGGCTGCCGCGCCTCGCCCCGATCCTGGGCTCCCTGCCCCGCACTGGGCCCGGCACCTGTGCCCTCGGCCTGTGCCCTCATACCCTCCATCAGCCCTCGGGCGGCCAAGAGGCACAGCGTGGGCTGGGGCAGGGTGGACACCGCCCATACCCGCAGGCGGAACCTGGTTCCCTGACGACGCCTCATATCGAGAGGGGCCCGACAGCCTGCCTTCCAGAGCCGGTTGTAGCTAATTTATGCGGTACGTGCGGTGGCCCTCCCTCAACACAGGCAAAACGCGTGCTGCGAAACGACAGCAGAGGAGAGACAGTGCCCCCCCCCCCCGCCCCTGCAAAACCAGAACCCCTCCGAGGACAGGCCTGCCCAGCCTGCCCCGACCAAGGCCAGGCTGGTGGGGACAGCAGCCGCCAGCCCCACCCCCTACCCCCCCCCTCCAGGGATCTCACCCAAGGAAGTGAGAAATCCAGACAGAGCCGGTCTCGACTCCAGAACTGTAAGCAGGCTGGTCAACAGTCCTGGGCAACGAGATAGGTCCGCCCGTCGCGCCAGGACACCATTTAAGTGGCAGAACCATCTCAAGAGTTACGCTACGCGCAATCCCAAGTACACTGAAGCCGCCATCACGACCAAAAACCTTCAGGACAAGCCAAGGACGCTCGTCAAACACCTCCTGGGGCCCTTTCAACCGTGGGGCCCAACGACCCGCCGACCCAGCTGCTTAGTTTCCTAAATCTCTTTTTTGGGCAGGTGTGTCCCTTAAGGCGAGGGTGGGCAAACGCAGCCCCCACCTGTGCGTGAATAAAGTTTTCCTGGCACGCGGCCGCGGCCACGGCTGCGCGGGTGCTCCGACGGCAGGGTGGGGCCGTCCCACACAGACCGCAAGGGTTTGTATTCACGATTGGGTCCTTTACAGAAAGCGTGCCATCCCTTGATGTAGGGGGCAGGGCGACCTTTATAGGTAGCCTGAGGCCGAAGGACCCGCGGGGGAGCCGCCACAGATTCCGTGCTATGGACGGAGTTGTGTCCCCCGCCCCCCGCCCCCGCCCCAAGTTCCCGTGTTGAAGCCCCAACCCCTAACGCGACTGCAAGCAGAGACGGGACGTTAGCAGATAACTACAGTGAAACGGAGTCCCCTACTCCCCGCCCCGTCCTGTCCCCACCTTCTCCACGCGAGGGTCCGGCGAGAAGGCAGCCGTTCACAATCTGCCAGACGGCTCTCACCCGAGCCCAGCCCCGCTGGTCCCTGGTCTCAGACGTCCAGTCTCCCCAAGTGTGGGGAACCCGTTCCCACTGTTTATGACCCAACCCCCCCCCGCCCCGCCCATGGTACTTCATTACGGCAACTCGAGCTGACCAAGACGGACGTCCTTGGGAGGACTTACTGCGGTCCTGTCTTCATACAGAGGAGAGCAGGCTGCACACCCCCTACCATCTGGTTCCGGAATCCAACTCTCGCCGGGTGCCAGGAAGCGCCCGGAGCCTGGTGCGCACAGGCCTGGCCTCAGGCCCCGTCTTCTCCGGGCCCCCTGCCCTCCATATCTGCTGCCCGAGCTGGCCATTCACCGGGGAAACATACCCGCCAGAGCCCGAAAGGGCCTCGGAGGGCCTGGCAGGACCCGCCCCGTGCTGTCCGGGGCTCTGAGTCCCCTCCTGGTACAGACAAACGGCAGAAAACGAGAGGCAGGGAGTCGTCGGGGCGGGTCTCTCTCCTCTCCTCTGGGGTAGTGGGCGTGCGGGTGGGGTTTTGTTCCCGAATCAGTCCCAAGGTGCCACACCTACCAGCAGAAACATCGCACGAGGCCCAAGTCGAGGGAGTGGCTTCCCCAAGGGACTCCCGTCACCCCCGGGCTGACAGAAAGCCGCCTGCAGCCTTCAGAACAGCTGACCCGGTGTGGACCTGTGCTTGGCGGGCCTTTAACTTCCTAAGGCTTTAGCATGTTTAAAAAGAGAGGCACCAAGGTTCGAATCTGCCACGCAAGCCATCGGAAGAACCCAGAGCAAAAGGGTCTCGGACTCGCAGCTGAGAGAGAGCCCCGTCTCCTGCGTGCTGTGTGCTCTGAGCTCCAGGGACGAAGTGGTCAGGTGTCGCCGCACGCTGGTACCTGCCCTCAGCAGCTCTGGCTACGATGGGGCGGGGATAAAAACGCGTGAGGAGACAGGTACACAGAGGGCACAGCAGGGCCCCATCCACCCTCCCTGGTCGCTGGGAGCACTCACCTACTGTGCCCTCTCCTCGTCCGGCCCCTCCACACAAGCACCCTGGGGGAGGGCCAGGCCGCGATCTGCGCCCACCCGGGGACTGAGTCTCACGGACATCTCGCCAGGGTCCCCGAGAGCACCGGTGGGGGAGGGGAGAGGGTGGGGGGAGAGGAGAGAGAGAAGACAGGAGGGCTGGGGGCAGCAGGAGCCCAGCCAGGGTCCCAGCTGGTCCCCAGACACAGTGCCCCCCGACATGGAGCCTTCTGTCCCATAAGCACAGGCCTCTGTCACCCCCAGGGGATGACTTCTGTCACAGAAGGCCAGGGATCTTGAGAGCACCAGCCAGAGGCTCAACAAGAAGCACTCTTGTCACTTCCAGATGACAAATGACAAGAGTCACGACCGTGGAGTTTAGGGGCCCCGGGCCTAATCTGAGCACCGAGCCGGGAGCAGGGAGGCTGTCACCCCAGGCTGGAAGCCTGACACATCAAACAGCCCGGCGTTCACGCGTAGGTCTCCCAGGATCTGCTGCGGGGTCCGAGGAAAATGAGAAAACAGGACAGGGAGGAGGTCTGCCACTGCTTATCAGAGCAGAGGCCACAAGCGGGGACAAACAGGCTTCTTCTCTCCAGAGCGTATCGTCAGGCTCAGCGCGGGTGGCCCTCGGGGCCCAGCAGCACTCGGCTCGGGCTGTGTGGGCCGGGGAGGACAGGGGACAAGCCCCTGGCACTCAGGGCACGTAGCGGCAGGGACTCCCAGAACCACCACCAACACGAGACCCTGATGATAACCGCTCCTACAACCTTGACTCCGGGTCTCCCTCTCTGGGCCGTAAAGCGGAGTAAACTCAACCTTTTCACGGGAATGAACGTTAACGCCCGACACGACTTAGAGGATCTCATGACGTGGCCCTCCCGACGGCCTTCGCCAGAGCGCACAGAATGCTGCCCGGCCACGTGGGAGGGCGGGCTCAGGTCTGAGTCAGCAGGTGGCAGGCGGCCAGCAACCCGTGGCTCCTCTGGGACTGGGTGCCACACAGGCCCCCCCCCCACCCCCGCTCCCCATCACCGCCAAGGACACAGCCAGCTAGGGAGCGCGCTGGAGTGTGTGCGGCCGGGTGCAGGGTCTCCTCTGCAAGCATTTTGCCAACTGTAGAGAAAGCGTCAGCCCGTAGGCCCAGAAGTACACCCCTACATCTTCCTCGGGAGGCTGGCGCCACGTCTGGGCCACAGAGATGGGGAGGGGGCAGAATGTCATTACAGCAAACCCTTCTGGGGGGAGGCAGCCGCGCGCCGCAGGGGTGTCAGATGAGCTGACGCATGCAGGGCCCCCGGCCCGGGGCTGGCAGAGCAGTCGGCGCATTTCCGCTCCTGGAACGAGACCCCCGCCTACTCCTCCAGCCCCTCCCCGCGCCCCTCATCTGGCAGGAGCCGGGCCGCCCAACTGTTTCTCTGCATCTGAGTCCTAGGCCTGGTGCTCTGTTCCCACCATCCGAGGACTCACCCTTTCCCAGCCACACCGATCCCGTGCAGAATGACTGAAAGCAAGCAAACCGCTGTACTTTTGTAAAGTGCAATAAAAAAAAAAACCCACCCAAAGCGAGACCTTCCTCGGACGCTGTTTTTGCAAAAGGAGAGCTCTCTCCTGTGCTGACTCCACCAGCGGCCCCGCCACACGCCTCCGCAGCCTGTCCTCAGTGACCTCAAAGCCACCGTGGCTCCTGGCCTGCGGGAGCCCCAGGGTCCGCACCCTCCTCTGCCTCTAAGCCTGGGCCACGCGTTGCCGGTCTCCGTGGGCCGGGCTCCAGACGCGACCTCCCAACGCTGCTTCCGAGGGCTCCACCGGGAGCAAACACACAAAACTCGTGCGCGGAGCTTGACCGCTCCCGACGGACACGGGGCCCTGAATGGCTGCCATCGGAAGGGCCGGGGACCTGCCGTGTCCAGGTTGTTCCCCATCTTCTCCATACTTAGGAATCCCCGTATACCGGGGTGTCTGGGGGGCTCCGTCGGCTAAGCGTCCGACTTTAGCTCAGGTCATGATCTCACGGCTCTTGAGTTTGAGCCCCGCGTCAGGCTCTGGGCTGACAGCTCGGAGCCTGGAGTCTGCTTAGGATTCTCTACCCCTCGCCTGCTCTGTCTCTGTCTCTGTCTCTCTCTCAAAAATAAGTAAACGCTAAAAAACCCCAGAATCGGCCCCTTAAAAAAAAAAAGAATCCCCCACGTACTAAACTAATGGGATGACAGCGTGAGTGACCGTGAAGTTCACTTCCCTCAGCTGACTCTGCTAACGGAAATCACCTCCATGTTTCTGGAGGACGGGATGCGATCCCACTCGTCTCGTCCGGCTCTCCTTACCCCACGTGTGTGCAAGTCCACGTTCTTTAAGAGGCGGATTCTGACTGATTTTTAATGTGTCTTTATTTTTGAGACACAGAGAGACAGAGAACGAGCAAGGGAGGGGCAGAGAAAGAGAGAAAGACACAGAATCGGAAGCAGGCTCCAGGCTCCGAGCTGTCAGCACAGAGCCCGACGCGGGGCTCGAGCCCACGAACCGCAAGATCATGACCTGAGCCGAAGTCGGACGCCCGACCGATGGAGCCACCCAGGCGCCCCGATGCAGATTCTGATTTAAACCAACCGCTCAGCACGCCCCTCCTGGCCCTCCCACCACAGAACGTTTCGGCTTGTCCCCAGGTAGCAGGGAGGTCACGGAAGTAAAGAGGGTCACCTGCGGGGATGGACGCCCCTGACAACACGTGAGACCAAAGTCACCACCACACTAATACGGGAACGTCCGTTTCTCAGAGGAGGGGAAATGGGGACTGAGGCTGCCACGGCCAGGGCACGAGGCCAACAGGCGCCCAGGTCCCCTGAGGACCTCCCCGCTGAGCGAGAAGACCATGCTGGCAGAAGTCGGGCGGGGGAGGGCCTGGGGGGGGGCACTTGGCGAAGGCTCGCAGGGCTGCACATGCTCCATTCGGACCCGAGGGTCCCGCCCCAGGCCGACAGGGCTGGTAGCCTCAGGGGAGGGCCTGCTTATGACCCCAGCTCCTCTGGCCCCCCAGCTGCCCCATTCGCTCCCAGCATCCCTGGCCCGCCTCACGCTCTAATCTGTGCTGGGCCCCCCGTGGCACGGCCGCGGCCACAGAAAAGGTGGACATGTCACGGCAGGGCCGCCAGCAATCAGAAGAACGCCGGGCGCCCTTGTTGGGGGCTCCAGCGGTGGGCGGTCTGGGCCGGGGCTGCCCCAGGACACCCGGGCGGCCCTGGAAATGACCGGAGTGCGCGAGACAGTAACGAGGCCAGGCTGCCTCGGGGCCCGCCGAGTCCCGTTTGCCGCATTTCCCCCAATTTAAATAGCACTGAGCTTTAATCGGAGACCACCTCTTCTGAAAAATTGAACAGACATTAGAGTCCGCTCGTGTGAAAGAGCCAAACGGGACAGAGAGGACGCGCTGCCGGCCTAGAGGGGAAAACTATTAAACACGGTTCGATGAAATCATCGACCCAAACAGCATGCGTGCACGGGGACCCTCGCACTTTCCCGCCACAGGAGCAGGAGCGGCACCAGCTCCCGGGCCTCCTGACGTCAGGCACTGGGGCGGAGCTTCGCCAGGGCCCGGCGGGCGGGTCAGCAGCCAACGGCCACAGACAGACCAGCGGCCCGCACGGTCCCTGGTGCGCACGAGGACGGGGCACCCTCAGAAGCAGCAAACCCCAGGTGGTGAGGCCGGGCCAGCGAGGGCCCGTCTTCCGGCCGACGGCTCCCCGTCCCTGCAGAGCCGGGTGCCCGAACCTGCACGCCGCCTCCGCCCTCTGCCCTCTGCCCTCTGCCCGGCCAGGCGAGGGCCAGGCACGCACCTTCCAGAGCACTCGGGCTACTAGGCACTTGGGCCCACAAAGCGTTAAACGCCCACCGACGGGGGCAGAAACCCAGCCACGGAGCCCTCATCTGCTCGCGATGGCTCACAGACGCCGCGGCCCCCTGTTTCTGATGTAATTACCAGCGCTGCAGCGAGAGACATAACAAACCAGTTCATTAGGAAATCCACTGGAAGCTCTCAGAAGCGCTTCATAAACAAAACAATTAGGTGCATGGCTCCCGGGGCTCCCCTCGGTCCGCGACCGGGGGCTGCTTCCCGCACGCCCCACAGCCAGCCGGGCCGGCAAGGTCGCTGGCCTTGGACCCAGCACAACGCGGCCCCGGCGAGGCCGGGGCTCCAGTGGCACACCTCTTCCCCTTTCTCTACAAAGGAAACCTCACCTGTCGCTGTCCTCTCTGGGGCCCACCTGGGTGACCTTGGCCCACCAGGACGGCCCGGAGAGTCTTCCTGTCTGTCTGCAGCCCGGGGCCTCCTGTCTCCCATTCCAGCCTGCTAATGCCAACGACCAACACGGTGATACTAACAGACTGGGCGCTCAGTGCCAGGCGTGCTTCCCCAGAACACTCCCACCACACCGACAAAGGCCACAGAGGACGCCATTCGCGGTCGAATCCGAAACGAGACGAGAGACGACCGAGAGGCCTGGGGGCCGTCCCGAGCTACCGCGGGACTCCAACACCCAGAACTTCTGCACCGGGAAGACGAGAGAGGGACAGGAAGCCCCGGGGAAAGAGCGAGGGAAAAACGTATCTCACACAGCACTTTTCCGTGAGCCCCGCGCACCTGCCTGTCTGGGGCCATAAATCACAGGGGCAGCGAGGTGCAGAAGGGCTGGTGCCCGGCCCCACCTCCAGCCCGGGCGGGTGGCGGCTGCCCGCTCCGGCCCTCTTCCTCACGCCCCCACCCTCGCCCCGGCCCTGCCTCCTGCCACCTCCCCTCGGGCTCCTGGATAATTGCTGCAGCAGACGGCATGCTCCCCACACAGAAGGCGCCCGATCTACGCAAGGCGGGCCACGGCTTACGGTAACGCAGACGAAGGCGTCCCCGGCCGGGGCTTCAGAAGAGGCCCCTCCCCCTGTATGCAGTGCATCTGGGGGGCCCGGGGGCCCTCTCCCCTCTTCCACACTCCACAGAAGCCGCTCCCCCGCTAGATGCTTCTGGGGGGAGCCGACAGTTCCCGGGGAAGCTGAGCTCTCGGCAGGCGGGTGGCCCAGACAGCTGGCGGAAACCCAGTTCAGCGCACCCAGGCTCCCGGCCGTTCAAAACGGGTTCTAAATCTCTCTCGCTCTGTTTCATCTGAAGTCAACTTGGGCACCTGCCTCGTGGGGCGGTCTGCGATGCCGGCACCACCTCAGTGGGGGAGAGAGCCCCTTGCCAGGCCTCGCCCAGTGCCGCCCACCGCGGGGGCAGTCGGGGCTGCGCTGAGCTAATCCAACGTGGCGTGCGGCCCCGTGGGGCTAATTCGAGCTCAGGCCTGGAAGGGCTGGTGCGGGCGTGTTTATCTTCTCCGAGTGAAGCTGGTGCACCCCTCTGATCTCCCCCGACAGCAATCCCACTACAAAGCCTGCCCGTCTGAGCACGTGCCCAGGGAATTCCGTCCTTAGAAATGGAGCACAGGCCTCGGGAGGCGACTCTGCCGCCCCCGCCGAGCCCCGGACCCCAGCCAGGAGGAGGCCACCAGCCTGTAGAGACGCCCTCGGGTGGGGAGGGGGTCCCTCAACAGGCGCACGCCTCCAAGCGGGGGAGGGAGACGGGAAGGGAGCGGGCGTTCTGGGCCTGGCCCGCTTGCTGCCGTGACCTTGGCAAAGTCACTTCACCTCTCTGGTCCTCGCGAGGTTGCGAGGTTCAGAGTCACCTTGAGGCAGGGTGGTGCCATCGGTAAAGCTGAAGACGGAGACAGAAAAGAAGAGAGACGGAAGGAAAGGGGAGACAGTGCTACCTCCGCGGAGGGGTCCGGCCGAGGAAGGGCAGGGCTCAAAACAGACGCGGCAAGGGTTGCGTGTGACCCGGGAAGGGTGGGGGTGGGGGGGGGTGGGGGACAGGCCCCACACTCACTCCGCACGCAGGCCCCGTAGTGTCCTGGGGTCCCCGGGGCCCCCCGTCCACCTGTCACCCTCCCCCTGTAGGTGCAGCTCCCTCCGGGACCCTCAGCACAGCAGCGCTCAGGATGCTGAGTCTGGCACGTACCTTTCCAGGCTCCCCTTGTTTCGGATCTGGCAGGGGAGAAAGGAAGCTGGGGCTCGAGCGACCCAGGTTGGTGTCTAATTCCCGTTTATGAAACAAACCAAGAGAACCACCGGGAACACGATGACAAACAGCCCAACCTTGCCCCTCCAGCGGCTGCAGGGCATTTACGGAGGAAGCACCCAGGAAAGGCAAGACCACTCCCCCCTCCCTGGAAAGCTACGCTTGTTTTTCCAAAAAAAAAAAGTTGGAAAGGAAGGAAGGAAGGAAGGAAGGAAAAAGAAACACGTTGAGAGCGTACGTTTTCGAGGGACCCGAACTCCACCACGTCCAGCTAACATCTAACCATGTTCGGGCAACCCCCGCCCCCACCCCGCCCATCCATCCATAGAGCAGGGTTACGAATGTTTCCCTCAAAGTGCCCGGCCCGTCCTTCCGCCTCGCCGGGGCGGGTGGAGCGGGCAGGAAGTCCCCCCAGCCCCGTCCCTGTCATCGCTGCTCCCTCCTCGGAGTCCCGGCCCTGACCCTTAGGGACTCCACGGTCTCCGCTGGCCCTGGCCCCCCAGCTGCGTTCTCCTTAATTACACAAAACCCTGGCCGCTCGTTGCTGGCAGTGCAGTGGGTGGGGGCCATCCCCCTCTACCCTCCGGCCCAGAAGGAGGCCCCGTCCTGCGCCCGTGAGACCGGAAGCCAGGGAAGCGAGGGGCCTCGGTGATGGGGCTGCGCGATCCACAAACTGGCAGGAGGATGGGACACAGAGGCAGGCGGCGTCTTCCTGCCCGTCCCCCCCACAGCGCTGGCCCGGGAGGGTCCCGGGAGTCCTCGCGGCTCTCCTCCTGGAGGCCGATGGGTGGAAAACGTTAGCGCCAGCCAAGCGGCTCAGGAAGGAAGACCACGGAGGACGGCAGACACCGAAACACCACGTCGACTCGAAGCTGGACCCAGGGCAGCTCAACCTTCCGACGGGTGGGCAGGGGGGAGCAGGGGTGCTTCAGCGTGAGTACCGCCAACTGACGACCAGGCCAGAGAGCGGACCTTGGCCGCGAGGCCCGGGGGAGCTCCCTCCTAGAGCTCTCTGGCAAGAGGCTGCAAAGTCTGGGCTCCCTCTGGGGTTTTCCCGCCCGGAGGAACCTGGGAGCCCGTCTGGCCCGCGGGGGCCGACCAGCACCCAAAGGAGGTCTGGGTCTCCTGCTCCGCCACGGGAGGTCCGGTCAGTGACGCTCTTCCGGAGGTCATCTCCCCGTGCCCACCAGCCCCCTCCTCGGCCCATCCAGAAGCTCTCGAGGCAGCCGCCGCGGTGCTGGGTGTGGAGCTCAGGGCGGGGAGGCCAGCCTGCTTGAGAGGGGAGCCCCTCTGACGCCAGAGACCCTGGGGGCTGGGAAAGGGCGCAGGAGGCAATGGGTCAGACCTGATGGGCAGGAGCCGGTGCTGGCAGGAAAGGCTAGGGCCCGCCCGCACCATCGATCCTCGAGACCAGGGACAGCTCACTCCTCTTCAACGGCCAGGAGGCGACGGCCTTCAGTTCTGCAGGCCAGGTGGTCTCGGTCACAACTGCCCAACTCCGCCGTCACAGACGGAAGCAGCCAGAGACAGCGTGTCAACGAATGGGCGTGGCTGGGTGCCAATAAAACTTTATTTATAAACCAGAAATCTGGGTTTCATCGAACTGGTGTGCTGTATATTCTTCTTGTGACTTTTTTTGTTTTTTGGGTTTGTTGTTTTTTTTTCTTGCACGACTCTCTAGAAAAATGTAAAAACCGTTCTCAGGTTGCAGACCACGCAAAAACAGCCTGCCAAATTTGGCCTGTGGGACCGGGTTTGCAGACCCCTCTTCTAGAAGGAGAAAGCACACGAATTCCTGACACTGACAGAGGCCAGCCAAGCCCGAGAGCTGGGCTTCTCATGCACCAGCACGGAGGGAGCCTGGGAGAAAAGGAACAACCTGAGAACCAAGTGAAAAGTCTCTAAAATCTGGAAAATGGGAACGCTTCTCCCTGGGGTCTGAGGAAGGTGTTGGAAGGAACTGGCCCAAGCAGAGATGGGGGTGGGCAGCTCAGGCCGGCAGGGAGAAGCCCTGGCTGAGGAAAATCATGCTAGAATCCTCCCCCAGCCCCACGCTCCATTCCCTAAAGTGCGGCCAAGGACGTAGCAGGTCCCCAAGAACCATCTGACCCGAACAACCTCCCTGCCCCTCCCAGGTCCTGCCTCGGACATGCCTCGGCGGTCATCCGTACGGCCAGCCGCCTCTCCTGCCTGGACTGGACTCTTTACGGGGCCGCGAGGCTTGCAGGAGGCCGAAACTGCCGCCCCCATCCCCTGGCCGGAAGCTGACGTCCCGGACGGCAGGGCCTGCCGCGCCACGGCCAAGGGCCGCTCCCGAGGGAACCCCCCCGCCTTCCCGCCACAGGACCGGGCAGCTGGGGTGGCCCCGCGAGGGAGCCCGGCACGGGGTCCGGCCGCCCCCGAACCCCGGCTCGCGCGGAGCACCGCGCTCCACTTGTTTGGTAATTTCACGCTACGCCGCCCGGCAATGTAAGCGTGGAGGCCCAATCTAAGACGGCACTTCCCAAATGTCACTTGTTTGTGAACACACGGCTGAACCCAAGATTGCTTTTAATATCCGGGCAGTCCCTGCCGGCCCCACTGCGGCTTCGGCTCTGACAGCACCTCCAGGACAAGCCTGCGATCTCGTCCAGACCTTACGACTCAATCGCGGCTCACGCCGCGGCAGGGGCTCTGCGCACGGGCCCCTGGAATTCTCCGAGCTTCCTCTCACCACCCACAGCGGCCTGTGGTCGTCCACGCAGAACCACACCCCCACCCGGGACGTTCGATGGCTCCTTTACACGTCTCCTCTTTGAGCGAAGCCAGCGTCTCTGCCAGAGACATCCTCCCCCGCCGCTAAAAATCCCGACACTTAAACCCCCAGAGCGCCTCTCCAGCCTCCTTCCAACAAAGCCTGCGTCCTTTTCCAAACCGCACTCCAACAGTGGAGCTAGGGACACGGGTAGTTAGAAGAATAAAGGTTAGCCAGTTCGTCGAGACCCGAGCTGCCCGCCAGAAACAGAACGCCAGCCACCTATGCGATCTTCGTTTGTCTGGTCTCCACGGTCAAACGGTAAAAAGGAACAGGTGACGTTCACTTTAACATTTCGTTTCACCCAATCTATCTAAAAACACAGCCTACATAAGCAGCACTACCAAGTACTCAGGCAACATTTCACGCCCCTTGTTACGCAGAACCTCGGACAGCGTGCGTGTTACACTCTCGGCTCGCGGCCACGACACCCACACGCGGCCAGCCGCCACGCACTCATCACCGCCGGGTCCCCACTTCTGGATCTGGTGGGAAACGCACCGTCTGCCCTGGTCCCGGGCCCTGACTCGGAAGCAGCCAAAAGCAATTCCTCGGGGGAGCCCCCAGGCTCCCACTTGGGAGCCTGGCGGGACGCACCCCATTTTCACGCCGCATTGGCCTCGCCAGAGGGGGCTCTCCTGTGCCGGGTGCCCCCAGCACTAGGGAGCCATGAGTAACCGGGTCCGTCTGCAGTGGGCAGAGGCCGGAGGGGCCAAAACCCTGGGCCAAAGCCCGAGCCCAGCCTGACGGGAAGACTGCCATCTTGTGCTGAGGCCGGGACAGGGGCCTCGGGCCTCGGTGGCAGTCCTGGGAGGAAGGCCCTTGGTCCAAGCAGCTGTGTGCCCACCACCAGCCCCTCCTTGCTGCCTCCTAGGCTCCAACCCCCCACTAACTAGGGGTCTGGACTAGGGGTCTGGGATGTGTACATCCCATCGCCGGGCCCCCAGAGCCGTCTCGGACTCCAGAGGGAGCCTAGGGAGCGAGTGGAGGGAGGGAGGGAGGTAGACACGAGCCCACCCTGTGCCCGGCAGCTCCCAGAAACCTGCCACCCTTCGAGCTGTCAATGAAAACCACACAGACGGGTACGTGCGGAGCCAAGGGCATTTGGGAACAAGAACTCAGTTCAGACGTCAAATCTGTCGGCCAGTAACCGGCCCTCTTACAACAGAGCAGGAAATTCCCGGGAGGAGAATCAGAGGAGTGTTCCTGTCCCCCGGTGACCTCCATGCACAGCCCAGACCACCAGGAAGTCCTCGGGCCCAGACAGTAGAGTCTGCCAGGAGGGAAAGCCCTCGGCCACAGGTCCCAGGCTCCAGGCGGACACCCACCCACCCGCCCACCTGCCCCCTGCCGCCTCCCTGTCCGTTCCAGGCGAGGAACGTGCTGGGGAGGAGTTCCCGGAGGATCCCGGAAACAGACCCGGATGGAGAGGCCAGGCCCCGCCGAGTAGAAACAGAGGCTGCAGGGGCCCCGGTCCGAGGGGGCAGGCTGAGGGGGGCCGACCGCCGCGTGGACCCTGTCACGGGGCCTGCGGGCACTTACCTGAGTGGCCACCTTGCCGTAATCGATCCACCGCAGGGTGGCGAAGTTGGTAGATTCCGCGCAGTTGAACCCGTGATTGAACCCGGCGTGGTAGCCGTAGGGGAACGTGATCATGAACTCCCCGGCCTCCTGCGTGATCTGAGGGGGGAAAGGGACAGGTGAGTGGGGAGCCAGCAGCTGAGGGGCGAGGCCGAGTTAGGAACGGCATTCGCCGCTCGGCTCACCTACCAGAAGCAACGCTGGCCCAGGCCAGGCTGGTGGCCGAGGCCACCAGGAGCCACCGCCAAGTACAGCAGGGGCACGTGGGATCAAGGACTTCCCAGCAAGCGCCAGGGAGCCCCGACGTCAGGAGCGAGTGGGAGTCTGCCCGGTGGAGGGCAGCCCCACTGCACGGGCCCCAGCCGATCTCCCACACGGTTTATACAGCAGGCATGGCCGTGGCCAGCAGGAGAGCTCTGCCGTGGCCCGCCGCGCACCGGAGCCCAGGGTGACGTACCCCAAGGTGACAGGCGCTCTGTTTTTTGCGGGGCAGACGCCTGGGGGGCTCAGTCGGTTGAGTGTCCGACTCTTGGTTTCAGCTCAGGTCATGATCTCAAGGTTCGTGGGATCGAGCCCTGTGCTGGGCTCTTTCTCCCTCCCTCTCTCTCTGCCCCTCCCCCACTAGCACTCTCTCTCAAAATAAATAAAGAGTCTTAAAAAAAAAAAGACACCCTCTAGACACACGGGGCTCTTCAATGCTATGCCTCTGGGCGCTCTCGGCTGCAGGGAGGGAAGGGGTCTCCTGGTCTGGAGGCAGGTGGCCGCGTCCCGTCTGCCGTCCACGTTCTGATACAGCATCGGGGACTGGTGAGGAGGTGCAGACAGCACTGGCCGCAGCCGCAGAACCCTTCGAGCACAGGACAGGGCGTCCTCAAAGTACAGGGTCTTTCTAGCCCTTGTGAGGAAAAAACATCCAGCTGCATGCATAAAAACATTCCTGGAAAATGACCCGAGTCTTCTGGCCGTCATAAGACAGGGTCCGTCCCTCATATCCCAGGAGGTGGCTCCTTCCAAGTGAGAAACATGTTATTTAACACGTTATAAGCATGTTGTAAGGACACAACGTCAAGGTCGGAACTCTGTCACATGAGCTGATGTTTCTAGACTATTCAAATGGTCTGATCCGATCTCTCAAACAGACCCCAAACCAAGGAGCTGGGTGTGAGTGACGGGCGAGAGGGCCCACAATGAGCCCAGACAGGCTTCTGGAACCTCCACTCCCAGGCCTGGAGGAAAAAGGTGGGGGCCGCAGCCGCACCCCTGGCCCCACTCCGTGAGTACCATTCTCTCTCACTGTCCCGGAACACGACAGGCGGGGCTGGTGACCCAATCCACGGATGTGGAAACCGAGGCTGGCGGCGAGGGAGTGACAATGTAGAGTCCGAGTGGTTACAGGTCATCTGGAGTTCTGAGTAACCAGCACCCCACACAGGAATGGACCACGCCGGGCAGCCCCCTGCCGCCCGCGATCCCCAGCCTGGGAGACGTGCCTCTGTTACCGGGGGGTACGTCTCTTTCTAGGGTTTCATTCAACGCCCTCGCTCGGACTGCGCTCCTGTGTCTGATTCTGTCCTCGGTGCGTCTTCGAGGCCCTCGGACCCCTCCCGGTCCCCAAGGGTATTCCGTCGTGCGGCCGCGTCACTGTCTGCTCATCGGCTCCCCTTGCTGGGCTGTTTCTGGTGCGGGGCTCTGGAGAGTACGGCTGCAGGGGGCGCTGTGCTCCAGGCTGCGCACACGGACGGACGGACAGACGTGGTGCTTGTGTTCCTGCGGGGTCTCCGGGGGGCAGGAGGTGGAGGGTCCCAGGCAGCTGCCCGGCGGGTTTTCTGCAGCGGCCGCCTGTTCTGCGTCCCTGCTGCCGGTGGTGGGAGTGCGGATTTTCGCCGCGCCTGCGGGTGGGCCGCAGCATCTCCAGGCTTCGGTCGCCTCTCCCCGAGGTGGACGGGTGCGTCTGTCCCCTTCTGCAAAGTGTCTCCTTCTGCCCCCACTTACCCGGCTGTTCATCTTTCTACTGTGGCTTTGGAGGAGTGCTCAAGCTTGCTAATCTTTATTTATTCCTCCAGAGAGATGAATACTAAACTTGCTGGATTCGTTTAAGTAGCCCATAAGAAGTCGAGCCCTGAGGGGGTGGGGGCAGGCGGGAGATGGGGGGCGGGAGACTTCCAGAAGCCAACCACAGCGTCAAAAATCCATCAAAGCCGACACAGCCTGGAGAAAAGCCAGTCCTTAAGAACACGAAGGTATTTTTCTTTTCAAGTAATGAATTGCACCAATCAAGGGAAGTCAGCGTGCATTAAGTTATATTTTTAAATTCCTGTCCAAGTGACAGGCATGTGGGGGATGGAGCGCACACACGGCGGGAGACGGGGGCGGAGAGAGAACACCCAGGGTCCCCAGGGCCCCAGCAACCCCCGTCCACAGCAAGGATTCTCTGGGCTGGCTCCTGTCACGGGATCGCGTGAAACGGGTTGCAAATAAAATCATAATGTAGAATTTTTTTTTTCTTTTAGAATGTGATTACTGATTTTCTTATCGTTTTTGAGCTGACCTTGGACGGCACCATCCCCCTCTTCCTCCAAGGGTCCTCGCCTGCTCTCCTCCCTCCCTCCAGCAGGAGGCATGGGGCCTGGCACAGGCTGGGAGCCCCATGGTGGGGGGGGGGGGGCTCACTGCAGGGTCCCTGGGAGGCAGGGCTCTGGGAGCCCGGTGCGGGCAGGTGCCTCGGGCAGACTTTAGAGCCCGCTCTCCCTGCCGACCCCTCCACAGACCAAGGCCCAGAACAGATGCGCTCCGTGAGGATGGCAAGGAAATTATGTTCCTGTCACCCAACTCTACATCCTGGTGGCTTCATCTCGAGCCCGCAGTGTCTGTCCTCCATGTCACAGCCGTCAACGTTATCCCGACGATAAATTAGAAAGCACTTGGGATGATGGATGCAAGCCGTGAAGGGAACGCCAGCCCCAGACGCCAGTCATGGAGAAAGCCTGAATTCAGCTGCTTCCTCGAGCTCTCGCAGAATAAATGAGGAAGTCCGTGGCAGATTACAGAAATACACACTTTTAATTATTAAAAAGCTCTGCTATTGATCTGCTTTTTCTTCCAGAAGTAAATACCATTACGAAGATTTATAAGCAGAGGGCGGGAGGCCCTCCCCCCAGGGCTGCCAGGAATTCAGATGAGGACCCAGACGGGGCATTCATCTGGAGCCCGACGCCGCTCCCTGCTGGCCCGGCCGCGGCCTTCGCCCCGCAGGCCCCGCAGACGGCCGGGCAGGGGTGAGGGGAGCGGGGCCTCTGAGGCCAGCGGCCCCGCCTTCCGTACACAAAGTGCAGTGCCCACGTGGGCAGCGACGCGGGAGACGGGAGGGTGCCCCCGCCAGCCCACCCCTCCGACCGGCATCTCCCTCTAGGAAGCGGCGCCCGGGAGGTCGTTCTCCACAGACCGCGGGAAAGCACACCCTTCTCACTTCCGCCAGCAAGGCCGTGTCTGTTCTCCTGGCAGCCGGGGCGCTGGAACCAGGAGGGGAGGAGCGGAAGGCACGGAAGCCCTGTGTCTCTCCCAGCAGAACGTCCTGCTGTCTGATGGACGAGCCCGACAGCGAGAGCGAATCCCCGACCTGAGCACTACGGCTGCAGGCGGTTTGATTGAAATGTCAGAAGTGATTTCCGACTCGCTGACACTCGCGGCAAGAATGCAGCGCGAGGGTCCCGATCGCACAACTCGCCCCCGCGCCTGACAAAC
Source organism: Leopardus geoffroyi (assembly GCF_018350155.1). Classification (NCBI taxonomy): domain Eukaryota; kingdom Metazoa; phylum Chordata; class Mammalia; order Carnivora; family Felidae; genus Leopardus; species Leopardus geoffroyi. Next base: position 3,771,274 of record NC_059331.1, on the reverse strand, counting down.
GCTCTCCTCTCGTAGGGAGGCCTTCAGGAATCAGACCCTCGGGAGCCTCTTCCTCTCCGGTTGGCCCTCGGTGCCCAGCCCAGAGGCTGCCCGGAAGGTTGCAGGCACGTCCCCCTCGGGGAGCCGGGCCTGGCCGATCCTGTCCGATCCTGTCCACGAGGCCTGTCTGTGGGGAAGCGCCCCACCCCCGGGCAGAGCCCCGGACAAAGGCCCAGCCTCCCCCTTCCCCCACCCCTCCCCCGCAGGGTCCCCGCCAGCCACCCAGATTCCCCAGCCTCAGGCCTCATGCATCACAGGCTTTCCCGGACGAGCGGAGCGGCCCCTGGAGCAGTAAATTGAATGAGTTCACAGTCTTCGTGCCGCGGGAGAGCCAGATAGATCATTTCCAAACAGGTACTCCTTCTCTCAAAGGATGTCTGCAGTGGGCCACGGGGTGGGGCCAGAGATCGGGGCCAAGCTGGGGCGTCTGGGGGCGCGGAGAGGCCTGCCCGGTTCTCCGGGGGCTTCCTGGGAAGCTGGCAGGAGCCGCCCCTCCCCTGCCACCCTGACCCTGCAGGGCCCTGCTGGCAGCTGCCAGCCCCACCAGACAAGGGACTGGGTCTGCGAGGGGCTGGGAGGCAAAGGCGAGGCCCCACTCGACTCCCCCCTCTTCTATCCTCACCCCCCACCACAGCCCAGCCCAGCCAACCCACTCTCCTCTGGCTTGCCAGTGCTCTAGAACCTTCTTGAGGGGTGAGAAGCCAGTTTCCCGGGACGTTGGTGGTTCCTGGGCCACAGCCCCAGCAGCACCCACGTACCCGGCTGAACGGGATCCCGTACTTCTTGAGGATGATGGGCGAGATGAGGGTCATCTTGTGCCGCAGGAAGGCGTCACAGCCCTGGGAGCTCCCGGGGAAGAACCCTAGAGCAGAAAAGATGGGTGTCAGCCTGACGGGTGGCGCTGGGAAGGCCTCTCTGCGGGCGGCGCCTTCCCCCAATCAGGCACGGGGTGTGGTGCCCCCCGGCTCCGAGGGAATGAAACGCACAGGACCTCGTCGCAAAGCCACGTGCTCTGCTGGTGGCCGGGAAGGCAGCCCCTCAGACCCCCAGTCAGCGAGCCCAGAGCCCAGGATGGGCCAGCTGTGCAACACAGCGCGCCCCCCAAGTCACAGATGGGGTGCGGGCCTCCCCCCTGAGCACCCCCCAAATAAAACCCGTGCCGCATCGCACGGGCGCAGTCCGTCGCTCAGCCAGTGCGTTGGTGTAGCCGGGGAGATGGGACGCGGGAAGGACGCGCTCACACCGGAAGTCACGGGCCGTGCCCCCCACACAAGCAAGTCACCGACAAAGAGGAAGGAAGGCCTCAGCGCGGGCACGGGCTCTGCCTGGGCTCTTCGCACACACGGTCCCCACGGCAGGCGAGGAGACAGAGGCTCCAGCTGCCGACTGGCCCTCTGAGGCCCTCAGTCTGGCGGGAAAAGGGCCGAACAACCCGACCCGGCCTGCGGCTGCGTCCACCCCTGACCGTCTGTGACACACGAGGGGGTCTGACTTCCCGCCCGGGGACGCTTTCTGTCTCCCCGAATGCCACACAACCGGTTTATAACAACGTGTGCAGGGGCGCCTGGGCGGCTCCGTCGGTTAACCACCCGACGACTCTTGGTTTCCGCTCAGGCCACGATCTCCCGGTTTATTCGTTTGAGCCCCGCGTCAGGCTCCGTGCCGACAGCGCAAAGCCTGCTGGGGACTCTCTCTCTCTCTCCTTCTCTCTTGGCCCCTCCAACCCCTTCTCAAAATAAATAAACTTAAAAACACGTAAAGCGACGTTTGTAAACGTACAGAAGTCACACCATCAGTTGACCTTTCCAAGTCACCAGTGGGCCCAAATCAATGACACGTAGGTCTAGCAGTTAAAGGAAAGCCGGCCCCGGGATCCCACGCAAAGGTCCTGGGCCTCTCACCCAAACCACGACCGAGAGACGGCACAGTCTCGGTGAGGTGCAGGACGGGTTCTCAAGGTCCCGCTCCCTCCAGGACTGTCCCCCAGGCACAGCCGGCCCACCCAGGGATCCTGCCGGGAGCCGACCCAGACCTCGGGCCCCCAGCCTCCAGGCCAGCGCACGTCCCCATGGGTCGCCAAAGAGGGCACACTCCCACGTGCGTGCATGCCGTGAGCCAGCGCTCGGCCCCACCCCCACCCCCCCCACACACCTGCTGGGGCAGGAGGGCTTCCAAGTGACAGAGTCACGGTGTCGGGGGTGGGGGGTGGGGCACCCGCCAGCCAGGACACGACTGCCAGGTTCCGGAAAGTGCGAGGGATTACTGAATCCAGCAACTTTCCTCTGTGCTAAAAGCGTTTCAATTAGAGTTATGGCCCCTGCCGCCCGGCCCGCGGCCTCTCTGCAGTTCTTTTTAATGCACAGTTTAAGTGGCTCTCATTAAAGCTCTAATAAAGGCACACATTTTAAGTGATTAGCACCAATAACGCGCCAACACATTAATGCTCTCTCCGTGGGCTCCACGACTCTCCCAGCGAGCCCATTTGGAGCTCGGCTATTCATTTTCCATATTCATCGCAAACTCATTCCATCCATCTCAATAATGGAGCCTGTGACGCGTGCCCCCAAAAAAGTTTAGAAGGGACACCGAGGAGGGCAGTGACTCACTTGCCCTAGAACCTCTCCCGCCCTCCCTCTGCGGAGGGGCGCAGGGGAAGCGCGAAGCCAGCCCTCCCCCAGGCCAGACCAGTCCACACCGGTCACAAAGCAACGTGGGGAGGCTCCCAGAGGCCTGCGGCTCCTGGCCGACCTGTCCCAGCCACTGTGCCTCCCGCACGCCCCGAGACAGGTTCCCGGGCAGCAGGGCCCTGGCGCGAGAAGGACATGGGGAGTCGGCCGGGCTCCAGGGAGAGTGGCCATGGTCCCACGGGATCCCGTGTCTAGCTTTTCTGGGGGGCATTCAGATCACCCAAAACTTGTCTAGTGGAAAAGGCACAGAGAGGAAGAAGGGGTCGGGCATGACTGCAGAATCCATCGGAAAACCGGGCCGGGCTGTGGTCACCGGAGGCCGCCCGTGCGGATCGCTCCGTGGCGGCTTCTTCCATGGCTGTGTAGGTGTGGGAGGCCCCACGGTGGCCCCCCGAGATGTCTACGTCCTGCTCCCCAGTACCTGTGACTGTGGTGCCTTCCGCGTGGCAGGGGCTCCACAGGAGGGATTATGTGCAGGAGCCCAGGATGGGGGCGACCCCCGGGTCACCACAGGGTCTCCACGGGAGGGAGGCAGAGGGAGGCCCTGACCGCAGAGGGGAGAGCACGTGACCACAGACAGGGACACAGGCTGAAGCCGGCGTCTCTGGAGGCAGGAGCCCGGGCAGCCCAAGCCCGAGGCCCGGGTCAGACAGACCCCTGAGCCCCAAACGTGAGGGAGTTAAGTGTGTGCGTTTAACTAGGGCTGTTTTAGAGCAATTCCAGGTTCACAGCAAAGCTGAGAGAATCGTGCTGCTTGGAGCCACCGACTCGGGAGTGATTTGTCACAACAGCAACAGCACAAGAAAACAAGAAAGACATTTCTCAACTCGTGTTTTCCAATTAGTATTTGTGTTTCCAACTTATGTTTAAAACAGTGCGCAGGGAAAGCATTTCATTTGGGCGTCACCTGAGATGTTAAGAAGGAAGAGAAACCACTCTCTGCCAGGGCGGTAACTGGCATTTCGAGGGTGACACGCGTGTTCCCGACAGCAGGCTCCAGCCCGGGAAGGCCGGGTCCGGGTCTCCAGCGGAAACGTGAGCCTGGCTGCACGCTCGGCCGCGGGGCCGGCCTCACTCCCGGGACAAGCCTCCCTGTGTCCTTGTCCTCGGGGGAAACCGTGCAGCAGGCGTTTGCTGAACAGACGTGCGGCTCCGGGTGTGGCCAGTTCTCAGAAGTTCTCAGAAACAGCGACCGTTTCCGTCTCTCAAGCCAAACGGGGCAGGGGAAGAGGGTGGCGGGCACTCTCTGAGGGAGGCAAGAGGAGGGGTCAAAGGACCCAGCAGGAAGTTGGGGAGGCTGTGCCAATGCTGAGCGATGGCTTCTGGAAGGTTCCCCTGGCTGCCAGGGGAGGGCGGGCAGGCTGCTGCCACAGCCACCCAGAGGGACGGCCCCGCACTGTCTCGAGGGGGCTCCTGAACCACAGGGCCATCACCCCACCTGCCCCGACTATTGGGTGCTGCCTGCCGGCGAGGCCCAGACGCTTTGGGCCAACGGGGTCTGTTAATGTCCTCGGAGGCACTCGGGGCCACCCGACGTCAGAACAGAGCAGGGCGCCGTGACGGGGAGCAGCGAGAAACCTCACCAGCCCCTTTGTCGCAGTGGCCGGGGGCCTCAGTGTCACCCAGCCCGGTGTCTGGCTTGTCTCCAAGGATCCCGTGTCCCGAGGGCCTGCCTTTACCCCGAGGCGTCAGTGCCCTCCCTCTGGACACAGCTGGGGACTCACCGTGACAAATCCCGTCCTCCCAGGAGGCCCCCTCGGGCCCAGGCCAGCACACGCAGGCGAACACCCTCCCAGTCACCATGCGGCTGCGGGGCACAGGGCAGGGGCTCCTAACTGGACGTCTCACTTTCCAGACTGAACACAGACCCGAAGGCCCAGAGGAGGGCGCCATGTAGTACCAGGCGCCAGGAGGGGACGAAAGACCACGGCCGCCCTCCCTGGCCCGCGGGAGCCTGCAGTCATGTCCCGCAGCTCCGTGCTAACACGCCGGGAAAGAGCGCTCCGAGCAATGGCATCTGCGCGTCACTCACAGAGCGACAGACCCCAGAGCAGGGTCTGTGGTCACGAGAGGGAAAGGGAATGGAAAACCAGACAGGGACACCTTATAGCACGCCAGCCCCCCAGAGATGGACACTCACACAAGGAGCGCGACCCGAGACGCTGGGGCCAGCCCCCACCCCCGCCCCACCCCCGCCCTCGGCCCAGGTCCCCGCCCGCGGGCGCAGACACCTACCGATGGCCAGCCGCTCCAGGCGCTTGCCGTGCTCCGGCGGGATGGCGTACCTACGAGAGAAGGGAGGCACGTCAGAGGCGAGGTCACGGGCCACCAAGCGTTTGAGGGACCCGGGGCTGCGGTCACGGCCTCGGGGAGACATGCGGGCTGCGCACAGAGCACAACCGGGCGCGGTGAGAAGGGTGAAGGGCAGCAGGGAGGGTGCTGGGGGAGGGACCCACACAGAAGTGAGGAGGGGTGGGGCGGGAGGGCCCCTCCACGGCGGTGATGGCACCCGCCCCATGCCGGCACGGGTCAGAGCCACCAAAGCCTCCACGAGGCTCAGAGAGTGGAACATGAGAAAGCAAGCAGGGGGCCTGAGGGGGGAACAGGAAGGCCCCCAGCCTCCCTCTGTCACCTCCCTGCCTCCCGCTCCCCCAGCCGCGGGACCAGGAGCCGATGGGGAAGAAGCTTCAGGAAGGAGACTCCGTTTGTCACCACTTGTAAGTTTTAGTTTCACACGTTCTACGTTTGAAAGATTGCTGAGTCCCCGTCATAAACAAGAAAGACGTGAGGTGCAAGTTTGCCAACACATGAAACGAGAGTGACACCCGCTAATGCTGTGTGCGGAGGCTGGCGCGGGGGGCCCGCCTGGGACCCGTTCCCGGCAGGCAGCGGCCACGGTCGGGGGGGGGGGGGCCGGCGGGGGTGCGAGGAGCCCGCCCCAGCTGACACAGCGCCCTGGCCACCCCAGCAAGACGAAAAGCTCCGCGTTCAACAAAGGCAGGCAGAACCGGGACGTCGGTCCTTCGCGCCACAAAAGTGCTGAGCACAGGCCGTCTGTCTGTCCCGCGGAGGAGGAGGCGGGGAGCACATGAGTCCCCAGGACAGTGGCGACCTCGCCCCCAGGGGTCACGGGGCCACGTCTGGGGACATCCGTGGTGGTCACACTGGGGGGGCTCCTAGCATTGAGCGTGGGGGGGGGCCAGGGATCCCACTCAGCGTGCCCAGTGCCCGGGACGCCCTGGGGACAACAACCCGCCCCGTGTCCACAGTGCCGAGGGGAGAGACGCTGCGTCCGCACGCCTCACGTTCTAGAACGAGTCGGATGTGGGGGGCGCAGGGCGCGGCACGCCCTCTGCCCACACTCACAGTGGGGGCCGCAGGATGGGAACAACACAGGACACAGAAGCCGGCCCGGACTCCGTGGCGGGCTAAGTCCACTCCGACCGAGACATTTATTATTGCTTTTTAATACAATAAAAGGGGGCGGGGGTAGGAGATAACGCCGTCTCTGATCCGACGGACAAAAATAATCAATTTCTGGGCACGGCGCACGGCCCTTGCGGAGACAGCACAGGACCTGCAATTCTGCTGCTGCTGCTGGAGAACTTTCCACGGTCTGGACAAAGATGAGGTGACTCTTTTTTAAACAGCCTCGTATCACGTACATAAAGATGACAAAAGTTAATCCCAATCCAAAACACCTTTGTGGGATTAACGTCCCCCCCAAACAAGGAAATGAACCATTCCAGTCCTTCTGGGAACTTGCCGGAGGACGGGAGGAACTAATTTATGACTCCAAGGCTGTGATGATTAATGCAATATCCCCAGTCTACAATGCTGCTTTCACTTAATTACCGCCTGTAATTGGGAGTTGTAAAGATAAGATTAATTGAATCTGGTGGATGTTAAAAGTTTAATACGTTGGAACGTGGCTCCTCTGTTATCGGAAAGTACAGACCGCAAGACGCTGGGCTGAGCACTGAGAAGACAGCCCCTGGAGGGATTAGAAAGGACTGGCGGACGGGAAGCCGACAGCCTCGGGGACTTCTGGACTCCAGTGGCCAAGGGAGAGCTGCCCTCCCGCCGCCTGGAACAACGCACGACAGCCTCAGCATGCTGAGAAGCCCCGGCGCCAGCGCCGCCCACCCTCGGGGGCTCGGCAAGACGCAAGCCTCAGATTTTGAGGGGAGATGAGCAGAACTGGGGTGTGGGTGCTTTACGACACACGGCTCTGAGCGAGGGGCGGGTGCGCGTCTGTTAAAACACACTGGGGCCTTCCGACGGCCGGGAGAATCCCGGCACTGTGGGCGGCAGGGTCCCCCGGAGCCCTCTCTCCATGCCAGCGCCCTGGGGAGCCCTCCACGGTGGGGGCCCAGGTGAGCTGGCTACAGACCTGGCCTCCCAACAGCAACGGTCACGTGTCCCCGGAGGGAAGCCCCCCGGCCCCACGGGGCCCCCAGAGCAGAGCCGTGTCACCCTCGTCACGGCCACGTGTGGGGGCCTCGCTGCCCCTCGGCCCGGCTCTGGGAGGGAAAGGAGGAGGGAAGAAACACAGCTATCTGGGTTGAGCGTGTTTGTTCGCTAACCCCCGAGGCAGGAGCATCTGTCTGGCCATTAGCGAGCGAGTTCTCGGGGCCATAAAACAGAGTCGGTTTTATTGGTCACCAACATGGGGGCAATTTGTCTCGCTCCCCAGGACCTCCATCCCCATCACAAGGTCAAACTTCACGGCCAACAGCAATCCACTCTGCCGGCCTGCAAGCCCAGTGGCCAGTCTCTGGACGCAGTGGCCCGTCGCCCGGTGGCAAAGCGTTCCTGCACGGTGTCCTCAGACAGACATCCTCCCCGGGCCCAGTCCAGTCCGGGTGGCCAGCTGTAGGGCCCGGAGGGTGCGAGGCCCAGGGGCACACCTGTCATGGTGGAAGAATCTGGAGAAGCCGGGATCAAACATGGGGGCAGAGCAATCCCCAGAACCCAGTGAGGTGGGAGGGGGCGAGCCGACTGGGGCCCGGCGAGCAGAACCAGACACGGGGAGTGCGGGGGCCAGGGGAGCCCCGGGGAAGGCCGCAGGAGGTACGGCGGCCAGCGTGGGGCCGCTCGGGCGCCTCTGGCTGCAGCCCCCGTTTGCCTGGGACAGTCTGGCAGCTGCCATGGGCCTGTGTGAGGGGGGCGTTGGCCGAGCCTCGGGCCCACGGTGAGTCCTGCACCTGAGGTCGGCCAGGCAGGCGTCTGGAACTTTCTCCACAGTGTCCCACGGGGTGTTTTTATCTCCATGTTTCCCCAGCCCTACCCCCTCCACACACTCTCTCTGCTCTGGAACCTTCCCCACAAAGTCATCCCGGACAACACTAAACCGGAAAGTCACGGAAAAGTCGGTGCTGTCGGAGCGGTATCCCTGGCAACCACCCCAGGTGACCCTGCAGCAGGACTCGACAGGCTCCATAACTCCGGGCTTAATGCCGCGGAATTACCGAGAAGGCCGAATTCAGGCCTCGTTTGCCAGACGCCCTTTTCGGAGAGGCAGCCGTCTGCAAACATCAGGGGCTTCGGTGGGAAAAGAAGACATTTCTAGACTAGGAAAAAGGCACACAGGAGAGACCAGGGCCCCAGGAACCGGGCCCCCAGGTGAGGAGGGAAGACGTGTGATGTGCAACGGTTGAAAGGCCATTACTGGCCCGCCGTTTCACGGTTCAAACAACCGACCAAACAGAAGGAACACACTTCAGGCACGATGGTGAGGGCCAGCCCGACGTCCAGAGAGCGAGTTTCAGAAGGAAGCGATGCCCGGGTCCGAGGAGGGGCGGGATGGGTCACTCTGGGAAGGTGGGCATCCCCCAGCCTTCCCGGGGTTTCCTGGTCCTCCGTTCACCCTTTGAGGTGCTTGTGGACAACGCACCCCCGTCCATCACGGCCGCCCCAAAAGGCCAAGCTGAAACCCACACACCTGCCCACGGGGCTGGGTCCAGGGCGGTGAGCAGTCACATCCAGGACCCACAGCCTGGTGTTGGGGAGGATCTGACCTGTCTACAGGGGGGTCAGGGACACGCGTGCTGGAGAGGGGCACCGCGCGGCTCAGTGTTCTTGTTCTGACGGTGAGGCCAGAGGACAGGATGTCTTGCCAGCCTCACTGAGGCCAGGCCGGGTCCAAGGCGGAACACCGCACGGCCCCAGACGTCAGGAGGCTTCTGCCGGCACAGGTCACGACAGACTCCGTGGGCCTGATAAAGACACTCCAGGGCTTGTGACACCGGGCAGGTCGAGGGTGCTGGGGCGGGCAGAGGCCTCCGCCTGGCAGCCAGGCAGCTCTCGGGGCCAGACAGAGCTGGGCAATTAAAAGGCAATGTGTCCTCCGCGGGCAGGCCCGCCGGCCGGCCCAGGGACAGGCCACTTCCGTTTTACTGACTCACCGGCCCGGGAAAGTCTTCCTGTCCGCCGCGGAGGATGCTATTAATAGTGTCATTTTCTTGGTGTTTTGTTTATTCCCCTGGAATGGCTTGATGGATGTGAATAATTATCAGACTATAAAAGCCAGCAAATGTGCTATTTTCTATCGCTCTAAATCATCAAACAAATAAAGTGTGAAACAGCATTTTTGAATATAATTTTCCCCTCTAATGGCTTAGAATTATTATCAAGAACAATGAAAATAAATAAGCAAATGCCTTGTGAGTTAAAAATTAAACGAGCGTGTCACGAAGAGGAACACAGACTGTCTTGGAGAGCGGGGACCTGTTCGGGAGCCATTAGTTACGATGAGGACGAGTAGCAGGGCTCTGGGCCGTGCAGGCCCCTCCGGCCAGAGAGGCGAGCACCTGCGCCCGCCCGCCAGCCACCCCTCGTCTCCTCGAACGCGCCGGCTGCCCCAGGCCGCGGGGTCTGTTACAGGTGGACAGGGGTCCCTTGCCGGGAGGGCAGCATTTCCATGGTAATGAGGCAACTCCCAGCATGCTCTCCTGCAAGGATAAAAGGCTCACTGGACCCGAGGCTCTCCAGTCCCCAGCCGCCCTTCCCTCCAGGCCCCTCAGCACCTGCTGGGGGCCCCGTGCCGCCCGCAGCCGTCTGGCTCTGGAGTCAGGGCATGCGACGCCGTGATGCTTTCTTTCTTCCCCAAGACTCTGGTGACTCTGCCGGTGACGAGCGCCCAGCCTGACAGCTTCCACTGCGCGAGGCTCCCGGCAATTAGGTGCCGTGACGAGAAAGCTCATCTCCCCACCCTCCTTCCTCGCTGTTGAAGAACGTGTGCCCAGAGCAGGGGTCCAGCCAGGAGCCCTTTGGAAATGTCAGCTCGGCCTGACGCGTGTTGGAGGGTGAGGAAGTTAATTTCACAGTGTGTGCACAAGGCCTGGGGAGACAGGCCCCTGGCCGTTTAACATGCCATAATTATGGAAACAGAAACAAGAAGGCAGGGGCCACTAGAAGTGCTGAGACCGCGTGTCAAGTCGGAGGCCACGTGGCACGAGCAAGCTGTCCACACAAGCCCCGGAGGCCACGGCGGCTCCCAATGCCAGCAGCCCTGCTAGGGACCCGCATGCTGGACATGTGGAAAGGCCATCATTACTGCCGTCCTCAAACACAAAGGCCCGTCTTGGCCCACAGCCCGCACCCTCTCTGGCCACGCGTTGGCCGGGCAGTTCCAGTATACCGCCCCGCACTCTGGGCAGGCCGAGCAGAACGACCCGGTCACAGAACGGGCTTCCCCACAAGCCTCCCGGCCAATGGGGCACCGTCTTTGAGTTGGTTAGTGGAGCAGGAGGGCCCAGACAAACACAGTCATGGTGGTCACCCCTCATCTGACATCCAAGCGCATCAGGTGACTTCTGTGTCTAGTATTTCACGTGTGGCACGTAAGTTATGCCTCGATACAGCTATTAACAATGCCCCAGCCCTGTGGACATGGGAGTGGTGAGTCCCAGTCCCTGCCCCAGTTTCTGGGCTCAGGACCACAGATGCATTTGGCTCTTCAGGGTCTTCTGGGCCCAAAACCAAAGCATCCAACAGGTTAAGATGAGCGCATCTCAGAGGAACCAGAAACCTACAGATACCACCTCTGGAAAAGGCACCAGGCCCTGACAGCTTTACTGAGAGCCTCACAAAACTTCCACACTAAACGGCCAGTGCCCACCTACACTTACGGTTACCAAGCAGACAGGAAGTTCATATGGCACATAACTCCTCCTATGAATCCAGCATATTTTCGAAAGAAAGAATGAATGGGGAATGCAGTCACCAACACAGGACAAAGACACACAGGAAAATGATAGGCCAGTGTCACATAGCTGCCAAGTCCTAGGTAAAATATTAGAAAATCAGGGGCGCCTGGGTGGCTCAGTCGGTTAAGCGTCCGACTTCAGCTCAGGTCACGATCTCGCGGTCTGTGAGTTCAAGCCCCGCATCTGGCTCTGGGCTGATGGCTCAGAGCCTGGAGCCCGCTTCCGATTCTGTGTCTCCCTCTCTCTCTGCCCCTCCCCCGTTCATGCTCTCTCTCTCTGTCTCAAAAATAAATAAATGTTAAAAAAATATATATATATATATTAGAAAATCAGACACAGAAGCGTCTTAGGAGACCAACCCTTTACCCCAAGGCTTGCAAAAACAGCCCAACAAATAAAAATCTACATAAAGTTCCAAAGCATTCAGTATTAAAGCTCTTAGCCAGCTAGGATTAAGAGGGACCTCCCCACGGTCACAGTGCACGATGAGGCAGGAGAGGCATTCCGGAAAGGGCAAGTTGTCCATTCCCACAGCAGACGCCAGCCGATGCCGTAGGTCAAGAAAAAGACGCAAGGACAGTAAACGGAAGGGAAGAGACACTCTTTTCTCTGAAACAACACGGTCTTCTCCTTGGGAGAGCGGAGAGCAGCTGGTGAACAACGGAGTGAGGCGGTCCAGCCAGGGAGCAGAATGAACGCTCAGCGTGAGGACAGCCAGCCGTCCTCCGCACCAGAAAGGCATTCACAGCACGTCGTGAAACCCACCAGGTACGCCCTGCCCCTTGTCTGTGGGCCCGAGGCAGGAGGTCCCCGCCACGGAGGAGGTTGAACGCAAACCCGGGCGAGTGCTCACCACTGACGGACTCGCAGAGTCTGACCCAGGGGAGCCGACGCGCATCTCTGCGAAGCTGGCGCTGCGGGGTAGTGGGACCGCTCGCAGCCTCCGTCCGGGGCAGGAGAGCCACAAACACCCATCAGGATGCTCCCTCACCCACGAGCTAGTCCCTCAGTAAACGAGGTAAGAGACCACGCTGTGGTCTGACAGCACCGACTGACTTTGCAACACAAGCGTGGCGGGGTCGCTACGCCGGGTGGGAGCAAGGTGGCCTTATCGTGATGGTTGGAATGTGAAAACAGCATTAATAATAGTCACGCCAGGGGCACCCGGGAGGCTCAGTCAGCTAAGCGTCCGACTCCTGGTTTCGGCTCAGGTCACGATCTCACGGTTCGTGGGATCGAGCCCCACGTCGGGCTCTGTGCCGACAGCGTGGAGCCTGCGTGGATTCTCTCTCTCCCTCTGTCTGCTCCTCCCCTTCCCTGCTCACTCGCTCCCTCTCTCTCTCTCTCTCAAAATAAATTAATTAAAAAAAATAGTCATGCCAGATGGCAGGGGTCACCCCACACATCAGTCTAGAGAAATAAAAGACGTTAGAAAACGCACTCGGCATGGGGCGCCTGGGTGGCTCAGTCAGTTGAGCGTCCGACTTCGGCTCAGGTCATGATCTCACAGTCTGTGGGTTCGAGCCCCGCGTCGGGCTCTGTGCTGACAGCTCACAGCCTGGAGCCTGTTTCCAATCCTGTGTCTCCCTCCCTCTCTGCCCCTCCCCCAGTCTCACTTTGTCTCACTCTGTCTCTCAAAAATAAAGAAATATTAAAAAAAATTAAAAAAAAAAAAAGCACTCGGCAGACAGACTTACCCTTAAAACAGGCGGAAGACGTGCAAAGGGCCTTTAGGGACGGATAGCCTGGGGTCCCCGTGCCTGCCCAGGCTACCTGGACGGGGACACTGATTGCAGGGGGCTGACGCAGGGACGGAGGGGCACGAGGACGCTGTCCCGGACGCTCGGAACAGAAAGGGTACACGTGCAACTCCGGGCCCGGGGGGGCTCCCGTGCAGCCCCAGCTGGTCTCCGCTGCACCAGGGAGCTCAGCCCGGACTGCGCAGCCTCTCCCTGAGCGAGTGGCTGGAACCGTCCAGAAGTCCCATCTCGACTTCCAAGGAGCCTCGTTCGGCAGCGAGGCAGCCTCCCTCGTTTGTCCTGGCGCTGCAGCCCCTTTGTAGGACGAGCACAAACACGTGCCGGGGAGATAGGATCAGCAGAGGACCAGGGTGGCTTGTTCCCAGGAAAGAACCTCATTGAGTCACGGTGGGTTTATCTTTAATGGATCGTTTTACGGGACAAAAGGCGATGGAATTCGGTACCTGGCGCGAGCAGTGTCAAGGATTTCAAATAATGACGTTTTTATTGAGACGCACGCAGGAGACAGACAGAGAAAACAGGGCGTCTCTGATGGGATGCCCGCGGCGCTGATGCGGGAGACAAGGGTGTGCTGCAGGCGGGAGGGCTCGCCGGGGCCTCTCCCGGGGCCCTGGGCCCCCAGATGCTCCCAGCCCACCCCGGGGGAGCCAGGGAAGCCGAGACCCCGGCCAGCTCACACACGGCCAGCCCGCGTTAACCAGGCGAGCGGTGTCGAGCCTGCCGTTAAATGCTGAAGTGGAGGCATCTGATCCCAAGCCCCGGTTCATTTTAGACCCGGGAATTATTTTTGTCGTATGATGGGACTGAAACTGCCAAGGCACGTGCGTGTTTTTGATGTTTTAAAGGGTGGGGGGGGCTTCTCAGGTGAGGCTCTGAACGGCAGGCCGGAGAGTGGAGCCCAGAAGGGAGACTGAGGTGCGGGGACGCGGGGCCAACGCAGAGCACCCCTGGCTCCCCCTCGGAGCACCGCTCCGAACGTCCGCTCGTAAAGCGAGCCGAGCCAGAGGTGGCCTCCCGCTGCACCCACACCCACGGCCCCCAAACTCCTCCGGCCGGAGGTGCGTCGGCAGCGGGGAGGTCCCCCAACGCGCTGGTGTTTGCACACGGGCGGTTTGAAGCGAGGGAACAAGGACAGGACGCGGAGGGACGCGGCCGAGGGGAATGAGGCCGATGTCGGCCTCCCCGGCCCCGTACCGGCACGAGCCCAGGACACGGCGACAAGCTGGGTCGGACCTGGGAAGGTGGCTGGGAGTCTGGCTCTCTCCACGGGCCGCGAGCAGCCGGGACATCATCAACGCGGGGAGGCTGAGGTCTGTCGAAGTGATTTCCGACGCCCCGGACGTGTGTGCCTTCGTCGCACACACACCCGCAGAGGGCGAGGCCCCTGGCGACCGCAGGACGGGCCACAGGGGGCCCTGAGCTCCCCACCTCCTGCTGCCGTGCCGGGAAGGGGGAGCACACTCCTAGCCGGAGTTTTGAGCAAAGTTGACAAAGACTCTCTCTCTCCTTGCCCGCAGATTTGCAGGAATCTCCCTTTCAGAGGAGCTGAAATCTGCCCACCGCAACCCTGCTGGCATGATAGAAATTTGCCATGGAAACCAGCCCCTGTGTGCAGACCCCGAATCTCTGATGGCTCGTCTAGCTAACAGGCGGGGAAAGCGAATCCTGGCCAGGAAGGCCGTCCCCGCTCCCACCCCGGTGGGGGGAGGGGACCCCGCCCACAGTCACAGGCTCAGTGGGCTCCTGATCCGAACGCTGCGGGGTGGGAGGCGCTCAGCGACGACAGTTTGAAGAGAAGAACCGACGGTTTCCTGGAGTGGTGGGCAGAGAGGGGACTCACCTGGCGCTCCGGCCCGGGAGCCGGAACTCGAGCCGCCTACGGCAGAAATCCCGCCTCCCTCAGCACAAGCCGGCCGCTGCTGTTTGCGACTCTGAACAAAAGACTCTGAAGTGAGTGAAGGCCCATCTGCTCCTGCCAGACCAAGCCAGTGGGGACGTGGGACAGGCCAGCGACGTCTGGGCCCTCGAGCGGCCGGCAGACAGAAGACGGGGACACCCAGCGGGGACACCTGCCGGCCCAAAGCCCCCACGTCGCGGCCTGGGCCCGCCCCCCAGCTGATGCATCCTCTGGGCCAGAGGAACCTTGCTGGGACGTGGCTGCCTGGACGAACCCTCTCGCCCGCCCGGCCCTCCAGCCCCACGCCCCTGGCCCGGCCGCCCGCCCGCCCTCCAGGGGGGCCCTCTCCACGGGCTGCCGGGCTGCGTCTCTTCCTACGGGCCTCAGCCCTCAGTCATGCGGACTTCCTGCCACCACCGCGCCTGGCCCTGCTCTGGGGGCATGGGGCCATGCCATCAGCAACTGTCCTGACGGGTGGCGTCGATCCCGGGTTCATGCTGGACCCAGAGCGGGCACTCGGTGAGGACGTGAACTGACTCATCTAGCCCTCTCCCTTCCCCACCCCCCTCCCCCAGACTCCCCCCCCCCCCCCCCCCCCCCCCCGGACAGGGACCTGAACGATGTTTCTCAGGCTTCCCGGCCGAAAGTGCAGCCACGTGACCAGGCGCCAGCCAGTGAGACGGGAGAAGCCGTGGCATCCTGTGGCCAGCCATCGACGTTTCTGGAATACACCCCCCACACCCTCATGCCCCACCCGGACAGCTGCGTGACCTCTGCGGAAGCCACGCGTCGGCCAGCCTGGGTCCCTGCCGTCCTGTCTCCGTCTCCCACGGGAACCTGACAGGTTCCACTTTGGCTCAGGTTGATTCAGTGACAGTGCTGGGGACTCCGTCAGAGTCCTTCCCCTCCCACACCTTCAGGTCCAGGCCACCTTTGCCACCCGGGACACACCCTGTCCCCAAGGCCGGGCGACCGCCCGGCCACCTGCTCCCAGAACCCGCCACCCCTCCCGATTCTCAGGGAGATGCTCTGAGGGGCGAGGGGAGCAGAGGTGAGGAAAGGGGGCCCGACCACAGCCCCTCCATCTGGGAGCTCCGCAGCCCTGAGCTGGGGCCCGGCCAGCCTGGGCGTCACCCGCGAGGAGGGCAGCTCAGGGCTGCAGCAAGACGGGCAGGCTCTCGGAGCGCAGCCTGGCACACGGGAAGCACCGCCCACGGCCACTGCTGTCGGGATGTCTCAGGACGTCCTCGTGTGCAGTCACGGACACCGTGCCCAGGCATCAGGTAACAACACTAACACGGCGGGTGCAGCCGGCCAGGGCGGAAACAGCCCCAACCCCCGTCGACAGTGAACCGATGGACGGACAGACAGGTGGAGGCGGAGTCCCACAGCAGATAAAAACGAACAAGCCACCGGTTCACGTGACGGGGGTGTCTTCCTCACAAACCCCGAGCACAAACACAAGGACAACTAGGTCCATCTGTGTGGAGTTCAAATCCAGCCAACACTCGGCACGCTGCCCGGGGCCACAGACACACGTAGGGAAAGGACCCGTCAGGTCGGGAGGAGGACAGTCATCAGCTCTGGGTGGGGAGGGGGCTGCAAAGGGTGGGGTAGGGGGTGGGCAGTGGGGGGGAGGGTACACAGGGGCAGGCCGCACATTCGGTACACGGCACGTAAATACGTATCTTCGGGTCACATACACGTTTTGCACACTTTTGTACCGCATTATATTTCACAACAAATTCTTTATAGCAGACGCGGTTCTCAGATGCCCCTAAGTCTTCTGCCCCCTGCTTGCAATTAATTGCCCTTGGTCCTAGTGTGCCAGATTTTTGCTGCTCTAATTAAGGTCCCACATCAGGACACCCTAAAATAGGGAGATTACCTCGGGTGGGCCTGACCTAAGCAGATGAGCCCTCACAAGGGGCAGGGCCCTTCTTTGGAGAGGATCCCATGCTAGCCTGAAGATGGGGGCCGGGGTGGGGGGGGACACATGGCAAGTTCTGAGTGACCTCTAGATGCCGACAGCCCAGAGCTAGCAGCCGGCAAGGACTCCAGCCTCTGTGACCTTGAACCGAGGACCCAGCTGGCCCACAGAACCTACAGAACCGTGAGCAAATCAGTGCAGGCCATGAGCCCACTCGTGCAGCAACAGAAAACCAAAGCCACCTCGACTTGAGGGAAGGAGGAAAAGAGAGATGAAAACCCCCCGACAGGAGTGTGCCAAGATGCTCACATCCGTCCACTGTGTGCACGGGGCACGAGGCTGTTCCGCTCA
The DNA here is from genome assembly GCF_018350155.1 of Leopardus geoffroyi. NCBI lineage: Eukaryota > Metazoa > Chordata > Mammalia > Carnivora > Felidae > Leopardus > Leopardus geoffroyi. The sequence continues at coordinate 3,754,400 of NC_059331.1, read as the reverse complement.
CTCTTCCCTTTTTTTTTTTTTAAATTGTTTTTTAACGTTTATTTATTTCTTAGAGACAGAGGGAGACAGAGCGTGGGCAGGGGAGGATCACAGAGAGAGGGAGACACAGAATCCCAAGCAGGCTCCAGGCTCCAAGCCGTCAGCACAGAGCCTGACGCGGGGCTCGAACTCACTGGCGGCAAGATCACGACCCGAGCTGAAGTCGGCCGCCCAACCAACTGAGCCACCCAGGCGCCCCCCCATTCCCTTTTCCGATATTGGAAACTTCCTCCCTCCCTCTGTCCCTCCTTCCTTCCTTCCAAGAGTACACTTCAGATAGGACATCATGGGAACAGGAAAGGGAGGGCACTTACACTGGAGACGCTGGACAGCCCACCTCAGCCAGGGGACCAAGGCCAACACCGCGGTGACAGCACGCACCCCCGGGGTGGTGTCAGGGGGAGGGTGCTTCACTCGGGGGGTCCTCCTCCCTAAACCCATCACCCCAGTCTCACTACGAGAAAAGCCGCAGACACACCCAAGTTATGGCCTTCTAGAAAACCCTGCCCGGGGCCTCTTCGAAACTGTTACAGGGCATCAAAACCGAGGGAAGTCGGAGAAGCCTCCACAGCCCAGAAGAGCCCAAGGAGACGGCCGAGTCCACGTCACGTGGGCGCCTGGGACGCTTAGGACCTAAGCGTGGGCTTTACTTATGAAGAACGGATCAACGTTGGTCCATTAACCGTGACCAATGCTCCAGCCTGACGGGAGGTCCCAGCGGGGGAACAGCGCAGGGCGGGGGGAGCGCTTGGACTTTCTCCTCGGTGTCTCCATAAAACCGGAACGGTTCTAAAAGCTGAAGTCTTTTTCTAACGAAATATGCCACCGAAAGAGGAAACAGGCAGAGAGCGCCCCGCAGTGGCACGTTCGCCCGGGGAGGGAGGGGAGGCTCCGACACGGGGCCTCCCGCCGCCCCCACCAGGGGCCCCATTCTGCAACGAAGCCCGCTGCCCAGGGGCTCACGGCGATGCGTCACGCCGTCCGCGGAACCGGCAGAGCCCCCGCTGGCTCTCACCGGCTTTTCGAGGAGAGCGTGTGGCGAGATTTTTCCTTCGCGGAAGGCCGACCCTCCTCTGCTTCGCGCGACGTTAAAATCGCCGCGCGATCCCTGCGCAACGCCGACTGTGCCCGTCCCCGCCGGCGTGCCGCGAGACGCAGCGGCCGGGCCGCGGGCCCCGCCGCAGGCCGAGCGCAGCCCCCGGGAGGGCGTCCCGAAACGCGCCGGGCCTCCTGCGTCCCCTGGTCCAGCCCGTGCGACACGCTGTCAGGTGCTGCCGGAGCCGTGACAGGCCGTGAGGCTTCAGGGCGGGTGAGGCTGCGAGGAGGAAGCGAGTCGGACAAACGCCGCGCCGTGGGAGTCGCAGTGCGCTGCGCCACGCCGGGCAAACTCCTCCAGAAGCGCCCCCGGTACTCGCTGTGGTCGTCAACTGCGCGCTCCTGTCCTCGCACCCTGACGCCACCCGGCGCCCGGGCTTGAGACGCACGGCTCTCCGCGGCCTCAGGGGTCAACGTGCCGACGCTGAGATCAGCTCTCGGTTTTAGGTTCGCCGCACACCCGGGCGAACAGAAAGCCTAGGCCGGTGGCGTCGCGGACGAAAGCGTGGTTCTGACCGAGCTGGGCCGAGGGCTCCCTAAAGCCGGGGCGGGGACCCAGGCGGGGCCTAACACGGCTCTCCTCCCACAAGCTCTCCCTCGCACAGGCCCTCCTGGTCATGGGCCCAAACCACCGGTCCCAACGCCGTGCCGGCGGCCTGATGCCAGGCTCCAGCTGAGACCCCCCTCCCCGTGGCTGTGGGTGAGGTGGCCCTTAGTGACCTCCTGGGGCGCCAGGTCCTCCGGCCACACGCACACACATCTGCACGCCCTAGGGTGACCGGACACGGCAGGCTGCCCACTGGGGGGGGAGGGGGGGAGGGGGGAGGGGTCCGGGAGGCGGGACTTTCGGCTCTGAAGCCCAGCACACGCGCGTGCATCGTGCGAGGACACGGGACACACGGCTCAGGCACAAACGGAACGAAGGGCGATCAGTGCTGTTGCCCTGGTCGTGGTCACCATTCAAGGAGGAGCTTCTGGGAGGGGGACCAACAAGGCTCTCCCCGCCTGCCCAAGGCCCCGTGCCTCCAACAGGGAAGCCGAGGGCCGCGGCAAGCCCAGCGAGAGGCAGCAGAGGTTCTGACCCAGAACCAACGGGCCGGGAAGATGGGCCTCAGTTGGTCCCACTCAGCACTCTCGGGGCCTCACTCGGCCACCTGGGACAGCAGCCATGTTCTGGCAGAAGGGGGCCCCGTCGTGAAACTTCCCCAGTGGCCTGTTTGGGGCAAGGTCGTGTGGGCCACGGACGGACTCCGGCTGCAGGCCCGGGCCGCGCTGCATCAGATTTAGGCATGCTGGGGGGGCAGCCGCTCCCCACCCCGGCATGCTGACGCGCTCAGGGACCCGCCCGCCACCTCGTCTATTACCTTTTCATCAACCGGGCTCTGACGCCTCCAGCCTCGGTGGGGATCTGCTCTCGGGGGACCTTCCTGCTCTAAAACCCTCCTTCTGTGGCTGTTTCTGTCACTCTCACACACACGAGACCCAGGGCTAGGGAAAGAGGAGCCTGGCGGGCTCCCCAGCTGCTAACAAGGCACAGACAGAGCTGCCTTCCTTCCGGCATCCTGGTGGCTCTTTTCCATGCAGCCCCCCCTCCCCCTGCCCCGCACCGGGGTCACACTGAGCTGCCCGTGGGGGGAGGGGGGAGGGGCTATGTCCCCAGATGCCCAAATGGGGGTTTGGCCCGGGGTGAGGGAGGGGGGATGGAGAGCATCTATTTCACTTCTGCTACGCGTCCGGGTGACAGGACACAGCGTTGGGAAGCTGAGTTATTAAAACCAATCTGTGAAGCCGTCAGGCTCCTACCAATTTCCATCCACGTTGGCGGCAGGCCGAGCCCTCCCTGCCACCACGGAGCCTCTTGTGGGCCAGAGCCAGGCGGCTGGGAGGAGTTACTCCTGTTGCCGGATGAGGGCTGCGCCTGAGTCAGGGAACAGGGACCCCCGGTCCCCACTGAGCCAGGCTCTCAGAAGCCATGAAGTCTCTAAGGCCCCTCCAGGCCCCCCCCCCCCCGCCAGGGGCCAGCACTCTCCACCACTGGCCACCAAGGCTGCTGCCCACGGCATCTTCCTGAGGCTCCATCAACCACCACACGCCCCCAACTTCCCAGTCCCACTCCCTGGGGACCAAGCAGGAGGGCGCACTGCTCGGGCACCGTGGTCCAGCAGCGCCACCTGCAGCCAGGTCCGGGGACAGCCGGGAGGGAGGCAGGGAGGCACACAGCCAGAGGGCAAGGGAGCAGCCCAGCAGCCCCCTTCCCCCAAGAGCCTTGCCCCGCCTCCCCGGGCAACAGAGCCACCAACCTGGGACCCAGCACCTCCGCCCCGCCTCTCACCCAAGCTGCAGCCACAGACCAGGTAACGTGGAAGCCGACCCGCACCCGTGCCCACAATGCCCTCCCCCCCTTGTGCCCCCTCGTGCAGGGAGCACGTGTCCTCAAATGCACACACGTGCACACACTCACACACGAACGCGCACGCGGGCAGCCACAGCCGTGCCCGCTGGGACCCAAGCTTCCCCGTGGCAGAAGGAGAGCTGCCCAGTCCCTCTCCTGAGAAACCTCCCTGAGGGAAAATCCCAGAGGACAACTAGGGGCAGCTGCTCAACAGGAAAAATTCTCAGCGCGCCCGGTGCCCGCTCAGTCGGGCTTCTGAAAGGTCAGAGAAGTGGAGTTCTGGCCCCGCCCCCCCACTCCCTCCCCACATGCTACTTAGAAGGATCCACTCGCTCGTGGCACCCGCACCCGGGGCCGTGCGTGAGCCAGCGGGGCTCCGTGCCCTTTGCGGGAGCACAATCCGAGGGACCCTCTCCCCAGCCCCCGGGGCAGGAAGGCCGCACGGGCGCGCGTACACGTGCACGAGAGAACGCGCGTGCACACAGCACGTGCGTGTGCAGACGTGCGTGAACGCGACACGCATGCGGCTCTGAGGACGCGTGCTCCCCGCCGGGGCGCGTGAGGACGACCCGAAAGACCGCATCCCAGGCAAAGAGAGCAGGAGGGAGGCGCTGGGGAAGCGGCGGGGAAACTGCGGCAGCGCCCCGCGCTCTGGGGAGGCTGCTGAGTCACGGGCTTGCCACGGTCGGGGCCCAAACACTGGGGCCAACGCTAGCTGTCCCCGCCCAGGGGCCCTGAGTAGGCCTCTGGGAGGCACATCCTCCACTAATCCCCCCCGCCCCACCCCGCCCCACGGGCGCAGGGGAGCGGCGGGAGGCAGTGCTGTCTGAAACGCTGTGCCCTGCGCGGGCCTGCATCTGCGAAACAGAAACGGGCCAGCTGGGTGTATCACAGGGCCCCACCCGCAAGCTGACGAGCCTCGGGACCCACAGGGGCCAGATCATTCGGGGAATGGCTACGGGGGCCCATCTGGTGCAGGGGCCCCGGGACAGGCCGTGGGACGTCACCTCCAGCTAAACGGCCACCAGGGGCTCCGGGAAGGCCCGGGTCCAGGGCAGGCGTCCACCTCCCCTCTCTGGACACCGAGCCCCTGGGCCGCCCCACCACCCGGGCACGGGCCGCGCCACCCGAATCAGGGCCGAATGGCCCAGCCGTCCCCCGCGGGCTCGTGCCCACCCCTCCTGGCCTCGCTGACTGACCGGGCCCCGGGGAGGCCGGCGGGCAGGAGGGCGTTGCAAGTGCCGGGTCTATTGAAATCCCACCTCAAAAGGGGTTTTGAAGCACTCGAACGCGGCGGATGTTCTCAGCCCTCTGCCTGACGGCACTACCTAATGCCGGCCTTTTGAAGCAATTCCGTGCTTTTACCGACGCCAGGCTGTTCCCGCCGCTGTGACACACAAATCACTACCGAAGTAGCAACAGACCCAGAAAGGCCTCATAAGACGCCGTAAACCTGAGAACGGCGACACTTACAAGAGATGCCACCGGAATACTCAGAAACGGTTGCAATTAAGCTGCTGCTGACGCGAGCGGGGCGGCTCAATCAGGGAGACAGGCGCTTGGGAGCCACGTGCCAGGGAGCAGCCCCCGCCCCCCACTCCCCACCACCCTCTTGCTCCGGGCAGGGGCGCTGCCCTCCTGGGGGCCGATGAGCTCCGTGACCACCAGCCCGGGGACCAGAGGCACGGCGCCCACCCCCCGGGCTGGTGTCTGGGGTGGCCTAGAGGAATCTCACCCGGAAAGCCGATTCCCATGGGGACGGCGCCGCACTCCAAGAGGCTAAGGGGCCACCGTGGCCCCAACACCGAGCCCCCTCTCTGTGCCAGGCTCCGGCTGGGGGCTGGGGACCCAGAGGAGACAGAGGGCCCTGCCCTCACGGGGTCCCCCATCTGGCGGGGAGATGCACTGGCAGACGTAGCTGGTATGAGAGTGGGGCGCCCTGCCGGCATCTGGGGCCGGCACCCTGGTCTTGGGGGGAGGGCGGGAAGGCTGCCAGCATGGTGACTGAGCAGAGCTGCCCCGGCTGGGGGAGCAGGGAGCTTGGCAGAGGACGGGGTGCGGGAGCCGGCTCCCACACGGCCCGCCAGCCACCCCTAGTCAGCATGAGGGACCTCCACGTGCAATCTATCCCCCTTCAGGACCAGAACCAAGACCAAGGTCAAGCTTCCTTCCGGAACATTCTTTCCCTGAGATAAACTCCTGCTGTGCCCAATGCCTGCCTTGCCAACTGCTGCCTAGGGCTGTCAGGACTGGGTTGTGGCGAAGGGGTGGAAACGGGGGGGGGGAGGGGCTGGGGGGGTGGACAGCAGGGGATGGAATGCTGGGCTGTGGCCTGGAGAACACTAAGCCGCTAGAGACGGGGCGAGCGTGCAGGGCCGGGTGTCCGTCAGTCCTGCCTGTCAGCTGCCCATCGGCCGGGGGCTGCTACCCTCCATGTTCCAGGGCCGGCTCCCACCCACCGACAGCTCACGGAGCCCCCTCGTCTCCCTCGAAGCCAGCCCCTACCTCTCAAGACTGGCCCGGCCCAGCCACCTCCCTGGGCTCCCCGGCCACTTCCCAAGTCAACCGCCCTGTGACCCGCGCTGCCCACCCCACGCTTCGCCCCACGTCAGGCAAGGCCACCCCATCCTCAGGCAGGGCCACGGCTCAGCGCTCAACCTGCCTCTGGCCAGCTCGTGCCAGGACTCAGCAGTGGCTCCTTTTATTGGTTTCGTTCTGGGCTTTAAAGGTTTTTTTTCTCCCTTTCTGATCCCTCTCGCTAGTAGCCCCGGGCCAAAACCCAGGCGTCTGCTGGGGGGCTGAGCATTCCCACTGCCCACCCCGCAGTCCTCCCTCTCCTCCTGCTGCTGGTCCCAGGGGGCCTCTGGGGCGCTCAGGGCCGGGGTCCGGGAGTCCATAAAAAGGATGAAAGAACCTGGGAAATTTCCATGGCGGGAAGCGGTAGCCAGTGCGGAAGGGTGGGGGCGCCATCTAGTGGCGCTTGGGGGAGCCACGCGGGGTCAGGATGGAGACGCCCCCCCCACCCGCCCCCGCAGCGCCTGGAACCATCGTGTCAGCGAGCCGGGCCGCGGCACACACACACTCATACGCCACAAATACACAACCGCACGCTTACACGTACACACGCTCACACACGGAACTCATGCACACGCACGTACACACCCATGCTCACGCACACGTATGCTCGTGTACCTTCACACACAAACACGTACGTACAAACACTGATACACTTTCACGTACACGTACGCACGCTCACAAACACCACTCGCACATCCTCACACTCACATGCAAACACACACATGTACACGTGCACACAGCCGCAGCCTGTGGATCTGTACGGGGAGCCAGAAGGCTGCTCGTCTGCACTTAGCCTGCCACGGCCCACGCGGAGGACGCCGGCTGCCGGGCAGAGGCTCTGGGGAAGGAGCACCCCACGCCCCACGCCCGCGGTGGGGGCAGAGGGCAGCCCCTCTCCACAGGGGGGCCTGGGCCGGGGCCTCCACGGCAGGGGGGGGGGGGATGGAAGGGAGGAGACGAGGTAACCCCCTGGGCAGCCCAGGGGTGACACCGCCCTCCAGGAAATGCCTCCACTAACACGCTCAGGACCACGCGGGGTGTGAGATCCAGGCCTTTGTGAAATGGACATCACCAACCCCACCCATCTCTCTGCAAGTTTTCCCTGAAAGGTAAACGCCTCCCAGCTAGAGGCTGCAATGCTCAACAGTGGATTCGAAGCCACGGAATGCCACAGAGATAAATGGATCGAAAACAAGAAGCCCGTGGAGTCATAACAGGATCCCAGCAAATCCCCGAGGTAACACAATGCAGCACGAAGCACAGGTCAGAGGGCCCGTGGCCCGCAGGACGGCGGCCCCGAAGATGTCCACGCCTTAATCACCACAACTGCGCATAGGTTGCCTCACACAGGACAGGGACTCGGCAGACAGGATTAAGTCGAGGCCCCAGAGGCGGGGGTGACCCTGAGTTCCCAGGGGGCCAGCGTCCTCACGAGTCCTCACGGGACGGAGGCAGAGGGTCAGAGGCAGACGACGGGCAGACCCCACGCTGCTGGCCGTGAGGACAGAGGAGGGGCTGCAGGGCCAGGGATCGGTGCCACCAGAAGCCGGCAAAGGTGGGAGATGGGCCTCCCTGGGGCACGGGTGTGGGAACCGCCCTGCCCACGCCTGGGTGTAGCCCGGTGAGACCAGGGTCATACTCCCGGCCTCCAGAAGTGTCAGAGAACACACGTGTGTCGTGATAAGCTCCTAGCGATCATCGGTTAGAGCCGCCCCGGGAAACTCACACAGAGCCCAGGCCACGTTCAGCCCTAACGCTTCCTCATCCTTCCCTGTCCGGGCAGGAGCCCGCGGCCGGACAGCACGGCCGGGGTTCCACCGTGCCAGCATCAGAGGTCAGGAGAGGGTGGTCACACGGCCAACACCTGGACCGGGAGGCCTGGCTTCCCACCTGGGGCCTCCTGCCAGAGTCTGAGCCTTCTGCTCAGAGCGCCTGCGCCCACCCGCCTTGGCAAGGGCTCTGGGGCATCCCTGACACTTAAAAGGACCGGGGGTGGCCTCCCCCCATGCCTCTGAGCACAGGCCCAGCCGCTCAGGGCTCAGCTGTCAGCTGGGACACCAAGTTAAGGGGTACCTCGGCCAGGGTCTGCCTGGGTCCCCAGCCAGGCTGTGCACCTCCCCCCTCCCACCCCTGCCGTCTCCACACACAAAAGCACTCGGCTGAGCTCCGGAGTGCCACGCTTTGCTCCCGGGGGGCTCCCCCCCTCCGCCCCCAGCTCCCTCTGAGCTGTGATGATTACTGTAACAGAATAACAGAACCTTCTGAGACAGCTGGGAAGAGGCAGGGAGGTGCAAAGCCCGGCTCAGAAATCTCTGCTGGAAACAGCAGTGAACAAAGACAGCCTTGCACAGAAGGCGGCTCCGGCTGTCCTGCGGCAGAGGCTGTGGGTGCGAAGGGGGCGCTCGGCTCGGAGATTCCGGAACACGGGTCGCGCTGGATATTCGGCCCAGCCTGCAGGGCCCACGGCTCACAGAGTGGCCCGCGGGGCGCACGCCCACACCAGCCTGGCAAACCCGTGGGTGCACCGCGCCCCTGACCGCAGGGGGCCTGGAGCCGCTGTGGGGAGGCCAGGGGAGGCTCAGTGCTCACAGCCGCCCACCCCAGGCCCACGGCCCCAGGGAGAGCCCCCAGCACAGCACACACTTCGCGGATGCCGCCCCCATAGTCTCCACGGGTAGCAAACCACAGGCTCGGGGGGGGGGGGGGGGCAGGAAGCTCGTTTCTGGGGACACACATCCCCTCGTCACCAACCGAGACCGTCCCTGGAGCCAACAGGGCCAGACGCCCCTCAGCTTCCGCCTGCCCGGCCACGGGCCCAGCCGTGTCCCTGAGGGGTCGTCCAAAGGCACCCCCACCCCGTGTGCCCCGGACGAGCCGATCCGCAGCCCCTCCCGCGGCCCCGGCCGCCGCGGACGCTCACCAGGACTTGGGCTCCCCAAAGTGCAGGTAGTTGATGCTGTAAAGGTCCATGTCCTCCGTGTGCCAGGCGAAGGTGGTCTTCCACATGCCGAAGTACAGGTAGGGGGTGTTGACGCCCTCGATGATGGTGCCGCACTCGCGCTCCACCATGTCCAGGATGGTCCGCAGGCTCCCGATGTTCCACTGGGCCACGTCCTGCGGGCGACCCACACACGGTTGAGCGTGCGGTTGGCGGCCAGCCACCCCCGGACCCCGGCCACCCCCAGACGCCGGCGGCAGCACAGGGAGGCTACGGCGTGGCCCCGCAGAGGGCCCGAGCGCCAGCGGTCGGCCCTAAACCCGCCCCAGGGTCTGCAACCCCCCCCCCCCCGAAACACCGGCCCCAGGCCAGGCAGTCAGGCAGTACTTTCTCCGGATTCCACACTGAGCTGTGCGTTAATCATGGGAGGTGATGGGGCGCCTGAGCGGCTCGGTTGAGCGTCTGACTTCAGCTCAGGTCATGATCTCACGGTTTGTGGGTTCGAGCCCCACATCGGGCTCTGTGCTGACAGCTCAGAGCCTGGAGCCTGCTTCGGATTCTGTGTCTGCCTCTCTCTATGCCCCTTCCTGCACTCTGTCTGTGTCTCTCTCTCTCTCAAAAATAAACGTTAAAAGTATTAAAAAAAAAAAAAATCATGGGAGGTGAAAGCTGTGCTGAGAATAGACACTTCTCCAAAGAAGACATCCAAATTGTGAACACACACATGAAAAAACGCTCAATGTCACTCATCAGGGAAATACAATCAAAACCACAATGAGATACCACCTCACACCTGTCAGAATGGCTAACATCAACAACCCAGGCAACCACAGATGTTGGCGAGGATGCGGAGAGAGAGGATCTCTTTTGCATTGTTGGTGGCAATGCAAGCTGGTGCAGCCACTCTGGAAAACAGTCTGGAGGTTCCTCAAAAAACTAAAAATAGAACTACCCTACGACCCAGCAATCGCACTTCTAGGCATTTACCCACGGGATACAGGTGTGCTGTTTCGAAGGGACACATGCTCCCCATGTTTATAAACATCAACAACAGCCAAACAAAGAGCCCAAATGTCCATCGATGGATGAACGGACAAAGAAGACGTGGCGCGCGCACACACACACACACACACACACACACACACACACACACAGAATGGAATACTACTCAGCAATCAAAAAGAATGAATTCTTGCCATTTGCAACAATGTGGATGCAACCAGAGAGTATTATGCTAAGTAAAATTAGAGAAACACAAATATCATATGACCTCACTCATATAAAGAATATAAGATACCAAACAGATAAGCCTAAGGCAAGGGAAGCAAAAATAATATTAAAACAGGGAGGGGGACAAAACATAAGAGACTCTTAAATATACAGAACTGAGGGCTGCTGGAGGGGTCGTGGGCAGGGGGATGGGCTAAATGGATGAGGGGCATTAAGGAAGACGCTTGTTGGCATGAGCACTGGGTGTTACACGTAGAGGACGAATCACGGGATTCTACTCCTGAAACCGTTATTGCGCTATATGCTAAGTAACTTGGACGTAAATGTAAAAAATAATAATGATAATTTTGTTTAAATGTGTGTGTGCCCCACAGGGCCCCTGGGGACACCCAAGGGTGCACGCAACTCTGCCCTCAGGCCTGGCCACGTGGCCTCACAAGCTTGCCAATGCTTTGGGGTCCGGGCCAAGTGGATGAGCTCAGGGTCCCAGGGAGAGGGACCCTCCTTGTCCAGGACTCCCTTGCCACAGGACCAGCCACTGGATGTGGGAAACCGAGGTCCAAGAAGGGGGAACCAGGACCAGGAGCAAGCTCGGTCCCTGACCTCCCAGGGCGAGGGCCTCTCCCTCAGGTTCCCAGGGGTGAGCTCACTTCAAGCCTGACACGCCCTTGGTGCCCAGCTTGGGAGAGCAGACCCACCCACACTGCACAGTGGGACCCTCTAGCTGGAAGGCCAGCGGGCCACAGGTCAGACAGGCTCCCCAAGGTGGGCAGACTGCTGGGACCCACCCAACAGTCACACCTCTTGGGAACCACAAGTCACGGCCTGTCCTGATGGGTTTGGGGGCGGGGGGGGGGGTCCTGGCCCTTCTCAGGAGGGGGCTTTACTCCCACCCACGCCAGCTGGGACCCCAGCCCAGATCTCAGGGGGCACCCCCAGCTGCCGTCACGAGAAGCACGGCGGAACGAATAAAGTATGTTCCAGCAAGAAGGGACCTTCACAGTGACGATCTGGGGCGGGGGGCAGAGATGGCAGCTGAGGGGCCACCCAGGGCAGAACCCCAGGGCAGAGCACACCCAAGAGAGAGTCAGGCTCAGGAGCTTGGACATCAACCCCAGTAGATCCTTCCCAGGGTTACCGGAGGTCCCATAAGTGTTAATAAACTGTCCCCTAGAAAAGGGTGGGTCCCACTCAAACCCCTGCGTGAACAGCAGCACCTCTGCACCATGTCTCCACCAAGACCTGGTCTACACCCCTGGACGGGCAAGGCCAGCATCAGGTCCGAGGGCTGAGGAGCCAGCAGAGGCCCCTCTGTTGCCCCAGGCACCCCCAGGGTCCTCCCAGTCCAGCACGGGGGCTGGAACATCCCCAGGTTTCCCGGATGATGGAGCACTAGGAATTCAAGAGGAAAACCACAAGAGTAACTGGGGATTAGGAGGCCCCTGGCAGAAGGAAGGAAATGCTCCGTGTGGCCTCCGGAAGACCACTTTGTGACGGGGCTGCTTTGGTCTAGCTGCAGGGACAGGGCGCCCGATCAGGGCAGGAGGGGCTGATGATTTCGTAGGAAAGATTCTGCAAATCAGAACGCGCCTGGACTCCTTCTTTCCTCCCCCCGCCCCCGCCCCCCAAAGACTTGGCATGTGGACGCACACGGAGCCCGGACAGAAAGCCCAGCTGAGCTTGCCGGGGCGTCTTAGCGCCCACGTTTCAAGATCGAGTCCCATGCGTGCGCCTCTCCCTCCACGGTTCAGCAGGACACGGCGTCCGTCACGCCCCCAGCGTCTCTCGGGGGCCCCGGTACTCACGTCATCATACAGGGAGCCGCTGATGTCGGCCCCGTAGATGGGGGAGACGAAGGTGAGGTTCTTCCAGTACTTGCGCTCCAGATCGTCGAAGTCCTGGTGCCGCGGGGTGCAATACCTGTGGGAGGAGCAGCACCCTGAATGCGGCCGTGGGGCCCGCCCCCATCCCCGGGGCGTGGAGAACACGGGCGCGGCCCCATGGCCGCCGGGAGGCTGAGCGCCTAAGGGATGGGGCTGCCCCGCCTGGGACGCCCTCCGCTCATCCCGCCCCGTCAGCCACCCGGGACAGCAGGGGCTCGGAGGGTCCTCTCGATCCTCAACTCTGCAATTACAAGAGGCCAGGCCGAGAGGCCGGCTCTGTGTGGGGGCCGCAGGAGGAGGCGGCCGCCGCCCTGCCCTCGAGGGGCGCTTGGGCTGGGGAGCAGAGAGACCGCCCTCGGGAAACGAAACGGAAACGCACAAAGCGCGCAAGGAGCGAGGGAGGGGACGCAGTGCAGGCGTGCGTGGGTGTGCCGTGGACGCCACAAGTGCAGGGCCGGGGTCACGGAGGCCCCTCAAGGTGTGTGGCTCCCCCTCGGAGGCCGGGTGTCGGGGGCCCGTCCCCACAGCGGCCTCAGCCCCAGCCGCGTACTTCTCGCTGTTGGCCAGGCGGCGGTACTCCCCGACCGTCATGGCCTTCTTCTGGATGTTGTACTGTGTGAAGAGGCCCGACTGGCCCGTCACCACCTGCTGGATGGGGGCCGGGATGACCACGTCGTCGATGTCATCGTACGTCTGCCTCGGCTTCCACTCCTTTGGGGGGATGATCTGCAAGACGGAGAGGGGCGACTCAGCGGCGCCTGGGAAGCAGGGGCCCTGCCCGGAGACCAGCGGCGGCCCCCTGGGGGCGTGTCCGGGCCACACGCCTCAGGGCACCCAGAACCTTTTACGCGCTTCATCAAACTCCCAGGTGGTCTGTGCGGGGCCGCGGGCACCACTGCCCCGGCCTCCCGACACTGCCCATCACGCCCCCTGCAGCTCAGGACCAGCCGGGCCAGGACCCCGGAAGACACAAGGAGACCGGAGAGAGGCGACAAGGCCCACGTGCAAAGACACAGAAGAGTGAGTGAGGCGCCGAAGGCAGGAGGGTGACGATGACACAAATCCGGGGGGACGAGACCTGGGAGGGCCGCCTCAGGAAAAGCACGCGCACTGCAGCTCTGGGCCAAGCCCTCGCCGCCCCTCTCCAGGAGGGACACGAGGGCTGCGGGAAGTGTCGCCCCAGGCGGAAGGGGGGGGCCAGGTCTGTGCTGAGCTTGCTCCTGGCCCTCCTCCTACCCCTCCTGGGCCGGGCGAGGCCTCCGGGCCGGGCAGGGGCCTCCTGGGTGCCAGGCGCACTTCTGTGAAGGCCCCTGTCCTGGGCAGGTGTTTGTAAACGACAAATCTCCTTCCCAGGCACCCAGCGGGCCACCCAACAGCTTTGGGAAAAGAACTAAACCAACCTGCTTTCAGCGCGCCAGCCAAGACCTCTGGGGAGGCCCAAGCCTCACCCAGCTGAGGGCCGGGAGGACCATCGCCGCACTGATGCTGCGTTTGCGGACGGCTTCCAGAACGGCTGCAGTTCATTTACCTCCCCGGGGACTCCCCTACACACATCGGTGTTAGACAACGTTTTGCTTGGCAACGAAAACACTTACTCTCCAGTCACCTGTTAACAGCAGAAAGGCTCACCTCCACCGTCCCCACTGCTGGAGTTATTGACACACCAAGAGTAAATAACAACACCCATTAGAAGAAAGCAATGGGTCCCGCCCAGGGGGATCCTGCCCCCAAGTGCCATCGGGCGATTTCCGGGGACACCCATGGCCGTCACGATCTCCTGGTGTGGACGCGGGGTGCTGCTTAGGCCCCAGAAGTGCCCAGGACGCCCCCGGAGGGAATGACCCACCTCGAGGTCAGCAGTGCCCAAGCTGGGAATCCTGATTTTCGTTAAATGGGGACACGGCTGCTCAATCGAGGCCTTTTCTGGGGACGTCCCCCCTTCTACTCTGTGCCCAGAGTCGCGGTAAGTGCCCCGGGTGCCCATGTCTGGCGTGAGGCCTCATGACAACGGGGTGTGGGGCTCAGCCTGCCAGTCCCTGGTTTTCTTAGATTTCAAGTGAAAAATCAGACGAGTCAGGTGATAACGAGTAGCTAACACGCCGGAGGCTGGAAATGCCACAAATACAAACGAAAGGGCCTGTGGTTGGGGCACCCGAGACGCTCTCCCAGAGAACGGGTCCTGGGACGAAGGGCTGTGAGCCTGAGTGGCTCTTGAACCATGGAGGTTGCGCCCCCTCTCATAAAGAAGCCTGGACTTACTTCCTCCTGCGGGAAAAGGGCCCTGGATCTGGTCCAAAATGTGTTCACCGAGGGGAACTGGGGAGTCTACCCACTCAGTTCCTTTGGAGGAAGCCGGTCCGTCAATTAAGGCTCTAAAATGAACCAAACGCGGGGCGCCTGGGGGGCTCAGTTGGTTAGGGGTCCAACTCTGGCTCAGGTCACGATCTCGTGGTTCGTGGGTTCGGGCCCCGCGTCGGGCTCTGTGCTGACAGCTTGGAGCCTGGAGCCTGCTTCGGATTCTGTGTCTCCCGCTCTCTCTCTGCCCCCCACCCCCACTTGTGCTCTGTTTCTCTCTACCAAAAATAAATAAATGTAAAAAAAAAATTAAAATGAACCAAATGCATCACTCCCAAATTTTCGACTGCCGTGGAAAACATCAGGAAACCAGAGACGGATGCTTCGGGCCCTCAGGAGCTACACTGGCCTGGCCACACACTAAAAAGGTTCTGGAAAAGGCATGTGATGGAGTGGGCCTAACGTGCTGTGGCCTGACACCCTCAAATCTCTGTGAGACCAGGGTCTGAAAGGAGGCTCCCGGCTGCACAACCGCTCACGGGTATCATCTGCTAAAACGGGAGCACCATGACTCCTCCCCTCGGTGCCTGGCGGGCCAGTGGACGGACCCCTCCTCGAAGCTCCTGAGGCCGAGCTGCAGCCGAGGCCGAGGGGGACAGAAAGGCCACGCTCCCCAGATGAACGAGGCAGTGCCAGGGTGGCTCAGGGTGTCTGGGCAGCTGGGGCAGAAGGTGTGTGGCGGGGGGAGCCCCCATAAGAGGACACAAAGTGAGGGGCCAGCCTCTGCCCCGACCCCTCGTGTTCCCAGAGCCATTTTGCAGGCTGTGGGCCTGGGTGGAGGAGCCACCGGACCGTAGGGACAGTCCCCAGGGGTGCGCCCGAGCGCGGAAGCCCCTGCCCCCTCCCACAGGACCCGACACTATGCCCCGCCCTCATGCCCCGCCCTGGTCCCCCCGCCCCGCGCTCCCCAAGGAGCCCGGGGAGGCCCCGCGCTGGCCTGAGAGGGCAGGGGCCCAGCTGGGCACTGGCCCCAGAGCACAGAGCAGCCAGGGAACATGACAGGGGCACCCCGACAGTCCCAGAGCCTCTTCTGGTCCTGGGCCCAGGCTCCAGCTGTATCTACTGAACGTACACCCCCAGCCCGTTCCCCCGGGCCCTACAGAGCCTTGCGGGAGAGACAGATACAGCTCTGATGAAACAGAAAAGTCCCGGCACCCCACACGGACAACAAAGAAGGGCGGTCAAGGCCGATGCGACCAGGGTGAGGGGACACGGGCATCAGCAGAACGCTCTCAGGCCAGGAGGACACCAGGTCCCTTCTCCAAAGAGGCCAGCAGCCAACTGGGGTGCCCGGGGGGCTCAGTTGGCTAAGCACCCGACTCTTGATTTCAGCTCACGTCATGATCTCACGGGTCGTGAGTTCGAGCCCCACGTCGGGCTCTGTGCTTGGGATTCTCTCTTTCTCTCTCTGACCCTCCCTGGATCACACTCTATCTCAAAAATAAAATAAACAGATAGTAAACAACAACAACAACAACAACAACAAAAAGCCAGCAGCCCTGAGACCCGAGGTAGGGCCCCTCTGTGAGAGAAGCAGGGGTTGCCCAAGGACGCCTCCCTGTCCCCGCCTGTCCCCACGGAGTGGCAGGGAGGCCCCTAAGGGACTCGAGGCCCCGGCACGCGGTCCCTGGCAGGCAGGCAGGCAGGCGGCAGGGGCGCGTGTGCACGTGTGGAGGGCGCGACTGCCGCCATCTCTCAGGACGTGCCCGGGTCCGCCCCACGCTGCCCTCACCTCCCCGCACACGTAGGTGACCACCCGTCAGAGAAAGCAGCAAACAAACTCCCTGAAAGGAGCATGGAACACAGAAGGCAGAGGGAAAACAGACTCGAGAAACACCTGCCTCGCGAAACATCCGGTCCCAACAGTTTCCTTCCGTCTCAATCGGCAAAAACGGACTCCACCGGTACGTGAGCTTACCACAGGGTCCCGGGGTACCAGGGCACAAAGGGGAAGCTCAGGGGCCGAGGAGTCAAGAGCGAAGGAAGGCAGAGGCGCAGACACGGTCCACACAGCGGACACAGAGCCCGCAGCCGCCACGGCACCAGGCACAGAAAGCTCAGGAAGTATCCAGGCCAGGGGGCCAGCCAGGAAAGCAGAGCCCGAGACAGCGAGGCAGAAGGAACAAGCAGGGATGACAGCCGCGGAGGCCTGACGGGGCTCCGGGCAGAGCTGTGCCGGACGGCACCTCGCCACGCCTCCCAGCACAAGGGACACCTTGAACCAGAAGGGCTGCCGTCCCAGGAAAGCACATGTAGGCCGAGGACAGGGGCAAGGCAGAGGAGGCCCACGCCCACCGCCCGGGGCCCCCGCGACAGGGCGCCTCGATGGGGCACAGCAGGCAAGAAACCGCCCCCTGACGGTGGCCCGCTGGGCAGAAGGCCCCCGGACCGGCAAGAACCCAGGACCCAGGGTTTCCAGCTGAAGGAGGTTACAGGGAGAAGCGAAGCTAACGGGACAGCAGGGGCTCGGTCCCCAACGCGGAGGAAACGCCGTGTCCACACCGTCTCGCGTACGATGAACAAGATCAAGAAGGAGGGCGGGAAGGAGACGCGGCGAGCCCGCTGCCCTCCGCGTGTCCTTAGGCTGAGATCAAAGGTGCGACCCTCACCACGAGAGGGACCGACACTTGCAACAAAGCCACCCAGAACCAGGCAGGGGCGGGAAGGCAAAGGCATCACTCTCCTCGCCGCGGCCAGGGGGCAGCACACCCTGGGCCAAATCCCGCCCGCCGCCTGCTTTCGCACAGCCCGAGAATCAAGAACACTGACCGTTTCTTGTTGGGGTTTCTTCACTTTTAAACGGAAAAAATAGCAAAAGAAGAAGATTTCAGGACAAGTGAAAATTCCACGGCCTTCCCGTTTCAGTGCCCCTAAGTACCGTTTTAACTGGCACGTGGCCACGCCTCTCGGTTTACAGGTTCCCAAGGCGACAGAGCCGGGTGATGGGACAGAGACTGCCCCCCCCCCCACAAGGCTGCCCCACCGCCTGGCTCTCTGTGGAGAAGCTTTACAGACCCCTGGGTTGCAAGAACAGAGAAGCAGGTGTCCTAGATGGAGAGGCAGGCGTACGGGCAGCGACGAGAACTCCAGGCAGACGGGTTACAAATCCTCCAAACTACCGGGTGACACGAACACGAAGAAACCATGGTTTTTATGGTAAAAACACAACGCAGACCGTCCTCGTGTGTTTGCTGTCACGCACGGCACGCCCACACGCATACGTGCGCGCAGGTGTGACCTGCGCGGAAAGGGACGCGGCGCCCAGCGCCGGCTCTCGTCGCCCGCCCTCGGCCAAGCGCCACCGCCCCCGGGGCTCGTCCCCGCCACCGGGTCCCACAGGGACAGGGGCTGCGGAACTCATTTGTGACGCCGGGCCCACAGGAAGAACTCCGTAACGTCGGCTGAAAATGAGGTCAGAGCGGCCCCGCGAACCCACAAATGGGTGCCCGCCGCCCCCGGACACGGTCACGCCAGACCCGGGGCCGCGAGGCACACACGGGGCCGAGGCTGGTGGAAAGCGGCGCCGGGCCCAGGGCGTCACCCACCTTGGCCAGGCCCGCCCGGTGGGCTCCCTGGGACTCGATGTAGGCCACGTATTTGTTGAAGTCCTTAAATTCTTCCATGGTTGGGCGGAACGTCATGATTTTACAGCTCGGGTTCTGGGCCCCGTGATCCTCAGACCCCATGGCTGCAGCCGAGGGACCGTCACACCTGCGAGGGAAGGACAAGAGAGCGTGAGCGTGTCAGTGCCGCCACCGTTCCCAACACGCTAAAGATACCGCGGCCCCGGGAAGACAAAGGCAGGGCCCGCGCAGCGAGGCCAGGGCCAGAGAGGAGCCTGGGAACAGACTCCATCTCCACACTGGCACAAAAAATCAAAATGACTTCAACTAATTAAAAACAGAGGCGCCCTAGTTCTCAAAGCCAACGCACCACTGGCGGCCAGAGCACTAATTTCAAAGCAAGGGCCCCGAGAAAGCAAGGCTGCCCTTCCGGGGGATTTTGGATCCAGGTTCGCCAGCATCAGCTTCGAATCGACGCGTCTACCTCGGAGCCGATACCCACGCCCGCGGCAGCCCGCAGCAGAGGCCCTCGGAGGTGAGTGAGGCCGTGTGTGGGTGTGCCCTTCACGGTGTGCACCCCCGAGCCAGCAGGAGAACCCCTCCCCCGGGCGGCCCCACTGTGAGCGGCGCACGGAACACTCGAGCGTTCCAGGGGTTAAGGGGACCCAGCGAGGCAGTCGGTGGCCCATCCCAAGCAGGGAGGGGCTTGGTGACAGACTCTGGGGAACGGTCCCTATTGTCAGATTAAGTTCTCCAAACTTGAGGGACAAAGACCAGCCTCCCTCCAGGATCCGAGAAAGGTCGGAACCCAAGTGCACACAGACCTGAGAACTTGGAAAGCAATTAGCCAGACCCCCCACGTAAGGGGGGCAATGAGAAAGAGGGGCAGGAAGCCCGCCGGTCCTGGAAGGACGCGACGCAGCCTCCCCAAAGGCACTCCCCTCCGCAGGCACTAGAGGGCAGCACGAGCCCAGGAATCTCTGCTCGGCCACCGGAACCGGCTGGGTAGGTTCTGGGGCCCTGAGCACCCCTTCCAGGCCCCTGAGGGTCCTGTCACGTGGCGGGGGGGTGGGGGGGGGGGGAAGGTCATCACTGTCGCCCCGTGTGCATAGCAAGGTCCAAAGCTTTTCCCTGAGGGGCGGCCACAAAGCTGAAGTGTGCATGGCAGGCCACAGACACCTGTGACAATAGGGGACAGCCATCCTGGGTGGGATCACAGGGAACCACCATGAAAACGCGGCTGTATAAAGGGAGAGGGGTTGTCACCAACCTTCCTCCAGGGCAGCTATAGGGCTCCGGCCACAGCCGGGCTGCCGGCCCAGGAGACCGCCCCCCCCGGGAGCCCTGACCAGCCCCATCCCGGGGACTGAGCAGCACGCAACCTCAACCCAGCCCAGTCGCCTGCAGCCAGGGCCTGGGACCCGAATCCCCACCCAACCCCCCACCCTCTCCCCTCCAGCCCAGAGGCCACGGTGCAGGGTTCGCTTACGACTTCTGTTGCTGCACAGAAACACAGGGAGTGTCTGTCCTGCGGGAGCCCATGGCCCTGGGGGTGGGGGAGGGGGTTGGGGAGACCTTGACAGGACCCTCTTGGAACGTCGGCACGGACTGAGCTGTGCAGGGAGCCGCAAAACAGGAGAGTGAGGAGACTGCCCTGTGCGGGGACCTCACCCGAGACACCAGCTCTAACACCACGAGGACAGGCTGCAGCTGAGGCTCATGGGCCTTTGTCTGCCCTCAGCCCACAGGCCACCCCCTACCCGGCCGCCCCCAACCCGTCTCCCACCACCCTGCCACCCCCTCACCCCACGCCCTGCCACCCCCACCGCGTGGCGCAGTGAGTCCCTGGGGATCCCGCTGACCACCCAGCTTGTACGGATAAGCAACCCCGCCCCCCGCTGGACACGACCACCCGGCCACGGCCGCGGGTCCTGAGCCCCCAGCCCGCCGTGGACAGTGCCCAGGCTGGCTGCCAGCGGGCACATTAGCACCCAATAGTCCCCAGCCCTGCCGTTCGTGACGGACGTGGGTGACCCATCCGCTCCACACACTAAACTCGTTTTTCATCGTTCACCGAGGCCACACGCAGGTAGGTGGCAGGGCCGGGTTCCCACACCCGACAGCTCCCGCTGGTGGCTTGGCCGGTGCTGGCCGGCAGCTCCTCTTCCTGCCGGGCCAGCTCACGTGTGGCCTGCGGGGGTGGGCGCACTGGTCACCACCAGCTGTGTCCCCTCCAGCGGAGGCCGCCTCCGGCCCCGTCCGCCAGCCGGCACCGACGGTGGGAGAGGACACCGGGCGATACGCCCGCCATCTCGCCGCGACCGGCCTGCCCCGGGCAGAGCGGGGGCCGCCTCAGGTCCTGCCCACACGAGCTCCCTGGCGCTTCGGAAATCACGACGCGGAGATGAGCTTCCCGTCCAGGAGGCAGAAAAAGCAGATGACGAGACGGCAGGCGGGTTTTCGGCACGCCCTACTCCAACCACCACCGTCCTCTCGATTCAGCTCGGCGGTGGATTATGTGTGATTTTTCTTCTGTCTTATTTGTGCCTCTCGAAATGAAGGTTTTGAGTAGGTAAATATAAAGAGGAAAATTAAAACGGTCTCTAATCCCAACACTCCGTACCCTTGACACGTTCTTTGAAGGCAGGCAAATAAAAATCATACGTGTACGTACTTACGAAACGGAAAAGGAATCTCACCGAACAGCAGCCCTGGGCCAACCTTCCAGTTTATTGGAAACATGGGCCGGGGGGGAGGGGGAAGGCCCACCCTGAGGGAACTTGCAGAACGGTCCGGAAAGAGCGGTGGACTCTTTACAAGTCGGCGCCAAGCCGAAAAGCAGGCACGCTGACAATGAAATACTAAGAAGACACAGCCCAGTAAAAAAGTGCACAAAGGACGTTTCTTCAAAGAAAATACACGCACAGCCGACGATCCCATGAAACGCTGCTCAGCATGATTAGCCATCAGGGAAACGTAAACCAAAACCCCAGCGAGACATGCTACACCCCAGCAGGATGGCCGTGAGAAAAAGGACGGACGATAACAAGTGTTGGCAAGGGGGTGGACAAAGCAGAACTCCGACACACGGCTGGTGGGAACGGAAAGCGGGGCAGCCGCCGTGGAACAGTCCGGCGGCTCCTCAACAAGTGACACGTAGAATTTCCTAGGTGACCCAGCAATTCTGCTCATAGACGTATGCCCAGGGGACGGGAAAACGTGTGTCCACGCAAAAACTCACACACCCGTGTTCAGAGCAGCGTTACTCACAATGGCCAGAAGGTGGAAACCACACAAGTGCCCGCTGACCGTTGCACAGATACGCACGTGTCCCCCGCGCACAGCACGTCCCTCGGCCGCGAGCAGGAGCGACGCGCCGACACCCAGTGCTCCGCGGACGGACCCCGAACACACGACGCTCAGGGAGGGGACCGGACATGAGAGGCCACGCGGGGTGTGAGTCCACGCGCGTGAAACGTCCAGAACAGGCTCCTCCACGGACAGGGAGCAGATTAATGGGTTTCGGGGGCCGGTGGAGGGGGTGGGGTGACTGTTGATGGGGATGGGGCTTCTTTTCTGGGGCGATGGAATGTTCTGGAATTATTGTGGCATGGTGATGGTCACACAACTCTGAATACGGTAGAAACCATGGAACTGTATGCTCTAAGTGGGTGTGCTTTATGTGTGAATTACGGCTCAATAAGGCTGTTACTACCCCCCACTAAAAATAAAGTAGAGGCGAGCGGAGGGTGGCAAGAAGGAAAGGGGAGGAAAGTTCTGCCCTTGGAGAAACCACTGCAATGGGCTCAGAGACGTCGGCGTGTCGTGACGGGGGAGGCAGGCTTCGGGAAGACGTCCAGGGACCAGTGCGGAAATCCGGACAAGGGCTGGATGTCAGGGAACAGCGGTTCGTCTGGGGATGCGGTCATGATGTCGGTGACACTTCGAGACGCTTTGTTAAAATCAAACGGGCGTGGCAAGCACGACCGCTCGCTGCCCGCCGGGCCCTTCTCACGCTGTTTCCCGTCAGGGCTCACACACCTGCCTTGCTGGCCTGGGCCGCGGCCGGGCACGCCCCTGGATGGGGACCCCCTTGTCCCGGTCTCCCGTGCCGGGACGCGGAAGGCCGTTCCTCTGGGGGACACGGGGCAGGCAGGGGATCTGACTTTCATCCGTCTTCGGATTTGCTTCCCTTCCATGCTCACAAAACCACACAAAACTTCTCATGCTCATCAGCTCCAAAGGCACGAAGCTGACATGTTTCCACTCACTCTGTACGGCCCTCACGGACGCGGCCCGGGGCCACCCGCCTGCCGCTGGGGCCCGGGCGCCGGGCATCCTCCTTGGCCGACTGGGGAACAGGTGGTTTTAGGCCCTGGAGCTGGAAGTGGCCGAGTCGGGGACAGACAGACAACAGCACAGACTGGTGAGCGAGGACTCTGAAGACAAAGCCAGCGTGTGACAGACAGGACAGCACCGGGAGGCGGGGGTCTGTTTGGCCAAAACCGAATGTCCAATTCGATCAGGGTGCAAATCACATGGAGGTCAGGGGCGAGAGAAAATTCCAGGCAGAGGGAAGAATCTTGGCGATGGCAGGGAAAGCGTGAGTGGACGGCGAGCCGGGAGGGCCACGTGGTGGGGCACGTGCCACGTTGGGTTGACCGGGAAGCCCCTGGGAGTCTAGGGCAGGGGCACTAAGGGGTTAAAGACCCCATTGACATCCTGAGAAAGCCCTCTCTGGCCGTGGGAAATGGACTACAGCCAAGGCCAGCCTCGTGGGCTCAAGACCCGGGCAGTCACCCCTGGCCCGGGTTTAACACTCGGCCATTGCCCACTTGAAATTATTCCCTTTTACATTTTTTTAAAGTTTACTTATTGAGAGAGAGAGAGAGGGAGCAGGGCAGGGTCAGAGAGAGAGAGGAAGAGAGAGAATCCCAAGCCGGCCCTGCCACCATCAGCCCGATGTGGGGCTCAAACTCATAAACGGTGACATGGTGACCCGAGCTGAGATCAAGAGTCAGATGCTTAACTGACTGAGCCACCCAAGTGCCCGAAATTCTTCCATTTTAGACCGAGAGGCCTAAGGGTCTCACTTCGTCCTGGGCCCGACAGGCACTACAGTCAGGCCCGGCTGCAGGGGGCCAGCATGGAAGCCGGCAGACAAGGCAGAGCCAGGGACAACAGTAGAGTCGAGGGGGCTGGAGGATTTCAAGGGCAGAGGCAAGGGTGGGGAAGGAGGAACCAAGGGCAGGGAAGACCAGTGGCCCGGCCGGCAGAAGGTGGGGGGGTGAGGCAGGTGGGAGAGGTTTGGGTAAGATTGTGGTGGGCAGCAGAATGCCCCCCAAACGGCCACGTCCTAGTTCCCGGGACCAGGACTGTGTCCCCTTCCACCACAAAAGGGACACTACAGAGCCTGACCTGGGGATGATCCTGGATCCTCATGAGAGAAGAGACAATGCAGGGGCAGAGGCTGCATGGATCCAAAGAAGGGCCCGCGCCAGGGAAAGCACCCAGTCCTCTGAACCTGAACAAGATCAAGAAAATCACTTCCGGGGGCGGGGG
The DNA here is from genome assembly GCF_018350155.1 of Leopardus geoffroyi. NCBI lineage: Eukaryota > Metazoa > Chordata > Mammalia > Carnivora > Felidae > Leopardus > Leopardus geoffroyi. Next base: position 3,730,766 of record NC_059331.1, on the reverse strand, counting down.
GTGGGGGTGGGTGGGCAGTGGGTATCTGGGTGGCTCAGTAGGTTAAGCGTCCGACTTCGGCTCAGGTCATGATCTCACAGTCCGTGAGTTCGAGCCCCGCGTCGGGCCCTGTGCTGATAGCTTGGAGCCTGGAGCCTGCTTCAAATTCTGTGTCTCCCTCTCTGTCTGCCCCTCCCCTGCTCACACTCTATCTCTCCCTCTCTCTCTCAAAAATAAATAATCTTAAAAAAAATTAAAGTTTATAGCAGCGCTTTCAACAATAGCCAGATTATGCAAAGAGCCTAAATGTCCATCAACTGACTAATGGATAAAGAAGATGTGGTTTACAGATACAACAGAACACTACTTGGCAATGAGAAAGAATGAAATCCTGCCATTTGCAGCAACGTGGATGGAACTGGAGGGTATTATATGCTGAGTGAGATAAGTCGGTCCGGAAAGGACAGATACCATATGTTTTCACTTCTATGTGGATCTTGAGAAACTTGACAGAAGACCATGGGGGAGGGGAGGGGAGGGGAAAAAATAGGTACAAATAGAGAGGGAGGGAGGCAAACCGTAAGAGACTCTTAAATACAGAGAACCGAGGGTTGATGGGGTTGGGGGGAGGGGAGGGTGGGTGGTGGGCATGGAGGAGGGCACCTGTTGGGATGAGCCCTGGGTGTTGCTGTATGGAAAGCAATTTGACAGCAAGTATTTTCGTTAAAAAAAAGAAAAAAAAAAAAAAAAAGAATCGTTCCCTTAAAAATTAATTAATTAAAATACGTTAAAATAAGTTTTTAAAAAAAGGAAAGAAAATCACTTCTGCCCTGACGTCTCCCGAAGGAGCCACCTGCCGACGCCTTGATTTCTGCCTGTGAGACTCACCCAGAAGTGTGACCTCCCAGGCGTGGGAGAGAATCAAGTCACCGCGAATCCCCCAGGACTTCCACTCGTGTGACACCCCCACCCCCCGTGAGGCTCCCTGGGCTGTGGGAGCCACGGCCGCCTCACAGGAGGGGCACCCTGGAACCCCCGTCCCCTCCGCCTGTCCAAGCACAGCCCGACTTCTGGCCGCACGCTCAGCAGGCAGGGGGCGCCCGCCTCCCGTCCCGGCGGGCCCCCCCAGACCCGAGCCAGGCCCCGCCACCCGTGCAGAGGCAGGGCGACACCGTGAAGCCACAGGCAGCTGGGCTGTCCACCGGGTTTTTCCCCTAACAGGAAGGGCGGCCCCGAGCCTCCTGGTGGGTTCCCTGGCTGCGACCCGCCTGACCTCTCACAGAAAGGAGAGTGTCCTCACTGTGAGGCCCAGAGCAGAGAGGCACCTATGCCGACCATCGCGGGGACACACGCTCCCATGGGCGAATTCCGAGTACGTGAAGTTCATCTCCGTCAAGTTATTAACGTCTTTGAAGTCATTCGCTCGGGACCCCGCATGCCGCGGGCCTTCCTGGCCTGATGCCCTCCCGGCCGCCCGGGACCAACGATCGCAGTACGTAAGGGCAGCGCCCGGCTGTCGGGGGCGACCCCAGGTAGCTCCTCCCCACACCCGGAAGAGGAACGAGCGTCGTCAGCCCAGGGATGTGTCGCAAGAGGGCGACGTTGGGCAGGGCTGCCCGGGGCTGCCTGTTTGGGTCGGGGCCATTCTCTGAGTCACGGTCACCTGGGCCCGGGGAAGGCCTGGCACCCCACCCGGGGGTCTTTCAACGCAGGGACTCGTGAGCTGTGGGGGGAGACACCGGCCGACCCCGAGGAGTCCTCGGCCACCACGGGCCCTACACGGCCTGGCGCCCTCGTCCGCCCGCAACCCCCGCCCCCCCGGCCCCGCCCCAGCTGCCACCTGGTCAGGAGCAGAAGGCTGTCCCCACATCTGGAATCCAGCCCCAGGACAGAAGCCCCCTGGATCCTGATAGAGGGGCGCACTGAGCCCCGGAAGCCTCCCCGCAGAGTGGGAACAAACACGTGAGGGGTGGGGCCCCCACAGCCAGTGCGCAATCGCGAACCGGAACCAGAGGGGGATTGCTCCGGCCCAGGACACAGCCTCAGGTTTTCTGACTGAAGGGCTCAGAGACTGACCCTAACGGGTTATGAGGCCGGATGGCAGACGTTTTCCAGGATGTGGATGGGGGGAATCTGCACCTCTGAGGTTGTGATATGTAACATGCCCGCAAGTATGTCCTCTGAGCAAATGTGACCTTACGATGAAGGTTAACTGTGAGGAAATGTAACCTTGAGAAATACTGAACTACCCTTGTCTTGGGAAGTAGCTGGGGCTCCATGAACATGATGTGTGGAAGTTCCCTGGGAACCCCAGTCCTTCTCGGGGAGGCCCATCCCCTGCCCCAAAGGGGCCTCTCTCCCCCCATCCCCTCACCTCTACCTGCCCCTGCCAGGCTCCGGGCCAGGAGGTCTGGCCATCGGATGAAACGCCCAGTGACCCCCAGCCAGCCTGCCCCCACCTCGGCACGGCTCCTGCTGGCAGAGGACAGCTCCCGAAAGGGGGCGACGGCAGTCAGGCCCTGGAGCGCGATCGCGCCCCAGCAGGGGCCTCTGCGTCACCAGGACTCGAGGGGGAACTTACCGCAGAGGTGACACACGAGCCCCCTCCACCCCCCTCATCTGGTCCCCCGTGTGGGCCCGGTGCTGTGTCACTGTGTCCCACAAGCGGCTGCAGAGAGGGCCAGGTGCCTGTGCGTGTGGTCAGGGTCCGGCAAGGAAGAGAGACTAGAAAGTCCTCCACATCCTCCTCCTCCTCCTCCTCCTCGGGGAGCGTCAACTAGGCCCCAGGTTCTCCGCGAGGCACGGGCACGATCCCTGACCTCACAGACCCGCAAGCTGGGGACCCGGCCGACCCCCGTGTCACAGAACCCTCACCCTGCCTGCCCTCGGGCCCACGGCACCACACGTGGGGAGGGCTCTACGTGCGGGCCTCCAAGCAGCAGGAGGGCACTGGCCGGCGGGAGCATGGGGCCCAGGAGGACGGCTGACCAGGGCGGACAGCGGGCAGAAGTGCTGGGCACAGCCCGGGACGACGCGGACTCCACAGAGGATGCCAGACTCGATCGGCCTCGGTGCCACAGAACCGGCCCGTCCGAGATGGCCACAGAGACAGAAGGGGACCGAGCAGGCAGAGCGCCTCCCAGAGGCAGGACGCCAGGCCGGGGCGTCCCCTCTGGAGTTCCTGCCTTTTCCCGCTTCCGGGGGCAGCGCATCCCTGGCCGGCGACCCGTCCTCCACCCTCACAGCCAGAGGCACGGGGTCCGCCCACGGCCCTGCCTCCGGCCCTCCGGCCGCCCTCGTACAACGACCCTGGTGTTGGCACCGGGACCCCAGATAATCCAGTAACATCTCCCATCTCGGGGGCCTTCAGGTAACCCCGTCTGCCAAGCAAGTCCCTCTTACCACGCGGGGGAGCACACGCACTGCCAGGCTCCCGCGAGCGGGCCGCGTGCGCCTTCGGGAGGCACAACTCAGGCCACTCAGGTGCCGTGTGAAAAGTCCATCGCGCAAAGAAAGAAACAGTCCCCGCGTCCCTCCAGCCTGGGCGCTTTCTGCTGTGGGGCACATCTCGGGAAGACCAGCACATCCGCCTACGTTCACCCAGACAGGAGCAGTTTCTAGAACGTCGGAAACGGGACCGGGCTACCAACGGTGGTCCGCAGGCCCTGTTGTCCCTGAACCTAAGCAGACGTGGACAGCGGCCCGGGGCCACGGAGCAGAAAAAGCCGCCCTTACGCTGCAGGGTTAAGATCCCCAGGGACAGCCAGCGGCAGGGGCCGTGCAGGCGACCCCCACCCCGACAACCTCGGCCTGCAAGTTCACGGTGGCGCTAGCGGGCCCGGGTATGGTGGCGGCTGTCCCAAGAGGAGCTCTCGCGCACGGCTGGGGCGGGGGGGGGGGGGGGGGGGGACGGGAAGTGGCACGGCCACTGTGGAATGCATCGTGGCAGTAACTGAAAAGGTGACGCAAGGGCTGGGACCACGTGACCCAGCAACCCCACGCCCGGTGTCCACCCAAGAAAAACAAAACACACGTCGGCACAGAAACCTGTAGTGAACGTTCACAGCAGCATCGTTCGTAACACCCCCAAAGGGGAAAGAACCAAAATACCCATCAACCGATGAACAGCTACACACGGTGTGTCCCCCACGCGTGGGAACGGGATCAGCCAGGAGCCAGAGCGAGGCGCCCCCCGCCGCCCCAAGGACGGACCCCGGACACGCGACGCTCAGGGAGGGAACCAGACACGAGAGGCCACGCGGGGTGTGAGTCTGCGTGGGTAAGACGTCCAGAACGGGCCCATCCAGGGACAGGAAGGGGGCTCGTGGGGGCCAGGGGAGGGGGAGGGACAGTGACTGCTTCACGCACGGGTTTACATTATAGGAGGGGTTTCTTTCTGGGGGGATAAAACGCCCTAGAATCAGATGGTTGCATAGCTCTGCATACATACTAAAAAATCACTGTACTGGGGCGCCTGGGTGGCTCAGGCGGTTAAGTGTCCGACTTCTGCTCAGGTCATGATCTCAGGCCTCAAGGGTTGGAGCCCCGCGTCAGGCTCTGTGCTGATGGCTCAGAGCCTGGAGCCTGCTTCGGATGCTGAGTCGCCCCTTCTCTCAGCCACTCCCCCACTTGTACTCTCTCTCAAAAATAAGTAACATTTAAAAATATATAATAGGGGCGCCTGGGTGGCGCAGTCGGTTGAGCGTCCGACTTCAGCCAGGTCACGATCTCGCGGTCCGGGAGTTCGAGCCCCGCGTCAGGTTCTGGGCTGATGGCTCAGAGCCTGGAACCTGTTTCCGATTCTGTGTCTCCCTCTCTCTCTGCCCCTCCCCCGTTCATGCTCTCTCTCTGTCCCAAAAAGAAATAAACGTTGAAAAAAAAAAATTTTTTTTTAAATAAATAAATAAAAATATATAATAAAATTTAAAAATTTAAATAAAAATCACCGTATCGTACGCTTTAAAGGGTGACACTTACGGTATGTGAATTCTGTCTCCCTAAGGACGAATTTTTGCAAAGCCCAAGGCAGCCTGCTGGGGACCTGCCAGACCACAGGGAACTGGTCTGCTTTCTCTCAAGGATTCTAATCTCCCTGAACGCCCCAGGCCTTTTGGAAGAAGGAACCAGAAGTCTAAATTCACGTCTCCCCCTCCGCCAGAGAACCTTTTCAGTCGTGGCGCTCAGTTTCTTCAGCTACAAAATGGGCTGATCGAGGGAGAGGGCAGGTCAGGATGACCGCAGCGAGGGACCACTAAAGGTTAATCTAACCGCACGGAACGAGGTACGCACACAGAACATGCCACACTGATCTGGGTACAAAGAGATGGCCACGTTTTGGAGATCTGGCCGTCTTCCGACAAAGCACAAGCTTTAAGAGTAAAAGCAATGCCTTCGGAGACACAGAGCAGATCGTTTCCAAACTCGTCCACAAAGGCCTGGCCCATCCGGCCCCGGCAAGCGGCAAACTAACCCAGACCAAAGCCGACACACCTTTTCTGTACAGGATCACACGGTAAATATTCCCACCTACATTCTCGAGCTCGACTCTCCATTCTCGAGCTCCCCATTCTCCATCCTCGAGCTCGAGCCGACAGAGGCGATCTGTCCAGGCACGCCGCACTCTGTGTGCCGATAAAACTTTACTGGCAAAAACAGGCAGAGGGCCAGATCGGTCCACCGACCAGTTAGCTGACCCCACCCCCAGATGCCTGAAGTCCACCCCTTAAGCAACAAAACCTTTTCTTCCCCTCTCCTACGGGGGACCTGAGTTCCACTGCCCACCTCCCTGATTTCCTAAATCATGACAGAGCAGAAAAAGCCACACTCCAGCCCATGCTTGGCCCAATTAGCTACACGGCCTGGGAGCCCAACACTGAACACGAGGGAGCCATTCTCGGGGCACCAGGGAAAGCCACCGTGGGATGGCCAGGAGCACACAGGACTGTTCGCCCCATACTGGCCAACCCCCTGTCGCCGGTCACCCCTCACAGGCCACACCCGCTCTGTAGATGTGAGCCGGGAGGTGATGAGGTTGTTCAATCTCTTACGAGCCCACCATTGGCCCACCATCTGAGGCCACCTCTTTAAAACCCTCTGTCCCGGGTTTATTAGAAAAGTACAGGAGGAGGCAGAATGCCCGGAGTGAACACCCGCAGCAGCTGGGCAACGCGATTCTTTTCAAGGTATTTTATCGTATTGTATTTGTAATTTTTTAATGTTTATGTATTTTTTGAGAGAGGGGGAGGAGAGAGACAGACAGACAGACAGTGTGAGTGGGGGAGGGGTAGAGAGAGAGGGAGACACAGACTCAGAAGCAGGCTCCAGGCTCCGAGCTGTCGGCACAGAGCCCGACGTGGGGCTCGAACCCACAAACGGTGAGATCGTGACCTGTGTCGAAGTTGGACACTTAACCGACGGAGCCACCTAGGTATAAAACAGCCCAAAAGGTATTTTAAAGGGGCACCTGGGTAGCTCTGTCGTTAGGCATCTGACTATTGATTTCGGTTCAGCTCATGAGCTCACAGTTTGTGGGATCGAGCCCCATGTCCGGCTCTGTGCTGACAGTGAGGAGCCCGCTTGGGATTCTCTCTCTCCCTCTGTCTCTCACACATGTAGGTATGTGCACACTCTCTCTCAAAGTAAATAAAGAAACGTTTTTTTCTAAAAACGGCATTTTAAGGGGCACCTGGGTGGCTCAGTCAGGTAGGCACCCGACTCTCGATTTCAGCTCAGAGCGTGATCTTGCGGTTGGGGAGTTTTGAGCCTCACGTCGGGCTCTGCACGGACAGCACAGATTCTCTCTCTCCTTTTCTCTCTGTCCTTCCCCCCCGCCAAAAAAAATAAATAAACATTTAAAAAAAGGTATTTTAAAGTAATTCTCCATTTTTAGAGCCCCCCTCCCCACTTCTCCACTGTGACTGGTCACCATTTCCTGCAGGGCGTGGTTTGGGGTGAATGTGCCCCTGGACGAGCCAGGTCCTGATCCACACGACGCAGATGGGGCAGCTCAAGCGGGGCGATGCCCGCGTCCCCCGAAATGCGCCATGGCGAGGCACAGCACTGTCACTCGGACGCCGAAGGACGGGAGCCCAAACGTGAGCGCCGGACTAGAGGAGGAGCGGCCAGCAGAACCACCCCGAGGGTTCTGGGCTCCTCTGTGCAAAGGCTCCCGGGCCCCGGACACCCCTGAACTCAGGGCCAAACAGCAGCCGCCTTCTCCCAGCAGCGTGCGTGCAGGCCCGACGGGCTGCCCCGGGGGGAGCCGCGGCCTTCAGTGCCTCGCTCTCCTGTGGCCACCTGGGCCTAGGGCCCGAGCACTTACTTCAAAGTCCCGGTCGTACTGGAGAGCCAAGGCCGCGGAGGACAGGTGCCCCGTAGCTGGCAGGGGTTTCTATCAGGTCCCGGCAAGGGTGACGGTTCCTACGGTGCATAAAATAAAAGCACGATGAACTAAACGGATTGCATGCTTAAATCTCAATTCCAGACTCTACTCCTAACAGCTGCGTGTAGCCCAAGGCTACTGCCTTTACCCAGACATTTCCAAATCCTTGCCAATTTGCAAGAACAGTAAAATCATAGCTAGAAGCACTTTCCCCATTGAAGTCCTGCAACAACTGCCCGTTTTAGGCTCAGCCCCTAAAAATCAGTAGCTGACGAAGTGAGGGCTCCATGAGACAATCAAATTAAACCAAAGGAGCTTCTGGAAACCTTAAGATTCAGGCAGCTCCTCAGAGGTTTATAAGAAGTTCTGCCTCCTCCAAAGCCCCCCAGTCAGAAAGGCACCCCTCCAAGGAGGAGAGTCACAGGGACAACACGTATGTCTGGCGACCAGTGATGACACCCCCGGCAGGCGGAGAGCACAGGCAGAGGACAGAGCAGGGGCTGTACAGGGCCAAGACCCTCGGAGGGCAGGGTCCGAGCCAGTGAATGCACCGCTGGGCACAGAGACACCCCAACACTATTGAGTGGACACAGGACAAGACTCCCAACCTTCGGGGTAGCCCCGGCACCGTGGACAACCCGGGCTTTCAGCTCTCCCGGATGCTCCCACGTTTTTCTCTTATTTTTGTCAGGTTTTTTAAATTCCTGAGCACGACCCCATCAAACAGATCACACGGTCTCTTCCCAGGTCAGACCCCCGGGTTGAAAGCGTCAAGCTGTGGGACTGCCCGACCTCGGGCTGCGCCCCTCTTCTGGGCAAGGTAAATAAACTCCCGAGGCCTCCCCGGCCTGCGCCTGCGCCCCGCGCAGCTGCCTCCCCCTCCACAGCCCCGCTAGCACCTGCGGGAGGCAAGGCTCAAGTCTGAGGACCCCTCCCTGGAGGTGTGGCTGGCAGAGCGCAGCTCCCAGGATGTCCACGCCCTCAAGCCCTCGTCCCTGCAACCTGAGGCCGTGCTCCCTTCCGCAGCAGCGGGGACTCTGCAGGTTAAGGACCTTCAGGCGGGAAGATGACCCTGGGTCACGGGCGGAGCAGGAGGGTCAGAGAAGGCGACACGACAACAGAAGCAGAGGCCGCACCGTCACACTGGGAAGGAGGAAGGTGGTGCCCCTCGAAGCCGCACAGGCAAAGAACGGACTCCCGCCGGAGCCACCGGACGGAGCCGGCCCTGCCCACGCCTCGGCGGCAGCCCCGTGAGACCCGTGCCCGCGTCCTGGCCTCCCGATCGGGGGCATCGGTGTGTGCGGTTTTCAGTCACGAAGCGTGGTTCCCCGTTACAGCGACACAGGGACACTCACACGGTGGCTTCTGTGTGCATTTCCCGCATTTCAGGGGCGTGGAGAGATCTCTTCACTTCCACTGACCGAGCAGACTCTAGGCCGCGAGCTGCTGGCCTCGGGCTTTTTTGCTCCTGTGTCGAGGGGATCACGTGTCTCCCTCCTCGCTCGTGACGGTCTCTGCACGGGCTGTTCCCACGCTGGGCATGGGCCACACCCACCAGCACGTGGTCTGAAAGGTAGAGACCACCAGGGCCCGTGGTTCTCAGCTGGACAGACCCAGCGCTGCCGGGCCACCAAGACCATGGGTCCTACTACCCTCCTGCTCCGGGGGACAACGGCATTGACCCCTGAGCTGGGAGGCCGGGGTCGGGCCCCAGTTCTGTGGCCACAGCCCAAAGACAGCCTCTGTCCACCCTGACCCATGTCCACAGTGACCAAGGGGCCGGGACCACCCGCCTCCACTGCTCCTTCAGGGACCGCGTCCCCTACCCCCCCCCCCCGCCCCCACACGGCTGGCCAGCAGCCACCCTGGAGGTGCTGGGATGCCAGAGCCTGGCCTCAGGGCCCTGAAGCGTGGGCTGGGCACAGTGACAGCCTCCCAAACAGAACAGCATGGGAACAGGGAAGGGAGTGAGCTTACAGTGGAGACGCCGGACAGCCCACCTCAGCCGGGGGACCAAGGCCAACACCGCGGTGACAGCACGCACCCCCGGGGTGGTGTCAGGGGGAGGGTGCTTCACTCGGGGGGGGGGGTCCTCCTCCCTAAACCCATCGCCCCAGTCTCACCATGAGAAAAGCCGCAGATGCACCCAAGGAAGGGCCTTCTAGAAAACCCCTGCCCGGGCCTCTCGAAACTGTCATGGAGCATGGAGCTGAACAGAGTGCGGACTTTACTTACTAAGAATGTATCAACATTGGTTCATTAACTACAACAAATGTTCCAGCCTGAGAGGAGTTCCCAGTGGGGAGACCGTGTGGGGTGCGGGGAGCACTCTCGATTTCTCTGTCCCAGCAAGATGCTTTAACAAAATAAAGTCTAAGTAACGTTTTTAAAGAAAAACAAAACAGAAAGGCCCGGGCAAGGCAGGCTGGGTTTGATGCTTCCTGTTGCCCAGGCTGGCCCGGCCCAGCCGCTGACCTCACTGTGGGCCCCGGGAAATCTGGGGCGCTAAGAATAGAACCCGGGAGGGGAGTCCGGTTGCAACAAGGTAAGAGCCTGCAGTGGCAACCTGAGAGACCTCAGACATCGATGTCCCTAAAAGGCACCGTCTGACCATCCCTCCTTCAAAAAGGCACAATGTGACCACTGGAAGAGGCTGTTACTCTGACTGCGGGCACGCGGAGGCTGAAGCAGCAGGCTGGGTGGTGTTCGCTTCAACCCCCCCCCCCCCCGCAAAGGGCAGGCAGGCGGGGCCAGGAAGCAGCAGCAGCAGGAAACAGGGAAAGAGCCAGCTGCACCTCAAGGCTGAGGCATTAGGGACTGCCACCACCTGGTGGCCTCTCTGGGGAACCCCCTGCTTGGCTGGGTAAGGAACCCCTGAGTCCCCTGGTCCTACCAGCTCTCAGTTGTCCAGGGCTGACCCTCAGGGTAGGTCTGGAGGGCTGGCCCACACCAGACCACACTGCCCATTCGTGCCCTGGAGCTGGGCCCGGGTTTTGAGAGGTGGAGTGCTGACTGGGCAGCCTCCGGGCCAGATGGGAAGGGAGCCCTCACCTACTCATTCAGCTACCTGGCCAGGAGGACCAGATGCCCAACTCTGCCTGCTCGTCCACGGCCACAGCCCCAGGTGGCCCTCAAAAGGGGCCTAGCATCCTCTGCTCTCCACCCAAGCCTACAGGGGCTATTCGTGACCCTCACAAGGCAGGGAGACCCCCAAAGCCTCAGAAGGTCCACCGACCTGAACACACTACCGTCAGATCAGTATGAACTCCGGCTTTGTGAACAACGTACATATACAGACAGATGGACGCAGAAATAAACACAGGCGTGCACGGAGGCATGCGTGGGTTCGGATTCCCATTTCCAAGCTCTGTCGACTGACAGGAGAGGCCCCGACACCCCCCGACACCCAGCTCACCGTTCTCAAATACCATCCTCCAACGTGGAGAGGTGTCCTATTCCGGGGCTGAGGCAGGAAATATACAAGGTGAGCCGAGAGAGCATCTCGAGCACCTCGGAGGAGCAGGAAGGAAGGCAACCCTCCCTAGAGGGTGTGGTCACGAAGGAAGGACACAGGACCCCAGTCGAGGAGCGCCCAATGGCCAAAGCCAAGGGCAACTGAGGCGACAGAATGGCGACGGTGCCGGACTACAACGCGCAGGGCAGAATAAATGCTCCTAAATCTTCACTGGTGCAAAATTCAAAACATACCATAAATGAGGCAGAAGGGGCCGCCCTCTTCCACAAAAGAATTCCAATTCACAGATGGAGAAGCAGCCAGAGTGAGACGAAGTCACAGTAAAAACCAGCGCAGGGAGATGCCCAGCAGGTGCCGCAACGGACGGGCACAAGGCATCTGCACAGTCTCAAAGTCCCGAAGGGAAAAGCAGCACCTTTCCCTGCAGACTCCCGGGCGGCGGCACCACCGTAACCGTGGGACGGGGGCTGACGTCACCCACCGGCAGAGAGACACAGCGGCTGGCGGCACAGAGAACTCAGCGTGTCCCACACTGCGTGACCTGCATCCGAACCCCAGAGAACACCGGGCACGAGGCAAGTTGAGGGACGTCCCGCAGGATCCCCGACCAGCGTTCTCCAAAAGCATCGAGGTCACAAGAGATCAGCAAAGACGGACACGGTCCCAGCCCCGAAGAGCCGGAGGTGTGATGGCTAAACGCAATACAGGGTCCCGGGTGGGGCTCTGGGGCAGAACGGGGACACGCGTGTGACAGCTGGCGGAATCTAAATAAAGGCTGTGGTTTGGTAAATACTCTTGCTCTGTGCTGCCTGCTTCGTTTGGGTTATTCTGCAGTTATGTTCCATGCTAGCAGCGGGGAGGTGGCTGAAAAGTACCTGAGAACTCTCGATGCTGTCTTTGTAACATTTCAATCCGTCTAAAATTGTTTCCAAATCAAAACTCAAAAAAAAAAAAAAAAAAAAAAAAAAAAGCCAACCTTTACCTCTGTCCTCTGAAGCTCGCTGCACAGCAGGTTTCAGCTGGAAGAAGAGACTGGCTGTAAAAAGATCCAGACCGATAAGCGAAGAAAAGCAAGCTGACGCCACACTGCAGGCTAGTTTCAGGACCCACGGAAGACCCAGCCTGCCGAACCCAAGTTTCAGCTCCTTCCTGTCTGCAAGAGGCCAGGAAGCGACACGTCTCATCGATCTTCCCATACTGGCCAAAGACCCTCTTACTCACAGCCTCGCGCCAAACCCTCCATATCCTGAGGGACACGGAAACCCAACTGTGGACGTCGTGATGGCTCAGTCAGGGACGTGGCGGGCGCCCCAGGCTGTGTGGATCCCGACGAAGAAGGGTCTGGTCTCGTTACGTGCAGACGTAAGAACCACATTACCTTCCTTACTGCCCACCCCCAACAGCAGACACAACTCAGGATGACAAAACTTACAGTAAACTAGACAGCGTGGCACCAGCACGAGGACGGACACAGAGATCGACAGTCCAGAAATAAATCCACACTTGTGTCTTAATTGGTTATTTCTTGTGCGAGAGAGAGAGAGCGCTCGAGCATGAGCAGGGGAGGGGCAGAGAGAGAGGGGGACAGAGGATCCAAAGCAGGCTCCGGGCGGTCAGCCCAGAGCCCGATGGGGGCTTGATCGCATAAACCGCGAGATCGTGACCTGAGCCGTCGAGAGGCAGGCACTCAACCGACTGAGACACCCAGCCGCCCCCGGAAATAAATCTGCACTTGTAAAGCCAGCTGACTTTCCAGGAGCTGCAAGACCAGTCGAAGGGGAAAGAGCACTCTTTTCAACAACTGGACGCCCGTGCGAGAAAGAATGAAGGTGAACCCCTACCTCACACCACACGCAAAACTCACCTCAAAATGGATCCTAGGTCGAAACGCAAGAACTCAATCTATAAAACGCTTAGAAGACGACACACAAATTAACCTTTGTGACCACGGATTAGGCAATGGTTTCTAGACGCAACACCAACACCACAGCCGCAGAGCAAGGGAGGAAAAAGGAGGCCAAAACCCCAGAGAAAGTGGTAACAGGGCAGTCGGGGCCTGTTCCTGAAATGATGACACTTTTCACACCATGTCCCCTGTTTTCACAAACTTTCTCCCTGGAGAGCATGGTGGTGTCGTGGGGACAACCACAGGCTCCAGAGGCCTGGGTCAAGCTCCAGTCATGTGAGCTGGGGCAAGTTCCCAACTGGGCCTCAGTTTCCTCATCTGTAAAGTGGGGTCACCATGTTAATGCCTTACTCGTGCAGTTGTGGGGGCTTAAATAAGGCAACCGACATAAGCACTTAAAGGAGTCCCTGGCACACTGTAAGCCCTCTACAAATGGCACTTGTTACGGGCTCACTCAGCCTGGGGCACCTGGGTGGCTCAGTCGTTTTTAAGCATCAACTTCAGCTCAGGTCATAATCTCATGATTTGTGGGTTCGAGCTCCACATTGGGCTTTCTGCTGTCAGTGCTGGATCTCTGCCCCCACTTCTCTCTGCCCCTTCCCTGCTTGTGCTCTCTCTCTCAAAAATAAACATTTTTACAAAATAGTATTTATTTCCAAAAAAACAAAAAGCATCCAACTCTTGATTTCGGCTCAGGGCATGATCTCGCTGTCTGGGGTTCGAGCCCCGAGTCAGGCTCTGTGCTGACAATCAGGCTCGAGCCTGCTTGGGACTCTCTCTCTCCCTCTCTCTGCCCCTCTCCCATGCGCTCTCGCTCTCTCTCAAAATAAACTTTAAAAAAAGGAAAACAGAGGCTCCCTCGGGGAAAGCGGGCAGATCTGATGACATGTGGGGTGGCAAGACACCCTCACCGACCTGTGCTCCCGGTGGCCACGCGGGGTGTCTCTGAAGGGGAACCTGGCCACACCTCTTTTTTATTTTTATTTATTTTTTTTTCAACGTTTATTTATTTTGGGGACAGAGACAGAGCATGAACGGGGGGAGGGGCAGAGAGAGAGGGAGACACAGAATCGGAAACAGGCTCCAGGCTCTGAGCCATCAGCCCAGAGCCCGACGCGGGGCTCGAACTCACGGACCGCGAGATCGTGACCTGGCTGAAGTCGGACGCTTAACCGACTGCGCCACCCAGGCGCCCCCACACCTCTTTTTTAGAAAACGCCCACCTCCTACCAGCCAGCTGCCTTTACGTTCAGGACACACGGCCTCCCCGTCCGCCCAGACGCCTCTACAGGACCCTCCTCTGCAGGGTCTGGAGCATGAAAGGCGGCCAACACCTTGGCACCTGGGGGGGGCGGTGGGGGGGGGGGTTGCTAAGTACAGACTTCTGAGGGAGCGCCAGGGCCTGGGAAGTTTCTGGCCTGGTGCCCCGAGCTGTGAGATGCCTGGAGGTGATCGGCCCTGTTCTGCGGGACCCACGGCACGCACTTCACATGTTGGAAAGGAGCGAGCGTGCTCGTACGTGTCTTTCTCAACGGTGACCTCCTCCGGCGGCTAGGGGCCACAGATCAGGGAGGGAGACAAGAGTAACATCTCGAAGCTCTGGGTAAGGATGGACTTTCAATCAACGGTGCCGGGTCAACTGGGCAGCCCTTTAGGAAAAGGCAGTCAGACCGTACATCCCAATGGATGAGGGGTCTGCATGAAGAGCAGGTGACCACACGAGTGCTGGAAAAAAACACGCAGAGTCCCCCTCCAACTCAGCACCGAAAAGCCTCTCCAATTAGGACTCCAAATCCAGACACGATAGAAAAAGAAAGATCCATAAACTCTACTGTATCAAAAATTATTTCAAAACACACATACTGCTTCAGGGCAAATAAACAAAAACAAAAAAAACCCCATTAAAAGGTCAAAACGCGTGCTCTCTCTGTGCCCCTAACCCACTCACATTTCGTCTCTGTCTCTCTCAAAAATAAATAAACATTAAATTTTTTTTTTTTTTTAATTAAAAAGGGGCACCTGAGGGACTCAGTCAGTTAAGCGTCCAACTTTTTGGCTCAGGTCATGATCTCACGGTTTGTGAGTTCGAGCCCCGTGTCAGGCTCTGTGCTGACAGCTGGGAGCCTGGAGCCTGCTTCCGATTCTGTGTCTCCCGCTCTCTCTCTGCCCCTCCCCTGCTCACGCTCTGTCTCTCTCTCTCAAAAATAAATAAACGTTAAAAAAAATTTTTTTAATAAAAAAAATAAAAAGTCAAAATGCAATTGGTGAAACTCAGAACAAATATTTATAAAAATACCACAAAGGGCTCATGGCTAACCTCCGTAACGTATGTGAGAGTTTTACAAGGGAGGAAAAGCAAGAAATCCCATTTAAAAAGGGGTGGAGGGGCGCCTGGGTGGCGCAGTCGGTTAAGCGTCCGACTTCAGCCAGGTCACGATCTCGCGGTCCGCGAGTTCGAGCCCCGCGTCAGGCTCTGGGCTGATGGCTCAGAGCCTGGAGCCTGTTTCCGATTCTGTGTCTCCCTCTCTCTCTGCCCCTCCCCCGTTCATGCTCTGTCTCTCTCTGTCCCAAAAATAAATAAACGTTAAAAAAAAAGTTTAAAAAGGGGTGGAAAAGGTACACCTGGGTGGCTCAGCTGGTCGAGCATCCGACTTCGGCTCGGACATGATCTCACACTTTACGAGTTCGAGACTCGTGTCGGGCTCCGTGCTGACAGCTCGGAGCCCGGAGCCTGCTTCGGATTCTGTGTCTCCCTCTCTCTCTGCCCCTCCCCCACTCATGCTCTGTCTCCCTCTGTCTCGGAAATAAACAAACATTAAAAATAAATAAATAAAAATTTAAAAAATTTTGAAAAGGGGTTAAAAGTATGAACAGGCAGTTCACAGAAAAGATGTAAAAATGGTCTCTGACATATTAAATACTGCTCAGCCTCCCTCATCATTCCCGAAATGCTAATTGAAACCACACAGCACATCCTGCTGGTAAGGCTGGGGGGACCAGATCTGTCATCCCACAGGGCCGATATCGGGGAGTAAACCCATACCACCCTCTGGAAGCGAACTGGGCAGAAGCTGACGAAACACATCTACGCTTCACTGCTGGCCCAGCGATCTCGCTGCTAGAAATTCACCCCGAAGATGCTCTCCCACGAAGACAAAAGTACCTACACGCCAGGGCTTTCGCTGCAGCGCCGTTTACAACTGTAAGACACTGGAAACAACCCAAACGCCCAGACACAGGGGAGGCTGAAATAACCGTGCCGCGCCCCACGGTGGACACCACGCGGCTGCGCAGAAGAGGACGTCGCCACGGCCAGGTGAAGAGGCTTCCAGGATACGCCCTTCAGTGGAAAGCGCAGAGTTCAAGTTTACTGTGCCACACTTAACGTGAAAAAGGTGGGGACAGGAGACGACACACACGTCTGCTCTTTTGAGGGGCAGTGGAAGGATAAGCCGGAGACGACTGAGATCATTCCCTGCAAGGAGGGGTGGCATCTGTCTCCAGACGTCTTTCTGCACAGTCCTGCTAATGTCCCGCCTCCTGGATGAATGAATGAGTGAATGAATGAATGAAATCAACAGGAGTTGGGGAGGGGGAGGAATTCTCTAACAAATACTACAAATAAATACAAGCCAGATTTCAGGTAAATAATAGAACCACAGTAAAGAAAAAAGGAAGACTAACCCAGGCCACTTTTAAACACAATTTTGGGGGTGCCTGGGTGGTTCAGTCAGTTAAACGTCCAACTATTGGTTTCGGCTCAGGTCACGATCTCGCGGTTCGTGGGTTCGAGCCCCGCGTCTGGCTCTGTGCTGACAGCTCGGAGCCTGGAGCCTGCTTCAGATTCTGTGTCTCCCTCTCTCTCTGCCCCTCCCTAGCTTGCACTATGTCTGTCTGTCTGTCTGTCTCTCTCTCTCTCAAAAATAAACAAACATTAAAAAAAAAAATTTAAGGGGCGCCTGGGTGGCTCAGTGGGTTAAGTGTCCGACTTCAGCTCAGGTCATAATCTCGCGGTTTGTGGGTTCGTGCCCCGCGTCAGGCTCTGTGCTGACGGTGCAGAGCCTGCTTGGGATTTTCTCTCTCTCTCCCTCTCTCTCTCTGATCCTCCCCACTCGTGCTCTCTCTCTCCCTCTCAAAATAAACAAATAAACATTTTCAAAAAACCACAATTTTGCAACCATATGCCTTGGAAATAAAAGATCCAACAAATTATTAACTTCCACTCCACAGGCTTCTTTCACAGCTGGTGATGAGGCTGAGTTCTTGCTGACAGAGAGGGGGTTATAACATAGGAACGCAGAAGACAGCAAGGAGCCTGTGGGGGGGCACTGGGCCTGGAAATCTCAACGTGAACCCCCGGGCACCGGCGTGGATATGTGCGTATGCCCGAAGCAGAAACGTCTGTGTGTGTGATATACACATACATATCATAGGAATGCCAATACACGCACATGGCTAATTATTCCCAGCTTTGGCCAACGAGAGGGCCGAGAAGCACAGACACCCCATTGACAATGAGCACAGGAAACACCCAGCTCTTGGTTTCTGAACGGCACTGTCCACAAGAAGAACAAGGCTCCCTGGAGAAGTGGTCGACCCCAGAGGAGGGGCAGGGAGAGCACAGGACGGGCCTGGGACACCCACCGTGTCCCAAAGTTAGGAAGCACGCACGGAACGGTGAGGACATGCCCAAGGACACGCCGAGCCACCTCGAGGGGCTCTTCCTCTGGATAAATTTGGGACCGCTGGGGCAACCAAAAACATAATGACGGCACCGGATCATAACCTAGTGAATCAGGTAAGAATCCATGAGCCCACAGGGATATAAACAAACAAACGGGGAAGAAGAGACAGCGTGTCCAGACAGCGGAAAACCAATCAGCGAATGCAAAAGGAATGATGGAATCAATCCTCCTTTGGCCAGAGTCAACAAGGGCCGCTAAGACCGACAGTGGACGCCGGAGGAGTGAGAGGCGTCCACATGGTCTCAGACTATCTCCCCGCAAGAAACTTACTAAGTGCGAATTGGAAAAGTAGTAACTTTAGGACGGAGATCTCTCCTTACCCCGGAGACGGAGGTGAATATCACACTGACCCCAGGGGCCTCCGGATACAACGTCCAAAGAAGGACAGAGGGTCACTTCTGGGATGTTCCTGCCACAAGTACGTAACGGGGAGGAAGCGTCAGACAAACCCACATTGAGGGGCATCCCACAGGATAACCAGCCTGTCTCCTCCCAAAGGTCAAAGTCATGAACTCCAAACGCACTCAGGAGCGGTTCCAGGTTAAAGGAAACAAAACCGGTCTGACAACTGAACACGGTGTGGGATCCCAGACTCTCTCTTGAGAATTTCGAGAATTAATTTCCTGATTTTGACCAGTTGTCGGGAAGACAGATTGTCTTGTCTGGAAGAACTGAACACGGAAGTATTTCGGGGTAAAGGGGCATCTCTCTGAAACAGCTCAGGGAAAGTGCAGAGGGAGAGGGAGAGGGAGAGGGGGAGGGGGAGAGAGAGAGAGAGAGAGAGAGGAGGATCAGAGCAGACGAGTGAAACGTTCACACTCGAGAACTGGGAGAAACGCATCCCGGAATTCTTTGTGTTATTCTTGCAACTTTTCCGTAAATCTGAAAATCTGCCTCTAAAAACGTTCACGGCAAAAATTAAAGAGGAAACACTCGGGTTGGAAAAGTAACCACAGGCGGGAGTGCTTGGGCAGGAGGCCGGGAGCTGGGAGAGCCGCGGACTCGGCTGCAAGCACCTGCTTGGCACGTCAGGAGCAAACACGGGGTCTGCCAGCCCACCTACATCTCCACTCGGCTCCACGGGGCCCGGGAAGCAGCGTGGGCAAAGGCCACCTGTCCGCCTGGCCCACAGCCACGGGCAAGGGGCTGGAGCCACACAGAGAGAGGGCCGGATGCCAGCTTCCTCGGGGACCCCCAAGCAAGCTCCCTGCACAGCCAGAGAGGCCTAGCAGAGGCTCAGAACACCAGCCCTTTCTTTATTCACACGCAGAGGTCTCAGGTGTTCCGTAAGTCACCACGTAAAACCATAATCATTAACCAAACAACCTTCCTAGGTCTCCACAAACGTGCCCTGTGACTGCGCGTGGGCAGTGGGTGGGGCCGGGGCTGGGCCACTCGCAGGTACACGAGTCATGTGCCCAGAGAGGCCCTGCTCCTCCCTTCCGGCCCCGGTGAGTCTGGACAGGTTCGCTGGCCTCCCCGAGCCCCACCCTCCTTCTGGAGTCCGCTCTGGGCCGTCCCTCGGAGCCCACAGTGGGGTGAGATGACAGCAGGGGGGAAGGGCCGACGCAGAGGACACAGTTAACCCCGGTGCCAACACGGCTCTAAACGCCTGGCACGTCTGACCGGCCCCGACCCCGGGAAGCGGGTACTGCGACCGCAGCCCATTTCACGGAGGAGGAAACTGAGGCACGGGGCGGCGGAGTGACTTGTCTGAGGCCACGCCGCAAGCACAAGGGGGGCCGAGCCCACCAGCAGGGAGACGCGCTGCCCCGTAGCCTCCAGACTGCGGGCCTTCGTGAACGTCCCAAGAGTCCAAGGAGGGAGACGCTGGCCAACGTTTTTATAATCTTAGTGAGGGGCGGGGGGAGGGGGAGACCTCTCCAAGCAGGTCACAAGACCAGGAACTTTAGAGGAAAAGACAAATCTGGCAATAAACTTGCAAAGATTCTATGTACCAACACATCAAAAATAAAGCTGAAAGATAAATGGGAAGCTGAGAAAAAAAACAAACAAAAAAAAAAATGTGTGACACAAAAGGGTGCTAACAGCCCTAATGCAGAAAAGGTTATTATAAGATGCTTTTCTCAACCGGAGGCGATCCTGCCCCCAGACGACATCTGGGGACATCTGTGGCTGCCACACTGGGGGGCTCCTGGCATCCAGCGGGTGGGGCCAGGAATGCTGCTCAGACCCCACGGTGCCCGGGACACCCCCTCCCCACCCCACCCGAGAATGGCCCGGTTCAAAGATATCAAACGGTTTGAGAACTCCCGTTGTGAGTCAAGAAAAAACACAAGCGTGCCAGTTTAACAGGGAGGCAGCGGCTACGAACCGGTAATTCAAAAAAGAGGCGACTGGGAGGTGACAGATGACAAGGACAGACGGAAGCTGGGCTGGGCTGCCGTCCGTATGACGAGAACCTCCAGCCACCGTGGGAGCACCAACCCCGACCGCCTTCCTGGGGACAAACGAGCAACCCACCTCAAGATACAAAAGGCGTCCACGCTCCAAGCGTCCGCACTCACAAGCCCACCTCGAAGAACCAGCAGCCAGGACGCTCACTGCAGTGACGCTTAAAGAGAAAAGAATCCACGGAATCCAAGGAGAAAAGCACACACGCCCCAACAAAAACGAAGGCGCGTGCGGTCAGGGAAACGGACACGGCAATGACCCGGAGAGCCAGGGCCAAGATCCAGGGCGGTAGGATCCGGGGGAATTCGGAACCCACCCAGACTTGTGCCTCCAGTGGGAATACTTGCGCTGACCTTTGTAAGACCAAAGCGTACTTGGAGCCCACGTGCAGAGCTGTGCCTGGGACCCAGAGGACCCCGCCCTCCAGCAGCTCAACCGGCTGGTCCATCCAGGGAGACAAGAACCAAGTCCTGGGAGTAAGCCTTCAGCCAAACCATTAGAGTACCCGCTCTACCTAATTCACATTTAAAGTACCGCAAGTCTGGGGCGCCCGGGTGGCTCAGTCAGGTAAGTGTCCCGCTTCGGCTCAGGTCATGATCTCGCGGTTTGTGAGTTCGAGCCCCGCGTCGGGCTCTCTGCTGCCAGCACAGAGCCTGTGTCAGGTTCTCCGTCCCCTCTCTCTCTGCGCCTCCCCTGCTCGCGCACGCTCACTCTCTCTCCCAAAAATACACATTCTGTCGATTTAATTTTTGTGTAAGTTTCTTTCTTTTGAGAGAGGCAGAGAGAGAGAGAGCAGGGGACGAGCCTTGAGAAGGGGGAGAGAGAGCATCCCAGGCAGGCTCCGCAGCGGCAGCGTAGAGCCTGATACGGGGCTCGAACCAGCAAACCGTAAGACCGTGTTCTGAGGCCACACCAAGAGCCGGAGGCCTAACCGACTGAGCCCCCCAGGGGCCTCGGAATTACGCGCTTTCAAAGGGTGAGCAGACGGCCCGGGAATTCTACTTCATAAAGGTGCCATTTAAAAAACCCAGCACCCTGGAAAATGAACACATCAGAGCTCGCCCACCACTTCGGAGCCCCCCCTGAGTGTATCCAGAACGCTGGGACTGCCCACGTCGCCTGCCGCAGACCGGTCTCCGGGTTCACCGCCGGGCCCGCCTTACACCCAAGACCGGCCTGCCTGCCTGCCTGCCTGCGAGTGGGAGTGACGCATCACCCAGATCTGGAACCCTGGGACAGCATCAGAGCCACAAACCAGTCAGCTTAGACGGGGCGACGGAGAAGAGGCCAACACCACAGAGAGGGTGATGACGCAGCGTCGGGGCCTCCCAAACCCGGGCCGGAGGGGGCAGGACCTCGCGGACACTTTCCCGTGCGACGGTCCCGCGAGGGCTCTGTCACGCTCGTCTCACCGAGGGCGAGGAGGAACGGACGAAAGACGGACACCACGCGGGCAGACGGACGGGCACAGGAGCGCCCCCGAGCCCCCCGGGCTCTTTCACGGACCGAGTGAGCTTAATCCTAAGGAAGCTCAGTGCGAAAGAAATCAGCATCGATTTGCTTCAAATCCTACTGGGAATTCTGATAAGATGTATCTGAGAAGAGCGACAGCCAACACTGGAACATACTTCAAAACATAAAGTGAGAAAAACCGTTCTGGGCATTAAAACATCACACTGGAAAACATTCACTTCACGCCAAAGAAGGCAGTAAAGGAGAGGAACCAAAGACGAGACAGAAAACAAAAGGAGAGTAACAGACGGAACTCCAACCAGATCAATAATGACATTAAATATGGATGGATTAGGGGCGCCCGGCGGGCTCAGTCAGGAGGGCGTGTGGCTCTTAATCTCGGGGTTGTGAACTCAAGCCCCACGTTGGGCGGGGAGCCTACTTTAAAAACAGATAGATAGAGGGGACGCCTGGGTGGCTCAGCCAGTCGAACGTCTGACAAGGTAGGCTCAGGTCATGTCACGGTTCGGGAGATCGAGCCCTGCATCAGGCTCTGTGCTGAGAACAAGAAGCCTGCTGGGGATTCTCTCTCTCCCTCTCTCTCTCTGCCCCTCCCCTGCTCACGCTTTCTCTCTCTCTCTCTCTCAAAATAAATAAACTTAAAAAAAAAAAAGATAGTTTTAAAAAAAGACGACAGAGAGATGAATGAACGAACGAACGAATGTGGACGGATTAAACAGTTCCAATAAACAGACACCGTCCTACGGTCAGGAACGAGACAGGGATGTCCACTCTCATCGCTGTGATTCAACGCAGCACCAGAGGCCCGAGCCTCAGCAATCAGACAACAAAAAGAGATAAGACACATCGAAATCAGCAAGGAAGAAGTCAAACTCATGCTAGCTGCAGATGACACGACGCTCTATAGAAAACCTGAAAGCCTCCACCAAAAAACTGCCAGAACTGATACATGAGTTCAGCAAGGTCACAGGATGCAAAATCAACGTACAGAAATCTGTTTCATTTCTATACACCGATGATGAAGCAGCAGGAACGGGAATTAAGCAATAAACCCCATTTACGATCGTACCAAAAACCGTAAGATATGTAGGAGGAAACGCAACCAACCAACCAACCAACAGGTAAAAGACCTGTGCTCTGAAAACTATAAAACACCGAGGAAAGAAACTGAAGACGACGCAACAGAAATGGAAAGACATCCCATGCTCATGGGTTGGAAGAATAAATATTGTTAACATGTCAATACTACCCAAAGCCATCTACGCATTCACTGCGAGCCCTAACAAAATACCACCGGCGTTCTTCACAGAGCTAGAATAAACAATCCTAGAATTTATACGGGACCACAAAAGACCCCGAATAGCCAAAGCAACCTTGACAAAGCAAAGCAAAGCTGGAGGCATCACCTTTCTGGACTTCAAATAAGAGTACAAAGCTGTAGTGATCAAAACAGTATGGTTCTGGCATGAAACAATGGATCAGCGGAACAGAACAGAGAACCCGGAAAGAGACCCACAAACACATGGCCGACTAATCTTCGACAAAGCAGAAAAGAACAGCCAATGGAAAAAAGACAGTCTCTTCAACAAATGGTGTGGGGAAAACTGGACAGCAACACGCAGAAGAATGAACCTGGACCACTTTCTTACAGCACACGCAAAAATAAATTCAAAATGGGTAAAAGACCTAAGTGTGAGACGGGAAACCATCAAAATCCTCGAGGAGAAAACAGGCAAAAATCTCTTTGACTTTGGCCGCAGCAACTTCTTACTCAACACGTCTCCAGGGGCAAGGGAAACCAAAGCAAAAATGAACTATTTGGGGCCTCGTCGAGATAAAAAGGCGTCTTCACAGCAAAGGGAACAATCCGCAAAACTAAAAGGCAACGGACAGAATGGGAGAAGGTATTTGCAAATGACATATGAGATAAAGGGTTAGTATCCAAAATCTATAACGAATTTATTAAACTCAACACCCAAACAATGAAACCAAACTAAAAAATGGGCAGAAGGCATGAACAGACACTTCTCCAAAGAAAGACATCCAGATGGCGAACAGACACCTTAAAAAAGTGCTCAACGTCACTCATCATCAGGGAAATACCAATCAAAACCACAATGAGATACCACCTCACGCCTGTCAGAATGGCTAACATCAAAAACACAAGAGGGACGCCTGGGTGGCTCAGTCAGTTAAGCATCGGACTTCGGCTCAGGTCCTGACGTCACGGTCCGTGAGTTCGAGCCCCGCGTCGGGCTCTGTGCTGACCGCTCAGAGCCTGGACCCTGCTTCAGATTCTGTGTCTCCTTCTCTCTCTGCCCCTCCCACGCTCATGCTCTGTCTCGCTCTCTCACTAATAAAGAACGTTTTAAAAAAAAAATAAACACAAGAAACAACAGGTATTGGCGAAGATGCAGAGAAAGGGGAGCCCTCGTGCACTGTTGGTGGGAACGCAAACTGGTGCAGCCACTTCGGAAAACAGTGTGGAGGTGCCTCAAAAAGTTAAAAATAGAACCACCCCACGACCCAGCAATTGCAATACTAGGTATTTACCCAAAGAAAACAAAAATGCTAACTCAAAGGGGCACGTGCACCCCGATGTTTATCGCAGCATTAGCTACGACGACCAAACTACGGAAACAGCCCAAGTATCTGTCAACTGATGAACGGACAAACACGTGGGACATACACGCAATGGAATATTACTGGGTCATAAAAAATAATAAAATCTGGCAACAACATTGGAGCTAGAGTGGATTATGCTAAGGGAGATAGGTCAGAGAAAGACAAATACCACAAGATCTCACCCATATGTGGAACTTAAGAAACAAAACAAATGAGCAAAGGGGGCAAAAAAAAAAAAAAAAAGAGCGGCAAACCAACACAGACTCTTAACTATAGAGAACAAGCTGCTGGTCACCCGGGGCGGGGGGGGGGGGGGGATGGGCTCCCAGATTATGGGGATTAAGGGGCGCATCTGTTGTGATGAACCCCAGGTGGTGGTTGGTGGATGGAAGGGTCGAATCACTAAATTCTGAGCCTAAAACCAATATTACACTGGATGCTAACTAACTGGGATTTAAATTAAAACTTAAAGAAAAAAAAAAAAAAAAAGACCCAACTAGGTGCTGTCTATAGAAGACGCTCTTTAGATGCAAAGATGCTTGTAGGTTGCACGTAAAAGGATGGAAAATAAAACAGCAACTATAAGGAAACCGGACTGGCTGCACTCATATCCCCCAAAACAGGCTTTAAAACAAAAATGTTAGAGATGAACATTTTATAACAAGATAACAATTACAAACTTACATGCATCTACTAATAAGACCCAAAGTACACGAAGCGAAAACTGATAGAAAAAAAGGGAGAAACAGAAAATTCAATTAACAGTAGTTGGAGAAGCAATACCCCACTATCAACGATGGATACAACCACCAGGCAGAAACAACAAAGAAAGAAAACCCTTGAGCAACACTGCAAACCAACAGACGTGTGGAGAGAACCCCACCTAAGAGCAGTAAAACAGACTTTCTTCTCAGTACATGGGAATCATCCTCCAGGACAGACCATATGTTAGGCTATAAAACAAGCCTCATTAAATTAACAGGAATTTCAAATCATACAAAGTAGGTTCTCTGACCACAAGAAAAATTAGAAATCAGTAACAGAAGGAAATTTGGGGATTTACAAATATGTGGGAATTTAAAAGCATACTTTTTTTGAAGCCTGTTTATTTAAAAAAAAATTTTTTTTAATGTTTATTTTTGAGAGAAAGAGACACAGATCATGAGCAGAGGAGAGGCAGAGAGGGGGAGAAGACACAGAATCAAAAGCAGGCTCCAGGCTCTGAGCTGTCAGCACAGAGCCTGGCGTGGGGCTCGAACCCATGAACCGTGAGATCATGACCTGACCCGAAGTCGGATGCTTAACTGACTGAGCCACCCGGGTGCCCCAAGTTTATTTATTTAAGAGAGACAAGAGAGAGCATGAATTGGGGGGCGGGGGGTGAGGGGTGGGGTGGGGCAGAGCGGGAGACAGAATCTTAAGCAGGCTCTGAGCTGTCAGCACAGATCCCGACATGGGGCTTGAACTCCCAGACTGAGAGATCATGACCTGATCCAAAGTCAGATGCTTAACCGACTGAGCCACCCAGGCGCCCCTAAAAATCATACTGTGAAATAACCAATGGGTAAGAAAATATCACAAGCGAAACTAGAAAAACACTTTGAGGTTAATGAAAATTAAGTCACGATAAACCAAAACTTACAGGACGCAGCGAAGCAATACTTAGAGGGACTTCACAGCTGCCTATGTTGAAAGAAGACAGCTCGCAAATCAATAATCTAAACTTCTACCCGAAGGCACTGGAGAGAGAGCAAACTAAATCCAAAGCAATCAATAAGAAGGAAATAATAAAGACCAGAGCAGAAATTAACAGAATAAAAGAAACCAACCAAAGCAAGAGTCGTTTCCATGAAAAGATCAACAAAATTAATAAGCCCCTAGGTAGACCGATCAAAGAAAAAAAGGGAGGAAAGATTCAGACTGCCAAAATCAGGAATGCAAGACACTGCCATATGCACCTTATAGAAATACAGAGGATTATAAAATGACGCAAGGAGACCGAGCAACAGAAAGCAAAGAGCGATGGATACGGGCGACAAACTAGATGGAGGGACTACATGTGAACGAAGCCAATCCCCAAAGGCTACGCGTGGTGTCTGATTCCATAACATCCTCAAAATGACTAGATTATAGAGAACAGAGTGGTTGCGGGGACCTGGGGGCGGGAGCGGCCGGTCACCCTGAGGGGGAAGCACAAGGAAACTCGCCCGTGTTGACGGGACAGCTACGTATCTCGAGTGCGAGGGGGGGTGACGCAAACCCACGCGGGCGACGTCACAAAGACATACCAGCAGGTGAGCGCAAGGATTCCCGGGAAGGCCGGCGATGCTCTGTGCCAATGTCAGTCTCCCAGCCTTGATGGCGGACTGCGGTTACGTAAGACGTCACCACTGGGGGAAGACGGGTGAGGAGCACACGGGACCTCTTTGTACTATTTCTGCAACTTCTTGGGAGTCTGCAATTCTCGGACAACACAAAGTTTAAAAAGGTAACGTGGGGGATATTTCACCGTGGAGGTGAGGAAGGGTAGACCGTTATGCGGACTGATGCTTTGAGGGCTGGGTGATGGGTACACACAGGCTCTCGTCTCCCTCTGCGTGTGCTCCAACTGTCCATAACAAAAAGCTTACCAAAAATGAATAACCAGAACCATCCAGACTTACAAACACCCTTCAAACGTTCCCATCAAGACCGCAGGCCCTCTGGTCTCCTACGCACCCCACGACAACGGCCAGAGAGGCGACCAGGGCTGCCCCAGTGTCTTCCCATCACAGACCCTAACGAGACAGGGGGCGGTCCGAGTGCCACCTGGAATGATGACAGCATTCCAAACAGCATCTGAGATTTGCCTAAAAGCACAATCTCTAAAACTGAGCCCTGCCCGGCGCCAGGAGCTTGCTTCCCATACAGAATTTCTCCTTCAGCTGCCGCGAAGTCCCGCGGGGACCGACCCACCCCCAAGCCCTCATTCCAGAGCGGAAAGCCGAATGGCTGAGATCGGGGATTCCTGCAAATCCTCAGGAGACCAGATTCGAAGTCCTCACTTCCAGGTGAAAACGATCAGCTCCGACGCCAAGGTCCCGACTCTGTAAACAAGAACGTTTAAAAGGGAGAACAACTGGGGCGCCTGGGTGGCTTGGCGGGTCAAGCGACGGTGTGGGCTCAGGTCAGGATCTCACGGTTTGTGAGCCCGAGCCCCGTGCTGGGCTCTGCACAGACAGCACGGAGCCTGCTTGGGATTCTCTCTCCCTGTCTCTCTGCCCGTCCCCCCACATAAATACACAAACAAACAAACAAACAAAAATAAGGAGAAGAGTAAAGGAAAGGAAGACTGGCTGACACAACCAACAGGGTGAGTTCACATGGCCCCACCTTGCCCGGCTGTCCTGGGAGAAGCAAGAACGAGCATCCCCCAGTACCTTCCACACTGGGCCCAGCATCCAGAGACAGGCCCCCTCGCGGAGAACCGTGCCAATCGCCCACGTTCCAACTTCTCCAATCACGACAACGATCTCAGGTTGTCAACCTAGCATCGTCCATCACCAGTAAGGAAGAGGCTGCTCAGAGAGGTTGAGCAACTTGCCCCAGGTCACAGAGCTGGGAGGAGTGGTGGGGCCCGGGTTTGAAACCAGCCGTTCCAACCTGGGAGTCAGCACTGGCTCGTCTTTCCCACACATACAATCCCCCAAGTCCAGTCCTGCTGGCCCCCAGCCCAGACCACCTTCTTCTGAGCCACCGTCATGACCGGCCTGGATGACAGCCGAAGACAGCCCCCAGTTTGTACTCCCACCACCAAAGGGGTCTCTGCAAGCACATAAATCTCTTATTTCATCATCACCTCCCCAGGCTTCTCCCTGCCTGGAACGGGGTCCGGCTCACCGCAGCCTAAGCGACAGAGCCACTCGCTCTGGCCTCTGCGAACCCCAGCCTTACTGGTCTCCCGCCAGCTCATCACGTTCCAGCTACACGGGATGCCTCCCAATCCTCAAACGTGCCAAGCTCATCTCCGCCTCAGGGCCTTTGCATGTACTATTTGTTCTTCCACT
The DNA here is from genome assembly GCF_018350155.1 of Leopardus geoffroyi. NCBI lineage: Eukaryota > Metazoa > Chordata > Mammalia > Carnivora > Felidae > Leopardus > Leopardus geoffroyi. Next base: position 3,702,721 of record NC_059331.1, on the reverse strand, counting down.
TGGAACTTCTTGTTCCAGGTGTCCTCGTGGTTGGCACCTCCTCGTCATTCAGATCTCTGCCCAAGTGTCATCTCCTGGGAGAGGATTCCTGTCCACCCCTTGTTTTCCCGGTCACAGGGCTCCCTCACTTCAGCACCCAGGGGCTACTTAGCACCTCGCCTGGCACCTTAAGCTTGGAGATGTCTAATGATGGGCTCCCAGGTCAGCAGGGCTGTGGTGAGACTCTGTTTTCTTCCACAAAGTGGGGGCTGGTGGAGTCTGCTGGTCGTAAACCCCAAAGTTCCCACTTGATGGCCAGGGATAAGAGTCCCTGTGCCAAGCATTTTTTTTTTTTTTTTGAATAATTACTTTTGAGAGAGACAACACTAGCTGAGGGGAGAGACAGAGAGGGCAGAGAGAGAATCCCAAGCAGGCCCTGTGCCATCAGCGCAGAGCCCGATGTGGGACTCAAACCCACGACTGCGAGATCATGCCCTGAGCCGAAACCAAGAGCTGGACGCTTAACCGACGGAGCCACCCAGGCGCCCCCAAGCGCTTATTAACGGACATCGCCCCGTTTGTGGCTTGCCGTCCCCTAGTGAGGGGAGCATGCGAGGCTGCCGAGGCCCAGAGAGGCTGTGCTGTTCGCCCCAGGTCAGTGGCAGAGCAGATTTGGGAGCTGGGGTCCCATTCTCAGTGCTGGCTCCACACTCAAACCAAGTCGTGAGGACGAGTTGCTGATCCCCCCAAAAATCCCCCAGAGAGGTCTTCCCAAGCCCCTGTACGCGGAGGCAGCTCCGGGAGCCCTGCCCGGCCCCCCACCCCCACCCCTGTCCAGGCCAGCCTCACCGGAGGGCCAAGCAAGGGAGTGTGTGCACCTCAGGGCGCAAGGCCAGCATTTAAGGCACCAATCAGAGCCGGGGAGCCTTTGATGTCTCGGGGCTGTTCCGCATCCGGGGTGGAAATCCCAAACGCAGACACACGGAGGCAAAGAGCGGAGGGTTCTGGCAGTTTCCAGAGAACCCCCGGCAGGCCCCACTGGCGCTCTCGCCGGCGAGGGGGAGCGCGGGGCTCTATCAGGCCCGGTTCACCGGAGCAGCCCAGGGGCCTGGGCAGCCCCGTCCTCTGGAGCGCCCACTCCGACCTCCCGTCTCCCCGGCATCGGGGGCCAGGCCCCTGCCCCATCCTGACCACGCTGAGCTCCAGGCCTCCCGGGCAATCAGGCTGTGTGACAGGACCCCTGCCTGCCGGTCACAGGGCCACGTGGCCAGTCCCCAACCAGGGATCCTTGCCTCCCCAGCTACCGCATCGGCCCTCAGGGCAAGGAGCACGTCCCATCGCCCCCAAACCGACCGACGGACCCCAGGAGCACACAGACGGACCCTCGCCAAGTCCACACTGACTGAGCACGCGTGAGATGCTCACAGGATCGCAGAAGGCCTTTCCTGGTTTGGTTTCGTCTCACCGGCACTGCCGATTTTTATATCGTGAGGGTAAGTGACGTTGGTAACGAAGACCCGTCCAGGAGGCTCGTGAGGGAAGCAGCCATCGTGACTTGGCTGACCCCAGAGTCTCCAGACCTTCTTCTGGCTGAAGGCCAAGTTAATTAACACGCAGAGCTGGGACTTCAAGGACCAGGTGCTGGAACCCCGAGGCGGCAGCTCCCGGAAGCGGGTGTCACAGTGGCCGCACCAAGGATGCCTGAGCCAGGGCGGCCGAGGGGCACAATACCCAACGCAGGGCTTTTCACACTCAGAGCTGGTCTGCAAAAGCCACAGGCTCACCCCGAACCCACCCGCAGGCCCGAGCGGCACCAGCCGGCCCAGGACACCGGTTCTCCAGGCGGGCGGCTCCAAGTTCACAAAACCCCAGGTTCACCGGAGGAGAAAACCCAATGAGGCATGTGGAACAGGCCACAGGACTCCGAGTTCTGGCCTGGCTGACTTGGGTCCAGCCTCCCCGGGGAACAGCGCCCATGCTTCCTGGCCCGTAAATCCCTGGCCAAACCCTCCCACCTGCCCCATTCAAATAAAGAAGCTCCAGAGGGAGGAAAAGCAACCCGATTTTCAAGGTGCCTTCGAATAACCTCGATTGTTTCTTAACTTCTTTCCCAGCACAAATACAGAACAGAGGTGTAAAAACCACGGGCAATTCTGGAGTGGAAAGTGGTTTTAGAAACCGCTGTAACAGGGGCGTCTGGGGGACTCAGTCGGTTAAGCGTCCGACTTCGGCTCAGGTCATGATCTCGCGATTCACGAGTTCGAGTCCCGCGTCGGGCTCTGTGCTGACAGCTCGGAGCCGGGAGCCCGCTTCCGATTCTGTGTCTCCCTCTCTCTCTCTGCTCCTCCCCACTCCTGCTCCCGCTCTGTCTCTGTCTCAAAAATAAACACACTTTTAAAAAAAGACTTCTGTTCCAACACCTTGATTCACGGCAAGGAAAGACAGTAGCAGAAGCCCAGACAAAAACTGTCCCCGTGCTCCACTGAAGGCTCACCCTGGACCAGGTGTGCCTGAAATCGGGACATTTGGGGCCGTCCTCGGCACTGTGGGACACTGAGCAGCATCCCGGATGTCAAGAGCACCCCCACTCATGATGACCACGGAAGTCACCAGGTGCCACCCAGCGTCCCCTGGGAGCACAGCGGCCCCTGGGGTGGGAACTATTTCCCTAATGGATTTTCACGTATTGACTGCGCGCATCTCAGCTCCCTGGAAGCGGAGACTTTCCCTGTCATCCCCGTTTTGGAGATAAGGGCAGAGACGGAAAACAGAGGTAGGAGCTCAGGTGCGTGGGGAACAAGCCTCCAGCCGTCCGTCCCCCTCGGCCATCCTGCCTTGAGACCTCGGGCCATTTAAGACCGGCTGCAGCTGGGGAAGGCTATTTCCAAGCCACACTCGTACACGCGTCTCTCTCCCGGGTTTTCCCACGGCCAAAGAAGCATTCCAAGTTCCTGCAACTCCTTCCGGGAAACGTCTCGAGCTCTAAGTTCACAGCCCCCCAGCATGGCCAGCATCCATGCCGCAAACGCACAGCCCGGGGCTTAGCCTCCAGGACTCATCAGCCTTCACAGCTGGTACGAGGTTCGGCGCTCCCGTCAAAGATGAGACGTATTGCAAGGTGCATGGGTGGGATCGAGACCCGGCCCTGGAGCCCAACACCCCAGAGGGAGGGGCAGCACCGCAGGCGGGGACTTCAGCTTTTTCCACTTCCCCACAGCACCCCAATACAGGGCCCTCCAGGGGTCAGCCCCTGCCCTCCCCGAGGCAGGCTGTCCTGACCTCCTCCTCCTCCAAATGCTGGCTCGAATCCTACCTCCGTGAAAGGCTCAGGACCTCCCCTGGACTCTCCCCCAAGGGCTCTCCCTTGGCCGCACCCCTCCTGCAGTGGGTCAACGCCCTCCCTTCTCGCCCCTCGGTGGCCAGAGCTGGTTTGTGTTGGATCTGTCTCGTGTCTCCAGCTAGAAGCGGATAGCTCCAGAAATTCTGATGGCCCAGGAAGGGGGGCAGGAACGGGAGGCGGATGGAAGGGGCCAGTCTCCGCTAAGCGCCAGGCACCCCCACGGCCGACTCAGCCCATCCAGGCCTGGGGTCCCTCCCCAGGGACCGGCCTGGGGCAGGGGCGGGGGGGGGGGGGGACAGCATGGAGTGTGAAATACACAAAGCTCGTTGGAGACTCAGTACCAACAAAACAAAAACCAAAGGAGCGTAAGACAACTCGGTGACTGTTTTGATAGCGATTACAGGCTGAAACGTTAACATTCGGGAGACGTCAGGTTCAGTTGAAATACATTAATCAAATTAATTTCATCTGCTTTTTTTTACCTTCTACTGTGGCTACGAGAAAAACTCCAGTTACACAAGGGGCTTGCTTTGCGTCTTTACCTGCTGGCACTCCCTTAGGAAAGGCATCTGCGTTCTTGTTTCCTGCTAAGGGTGCTGTAGCCTCAGCTCCCACATTTAGGTCACCGGTCCTTTCCGAGTTAGTTTCTGTTTACGGCATGAAGCGGGGGACCAACTGTGTCACCAGGCATTCGGTGAGCGTCCACGCGTGGACCCGTGGGGCATCTTCCCACGAGCGCTGCACTCGGGACACCCCGGCTCATCCGTATCCTCTGCCAGAGGGACGGAAAGTCACCCACACAAGGCCACGTGTCCTGTGCCCACAGGGAAGACGCCGGCCGAGCACGCGGGGGGAGGCGGGGCTGTCGGCACACCCATCGTGGCCCTCAGCCCTCCCTGATCTGCCCAGATGCATCTCTGACTCACCCGGTATGGGGGTGCCACTACCCCTCGGGGGCAAGGGGGCATCCGCTTACCTCTTTAACCACGCGGGGTAGGGGACACCCGGGCAGGAGCCGTGGCCCGCGTGCAACTCCATAGCTGGTGGGCTTCACGGGGCTCTCTGAGGGCTGCGGGGACGCTCCAAACCCAGTGACTGCCATCTAAGAGACAACTCCCAACCCCGGCAGGGCTGGGGCCAGGCAGTCCGGGAAAGGGAAGCGGCCCAAGGAGGCAGCTCACTTTTAAAAGGCACTGGCCGGGGACGCCTGGGTGGCTCAGTCGGTTGAGCGCCCGACTTCGGCTCAGTTCATGATCTCACAGTTCGTGGGTTCGAGCCCCACGTCGGGCTCTGTGCTGACAGCTCGGAGTCCAGAGCCTGCTTCGGATTCTGTGTCTCCCTCTCTCTCTGCCCCTCCCCAGCCTGTGCTCTGTCTCTATCTCAAAAGTAAGTAAATAAACCTTTAAAAAATAAATAAAGGAAGCTCTCCAGGAGGCCCACTCAGGCCCTGGACGATGCACGGCCAACCGCGTCAGCAGGAACCAGGACACCCGTTCCTGATTCAGGCCATGGAGGGTTCCAGGCAGGGAGGTCCCAGTCCTACCGACCAGGAGGTGATCCCACAGCACACAGGATACGGACAAGCCAGGGTGGTGGGGGCCAGGGCCACACGGCTCCGTGCGGCAGACGCGGGGAGGCCCTGCTCTGCACACAGAGGTCCCGCAGGGGACCCCCTGGGCCGGCTTGGGCTGGAGGAAGAGGGCAGACAGGTGAAGACTCATCACGGAGGACAGGAGTCTGGAACCGTGCACGCAAAGGGCGGCCTGAGCACCTCCTCCGGGTGAGCTGGGTCAGCACGCCTGATGTTCTAGAACTCTCTCATCCTCCAAACCTATCCCCAGACCCACAGGCCAAGTCTCCCCGCACAGATGCTCAGTGAGAGAACCAGACACAAAAGGTCACATTTTGTATGATTCCATTTATGTAAAACGCTCAGAACGGACACATCCACAGACAGGGTGGGGGTTTGCGGCTGCCCAGGGGGCTGGGAGGCAGGGGGGAGTAACTATTTAATAGGCACCGTGTTTCCTTTAGAGATGATAATAATGTTCTGGAATTTGCTGGTTGTGATGGCCGCGCGGCTCTATAAATGCTCTAAAGCCAATGAATTGTCCGCTGAAAAGGGAGAATGTTACGGTATGTGACCATCTGCACAAAAATAGATTTAAGGGGCACCTGGCTGGCTCGGTTGGTAAAACACGCAACTCTTGGTCTTGGGGTCGTGAGTTTGAGCCCCACGTTGGGCACGGAGTCTACCTGAAGTACGTATATATGTATTTATTATGTATATTGTAGATATTTTTAAAAAGCACCCCAGGGCAGGAGTACTTTACGAGGGGCTGCTCTACAAATTCAGGGTCTGGGCATCACACCAGAGCCAGTTGCTGGGGAGCTGTCCCCTGGCCCTCCCTGGTGACCTGAACAGCTCTGGTCTTAGACTCTAAGATCCTCGAGGGCAGAGCTGACCGCCCCCCCCTTTCTCTTAGCCCCTTGGAACTTCGGGCAAACACACCCGAGAGGTTCAGGCTTCCCTGCCTCCCCTGTGCTCTTCTCCCTACAGGCCCGCCAGGCCACGGCCCCCAGCGCCCCCCCCCCAACCCCCCGTTCCTTGCCTGCCGGCTCGCCGTCACCCATGAGGACAAGGCTCAGGTCACGTGGTGACTCTTCTGTCACCTCCCTGGCCACCACCCAAGCCAGCAGACGCTGCCCCTGCCCCGTGCTCCCACTGGCCCGGTTTGCATGTTATCTTGGCAGCCCCGGCCCCCCGGCCCCCCGGCCCCTCTGCCTTCTGCCGCGCGCCACGACCCCTGTGGGCAGGAGACGCTGCTCATCCGGCCGCCACGAACACCCGGCCGGGCACAAGCGGGGTTGACGATACTGTCACACGCAACGGACACCGGCAGACGCCCTCAGATGGAGCCAGGGCCCCCGTGGCCGGGTTTCCACCGCAAAGCCGCGGCCTGGCCGGGACCGTGAACGCGAACCACCGGTCAGCAGGCCAGGAGCCATGGGTGAGAGGCCTTCTGTGACTCTCGGTTTCGTACCTTCGCCTCGAGGTCGGCAGACCGCACGGCTTGGGCATTTGCAGAGGCCGCGGGACGTGTCACCGAGGCCCCCGTGCCCACTCTGCCTGTGACCGTTGGCCTCGACCCGACAGTGCCCAGCGGCCGCAGCTCTCTCAGTGGTGGGCGAGCTCCGTCCGTCCGTCCGTCCAAGCCCCCACACTCCCTTCTGCGGGGCCCAGCGAGAGGCGCTCCCCGCGTGGAGTGGCCGGTTTCCCAGTGAACAACACTGCCGGGCCGGTGGCGGGGGGGAGGGGGGTGGCTGCCTCTGGTGCAAGCAGGACACGGCAGACAGGAGCGGCCGAGACCGCTCTGTGGCTTCCACACGCGGCCGCCCGGGAAGGCAGCGAGAACGGGACGCCTTCTTTTCCAGAAGGGGTCAGCTGAACTAGCCTCTCCTGACTCCCTACTCTTCCTCGGGGAGGAGGACTTGGAATAACGCGGCGAATCAAGAGTTTAAATTCCAGGGGCTTTACTCACACGCAAGCGAGACACGAGCAATCCTCTCAACTCGTGACCAAGATAATCGGATCCATGCAGCCCGCCGACCTGAGATAGGGAGCCCACCGTGCCGAGGGCCGACGCTGATAGATGGGATTTTGACAGAAACAGGGGCGGGGGTGGGGAGGGGGTGGACAGCGCGTATCTGATTCGAAGGGGCCAGCGGCAAAACGATGGAATCTTCCGGCCAGGCCACCCGGCCAGGGTCGCGCTCATTCGGGTGCCCAAGTGGAGACCACACCAGCCGGCTCCCAGGCCGCCGTCTGAGCTACCCAGAAACGCCGGGGCGTGCGGCCCATCTCCAACCCCGCTTAGGGGCCGGGGATCCCGGGCCCACCCCTGTCGTCACACCGTCACGGCGCCTGCTGGTGGCCGCAGGCTGGCTCTCGGTCAAACGGGGCCTCGGGGCTCCAGCCCCTGGTTTCTTCCGCACAAAGCACATCTCCAGATGCACCGCCAGCTCGTCTCACACGCATCGTCTCTCTCCACGTCCTCTCCCTGGAGCCCGGAGCGAGCGGCCACGAAGCCACAAAGGCGGGCCCACCTCCGCCCCTACCTGCCCGGAAGGTGCCACCATCTGGGGCGAGAGTCTGGACCGCCCCGCCCAGAGATCCCCTCTGCGCCACTCGCCGTACAGGCCCATCTGAGAAATCCAACTGGGATCACGGGCCGGCAACCAGGGCCAAATCCTACGCTAGTCCTTGTTCTGCTCTGTACCTGGGGACCCACCGGGGGGCTTGCTTTCTGACTACTCGCTCTTTGTCCACCGAGCAAAAGCACTCGAGGCCGCCACCCCCTGGAGTCACAGCCCAGAGCAGCAGGACAGCTTTGCGCTCCTCTGCTGCTAAAAGGCACGGCCGGCCGGCCGTGGGGCCAAGGCGGCTTCACACACCCTGTCCGGCAATGCCCTCACTTTCCCCCAGCGCCCTCGCATTCACCAGAACCGCCGACGCAGGGCAAGGAAAGAGGGGACGGAACGAAAGAAGGGAGAAACGGAGAGGCAGAGGGAAAAGAAAGAAAAAAAAAAAAAAAAAAGACAGGCAACTTTGGAAAGCCAAGAAGCTCTGAGTAACCCTCTCCAGACTGTTTACCTCCATCAGCTAAAGAAGGCATGACTGGGGCGCCTGGGTGGCTCCGTCGGTTAAGCGTCCGACTTCAGCCAGGTCACGATCTCGCGGTCCGGGAGTTCGAGCCCCGCGTCGGGCTCTGGGCTGATGGCTCAGAGCCTGGAGCCCGTTTCCGATTCTGTGTCTCCCTCTCTCTCTGCCCCTCCCCCGTTCATGCTCTGTCTCTCTCTGTCCCAAAAATAAATAAACGTTGAAAAAAAAAAAATTAAAAAAAAAACAAAAAAAAAGAAGGCATGACTGTAAATTAACGGTACGCTCTCTTGACAAGTCAGAACGGTCCTGGGAAGTTACCAGATCTGAGACACTGAAGACGTCCTTGGCTCGGGAATCACTCGTCAGCCGCTCTGCACACCCAGCAGCCGTGGTCGAAGAGAAAGGCAGGACAAATGCTGCCAGGCACAGTCCCGCACCCGACACGTGCCATCTGGCAGCCACCTGGCTGTCCAGGAGCCCCACAAAGCTCAGCATCCACGCCCGTGAAAGCCACCTCTTCAGCGAGTCCCCGTGGAGACCCTGCGGCTGGTGACTACAAAAGCCACCTCCCAGAATGCCTGGGTGGCTCAGTCGGCTACGCAGCCAACGTCGTCTCAGGTCACGATCTCACAGTTCGTGAGTTCGAGCCCCCATCGGGCCCCCCGCCGCCAGCACGGAGCCTGCTTCGGATCCTCTGTCCCCCTCTCTCCGCCTCTCCCGACTTGGGCTCTCTCTCAAAAATAAATAAAAACTTTAAAAAACAAAAACATAAGGCGCCTAGGTGGCTCAGTGGGTTAAGTGTCCGACTTCGGCTCAGGTCATGATCTCACAGTTCGTGGGTTCGAGCCCCGCGTCGGGCTCTGGGCTGACAGCTCAGGGCCTGGAGCCTGCTTCGGATTTTGTCTCTCTCTCTCTCTCTCTCTCTCTCTCTCTCCTTCTCAAAAATAAACAATCAAAAATTTTTTAAATAAAAATTAAAATAAATAAAAAACAAAAAACAAAGACACAAAACCACCTCCCAGGACTCCACCGCCCCTTCCGACGCAGGCGCTGGTGGGTAAAGAGAATGGGTCAGATGCTTACAAAACAAAGTGATTGGGAAACGCGTCTTCCTTTTAAACCCTCAGCCTCTGCTAGACCAAAACAAACTCCTTAGGCCGAGAGGACTCCTTCCCAATCTTCTGAGAATATTTCTCCCCAATTTTCCGGGGTACAGTACAAAAGGGGGGAGCATGAGAAGGTCAGGCATCACAAATAGCAAAGCATTTGCCCCTGTTCACAGCTACTTTTTTTTCTTCCTTCATCTTGGGGTTGTTTTGGTGGATGAAATCGTAACATTTTCTGTATTTCTGTATTTCCAGCAGTGTTAATTTCCCTTGAAACAAACCAGGACCCACCCCCCTTTTCTTAATCTAGAGTGCTTCGATGTAAAAAAGATAGAAATTCATTCATTCAACAAAAGAGCGCTCACTGAACACCCACCGTGTGCCAGGCTGCCCTAGGTGCTAGGGAGACACGCGGCAGCCAAGACAGATGTCATTTCTATGGCGTGGACCTCACGCCCTGGTGCAGGTGTCCCCTGGTTCTGACGTTTTTAAGTGATGAGGTGAGAAAAAAAAAAAATCAAAAGAAGAAAAACAGTTCATCACGTGCAAAAAGTATGTGAAATTCACAATTCTGTGACCATGAATAAAGTTTTATTGGAAAACAGACACACTCATTTATTTCCATACTTTCGTGCTACGATGGCAGAGCAGTGGGGACAGAGACTGGCCTGTGAAGCCAACACTATCTACTCTCTGACCCTTCACAAAAGGAGCTTCTGTCCTCTGAATGAGATGGACCATAAACACATCAACAGCTTAACGTGTATTTACAGCAGGGCCAAACGCAAAGATGAAAAGGCAGGGCGGGGAGAGAGGGTGGTCGCAAGGGTGAGTTGAGGCAGTGTGGTCAGGGACGGCCTCTGAGCAGAGACCTGAATGACAAGGAGCCAGCTGGCTAGAAGAGTGAAGGGACAGCAAGTGCAAAGGCCCTGAGGCAGGGAAGCTGGTTAGGACTGAGGGAGCAGGCACGGGAGGGGGAGGACGAGGGCGGGGAGAAAGGACAGATCACAGAGGACAGAGCAGGGAGGCCACGGGAAAGGGTCTCGAGTTTTTTCCAGGGACAACAGGAAGCCACCAGAGAGGGTTCTGAGGAGAGGAAGACCGTTTTTACAGTTTCCAAAAGCTCCCCGAGGGAACAAGACTGAAAAGTGACAGACCAGATGCCAGGGATACCCTCTCTAACCAACGAGACCCTCAAAATCCAATTCATCCAACAACAAAATCAATTCCTCAATCCACCCCGCCCTTGCTAATGGCGTGACACAAACTTCTCTTGTTAACGTCGTAGTTAAATCCATTTCGTTGTAGATCTGCAACCAGCTTATTAACAGACCCACGACTTTGGGGACATCTCTGTTCAGGAGGAGGCGAGATTAAGGACGTGAGTCACCTTCAAGTCGACTCAGAGAGAACTGTTAAGCAAAGTGACAGGAAGGGGTATGGCGGGGGGCTGGGGGGAGCAGAAGAGGTGAAAGCCTGGGCAGGGCGCCCAGAGGGGCTCGTGACGGGAACAGCCCTCGAAGATCCCTGCACCATGGCGGTGGGGGGGCCTGGGGGAGTCTGTGGGTGTGCGCCTCTCCTGGAGTGGAAGCTACGGGCTGGGAAGGCCAGAGCGACAGTCGGGAAGGACCCGGACAGCCAGGCTGCGTACGGCCGGCACCATCTACAAACACGGGCCCCTCCCTATTCAAGAACGGAGGGGAGGAGGGGGACAAAGGAAACCAGAACTTGAGGCAGACTGGGGTCATAACCAAACATCAGGGTTAAAGGCTAAGTGACAGGCTCTCAGGGCGAGTGCGTGCCCCAGGGGACATCTGTGGTTGTCACACTGGGGGTGGCTCCTGACATCAAGTGGGTGGGGCCAGGGATGCTGCTCAGCCCCCTACGGTGCCCAGGACGGTCCCATGGAGAACAATCCAGCGGAACGGCGACAGGCAGAGGGAGCCCCGGAAAGAAGCAGATGGCTGCAGCAACAGTCAACCCGGTCCCGCTCAGAGCTCCTGGTGCCACACGAGACACTCAGTGCCTCTCATCCCCTCCGATCCCCACGATGACCTACGAGGGGCTCTCGCTGTACCCATTTTACAGATGAGAAATGCAAGGCCCAGGGAAGGAAAGTGACTTACTCCAGAGGAGGGATTTGAACCCAGGTCCCTCAGACTCGGAAGCCTCTCTAGGGACAGGAATCCAGAGACACGGCCAAGAACAGCAGGTCAGAATGGGGTCGCGGTTCGGCACTCTCCTCCGCCGCCCAGCACCCTCAGCCAGAAGCAGAGGCACGGGGGGCGGGGCAGGAAAGAGCTGGGGCACTGAGGCCCCACAGAGCAGCCCCGGGGGCAAGTCTCTGGGGCAGAACCAGGAGCCCTGGCCGGCCTGGGCTGCGGGTGAGGCATGGTGGGGACCGAGGGGGTTTGCGGGGCCCTCCCAGTCGTGCCCTCTGCCAGGAGTTCATTTGTTCTCCACCCCCCCCCCCCCCCCCCCCCCAGCTTGGTTCTTGAGCAAGCGACTGGCCCGAGGTCACACACACAGCTCTGAACCGCACACGCTTCCAGATCCCGGGAAAAAAGCCACCCAGAAAGGCCCGTTAGCCAGCGCCTGGGTCCATCGGCACGCATCCCCTGGTGCTGCCTGTTCCTGAACCAGGCCCCACGGACGGTGGACTTCACACCCCAGGGCACCCACCTGTCCCTTCCCCCGCTAACACCGAGGCCCCCTGAAGTTAGGAATTCTCCATAACCTGCTCCAGCGCTCAAACGTGCCCACTGTCACAGGTGTCAGATAGAACCCAGGAACAGATGGCCGAGCCCCTCCAGGGGAAGGGGGCGGGGCACTGGAGGGCAGGGGCGAGAAACCAGCAGAGAAGGCGGCCAAACGAAATGCAGGACCCAGTACAGAGTCGACAGGGTGGGGGAAAGGGGCATAGTGAGGGGCGGGGGGGGGGGTCGCTGTCCACCCCAGAGCCCAGAGGACTCCTGCAGGATGGCACAGAGACAGGGAAACTACAACAAAGGCAGGGCGGGTCCTAAGTGACCCATCAGCAACACCTTTCGATTCCAGTAGTTAACATTTCCTCAGCAGCCCACCCACAAAGAGGAAAGGATTCGAAAACGCGAGAAAATCAATCGTTCCGACACCCGTGTGTATCTATTTCAGGTCAATGGCTACACGCTCACGCGAATGGACACACAGCTCACCGGCGGGGACGGACACAGCGCCCGCGTGCATCCGCCACAACACCTGGGCGCTTGTGTGCAACCGCACCCCCGCCACCCCCTTTGCTCCCCAGCGGTGACGTCCCCCAGGGCAGGGCAGTCTGACCTGCACGGTGTCCCCAGCACAAATGGAAGAACACCGGGGTTGGCCAAGCATCCAATCAGAAACACGGAAAGAGGGCCAGCGAGTTTCAGAAACCCTCGACTCAGACAATCACAAGTTGACTCCGCGACTTTCCCACTCTGTCCTTCAGGGTTCCAGAAAACAAACTGCAGGGAGGAGAGAGGCCATCCACGGCTCTCCCAGAGGTGGCAAGAAAAGGCTGACCAGCGAGTTGACAATCCCTCCCCAAGCCTCATAAGGAAGCTATTATTTGAGAATTAGGGGAGTCATTAGCTCTCGGATGGCACCGATAAAAGCCCGTGGAGTCGTCTAATGAGCCCGTCTTAGGGGCTTTCTGCCGCCTGGAGACAGCCACGTAAATGGTTGTGCAGAGCCGTGGGGCAGGGCACCCAAGCCTTAAATGCAATCCCAGTATCCTCAGACCCCAAGGCAGAGCCAGCACCCAACGGGACCCAAGGGAGCTTGCTGAATAAATGCCACTGGCAGAAACACACGGAAAAGAACACACACCGCGCGTGTTACAGGATTACTGGACCCCATGGAACAGAACCACCTTCCCGCTAGTTTCCTAACTCGGGAAACAGTTCCCCAGGTGCACCCGAATTAGGAAAACAAAAGCCTCCTCCCCCAACCAAACAGCCGGGGGGACACACCAGAGCGCAGTCCAGGCCTCCCGCACCCCCAGAGGAGGACAGAACAATCTCGTGGAAAGCCTTCCACCGCGCCCAGGTGGACACGCACCCCACGGCACCCGGTGTCATCGCGCCCACCGCGCGCACACCCAGGCCCTCGCACACTGCCGGGCCGGGGCCGGTCCCTTTCGGAACGAAGCCGAGCCCCAGCTCCCACGGGGAAGGGACGAGATGGGACGGCCCAACGGGGTCGCCGCGGGGAGCGACTCCACAATCTATTTCTACAGAGACGGGGGTCTTCGGGACGACGACGGGGCTCGGAGGGGGAGGCACTGAGGGGACGCGTCCGGAAGCTGCGAGGTGCATACCAAGTGGATACGGTTTTTTAATTTAAAAAATCCAGACTGCACGCCTCTCTTCGGGGGCAGGTGTGGAAGCCGCGACGGCGCGGCGGGCTGCCTCGGGGCGGGGGTGGGGGGCAGCGACGGCCACGGCGGGGGGCGCCACCGGGCAGCGCCCCGGCGGCCCCACCGGGGCGCGCAGAGCGGCGGACGCGCAGGCGGGCGCTGGCCGGGGCCTGGGATCGCCGGCGCTCGCGAGCTCTCCGTCTCGGCCTCTCTCCTCATTTTGTTTAATTATCAGGATTGTTGTGAATAATAAAGAGGGGCCCGGCCGGGCAGGGCCGGGCCGGGCCGGGCCACCCACGCTGTCATCTTTTGTGCAGGGCCGGCGGGGACGCCCCGGCCCAGCCCCCGCGCGCCCCCGGCCCCGGCCCGGACGCCCCCGCCTCCCGCCCCCGGGCCCGCCATTGTCCGGCCGCGGCCGCCCCCGCCCGAGGCCCCGCCGGGCGCCCCCCCCCGGGCCGGGCGGTTAACGCCCCCAACCGCCTCGCGGGCCGGGACAAAGCGCGGCGGCCGCGGCCCGAGCAGGCCGCGCCCGAGGCCTGGGCCTCGAGTCCCGGGCGCCCGCCCGCAGCCCGGGGCGCGGCGCGGGGGCGGCGGCGGCGGCTGCGGCGGCGGCTGCGGCGGGGCCCGAGCTCCGACGCGGCGGCCGCCTCCCCGCGGGCTCACCTGAGGCGGCGCGCGCGGCCCGGTCCGGAGCAGCGGCGCGCGCTCCCCCGCCCTCGGCGTCGCACCCCCAGGCCCCGCTCGGGCCGGGCCCCGCTCGGTCGCTGGCGGCCGAGCCCTCCGCGAGCGCCCCGGGCGGGGCTTATGAGGCCGCGCGCCAGCTCCGCCCTGGCTGCCATTGGACCCCGAGCCCACGCCCGCGAGCCCATTGGCTGTCGCTGACAGCTCCGCCCCTCCCCTCCGCCGGGCCCATCAACATCGCACGACCCGCCCCCCGCGCGCCTCGATTGGGCGGGTGCAGGCCCTGGCCTCGTCTCCCCATTGGCTGGCCGGACGGGACACGCCGGCGCCCACCCACGTGCCCGCTGACCGGCTCCGTTTTCATTGGAAGCGGCGCACGCCAGTCAAGGCAGCAGCCACCAACCCGACGGTGGCTGGGCCTCGGATTGACAAGGGCGCCTCAGGGACCGCCCAACGACCGCACCGGGGCAAGTGAGCATTGGCTTGCGGGGTGAGCCCGAGGCGCGGACTGGCTGAGGCGAATGCCAATCAGGGCCCGGGCCCCGCCCCGGTTATCAGGCTGCAACTGAGTACGTGAGACCTAGCACAACATCAGCACCAGGCCGGGGTGGCACGGCGACGGGGTTCGAGACTCGCGGCCGGAACTTGGACGCAGAGTTTCCCACTCCTTTAAATCCCGAGGGGGGAGACAGCTCCGGTGCAATCCATTTAACAAAAGAACTGGAGAAATATAAAGTCAAGCAGCAAGCGCCCCTCCTCTGCCCCCCCCCAAAAAGCCAAATTTATTTCCATCACAATCAACAAACCTTTGCAAACCCGCAAAGCCCTCGGGGTAGTTAGGTGCGCTTCCCCGAGTTCCCTAACACAAGACAGTCCCTAACACCAAGGTTCGAAGGTCCGCCGGGCTCCACGCCTCACTGGGACCTCTCTGGGCCTCCGTTACCCCTGTGAAGTCGCTAACGATGGTAACAGCTCCCTCCACCGCCTGCCCCTCCTCCAGGGATGTTGCAAGAATCGAGTGGGACCAGACACACAAAGGGCTTGCGTGGGTGGCTTCTCATGAGTGGGTTTACCACTGTCATTGCTGTTACCACTTGCGCAGTAGACAGCAGTGGGGCGCGCACCGGGCCGCAGGCAGGCATGCAGATCAGCTGCAGGAGTTTCTCCAGTAACATTGTAAATATTATCCACCCTGGACCCCGGGAGGTCAGGTACTTCATGCAACGCCTTCAGCGGTTACAGGCTGCAGCGCAGGGTGCAGCCGTTTCCCAGGCGGTGCTCTACACCAGAACTAGGCAGGGAACTTAGGGCACGGGGCGCTCTACAGGACTTTCAACCGTGTAGCAGTTTAACAAGAGGTGGGTCTGCATGCCCAGCCCTGGATCCATCCCCTACACACGTTGGTGAGCAAGCTGCAGAATGGTCCGGAACTCTGTATCCAGCAACCGACGTTATGGACACAAACACAGAGACCAGTGTCGTGTGGTTTCTAAGGGCACGCATCCGTGTCAAGGCACACAGAAAGGCCGCCCTGAAATGGAGAAAAGGAAACCTTTGGAGAGGGGATAGATCCGCACTGCTAAAAAGAGTAGTCAGTGGGGATGTGAATCTGTTCAGGGAGGTTTTCAATTCTCATGGGACTATATTCATACATTCCTGGTGTAGTTTAAATTTAATTTTAAAGATGCCAAGTAGTAACTGCCCCCAAGGAACTCCCGAACCAGTGGGAAAGACAAACGCATTTGATCATGGCAACGCGGCATCCACGATGCAATAATGGAGGGGATCCTCCCCCCCACTCACCACCCCCCCCATTCTACTTCCAAGTTTATCCTCTAAGACCGTAAATATCAGGTGTTTGGATTTCACAGACTCTGAAATCCTTTTTTTTTTTTTTTTTTAATTAGAGCACCTAAATAGGTTGCCAACTTTCTTATCTTGTGTAGGGAGACTTTATTTTTTTTTATTTTTTTTTTTTTCAACGTTTATTTATTTTTGGGACAGCGAGAGACAGAGCATGAACGGGGGAGGGGCTGAGAGAGAGGGAGACAGAATCCCAAGCAGGCTCCGCAGCATGGAGCGTCACGTGGGGCTCAAACCCATGAACCAGAAGATCGTGACCTGAGCCAAAACCAAGAGTCAGACACCTGACCGACTGAGCCACCCAGGTGGCCCTGGAGGGGTCTCATTTCTAACTGGTCTTCATCTTCCCCAAAAGGGCAAGGTACAGGGCTGGGACTCCCCTCCCACACACAGGCCAGTCTAATGCATAAGTAGAGACGGTTGGAAAGCCATCTCCTGTGTGTTCAAAAAAAAAAAAAAAATTCCTTTTTAGAAGTACATTCAGAGGAGGAATCCCAACGTTCCATTTCACTCCAAGTATATATCACTGGACGTCCGTGTAGATTTCACATTTTTGAACACACACACGAATATGCACACGCCAGACCACCGCTCACATCTGTTCGTTTCCTAAGGTGCTAGACAGAGTGGTAACTCGGGAAATGAACGGAAATGAAGAGAAAACCGGCACGAGGCAGTAGGTCTTTTGACTTTTTTTTTTCCGCATAGATCCAGTTTTCAAATGTTCCAAAGGGATCACGAGCCAATTTTATAACCCAGGGTAGAATAAAAGAAGGGAGGTTTACGTTAAAAACTCAGCTCGGGATGCCTGGGTGGCCCGGTCCGTAAAGCATCGGACTCCGTTTCGGCTCAGGTCATGATCTCGAGGTTCGTGGGTTTGAGCCCCAACATCGGGCTCTGTGCGGACAGCTCGGAGCCTGCCTGGGATTCTCTCTCTCTCTCTCTCTCTCTCTCTTTTGCTCTCTCAAAATAAATAAACTGAGAAAAAAAGTATTAGGAAAAATGAAGTCAACCAGGTGGGGGCAGTCAGTTAAGCGTCTGACTCTTCATCCCAGCTCAGGCCATGGTCTCATCATTCATGGGTTCGAGCCCGGGTCAGGCTTTGTGCTGACAGCGATGCAAGGCCTGCTTGGGATTCTCTCTCTCCTCTTTCGGCCCCTCCCCTCACTTTCACGTAAACTTTCTCTCAAAGTGAATAAAAAACTTAAAAAAAGATCACAACAAAGTCAACCGGGTGGATTTTAAAACGGGTGGTTAATCCATATAATGGAATATTATTCAGCCTTTATTTATTTTTTTTTTTAATTTTTTTTTAACGTTTATTTATTTTTGAGACAGAGAGAGACGGAGCATGAACGGGGGAGGGTCAGAGAGAGAGGGAGACACAGAATGGGAAGCAGGCTCCAGGCTCTGAGCCGTCAGCCCAGAGCCCGACGCGGGGCTCGAACTCGCGGACCGCGAGATCGTGACCTGGCTGAAGTCGGACGCTTAACCGACTGCGCCACCCAGGCGCCCCTATTCAGCCTTTAAAAGGAGTGAAACAGTGACACGTGTTCCCATGTGAAGACCCCCGAACGCACGACGCTCAGGGGGGGAACCAGACACGAGAGGCCATGCGGGGTGTGAGTTCACGCATGTGAAACGTCCCGAACAGGCTCCTCCACAGACGGGAAGGGGGCTCGTGGGGGCCGGGAGAGGGGGATGGGATTCCTTTTTAGGGTGAGAATGTTCCGGAACTAAAGGTGATGGTCGCGGGACTCTGAACATACTAAAAACGAGTTAACTTTACACTCTCAATGGGTGAACTTGAGGGCAACGCAAAGTGTATCTCGATAAAGCGGTTACATAACCATAAAAACCAAAGCAAACCAGGAAAGAAAGACGCCTAATATTGTGATCGCTTCTGCCCGGCATTTCCACAGTTTCCTGGGTTTCGCTAATTTTTTTTTTTTTTTAATTTTTTTTTTTTTTCAACGTTTATTTATTTTTGGGACAGAGAGAGACAGAGCATGAACGGGGGAGGGGCAGAGAGAGAGGGAGACACAGAATCGGAAACAGGCTCCAGGCTCTGAGCCGTCGGCCCTGAGCCCGACGCGGGGCTCGAACTCACGGACCGCGAGATCGTGACCTGGCTGAAGTCGGACGCTTAACCGGCTGCGCCACCCAGGCGCCCCAAACAGGGTTTCGCTAATTTTTAACAAGAGACGTTGTTCGTAACTTTTAAAATGAGAGGAACGTCCAAAAAGCCAACAGTCTCGACAACGCACCCACCTCCGTATGCTCTGCCCCTGGGGGCTGGGGGGCCGGCCTGGGGCACGTCTGGGGCGCTTCCTCTGCGCGTTCACACTTGACATTTGACGCACCACGAAAATGGCCCACGCAAGAAGTGTTACAACTCAAAGGACTGGAGTATTTCCGCAGAGGAGCACAACCATCAGCAAACCTAGAACATTCCCCTCGCCCCGCGAGGCGGCCCGGCCCCTTTAGCTCTCTGCCCCGCCCCCACCCGACGTGCTTTCAAGGGCACGCTTGATGCATCGCGAGGACCAAACGGGGCAGAACGTCTTCCTGGCTATTAAGTCAGAGCCGCCGCGTCAAGGAGAGGTGTGGGGACCAGGTGGACGGAAACTCTTCCCTCTGCAGGATTCAGCTGAGCCCTTCCCTGTAGTTGACGGTTAACCCGTCACCATCCTTGACCTCCAACTTCTGCTGGAGACAAGAGAGCGTGTCAGGCCGCCAGTAGCCCCCTGGCCCGCAGAGACCTCTCTAGGATCATGTGACTTCAGGCCGAGCTCCTAATGGAGGGGGTGGCTGTCCGTTTCCTCACACGTAAACGGGAACAGTACCACTGACCTTGGGGGGCAGGAAGTGAGCCCTGGTTCCAAGCCGGAAGGCTGGATGTGGCCCCTTGGCTCGGGCTGGCGGGCCCTGTAAAAGTCCCAGCCCGATCACGGCACACCGCCTTGTCGTCAGTCCGTTCTCTCCTCTGGAGGGGACGGATGCCACCTGCCAGGCCTGTCTTCCTGGGGCTTTCGTGAACAGAACGTGAAATACGGGGAACCGAAGAGGTCCCCGCCTGGCAGACCACAAAACCATTTGCCGACAGAAGACACAACCCAACGCATCTGTAAAAGGCATTTATTCCAAGAATCTAAAATTTGGACAAAGAATATTGAACTGTTTAGAAAAAGCCTACACAGGATTTCGCTGCTTCTTCCTAATACATTAACAACCTAATAATAAGGAAAAAAGAAAGACTTTTTAAAACGATACCACTCCAGTTTGTCTGCAGTTATGGGATTTAAAATATTCCTGTTCTATTGAGGTAAAAGCTGCAAACTTTGGTAAAGTTAGAAAAATTAACAAATCATTCCAAAAAAATACAAAACCAAAAAAGAAAACAAAACAAAACCAGAAACACAACCAAACCCTAAGTTATAGTTTTCTTGGTACATATACAATAACTACAAAAAAATTTCATTCAGAAAAAAAGTACTTAAAAAAAATTCCCTCTTAGAATTCTCGATCGGGGAGTTGAAAATTCAGTGGAAAGGATGGACAAAAAAGAAATCTCCCCCAAACACTCACCCGCTATCGGGAAGAACAGGTTAACCACAGTTTTAGGATCTGGTTGGCATTTTCGACAATTCAGTGCTAAAAAGAGAGCCCCAAGTTTCCAACAGAAGAAAAGACCCAAAGGCACTTGAACATGGCTTCGAACGTCCGCTTCCGTGGCGCGGCAGACGAGACAGCGGGCACTCGGCCGCCCGCCCAGCCCCGCGCGGAGGTCCGGGGGCGGCGGCTTCGGGGCGACTCCTGTCCGCTCACCCCGGGGGAGGAGGGCTCCGCGTGGGGCAGCTGCCACGTGAAAGCAAACTTGGGGGATGGCTTCGGGGCCGGAGGGGGCTCCTCGCTTCTTGTCACCCTCCCCGTGGGTGACGGCGGGGCCGGCCACCCCCGGGCCGCCAGCAGGCGCTGCCTTGCTGGCTTCTAGGCGGCAGGACGCGCGGTCAGGGAGATGCGCTCGCTTTCAACTTCGGAGGCCGAAGCCACGCACCTTGAAAAAGATTGTTCTGGGCGGCCGGGCGCCTTCTGGCTCGGCGGCGGCGGGAACTTCTGGAACTTGGCGCCGGGAACACGAGCAGCCTTCGCGCCAAGGCGTTTTGAATTCCATCTTCGGAAAAAATTGTTTGTGTTTGTTGTTCTGCTGATAAACTGCAGGCTTTGTATTTTTCTAAAACCAAAACACAACACTGAGAAGTCCAACTTTCTTTCCTTCTTTCTTCAAGCCGTAATACAAACTCCGGGAAATGTGTAGGTTAAAACAAAACAAAACAAAACAAAACAAAACAAAACAAAACAAAACAAAACCAGGAAGACGAGGCTTTTTTGGGAGTGGAGGAAAAGCTACCTGTTTAAGTTAAGCCCACTAAAAACAAAAGAGGGGGCCAAGACCCCTGTGACACGTTTTTTTTTTTGTTGTTTTTTTTTTTTTTTTTTTCCAAAAAAAAACACTACCGGCGAGAAGCGTTTGAGGATCACCGCCCGCTGCCGTAGCCGGGGAAGAGCTGGTTGAGGACGGCCTGTAGCGGCTGGTTCACCTGCATGGCATAGCTCCGGCCCAGGTCGTAGCGGCAGGCCGGGCAGCTGAACACCTGCGCCCGGAAGGATCTGTCCAGGCAATCCTGCAAGACAGAGCGGGGTGAGCGGCACCGTCCGAGCCAGCCGCCCGCGTCCCCAGGACGGAGCCGGCGACAATTACCGACGTCTCACAGGGTCCGGAGGCCCCTCCTGACCGTCGGTCTCGCTTTCTACCTCTAGCCTGGCCTCCCCGGGGCTCCTCACGGACTCCAAGCTCGTCCCGGCCTCCAGGCCTCGGTACTGAGGTCGTGCTGCCCCTCAGCTCTGTCCTCTGGCTCTCCTGGCACTCACACCTCGGCTCGGACCGCCTCCTCAGAGGGCCCTTCCTTGATGACCCTCGAATGTCAGAAGCGGCCCTCACCCTACCTGTCTTTTTTTTTTTGAGAGAGCACAAGCTGGCGGGGGCAGGGGGTGGGCAGAGAGGGGGGACAGGATCCGAAGTGGGTTCTGCACGGTCAGCACTGAGCCCGATGCTGGGCTCAAACTCACGAACGTGAGATCAGGACCTGAGCTGAAGCCAGACCCTCCCCCCCCCCCCGTCTTAAAATGGCACCTTCCCCTTCCGGGAATCATCTTCCACGAATGTCCTCGCGGGACACGGACCAGACAGTCCCCACCAGCACCAAGCACAGGACCCCCACGTGTAGCACGTGCTCCATAAACGTGTGCTGGTGGGGAGACAGGGAGGAAGGGAAGGAAGGATCTCCGGCCCTGAGCCAGATTTCCGTCTGGGTTCCAACTCGATTCTCAACCGAGCGACCGCTGGAGAAGAAAGCCGGGTGGGGACAGCGGAGCAGCGGACCAGCCCGGGAGAGCCAGCCGCCCGCTCTCACAAGCGGAGCTGCCAGGCCCCCGGCCGGGACCCCGCACACAGGGATGCGAGCACTGGTGGGCGTGTACCCGACGGATGGCGTCGGGCGCCTGGGGGAAAGGACAAACTCGACACAGGGGAAAGCCTGCCGGTGCCACGGCACATCCGACCGCCGTGCGCAGCCTGAGGCTTCCCGTCTTAGTCGCAAAACTCCCGCATCCTTGCCAGTAAGGTCTACGGCCCTGATTCCGGGGACGAAAAACACGACTAAGATTCGGGTCCACGCTCAAAATTCCGGCTGTGGACTGCTGCGTTGTTCACGACGGCCACAAGATGGAAACACCCTAAGCGTCCATCCACACACGCTGGGATATCATCCAGCCTCAGGGAGGAAGGACGTCCCGCCGCCTGCTGCCGCGTGGACAGACCTGGTGGTCACCGTGTGCAGTGACAGGAGCCGGACACAGAAGGACTCGTCCCGCGTCACCCCACGCACAGGGGGTCCCCAGAGGAGTCCCGTCCACAGGGACAGAGAGCGGACGGTGGGAGCCAGGGGAGGGGCAGGGGGCGGGGAGTCCGTGCTTCATGGGGACAGAGTCTCAGTCTGGGGAGGTGGAAAGTTCTGGAGATGGAGGGTGGGGGTGGCTGCATGACAGCGTGGGTGTGCCTGATGTCAGAGAGCTGTGCGCTTGGAGATGGTGAATAAGGCAAGTTTTACACGGTGGGCATTTTACGACAATAAGATAATTTTTCAATCAAGTAAAACCAAAATCAGGGGCACCTGGGTGGCTCAGTCGGTGGACTGACTTTGTGGCTCAGGTCATGATCTCACGGTTTGTAAGTTCAGGCCCCGCCATCGAGCCCACGTTGGATCCGGGGTCTCCCCCCTCTCTGCCCCTCCCCCACTGGCTCACACGTGCGCGCGCGCGCGCTCTCTCTCTCTCTCCCTCTCTCCCAAAAACGAGTAGACGTCAAAGAAAACAAAATAAACCAAAATCAGATGCTAGGACGTGGGGGCCAAGGCCGCCTTCCTGTAGCACCCCGCCCCCCCCCCCGAGGCTGAGGTTCTTGCCAGGGATCAGCAGCCTGTCCGTCCACGGCACCCACCGCACCGGCTCCACGGCGAGGCTCGCTGCCAGACCCCCCACCATCCGCTCCTTCTCTGTGGCCTGACCCGGAGCCCACCGCAGCACCTGTCACCTGGAGTCTGAAGGTGTCACTCCATTCCTTTGCACCGAGTCAACTGAGGCTCAGAGGGGCCGGGTGGCTCTCCAAGGCCACACAGCTGGGAGGGGCAGAGCCTTGCTTGGGGCACACGGGGCATCTCTCCCCGGCCACACGGCTGAAGGCACCGATCGGGCCACGAGGCAGGGCAGCGGGGCCCAAGGACGGAAAAGTGAAGGGACTGACCCGCCACACTGCTTGGAGGTCTGAGCCCCTCCCCTGGCGTGACAGCTAACACTGAGGCCTGCACGGAGATGGCCCGAAGGCGAGAAAGGAGGCCCGCAACTCAGACAGCCAGGGCAGGGCGCTCGGGAGGCAGGGACAGCCTGTTCTCAAACTGCCTGCCTGCGCCGCACAGAAGTCCCTACCAACCGACTCTGACCAGAAGACGCGGCAGAACGACCACGCTCACCGGTGCACCCCACCGAGCGACTCTGCCTCCGGGGGACACTGGGTGGTGTCGGGGACAGCTGTAGCTGTCAGGACTGGGGGTGCCTCGGGGAACCGAGTGGGCGGGGCCAGGGATGCCGGTAGGCCCCCCCCCCCCACAGTGCCTGAAACGCCCCCGGCCCACCCTGTCTCGGCCCCTCCCAGGCTCCCCTCCCGCCCACCCTCCTAAGACGGACTACCCTCCGGGCCCACCTCCCACCCCTCGTCCCCTCGAGGCCCCCCGCTGCCTGCCCGTCCAGGCTCCTGCCCCTGCCGCTCTGCCTACCTGGAATGCTGCCTCCACTAGGAAGCCCTCCCTCCTGCCCGCCCTTCCCGCCCCGGACCCACAGCCATGGTGGGGGTTGGGGGAGAATGTTCCAGGGGAGGGGGGACGAGAGAACACTCCCAAGGCAGGCAGGCGAGGGCCTGCTGGAGAGACAGGCACAGGGCCCCTATGGCTTCAGGCCACAGGGAGGTGGGCAGCGGCGGCCTAGGTCCCCGGTTTTACTCTGTGGCACGCTGGAGGCACGGGAGGATGAGGTGCAGGGCAGGGGGGTGACGGGAGCCCGGGACAAAGGCCGGGAGGCCACCTGGACAGCCACGACCAGGCCCTGGGCAGCCTGGGCGCCTGGAGCACGTGGCAGCAAAGCCCCCGTGCCAGGGGGTGGCGGCAGGCGCGGGGCAGTGGGAGGTCACGCCGTCCCTTCGGCAGCTTCCGGCCTGGCCCGCGGCCGCCCCTCTCACCTTGCACACGTTGTGCTGGCACACGGTTGTGATGGGGCGAAACACCAGCTCTTGGCAGCAAATGCACTGGAACGTCTCCTCCACTTTACTCAGGAACTTCTGGAACTGGAGGAAGGAGAGCGTGTGAGCCAAGCCCACCTCTGAGCGGCACGCCCACCCAGGGCGGAGGCGCCTGTTGCCCGCCCCCGGTTAACACAAGAAAACAGCAGCCCCGAGAGGCCCCGAGTCCGGGGTGGGCTCGTCAGCGGCTGCTTGGGCGTCGGGGTCCACCGCTGGGGGCCACAGAAGAAGGCCTCTCAACGTGGAGCTCAGAGGCCGGGGGAGGGGGGCCAAAGATGGGACAGGCGGGACCGGGACGCCACAGCAGAGCTGGGAGGGCGGCAGGCAGCCGGGGAGGGGCTGCCCCGGGACGCTGCAAGGAGAAAGGCGACCGGGAGGACGACACACGGCCGGCTGGGTCACGGCCCCCAAGACGCCACACCTGAATCCCGGGACCTGTGGTGTCACCTCGTGAAGCTAATGGGACTTCGCAGACAGGGTTAAGGACGCTGAGACGGGACACTGCCCTGAGTTATCCAGGTGGCCCCATGTCATCACAAGGGTCCCTGTGAAAGGGAGGCGGAGCCCGGAGCGACGTGCGGGGCCCAAGGATGCGGCACTTGCAGACGCCGGGGAAGCACGGGAAATGGGTCCGGCCCTGGAGCTTCTGGAAGGAGCCGGCCCTGCCCGCACCTGGCTTTGGCCCCTAGGCACCCATCCGGGCTTCTGCCCTCCAGAACTGTGAGAGAATGAGGGTTTGTGTTGCTATGAGCTCCCAAGTCCGTGGTCATTCGTCACGGCTGCCGCAGGAGTCCTGAGCAGGAGCACTGCGGGGGAAGGTCCTCGCGGCCGAGGGACCGTGAGGGCGAAGGCCCCGAGACAGGATGACCGGACCAAGAGCCGGGGTGGCTCAGTCGGTGAAACACCTGGCTCCCGCTCACAATCTCACGGTTCGTGAGCTCAACCCCCACATCGAGCTCGGCACTGACAGCGTGGAGCCTGCGTGGGATTCTCTCTTTCACGGTCTCCCTGTCCTTCCTCTGCTCGCTCGCTCTCTCCCCAAAGAAACTCAAAAAAGCAAAACAAACGAAAAGAGGACATCAGAGTCGACAGGCAGGCCCTGAGCGTACATGATGGACTCTGGAGAGCGAGGCAGGGGCCGCGGTGGCCCCTGACCCGTCCATGTCATTTGCTACACTCAGAGCAGGAAGACCGAAAAAAGACAGGCCTGGTTTGGCGGTTCCTTAGAAAGCTGAGCACAGACTGACCTGACGATCCGGCGCCTGGGACTACGCCCGAGAGGGGAAAGCTGGGGACGTGCCCCCTCGGCGGGGGCGTATTTGCTTTGCACTGCTGTGCGCAGGGACAGAGGCCAGACACAGAAAGAACGTCCCGCGTGACCCCACGCACAGGGGGTCCCTAGAGGAATCCCGTCCACAGAGACAGAGAATAGATGGTGGGAGCCGGGGGTGGGGGGGCGGGGGAGTCAGCACTTCATGGGAACAGAGGCTCAGTCTAGGGAGATGGAAAGTTCTGGAGACGGGTGGCAGGGGCGGCTGCACGACAGCGTGCGTGTGCCTGAGGCCGCTGAGCCGTGCGCTGAAGGTGGTGATGATGCTGAACTATCTCCACCCGTCACGTAAACAAGGGTGAGGGGAGAGGCCGCCCAGGCCGGGCAAGCGGGAGGGCGGTGGGGGGGGGGGGGGACACTCACCGGCCCGTCTTTGAGCGACTTCAGGATCTCGCTCCACAGCTTAGTGTTGTTCTCGTCCTCCTTGATGAGGCTGCTCTGCTGGGCCGTGAGGCTATAGGGCTCCACCTTGCTTTTCTTAGGTGTCCCTCGCGGGGACCCAGCACTGGTCTTGCCCCCTGCCGGGACAGAGCGGAGTGGGTGAGGGCAGGAGGCTGAGCGCGCACGTGGGCGCCGCCCGCAGACACACCTACCTCCGGACTTGCACTTCCGCTTGCCCTTGCCCTTCTTGGGGGAGGTGAAGCCCCCCTCCTCGTCCTCGTCCTCGTCCTCGTCCTCCTCCTTGGCCTCCCTCTTGCTGTTCTCCTTCTCCTTCTCCCTTCTGGCCCGGGCCTCCAGGTAGCCTTCCGGGTACTGCAAAGGGTCAAGTCGGGCGGTGAGAAGCACAGGGTCCGGGCACCGGGGGCCGCCTCGGCCGGCGCCCTTTCCGCCACCTCACCCTGTCGACATTCCGTCCCCGGTCCCCGCTCTGGCCTCCAAGCCTTGGACTCCCTCTCCCGGCTCAGCCTCCAGGGAGCCTCGGGCAAATGCACCTCCAACTGTCCAACTTCTCAGGAATAAGAGGGCTGAGGGAGCAGCGTGGCCCTGACGGGGTGGAGGGGAAGCGGTCGGACGAGGGGACGCCTGGAAAACGCTGCGCAGCAGCTCCAGCAAGCGAGAGTCTAATTATCACCCTCGCTATTTACTTTTGTTAAATGTTTATTTCTTTTCGAGAGAGAGAGCGAGCGTGCAAGCAAGTGGGAGAGGGACAAAGAGAGAGAGTACACGAGCAAGCGGGGGAGGGGCAGAGCAAGGGAGGATGCAAAGCAGGCTCCGCACTGAGGACGCGGGGCTCGAACCCAAGAACCACGGGATAACGACCCGAACAGAAATTGGACGCTCGGCCAGCTGAGCCACCCAGGCACCCCTATTTCATTCAGAGGTGGGCAAACTCCTCCCCTCCCCAGGCGCCAGGCAGGATTTCTGCCTTCAGAGCCCCGCTGAGGCCCCGCAACGAAAGGGGGCGCCCCGGGAGAACTTCATTTACAAAGAAGTGGCCTCAAGGCCCTTGCTCGCCAACCCAATTTAGAGGAGTCTGGGGCTCCTCTGGGGTCTGACAGGCATTACTGAGTTAGAACCCCGTCTCCGAGGCACCTACAGTCCTGTGGGACTTTCTGGGGTTTCGTCAAGAGATCGACAAGCTTCTTTAGGAACACAATCGTGAAGTCGTGAATATTCCGGGAGCTGGTGTTCCCGTCCCCTGGCTGTTTCCCTCTCCCGTTCCTTAGCCTCTGAAATTCTCCGAGGTACAAACATCACGTTCAGAAGACGACTCTTCGGTGACCCTCGGTGGCGGGGGGGGGGGGGGGGGGGGGAGGGGGGGCATCTGATTCTCAGTGGCAATTAAGATTCCTTAAATAGTCCCACACCGACTTATCAGCTGTAGAGACTCGCCGTACTGAACAGAAAAGCCATAATTATGGCGCAGCAAAGGCGCGCCCCGCACCGGGTGAGCCCTGGGAGATGGGATCGGGAGGTGGGCGCCCCGGCTGCTGGGCGGAGGGGAGCGAGTGCTCGGAGGGCGCACCCCTCCCCACGTCACACCGGTTTTGTGGGTTTGCCTGGAGGCGCCGTGGAGCCTGGCGAAAAGGAGGAAACCGGATGCCGCGCGGATTTCACACAAACCCCTCCCGGAACACGGCTCTCACGAGGAAGTGTGGTTCTCCACCCTCGAACCACGCACGCAAACACCCGCCCACCCCCCAAAATCCGCGGGCTGAACGATCCCAAGGGTACAGCCCGCGAGGTGCAACCAGGTGCCCGGACGTCACTTAACATCACAGGAACCCGGGGGAGCTTCCGGCCGGGAAGGCAGGCCCCCGCTGGCCGGGCCCCCCCCCCCCCGCCCCAAGCTCCCGGAGGCAGGCTCTGCCCCGATCCCCAGCGACCGGCCGGGAAGACGAGGCGCGTCGCAGGGCAGCTCCTGGCTCCGCGGGCATTAGGCCAGAGGAGTCCGGAGCGGGGCTCCCGGGCGAGAGACAGCAGACCCGGCCCGGACGCACCTGCATGGTCAGCCCCAGCTTCTTGATCCGGTCCTTCCCCTCCTTCGTCCAGGGACCGGGTTCTGCGTCGTCCCGCCGGAGCAGGTAGCGCCACACCAGGAAGCCGGACTTGCCCTTCTCCGGCCAGTACCTCACGACCTGCGGGAAGCGGCCGGCGTCGGCAACGTGGGGGGCCCGGGGCCGCGCGGGGCCGGCGGGGGCAGGCAGGGCCGCTCACCTTGTAGATGCCGTCGTACCGGTTGCCCTCGGCGGGGGCGTACTTGCTGTGCTTCCGGCCCTTGACGTTCCGCACGACCCGCACCGGCTTCCCCGACCGCCAGTCCTTGGCCTCGGCCCCTTTGCGGTCGTTGATGGGGGCGCTGCAGTTCAGGGCCAGCGCCCTGTGGGGAGAGCGAGGCCCCGTGAGGGAGAGGCCGGCCGGCGTCCACCCCCCCCCCCCCCCCAAAGAGAGGCTCACGCTCTCGCCGCTAGGGCGCGGGCCTGACCTTGTCTGGAGAGAGGGTGTGGCAGACGGGGGTCAGGTTCAAAAGAGATCAGAGCGGGCTAGCGTGGCCCTGACTGTCCTTATGGGAAAAGGGTACCGGAGGGGGGGTGTCTGGGTGGCTCAGTCGGTTCAGCATCCGACTCTTGGTCTTGGCTCAGGTCACGAATGATCTCATGGTTCGCGAGGTCGAGCCCCGGGTCTGGGTCCGGCTCTGGGCGGAGCGTGCAGAGCCCCACTTGGGATTCGGTCTCTCTCTGTCTCTCCGCCCCTCCCCCGCTTGCTGTCTCTCTCAAAAGAAGTTTTAAAAGCTCTAAAAACATTAGTTAAAAAAAAAAAAAGGAAAAAGGAACAGAGGCACAGCACCCGGGGGAGAAGCCCACGTGAAGGAGGCGAAGGCTGGAGGGACGCACCCACGAGCCACGGGACGCCAGAGACCGCTGGCGGCTGCCAGCAGCTGGAAGAGGCCGGGGGGAGGGGGGCGGGGGGGGATGCTCCCCCACAGGCTTCACAGGAAGCACGGCCCCGCCGACCCCGGGATTTCAGGGTCTGGGCTCCAGAATTACGCAAGAATGAATTCCTGTTGTTTTACGAACCACCCGCTCGTGGTGTTTTGTGACAGGAGGAGCCGCAGGACACGAACACACCACGAGGAGGTGTGCGAAGCCACGCGGGGCTGGGAGGCCCGTCCCACCGAGGGGCACGGAGGCCCCGGGACAGGCAGACCGGGGGTCAGGCTCAGCACAGACTCACTGGCAGCGTCTTCGTGGCTCAGAAGGAAGAGACGAGAATGTGGACGCACGCTTCCCGCAGGATGACTACAGACACGTGGGTCCAGCTCTCGTCCCGAAAGTGAGCTCAGGGCAGTCCCCGCATTGTCCAGGCTTTCCTGAACACGGCTCCCAACAGCCACCGAAACTAAGCTACTCCACTAGCCAAACAACCGTGTAACACAGCACGCCCTCCCCCCTCGCCATTTAGTTACTTGTTCTGCGATTTTGTTTATTTACTTAAGTTTATTTATCTGAGAGAGAGGGGGAGAGGGGGAGAAAGCACACGCGCACGAGCAGGGGAGGGACAGAGAGGATCCCCAGCAGGCTCCGCATCACCAGCGCAGAGCCCGACTCGGGGCTCGAACCCACCAACCTCGAGATCGTGACCTGAGCTGAAGTTGGATGCTTCACCGAATGAGCCACCCAGGCCCCCTGAATTCTGCGATTTTAGACAACGGTATGATAAATATCACTACGTACAGAGGTGCGGGGGGGAGGGGAGGGGCTCAGTCGGCTAGGTATCTGACTCTTGATTTCGGCTTAGGTCACGATCTTGCGGTTCGTGAATTCAAGCCCCACATCGGGCTCTGCACTGACATCACGGAGCCTGCTTGGAGTTCCGTCTCCCCCTCTCCACCCCATCCCCACTCACGCACGCGTGCACGCTCTCTCTCCCCAAAAAATAAACTTTAAAAATAAAATCTTAAAAATATACACAGGTCACTACACGTAAGATTCTCATGCTCTCGTGTCTCACAAACACGCTTCCAAAATAGAATTGCGGGGTCACGGATAAGAACGTTTTCAAGGCTCTCTATACATATAGATAACTTTCCGAGAAGGTGGCACCCACCTGTGTTTCTTTTTTCTTTTATTTTTGAGAGAGCGCAAGTGAGCGAGGGGCAGAGAGAGAGACAGAGACAGAGAGAGGGAGGGAGGGAAGGAGAATCCCAAAGCAGGGCTTAAGTTCACCCAATATGGGGCTCGAACTCACGAACCCTGAGACCATGACCTGAGCCAAAGTCAGATGCTTAACCAACAGAGCCACCCCAGGCGCCCCCGCATCTGTATTTCTACCAACGGTGGAACACTAGTCTCGGTCTTGACATTTCTCAACGTTTTAGAGGTTCTGGCCAATTTTACAGGGGGAAAAAAAAAGGAGTTCACCATCGCTTCAATCTGTATTCTCTGATTACCAACACGGAGTAAGCTTTCGCGGTCATTAAGGATGTGCGTTTCCTTTGTGAACGGTCTGTGTGTCTTTTGCTATTCCCTATTAGTTTTTCTTATTGATCTGCAACAGCTCTTTATATACGAGAACACAGCCATCACATACCATGTCTGTAGCAGACTTGTCCCCCAAACAGTCACCTGCCTTTTCATTCTACATATGGGTTTTATTGATGCAATGTGTAACATCTAGGTCATCACATCGCTTGTCGTTTTCTCGGTTTCATGATGCTTTTTGTGCTTATAAAATCCGTTGCCAATCTGCAGGGCGGGGTCGGCAATCACTGGCCCGCCACTTGGTTCTGCAAATAAGGTTTTGCTGCAACACAACCATGCTTATTCATTTACATGGGCTCTGAGGCTGCTTTTGTGCCACGACGGCAGCATTGAATGGTTACAAGAGAGACCATGCGGCCCACAAAGCCAAAAATATCTATAATCTGGCCTTTCGGGGAAAAAGTTTGCTTTAACACATCTGAAGGACTTTAGCAAAAGGAAGGTAAAAAAAATGGACGTACGTCATCCCTATGTTCTACCACTCTTTCTTTTTTTTAAATGGCAGACTTTTTTTAATGTTTACTTTTGAGAGAGAGAGAGAGAGAGAGCACACGTGAGCAGGGGAGGGGCAGAGAGAGAGGGAGACAGGACCCGAAGCAGGCTCTGTGCTGACAGCACAGAGCCCGACTGAGGCGGGGCTGGAACTCACGAACTGCGAGATCATGACCTGAGTTGAGGTTGGACGCTTAACCCACTGAGCCACCCAGGCGCCCCTCCACCGCACTCTTAATGGGACTCTAACTTCCTGGACAGGACACCCCAAAACAGAACCAACCCCGCCCCTGTGCAGCTGCCACAGGACGAGGCGGAGGCACGGCTGGCGAAGAAATAAGAAAACCCGCTTCGGCAAACCTGTTGGTGTTGGTGAGCTTCTGATCACAAGACTGCTCCGCGGTCCGCTTGTTGCCAGAAAGATCTCGACCACCGCTGCCCGTGTACGTGAAAGAGTTCCCGTGGTCCTGAAACAGAGAAGGACAGGCTGAGCCCTCCACACACAGGAGCACAGACTCCACCGAAAACAAACCCACACACGCCCGTTAGGATGTCAACAGACACACAGAACGTGACAAGTGCAGACAAGGACTGGACAAATCGGGACGCCGTGAGGGACGAGTAAGAACGCAAACTGGCACAGCCACGATGGAAAATGGTACGAAGGTTCCTTGAAAAGTTAAAAACAAAACTGCCATACGAAGCGGCAGGTCCCACTTCTGGGTCCACACCCCAAAGAACTGAAAACGGGGCCTTGAGAAGGTGTTTGCACACTCACACTCAGGGAAGCATGGTCCACGATAGCTAAACGTGCAAACAACCCCGGCGTCCGTTGGTGGATGAAGGATTAACAGTGTGTCCATCCACACGCCGGAGGATGACCCAGCCTCAGGAAGGAAGGACGTCCTGCCGCCTGCCACCGCGTGGACGGACCCGGAGGACACCGTGCGCAGTGACAGGAACCGGACAGAGGAGGACACGTCCGGTGTGACCCCACGTACAGGGGGTCCCCAGAGGAGTCCCGCTCACAGAGACAGAGAGTGGATGGTGGGAGCCGGCGGGGGGAGTCCGTGCTTCATGGGGACAGAGTCCCAGATTGGGACATGGAAGGATCTGGAGACAGATGGCAGGGGCGGCTGTAGAAAAGCGTGCGTGTGCCTGATGCCGCTGAGCTGTGCGCTTAGTGATGGTGACGATGATGAATTTTATGTGCATTTCCCACAGTTTTGTTTTATAACTCCAGACCATCTCCCCCCCACTCACCACGTCGTCCTCGTATCCGCCGGCCAGGACCAGGGAGTAAGCCCCGTCGTTGCTCCGGCCGTGGATGCCCGCCACGTGAGGTCGATGGACCCCCGACTCGCTGACCTACAACGATCACCAAGAAATAAGTGGCACCCTCGGGACGGGCTGCGACAGAGACACTCAACCCCAACGCCCTGGCTCCCTCCCACTTTCAAAGCCAGCGGCCGGACTCTTCTGCCAAAGGCGTCATCACCCCTGTTACCAGAGCCTCTCCCCCAGACACCCCGAGTCTGAGCCACACCCTGGAAGGAACCAGCCTGAAGCCCAGCCCTGCCGCCTTCCCTCGGGGTGGCCCTCGCCCAGGGGCGGGGGCCTCTGAGGCCCCAGAGCCCAGGAAGTCGGGGGTACCTGGACTCTGAACCTCCACATGGTGCCCACGGGGATCCCCGGGATGGGTCCGTAGTGGTTGGACGGGACGATGGTGCACTCCTTGGTACGGCCCACGCACGCCATGCCCTGTCGGTCCGGAAACAGAGGCAAGAGCAGTTTGAGCGCTGGCGGGCCAGGCGGGGCGCGGGGGCGGGGCTCAGTGGCGCGGAGGCGGGGCCGGGGCGCGGGGGCGGGGCCGCCCCACCTTGCCCCAGTCCCGCTGGGAGGAGGACGTGGCCGATGCCATCTTGGCCTTCTTCTTGCTCTCTTTCAGCTTCTCCCCGGCCAGCACCACCTCGCTGGCGTCGTTCCGACACTCGGGGCAATACCTGCGACGGCAGGGGCGTCACCTCCGGCCCGCGCCCGGCCCCTCCCTCGGGCCCCACACCGCAGACACGCCGGCTCCCCGACTCCCTGCCGTCCTGCGCTGGGGGAGGGGGGGCGTTTCCATTTCGATGCCGGCGCCGGCGCGTTAAACGAGAAGCCCAGCTCACGCGTGGCGAGCGACCCCACCGGGCAGGGCAGGGCAGGGCAGGGTGGGAACGTTCCCCTCGCCCCGGAACGTTCTACTGGACGGCAGACGCTCGTCCCTCTCCCACGGGAATTCCCGGGGCCTCCCGACGAGGTCGGCAAATCCGGCTGGGATACGGGACACACACGGGGACGCTCGACGGGCACCTGCTCGCGGCCGCGGACTCGGTTTCCCCACCCCGGCGAGGGCGAGGTGTGCGAACGACAGCCGCGAGGAGCGGCGGCAACGAGCCCGAACAGGTTGGAGGGGGGGGGGGATCCCCGGCCCGGAGCCGCGCCCGTCGCCACCGCCCCGTCCACGTCGACGCGAGCGTGGTGGCCGAGAGGCCGCGCTTCAGACGTGCCGTGACGCCGGCCCCCCCGAGCCCCGGCCCGCCCGCTCACCACTCGTCCTCCTTGGGGATGCTGCTGAGGGGCGGGCGCAGGCAGTAGGTGTGGAAGGCCATGTCGCACTCGTCGCACATGAGCTGCTTGTCCGGGTCCTGCTTGCCCCCGCACAGGTGGCAGGCGCACACGCGGCAGGCCTTGTTCTCGTCGTCTCTGCAGTGCCTGCAGGAGGGCCCGCTCTTCCCTGCGCACGGGACGGCGGGCTCAGCGCGGGCGGCGCCAGCCGGGCACGGTCGGGACGGGAGCCGCCCCCCCCCACCCCACGCCCCACGCGGCACACACGGTGGGGCGGGGCCCGAACTCACTTCTCATCGGGTTTTCCACCACGGGGCTCCCCTCGCCCGGGCGCTCGATCTTGAACACCTCGTCCACGAAGATGATGCGACAGTCATTGAGAGAATCGTCCCTGTGAGGCAGAAGCCGTTAGTCAGACCGTTCCAGCTGGCCGACCCGCCCCGGGGGCCTCGGCGGGGACCCTGCCACCTAACGCGGCTCGCAGAGCGCACGGGCAGCTCTGGTCCGAATGCTACGGGGGCCGCGAGCGTCCACGGAGCTCCTCCCCTCGCCAGGTCAAGTCCCACCGGCTCAGAAACCAGACGAAAACCACACGCACACCGGGGTTTCATCACGTGATGCGTCTGAGAGAATAACGTCTAACCTTGCGGCAGGCAAGACCGACGGAATTAGGCCCCGCATACAAAACCTACAGGTAAAGTCTGATTCAATTTCCTGGTCTCAGACTACAAAACTCTGATAGCTTAAAGGGACCCCCAGTGAGGGGCGCCAGGGTGGTTTAGTTAAGTGTCTGACTCTTTTTTTTTTTTTTTTGGGAGACAGAGCAGGAGCAGGGGAGGGCAGAGAGAGAGGGAGACACAGAATCCGTAGAGGGCTCCAGGCTCTGGGCTCTCAGCACAGAGCCCGAGGCGGGGCTCGAACCCACAAGCTGTGAGATCATGCCCTGAACCAAAGTCAGATGCTCAACCGGTTGAGCCACCCAGGCGCCCCCAAACGTCCCAGTCTTGATTCCAGCTCATGTCATAATCTCACGGTTCTCGAGATCAAACATCAGGCTCCACGCTCAAAATGAAACAGACATTTAAAAGAAAACAATGACCTCCAGGCATCAATCCAACAACTCCATCGACAACGTCCCCAATGGCAACCGAATGTGGTCACCAACATGGGCCGCCTGTGGAATTCTACGTTTTCTAACAACCATCCTGGAAAAGTAAAAACAGATGGAACTCGGGGTGCCTGGGTAGCTCACTTGGTTAAGCATCTGACTTTGGCTCAGGTCAGGAGCCTGTGGTTCATGAGTTCAAGCCCTGCATCCGGCTCTGTGCTGACAGTACAGAGCCTGCTTGGGATTCTCTCTCTCCCTCTCTCTCTGCCCCTCCCCCACTTGCACTCTTTCTCTCAAAATAATAAATATATAAGCTTTAAACAACAACAACAACAACAACGAACCGGGGGCATCTCGGTGGCTCAGTTGGTTGAGCGTCCAACTTCGGCTCAGGTCATGATCTCGTGGTTCACGAGTTCAAGCCCCACATTGGGCTCTATGCCGACAGCTCAGAGCTGGAGTCTGCTTTGGATTCTGTCTCCCTCTCTCCGCCCCTCCCCCGCTCATGCTCTGTCTCTCTCTCAAAAATAAATAAACATTAAAAACGAAAAAAAAAAAAGCAAGGGGTGCCTGGGTGGCTCAGTCGGTTGAGCATCTGACTTTGGTTCAGGGCATGATCTCTCTATCCGTGGGTTCAAGCCCCACGTCAGGCTCTGTGCTGATAGATCGGAGCCTGGAGCTGCTTCGGATTCTGTGTCTCCCTCTCTCTCTGTCCTTCCCCTGCTCGTACTGTCTCTCTCTGTCTCTCAAAAAACGAATAAATGTTAAAAAAAAAAATTTTTTTTTAAAAGCAACGGAATTGATGGGAATGCATTCCATGTAACCCAACGTACACAGAATATTATTTCAACCCATGAGGACCGTTACGGCACTGTTAACAAGCTACTTGGTGTTCTTTTCCAGCACAAAGTCCTGACGCCCAGTGTGTGTCTCACACTCCCGCCACGTCTCAGCTCGTGCTGGCCACGTTTTGGTGCTCGACAGCACGAGTGGCCACAGCCACGGCCCTGGGCCACATAGGCCCAGGTCGCCCCACCAGTTCACAGGAAGCCCGGGGGGAAAAGGCGCGTAGGAGGTGGCGCTGGGAGATGCGCAAGGCAAAACCCCGCTGCGGGGATGCTTTGGCACAAACAACCCGGCTTCTGCAACAGAGAGCCCGGCCAGGAAAGGGGGACGGCAGAGAACCGGAGACTGAAAGGGAACAGCAGCTTGAACGATACATGGCAACCTAACTGAAGCCCATGCACGTTACACAGATCCCGACCAAACGGATGGCCGAGGGAAAAAAGGGGAGATAACTGGAAGACGAACCAACGACGGAACACGTTACTCAGAAATTAGGACCGGGGCGCCGGGCTGGCTCAGGCGGTGGAGCATGTGACCCTCGATCTTGGGGTCGTGGCACAGAGGCCACTTAACGTGAATCAGTTAAAAAGTGAAAAAAAAATTGCGATTCATCTTTGCATTGTGATGGTACTATTACAAGTAAGTTTCTTAGGAAGAGTCACCTTACGGAAATAACCCGCAAGAGACGCATGGATGCGACGGCTCAACGCCTGGGCGTTACCTCACTACGCTGGGGGCAGTGGCATTGTCAGAGGAAGGAAAGTGACAGGAATCCATTGCTAGTGGACACGCCCTTGCAGGAAGGCGAAGGAAGTTCCTCCGACAGGTAGGAAATTATACAGGAAGGCATCTGAGGAGCACAAGGAGGAGAGAAAAACAGAAAGGGCAGAAGTGTGGGCACACACGACAGATTAGCCTCCGTGCACGTCCTCAAGGCCATAGGGGAGGACTGAAACACAGATCCTGACACCGTCCGCTTCTCGGGGACTATGAAGGGACAGACACGAAGACAGGTTTCTACTCTTCACCCCAACTGGCAAAAGTGACCACCGGTGTGTCACGTGTTTACAGCGAAATCCAGAGAAACCCCTAGGAAAACCACGCACAGCGACACACTCGGGAGACCACACGCAAATCTGCACAGAATCCTGTAACACGTTTTAAGTGACCCACGGGAAACGGAGGAAACAAAGAGGGAACAAAGTCCCAGCACAGCATGATTACCGGAAGCGTGAACGGTCTAAACGTGCCAATTAAGAGGCAAGATGGCCAAGTGGACTAAAAAACGACCCAGTTGCATCCTGTGTACGGGAACGTCGCTTCCAACTCAACCACATCGGTTGAAAAGTCAAAGGGAAGAAAAGGACACAGCATGCAAATGGTAACTTGCAAAAGCCAAGCAGGTATGTCATACCCTCCCCGCGGAGCCAGGAAAATTAAAACAACGGAAAGATCTTTGACCAGGAGGACGGAAATGCCCTAAAGGTGTGTGCACCAGACAAGAGCCTCCCAACTGTGCAAGAGAGGCAGACTGGTCGCAGGGCCGCACGGGGCACCTGACAGAGAACCAGACAGACAAGCAGCAAGGATCAGTAGTGAGCACCACCAGAGAACAGACTCTCACAGAGTCAAGCAGGACATTCTGCCCACCAACAGAATATACTTTTTTTTAAGGAACCCCAGAATATTCAC
Source organism: Leopardus geoffroyi (assembly GCF_018350155.1). Classification (NCBI taxonomy): domain Eukaryota; kingdom Metazoa; phylum Chordata; class Mammalia; order Carnivora; family Felidae; genus Leopardus; species Leopardus geoffroyi. The sequence goes on along the minus strand of NC_059331.1, from coordinate 3,665,748 downwards.
CAAGTTAGACCCTCCCTAGCAGGGGCCATAAAACAAACCTCAACATATTTGGAAGTGAAATCACACAGAGTATGTTCTCTGACCACAATAAAGTCCAGTTAGAAATCAGCAACAGAAGGACAGCTCAAAAGTCTCTGAACACCTGGGAATGAAACTCAATACTTCTAAAGAAGCCAGGAGCCAAAGGGGGAGTCTCAAAGGAAATTAAAAAAAAAAAAAAAATTTGAACGGTGAAGAAAAAGAAAAAATACAACATAGCAAAATATGTGGAAAGCAGTTAAGGCAGTGCTCAGAGGGAAACGTATAGCACTGAGTGCTGATGTTAGGAAAGAAAACGGCTCAGATCAATAGTGTAAGTTGCTACCTCAAGAAACTAGAAAAGGAAGAGAACCCAAAGAAAGAAGAAGGGAGCAAATTTAAAAGATGAAAGCAGAAGTCAATGACATTGAAAACAAGAAAAGATAGGGGCGCCCGGGTGGCTCAGTCGGTTAAGCGCCCGACTTCGGCTCAGGTCATGATCTGGGCTGGGTTCAAGCCCCACGTCAGGCTCTGTGCTCACAGCTCAGAGCCTGGGACCTGCTTCTGTTTCTGTGTCTGCCTCTCTCTCTGCCCCTCCCCTGCTCATGCTCCCTCTCCCTCTTTCTCTCTCAAAAACAAACATTAAAAAAAAGGAAACAAGAAAATAGAGACCAGCAATGAAATAACACACTGGTTCTTTGTTAGCAATGACATAGCTGCACCCTGGCCTGAGCCCCAGGACCTTGCTCCTAAATGCCAGCATCAGCCTCTGCCCTGGTGTCCCTGCTCCCACACTGCCCCCTACAGTCCATTCCCCTCTCGGCCACCAGAGCTAGGATTCTTAACTGTAGGTGAAAGCGTGTCGCTCGTGTGCTTAAACGCTCCAATGGCTGGCCGCAACAGACAATGAACACCAGTTCCGTACCTCTCCATGATGCTCGGAGGCTCCCACAGTCTTGGTTCCTCCCACCTTCTTTCCCTCCACTCCACCCCACTGGCTTTCTCCCCAGACTACAAATGCGCCAGGTATGGCCCTGCCCCAGGACCTTTGCACTTGTCGTGCCTGTGCTTAGGACACTGTTACCCAAATACTTGTGTACGTATACATGATACATATGATGGAATATTATTCAACCACAAGAAGGAAATCCTGACACCTGCTACAATGTGGATGGACCCGGAGGACACTGTGCGCCGTGACAGAAACCAGACACAGAAGGACACGTCCTATGTGACCCCACTCACTGGAGGTCCCTAGAAGAGTCCCGTCCACAGAGACAAAGAGTAGATGGTGGGACCCAGGGGTGGGGCAGGGGGGCAGGCAGTCAGTGTTTCATGGGGACAGAATCTCAATTTGGGGAGATGGAAAGTTCTGGAGACAGATGGTGGGAGTAGCTACACAACAGTGTAAGTATGTTTGATGCCCCTGAGCTGTGTGCTTGGGAAAGTTTAACATAGTAAGTTTTCTGTTATATATATTTTCTCTCTCTCTCTCTCTCTCTCACACACACACACACACACACACACACACACACACACAGAGGCAAGGTAGGGTAGGGCTTGGCAAACACTTCCTGCAAAGGGCCAGACGGTAACTATTTTTGGCTTTGCAGGCCACACACTCTCTTTCCCAACTAAACAACTCTGCCCTTGTGACACCAAAGCAGCCACAGATAACCGTTGAAGAGATGGGCGTGGCTGTGTGCCAATAAAACTTTATTTGCCAAAACAGGCAGACGGCCGGATCTGGTCCGTGGACTGCAGTTTGCCGAGCCCTGATGTGGAGGACATCCCTACGTGCGCTTTGCTTCTGTGCGTGTCTATGCCTGCTTATGCGCAGAATATCCCTGGCAGGTAACAAGAAGACAGGTCTCCAGAAAGGACAAGCGGGTGACCAAGGGAAAGAGAAGGGAGAATATTCCTTCGGTACTGTCCGGACTTTGACCCATTTGAGATTATGACTATTCACCAAACTCCAAACAGCACAAAAAAGAGAGAAAGGCAACTTGAAATCTCCACTGTCGGGACCTGGGGCTCAGAGACGGTCCCCCGAGTGAGCGTGTGGCAGAGACCGAGGGCCTCACCCAGACGGCGCCGGCCGGACAGCCGCAGGGCCCGGCGTATCACTCACCCGAGCCTGACGTTGGCATACAGCTCCCGTGCCGTCCGCGTCTCACGCTTGCGCAGGATTTCCGCATCGTACCAGAAGCCACGCTCCTTGGGGTTGTCGGGGTTATAGTTGAGCATGACCACCTGGCCGACCTCTATCTCCTGCCACTGCAGAATGGTTCGGGCACGGGCCCGCACGTCGCGGGGACTCATCTGGACCACTCCATTCTCCGGGTAGCTAGGAAGAAAACCCCATGCTCAGATCCCGGGGGGAACACCCGACTTCACTCCCCGGGGAAGGAGATAGAAGCCGACGCAGAAAAGGCTGTGCCAGCGTGGGTGTGGGTCACTTTGATCACGGTGGCCTGTGAAGTCCCCTCCCCAACAATCTCCTTGGCGGAAAATACACAGCCAAAGAAGACATACCCCGATTACAGAAGGTGTTGTGGGTTCAACTGTGTGTCCCCCAAAAAGACATGTTGGGAGTACTAATCCCTGGTACCTGGGAAGGAGAGCTCACTTGGAAATAGGGTCTCTGCAGATGCCATCAAGTCAAGAGGAGGTCAACACTGGGGGGGGGGGGGCCTAAATGCAATGACCGGTGTCCTTATTAAGAAGAGGAAATACAACACGGGGCGCCTGGGTGGCTCAGTTAAGCGACCAACTTTGGCTCAGGTCATGATCTCACGATCGTGGGTTCGAGCCCCGTGTCGGGCTCTGTGCTGACAGCTCTGAGCCTGGAACCTGCTTTGGATTCTGTGTCTCCCTCTCTCTCTGCCCAACTTCCCCCATCTCCTCAAAAATAAATAAACATTTAAAATTAAAAAAAAAAAAAAAATAGGGCGCCTGGGTGGCTCAGTCAGGTTCAGCTCAGGTCATGATCTCACGGTTTGTGGGTTCGGGCTCTGTGCTGACAGCTAGGAGCCCAGAGCCTCGTTTATTTAAAAAAGGGTGGGGGAGGGCACCCAGATGGCTCAGTCAGTTAAGCAACCAATTTGGGCTCAGGTCCTGATCTTGTGACTTTTGAGTTCGAACCCCGTGTCAAGCCCTGTGCTGACAGCTCAGAGCCTAGAGCCTGCCTGGGATTTTGTGTCTCCCTCTCTCTCCCTGTCTCTCTCTGTCTCTCTCTCTGCCCCTCCCCTGCTCACGCTCTGTCTCCCTGTCTCTCTCAAAACTAAATAAAACATTAAAAAATTAAAAACAGGGGCGCCTGGGTGGCTCCGTCGGTTAAGCGTCCGACTTCCACTCAGGTCATGATCTCGCGGTTGTGGGTTCGAGCTCCGCGTCGGGCTCTGTGCTGACAGCTCTCAGCCTGGAGCCTATTTCGGATTCTGCGTCTCCCTCTCTCTCTGCCCCTGCCCCTCTCACATTCTGTCTCTCTCTCTCTCTCTCTCTCAAAAATAAATAAACATTAAAAAAAAGAAAAAAAACAAAACAACAAGAAGAGGAACTTTGACAGACAGGAGAGTGACGCGTGAAGACAGAGCCAAAGACTGGAGGGACGCGGACACAGGCCAAGGACTGCCAGCCGACACCAGAAGCTCTAAGAAGCAAAGAGGGACCCTTCCCTAGAGCCTCCGGAGGGAGCGCCGCCCTGCCGGCCCCGTGATTTTGACTGTGGACTTCTGGAGTCCAGAGCGGGGAGAGCACCAACTTCTGTTACTAGAAGCCACTCGGCAGTGCCACGTACTTTGTTGGGGCAGCACCCCCCGCCCCAGGGCTTACTACAGAGGACATCTGTGGAGGCAAAAGACTGCTGCCTGCCTCCCTGTGCCTCTACCGGGAGGGGTTTATGGACAGGGGCTTACCTCGTTACAATAGGAAGTCATTATTCCAAACATTCAAGAGTATTCTAGCAGCCTCAAATAAGGCATAAAGTAATTGGGCTGAAAGAAACACTCTACCAACAACGAGGTTACACCTCAGCTGAAGGGGAACCCCTAGATCTATCACGACTGCCCGCAGCGCCTCGTGCCCCCTCTTCTCCAGCAAATGTTCGAGAACGAGGGTTGCCGAACTTTCCCCGACGGTCAGACAGTGAATATTCTAAGGTTTATAACTACCCAACTCTATACAAGCAAAACAGCCACAGGCAATATATAAACAAACGGGCGTTGATGTGCTCTGATAAAGCTTTCTTCACAAATCCGGGTGGCATAGGGCTGGGGACGCGGCCCGAAGGCCGCAGTGTGTAACCCCCTCCGAGAGGCCGCGGGTCCTGCAGGGACGGACTCCTTCCTCCAACTCTTCCAGTGGGTTTTTGCAGACTGAAGGGAGGATGTGCCAGAAACCGGCAGGGAAGCCGATGGGGCCCCCACACCCCCCCCCCTGGAATGTAAACTCCCTGGGGAGGCACACGCCCTCTGTTACGGAAGGAGTCGTGTCCCCCAAAGTCCCCAGGTCGGAGCCCTAAGCCCTGATGTGACTGCACGTGGAGGTGGGGTCTCCAGTGAGGGGAGCAGCATTAAGAGAGGCCGTAAAGGTGGGGCTCTAGTCTGACGGGACTGGAGTCCTTTGAGAAGGAGACACCAGGGCTCTCTCTTGGCCCCACAAAGGACCGGCCGCCTGAGGACACAGTGGGAAGGCGGCCATCCAAAAGCCAGGAAGACCCTGCCAGCCCCGTGATCTGGGATCTGCAGCCTCCAGAACTGTGACACGTAGCCGTCCGGCCTGTGCGGTCTTGCGACGGCCACTCAAGACACCCGAGGAGCACATCCGAGGTCCTCTCCATGACAGACGGGGACTCCCCGTGCCTCGCACACAGTAAGCGCTCACTAAGTACTTGTGCACTCCAGTGAGGGACAGACGAGAGACTCGGGAGCCGGTTCATGCAGTGGCGACACGAGGCACGAGCAGAATAAAACAGGAAGCAGGGTGGGCAGGGCACCTTTCCAACTAGATGACCCGAGGAGGAGGGGGTCCGCCTGGCTGTGGGTCCCCGAGACGTGGCTCCTCGAGGGGTGGCCTCCTGTGTGGTTTGCTGGCGTGGGTGGTGCCAACCTCCAGGCCCCACATACACGGAGCCAACGCCCCGGCCCAGCCACCCTCGGTGCCACTCACTCGTCATATTTGACGTGGTAAATGATGTCGTCTTCGGGCGTCACGCTGGAGGTAGAGCTGCAGGGCTCGTCTTGGGAAGGTGCCTTCCTGGTCACCCTGACAACCTGCGCCTCGAACCACGCCCCCATGTTCGTGTCCCGAGCATCCACATACTCGTTGACCTGCCAGGGGCGAGAAACCGAGGACACTGGTCCGATCGGCAACGCTGACCACAGACGCCGCAGGCTCTCGGGCACCCGGGACTTCGGGACCAGGATCAGACCCAAGTGCCCACAACAGGATTCCTTGGCTGCGGCACCGCCGACATTGGGGCCCGGTCGCCCTCCGGGCGGGGGTGTCCCAGGTGCTGTCGGGGACTGAGCAGCATCCCCGGCCCCCCGCCTGTCGATGCCAGGAGCACCCGGAGCGGGGACAGCCACAGACGTCCCCAGGTGTCGCCAAGTGTCCCCTGGGGGCAGAATCGCCTCTGCTTTGCAGTCCCAGGGAGGCCAGAACGCCGGTCTTTCAAGATAAGCTGGGAACCCAGATCTTTATGTGACGCTGGCTGACCTCAAGGGTGGCAGCGAATTCAGGGGTTTCGCGGCCCCTGGGAAGGGCACAGAAGACCCCCGCACAACCCAGACACAACACTCACCACGCAGGATCACAAGGGAATGCTGGGATATTCTGCTCCCACAGGGATGCTCCAGGAGCCCACCCACTGGCGATTTTCATGAGCAGCCTGCCCGCCCTCCTGGGACCGAGGTGGGCACCTGGGAAGCCAGGGACGATGGAGGGGCAGAGGGGCAGGGGGGCAGGCTGCCCGGCGGCCTGGGGGCGGAGAGACTGGCCGGGCGGGGGGCGGGGAGCACACTCAGCCCCAAACCTTCTGCGCGAGACCCACCTTGTACAGACCCAGCTCTGTCTCGTCCCAGGCGTCTTCATCCGCTAAGCCCGCCTTCCCATCCGCCTCCGAGGCCGCCTCGCCGCTATTGGAGGACTTGTCCGACTCGCTCTGGCCCAGGCAGCAGCCAGAATCGGTATCTGACAGTTCAGAGTCCTTCTCCTTGCTGCTGCTGGGGGGGAGCACCAGGCTTTGGCGGACCAGGAGCTGGATGGTGTCGTTCAGGCGGACGTCATAGTCGAAGAGAGTGTGGCCGTCCTCCATCTGCAGAGACACCGAGGCCAAGGTCACTGGCCCGCCAGACACCTGCCCTCGCCCTCCCGGTGCCAGGCAGGACTCCGCCACGAGCACGGTACCACACCTGCCCTCGCGGAGGCCAGGATCTAGCTGAGATTACGGGACGACACGACCTATCAACTCCCGGGGGGTGCACGCTGTCACCCCTTCCCTCGGGGCCCTTACGCCTCCAAAGATATTCCCTGTGTCATATGGCGAACGTTCTGTGAACACACAGCATAACATCCCACGTCAGGAGAGGTTTTCTTTCTTTTTTTCTGAACGTTTATTTATTATGAGAGAGGGAGCCGGAGAGAGGTAGGGAGAGAGGAGTGAGAGAGACTCCCAAGCAGGCTCTGGACCATCAGCGCAGAGCCCAACGCGGGGCTCGAACTCACGAACCGTGAGATCACGACCTGAGCTGAAATCACGAGTCGGACGGTTAACCGACTGAGCCACCCAGGAGCCCCAGGAAGGTTTTCTTAATATTCTGTCTTTCGTAACTTTTATCACAATAAAAACGCGTTACCTTTATCACTGGTTCTAAACGGAGGGCAATTCTGCCCTCCGGGGAACGCTGGGTGAGGTTCCCTGGCTCAAAAATGTCTCTGGTGTGAAGGCAGAGAAACTCCGCGCTAGTTATTTAGGGGAAAAAATGGGAGCGCAGGCCCTGCCCACACTGGGCAGCACAGCCACTCCCCGCAGGGTCACACGGTCCAAAGCAGGGTGAGCCCCGGTGTCTGCGAGTCACCCCCTCTCTCCCTCCACTCGGCGTGTGTATTTAAACGTGTGCAGCGTCCCAGGACATCAGAAGGTCAGGCTGTTACAGAACGCAGAGACTCCTGGGGGTGAATGGAACCCCCTAACCAAGGGGGTCTCGCTCAGGGTGATCCTGTCCCCAGGGGACACTCGACGAGACCTGGGATCGTTTCGGTTGTCACAACCGGGGTGCTCCCAGCATGAGCGGGCGGGGCCGGGGAGGCCCCCACAACAGGGAGCGACCCAGCCCCCGTGTCCCCGGTGCTGAGGAGACCCCATCCTAGATGCACCGATGCACACACCCAACAGTCCGCAGTCCCTTTGGAGGCTCTGGCCCTCGCTCGGCCCCTCTGCCCACCGGAGTCCCTGCTAGCAAACCCTCCCTGCCAGCCAACTCCCGTGGGCCACCCTGGGCGCGTCCCGGCAAGGGCGCGTGAAGGAGTTTTACCTTCTGAGCCGCATCCCGGTGGCCCAAAAGGCCAAGGAGTTGTCTTTTGCTAGACACTGTCCCGGGGTCCTCTGCCAGCTCCCAGCAAGGACCCTCGGTGCATCTAGGTCTATCCCGATGCCCCAAGGCAGGTTTCTGCACTGCGGACACACGGGGCCGGACTGTTCCCTGCAGGACCCTCCTGGGCACCACGGGGGAGCGGCAGTGCCGACCCCGCACGCTCCCTGCCAACCCCAGATGTCCCTAGACACCGCCCACCGTCCCCTGAGGGCAGAACTCGCAGGTTCAGAGGCAGTGTCCTGAAGAAGAAGGAGGAGAGAGGACAGCAGACACGAATCAACTTTCCTTCCTGCCCGATGTGCCGGAAGTGGTGGTTCCAAGGCCAGGTGGCGGGCGAGGTCTCACACCAAAGCGCGGCTCAGGGCCCAAAGCCCCTGCTGCACTGGCTGCTGGTCTTTTCTTCACTGGTCACAGGCCGGAGAATCTGATGAATGATCACCCCGCTCCCCCGGGAGGATGCACCTGAACACATTAACGCTTGCCTACGGCCACAGGGAATTCCGCGACCCCGCTCCCCCCTCCCCCCACCTGTTCACCTGGCACGACGGTGCAGCCTCCGATGTGCCCAGCCCTGCCCACGTGCCACGGGAAGGCCAGGGTCGGGGAGACATGATGCCGGCCCTCCATCACAGGGCCAGCACAGGACAATGGGTAGAGGGGACACAGATGGGAAGGAAGAGACCAGACTGGTCAACCTGCACACCCATATGCACCGCAGCCGGGCTCACAGCAGCCTAAGGGCGGAAACAACCCAGCGTCCATCAACCGGGGCGGGGGAGGGATACACACAACGCGTCTGCCGCGCACGAACACGTCACCCGGCCTGAGCAGGAGCGAGGCGCCCACACCCGCTGCCCCGCGGACAGACCCTGAACACCTGATGCTCAGAGAGGGAACCAGAGACGGGAGTCCACACGGGGAGTGACTCCAGAACAGGCTCCTCCAGGGACAGGAAGGGGACTCCTGGGTGCCAGGGGAGGGGGGAGGGAGCGACAGCTAGTAGGGATGGGGCTTCTTTTTTTTTTTTTTTTTGGAGGTTTTTATTTTTGAGAGAAAGAACGAGAATGAGGGAGGGAGGGGCAGAGAGAGGGAGACAGAATCCGAAGCAGGCTCCAGGCTCTGAACTATCAGCACAGAGCCCGACGCAGGGCTCAAACCCACAAACCGTGAGATCATGACGTGAGCGGAAGTCGGATGCCTAACCGACGGAGCCACCCAGGCACCCCAAGGACGGGGCTTCTGTCTGGGGCAATGGAATGTTCTAACCTTGACTGTGGTGATGGATGCACCATGCTGTGAATATAGTCAAAAGCACTAGACTGTGCACTTTAGGGGGTGAACGGTGTGGTATGTGAATCACATCTCAATAAAGCTGCCATTTATTTATTTGTGTTTTTCTTTTTTTTTTTTTTTAATTTTTTTTTTTTCAACGTTTATTTATTTTTGGGACAGAGAGAGACAGAGCATGAACGGGGGAGGGGCAGAGAGAGAGGGAGACACAGAATCGGAAACAGGCTCCAGGCTCTGAGCCATCAGCCCAGAGCCCGACGCGGGGCTCGAACTCCCGGACCGCGAGATCGTGACCTGGCTGAAGTCGGACGCTTAACTGACTGCGCCACCCAGGCGCCCCTGTGTTTTTCTTTTTTAAGGGAGAAAAGGAGTCCAAGAAAGGCAGGTACTGTAGGATTCCAGCTCTGGGACACTGTGGAAAAGGCAAAGCCACAGAGACAGCAGGGGCTGGGGGAGGAGGGACTGAGCAGGTGTGGCACCAAGTTCGGTTTCAGGGCAGCAAGGCCCCTCTGATCCACAGTGGCGGGTACGTATCGCCACACGTGTCCAAACCTGCAGAACGCACGCCAGGAAAGAACCCTGATGTCACCCATGCGTTGAACGTAACAGACATGCCACCCTAGCGGGGATGCCGACAGCTGGGGGGGGGGGGTGTACATAGGAGGCAGGGTGTACTAGAAATCTCTGAACCTTCCTTTTAATGGTGCAGAGAACCTAAGATCCAGGTCATGTCCTCACAGCCATGAGATCAAGCCTCATGCTGGGCTCCAGACAAGGGAGAGCCGGTGGGAGAGAGGTGGAACCAGGGAGAGCGCAACCGGGCCCCTAGAGTCCACAAGGGGTCAGGAAGCCCTGACCGTGCAGGAGCAAGGACACAGACAGAGGCACAAATAGGACAGGGAAAGGGGCATTCGGGAGGTGGCATAGCGCATAATTCACAAGCTGGTCTGGCTGCTTCCTGAGGCCACTTCTGGAACCTTCCAGCAAGGCCCCCACAGTCCGCAGGAAGCTTGCGCAAGTATTTGCTGTAAGAGAAGGTATGCGTTGCGTGCCCCTCTCCCTCCACCTTGCCTGCCCAAAGCTGTGCACAAACGTTCTGTTCAGGAACCACGGGGCAGAGAGGCTGGGCCCAGGCCTGCCTCATGCCAACGTGTTCGGCATCAGGTGCTGGAACATTCCACGTTTGGATTCGTTTTCAAGAGCCTAAAATTCCAGAGCCTCTGGCCAGCTCAGTGGGTGGAGCGTGCGACTCTTGATCTCAGGGTTGTGAGTTTGAGCCCCACGCTGGATATAAAGATTACTTAAAAATAAAATCTTAAAAAAAAGAGAAAAAAAGGGGGATCCTAAAGTTCCGGCGGAGGCTAATGGCATGAATAAAAAGTACAAAAGCCGAACGACAGGCGATCTGCACCTCATGGTAGCAGTCCTAACGTTAAAATTAAACTCGAAGTTAACATCTCGTAGGACAGAACTCTGCACTGAAAAATCCCTCAAACTGCCTATTCTGGAACATGTATACGTGGTTTGGGGCCGATAACTCCGTAAGTGACAATTCAGGTCTAGGCAAAACTGCCCACAGTATTTATGTCCGTCTGTCTCTCTCTCTTTTTTTTAGAGGGAGAGAGCAAAAGCAAGCAGGACAAAGAGGCTGAGAGGGAGAGAGAGAGAATCTCAAGCAGGCTCCACACTGACAGCATAGAGCCTAACTTGGGGCTCGATCCCACAACCGTGAGAGCAGGACCTAAGCCAACAAGACTCGGACACCCAGCCAAGCCACCCAGGCGCCACTGTCTTTCTTTTTTAATCCAAGTATGCCTCCTGGACGTGTGGCATTTTCGGCCACGCATGCCGTGCAAGGGCGAAATAAACACGTACACGATTTGACATCTAAACACGCTGGTTCCCGTTGGACACTGGGATTAAAAACTTGCCACGCCTACCACTGCTGCCCACTCTCTGCCCCCTGGTGACAATCTCGAGGGCTACTTTTCAGGGTGCAGGGTGCTGCCCAGAGGCACGAGAGGCCAGGAAATACACGCCCCAGGGCTTGACAAGATGTGGTTCTTCAGTCTGCTCGGAGCAGCCATTTCAGCGAGACGTGGGGGCGACAGACGCCAGAAGGGGCTTACCGTGGGCCTTGAGCCTCATACCAAGAGGGAGGGACCCACAGCTGGAGGAGGGAAGGGAGCACTGACAGGGCCTGTGGGTGAGCTGGGAGAGGGAGGAAGCAGGAAACTAACTGCTCTGCAGCCCTTCCCGGGGGCGCAGCCCTGGCCCCTCACCTGCCCTGCTTGGCCTCCAGGCTCTGCAGCAACCCGACATGCAGACAGGACACACGGACAGAGATGGGAGACAAGAAAACACGTGAAGCCGGAGCCCAGATGCGGCAGAGGGGACAGGGCTCCCCGGTTCAGCAAGGACAGCAGATGAGCACCTCAAGGCCACGCACGACCCCTCCTCATCACCAGTAGCTCCGTGGGGTCTTCAACAGGGTCCAAGGGACTCCTGAGACCACACAGTTTGCGCACCCCTCCCCGGGAAAACCTCTCTGCAACACGGCGTCCTAGGGGACCTGTTCTAGTACATTCCGCGGCAACGCTGTTCCTGACAGAAACCCTGGACCCCGAATGGAGGCGGGAAGGGGTGTAACTGGCAGGCTACAGCCAGTGTGACAGTCTAGCCTGCACCTGTTTTTGTAAATAAAGTTTTATTGGGCTCCTCCTGAGACACGCCCATTCATTTGCATACTATCTCCAAGGGCAGGGGTGAGCGGTCCTCACAGAGACAAATATTTACATAAGGGGTTTGCTGACCTGGCTTAGCGGGAATGCCCTCCAGCTGGGAGCTGGGGGGAGGTGGGGGGGACCCTGCCTCGAACAGCCTGAAGGGCAGGACTCTGCTGCCCGACTCTGACTCTGCCCTTCAGGAAATCGGGGACAGCGTTCAGGAAGAGCCAATTTGAGCTGGTGGGGCGCGAGGACACGAATAGGCCCTCGCAAGGCCGTTCTCAGGGCGCCATTCAGACTGATCCTTCAGACTGTCCTTAGCACAGCTTTTGAGGCCCGCGAGGCCGATTTAGCGGTTTTCCTAAATTATCTACTAAATCAGTACTTCCCAAGTGGCGGCAAATGCAGGGAACGAGCCGGCCCCCCCCCTGGCGTCAGCAAGGCCGAGGGGGAGAAACCCAGAGCCCACGGATTCATTGCACCTTTACCGCTAACCGGCCGGACCTGGCCGTGACCGCCCTGCTTTCTCACCAGGCCGCACGACAGCCACTTCCTTGGGCAGGGAACGTGGGGAGATTATGTGAAGAGCACAGCACCGCACCTGAGCTCAAGTCACCACGAAGGACAGCCATTGTCATTTTCATGGGCAGCCAAAAAAAAAAAAAAAAAAAAAGGGCGCCAGATGCCTCTCGCCCTTGCCCAGGCTGGGCCTGCCGCCCGAGTCCCTGCCCCCATTCCGCCTTCTTGCATTTCCGCCAATCAAGCGACATAACCGCCAACCTATTCAGCCTAAACAACCCGGCCACGAAACCCTCCCATATCCTGGAGAAAGACTCAGCTAGGTTCTGCTTTATCGGCTCAATCAACCTCACTGCAGCCCTTGGACTACTACATGTTTCTTTTGGGGGGGGGGGGGGGTGCGAGGAAGGATTACAAAGACTCTAGAACATTCTGTGAAAACAGCACTCTTGCCCCCACTGGAAACTGCGCGGCTTTCTATCACCTGTTAGCTTGGTCTGTTTGCAGACTTGACTCACTGAGGTGCTGCTATATAGGCCTTTGTCCCCGTCCTCCCCCCGCCCGGTCGCTGTCCACACCTCCCGGCAGCCAGGCCAGGGCCTCGCCCTGCATCCTTGGGGAAGTTGCATCACGCTCCAGGCTCGGCTTCCTTATCCAGAAGCCAGAAGTGACGACACATTCCCTCACAAAGCTGCCGAGTGGGGCCCGTCTCTCATCGCTGACATCCTGAAAATTAAAGGTACAACATACGTGTCTAACGCCCGCAGGTGTTCGTGTTAGCGTCCCGCTTTATAACTTACACAGGAGTTGTAAGGACTTCTGTGTGGAGCAGATATCACATTACGAATGAAGGGTGATGGGGGTTTGATTACGTGGGCGTAGACATTTGTCAAAACTGCAAAGGGTCCGTCTGCTTTTGGTGCGTCTATCTCACTGTATACAAATGCCACCTTAAAAAACACACACACACAACCACACACAAACTGATATTGAACTCTGATGACAGGCGTGCTCAACTATTTAGAGAGAGTGTGAACTAGCATCTGCAACTTAGTTTGAAACGAGTTCCCAAACATACAGTGGCTTGGTGGACAGAGAGGAGGGCAGAGCAAACGGCAATGACGCGAATATGGAGACGCAAATGCAGAGAAGCGTCCGTGGGAAGGCCCAGGGGTGGGTGCTTAGGTGTTCATGGCTCTTGTGACTTTTCTGCAGGCTTGAAATGTAACAACTGTAACATACGCCACCTGGGAGAAGCTCACAGCTATTCAAACTTGAGAGGACAGGATCCAGCCCACCTCTGAATTACGCTGTGACCTGTTTCGGAGGTTCTCAGAAACTCCGCTCCACGAAGAGACTGCGTGGCCAAAAGAAGTCAGCCTGGATGCCACAGAAACGAGCCGTTGTTGGAGGCGGAAGACAGCACCTCGGCAGAGGTTACTCACAGCCCTGCCTTTTTTCGAAGTCACAGGCGACCGAACAGTCAAAGCCCCCAGTTCGCGGGACCGGCTTCCCCTCCCCAGGCAGGGCGGGCTAACTCAGATTCTCAAGACATTGAAGTCATCCTGCCTGTCGCAGGAAGGAGGTGAAAGGTCTCCCAAGGGCACCACAAGCCCAAGAAATTAATCATCAGGTCTCATTTCGTGTTAAGCACGCTGGATCCTCCCAGCCCCCAAAAATCCTGGCGGGCCAGGCGCAGTGTTGATTTCTCAATCGAGACACCAGATGGCAGCAGTACCCACTTCAAATGCAACAACAAAGTCAGGCACGCGCACCCCAACTGAAGACTTTTAATCCGGTACAGTCGCTACACCGCTGTCCCTACCGCGCACCCAACTCTGGGATGGCCCCTGCAGATGGGACTGGCGCTTGGTGTCGTGCTATCTTATCCCACGCCCAGGGAAATCCCACTCGCAGGACGTGCCATCTCCCCCAGAGATAGCGACAAAAACGGAAACCCCCCTGCTGCCCCTGGAGAAAGCGTCCCAAGTGTGGGCAGCTGGGAAAGCAAGGGTGGCCATTTTAAACGCCACCAGGGGCCCAGGGAGAGAGCGAGAAGAAAGGAGACGGAAAAGCGGGGCCCGCAGACCCGTGGAAAGCACAACGTCCCGCTCGCTCTGCACAGCGGGCCCAGAGCGGCGGAAATTCCTGGCAAGCAAGCGCCATCTCCGGACTCTGAACGAGCGGATCCAAATTTCCAGAAAACAGATTCTGTGGGGTCAAACTCTAAATAGGTACAGGCCGTGGGCCAGCAGCGTGTGTTTCAAAGAAAAAACCTGCTCCCTTCCATCCCAGTGTCTGAGTAAGCGATTCGAGGCTCTTCCTCGAAATTCATCCGTCCTCCATTGGCCACCTCCAACTTCTTTCTCTAGAAATCATTGGGAGGGGAGCTTCAAAAAACCGGGCAGGCAGAGTTAAAAGCCCAAACGCTACGGACTGGAGTGCCAGCTTCCTGCCCGGTATGTCGATCTGCGAGTGGAGCCTTTGTTCCTAGCTCAGGCATTTGAGGTTTCTGTGGAGACGTGAAGCGGGACCGGACGAGGGGCGGGGAGAGTATATGTACTACGCCAGGACCAGGCAAGAACAAAGGTGCTGGGCGGGCGGCAGCCGGCGGGGCGGGTTTACCTGCTTGCCCCTGTAGAAAAGCCTCTGCAGGCCTGGCTCCACGTGGAACAGCCCCTGGATCTTCCTCCTCAGCTCCTCCACCTTGGTCAGCCTGGACAGCGAGTCCACAGTGTGGGCCACCTTGCCGTCCATGGTGCGAACCTGGATCCACATGGCGTCTGCTGGTGCTGAGGGGGAGAGAGCGGGACCCCTAGGTCAGTTCCGTTGCTGCTGCCACCACCAGACCGTGCCATTCTCAGGTCACCTTGGCCTTTGTCCACCCTGAGGACACTAGGAAACTCCGCGAACGCCCTCCCGGCGCGTGAGTCCCCGAACTAGCCACAGCTGACCAGGGCCCGGCAGAGGAAGTGAAGGAATTAATGCATTAATGACCAGCAAGGGCGGAGAGGCGAGGAGGGAGAGTAAATTAGGGGAAGGCAATCGGCATCTCGGACCACTCACTCCAACCCACTCCGCCTTTCACACAGGGAAGACAATCATGTCCAGAGCAGGAAGGAGGACACGGCCGAACGGTGAGGGGCCAGGTTCGTTTGTTTATTTCTTCGTTCGTTCATTCATTCATTCATTCATTCATTCTCTGAATTAATACTGACGCAAGGGGAAAACCCAAAAGTCCGGCGCGGGTTGGAACTTCAGAAGTCCCAGTAACTCAACTAAGTGTGACCCAAGGGGGACGATCCCCCCCACGCCCAAACCCCCGAGCCCCCGACCCCGGGCGCGCGCGCCCCCCCCCCCCCGCGCGCGTGCGCGCGGCGCGGCCGGCCCCGCGGTGGCCATGGCAACAGGCCGCCCCGTCCCGGCCACCCCCGCGCGCGCCGCGCGACTCACCTCGGCCCCACCGCGGCCCCGCGGGCAGTCTCGCGCTCCCGGCACTCCGACCCACGGACTCTGAGCCTCTCTTATTCTCCCGCCCGTCCGCTCGGGCCACGCCAACTAGCCCACGCCCACCCCCACCGCCGGGACCGGCCGAGGGGCCCCGCGCGCCAAATCCCGCCCCCCTTCACTTGAGCCGCCTCGCTCATTGGCTCCGCCGCGCCCGGCTGCCCCGCCCCGCTCGCTCCCCATTGGCCCAGGCGCGCCCGGGGAACTAAGGGCGCGCGAAATCGGGCTCGGGCGCGACAATTGAATCGCGGGGCGCCCCGCGCGCAGGCGCGGAGCCTGACATCCTCCCCTGCGGCTCACCAGGCCCTCCCCCACCCAGCGGGCGCGACCCCCGCGGGGCTCTGGGGACGTTCCCCTCGCCCCGGGCAGCGCCCGGGCTGCCAAGGACGACTCCCGAGGGCCGGCGGGGCGGGGGCAGAGCCCGAGACGGCGTGCACAGCAGCCACGCCGCGGGGCACGCGTGCGCCCGTGCTGGCCGCACGTCCCCGGGCCGCTCGGGAAAGTTTTCCAAAGTCTCCGCGCCCGGTGCACCGAGCCCTTCCCTCCACCCCCCGGCCCGGGCTGGCACCCCGATCCGTCCGGAGGCTCACCTCTCCGGCCGCCCCGATCCGCTCTCCTGCTTGCGCGCCTGGCCCGGCTGGGGATGGCGATGGAGACGCGTGTGTGGCCCCGGACCCCGCGCCGACCTGCCCGTAACCCGGAGCGCCCTGGACGGCCACCACTGCCCGCCGCGCTGCCAGCTGCTCTGATTTTTTTTCCCGCGAAAACTCGGCGTTTGGGAGTTGCGGGGCCGCGGGAGGCCGCGCCAGGGGCGGGCGCCTGCCTGGTGATTGGCCGCTGCAGTGGCGGGAAGCGAGAAAGGGGGTGGGGGGCGCCCCCTCCCCGATGCAGCCCCACTCCGCCCAGCCGGCCACGGCCCCGCCCAGCCCTGCGCGCTCTGCTGGGCGCGCCCAGTGTGCAACCCGGCCCGGTGGCGGGAGCTGGGCCCCCCTAACTACGTGCGTCCCTCAGGAGCCCTAGGGAGGGACCCCGGGTAAAGACCCCCTGACCTTTTAATTCCTTTCCCACAGCCCGTCTCCCCGGGCACGGGCACTCACTGACAGTAGGGCAAGGAAGGCCGGAATCAATGTTTAAACACCGCAGTGGGATGTTGGGGCCCCTCTGGAGACCGCCTGCACCCCGATGGCCAGCCTGACCGCCCCAAGCTCTATTTCCTGGCGTCAGGGCCTGCTGGAGCTCCCCACCCGCAGGGCTTGTTTGCTGGGTTTTCCCGCCTCGTTTTCCCGCCTTCTCCGGCTGTCCAGGCGGGCAGGGCTGCCCTGCCCCCTCCGCCCTGCTTGCTCTGCTCTGGCCAGTCTTGGCGGGCACACAGTGACCCATGCTGGGCACCTACAAAGCGCCTGGACACGGTGTTCAGAGCTGGGGGGCCCAACAATGGGCAAGGCCGACCCCCGTTGGTGGTCTCCAGACGGGTAAATTCTTGTCTGGAGAGACAGCAACAAATAAATAAATAAATAAATAAATAAATAAATAAATAAATAAAGCAAGCTAATCATTTCAGATTCTATTTGCAGCAAAGCCAGGACAGTGGCTGGAGAGGCATGTGGGAGTGGGCAGGGAGGACATTCCGGTTGAGGTGGAGAGGTGGCCTCTCTGAACAGATGACATTTGAGCTGCGATCTGAGATAGAAACCAAGGACAGATGGGTCGAGGAGGCACGGCCAAGCTCAGAGGCGGGAAAAGGCTTAGAAATGTGGGGGGGAGCATAGCCAAGAGGCCAGCGTAGCTGGGCAGAGAGGGGATGAGGTCAGAGAGGTGTCACCTGGGGCCTCAAGGGCCACCAGGAGGACTTTGGTCTTCGTGTCTTGAGCGGCATGGGAAGGCAGTGAGCAGAGTCCCTTCTGCTGTTATGTCCCCAGGTGGCAGACAGAATCATGTCCCCCACAAAGATATCCCTGGAGCCTGTGAATACGGTAGCTTCCATGCCAAAAGGAAGTTTGCAGATTAAATTACATTAAAGGTCTTTAGGTGAGGGAGATTATTCTAGATTGCGCAGGCTGGCCCCAAATCATCGCAAGGGTCCTAATAAGTGAAAGAGAGTGGCAGAAGGGCCAAGTCAGAGGAGAAGTGACCGGGGAAGGAGAGGTTGGAATGATGAGGTCAACAGGCAAGGAATAGGGCAAGAGTCTCCCCCAGAATCCCAGAACACCTTGATTTTAGCCGAGCATCTCCAAGAGCTTACAAACCGCTTAGGAGACAAGACGGCAATGTCTACAGAAGACACCGTGTAAAACAAAGCAAGACACAGCAAAGACCGTGAATGAGGCCTGCCGGAGTCTGCAGAATGGACATTTCCTGGCACCTCTCGTGCTCCAGCGGCCCTCCCACTTAGGCATCAGCCCACGCGCAGATCAGGCACCAAGAAAACCGTCAGGGGGGCACAAGGCCTCGGTCTCCTTTTTTGCAAAATCATATATTCTTGAAGGTCATTAAGTCGCTCGACAAACTTACTGACACCTCTCTTGTCTGAACCAGGCCTGGAGCCAAGCCGACGTGGGCGGGCACAAAGTTCCTCCCGCCCTGGAGGGACTTTCCCATTCGATGGGGGAGACACAGGTGTAAAGGGAAATGTCAGATGGGTGAGAGGGTGTTCGTGCAAAGTGGAGCACCCAACACTCTAAGCATCTTCGATCGGGGCACACCAGACTTCATACCCTGGCCATATCCATAATTTTTTTCCGACTGGGGTAAATAGCCATTAAAATGACAATGGAAGCGGGTGAGCCTAACCAGCGTATGAACCCTGAGAAGCGCGCGTACTGCACATGGGGGCCATCTGACAGAGCAGAAAATCCCTTGGGGCTCGTTCCTCGTTCCTCTCCATCTCTAAGCAGAGCTCATGATGCCTACCTTACCGGAGTGTTGTGCAAACTCTTCCCACCCAGGCCTCTGGCCTCCTGGCACGATGACAGGCGTTCCCAGTGTGGCAGGAATGTTAGGGTCTGTGGCTGTTTTTGCGTATTCATTTGTTATTTCCTAGGAAAAAGTGGTCAGGTTGTCATTTCCCCAACCAGTGAGGACTTTGGAATTCCCAAGCCGCCCCACCACCCCGAACAACAGCCTCGTCTCCCCTCCCGGCCACTGGAGGCCCCTTCCCAGAACCCTGGCTGGATGATGTCACAGACAGGTGACCTCACTGTGGCAAAGGAACCAGGGATCTCAGTGTCATGGGGGAGGGGCGAGGATGTTCCTCCACCACCCCAACCCCCCATGTCTGTGGTGAAGTCGATCGAATTAGTGTTGCCCAAGGATGTGGTCTACCTGGCCGGCTCCAGCATAGAAGGGCAGGTGGTTCTAATACTGAACAGCACCCTGGTGGACCCCATAGTGAAGGTGGAGCTCGTGGGAAGGGGTTACGTGGAGTGGAATGAAGAAATCGGGAAATCCCGTGATTATAGCAGGGATGTTATTTGCAACAACAAGGCTGACTATGTGCACAAGACGAAGACATTCCCAGTAGAGGGTAAGGACGAAGCCAGCAGCCAACTCTAGCTATGATAGGAAGCTGGGTCTGGAAGGTAAACACATGTGTTAGTTGATCAACAAACCCCCAGGGATACCAGACAGGGGCAGAGGCCTGGTTCCTCCCCAGGAGGGAGGCTATGTATAAACAATGACCATCAGATACTCACAACACGAAAATAACAAGACAGGAAGAGCTGAGCAGGACCCAGATATTCAAAATGAACTATCAAAGTCGTTCCCCTGGAAAATGCTATCCTTAGCCCCATGACCACTTTGGGAGGCCAGTAAAAAAAATCTTTCTTGTGATTTTACAGATAAATCTCCCTCTAGCAGTGAACTCCGAGGAGACAAAGATAAGGAGTCCTATGGTCACCGGGAAAGAGAGAGGGGCAGGGAAGACATTCTAGGGAAAGAATAACTCGGCCCCGACTCCACGAGGTTCAGATCCAAAGTCTGGACAGACACCAGGGAGGCTGAGCTGCCCTGGAGCTACATGTCCTTTCCAAAATGTGTTCACGGGGGTGTTCCCGGGTGTTCCACAACCCTTGGCCAATGCTCAGCTAGACAAAGTTTCATTCTGGAATTTTAAAAGTTTTAGATAGGGAGGTCACGGAGGTCCCTTCAAAGAGGTGACTGCTGAGCGATGGGAGGGACACCAGCTGTGCAGATTTCTGGGGGTTGGAATGGTAGGGGCGGGCGCCTGGATGGCTCGGTCAGTTAAGCGTCCGACTTCAGCTCAGGTCACGACCTTGCGGTTCGTGGGTTCGAGCCCCGCATCGGCCTCTGTGCTGACAGCTCAGAGCCTGGAGCCTGCTTTAGATTCTGTGTCTCCCTCTCTCTCTGCCCCTCCCCTGCTCACACTCTGTCTCTGTCTCAAAAAATAAACAAACTTTAAAAACATTTTTTTAATTAAAAAAAGGAAAAAGAGGGGCGCCTGGGTGGCGCAGTCGGTTAAGCGTCCGACTTCAGCCAGGTCACGATCTCGCGGTCCGCGAGTTCGAGCCCCGCGTCAGGCTCTGGGCTGACGGCTCAGAGCCTGGAGCCTGTTTCCGATTCTGTGTCTCCCTCTCTCTCTGCCCCTCCCCCGTTCATGCTCTGTCTCTCTCTGTCCCCAAAATAAATAAACGTTGAAAAAAAAAAAAAAAACCTAAGATAAAAAAAAGGAAAAAGAAGGTTCTGGGGCAGGAACGGCCCCATGCCAGTCCTTACTGGCCAGCAGCCGTGTTGCCTCTCCGTGTCTCAGTTAACCTATCTGGAAAATGGGAGCCAGAAAGTCTTGCCTCATAAGATTGTTTTGGGGACTTAGTGACCTAATGGTATACGAAGGGCTTAGACCTGCGTGGGGCACACAGGAAGGGCGTCATAAGTGTCACTTTTTGCAAGCAAACAGTCCCCACCCAGACCTCCCCCAGCGTCAGATACCAGCCTTTCTGATTGCCCAGCATTCCACCTCCAAAGCATGAGCCCAAGCCTTCAGTGGATTCACTCATTTATTTCACAAACATTTATCGAGCGCCTTCTAGGCACAGCGTTGTGCCCGGTACTGGGGATGCAGGTAGGCGCTCAAGACGTGTTTGTTGAACGAATGAATGCGTGTCTGAGGGGCGGGACCTCCAATTTTGCAGATCCAGAGTAGCGGTGAGCACATCCCCGTGGGTAGCTTGGGGTGACCACCCCAGCCACATCACCCGCCCGGGGCCATCCCCCTCCAGCCCGGCTGAGGCCTAGGCCTGACATCTGTAGACCATGCAGAGCCCTAAAAGCACAGAGCTCAGCCTAGCTCAGGGATGGGTGGGCCAGGCCCAGAACAAAGCCCTTGCCAAAATAATAAATAAAAAGTGGGGGGAGGAAAAAAAAAAAAGATTCTAGAACCTTCTGATGGCATTGGTGTGTTTTGCTTTCAGATAATTGGTTAAGTGCAGGCAGCCACACCTTTGACTTCCATTTCAACTTACCTCCCAGGCTTCCTTCTACCTTCGCCAGCAAAATTGGCCACGTCTCCTACTTCGTGCAAGCCTCCTGCATGGGTCGGGAGCACGTTCTAGCAAAGAAGAGAATGTACCTGTTGATTCAAGGGACTTCAGACTTCCATCAAGAAAACGCACTGCAGGTAGTGATAGGAGAGGAGCAGGGGTCGGACCTGTCCTCAAAGCTCACCGGAGGCAGGGGGAGGTGGGAAGGCAGGGGACAGAGGTGGCCCCCACCAGGAAGAGGGAAAAGGCACGGATGGTTCCCCAGGCCAAGTTCACAAAAGGCGAATCAGAAACCAGGGCAGGCGCAAGGCCGGGGCTCTCAACCGGGACAATTCTGCCTCCCCAGCGGGCACTGGGTGGTGTCCAGGGACATTTGTGGCTGTCACAGCTGGGGGGAGGGGAGCTACTGGCATCGAGTAGGTAGGGCCAGGGCAGCTGTTCAATACCCCCCAGTGCCCTGGACGCCCCCTACAGAGAATGAGCCGTCCCCAATGCCCTTGACCCTGCAACAAGTCAAGACTAAGCAGAGACCTCCCTGTGACCCACGGGTGAAAGAGCTGCCTGGATGCTCGGTGACTCTCCAGGGTCTTTGAGCCCTCAGACAGCAGAGATGGTGTCCCCACAAAAAGAGGCATGAGGGGCGCCTGGGTGGCGCAGTCGGTTAAGCGTCCGACTTCAGCCAGGTCACGATCTCGCGGTCCGTGAGTTCGAGCCCCGCGTCGGGCTCTGGGCTGATGGCTCGGAGCCTGGAGCCTGTTTCCGATTCTGTGTCTCCCTCTCTCTCTGCCCCTCCCCCGTTCATGCTCTGTCTCTCTCTGTCCCAAAAATAAATAAACGTTGAAAAAAAAAATTTAAAAAAAAAAAAAAAAAGAGGCATGAAAGGGGGTGGCCTCTGGCCCTGGAAAAGGAAAGGCCATGTGATGTTGGTCAGGCTAAGCAAAGGAGGTTTTCTAGATGGTTCCTGGAGGGCCAGGTGCAGAGAAGTCAAGGTAGAAGTCAAGGTGGGTGGAGTGACGTTGGGCCAAGTAACTTCCCTGGGGACTCTCATCAGATCATGGTGGCTCAGATGGCTGGCGTTTTAGTTTTCGAGATCCAGGTAGGAATCCCAGAGCCCGCCCCCCCCCCACCTCCATTTCATGTTTCATGTAAATCCCGAACTTCCCACGGTGCCCGGCGCAGGTTGGAGGATGTGCCCCAGAATCTTGTCCCAGCTGCCATCTCCAGTATTATTATGCGCGTGACAAGAATCACCTGTAGCCCAGCCAACCTCTTGCGATGGTCCTGGAGGGTCTCAGGAAGGGTAGATGCTTGGAGGGGTGGACCAGCCCGGGGATGATCAGGCCTGAGCTCAAGGGCGCTTGACCATCTGCCCCCTGTGTCACCCTGAGCGAACTATGGCCCTCCTCTGGCCTTCCCTTTGGAAATGTTGGTGCTGGGTCGGACCCAGCCTGTGATTCCGTTGACAGATATGCTATTAGCTGGGTGGCCTTGGGCAGTTAACACCTTTCAGGGGGCCCCCGGCAGGGTTGGGGGGGGGAATCGGTTGAGCAGCTGACTCTTGATTTCAGCGCAGGTCACGATCTCGCATGTTTGTGAGTTCAGGCTCCGCCTTGGGCTCTGCACTGACAGAGCAGAGCCTGCTTAGGATTCTCTCTCTCTCTCTCTCTCTCTCTCTCCACCCCTCCCCCACTCGCTCTCTGTCTGTCCCTCTCTCTCTCTCAAAAATAAATATTAAAAAACAAAACAGAACAAAACAAAACACCCCGGCTCCCGGAGCCTTGACTTGACTGTCCTGATCTGCGCAATGAGAAGAAGAAAACTACTTCCCTTGATGGGTGCCTGTGAAGACTGCAGAGTGTTCAGCACAAAGTCTGCACACCCAGGAGGTGCCCAGTAAGTGGGAAGATCTAAAACCAAGATCATAGCAGCAAAGGGAGTTATCACACATGCGTTTTGAGGATATGAAAATACTGGGTTTTTCTGACTACTCAGTACTGTCTTAACCAGACTGGTCAAGGGAGGCCTTTTTGAGGAGGTGACATTTTAGCAGAGAATTGAAAGAGAAGAGGGGGAAAGCCATATGGACATCTGGGGTAGAGGGTTCCGGGCAGAGGGAGCAGTCCGTGCAAAGGCCCTGGGGCACAAGGCCCACCTCTGATGGAGGTGGGAGCCCTGGTGGGCAGAGGGTCGTCATTTCATTCCCTTCAGCTGCTTTGGGGAGGATAGACAAGAGGCGGCAGGGTGAGGGCAGGAGCTGGGGCACCAGGGCAGAGGTTACCGCTCTGGTGCAGTGAGCAGTGATGGGGCTCAACCAGGTACAGGCACGTTCTTGACCCCAGTCTGCCCTCAGAGCAGCCAGAGGCAGTCAGGTGATGACCTTCCTCTGCCCACGGCCCTCCCCGTCTCCCATCTCATTCAGGGTAAAGGCCAAAGTCCCCGCTGCCCACAAGGCCCTGAGCGACCTGCCCCATCCCCACCCTGCCCTCCCCTCTGCCCTCCCTCCCCTTTGCTCCCTCTGCTCCAGCCAAACGGGCCTCCTCAATGTTCGGCCCACACTCCAGGCCTGGGCCTGCCCCAGGGCCTTTGCACGGGCTGTGCCTTCCGCCTGGAACACTATGATATGATCTTCCTCTCCTTCCTCCTCCTCCTTCAGATCTCTGCTCCGAGGCCACGTAGTCACTGAATAAACTGTCGCAACCCCAACAGAGGGCACTTTGGCTGCATCTATCCAAATGAAAGTGAACACGCACTTTGTCCCAGCCACTGCCCTTCTAGAAATGTCTCCTACTGATGTTCTTTCACGCGTGACGTGACCTCCTACAGCAATGTTTTGGTGGCAAAAAAAAAAAAAAAAAAAATTGGAATCAGCCTAAATGCTCATTGCTAGGAGAATGAAACCGGCAGGGTGCTGTCCAAGGTATACTCTACGGAAAAGTTAAAGAGAAACAAAGACCGGACAAGGACGTGTCAGTCCCGGGGTGTCGTGAGCGCTGGGAAGCTCAGAACCCCGAGCCCCGCGGCAGCCCGGTGGTGAGAGCGTGAAATATACTTCCTTGCAGGTGTAGCAAACGACTCTCCGGAAGGAGGCCAGAGAAACTGACAAAACAGCCACTGCCCCCCTGGGAGGGGAGCTGGGGAGGGGGGGAGGAGCAGACATTTTCCCCTTCCACTTAAAACAAAACAAAACAAAACAGCTTTATTGAGATATACTTCACATACTTTATAATCGCCCTCCTCCGGTGCGCAAATTCAATGACTTTTGGTGTGTTCACAAAGTTGTGCAGCCGGCGCCTCTGTCGATTGTAGCACGTTCTATTCACCCCAGAGTGAAATCCTACATCCCTTAGCTGTCACCCCTCAAACTCCCCACATCCCCTCCCCCAGCCCCTGGCAACCACTAATCCATCCGCTTCCTCCCTCCCTGGGTTTGCCAGTGCTGGACATTCCATGAAAATGGAATCGTAGGGTAGGGAGCCTTTGTGTGTCAGCTATCTCCCACCCGCTCGCCTTTGTGCCAGCTCCGGTGATGTATCCTTTTTTATGGCTGAATAATATTCCAGGGCAGGGATGGGACCCGATATTGTGTATCCATTCCTGCACTGATGGATACTTGGGTTGTCTCCTCCACCTCTCGGCTGCATAGAGTCAAGGTACTGCACAGGTCGTACAAAGTTTTGCATGTTTCTCTTGGCCTGATACCTCGAGGGGCATTGCTGGGTCAGATGACGAGTCTGTTTAACATTTGAGGAACCGCCGGCCTGTTTTTCCACAGTGGCTGCCCTGTTTTCCCGTTCCCTTTAGCCAGGCTCGAGGGCTCTGATCTCTTCACCTCCTCTCCGCTCTTTGTACCTTTAAGAGTCTTGAAAGATGGGACCCCGTTGCCTCTTCCAGGAGTCAGTACCGTTTGGAAAAGGCACTTGTCCCAGAGACATTTCCTAACCACTGACTCTAAGCGAGCCCCCACCCCACCTCTCCTTCACTCCTGCCCCCCACCCCCCGCCATTTTGCATCCCACCACAGCCTCATCAGAAATGACCTGGTTCATTTTCAATGTGCCAGTTATGTGTTCGTTCCCCCCCCCCCCCCCCACCACCAGAGCAGGGACTGGGCTGGTCTTACTTCTTTTTTAGGTTTTTTAAGTTTTTTTTTTTTTTTTTTTTTTAAGTCATCTCTACACCCAACCTGGGGCTCAGACCCACAATCCCAAGATCAAGAGGCACACGCTCCTCTGACTGAGCCACCCAGGCGCCCTGGGACTAGGCTTGTCTTAACTGCTATGGGTTTTCCTTGAACTTGGCACTAAATCGATGCAAACAAATACTGGTTGGATGAATCCCCCCACCCCCCACCCCCAGAGGCTCACCTATGCCAAAGGAATGCGGGGCTCTAAGACACTCCCAGATCCGGGAAATCCAATGTGGGGTTTGTACCCTCAACATTATTGGGTATCAGAGGGCTTTGGCCACCCTGCCTGACCTAGCGTGGGAGGCCACTGGGCCAGGGCTGGTATTTCTTGGCCCCTCTCTCAGCCACAGGCCAGAGGTACAGGCTTGGCCTTGAGTTAGGGCAGCCACTTCCTTAACACCTGCAGGGTTCTAACGCATGCGAGGAATTTTCGAATGAATGACGAGGGATTTAGAATAAAACTGCCTGCAATTAGCCTCCTGGAGGAGAGGGAGGCGGAGAGGGAGGAGGAGGCGGGGGGTCAGAGGCTGAGGGTAGAGGTGAGGTCACCTGGGGTCAGGGGTCAGCCCTAGGTCTCCAAGGGAAAGCAATCCTAGTGTTTCCAAACCTCAGACCACGCCCATTCATGGGTCGGAAAATCGATTTAATGGGACGCCAGTTCATTTGTATAAAATGCAAGAATACATAAGGCCAAAATGGAAAGTATTAGAAAAAAGTCAATTTGGGGGGTTGCAAACATTGTGTGTGTGTGTGTGTGTGTGTGTGTGTGTGTGTGTGTTTTAAATAGAAGAAGAAAACAGAACAGAGAATAAAATGAGTAGAATAGGAAAGGAAGAAAATATGGTTGGTGGGTGGCAATTAATTTTTTTTTTTATGTTTATTTATTTCTGAGGCGGAGAGAGACAGAGCACGAGTTGGGGAGGGGCAGAGACAGAGGGAGACACAGAATCCGAAGCTGGCAGCCCAGAGCCCGACGCGGGGCTCGAACTCACAAACCGTGAGATCATGACCTGAGCCGAAGTCGGTCGCTCAACCGACTGAGCCACCCAGGCGCCCCCAATTAATTTTTTTTTTTTTTAATGAAAGAATAAGGGCGTCTCGGTGGCTCAGTGGGTTAAGCGTCTGACTCTTGATTTCGGCTCAGGTCATGATCTCACAGTTCGTGAGTTTGAGCCCCACGTCACGCTCTTCATTGACAGCGCGGAGCCTGCTTGGGATTGTTTCTCTCTCTGCCCCTCCCCTGCCTGCTCGCTCTCTCTCTCAAAAAATTAAAAAAAAAAACAACCCTCAAATATATACTAAAACATGAAAGAATAGAATAAAATAGGTCAGAAAATATAAACGTGGTGGGTTTTGCAACAAGCTTTGTTTTTACAACATCAATGTGTTGGACAGAATATAATAGCTTTGAATAGACTCCAGAATTTACCAGAAAAAAATTAATCTGGTGGGTTACGACCAGCTAATGTTTTATAAATTTTGTTTTTATATGAAACAAAATAATAGAATAAAGTAAGTCCACTAAGCATAACGGGAAAATGAATTCAGAAGGTTGCAATGAATATAATTTTTCAATTTTTTAACATTTTCATTTATTTATTTTTTTTTAATTTTTTTTTCAACGTTTATTTATTTTTGGGACAGAGAGAGACAGAGCATGAACGGGGGAGGGGCAGAGAGAGAGGGAGACACAGAATCGGAAGCAGGCTCCAGGCTCTGAGCCATCAGCCCAGAGCCAGATGCGGGGCTCGAACTCACGGACCGCGAGATCATGACCTGGCTGAAGTCGGACGCTTAACCGACTGCGCCACCCAGGCGCCCCAACATTTTCATTTATTTTTGAGAGACAGAGACAGAGGGTGAGCTGGGGTGGGGCCGAGAGAGAGGGAGGCACAGAATCCGAAGCAGGCTCCAGGCTCTGAGCTGTCGGCACAGAGCCCGACGTGGGGCTCAAACTCATGAACCGAGAGATCACGACCTGAGCCGAAGTCGGACGCTCAACCGACTGAGCCACCCAGGCGCCCCTGTGACGAACATTTTTAAACGAATACAGTAAGTAGAATACAGTAAAACAGAAAGTACCAGCAGGCATGTGTCATGGATAAGTATTAGTCCACGACACGATTTCTCTTTCACAGACCTAGACGTAGATGCAAACACAGGTTGTATTCTCTGTCACGATATTAAAATCTATGTGTTTGTGACACGCTCTTCCAAAGGAGCCAGCCAGGCGCCCCTGAAATCTACGATTTAACCATGAGTTACGGTTTAAAAAACAAGAAGAAGAAAGTATATGTGACAGATACTGTACGTGGCCCACAAAGCCTAAAATATTTGTTACCAGTTTCTTTATGGAAAACGTGTGCCAGCTTGTGGCGGAGAGCAACTCTCCTGTGTAAGTCCAGGAAGAAAGGTCGTCCGGATGTCTGGATGTTCCTTCTAGCCCTTTTCTGACATCTAACACATAGAAACTATGTAAACATCCATCTCGTAGAGGGGGGCTGCCTGAAGAAATAAACTATAAACTATTTTGCGACACGCTCAGTGGCCATGGTGAAAACACACCAGAACAACAGGTGTGTTGATACAAATGCATCTCAAGCCCCGAATGCTGAGCTAGAAAAGCCAGTTGCTGGAGAACGTGGACAGCTTGATTTATTTAAAGCATTAAAATATGTAAAACAGGATTGTGTACTTCTCCCCCAAGCAGATGCATTTCTACGTAATATGAAAGTTGACATGAGGGGCACCTGGGTGGCTCGGTTGGTTGAGCATCTGACTCTTGATATCAGCTCAGGTCTTGATTTCAGGGTCGTGAGTTCAAGCCCCGTGCTGGGTATGAAGCCTGCCTAAAAAAAAATAGAAGAGAAGAGAAGAGAAGAGAATAGAAGAGAAGAGAAGAGAAGAAAAAAGGGAAAAGAAAAGTAAACTTCATGCGAGAATGACAGATGCCAGTCCGGAAAAGAAGGGGAGGGGAAAATGGGGCAAAGCACCCAGAAGTCACCCAATTTCAGTCAAATCAGTAACGTTTCCTTTCTTCCACTGGTTAGAAGACACATTTGTGCTTGTTACATTATTCTTTCTAAAAAAAATATTTTTTAAGTTTATTTATTTATTTTTGAGACAGAGAGAGAGAGAGAGAGAGAGAGAGAACGCAGGGGAGAGGGAGGGAGAGAATCCCAAGCAGGCTGTGTGCGCTCAGCGCAGAGCCCAGTGCGGGCCTTGAACTCATGAACCGTGAAATCATGACCTGGGCTGAAACCAAGAGCTGGACACTTCACCGGTTGAACTGCCCAGGCACCCCGCTATGTGATTCTTTACACGCTTTTTTCTGAGACAATAATCTGGCGTAGGTCCCTCCGTGTATGTCGTAGGAGAACAAATGTGTAGGTACAACAAACTGAAATTTCCGTGACATTCCGTGAAATTCGGGATATTGCCCTTTGCAGGTGGGGTTGCCGCCTGGGCAAGTGTGAGGCACTTTGGGGAAAAAACTAGCAAATTCCTTCTTCTTCTTGCATGGGGGTTACAAGCGAGTTGACTTGATATTAATTCACAGTTGCATATTTGCTCTGTGGGGTATTCTGTGTCTGAGTTTATTTTTTTTTATTTTTTTATTTTTATTTTTTTTTTCAACGTTTATTTATTTTTGGGACAGAGAGAGACAGAGCATGAACGGGGGAGGGGCAGAGAGAGAGAGGGAGACACAGAATCGGAAGCAGGCTCCAGGCTCCGAGCCATCAGCCCAGAGCCTGACGCGGGGCTCGAACTCACGGACCGCGAGATCGTGACCTGGCTGAAGTCGGACGCTTAACCGACTGCGCCACCCAGGCGCCCCTGAGTTTTTTTTTTTTTTTTTTAATCTGCAGATATGGGGCGCCTGGGTAGCCCGACTTCAGCACTTTCTCTCTCTGCCCTTCCCCCATTCACACCGTCTCTCTCTCTCTCTCAAAAATGAATAAATGTTTTAAAAACTTAAGATAAATAAATAAATAAATATCCGCTGATATGATAAACCCCCCATTTCAGGATGAAGAGGGCCAGGGGTGGGAGGACGGCATTGGGGAGGGGCCCATGGGGGCCTCGACTAGAGCTTGGTTTTATTTATTTATTGGTTATTTTATTTATTGGAGTGTATTTGTTTACCTTGAGAGAGACACTGTCAGTGTGGAGCCCGATGCGGGGCCCGAACTCAGGAACCATGAGATCAGGACCCGAGCCAAAATCAAGAGTCGGACACTTAACCGACGGAGCCACCCAGGCACCCCTATTTTTTTGGTTTTAAATTGTGGTAAAATATACATAAAATTTACCACTTAACCATTGGTATCAAATACATTCACATAGCTGTGCGACACTGATATATTTTTAAATTTTTTATTATTTCTTTAAGTTTGTTAATTTAGGGGCGCCTGGGGGGCTCAGTCGGTTAAGCGTCCGACTTCGGCTCAGGTCATGATCTCGCGGTCCGTGAGTTCGAGCCCCGCGTCAGGCTCTGTGCCGACGGCTCAGAGCCTGGAGCCTGTTTCAGATTCTGTGTCTCCCTCTCTCTGACCCTCCCCCGTTCATGCTCTGTCTCTCCCTGTCTCAAACATAAATAAACGTTAAAAAAAAATTTTTTTTTAAGTTTGTTAATTTATTTTGAGAGAGAAAGAGTGTGTACTCAAGCAGGAGAGAGAGAGAGAGTTCCAAGCAGGCCCCACACTCAGCACGGAGCCCAACACAGGGCTCGAACCCACAAACCGTGAAATCGTGACCTGAGCCGAAATCAAGGGTCAGGTGCTCAACCAACTGAGCCACCCAAGCGTCCCCTGATACTTTATTCCTTAAATGAGCAGCGATCTGGAACAAATCAGGAGAATTTGTAAACGCTGATGAAGCAGGTTGTGGGAACGCGGCAGCGGGGTGCTAGGCTCTGGGGGCGGGGGCAGCCCTGATGTGTAATGTTTACCAACTTCCCTGGTGAAAATACTCCCATCAGAGCCAGCTTCAAGCGACCAACTCGATGTCACTAATGGGGATTCGGAGGGACGTTTGCAAGTATTTTTGGCACGATTTTTTCCCTCTCTCTCTTTTTGGTATGCTGAAAGGGAACACACACACACACACACACACACACACACACACTTGTAAAAGTATCAAGTTCCTCTGCAAGAAGATACCGGAAGCCAGCAAACGTGGAGAGCGATGATTCTAAGCCCACCCCACATCACGTTGAATCCTTTAGAATATTGTTCACAAATAAAAAGTAAAACGTCACCCAAGCCACTCAGTAAATATAATATGTGACTTTATCTGCAACCCAGCAGCTAAGTTGATAGAATGGCTGCCTTTTGAGGCATTTATTGAAACACGTTACATAATTTCAACTCTACAGTTTTCTTAAATTTTTTTTTTCAATGTTTATTTATTTTTGGGACAGAGAGAGACAGAGCATGAACGGGGGAGGGGCAGAGAGAGAGAGACACAGAATCGGAAACAGGCTCCAGGCTCTGAGCCATCAGCCCAGAGCCCGACGCGGGGCTCGAACTCACGGACCGCGAGATCGTGACCTGGCTGAAGTCGGACGCTTAACCGACTGCGCCACCCAGGCGCCCCTCAACTCTACAGTTTTCTTTTCGTAATTCAGAGCCCGGAATATTTTCTCCTAAAGTCTGAACTACTTGGGCAAACCCTAGGTCTCTGGCAAGACATCTCCTGTCTTCTAGAAATCCAATGACCAGGGGCGACTGGGTGGCTCAGGTGGTTGAGCACCTGCCTCAGCTCAGGTCATGATCTCATGGTTTGTGACTTCGAGCCCCACATTGGGCTCTCTGCGGTCAGCATGGAGACTGCTTGGGATCCTCTGTCCCCCTCTCTGTCTGCCCCTCCCCTGCTCACATGGGCGTGCTCTCTCTCTCTCTCTCTCTCTCTCTCTCTCAAAAATAAATAAACATTAAAAGAAGAAACAAAGTGGGGCTCCTGGGTGGCTCAGTCGGTTAAGTGTCCGACTTCAGCTCAGGTCATGCTCTCACAGTTCACGGGTTCGAGCCCCGCGTCAGGCTCTGTGCTGACAGCTCGGAACCTGGAGTCTGCTTCGGGTTCTGTGCCTCCCTCTCTCTCTGCTCCTCCCCTGCTCACGCTCTGTCTTCTCTCCCTCTCAAAAATAAATAAACATTAAAAAAGAAAGAAGGAAGGAAGGAAGAAAGAATCCAAGGTCCAGAGAAGTCAAGCCACTTATTCAGGGTCACACAGCAAGTAAGCAATGGAGGTGGGGGTAAACCAGGGTCTTGTGGATTTCAAAGGCTTCTTTTGCAGAGGAGGAAACTGATAGTCAGAAAGGCAAAGGGAATTGAGTAAAGGAAGCTGGGAGGCGATGCCAGGCTTTTGGCTGCTAAATCCCCAAGGCTCCAGATCCTACCTCGGGGCCTCCTACTTAGGAGAGTCCCAGCGGTTCCAGGCTTGCAGGAGCTATGGTGGAGGAACGTTAGGCAGGCGAGCGGATCCCGTGGCCGTGACCCCTCACGGTTGCCCATCCTCCCCGATTGCAGAACCCTCTGTTGGTGGAGGCTGAGAAGAAAGTCTCGTACAATTGCTGCATCCAGGGGACCATCCGCCTTCAGATCCAGATGGAAAAGAACATCTTCGCACCGGGGGAGGGAATTGTCTTCACCACGGAGATCAGCAACCACACCGGCAAGCGCATCAAGACGGTGGTCTTCGCCCTCTACGCCCACGTGCGGTACGAGGGCTTCACCCCCAAGGCGGAGCGGCGGTCGCGGGAGGACAGCAGCGAGCTGCTCCGGCAGGAGGCCAACACCCAGATCGCGCCCTTCGACACCACCAAGATCGTCAGCACCCTCAACCTCCCGCAGGTGCTGTCCGTGAGCAGCGGCACCCGGGACGGCGAGATCATGAGCACCTGCTATGAGCTGGTCAGCACGGTCCATCTGCCGTGGTCCCTGACCTGTGTGAAGGCCAAGGTTCCCATCATCGTCACCCGTGCGCCCGTGGATACCGCCGGCTGCCAGCCGCTGGAGGGGGCAGCGTTACCC
The DNA here is from genome assembly GCF_018350155.1 of Leopardus geoffroyi. Classification (NCBI taxonomy): domain Eukaryota; kingdom Metazoa; phylum Chordata; class Mammalia; order Carnivora; family Felidae; genus Leopardus; species Leopardus geoffroyi. The sequence continues at coordinate 3,633,376 of NC_059331.1, read as the reverse complement.
GCGAGCCAGGAGTGCCAGAATTAAGCGCCCAAACTTCTAAATATTAAAAGTTTTATTGGACGGTATGAGCAGCCCTTTCTTTGTCTCGTAAGACAGGCTTCAGATGAGTCACAGTGGATGGGGCGGGACATGCCTGAACCTCCTTCGCACACCGCAGCCACTTAGGTATCGCTTTCTCCCGATGGCCAGGAGAAGACCAGGGGAAGGGACAAGACCTGGCAGTCGTCCCCGCCCCGGTTGGCGCTCCAGACCCATTTCCTGGCTGGGCTCTTACAGTGCCTAGACCTGGGGTCCACGGCTGGGGTGGTTCAGCCCTCTGGGCATACCAGCAACGTGCAGTCGTAAGGGCTGTCCCCACGGAGGGGAACAGGGGCTACTCCGAGCATGGCGGGGGGGGGGAAATGGGGGCCAGAGATGTGGCTCACTGTCCTGCAATGCCCAGGATGGCCTCACCCCAGAGGATGACCCAGCCCCAACGGTCCACAGTGCCAAGGGGGAGAAACCTTGCGTTCGTCATTTGGGCGTAAAATTGAGTTTCATCCGTAGCTCACACTGGACACCAGAATAAATCCCCGGTGGGTCAGGCGGTGCAAATCAGGGTGACCCCTCCAGTCTTTGTGAGTTACCTCCTCTCTCCCTCCCGCTTGTTGTGTGTATTTAAATGTTTACTTATTAATTTATTTATTTATTGACAGAGAAAGAGAGAGAGAGAGAGCAGGGGAGGAGCAGGGAGAGAGGGAGACAGAGTCCCAAGCACGCTCGTCACCGTCAGCACAGAGCCCAATGCGGGGCTCAAACCCACGAACCATGAGATCATGACCTGAGCTGAAACCAAGCGTTGGACACTTTAACCGACTGAGCCACCCAGGTGTCCCTTGAGCCACCCAGGTGCCCCTTGATGCGTGTATATAAATGTGTGCAGTATCCCAGGACCTCAGTAGGTCAGATGATTATGGGATGCAGAGTCTCCTGGAGGTCAATGGAATCCCCTAACCCAGTGAGTCTCACCCATCGTGGCTCTGCCCCCAGGGGACACTGGGTGAGGTCTGGGGGCATTTGTGGTTGTCATGACTACGAGTGCTCCCGGGCGTTGAGTGGGCGGGGGGTCAGGAATGTGACTCAACATCCCTAGTGAACAGGGTTGCCCCCACAATCAAGAAAATCTGGCCCCGGGGCGCCTGGGTGGCGCAGTCGGTTGAGCGTCCGACTTCAGCCAGGTCACGATCTCGCGGTCCGTGAGCTCGAGCCCCGCGTCGGGCTCTGGGCTGATGGCTCAGAGCCTGGGGCCTGTTTCCGATTCTGTGTCTCCCTCTCTCTCTGCCCCTCCCCCGTTCATGCTCTGTCTCTCTCTGTCCCAAAAATAAATAAACGTTGAAAAAAAAATTTTTAAAAAAGAAAATCTGGCCCCAACAGACTCTTAACTACAGACAACAAACTGCTGATTACCGGAGGGGGGGGGGGGGGATGGGTGAGATAGGTGACGGGGAGGAGTGTATTTGTTGTGATGAGCACTGGGTGATGTACACGAGTGTGGAATCACTATCCTGTGCACCTGAAACTCATATCACACTGTATGTTAACTAAGTGAAATTTAAATAAAAACTTAAAAAAAAAAAAAAAAAAGAAAAAGAATGATCTGGCCCCAAATGTCAGCCCTGCTGAAGGGGAAAGGCCCTAGGCTGGGGAAATCCATGGGGGCAGGTGGCTGCCAAGTCCCGGGGTTGGGTCTGAGGGCCCCTTACCCAAGTCAGGGCCTGTCCCTCCTACACTCACAGCCTCCCAGGGCTACCCCTCTCAGGGCAGACGTCAAAGTCCTCCGGGCATATGGCCTGCACATCGGGCCCATGTCACATCCATGACCATCAGTCACCGGCACCTGACCTCCCCTACATTCTGTCCTCCCTGCAAATAAAACTCCAGGATGCCTCGTTAAATTTGAATTCCAGAAGGACAGTAATATTTTAGCATAAGTACGTCCCATTGCCTTACTCGGGATATACTTAGGCTTAAAAAAAATCATGCGTTGTTTATCTGATATTCCGGTTTAACTGGGTGTCCTGTATCTTATCTGGCAATCTGCTTCCTCAAGCAACCAGGAGACTCTGAACACAAATCAGGCACTTCGGTCCATTGGGTCCCCTCGGCACTCACCCTGGCCCACCAGGCTCTGCGCGGCCAGGAACGAAGGAACGACTTCCCTGATGTCACGCCAGATTCTTATTCTTCTCCCGCTGCTCAGATCTTTGGCTTCTGTCTTCTTCAAAGCCACATCATCCATACCTCCTCTTTCAGGAAGCCTTCCAGACATACCAGGCAGCACCTCTCACCCTCCTCGGGTCCTGAAACATGGGTGACCGTCAAGCGTCATTTCTGCAGACGATAAGTGCAAATAATAACAGAAATGACGGGGACAATAATAAGACCCTGGCAAGGACTGGCTCATTTTCCATCAGGGTTTCCTACTTCCTCCTGGGCACATGGCTGGACTACATTTCCCAGTATCCCTTGCAGTTAGGTGTGGCCACGTGATTGGCCTGGCCAATGGGAGGTAAGATGATCATGGCCAATGGCCCTGTGACTGATCTGGTTAAGCGACGGAAGTCACTTCAGGGCCAGATCCACACTACAAACTTGCCATAGGAACCTTGTTCTCTCTCTCCCCTTTTGCCAGCTGCTTGCAGAGGAGTGTTTGGAGGGGAGCTGCCCCAGGACACTTGATTCGCGCTTGACTGGTGCAAACGCAAGGAATAAAACTTTATTGAATAAACAACAAATAACAATAAATAAATAACAAGTTGAAATTTGCTTATTCCAGCCATTGGTGTACCCTAGGATTTCTCCGCGTCTGCTACTCTGATTATTTTTGTAATGTTTAGTTTTTGAGAGAGAGAGAGCACAAGCAGGGGAGGTGCAGGGGGGGTGGGAACAGAGAATCAGAGGCAGGCTCCGCGCTGTGTCAGCACAGAGCCTGATGCAGGGTTCAAATTCACAAACCCGTGAGATCCTGACCTGAGCCGAGGTCGGCCGCTCCACCGACTGAGCCGCCCGGGCGCCCCTAGTCTACTCTTATCATACAAGTAGCTATATTTATGGAGGCCTTTGGACATTTGGGGGGGCATGGACTCAATGTGGCCACAGCCAAACCTGTCACGTCACCTTCTCCCCACCCTGCACCACCGGTTCAGTCCTCAGCTCCCACGTCGATGAAGTTACCTGAGTCGCTTATCCCCCCAAATTCTGTTTGTTTTACTTCCTCAGCAACTCTGTTAACCTGACCCGAATCCAGACCACCATCGGTGCTTACGTGGACGACTGCAGTGGCTGCTTCCCAAGTGGGCGTACGTTCACCTCTGCCGTTTCGTCCATTGTCCACACGGCAGGCAGAGAGCGAGCCTCTCAAAACGGAATTGTGATGACTGGAGAAGCCCCGCCCCCATGGCTCTTGGCTGGAGGCTTTAGTTCCTGGCCACCTGGGCTCCCTGGCAGGGAGGCCACGGTGACTTTTGTGACCGAGTCTCAGAGTGTTGGACACAATCGCTTCTGCCATATTTTGTTTGTAAGAAACAACTCACTCGGGGGGCGCCTGGGTGGCGCAGTCGGTTGAGCGTCCAACTTCAGCCGGGTCACGATCTCGCGGTCCGGGATTTGGAGCCCCGCGTCGGGCTCTGGGCTGATGGCTCAGAGCCTGGAGCCTGTTTCCAATTCTGTGTCTCCCCCTCTCTCTGCCCCTCCCCCGTTCATGCTCTGTCTCTCTCTGTCCCAAAAATAAATAAAAAAACGTTGAAAAAAAATTAAAAAAAATAAAAATAAAAAAAAGAAACAGCTCACTCGGTCCAGCCCACACTCACAGGGAAGAGAATTAGGCTCCACCTTTGTAAAGGAGTATCGGGGTGCCTGGGGGGCTCAGTCGGTTAAGCATCCGATTTCGGCTCAGGTCATGATCTCACGGCTGGTGAGTTCGAGCCCCGCGTCGGGCTCTGTGCTGACCGCTCCGAGCCTGGAGCCTGCTTCCGATTCTGTGTCTCCCTCTCTCTCTGACCCCTCACTGCTCATGTCTCTCTCTCTCTCAAAAATAAACATAAAAAATTTTTTTTTTTTTAAATAAAGAAGTGTCAAAACACTATGGAGGGGCGCTTGGGTGGCTCAGTTGGCTAAGTGCCTGACTCTATTTCAGCTCAGGTCATGATCTCACGGTTTGTGAGTCTGAATCCCAAGTCGGGCTCCAGCCTGCTTGGGATTCTCTCTCCCACTCTCTCAAAATAAATAAATAAACTTAAAAAAAGAAAACATTTGTGGATGTTTTTTGTTTGCTTTTTTTTTTTTTTTTTTTTTTTTTACTTTAAACTCTACACCTGACACGGGACCTGAACTCATGACCTGGAGAGGGAGAGTCACACGCTCTACAGCCTGAGCCAGCCAGGCATCCCTTTGGGTGTATTTTTTTTTTTTTTCAACGTTTATTTATTTTTGGGACAGAGAGAGACAGAGCATGAACGGGGGAGGGGCAGAGAGAGAGGGAGACACAGAATCGGAAACAGGCTCCAGGCTCCGAGCTATCAGCCCAGAGCCCGACGCGGGGCTCGAACCCATGAACTGTGAGATCACAACCTGAGCCGAAGTTGGACGCCCAACCAACTGAGCCCCCCAGGCGCCCCTATAATACCCAAGCTTTACATGGTTCTCACTGTGCCCCAGGCACCAAGCCGAGCTGTGGACTGCCCCGCTTAATCCTCCCCATCATCTGTGAATCAGGACAACAGCCATCAAGGGTCATCACTGCCCCCATTTCACAGACCAGGCAGCAGAGGCTCACAAAACCAGGATGAGATCCCCTAACCACCGCTCAGCAGCGCGTCGGCTAAGGAGGAAGGGACGCATCTCAGAGGTGCAGAGCTGAGGCAGGTGACCGGCTGGCCAGCGGCCCTCAGCATCAGTGGGTGGCCAAGCCGAGATGGGGACCCAGGGTGGTCTGAGCCCGTCCTGGGGGCTGCGGGTGTGAGTCCTCATTTACCTCTCCCCTGGGCACCAGCGCCCTTTCCTGTAAAGCTTACAGGGCATCATGGAAGCAGCCGGAAATGGCGGTGCCCGAGCAGGGCTGGGAGTCTGAACCACAGGCTCTCCGGACGTGGGCTTTCTCATCTGTACAATCTGTAAGGAATTATTACACTTAAAATAATGTGACTACTGATGATCGCCATGACGGCTTTTAAATGTGAATTGTTATCACTCACCGTGGCACAACTTGACATGTGGGGCTGGATCACTCTCTGTGGGGGCTTCCCTGGGGACTGTGGGGGCTGGGCAGCATCCCTGGCCCCACCCCCTCCACGCCGGGAGCACCCCGAGTAGGAACGACTGCAAATGTCTCCAGACACCCCAAGTGGAGGCAGAATCCCTGAGAGTTTTGAAGGCAGCATTGCCCCAGGTGGCAAAACCCCTGTCCGCGTTATAGGGTCGAAGTCTATGTGGAGTTAGTGTATCTGACAGAGTCAATGCTAATGAGATTCCCAGCTCTGCTATTTATATGCTGTGTGACCTTGGCTGAGTCACTTCCGTCTCTGAGCCGCAGTATCCCCACCTGTAAAACTCGAGTTCATCATTCATCCCTCCTTCCCAAAGATGCAGGATTAAACAGCCTACGTCTATAAACGCGTCGGCCAAAGTAAGCACTCGCCCCCCAGATACTTTTGTCACCGCAGCTGGGGGCTTCTGGAAGATTCTGACGCACAATGGCGGCCGGGCTCCTGCCCCCTCCCCGCCGCCGTCGGCTGCCTGCCTCCCCTCTGGGCCCCAGATTCAGGAGACCACACAGGCGGGCGTTGGGAACACTTCCTGTGCGGTGGCCTGTGGTACCCACTGGGACAGGTGGGCCAACGGGAGAACACAGCTGGGACCACCCCACTTCCTGCCCCGGGGGGAGGTGCTTCTCACGTTCCTTCGCCCCCACCCCCAAAGTAACACCCCCCAGCCCCCCAGGAACCCAAGCCACTGCACCAGCTGCAGCCGCCAACTCAGGGGACATAGGACAGGCGGGGCCCAGCAGCTGCCACCACGGAGCCTGCCCCGCTGGGAATGTCCTCCCCCCTGCTGCTGCCACCTCCGGCATTCCGATCCCAAGGGGGTGACCTGGCCTCCCCCGTGTCCAGGACATGTGAGCCCTGAGCGGGCAGGGGGGCTGGGGGGGGGGGTGTTCTTTTGCCATCCTGGGTGACAGGAGACCCTCTCTGGCCGGAACCCCCAGATCCCAGGTGCCTCCACTGCTCACCTCAAGGGACTGTTCGAGGGGGAAGGGGCCGGTTGCCAGGACAACAGCCCCCCACCTCTGCCTGTGAACAAAGGGGCAGCCGGGAGAGCCAAGAACGGGGTGTTCTTTCCCCACCAACGTGACTGGCACATCCTGGCAGCTGACGCCTGGCGGTCCAGGCCCTGAGCTGCTGGGCCTGGCCACCCCAGACAAGGCCACTCAGTGTAGGGGCAGCGGGGGGTGGCTGTGGCCCTGAGGGATCTAGTTCCTGGTCAACCGCCCCTAGGCCTCTGTCCTTCCGGCACATTCTGACGAGGAAGTCAGCCCGCTCTGCCTGCAGGACTTCACAGAAAGGCCAGGGGGCCTCAGATGTCTGGCTCTGAGCTGGACGGGCCACCGGAGCTGGGTGGAAAGAGGCCACACAGAGCCCTTCCCTCTGCCGGGACCCCTGGCCTGGCATTCTGGGGCTGGCGGTGCCCAGTGGGACCTGACCGGCCCGGGAGGGGCCGGCCCAGGGGACAGTGGGTCTCAGAGCTGCTCCCCTCCCCCCAAGCCCGTACCTCCGTGCAGGGGACAGCGGGCAGCTGGCGCCATGAGGGCGGGGGGGGGGGGGGGGGGCGGGGACAGGCCAGGGCCTGCATGTTAAAAGACCCCCGGTTTCCCGCGGCGAGCCGGCACAAGGAGACAAAACCTTGCCTTCTGGCCATCGGGCCACAGTTGGTCAGACTGTCCAGCCACTGGCTGGAGCTGAGTCGCTAGGGAAGACGTAGGCAGGTCTGCTGCGGCTGGGGTGTGGCTCCCAGGAAAAATACAGGACGCGCAGCGAAACGAACATTTCTTAGCATGAGTATGTCCCTTACGATATTGGGGTCATACTTATGCTAAAAACTATTCATTGTGTATCTGGAATTCACATTTAACTGGGTATCCTGTAATTTTACTCGATAAATCTGCAACCCACGGGCTCTCAAAGAGGCAAAACTAAACTCACCAACGCCCTCCCAAACTCATTCCTCCGCTGGTCCCAGCCCCGGGGAGGGCCTAGGTGGCCTCCGCCCCCCTGGGTCCCTCGCCACAGGCGCGAGTCAACCTCACCTTCTGAACCATGGCCTGTCCACTCCCTGCCGTGGTCTCTCCCACCTACCCCCACCCTCCCTGCAGGCCTGGTCATGGGCCATCAGCTCCCGCCTACCCTGCCCTCACCCCTGCCTTTCTCTGCCTCTTGAAGACTCCACCCCCCTCCCCAGAGACCTAAACAGGGCCTCCCTCCTCTCAATCCCCCGTTTCAACGATAAAGGCCGAAAGCTTCTGCTTGATGAAGCCCCTTCCTCAGCAGAGCTCCAAGCAACCCCTACTCCTGGTTCCCAGCCCCCTCTCCCAGAAGGCGCCGTGGTTTCCCAAAAGCTTCCTGCTTGTTCAAGACCCCAGCTATGCCCCCACCTGAGTCAGGTGCCCCTCTTCTCCGCCCACAGCCCTCCAGGGCTCCCACCTCCGCCTCTCCCCACCCCACCGGGGTGTAAGCCCAGGTCCTCCCCTAGCCTACCTGCCTCGTCCCCTCCCTCTCTCCCCGCCCTGGATTGCTCTGCTCTGGCCACTTGGGCGGGCCTCTTCGCCCTTCTTCCAACACAGCAGTCCAGTGCTGCCCCAGGACCTTTGCACAGGTATTCCTGTTGCCTGGAGTACACCTCATCCGGACGGCCATTTTCTGTTTCACCACTGTTCAGCAAAGCACACAAGAGGTGTTTACTACACACTTCCTGAATGAGTAATTCATCACGGTGCCTGGAATGTCCTCCTGTATTGCCCTTTCCTCCTTTCTATGACTTCCGCCTTTTCTGTAAGACTTCCCTCAAGCAGGTGAGCTCGTTTTCCCCTTCCTGATTTCCTTTATCCATAAGGCGGCCCAAGACATTTTCCAATGCTCCCTCCCACCCGCCCTTGCTGACCATGCTTCAGAACCTTCTGTGGCTCCCTAATGTCCTCAGGGCTCCTATCAGCCTGGCCCTGACCGAACTGTCGGACTTGGTCTCTCTTCCCTGACACCCTGCCCCCACCACATTCTACCCTCCAGCCTCTCACTCTGCACCTTCACACTCTCTGTTCCCTGTGCCTGGAATACCTCTCCAGGGCCTTCACCTGCCTGATGCTGATTCCTCTCTCTCAGGACTCGGCCTAGACGTTACTTCCTCCTGGAGGCTTCCCAGGACCACCCACAGCCTGGGTCCAGCCCTCCTCTGGGCTCCACTGTGCCTGTGTAGCTCCAACGCGGCCCAATCGCCTCTATTTTTGACCCTTGGGCACCAGAGCCAACTTACTCGTCAGACCCAGGAGACCCAGGACCCATGACACTTTTAAGGGCCCGTGGAAATGGTTCTTTTCAACTTATCTTACGATCAGAAGAAAAGAATGAATGCAATACCAGTGCAGTTGTAAGAGGTCATTTGCAATATTTTTTTCATGGAGGGAGGGACTCCAAAGTGCCTTAGGGCTGTGAAAGTCTTTTTTTTTTTTTTTAAGTTTATTTATTTTGAGAGAGAGAGAGAGACAAAGCAAGCGTGAGCAGGGGAGGGAGGGGCAGAGAGAGAGAGGGAGAGAGAGAATCCCAAGCAGGATCTGCGCTGTCAGTGCAAAGCCTGATGCGGATGAGGCTCAAACTCATGAATCGCGAGATCAAGACCTGAGCGGAAATCAAGTTAGACGCTTAACCCACTGCGCCACTCAAGCGCCCCAGTGCTGTGAAAATCTTAATGGAGCCCTTCTAGTCCCTGGCAAGTGTCTCCCTACTGGGTTATAAGTGCCTTGAAGGTGGTAGAGGCTGAATCCCCAGGGCTGCAGAGCACGAGCCTGGTACACAGCAGGTGCTTAATAATTGTTTGCTGAATGACTGAATATGCAGTGAATCACTAGGTCCTCACAGCCAGGCCTGACCTGGCTCACACATAATAAAAGATGCTTGATAAATGGATGGATGGATGGATGGATGGAAGGAGGGAAGGGTCAGACTGGATGGAGGGGACACCTGGGCCAAGCAGAGACCAATCTGGGACCAGCAGCGCCACCTAGTGGCACAACGCTGGTCAGTCTCTCCTTCCTCTAGGCTCGGCGCAAAAGAATGGGAGTTTTCAGAGCTTTTCCACTGGAAAGTGTGCCTAGAGAAGAGGGAGGGGAAGCCGGGAGGAGGAGGAGGAGGAGGAGGAGGAGGGTACATTGAGATCTCAGACAAATTCCAACTACCGATTTCTGGTTTTTCGACCTGGAACATCACCTCTTTGACCCTCAGCTTCCTCATCCAGAAAATGGGGGAAATTAAAAGCAGGCCTTTGAATAATGTAATAAAATAGCTCAGAAAACAGTATGTTTCTCACCTCCCACCCTGGGAATAATCCTGGACAGGTGTTGCCCTCAAGGAGCCCACCCAGGCGAGGAGGTGACAGAGGGAGGACGTGGCTGGGGCAGAGAGAGGGAAGTGAGTTTGGGGGTAGAGTTGTCGGATTTAGCAAAAACAAAAACAGAAAAATAAAAAGGATGCCCAGCTCAGTTTGAATTTCCGGTCAGCAAGGAATCATTTTTGAACGCTGAGTATATCCCAAACAGTGCACGGGATATACTTATACCCCCCCCTCCCCGCCTCAAATGTATTCCTGGCTGACCAGAAACTCAAATTGAAGTGGACATCCTCTATTTTGTCCGGGAGCCTTCGCCTGGGGGAGACTGAGGAGGTGGGCAGGAAGACTTCCAGGAGGAGGAGGCAGTGGTGCCGAAAAGCGAGCACTAAGCCTCTGGTCGTGTAGCTGCTGCTGGTGGTGCGGTCCCCTCCCCCACCCACATACGCACATGCACAATGGCCAACGCCCCGGCTTGCCCCTGGCGGAGAGCTGAACGTGGGGGTTGAGCACCGCGCTAGGGAAGAAGGTGGGCATGGCCGTTCTCCTTTCCTTCAAAAGTTGTGCTACCAGACATTACCTCCAGTGACTCTTGAACTGTGTGACCTTAGACAACTCACTTAACCTCTCTGAGCTTTATCCATCCCAGGACTCTTCTCCTCCATTACCCCCTCATCAACTTCCTGGCGGGGCGTCCAACTTACCAAGCATGGTCTGCCTCAGGGCCTTTGAACGTGCTGTTTTCCCGGATCTCTAGGGGGTCTCTCCTTTTCTCCCTCGCTTCTGCATTAAGAGGCCAATCTGGGAGGCCTCCCTTGCCCACCTTATTAAAAATCACACCCCCATTCTCCCATCTTCAGTCCTTTGCTTTTCTCAGTAACACCACCACCCGACCTACTATGGATTTCACTCATTTCTCGTTTATTGTCTGTCTCTGCCACTGGGTGGTGAGTACCACAAGGCTGGGATCTGGATCTGCAGCTCCAGAAAAATGGCTGAGTGGATGAGTAGGAACGCGAATGGGTAGGAAAAAAAGGCCAGCGGCCGATGTGAAACCTGTGACTGCTGTGGCTGGTTGCTTTAACCCTCGTGGTGTCTCAGACTCACTTGAGAATCTGACGAGCTGCACTTGGTTACTTAGATGCGAACATTCAGTTTCCTGATGTGCGAGAGCCATATGGCGCTGGTGGCCACCATATTGAATGCCACAGAATTCCAGAGCATTCCCAGCGTCTCAGAAAGCTCTACTGCATGGTGCTAGTGTGGTCACTGTCGACAAACCACAGTCACAGATACCAGTTGGTTTTCTTGTTCTTTCCAGGGCTTCAGAGACCCCACCCCACCCCACGTGATGTAGCAAACTTGTGGCTCCTGAGGTGAACACAGCCCCAGTTGGGTTTTGTTTGGTCCAGTGGTTTTTGTAAAAGGCAGAGCACTTTCTTTAGTCTAAAATCTTGGTGGATGTGGGAATCTCTGGGTGGGTGTCCCATAGGGCCACTCTCTGCCACGCTGCCAACGCTTTAGCGGAGGCACTTACTTCCTTCTGGCCCTTGGGACCACCTGAGTGTGAGACTTTGGTTTATAGACCAAGAGGATAAATGATTGGGGGGTGGGGGGGGGGTGCAAACAAATCCAAGTGGTTGCTGCTTTAGGGAGGGGTTGATCCAGGAGTCGGAGATCTGGAAGTTGATCCCTGCACTACCCTTGACCGACCGTCTCTGGGCCTCAGTTTTCTCATCTGTAAAATGGGGATGATAAAGGAACCGTTTGGGAGGATTAAGTGGTACCATGCAGGTCAAGACCGGCAGAAGGCACTCTTTATCTGTTCACCTATGTGGCGAAGGCTCTGTTCACATTGCTGGGTCGAGCTTGGCTCCATCACCTTCTCAGGGTTGGGACTCGGTTCCTGACGCGACGGGGCATCAAACAACGATCTCTGGGGTTCTCACGGCCCCTGGAGAAAAGGGGGGACTGGGGGAGGGGGTGGGGATCCCAGAACCTGGATCGCACCTCCCTGCGCCGAGTTCATAGGATCCCGAGGTCGGGAGGGGCGCCCTTTGCTGGATCAGGCGTCTTCCAAGGGTCGCCCGACTCAGACACAGGGCGGATCGCGCGCGCGTCCAGCAGAAGTCCGGACCTTCCTGGACTTCACTTGTGGCTCCAACGTCCCGGACCGGGCGGGGCCGAGGCCTGACGGCGGGCAGCCTCTCGATACGATTGGCTCTCGGGCCCGCCACTCCCGAGCGCCCGCCCCCTTGAGTATAAAAGCCTCCCCAGGGGGTCAGCCCCAGACCGTTTCCGAGCTGGCTGTCGCGCCCTGCACGTCCCGCTGACCGCGGTGAGAGGCGGGGGGCCCCATGGAGGCGGGGGGCGAGGTCCGCCGAGTCCCGGGGCGTCCCAGGGGAGGAAGGAGAGGGGAGGACCTTCCTGGGAACTCGGCTGCTCTCTTCGGCCTGGGGAGGGGTCTCCAGCCCTGGCTGAGCTTTCTTGTCTCTTTCAGTGCCCCACCCCCCACCCCCCACTCAAAAAAAATCCAATTTCTGGAACAGAGTCAGACTTTCAAACTCTCTCCTCTCAGTTCCTGAGACTTTTTTAGGGGGAGGCAGAAAGAGCCCCTAGAAGTGGCAGTATTAAGGCGGGGGGGGGGGCGGTAGAGTCCCCATTATAAAACACATCCTCTCTAAAAACAAAAACAAAAACAAAAACAAAAACTGTGTTTGCTTTGCAAACGCAGTTTGGAGGCGAGCAGCGGCAGCCTGTCCGGCACAGGAAATCGGCCCTCCCGGGGCTTTAGGGCGCCCCTACCCCTCCTCCTCCGCCCCGCCCTCCGCCCCCAACCAGGGGACTGTCTTTCTGCCTGGCGAAACCCCCTTTCCAGCAAATGGATTTGCCAACTGGGGGCTTAACTCCTCCCACACCCCGGTTTCTGGTCGCCCAGCTGACCCTGGGGAGCTCGCGGGCGGCCCCCACCCCCCCCTCCCTTGGGTGGGTGTGGCCAATGGGTTGCTCTGGGCGCCTGGGAAGGCCTACCCATAACCTGAGTCCTTGAGACCTATGTCAGGATTGAGTCCAAGGGCCGGGCCTGGGGCCTCGGTGTCTGGGAACTTTGGAAGTTGTATCTTAGCATGCCCTGGCGGCTGGACGTCTGCGCAACTGCAGCGTTTCAGCTAACTCTTGTTCTGGGGGCTGGAGCTGGCTGCAGACCAGTTGCAGACCCCAGGGACTTTGCGGGGGCGCTGACATCTGCAATGCGCCCCCCGCCCCTTGGTTAAACCCGCGCCAGGAGGGATCGATGGGCAAAGGGAATGGGAGAATGGGCGTCCAAGGTGCCCAGGTGAGCTCAGGCTCCGGGGAAGGTGGGGGAAATCATGGGACTCGTGATGGTCACCAGGGGCAAGTGCACCTGCTCGCCCCACTACCCAGCTGGGGACCTTGGTAACAAGCAGGAGCTCCTTCCTGACTGGCTTCGCATGTGTGTGAGATGGTTCTGTTTATTGACCACCTACTACGTGCTAGGCACTGAGCTAAGTGCCACATGTGCAGTCCCTCTGCCGATCTGCAGGGACTCCGAGCTGGGAACGCTTATCCCCATTTTGCAGATGGGGCAGGCAAGGCTCTGCCAGAGGGTGCTGCTCTCCCAAGCTCCCACCGCTAGCGAGTTGCAAATTGGACCCCAGAACTGGTGCTCTCGGGACATCCGTTTGCTGGATTGTGCCCGGGGGACAGGGCAGTGCGCAGTGCGGCGGCCAGGTGGCCGGGCCCCCTTCCTCTAGAAGGAAAGACTCAGAATCAAGGTCAGGGGTTCACAACAGGCTCCTCCCAGAAATACCGGAAGAACCAGCCTCGAAGGCGGGCTCTACCTTCAGCGCCGTTTCGCAGGTGAGGGGGCTGAGGCCAGGGGAGAGGAGGCTCCTTGCTCAACCACGTATAGCATGGGCACAGCTGGGACTCTTGCCATCTGGGTCTGACACCCACCTGCCCTCGCCTGGCCAGAAAAACGGAGCGCACCTGTGACTCCCGTCGTACCTTGCAAACGTGTGCAGGAGACTCACCTGGGGAGCCTCCCTGGCCACTCCGGAGCTTGACTTGGTCTGCAGTAGGGGCAGGCACCGTCTCTCGTGTGTGTGCATGTGTGTGTGTGTTAATGTTTATTTTTGAGAGAGCTCGAGTGGGAGGGGGGACAGAAGGGGGGACAGAGGATCCGAAGTGGGCTCAGTGCTGATCCCATGAACCCTGAGATCGTGACCTGAGCCACAGTCAGATGCTCAAAGGACTGAGCCACCGAGGGGCTCCATATTTTTTTTTCTTTTTAATGCTTAGCTTTTTTTTTTTTTTTTTTTTTTGAACTGGTAATATTACCTACCTGGCTCCAAAGTCAGAGGCCTGCCCCAGCCACCTGATCTTCCCTGAAAGGTGGCCACTGTTAACAGTTTCCTGTGTCTGGAGATTCTGTGCCAGCAGACATCTTTGCCGCCCCACCCCCACCTTTCGTCCCTGAAGGTCTCCGGCCAGTTACACGTAGGTCTCTGTAGCCACTAGCCGGGCTGTGCCCCGTCTTCTCAAGGCCCCTTCTGCTGGGAAACCGGGTTGTTTCCAGGGTCTTGTTTGGGCCGACACAGGTACACATCTCTGCCCGTGTGGCAGTGCAGGTGTGGGACCAGCCCCTGCAGGTCTCTGGGTCAAGGGGAAGATGGCTCTTGAAAGCAGGTAGCCATCGGCGAATTGCTGTCCACAGAGGTTTTGCACCCCAGGTGCCTCCCCAAAGTGTTGATAAAGTGGAACCCTTGGCTTTGGCCTTGAAGGCGTGGCCCACAGCTGCATCAGCAGCACCTGAGAGCTTTTTAGAAGCAGACTCGGGGCCCCACCCCAGCCCTGCTGAACCGGCACCCGCATCTGCGCGGGCCCACGGGTGCAGGTGAAGGATTGGGAGGCAGGGCCCTAAAAAACGGGGGGGGAGGGGGGAGGTCGCAGGTCAGATGTGAACCCGGACTAACTCCTGGGGGGGGGGGGACAGGGCACGCTGTACCCTGACTGATCCGTGCGTCTGCCACAGTGCCTGTTCCTGAGAAATGTCTGGCAACGGGACAGAAGCCACCGTCAGCAGCAGCCCGGTGACAGCGGAAGAACCGGTACAGCAGGTGAGGGAGGTGGGGGGGGGCGGGGCCTGCTGGTAGCACGTGGAGGTCAACGGCGATCTTTCTGCGGGTGAGGGTCCCTCACCCCGGACACGTGTCTCACGGGTGGGGGTGGGGGCAGAACCGGAAACCCCAGAGGCTTGGGGGAGAGCAGGGCTCCGCCCCGAATCGCCCGTCACCCTGGGTTTGCCTGTTCCGGGCATTCCCTATAAATGGAGTCCTGCGATCTGAGACCCCTTCGTGTCTGGCTTCTGCCCCTGAGCATCATGTTTTTGGGGGCGTATCCACATCGTGGGTCGTCCGTGCTTCGTCCTTTTCTTGAAGCCGAGGTAAAACGACACATAACAACGACACAAATACTGTGCTGAATTGTGCGCGGTTCAGCGGCGTTGAGTACCTTGGCCACGTGCAACCGCCACCGCCATCTAGTTCCGGAAGCTTTTCCTCCCCCCAGATGGAAACGCCATCCCCGTTACCAGTCATTCCCATTCCCTTCCCCTCCTCCCCAGCCCCTGGCCCCCACTAATCTCAGTTTACCTATTCTGGACATTGCAGAGTGAATTTTATAAATTCACTTTTATAAATTCACTCTGCAATGTCCAGAATAGGTAAACTGAGATTTACCTTTCATGGTAAATTTAAGGTAATTTACCTATTATCTTTTGTGTTAGGTACCTCCTGAGTGAAATCCTGCAGGATTTGTCTTTTCGATTTCCTTCCTTTAAAAACTGTGTGTGTGTGTGTGTGTGTGTGTGTGTGTGTGTGTGTGTGTGTGGAGGGCGGGTGTGTGGCGGGGTCAGGGGAGGTGCAGAGCTAGTCACGGGGCTCCAACTCGCAAACCGCGAGATCATGACCTGAGCCAAAATCAAGAGTCAGATGCTTAACCCACTGAGCCACCCAGGCATCCCTGATTTTTTTTTTTTTTTTTTTAAGTAAACTCTACTCCAAACACAGAGCTCGAATTCACGACCCCAAGATCAAGAGTCCCATGTTCTCCAGGAGCCAGCCAGGTGCCCTGACACTATGAATTTTTTAAAACCTACCTTATACCATACTTTTTTTTTTTTCTCTTTAATCCACTCACCAAATCATGGACATCTGGGTTGTTTCCACCTAACTTGGCCGTCAGGAATGCTGTGAACCTTCCTGGGCGAGTCTTGTGTGGATGTGTGTGTCTTGTCCCTGGCGTAGATTCCTAAAAGCAGAGTTGCTGGATTACCCAGGAGATCGGTGACTAAGTCCTGAAGAGATCTCGTGGGTAAACCCTGGAGGCAGACGGTCTGAGTCTAAGGCCCAGAGTGGCCGCTGCCTGGTTTTGTGATCTTGGGTGACTTACTCAACCCCTCCATGCCTCAGTTAACCCTTCTGTAAAATGGAATAACATGCCCCACCTCCCGGGACTGGCGGTTAAGTGCGTTCAAACGCGAGTTCACACGGTGCCTGTGAGTCTTCTGCCGGTGTCTTCACACGAGTGATCTTTGCAACTCCTACTGAACAGGAATGGATGCCCGCCCCCATGTGATGGGTGGGGAAACTGAGCCTCTGTCCCAGCAACTCCGTTCTGCTCCCGTAGGCTAAGAGCAGCCATATTCAATATGTAAATGAACAGGGGCGTGGCTGTCAATAAAACTTTATTTACAAAACCAGCCGGCAACGGAATATTAGCCACATAAAGGAATGGAGCGCAGACACCTGCCACCATGTGGATGGATCCGGAGGATGCTGTGCACAGTGACAGAAGCCAGACAGAAGGCCGTGTCCTGTGTGACCCCACTCACGGGGGTCCCTAGAGGAGTCCTGTCACAGAGACAGAGTGTAGATGGTGGGAGCCGGGGCTGGAGGCAGGGAGTCCATATTTCGTGGGGACAGAGCCTCAGTTTGGGAACAAGTTCTGGAGGCGGATGGCTGGGGGTGGCTGCGTGACAGTGTGCGTGAGCTTGATGCCACTGAGCTGCGTACTTAGAAACGGTTAAGATGAGGGGCGCCTAGTGGCCCAGCCGGTTAAGCGTCCAACTCTTGGTTTCAGCTCAGGTCATGATTTCACAGTTCGTGGGTTCAAGCCCCACATCGGCTTCGTGATCACAGTGTGGAGCCTGCTTGGGATTCTCTCTCTCCCTCTCCTCTGCCCCTCTCCTACTCATGTTTTCTCTCAAAATAAACTTTTTTAAAAATTAAAAAAAAAAAGGGGCGCCTGGGTGGCGCAGTCGGTTAAGCGTCCGACTTCAGCCAGGTCACGATCTCGCGGTCCGTGAGTTCGAGCCCCGCGTGGGGCTCTGGGCTGATGGCTCAGAGCCTGGAGCCTGTTTCCGATTCTGTGTCTCCCTCTCTCTCTGCCCCTCCCCCGTTCATGCTCTGTCTCTCTCTGTCCCCAAAATAAATAAACATTGAAAAAAAAAATTTTTTTTTTAAATTAAAAAAAAAAAAAAACAAACCTAACACTGATACATGCTACCATATGGAGCACCGACCTTGAACACACGACGCTCAGGAAGGGAACCAGACATGAGAAGCCCCACGGGGTGGGAGTCCACGTGTGTGAAACGCCCAGAACAGGCTCATCCACAGACAGGAAGTGGATTCCTGGGTGCTAGGGCGGGGGGAAACAAGGAGTGACCATTCTGGGAGTGATGACAAAGTTCTAGAATTAGCTGCTATGGTTGTACAACCTTGTGAAAACACTAAAACCCTCAAAATTGTGCTTGCTTTTTTTTTTTAATATTTGTTTAAATTGCGTTTTTAAATGGTGGCATTAATGGTGTGTGAATTACTTCAATAGAGCTGTTAGGAAAAAACAGACAAGAATAAGAAAATCACCGGGCGCCTGGGTGGCTCAGTTAAGCGTCCAATTTCGGGCTCAGGTCATGATCTTGCGGTCCGGGAGTTCAAGCCGCGCGGCAGGCTCTGTGCTGACGGCTCAGACCCTGGAGCCTGCTTCGGATTGCATGTCTCCCTCTCTCTCTCTTCCTCCCCTGCTCACACTCTGTCTCTCGGTCTCTCTCTCAAAAATAAATAATTAAAAAAAATTTTTTTTAATAAGAAAATCAGGTGTGGGCCCCCCACGGGCTGCAGCTTGCCGACCCCAGCTGCGCAGGGCTCTCGTCTCTGGTCACTGGCCCACAGTGGGTGTCAAGTGCACGTTCAAACAGATGAGGGGGAGGGGCTGCGATAAACGAAGCCCAGAGCGGAAGGAACCCCCAGGCCCCGGCTGGTGCAACCACGTGGCCACAAAGCAAGCGCGGGCCGGGCCGTTTCCTGGCCGGGAGGGAATTCGAAATTGCAGGGCACCCCAAGTCCCAGGCCCGGCCCCCTGAGTTGCCTGTCCCCGTAGCCGAGCGTGGTGGACCGCGTGGCCGGCATGCCCCTCATCAGCTCCACCTGCAACATGGTGTCGGCGGCCTACGCCTCCACCAAGGAGAGCCACCCCCACGTCAAGACCGTCTGCGACGCGGCCGAGAAAGGCGTGAAGACCCTCACGGCGGCCGCCATCAGCGGGGCCCAGCCCATCCTCTCCAAGCTGGAGCCCCAGAGTAAGCAAAGCCCCGGCGAGCACGGAGCCTACGTCTTGGCTGTTTGGGGGGGGGGGGGGGGAGCTGCCCCTCCCCGTCCCCGAGGGGCGTGCCCGCGCCCCAGTCTCGATTTCTGCCTCGCCCTGTCTCTTGCAGTCACGTCAGCCAGTGAGTACGCCCACAGGGGGCTGGACAAGCTGGAGGAGAATCTGCCCATCCTGCAGCAGCAGACGGAGAAGGTAACTGACCTCCACCATCGGGAGCCCCAGGGGGCGCGGGGGCTCAGCCGGGAGGGGGTCCCCCGGGGCACGGAGTGTGGGGTCCCATCTCAGCGAGAACAGACACACGCGACCACTTCCTCCCCGACGCCTCTTGGGTCTGTCCCCACCACCCTCACTGGAAGAATGCTCTGAACACCAGCCAGCTCTGTTCAAACCCCCCCCCCCCCCCCCGCGCTGTGCCTCTCACCCTGCCTGGGGCAAAAACCGAGGCCGTCCTTAAGGCCCACGCCGTCCCCCCGCCCCTGCCCTCATTGCCCACCTCCCTTGCCTCACGCCAGCCTCCGTACTCAGGGTTCAGTAACATCAGTACCCGTGGGCACCGGACACGGTGATAGAAACAGAGTGCCTGCCCCTGTGGAACTTTAAGGGGAGAGCCGGGGATGGGGGGAAGCAAATACTGTGAACACCTCCGTCTCCGTCCCACCCCGGGACCTTTGCACGTGCACTTCCTTCTTCAGGAACCCGACTCTCAGGCCTCCGTTCTCATCCCACCCCTTCAGAGGCCTTCCCTTCTCTCTCAAAGAAGGTCCTTCTAGCTCAGCTCTGTCCAGAACCGTCCCTGATGTACATGTTCGTTCTCTGCGCCGCGTCCCGTGTGGAAACTACCAGCTGTGCGTGGCTCCCGAGCCCTTGGAACGTTGGCCGGCGTGGCTGCGAAACTCAATGACTAATTTTAAATGGAAATGGCTGCAGGTGGCCAGCAGCCAGCATCGTTCTGGCACACCGGCGCCGCTTTCCTGAGCTCTGAGTCACAACCCGCACAACGAGCTCCTTTAAAAGCCCACGGTTCGGCGGTTCGGGCGTATTCACACCGTGGAGCCGTCGCCACCCATTTTAGAACATTCCATCACCCAGAAACCTCACGTCCCTTAGCCGTTATTCTCCTTCCTGCCAAACGCCCCGGCCCCCACGAGCCCCCTTCCCGTCCGTGGATGAGCCCGTTCTGGACGTTTCACACACGGGGACTCACACACCTGTGTGGCCTCTCGTGTCTGGTTCCCTCTCTGAGCGGCGTGGGTTCGGGTCCGCCCGCGGGGGCGGCGGGGGTGGGCGCCTCGCTCCTGCTCGCGGCCGAGGGACGTGCGCGTGCGCGGTGGACACGTTCCTCTGTGGACGTGCGCGTGCGCGGTGGCCATGTGCTTATTCCTGCCTCCGCCACAGACACATAGGTCGTTCCCGCTTCTTGGCTATAATAACACTGCTGTGCGCACTTGCGTAGTTCAGTTTTTTTACGACATGAAATGTGTTGTCTTTAACCGTTTCTAAGTGCACAGCCGCGGGCATCAAGCGCGCTCACATTGTCCTGCAGCTCCCCTTGCCCCCCGCCGCCATCCGTCTCCAGAACTTTCCATCTCCCCAAGCCGTGACGCTGTCCCCATGAAGCACGGACTCCCCACCCCTGGCTCCCACCGTCCACTCTCTGACTCGGTGGACGGGACTCCTCTGGGGACCCCCTGTGCATGGGGTCACGCAGGATGTGTCCTTCTGTGTCTGGCTTCTGTCCCTGCGCACAGTGGCTTCCGGGTCCATCCACATGGTGGCAGGTGGTAGGACGTCTTTTTAAGTCCGGACGAGATTCCAGTGTGCAGATGCACCACGTTTATTTTTTCACCTGTCAGTGGTTTGCTTCCACCTTTTGGCGATTGTGAGGCACGTGTCCAAGTTGCCTTGGCTTGTAAGTTTGCCGCCATCTGAACGGCTTTTTAGCTGCCGCTCCGTCTCCCCGAGTGGGGTAAGGGCACAGACTGCTTCTTGCTCTGTCTGGTGCCCATCATATAGCCTGGCACGTAGTGGATGCTTAGTCTCCGCTTTTGCCATGTGGGACCATTAACAGGCTGGGCATTGAAGGTGGAAATTGCCCAGTTCACAGAAGAATGGAAAAATATTGGCATGAGCCACCTCCTAAGGGCTGGGCACTCGTGTCCTTCTGTCCTGCTGGTGCCACATGAGGCCAACATTCCTTCCGTTTATAGAAGGGATGAGCTCAGGGTGACATTCTAGGAGGCCATCCAACAGAGCCCCTCCCAGCTCTTGACTTAGAGGCACAGCGCTGTCCAGACTCCAGGCCTTATGAGGTCACCCCCTAACACACACACACACACACACCAGGAAATGGCAGCGTTCCCCGTTTCTATGGGATGTGGTGGTGTCACAGCTGGGGTTCAAACTTGGGCCGGCATGAGCTACGTGACCGCCCCCGTGGGCACCTTTCTCCACCCAAAAGAAGCCAATTCTGAGGACCTAGGTGGCTCAGTCGGTTAAGCGTTCAACTTCAGCTCAGATCATGATCTCACGGTTCGTGAGTTCAAGCCCCATGTTGGGCTCTGTGCTGACAGCTCAGAGCCTGGACCCTGCTTGGGATTCTGTGTCTCCCTCTCTCTCTGCCCCTCCCCCACTGGCACTCTGTCTCAAAAACAAGAACAACTAATTCCCACGGAGACGAGAGGTCTAGGTGTCTGGCAGGATGCCAACTTGAAAGAGTGGGAGTGGGAGTGGTTGGTTGGTAACTTTCCCGAGAGTTCTGTGCCCATAGATCTGCTTAGATTCTTCTCTGCTTAGATTCCAGAAGATCAACACTCGTTGATCCACAAATGCCCACCACGTGCTGGACCCGCTTCTCCTCCTGGGATATACAAGCCTGGGGGAGGGGCAGAGAGAGAGAGGGAGACACAAGCCAAAGCAGGCTCCAAGCTCTGAGCTGTCAGTGCAGAGCCTAACGCAAGGCTCAAACCCACGAACCGTGAGATCGTGACCTGAGCTGAAGTCGGACACTTCACTGAGCCACCCAGGCGCCCCCTTAATTACCTCTTTAAATAGTCACATCCTGAGGTCTTCGGGATTAGGGTTCACACTGTGGCCCGTAACACTGTGGATGAAGAAACAGAAGCGCAGAGAGGTGGAGTGAGTTACCTGAGGCCACACAGCTAGGACCTATCAAACCAGGATTCAACCCAGGCTCTGGAGCTCAGGATCTTCCCTGCCAGACTCAGTGTTGACCCCTGTGCGTTCACCCAGGAGGGGGCAGTCCTCCCTTTGACCTCCCCAGAGGTTGGGGCGCAGGGGTGGAGGGACCCAGGTATGAAGGGAGGACGGGGGTGCTGATGCTGGCCTGTGTTCCAGGTTCTGGCAGACACCAAGGAGCTGGTCTCGTCCAAGGTCTCGGGGGCCCGAGAAGCCGTGTCCAACACCGTGTCCAGCGCCAAGGACACAGTGGCCACCCGCGTGACGGAGGCGGTCGATGTGACCCGGGGCGCTGTGCGGACTGGTGTGGATGCCACCAAGTCTGTGGTGGCCAGTGGCGTCCAGTCGGTCATGGGCTCCCGGGTGGGCCAGGTGGTGCTGAGCGGGGTGGACACGATGCTGGGCAAGTCCGAGGAATGGATGGACAACCACCTGCCCATGACGGACGCTGAGCTGGGTGAGTGCGGCCCTGGGGCCCGGACCCCTCCCCAGACCTCCCCCCTCCTTGCGGCCACCTAGGGTGTGTCCCTCAGTGCCATATCAACGCCGCCGTGTCTCCTTGAACCTGCGGCCACCTGGACCAGGGCAGTGGCCTCCGCCCTGGCCCCCGATGTCTGTTCTCTTTGAAGCAACCACCAGAGGGCCCCCGTGAGCACCGCAGTCAGGTGCTGACCTCTGCCCACAGCCTTTCAGGGCTCCCCCCTCCCCTCATTCATTCCACTCCGGCCATGCTTCCGCCCCAGGGCCCTTGCACCAGCTATCCCCTCTACTGGAAACGTCCTCCCCCTAGACGTCGGGAAGGGTAGTTCCTTTCTGCCTGCAGCTCTGTGCTTCAACGCCACCTTCCCAGTGAAGCCTCTACGGTTGCAGTCTCCCTCGTCCATACTGTGTCCTAAAACCTGCCCCCCACCCCCTCCTCACTGGGCTCTGGTTTTTCTGCCTGGCACTTAGCATCACTTCCACGAAGCAGACACTTCTTTTTTTTTTCAACGTTTATTTATTTTTGGGACAGAGAGAGACACAGCATGAACGGGGGAGGGGCAGAGAGAGAGGGAGACACAGAATCGGAAACAGGCTCCAGGCTCTGAGCCATCAGCCCAGAGCCCGATGCGGGGCTCGAACTCACGGACCGCGAGATCGTGACCTGGCTGAAGTCGGACGCTTAACCGACTGCGCCACCCAGGCGCCCCCGAAGCAGACGCTTCTGTCTTGGTTTTCCTGCTGTGCCCCTTGTCTAGGACGGGGCCTGGTGCTCAGGAGGCATTCAACCCCAAGCGTAAAATCACTCTCCTCTGTCGCTCCCCTCACCGCCCCCCCCCCTGCCCCAGGCATTTATCTGTCCATTCAGATGTTCCTTGAGCACCTGCCTCCTGACTGCCTTTCAAGTCCTGGGGGGATACGTCAGTGCACAGAATTCTGCCCTCAAGGAACTCACTGTATAAAGTATAAGGAAGTCAGGTCAAAGGAGAGAATTCCAGGGGGAGGGTGGGGTAGATGTTTCTGAGACGGTGAATGGAGGGAGGGAGGGAGCGAGCTGCGTGGCTGTCAGGGCAGAGAAGGTGCAGAAAACAAAGGTCCTGGGGCAGGACCTGCCTGGTGTGTTAGAGAAACAGGCAGAGTGGGTGAGGGAGAGAGGGGGAGGAGGGGAGGGCCAGGGGAGGGGCCAGGGCAGGTCTGCAGGGCCTTTGGGGGCGTGGGGAGGACTTGGGCTTTTCCCCTGGGGAGGTGGGAGTCCTGGCGGGCTGTGGGCAGAGGAAGCGGAACTTGATTGGGTGCTCACGGGCGCCCCCTGGTGGCCGCTGCGGGGAGGACGGGCGGGCGGGCGGTGCCGGTGAAGGCAGGAGCCCAGCGGATCCAGGATCCAGGGCTGGACGGAGCGTACCCTGCTGGTCCCTGGGGGCGTGATGGGGGCTAGGCCAGGCGGGAGCAGGAATGAAGACGGATAAGCGGGGGATGAAACTGTTGAGACAAAAGCCGGTCTTATCTGTGGTCCACAGTCCTCTTGTGGTCCTGTCCCCACATTCTGGGGACAGCCATCCTTTGGACATTTGTGTTTTTGGTTTTTCATCCTTTGCACATTCGTGAAGGACTTTTGCCACACCGCGATGCGGACTCTGGTGCCCACGGCAGCGAGGGCCCATGGGGCTGCGTGTAGGTTAGACACCGTGCTCCATCCGGCTTTGGCCAGAGACAGATGTCCTCAGACACTACCCAGCGTCCCCTGTGGGGCAGACTCACCTCCCAGGTGAGACGCCCTCCTTCACCTGTGCTGCAACGTTCATGCAAAGGGAATCATGTGGTTCCCTGGTGGGTTAGCACCTCTGTTGACGATTGGAATTGCAAAACGTCACTATTCTAAGTATCTCTTTTTTCTCTGTTAGCTGGGAAACTTCCCTGGGGAAAGTTCTCTGTTGCAGTGTTAATCACCCCAGGTACAGCTCGCGGAGGAAACACAGAGCCCGCGGGGCTAACTGGTTGGAATGCACAGGCTTACGTGACATATTCCAATGCTACGCATTTGCTTTATCAACATTTCACTTGTCCCATTGCTTTTGGGCAGTTGGAGACCCTCCTCGAGTTGGCTCTGCGTCTCCGTGATTCTCCCTGGGAATCCTCAGTGCAAAGTGGTAGTCGTTGGCTTTCTGGAGAAACTCGATGATTCAGGCGGGCTGGTGATCTTAAGCCCTGAAGCATGTGGTTTGAATGCAGATGTCCTGTGTCCTTTGAGTGTCCAAAACCTGACCTTGAAACTTTTTTTTTCCTGATATTTACTTTTTGAAAAAGAGAGAGCAAGGGAGGGGCAGGGAGAGGGAGACATAGAATCCGAAGCAGGCTCCAGACTCTCAGCTGTCAGCACAGAACCCGACACGAGGCCTGAACTCACAAACTGTGAGATCGTGACGTGAGTCAAAGTCGGACGCTTAACCGACTGAGCCACCCAGGCGCCCCTGTGACCCTGAACCTTTTGAAGGAAGGGACCTGCCAGCCAATAGTAGGTGCTGAAGTCAGGTCGAGTCAGCCGTGGGAGCAGCAGTGTCTCCTGGAGGAAGGTCTTGAACCAGGCCCGGAGGCCACTGCGGAGAACGGATCCGTCTGACCAGCCATGCTTTTTTGTACTTTCTGTCCACCCACTAAGGATGAGGTCACTGTGCACACGGGTGCTCGTGGTATTGGGGTGGCCTGTAGGTGAAGGTAGGAGTTTTGTAGCCGCGTGGCGGAACCAGGCATGTGCTCGGGGACTCAGACCATGAAAACAGCCCTCTTTCCTCCCTCTCCTCCTCCCCTCTGCCAAGGGCACCTGCCAGCTGGCTCAGACGTGCTGGGATCCTGCCAGACATCCTGGCCTAAAACAGCAGAGCCACATTCACTTCCAAGGGCAGCACCCCAGGGCGCCTGGGGGCCACGGAGAAGTTCTGGACTGCAGTAGGGCAGGTTGAGAATGTTGCTAGTGTGGGTTAGTCTTTGCAACCCGCCTTGGGTGGGGGGATGGGAAGGTCTGTTTTTCTCGAAACGCAGGTCGTTTTCTCTGCCCGAGTGTCCCACGTGTATGCTTGCTGTTCTCTTTTTTTTTTAATGCTTGTTTATTTTAAGGTCGGGGGGGGGTGGTGCAGAGGGAGAGGGGGAGAGAATCCCAAGCAGACCCCACTCTGTCAGTGCAGAGCCCAGCTTGGGGCTTGAACTCACAAACCGTAAGATCATGACCTGGGCCAAAATCAAGAGTCGGCCGCTTAATCGACTGAGTCCGCCCCCCCCCCCCCCCCCAGGCACCCCTGCTGTTCATTTTTGAAATGTCATGAAATGACATTCTCCCCAGCCGACTCTATCAGACTACCCCCAACTCCACATCTGGCCCACCACCTGCATTTGTAAATAAAGTTTTATTGGCACACAGCCACGCCCATCTGCCTCCATGTTATCTGAGCCCTTCTGCAGGACAGCTGGAGAGCTGAGTAGGGCCAATGTAACTGCTTGTGAAAACAAAAATATTGACCGTCTGGCCCCGTGCCAAAAAAGTTGATCCACCCCTGGGTTAGAGTGTGTTCTTCTGGAATGTTTAGCGTTTGTAGAAACCGCTGAAATCCCCCGATCGAAGGCTAACCTTGATTGAGCTGTGGGTCAACAGCAGCCTGTGGGATTTCCTTCCTTTACTTTCTGTCTCTTGTTGATGGAACAGTGCCTGGCCCGAAGCAGCGGCAAAAATACGTGGCTAAAATGGGGACCTCACTTAACCAGGCTCTTCCTGCCCCACCAGAGGTCATCCGTTGTGTTACCCTGGCCGTGTGTTCGTGCTCCCTGTGCTATTTATTTAACACCCTTCTTTAAATCAGCTTTTCAAGATTCTTTTAGAAAGACTGATGTTATCACTTACTGAAAACAGAAAGCCAAATCATCTGCTATAAACCGCTAGCAAAAATCGCGAAATGCTCACTTGGGCGCCTTTTTTGACGCAAGTAGCTCAGATGCCACAATTCAGACAGCTCTGACTCGGGTGGCCCTACGGAAGGGGAAACTGAGGCTGCGTGGCACAATCACTTTAGAGCAGGGGGTGGTGAACATTTTCTTAACCAGATCGGTAAATATTTTTGGCTTCGTGGGTCAGTCTCTGTTGCAACTACTTATGTCTGTTAGCACAGAAGATAGGTAAATGAACGGGCGTGACCGTGTGCCAATAAAACTTTGTTCCTAGGGACAAGTGGTATTTGGCCCGAGGGCCCGGGTTTGCAGACCCTCGTGCCCTTCCAAGGCCTCTCGATCTTGGGAACTGCGGCTCTCATCATGCCCATTTTGCAGATGGGGAAAAGCAAGGCGGGGGACCCCTTCGCTTCCAAGGCTCCACAGCTTGCGAGGGGCACAACTTGGGCAGGTGCGTGCAGGCCCGAGGGCCGCACGCCGGAGCCTGAGCGGTACACGGTACACGCGGCCGGGTCCCGGCCCTCACGGCGCCTCTCCTTCCTTCCTCCCTGCAGCCCGCCTCGCCACGTCCCTGGAGGGCTTCGACATCGCGTCGGTGCAGCAGCAGCGGCAGGAGCAGAGCTACTTCGTGCGTCTGGGCTCCCTCTCGGAGCGGCTGCGCCAGCGGGCCTACGCTCACTCTCTGGGCAAACTGCAGCTGACCCGGCAGCGGGCCCAGGAGGCCCTGCTACAGCTGGCACAGGCACTCAGCCTGGTGAGGCCCCGCCCCTGCCCCGGGGGCTCCACCCACATCCCCCCCAGCCCCCGCCCCCGCCACTTTGCGATCACATCCTGCCCCTTCCTGCCAGGCTTTTTTCTCTCTGTTCTCTAAGGAGCTAAATTCCCATTTCTCTCTCTCTCTCTCTCTCTCTCTCTCTCTCTCTCCTGAGCTTCCTGTACTGAGTGCTAGCTCCTCCCTCTTTTTTTTTTTTTTCTTTTTCTGTAGAGAGAGGAGGGGAGGGGCAGAGAGAGAATCCCAAGCAGGTTCTGCACTGTCAGCTCAGAGCCACAAACTGAGCTGAAATCAAGAGTCGGACGCTTAACTGACTGAGCCACCCAGGCGCCCCCCCCGCCTTTTTCTATAATTTAAAAAAATTTTTTTTTCTTTTAGTGTTTATTTACTTTTGAGAGAGAAAGGGAGAGAGAAAGAGACAGAGCATGAGCAGGGGAGGGACAGAGAGGGACAGAGACACAGAATCCCAAGCTGGCTTCAGGCTCTGAGCCGTCAGCACAGGGCCCGATGCGGGGCTTAAACTCACAAACCGCGAGATGACCTGAGCCGAAGTCAGATGCTTAAGCGACTGAGCCACCCAGGCGCCCCTCCTCCCTCTTTTTCTTCAATTTTTGATTGGGGTAAGATTGGCCACTTTTAACCATTTCCAAGCGCACAGCTCAGCGGCATCAGGCACGCTCACACTGTTGTGCACCACCCCCCCCCCCCCCCCGCCATCCGTCTCCAGAACTTTCCATCTCCCTAGACCGAGACTCTGTCCCCATGAAGCACGGACTCCCCACCCCTGGCTCCCACCATCTACTTTGTCCCTGTGGACAGGACTCCTCTGGGGACCCCCTGTGCCTGGGGTCACGCGAGACGTGTCCTTCTGTGTCTGGCTCCTGTCACCGCGCACGGTGTCCTCCGGGTCCCTCCACACGGTGGCAGGCGGCAGGACGTCCTGACTTTTTAAGGCTGAATAACATTCCATTGAAACGGTTTTCAAGGCTCTGCTACGTTCCGTTGGCCAAAGCCAGTCACGGGGCCGGGCCCAGTTACAAGGAGCAGCAGACGAAATGGGAGGAGGTGCAGGGAATGTGTGGTCCCTCCCTTTGCAAGCGGCACATATGTGCCCCTGTCGGTGATGAGACCACAGCGGGGAGAGCATACGTGAGCACAGTGTCCCGCTTTCCTCCCCTTCACAGACCACCTCCTCCCGGATAAAAGGACGACTCTGTGGGCCTCTCTCCGGACTCCTGCCTCTCCTGGGACGCGTGTGGGGCTCCGCGGGCATTGGCCAGGGGCTGGAGGCAGCCTCTCACTCTCTCTCTCTCTCCCCTCCCCTGCTCCAGATGGAAACCGTCAAGCACGGAGTCGATCAGAAGCTGGTGGACGGTCAGGAGAAACTGCACCAGATGTGGCTCAGCTGGAACCAGAAGGAGCTCCGGGGCACCGAGGAGAACCCAGCCAAACCGGAGGTACCAACGTGGGGTGCCTGTGGGATCCTTAGGGCCCTGACTTCCTTTCTTCTCCGCGCCTCTGTCGGATGGACCTACCTGCCTGGAAGGCTTTCCACAGCCTCTCCTGCCATTAACCACCTTTAGGACGTGACGGCACCTCTTCCAGGAAGCCCACCTTGATTTCCTCCTTTAGGTGTGGGTGTTGCTTTGAACTGCAGGACACTTGTGACGCCTCTCAACCTGCTGACCTCTAAACCCTGCCGTGTTTCCCTTCTCCTGTGTCCCAGCGCCAACGTGTCCACTACGGATGGGGGGCGTCACTCAGCTGCGAGCAGGAGTGAGGCGCCCACACCTGCCGCCCCGCGGACGGGCCCTGAACACACGACGCTCAGGGAGGGAACCAGACACGAGAGGCCCCACGGGGTGTGAGTCCACGTGTGTGAAACGCCCCGAACAGGCTCATCCACAGACGGGAAGGGGTTCAAGGCTGTCAGAGGCTTGGGGAGGGGGTCAGGACGGACTGCTTCATGGGCAGGAGCCTTCTTTGGTGGGTGATGGAATGTTCTGGAGTTCGAGGCAGTGGTCGCACAACCTTGTGAAAGTACTAACAACCACGGAACTATATACTTAAAAGGGCGAATTTTCTGGTCCGTGAGTTACATACGTCTATAAAAGAAATTGAGTTGCGACATAAAGCAGATGGTAAACCCTTCAAAAATGGTATTTGTAAAGATATCACCTGCTGTCTCTGCAGGTGCAAAATTGTTAGCATTCAGACCCAACTACACCTGCCTCCCTCTCCCTTCTCCCCCACCGCGGACCATGGCAACCTCGAGATGTGGGTGTTGACTCTGGTCGGCACCTCCCTGTCAGGTTCAAGTCCCGAGCCGGCGCTCTGATGGCGGGTTGAGGGCAAAGTCCTGCCTCCCAGCCTGCTCTCTTCCCCCCCCTGTGGTGGGGGTGGGGTGTTAAGGTCCCGACGCACGCATTTACACTTCCGTCTCCCCCACCACACAGCTCCTGCCTGGAAAGTTCTTCCAGACATCCTCTTAAAAAAAACCTGAAAACGTCTTGAGATATTAAAAAAAAAAAAAAAGCTTTATTGAGATATAATTCACATGCCATACGGTTCACCCATGCAGATGATCCAGTGGTTTCTCGCGTGGTCACAGGGCTGTGCGAACATCGCCACGGTGCATTTAGAACGTTCCCACCAACCCCAAAGGAGATCTTGTCCCCGTTGTAGCAGACGCTCTTTGTCCCCAGCACCCACGAACCCCCTTCCTGTCTGTGGATGAGCCTGTTCTGGCCGTTTCACATTCTGTGGGGCCTCCCGTGTCCGGTTCCCTCCCTGAGGGTCGTGTGTTCAGGGTCCGACTGCGGGGCAGCAGGGGTGGGCGCCTCGCTCCTGCTCGAGGCCCCAGTGACGTTCCCCTGTGTGGGTTTTGTTTACCCGTTTACAAGCTGATGGGCTTCTG
The DNA here is from genome assembly GCF_018350155.1 of Leopardus geoffroyi. NCBI lineage: Eukaryota > Metazoa > Chordata > Mammalia > Carnivora > Felidae > Leopardus > Leopardus geoffroyi. The sequence goes on along the minus strand of NC_059331.1, from coordinate 3,603,764 downwards.
GGTTGTCTCCACTTTTGCCTCCTGTGGATCACGTCCTGTGACCAGCCCCAGCCCGTGTATGGTCGCGTCTCCATTTCTCCTGGGTAGATACCTAGAGATGGAACGGATCGCTAGTCCTATGGAAACTCTTAACGTTTTGAGGGACCACCGGACTGGCTTCCGAAGTGACTGTGCCTCTCTATGTCACTTGGCTCAAAACTCAAATAGAGCTGGGATCCCAAACCACCGTGCTGGACGGGCTCGCCAAGGAAAGGTTTTCTGGAAGGTGGGCAGGAGAACCCCCACTTTCTCTCCCTGGGCTTTGGATCCCAAAACATGGTCCTGAGTGTCCGCCCCTTCCCAGCAGGTGGAGTCCCAGACGCTTACCATGTTCCGCGACATTGCCCAGCAGCTGCAGAACACCTGTGCCTCGCTGGGGTCCAGCATCCAGGGGCTGCCCTCCCACGTGAAGGACCAGGTTCAGCAGGCTCGCCACCAGGTGGAGGGCCTCCAGGCCACCTTTTCTGGCGTCCATTCCTTCCAGGACCTGTCCAGCACTATCCTGACGCAGAGCCGAGAGCAGGTGGCCAAGGCCCGAGAGGCCCTTGACCACATGGTTGAGTACGTGGCCCAGAACACGCCCATCATGTGGCTGGTGGGACCCTTTGCCCCGGGAGTCGCTGAGAAGGCCCCAGAGGAGAAGAAATAGGACAGTCAGAAGGGGGCTCGAGCGACCTAGTCTTTCCCTGAGGGGTCAGCATGAGCGCTGGACCCTTCGCCCCCTCACCTCGCTTGGAACGTGTCTCTTGCCTTCCTCCCAGCCCATCTCAGCTACCACGTCGGGGAGCGCCCTCTGCCGCCTCGGAGGAAGCACTGCCTGCCTTCATCAGTCATTAGGGGGAGGTTCCCAGAAACAGATTTTTTCTAGAGGGCCCTCAGGCCCCCTCCAAATTTTTTCTTCTTAGAAACAAAGGCTAGGTTTCTTACATCCCACCTGTGCTACATCAAGGCCCCTGGATATCCGCCTTTAGCTAACGGACTTGGACTTCTGGCTTGCGAAGTGGCCCTTCTGGGGTGTGGGGTGGAGGCAGAACCGCTGAGACCCGTTCCGGAGCAGACGGTGGGGGGCGGGGGGCCCTGGGGCCTGCCCGCCGCTCGCGGGTGCCTGGAGTGTCACCGTTGCCTTAATAAATCTCACCTGCAGCTGAGTACAGGCTGTGTGCGCACGCGCATGCGTTCCCAGGAGCCGAGCGACGCGGGGTCCGCGGGTGGCCGCCTCGGCCCGCTTCCCTGCTCTGCTCGCGAGGAGGGGAACAGGACAGGGCCAGATCCGGAGTGGGGCTCAGAGCTCTCGTCCAGCCCCTGGGACAGGAGAAGAGCAGGGCGGGAGGATCCTTCACCTCCCCCACCGCCGCCAGGCCACGCGCTGCGGTGTGGGACGCTTAGGAGACCGAGCCACCCAGGCGCCACTAAAACCTGTCACTTTTTTTCGAGTAGCCCTGAACGCTTCTCATCACGAGAAAGAAATCGTAGCTCTGGCAGACATTAACTTCTCGTGCTCGTTTTGCAATATACACACGTACCAAATCACTATGTTCTACCCCTAACACGGATACCGTGCTCTATGTCGATTGTATCTCAATTTTTCAAGAAGGTTGAACACGTTTGGGGGCAATACAAGAAAAAGAACATGCAGGTACAAATTCAAAATTAGACACAACGGGGGCGCCTGGGTGGCCCAGTCGGTTGAGCGTCCGACTTTGGCTCAGGTCATGATCTCTTGATTCATGAGTTCAGGCCCCTCATCGGGCTCTGTGCTGACAGCTCAGAGCCTGGAGCCTGTTTCGGATTGTGTGTCTCCCTCTCTCTCTCTGCCTTTCCCCCGCTCATGCTCTGTCTCTCTCACTCTCAAACATGAATAAATGTTAAAAAAAATTAGGGGCGCCTGGGTGGCGCAGTCGGTTAAGCGCCCGACTTCAGCCAGGTCACGATCTCGCGGTCCGTGAGTTCGAGCCCCGCGTCGGGCTCTGGGCTGATGGCTCAGAGCCTGGAGCCTGTTTCCGATTCTGTGTCTCCCTCTGTCTCTGCCCCTCCCCCGTTCATGCTCTGTCTCTCTCTGTCCCCAAAATAAATAAAAACGTTGAAAAAAAAATTTAAAAAAAAATTAGATACAACAGAAACCCTGCCTCTCAAACTTGATACTGAATACTTCCTACACGCAGTCCCCGTACAAAGTGATTATAGTACAAGCACAAGCCCTCACCGTCCAAAGAGCCGGGTGTTTGCTTGCGTGCTGGCCCGGCCCACGAGCTAAGGACAGTTTACATTTTTCTTTAATTACCTAAACAAGCTCTACCCCCAACATGGGGCTCCAACCCGTGACCCCAAGAGCACCCCAGTGCCTTACCCCCGGAGCCAGCCAGGCACCCCAGCATAGTTTACATTTTTAAAGCGAACAAAAATAAGCAACAGAGACCCTCTGCGGCCCGCAAAGCCTAAAATATTCACTCTCTGACCCTTTACAGGGGAAGCTTGCCAGGCGCAAGCTTAAGACCTTCCTGTTAACGTCTCACTGCTTAGAAGCGTCTCTCCCAGTACTTAAGAGCTGCGATGTGTTTTGCTGCGGTAACTTTACACATCACTGAGTCCCGCTTACGAGACTAGGCCTGAGGGTGTCGGCACATCTCCAGCAGAGGGTGATGATAGCAGGTTTGGGGGCGGGGAAGCGAATGATCAGTGCTGGAGCGATGGCTCCAACGTCTGTCCTCGAGCAAGACACAGGCGTGAGGAGAGGGATTTAGGGTCTCCAGCCCCACTAGAGAACTAAAACGACCCTGTATGCAAAGGCAGGACAATGTCACCTTCTCCTGGGGGCTCTGGCCTGTGGACAAAGGTTTACAAACCCTTAAGAAAGCCTGGGTGGCTCAGTCGGCTGAGTGTCCAATTTTTTGTTTTGGCTCAGGTCACGAATGCGGGGTCATGGGATCAACCGACATCGGGCTCCGTGCTGAGCCTGCAGCCTGCTTAAGATTCTCTCCCTCTCGCTCTCCGTCTCTGTCTTCTTCCCCCTCCCCTCTTATGCTCTGTAAAAAAAAAAAAAAAACAAAAAAGATTAAAGTCATTTGTGGGGTGCCTGGGTGGCTCTGTTGGTTGAGCACCCGACTCTCGACTTTGGCTCGGGTCATGATCTCACCACTCATGAGTTGGAACCCCACGTCAGGCTCTGCCCTGGTGGTGTGGAGCCTGCTTGGAGTTCTCTCGGTCTCTCTCGTTCTCCCTCTGTCTCTGCCCCTCCCCAGCTCGTGCTCTTTCTCAAAAAATAAACATAAAAAGTCGTTTCTAAAAATAAAAAGCGGGGCGCCTGGGTGGCTCCGTCGGTTAAGCGTCCGACTTCAGCTCAGGTCATGATCTCACGGTCCGTGAGTTCAAGCCCCACGTCGGGCTCTGTGCTGACAGCTCAGAGCCTGGAGCCTGTTTCAGATTCTGTGTCTCCCTCTCTCTCTGCCCCTCCGCTGTTCATGCTCTGTCTCTCTCTGTCTTAAAAATAAAATGTTAGGGGCGCCTGGGTGGCGCAGTCGGTTAAGCGTCCGACTTCAGCCAGGTCACGATCTCGCGGTCCGTGAGTTCGAGCCCCACGTCAGGCTCTGGGTTGATGGCTCAGAGCCTGGAGCCTGTTTCCGATTCTGTGTCTCCCTCTCTCTCTGACCCTCCCCTGTTCATGCTCTGTCTCTCTCTGTCCCAAAAATAAATAAACATTGAAAAATAAATAAATAAATAAAAAATAAAATGTTAAAAAAAATAAAATAAAAATAAAAAGCAATCTGGGGCATCTCCCCTGTGTTCTATCACTCCTGTTCCTGAGTTTATACCCAAGCTCAGTGTGACCACATGTCCCCACAAAGGCCCCCAAACGTTCATGGCTGCTTTATTCTCTTTTTTAAAAATGTTAATTGAGGAGCCCGGGTGGCTCAGTCGGTTGGGTGTCTGACTTCAGCTCAGGTCACGATCTCACTGGTTCTGCTCTGTGCTGACAGCTCAGAGCCTGGAGCCTGCTTCGGATTCTGTGTCTCCCTCTCTGTCCGCCCCTTCCCTGCTCATGCTGTGTCTCTCCCTCTCAAAAGTAAACATTAAAAAAAAATTCTTAATGTTTATTTTTGAGAGAAAGAGAAGGAGAGAGAGAGAGAGAGAGAGAGAGAGAGATTGCAAGCGGGGGAGGGGCAGATAGGGAGAGGGAGAATCCCAGGCAGGCTCAGTGCTGTCAGCCCAGAACCTGACTTGGGGCCTGAACTCACGAACTGAGCTGAGATCAGGAGTCAGACGCTAAGCCAACTGAGCCACCCAGGTGACCCTGCTTTATTCTTAATAGCCCCAAACTGAAACAACCCAAGTTTACATCCAAAAGAGAAGAGGCAGATAAATTGGGAGAGACTCAGAGTAGCGGAGGAATTGCACTTTGGGATGCGCAAGACAGGGCAAATCACAGTCAAGTCCAGAGAACAAAGGGAGGACTATTGCCTTATAGAAAAAAGGTGAAATACTATACAGCAAAGAACAAAGATAAATTCCTGATATTCACAATATGAAAGTTAATAAAGGAGTGCCTTGCTGGCTCAGTTAGCGAAGAAAGGTGACTTTTGATCTTGGCGCGGTGAGTTCAAGCCCCACGTTGGGTGTGGAGGTTACTTTAAATTATTGATTAAAAGATTAAAAATACTTTAAATTGGCTGATTGAAATACTAAAAATAAATCAAGAAACACTTATTTTTAAAAAAAGAAAATAAAGAGGGGCGCCTGGGTGGCTCAGTCGGTTGAGCATCCGACTTCGGCTCAGGTCATGATCTCACAGTTCGTGAGTTCGAGCCCCGCATGGGGCTCGGTGCTGACAGCTCAGAGCCTGGAGCCTGCTTCCGATTCTGTGACTCCCTCTCTCTCTGCCCCTCCCCTGCTCATGCTCTGTCTCTCTCTCGGTCTCAAAAATAAATAAAACATTAAAAAAAAATTTTTTTTTTTAAAGAAAAAAGAAAATAAAGAGAAACCTCATTTAGAATGGAGTCAGGAAGCCCCGAAAGGGGGAGCTCAGCTCTCACACGTAAACTTTGGGCAGGAGGAAGATTTTCTCCTGACCAGCAACAACCCAGCCAATGAAAAACCACTGTAACTCAGCCAATAAGAAACCACCACAAGTCAGCCAATGAGAAATCACCATAACTCAGCCAATGAGAAGCCACCATAACTCAGCCAATGAGAAACCGTCCTCTGCCTGAGCGCCACCTCTCCTGCGGGGGACTTTGCTTCAAAGCAGCTCCTCCCGGCTTCCTCCTTTTTATCTAGAAAGCAACAGTCCTCCCTTTCCTTCTCCGGCCTGGGCTGTGGTTTGCCCTGTCTTGCCCATCCCAAATTGCAATTCCTCCGCCATTCTGAATAAGCTCATTTTGCTGATAAAATAACCGGCTGTTTTATTTTTAAGGTGGAGTGCGTTAACATAGGTGAAGCTCACAGTCACCGTGTTGAGCAAAAGACACCAGACACGAAAGGATCCATACTGGGAGTCCGTTTCGGTGACGTTTCGGAACACAAACTCAACTATGGCGACAGCGATCGGAGGAGGATTGCCCGCGGCGCTTGGGGGCATTCCAGGGGTTGGAAGCGACGTGCACACACACGTCTTGATCTGGGTGTGGGCTGCAGGAAATGGGTACCCATGCAAAAGTCCTCTGAGCTGTCCATTTAAGATTCACATGCCTTAGGGCCTATGAATTATCCTCCAACACAAATTAAGAAAGAGAAAGTAACATGCAGTGGTGGTGGGGGGAAATGAGCCCTTTCCCTTTCCGGTGGGAGTGTGAACCAGGAGCCTTAATTTGGAGAACAGTCGTGCAGGATTTAGTAAGAGTGAAAATGTATATTCTCCACGTCTGAGGAGAAGTCTCAGAAGTTCCCCTTCTCCACAGCTGCCCTAGAGAAACGCTGTCCACTAAGACCCCGAAGCATCTCCAGGTTACAAGGGGGGGGGGGGGGGGGAAACTGAGGCACATTTCAGAGAGTTCATCCTGGGCTCCATCCCACAGCTACAAAGTGTAAGAGTAAGGATTTGAACCCATTGCGAAGGCAGCCCCGGCCTAGGGTTTACAACCACCACCACAGAAGGTTGCGATGCCTTTTTTCGGGAATAGTGGAAACAAACTGCGTGTCCAATGCCTGGGGACTCAGTAAGTTGTACTACAGTCACGCTTAGTGAGACCATAACACACTTAAAAAGAACAAGGTTGGGGCGCCTGGGTGGCTCGGTCGGTTGAGCGTCCAGCTTCGGCTCAGGGCATGATCTCAAAGTTTGTGGGTTCGAGCCCCGCATCGGGCTCTGTGCTGACAGCTCAGAGCCTGGAGCCTGTTTCCGATTCTGTGCCTCCCTCTCTCTCTGACCCTCCCCCATTCATGCTCTGTCTCTCTCTGTCTCAAAAAATAAATAAATGTTAAAATTAAAAAAAAAAAAAAGAAAAAGAAAAAAGAAAAGGGGAGGTGGGCAACTGTACCGGTCTGCAGGTGGTCAGATTTACGCATCTGCAGCTCAGGGTTTCCCCTGGAAGCCTGGATGCTCCGAGCAGGTTACCCTCTCTGAGCCTCAGTTCTCTCACCTGTAAAATGGGCACATTCAAGTCCATCTGGGAGGATTATTTTAAGGCAAGGATCAGATGACCATCGAGAGGTGTTCGGTGTGGGGACAGGTACCTAATGAAACTCCAAAAATTGGTAAGAGTGATGGGGGGGGACCCAAGAGGCATGGAAGATGGGTTTAATGGCCTCTCCACCTCTAGCTGCAGAAGCTCCAAAGGTAGGGACTTCTTCCTTTGTCCCCAATGGATTCCCAGAGCCTAGACATGCCTGGCACACAGTAGGTGCTCAATAAAATCCCTCCCCCGCCAGAGACTCACGCTAAGCAAGGCACCCTAGGTGGGGAGGAAATAGCATCCGTATAACTTCCATTTGATTCCCCTCCCATGACTCTTTACACGAACTACGAACTTCGGCCTGGGGGCCACGGACCTCTTCAGAACCCCATGATGGACTTCATGAAGTCATGGAAAAAAAAAATTCACAACTTTATTTCCACTGACTTTAACCGATATTCACCATTTCCTCAATTATGAATGAAGGCAACGGCAGGAGCTACGACTTTGTCCCCAATAGAAAACCACAGAGATTTTCATATCAGATTGCATTGCCGCAAACAACTCGAAATACGGCGCTCATCACCGCTGTAAACTCACTGGGGTTATTGGATCTTGTCAGTTAATGTGGGGGTAAGTAGAAAGGTATAGCCCTAAGCATGTTTCGGTGGCGCTCTATTTCAAAAGTGTTTTAAAGTGATTATCTTACAAGTATTCAACACATTTTTTTTTTTTTTTTTGAGAGAGAGCGAGAGAGCGTGCGAGCAGGGGAGAGGAGGAGAGGGAGAGACAGACAGACAGGCAGACAGAATCTTAAGCAGTCTGCATGCTCAGCGTGGAGCCCAACTCGGGACTCGATCCCATGACGCTGGCATCACGAACTGAGCGGAAATCAAGAGTAGGAGGTTCAACTGACTGAACCCCCCCCCCGACACCCCAAACACAATTTTTTATTTTTTTAATTTATTTTTTAATGTTTATTTACTTTTGAGACAGAGAGAGAGGGAGACAGCGCGAGCGCGCGTGCGCAAACGGGGGAGGGGCAGAGAGAGAGGGAGACACAGAGTCTGAATCAGGCTCCAGGCTCTGAGCTGTCAGCGCAGAGCCGGACGCCGGTCTCGAACCCACAGACCGTGAGATCATGACCTGAGCCAAAGTCGGGCGCTTAACCAACGGAGCCACAAACACAGGCGCCCCAAACACAATTTTTTAAATTGTGGTAAAATAGGCTTAACATGAAATTTACCATCTGGCCCTGCACAGCTCAGGGGTATTAAGCACGCTCACGCCGTTGTGCAACCACCCCCATCTCCAGAACTTTCCATCTTCCCAAACTGAACCTCTGTCCCCATGAAACACTGACTCTCCGCCCCCCCCCCGCCCCCGCCCGCGGCTCCCACCATCTACTTCCTGTTTCTATAAATTGGACTCCTCTAGGGACTTCCTATGAGTGGAATCAGACAAGATTTGTCCTTTTGTGTCTGGCTTGTTTCACCGAGCATAATGTCCTTGTGGTCCACCTATGTTGTAGTGTCAGATTTCCTTCCTTTTTAATGCTGAATAATATTCCCGTGTGTGGATGAACCACATTTCCTTTATCCATTTAGTGATAATGGATCACGAAGTTGCTTTTAAAAAATATTTTAGTGAATATTTTTACTTGCAAAACACTCCTTGTAAACCTCTTGTACTTTGTTTTATGTACCTACCGATGGTGTTTTCAGAAGAGGCTCCGAGCGTCTCCACACTGGCAAAGAAATCTGGTCAGAGGCATTATGATTTTCATTGGCCCTTCGTCCATTAAAACAAATAAACAAAAATTATATTTTGCAACTGTGTTGGTGTAAAGACGACTATGACCCAGGATGGGACTATATTCATTGTTTTTGTTTTTGTTTTTCTGATTTTAAAAGAAATGAAAACATTTTCGGAGGGGTGGGGGTGGCTGAGAGTACGATGGTCCCACATCTTAACTCTGCCCAATGGACATGTGGGCGCTGGGTCCGGGACCCCCTCAAAAAGGCTAGGACCCCTGATGAATGTTTAAATATCCTGTCCGCAGCTTCTAGAAATGCCATCTGGCTGCTCTTTTCCCAGCCACCCGGGGATCCCCAACCCCACCCCCAGGGTGGCCAGGACCCCCCTTCCGCCCGATTTCGGGTAGCCTTCCGCCGATATCACTCCAGCCCCCTGTTTGCGGCAGTGGAAAGCGTTACCACTCGCCGAGATGATCCGTTTTTTTGAACCGGGGTTACTTTCTCCCCAGACTGTGGGCGCCCCGAGGGCCAGGCTCTGTCCCTTTCGTGGTCCCCAGCTCCGGCGCCCGGGAGGTGCCCAAACTTGCCGAAGGCCGCAGACCGAGCGAAGGGGGGGGGGGGGGCGGGATGTCGCTGCGGGGTGTCTCGGGGACTTTCCCTGTCCCGCGGGAAAGCGTGACCTCACCTTCCTGCCAGGCTCCCTGCGGGGCGCGGAAGGGGCGGGCGGAGGCCAGGGGTGGAGCCGTCTGAGCGCCGTCCGCGCTCCGCCAGTCGTGGGCCCCGTCGCCGGGCCACCAGCCCCCGCGCAGAGGACGGAGCGGGACCCCGGGTAGGTGGCGGGGGGGACCAGGGGGTTAGCGTCGGCGGGGGAGGGCACCCCCGACGCCTGCGGCTCCTCTCCAGGGTTCGCGACCAGCTGCACCCCCCCCCCCCCCCAGCTCATGGCGCCCTCGCGCCCCTTCTTCGGCGTCCCCCTCAACGCTCGGCTCCTCTCCCGGGTGGCCCTGGTCCTCCCCGACCCCCTGCTTCCTCCTTACCCCCCCCATTGCTCCTCAGCACCCCAGATCTCTTTCCAGCACCCCGAATTCCTTTCCAACACCTCGAAGTCCACCCCCCCCTCCCGGATCCCTCCCCAACACCCCAATTCCTTCCCAACGCCACCGATCTCTCCCCAACTCTTCTGGACTTCTCCCAGCACCCAGCAGTCCTCCAACCCGGATTTCTCCCCAACATCCGGTGCCTCTCCCCAACCCCCCCCATTCCTCTCCAGCCCCCCACCCCATGTTTCTGATTTCCTCCGGGAGCTTGGAGCCCCCTTCCCCGGTCCCTGTTCTTCCAGCCCCGCAAGCCCCGCCTCTCCCGCTCGCCCCTCGGCCCCCAGCCCCTTCGGGGCCTTGAAACCACTTTTTCCAGGGGCTCCCGGAACCCCCCTCCCCGGCAGGAGCCTGCTTCCCTCAGCTCGGCCCCCGCACCCCCGCCCCTTCCCGTGGGGGACAGGGTTGGTTGGCTGGTCCTCGCCTCCGAGTCCCTGCAATTCGCCCCCCCCCCCCCCCCCAATGGCTGCTGGCAACATTCTGATCTGGGTGGCCCCAGAGAGCCTCACGCACTGGGCCTTTCCTTCCCTTTCCCTGTGGCTGAAGTAGGAGGTTGGGAAGGGGCCGCCGCGGGGACACCCACGCAAGCTGGAGGTTGGGGGGGGGGTTGTGTGGGGGGCTGTGTGTCATGGGGGGGGCCCTAAACCTGCCTGCGCCCGGCTCCTCCTCTGAATAGGGACATGTGTTCATCCTTCAACACACATTTGTGACCAACCTCCCGCATGCCAGGAGACCCGGTTCAGGATGCTGGGCACATCGTAGGGGCAAAGCAGGGCCCCCCCCGGAGCCCTCCGTCAGGACAAATAAGCAAAGCGAGATGATGCTTGCCGAGTGCAGAGAATGCATTTCCAGCAGCTTCTCCGCTGGCCTGGCTTGCGGATTCCTCAGATCCAGGCATGGCAAGGGGCCGGCACATAGTAGGTGCTGTGTGAGTAAGGGCAGGAACCCTGGAGCCAGGCTTCCTGGTTTCAATCCCTGCCCCTTTACTTTCCACTTGTGTGACCCAGGGCAAGCCGCTGTACCTCTCTGTGCCTCCCTTTCTTGTGTGTAACTCGGCAGTCAAAATAGTCCTAACTTACAGGGTTGTCATGGGCTTAATTCAGTGTCCATAGTAGATGCTCAGGAAACACTTGTTGACATTTTTCAGAGGCAATCTAGATACGTTTTGCCTTCCGTGCCTTGTCGTATTTCTTTTTTTTTTTTTTATAATTTTTAAAAATGTTTATTCATTTTTGAGAGAGAGAGAGAGAGAGAGAGAGAGCGCAAGCGGGGGTGGGGCAGAGAGAGAGGGAGACACAGAATCCGAAGCAGGCTCTGAGCTGTCAGCACAGAGCCTGACACGGGGCTTGAGCTCAAGAGCTGTGAGATCGTGACCTGAGCCGAAGTCGGACGCTTAACCGACTGAGCCACCCAGGTGCCCCTATAAATTTTTAAAAAATATTTTATTTATTTTGAAGTGGGGGGGGGGGGCAAAGAGAGAGAGAATTCCAAGCAGGCTCCAGAGCCCGATGCGGGGCTCCAACTCATGGAACGGTGAGATCATGACCTGAGCCGAAATCAAGATGCCACCCAGGCGCCCCTGTAACATTTCTTAATTAGCCAAAAGGAGGGAGTCGTGCCTCTACTATGCGCCAGTCCCTGGTGGAAAGCAGATTAGACTTTTTGTCTTGCTGGGGAGAGGAGTGAGTCAGCAGGAAACATTTATTGAGCGCTTACTGTGTGCCAGGTGCTGTTCTGTCCATTCGTTGATTGATTCTGGCAGTATTTATTAAGTACCTACTGTGTGCCAGTCACTAGGTACAGCTGTGTAACAAGACAAACGCACATCCCGGTCTTAGGGGTGCTCACTCCGGTAGGGTGTGGTGCCTGTGCAATAAAGTAGGTAAAATCTATCCTGTCAGGTAAGGAGAAAGACAAAGCAGGGGGTGTGGGGAATGGGCTTCAGTTTTAGGCAGGGTGGCCAAGGGTGACCTTGATGAGGAAGTGACGTTTGAGCCGAGATCTGAAGGCAGCAAGGGAGCCAGCCATGTGGCTATCTGGGGAAGGGTGTCCTGGGCTGAGGGAACAGCTAATGCAAAGGCCCTGAGGCAGGATCCAGTCTGGCATATTTAAGGAACAGCGTGGCTGGATCTGAGGGAGCAAGGGGGAGTGGAAGGGGGTGAGGTCGGGGAAGGGAAGGGGGAGGGTGGGAACAGGGAGGACTTGATCCAAGGAGTCGTGACTGAGATAACCTCTGATTTCTCCCTCCTAACCACAAAGCAGCTCCTCATTGTCTGTCTAGAACATTCAGGACAAAAGCCCAGGTACCCCCCTTACCTCCTCCTGCTCCTCTCCCTTTCTCCAAATTATCCACAAACCCAACCATTTCCTTCCTTGAGGCTCCCCCCTGGCCCAGCGCCCATCATTGCTGGGCTGGGCCAGTGGTCACCTCCCCCCAGGTCCCAGGCTCCTCTCCCTGCTCCCCACAGTCCGTTCTTCCGGAAGCGGCCACTGGAGGGCGCCTGTGAGCCCCTGAGTCAGGCCCCGCTCCCCTCTGCCCACAGCCCCCCCAGAGCTCCCATCTCCCTCAGGGTAAAAGCCCAAGTCTTCCCCGTGGCGTTCAAGGCCCTGCAGGACCCCGCCCCCTTTCCTTCCCTCCCCCTCACACACTCCGCGCCAGCCACACGGGCCACCTCCCCATTCCTGCAACACGCTGGACTCTGACCTGCCCCCGGACCTTTGCACTTGCGGCTCCTTTTGCCTGAAACTGTCTTCCCCCAGATGGTCACCTGAGTTGCTCTCTTACCTCCTTCAGGTCTCCACCGACATGTCATTTCCCTCCAGAGGTCTCCCGTGCTCTTCAGGCTTCTGGAACCTTTCCCCCCCCCCCCCCCCCCCCCCCCCCCCCCCCCCCCCGTTCCTCACTGCCGCACCCTGGCGCGTTTTCTTCGCGGCCCGTTCCATGCTCTGCAGCGGGTCACGGTCAGGTTTATTATTGGTCTCCTCCAACTAGACTGTGAGCTCTGCCCGTCTGGGGCTGCAACAGCAGCCCTTTGCCAATACGAGGTGCTCGAGAAAGATTTGTCCAGTGTGTGAAGAGACCTCAGAGACTGCGGGAGAGTCGGGGAGGAGGGGATGGCCAGGAGCCAGATGTGGTTAAAAATGCTTTAAAAAGAGGAAGAGGAACGGGGCGCCTGGTGGTTCGGTCCGTTAAGCACCTGACTTCGGCTCAGGTCACGATCTCGCAGTCTGTGGGTTCGAGCCCCGCGTCGGGCTCTGGGCTGCCGGCTCGGAGCCTGGGGCCTGTTTCGGATTCTGTGTCTCCCTCTCTCTCTGCCCCCTCCCCCGCTCACGCTCTGTCTCTATCTCTCAAAAAATCCATAAACATTGATGGTGGGGGGCGGATCCCGGGAGGCGGGCAGGGCTGGTGCAGCCACTGAGTCAAGCTCAGGCTGGGTCAGGCTCAGGCTGGTGGGTGAGGAGGGAGAGAAGGGTGGGTGGCTGTAGACAGTTGCCAGGAATGCGGGAATGCAGGCCCCGGGGCAGTCCTGCCTCGCGATTCTGAGCCCGGCTCAGAGCCTGAGCCTTCCCGGAGGGGGTGGGGTGGGGGGGCCTCAGCGCCCGCGGCTGTCGTGCCCGGCGCTTTTTCCAGATGTTCCGCAGGCGTGGACCCCTTCGGTCCACACCACTAGCAGCGAGGGCTTCTCACTGCACCCATTTCAGAGATGCAGAGATCGAGGCACCCGTAGGCGCACGGCCTGCCCAAGGTCCTAGCCTGGAAGTGACAGAACTCAGGTTAGAACCCCAAGGGCATGGTCCTAGCGACTGCTCCCGCTTGCCCTGGCGGTGACTCCTTCCAGGCGGGCATCACACCGAGGAGGCGGACTTCGGCCCTCGCACGAGTGGGGGCCGTTCCACTCTCGGGGACTCCATTGTTGCCAGTGGTGTGGTTCGAGCCCCGCATCGGGCTGGGCGCTTCGGACCCTCTGTCCCCCCCCCCCCCCCGCACCCTCTCTGCCCCTCCCTGGCTCTCTCCCCCCACCCGAAATAAATCGGAGGGTGCATGTCAGCACATCTGGTTTTTTTCCTTGTAAGTTATAAACACAGCTGCTCCCAGGAGTCCTTGGCGAGCGCAGAGAACAGTCGACCTGTGACTCACGGTCACGGCTGTGGAAGGGGCAGATCAGACCGTGTTTCTAGCCGCGGTCTTGGTCATTTCAAACAGATTTGACCTACGTGTGTAAGCCGATTTTTTTTTTTTTTTTTTTTTAGTTTTTATTTATTTTTGAGAAAGATACAAAGAGCAAGCAGGAGAAGGGCAGAGAGAGAAGGAGAAGCCCAAGCAGGTGCCACGCTGTCAGCGCAGAGCCCCAGGCGGGGCTTGAACTCACGAGCCCGTGAGGTCAGGACCTGAGCAGAAATCAAGTCGGTCCTGGGGGTCGGGGCTCCAACACACGGATTTTTCAGGGGGACACAGGTCAGCCGGTCACGGCCACTGAAGCCTGCGTGCTGCATGATGATTATGTGGGAGAGAGAGAGAGAGAGAGAGGCTTTTGGTCTTAAGGTTACAAACATTGAGGGGCGCCCGGGTGGCTCAGTCGGTTGAGCGTCTGACTTCAGCTCAGGTCGTGATCTCACGGTCCGTGAGTTCGAGCCCCGTGTCGGGCTCTGTGCCCACAGCTCAGAGCCCGGAGCCTGTTTCCGATTCTGTGTCTCCCTCTCTCTCTGCCCCTCCCCAGCTTGTGCCCTGTTTCTCCCAATATAAACAAAGATTAAAATAAATACATAAATAAAAGGTTACAGATATTGGGGCCAATTAGCTGTTCTGCCCGGTCACGTTGGTTGAGTTTGCCCCTCTGAGGAGCGGGGGTGCAAAGCCACATCCCGGTTTCTTGTCAAACGTCTTCTGTAAAGGACCAGAGAGTGTTTTCAGCTCTGCAGCCACTCAACTCCGTGGCTGTCGTTGGAAGGCGGCCACGCGCTGTGTGTATATCAGTGGGCATGGCTGGGGGCCAAAATACTTTATTTGTTTCAGTAAATAAACTGCCCTCTGGCCTGGGCAGTTATGCACAGTATCATGAGAGCGGTCCTTTTTTTTTTTTTTTTTTTTCTTCCTTTTTTTAAACTAATCTCTATGCCCAACATCGGGCTTGAACTCACGACCCCTAGATCAAGAGTCGAACACTACCGACTGAGGCGGCCAGGAGCCTCCGTCATCAAGCCAGTCTTGATTTTAAAAATCTGCAGGAGGGTAGGGAGTGAGCTGGGGTGGGGGGGGGGATACCCAGCAACAGTATTGCAGGCAGAGAGAGCAGCTGGTGCAAAGGTCCTGAGGCAGGACTGTGCCTGGTAAGTTTAATGAACAACAGGAAGATCCGTGGCCTTCGGGGGACCCACTAGATTGGGTGCACCTGGGTGGCCTAGCCGGTTGATTGCCAGACTTCAGCTCAGGTCACGATCGCACGGTTCGTGGGTTCGAGCCCCACGTCGGGCTCTGTGCTGACAGCCCGGAGCCTGCTTCGGATTCTGTGTCTCCCTCTCCCCTCTGCCCCCCCACCCTTGCTCGCACTCTGTCTGTGTCCCTCTCTCTCTCAAAAATAAATAAACATTTAAAAAGTTTTAAAAATATTTGAATTGATTGCCCACTTGACAAAACTTAGCAGTTTCCTGAAACTCTGCCTTTGCAGCTTCTTGCCTTGAAGTAGTAGCCAGTGTGGCCCCGCGGAGTCCTTCCTCCTCGTGGCGGCACACCTAAGTCACAGCCACCACATTTAGACAGGTCTAAGGTGGTTCCAACTTCTTTGGTCCCGCCTCCCTCAGTGTGAAAGTTCAAGTCCTCTGGACTACCCGCCAGGTCTCCTCCCCCTCCTCCCTCTCTCCTCCTCACCCACTCAGCCGTGCGGGCCTTCTCCCTCCTCACTGCCCCTCCATCAAGCTGGGCTGGTCCTGCCCCAGGGCCTTTGCATATGTAGTTCCCTCCTCCTGGACCTCTCTTCCCTCAGATGTCCCTATGGGTCCTCTCTCCATTTTTTTTTTTTTAATGTTTATTCATTTTTGAAAGACAGAGAGACAGAGCACAAGCAGGGGTGGGGCGGAGAGAGAGCGGGACACACAATCCGAAGCAGGCTCCGGGCTCTGAGCTGTCAGCACAGAGCCCGACGCGGGGGCTCGAACCCACGAACCGCGAGATCCTGACCTGAGCCGAAATCGGATGCTCAACGGACTGAGCCCCCCGGGCACCCCTCACTCTCTCCATTTTTACGTCCTGTTGAAATCTCTGTCATCGTTGACGCCTTCTTGATTCACGTTGTTTAAAACTTCAACCACCCACCCCTGACTCATGGGGTTCGAGACCCTCCTTCCCGCCTGCTGTTTCTCCACGGCGTTTGTCCCCAGCTGATACATATGCTGTGAGCGTCCCTCACTTGTGGGTTGTCTGTCCTCCACGCGAGGAAGTCGGCGGCCTTTGGGGGGTCTGTGCTGTCTCGCCCCCCGCCCCCCAGCCAGCACTTCGGCATGTCAGGCCGCTTCTGTTTCTGAAACAGCCAGACAGCCACCTGCCTCTATGTCCTTCCCCCCAGCGCTGCCCCCTCCACCCCCCTGCCCCTTCTCACCCGCTTCTCTTCCGCCCTGCTCCCTGCGTCGGCTCAGTCCCGTCCGCCTTGCACCTCTGCCCCCAGTGCTGGCTCTCCCCGTGCCGTCTCCAACCTTTCTGGAGTCTTTGACCTTGGCCCTGGGGCCCCGGAATGGCCTGTATCTACTCAAAATGCACTTAAAAAAAAAAAAAAATCCTGAATCGTTTATGCAGTGAGGTCCGTGATTTATCAGCAAAGGGGGTTGGGTTGGTTCACGAAGCAGCTCTTGGTCTGTGCCAGGATCGCTCAATGTCAGCAGCTGGCAACATTGGGTCTGGATCGTTCGGGGCGGGGGAGGGCATCCTGGGCACCATGCGGGCAAGGAGGGGTGAGCGGCATCCCTGACCCTACCTACTCGATACCTTTCTGTGTAGTCGCGACACCCACAGATGTCCTCAGACATCACTGAGGGTCCGGGGGCGGGGCTCAGAACTGTTGTTAGTTGAGAAGGACGTCTGTACCCTTAGGGGTGTCATCGTGGGCACAAGCGTGAACCAGGCAGTAGGTCCCAGCCCAGGCTGAAAGGCATATCAAGCGTTCTCAGCCTCCTGGAATGGATCTGAAGTGGCATTTTTTTTTTTTTTTCTCAATCTGAATATGACCTGCTTTCAGCAGCCGGTGACCTAAGTTCCGAGGTTTGGAACAGTGTCCCTAGCATCTGTCGTGCGCACTTGGGAAAGGCCTTTTTCTGTGCCCGTGGTTTCATCCACAACATTGGGACCATAGGAGCTCTGGCCCCATTCATTCATTCATTTATCCCACACGTATTTGTTAGGTCCCTGCTCCAGGTCACGAGAGTCTCAGCCCCCTCCTCTGGTGCCCCAGGGTCAGGAGACAGGTGACAAACGCGAAAAGTCTAACGCACAAGGCACGTCCACCCGTGACGCACTGTGGGGGAGCAGGTGACGTGGGCGAGACAGACTGGGAAGGACGGGTGTGGATGTGTAGGGCTCCCGAGACGGTGCCATTGGGCCTGAGAGTGGAAGATGACAACAGTGTCGCTCAGGCAAGGGTCTGACGAAGGAGCCAGCTTGGCTTTTTTTTCCTCTTTCTTTCTTTTTGAAAAAAAGAAGACGAGTAGCCACAGCCCGGTCACGCGCGGAGCTGGCTGTCAGCAATGGCTAGTGTCTCATCAGCACGGCCCGTATCAGCCGCTGCTGCGTAAATTACCCCGGAACCTCCTGGTTTAAAAACACCAAACACTGGGGCGCCTGGGTGGCTCAGTGGGTCGAGTACCCGACTCTTGATTTCAGCTCAGGTCGTGGTCCCAGGGTCGTAGGATCGAGCCCCGTCTTGGGCTCTGTGCTGTGTGGAGCCTGCTTGAGATTCTCCCTCCCTCTCTCTCTCCCTCTGCCCCACTCCCCTGCTTGCCCTCTCTCTCATAAATAAAAAGTGAAAAGGCAACCCACGGGATAGGAGAACATATTTAAAAATAAATAAAAACAACAAACACTTATCATCTCACACAGAGAGAGACTGGGTGTCAGGAATCTGGAGGAAGGTGAGTTGGGGGCCTCTGGCTGGAGTCTCTCCTGAGGTCACGGTCAAGCGGTCGGCCGGGGCCGCCTCATCTGAAGGCTCGACCGGGGCTGGAGTTGCTGGGAGCCCAGGCCACCCCCTCATGTGGCTCATGGCGGGCGGCCTCGCTTCCTTACCCCCGATGGGGTGCCAGAGAGTGACCACGCTGGTGTTTTATGTCACTAACATAACAGCCTGTCACTTTTGCCGAGGTCTGTCGGTCACAAAGGTGGATTCTGGGTTACGGCTGGAAGCCCCGCCCTGGGCTGTGAATGCCAGGATGGGGGTCCCTGGGGGCCACCTGGGAGCCTGACCACCTCCCTAGCGAACACGTATGGGATGCCTGCTGACTTCCAGGCATCGGGGCTCGGAACTTTCCATAAGGCTATGGCAGCACAATGCCCTGAAACGATCCCAGCAGTGGGCTTATTATTATTCCCAACAGGCAGTGGAGTTTTGTGGCTGCGCACGCAGCCTCTGGAGCCACGTTTCATGGCTTCAAGTCCCAGCTCCGTGACCCACCGGCTGTGTGACTTTGGGCAAGGGACCTCATGTCTCTGGACACATTTTGCCATTTGCAGGTGGGGGAAATCGTAGCGTCGCCCTCTCGGGGGACACCAGGCAAGTGTTGGCGGCTCTCGTGTCGCAGAGGAGGAAATGGAGGCGGGGGAGGGGACGCGTCTTTCTCAAGGTCACCCTGGCAGGCAGTGCTGGCGCTGAAGGCAGGCAGGTGGGGGCGTCTGGGCCCCCTCCCAGAGCTACCCCCTTTCTGACGGTGTCTCTCTCGCCCCACAGGTCGGCCCCAGGGTCCCCCCGTGGGATTGGGGTGAGCACGTCGGGGGACACCCAGCATGCAGGAAGGCAGGTGCTGCGGAACATGCCTCCAGCCTCCAGTGTTGCTGCCCGCGGCTGCACCCACCTGTGCCCATGGCCTGCACGGGCCCGTCGCTCTCTGGCGCCTTCGACATTCTAGGTGCCACAGGCCAGGACAAGCTCTTGTACCTTAAGCACAAGCTGAAGACGGTCCACCAGGGCTGCCGAGGGGCAGACCTCCTGCACGCCATGGTGCTTCTGAAGCTGGGCCAGGAGACGGAGGCCAGGATCTCCTTGGAAGCTCTGAGGGCGGATGCAGTGGCCCGGCTCGTGGCCCGCCGGTGGGCCGGCGTGGACAGCGCTGAGGCCCCGGAGGAGCCCCCAGACTTGTCCTGGGCCATTGCCCGGGTGTACCACCTGCTCGCCGAGGAGAAGCTGTGCCCGGCCCCTATGCGGGACCTGGCCTACCAGACAGCCCTCCAGACGTTCAGCTCCAGGGACGACCACCGGCTGGCCGAGCTCCAGGGAGAGGCCCGGGACCGGTGCGGCTGGGGCGTCATCCGGGCCCCTGGGAGCTTCCAGCCCCTTCGCTCCGATCGGGGCTGCCTCCCGCCATCCTCGGTGTCCCCCTCGGGCACCCGCAGCCTTCCCAAGCCCATCGAGGGCCTTTCGGGCTGGAGCAGAGGGTGTTCTCTGAGATCCACCAGCAGCCCCGCCTCCCTCGCCAGCAACCTGGAAATTAGCCAGTCACCCACCATGCCTCTTCTCAGCCAGCACCGCGGCTGTCGTGCGCCCAGCAAGCTGTGTGAGGAGCCCCGGGCAGGCCCCGGGCCCGAACCTGAACCTGCCCCCACAGGCTGCCAGGAGCCTGAGGAAGTGAGCTGGCCACCATCCGAGGAGGCTGTCAACCCTTCACCTGGGGACACAGCCGGCCCTCCATCGGGGTGACTGCCGGGCCCCTGCTGGGGGAGACCGCTGGCCCCTCATCGGAGGGCCCCTCTTTGGAGGACCCCTCATCCGGAGAGACTGCCGGCCCCCAGATGCCACCAGACAGCCCGGGCCCTAGACTTCCTGAGGTGGTCCCAGATGCAAGCCCCACTGGCCAGCCCGACGCCCCCAAAGCTCTGGAAAGCGGCACCCGCTACCCGGTGGAGTGCAGCCACGTGCTGGCAGCCCCCGCATCTCTCCCCTTGCCCCCCAAAACCACTTGCCCTGACAAGGACCAGACCCCCCTCTCACTCCCTGTAGAAGATACCGCTTCCCAGAGGACCCCCCCATGCCCCCCCACCCCCTCGGCCCCGAGGACCTCCGCGCCCGGCCCTTCTCCATCCATCCCTCCTTCCGCTTGCTCCGCCGCCTGGAATCCGTGCCCCCCGCCCCCCGAGTTGGAGCCAGAGCAGAAATTCTACAGCTTTGTGATCCTGCACGCGGGGGCAGACGAGGACATTGCCCTGCGGGTCCGAGAGAGGCTGGAGAGCCTGGGCGTCCCGGATGGCGCCACCTTCTGCGAGGATTTCCAGGTGCCCGGGCGCGGCCACCTGCGCTGCCTGCAGGACGCCCTCGACCACTCAGCCTTCACCCTCCTGCTGCTTACCCCCAACTTCGACTGCCACCTGGGCCTGCACCAGGCGGGCCAGTCCCTGATGAACAGCCTCACGCGGCACGAGTGCCGGGACTGCGTGATCCCCTTCCTGCCCCTGGAGAGCTCGCTGGAGCAGCTCAGCCCGCACACCTGCAGCCTGCTCACCAGCCTGGTGTGGCTGGACGAGCGCTCCCAGATCTTCGCCAGGAAGGTGGCCAACACCTTCAAGCCGCAGAGGCTGCGAGCCCGCAGGGCCCACTGGAGGAAGGAGCAGGACGTCCGCGCCCTGCAGGAGCAGCGCCAGCAGCTGGAGGGCGAGCGGCAGCGCGTCTCGGCGCTGAACGCCGCCTACTCGGCCTATTTCCAGAGCCACTCGGCCTGGCAGGCGCAGATGGAGACGCTCCGGGTGGCCTTCGGAAGCCACATGCCCTTTGGGACTCCGGGGCCCCTGGGAGCGCCCCCGCCCTTTCCCTCCTGGCCGGGCCACCAGCCGCCGCCGCCCGCGCCCCCGTGGCTGGCCGGCGCCCCGGCACCCGCGCCTGCCTTCCCGCAGCCCCCGGCGCCCCCCCAGAGCCCGGGGCTGCAGCCCCTCATCATCCACCACGCGCAGATGGTGCAGCTGGGCCTCAACAACCACATGTGGAACCAGAGAGGGACCCAGGCGCCCGAGGACAAGACGCAAGGCGCGGAGTGACCGGTGACCCCGGCCTTGGGGACGCCCGCACCGTGCCCGGGGCGGGAGGAGGAGCGCGACGTCGTCTGCAACCTTCAGGACATCGCTGGGGAGACCTTCGTCTCTCAGGAAGTCGTGCAAAATGGGCCCCGGCGACTTTCTGGCGCGCAAGGAGGAGGGGGGGGGGGCGGCGCGGAGTTGGTGGTGGCATTCGCGGATTCTCGCCCGGGTGCTGGCGGTGGCGGGGAGTGGGCTGGGGGATGTGGGAAGTGTGTTTCGACTTTAATAAATATTTATTGAACGCTTCTCCAGTGCCGTTCCACTCCCGGAGACGTCTAGTGTTCCCCCAAAAAGGGGATTGGAAGGGAGACGCTGGGACCGGAAGTTGCGCTGTTTCTCTCATTTCATTGGGCAGGGCGTAGTCACGTGGTCCCTTTGGCTGCAAGGGAAGTTGGGAAATGTAGTCTCCTGGGCAGTGTGCTTTGCTGAAAGTTTTGGTTCCCGTATCACAGAATGTGGCGAGAAAAGACACAGGACATTTATTACTTGATTGCTGTAACCCCCCCCTTTTTTTTTTTTTTTTTTTTTTGCCTGGGAGGGGTCCTGCCTTGATGCCCCCCCACTACCGCATTCTGGGCTCAGATCCCACCATGCGATCTTAGGCGAGAGCCTTGGGCTTGCGAAGCCTCAAGCTCTCATGGGAGAAGTGGGCTTATGATGCCAGTGTTTCAAGGTTGTCCGCAGATCCTTTGCGACACACTCACGCTCCAGGGGCAGTGTAAGAGCTCATTAATGGCAGGCCCGGAGAGGAGGGGGGCTAATCTTTTTCAGAGTCACAGACCTTTGGGAAGGAGTAGAATTAACATTCGTGGGTTACTCACATTTACGGATTCCAGAGGCTTGAAAGATCTCAACGTATTTTGTTTTATTTTTTATTGGTATTTATTTGTTTATTTATTTTAATTTTAATTTTTTTAATGTTTATTTATTTTTGAGACAGAGCATGAACAGGGGAGGGGCAGAGAGAGAGGGAGACACGGAATCTGAAACAGGCTCCAGGCTCTGAGCTGTCAGCATAGAGCCCGACATGGGGCTCGAACCCACGAACCGTGAGATCATGACCTGAGCCGAAGTTGGACGCCTAACCAACTGAGCCTCCCAGGCGCCCCTATTGGTATTTTTTTTAAGTACTCTCTGTGCCCGACTGGGGCTGGAACTCTGGACCCCAACATCAAGAGTCACAGGCTGCACTGACTGAGCCTGCCAGGCGGCCTTGAACCTATTTTGAATCCCCAAAATTGAATGCCCTCGGGGTACAGGCTTACATCATTGGGCTCATTTTACAGAGAAGAAAAACAGGCTCCAAGAGGTGAATTGTGGTCCCCAAGGTCACACAGGTCAGGAGTGGGGAGATTGTAATTTCCAAGGGAAGGAAAGGCAAATTTGAGCTGGTTAAGCCGGGAAGCTGCTGGCCCCTCCCACCCAACTGCTTCCTGCAAACATGAACTTTGCAAGCCTTTTCCCCCTTTCTTGGGGCCCAGGAGGGCGGGCCTGGCTGACTCACCCAGGCCGTCAGATACGACTTATTATTTTAGTGGCTGACTCAGATTTTGCCAGGGCCTTCGTAGCACTGACGTCAAACCCGGGGAGGAGCCCCTGAAATCAGCTTGCAGGGCGCTCCAAGGTGGCGTGGGTTCGTGGACAGACCGTTTCGAATCATCGACGCGGGAGCTAGCTGCAAATAACGGGGCAGCTGCAGTGAACAGGCCATTTGGTTCGTTCAAGTAACATTTATGGGGTGCCTGCTGTGTGCCCGCATTGGAGTGCAGTAGGGGCACCCAATACATCTGTGCAGTCGGAATCGGAGGGGAGGGAGCAGTGAATGAATCATCAAATGAAGCAGAGATAATTTCAGAAAGTGAAGAGACATCAGAAGAAATGAACAGTGACATGGGAGTGTCCCGGGGGGGGGGGGGGACTTTGGACCGAGTGCCCAGTGGGGGCGTAAGGAGCCCGTGTTAGAGCCAAGGCCTGTAGAAAGAGGAGTTGGCCGGGATGAGAAGAGTTTGAGGACCAGGTGATTTTTCTGGAAAGAGGACAGAGCTCCTGCAAACGCCCTGGGGTAGAGCCCTGCCTGGCACGTTGGAGGAACAGCGAGAGGGCCCTGTGGCTGGAGCAGAGTGAGCGAGGGGGAGAGAGGGTGGAGAGGAGGAGGGGAGGAGATGCACGGCTTTGTGGGCCTGGGGGAGGACTTGGGCTTTTCCCTCGGGAAGGCGGAAGTCCTGGAGGCCCTTAGCAAGCAGAGGATGGGGGTGGGGTGGGGTGGGAATCTGACTCCAGTGCTCACAGGCGCCCTCTGGTGGCTTCTCTGGGGAGGACAGACTGGGAGGTGGGTGCACGTGTGAGCGAGCCAGCGACCAGAGCGGTGGCAACAGACCCTGGCGAGGCCGGCCACCATGGGGGCTGGACGCACGTTGGGGGCAGAGGAGGGACAAGCGGGCACGTTCAGAGCACGAACTCCTATTAATCCCTGAGAAATTGTGAGACTCGGAACAAATCACAGCTCTTTTCTGGGCCTCATTTTCCCCATCCGTCCGTGGTCCCGGTGACTTCGGGTCTGGAGCTCCAACACTTCCCACGTCCCTGTGTCACGGCAGCATATTTAAAGGACAATCACTTTGAAACCCCTGGGCTGAGGGTTTTACATGCCCCATGAACTTGTTTCGCCCTCCCAATAGCCCAGGGGCTGGAGACTATCCCTGCCCCAATTTACAGATGAGGAAACTGAAGCCCAGAGAGGCGAAGTTATTTACCCAAGGTCACACAGCACGCAAAGTAGCTTTTGGGGGCAGAAGAAGGAGCCAGATGTCCCTCTGCCGGATTCTAGCCCCTACGGAGGTTGTGCACACTGTGAATTCATGGCCCCCTTTTTTTTTTTTTTAATCTGTGAAATAGTCTTGTTTTACTTTTTTTTTTTTTAAATGGATGTTTATTTATTTATTTTTTTTTTGAACGTTTATTTATTTTTGGGACAGAGAGAGACAGAGCATGAACGGGGGAGGGGCAGAGAGAGAGGGAGACACAGAATCGGAAACAGGCTCCAGGCTCTGAGCCATCAGCCCAGAGTCTGACGCGGGGCTCGAACTCACAGACCGCGAGATCGTGACCTGGCTGGAGTTGGACGCTTAACCGACTGCGCCACCCAGGCGCCCCTGTTTTACTTGTTAATTCCTGGTTTCTCCGCCACACCCTGCATACCCTGAGAGCACCGGGGTGGATCTGTCTGGGTCCCTGCGGCGTTTTCAGAACCCAACCCAGGAAGTGGAGCAGAGTCATTGCTCAGTGAGTCCTTTGACCGACAACGCGGGCAGCCGTGTCTGTGCGGGGCGCGGCTCCCCACCCGCATGGGGTTCACCGGGCACTGAGTGGGCGGGATGTGGAGTCATCCATCTGCTTATCCAACCCACATTTACTGAGCTCCTCCTGGGCGCAGGCCCTCTGGGCACAGTGGTGACTCAGTGGTCACCATGCCCCCAAGGTGACGCAGGACGACCCCGTTCTGCTCTCCCAGGCTCGTGGTCCGCTGCCACAGATGGAGACGTTACGGGGCGATGAGGCCTGCGATGGAGAGGTGTAGGGGGCTCCGGAGGCCCAAAGGGGACCGTTGACCAACCTGGGGGGGGGGGGTTGAGAGAAGCTTCTGGAAGGAGGAAGTAAGCTGAGACTTGAGGCGTGAGCCATGGGTTGGGGAGAAAGTTCGTAGAGGTGGGCACAGCATGGACAAAGGTACTGGGGCGAGAAAAGCCCGCGGCTAGGACTATGGCCAGGCGCGGCCATGGCCGAGGTTCCCCAGAGCGGGGCGGGGACGCTCAGCCACACGTCCTGCCGTCCTGGTGCCCCCTGCTGGCTGCCACCGTCCCAAGGCCAGTGTGCCCCCAGTGGCCCCAGGTCTGGGGTGTTTCTTGGGAAACCCCTGTCCCCACTAGAACAAACAGCCTCAAGGAAAAATAGAGGGGAATTTTTTGAAAATTTCCCCTTCTTTAAAAACTGTGAGATATGAGGGCGCCTGGGTGGCTCCGTCGGTTAAGCGTCCGACTTTGGCTCAGGTCATGATCTCACGGTGTGTGAGTTCAAGCCCCGCATCGGACTCTGTGCTGACAGCTCAGAGCCTGGAGCCTGCTTCGGATTCTGTGTCTCCCTCTCTCTGTCCCTCCTCTGCTCGTGCTCGGTCTCTCAGAAAAAAAAAAAAAAAAGAAGAAGAAGAAACGTTAAAATTAATGTTTTTAAATAAAAACTGTGAAACATGAATCAATAACAGATGATTTATTTTCAGAGGTTCTTAGCTGTGTCCCTGCTTGGAAGGGTGTCTTTCCGAGATGGTTAGATCTTGTACAAAAATCTCCCGCTCCCTGGGCCCAGAGAGGGCAAGGCATTGCCCAGTGTCACACAGCGCATGCGTGACTGCCACTGGGCCTGGGCAGAACTTGAGAGGCTTTGAGTTTGAACCTTGCACATCCCCTGCGTCTCCAGCGCATTTTGGGTGTCCCACCAGAGGGCGCCTGTGAGCACCTCCTGTGACACAGCCCTTCAGGGCTCCCACCTCCCCGGGGCGGGGGAGCCGAAGTCCTCCCCGCGGGCCCCCGAGGCTCTGCACGACCTGCTGTCCCCTCCTCCGTCTTTCCCCCCTAGCCTAGTCTGTGCGAGCCACATGGGCCTCGACCCGCCAGGTGTGGTCCTGCCCCAGGACCTTCACGTGGGCTGTTCCCGCTGCTTGAAATGCCCTTCCTTCAAATGTCTACATAGCTCCTCGCTCACCTCCTCCAGATATTTGCTCAAATGCCATCCTCTCAGGGCAAGCTTCTCCGAGCCTCCCGTTTAAAATAATTTACAACCACATCCACCAGATCCCCCCATCCTCCCCCACCCTGCTCTATTGTTCCTTAATGCTCAGCGTTTTTAGACTGATGATAGTAATAATGTCACTTATTCATTGAACGCCTGGTTTATCATCTGCCTTCCCCATGAGGATGGGAATTTTATCTGGTGAGTTCCCTGCTGGACCCCAGTAGCTGGCACACAGCAGAGGCTCAATACATGAATTTGAACGAACGTGCCAACCTTTCTCTCTTTCGACCAATCTCTTTGTTCCGTGTTCCCCACGGGGCTCACAGCTCTGTGGGGAAGACAGACGCGCCACTAGGTGGTTGCAGCCGGGGTGGTCCTGGGTGTGACGGGGGACGCAGGGGCCACTGTGGGGGCCTTGGGGTCGGGGGCGGTCATGGGAGGCTTCCTGGAGGAGGCATTCCAAGAAGGAAAGGCTACTGCAGGCGGAGGGTACAGTCCGTGCAAAGACTCCGAAGGATGGGGAGGAGCCAGTGTGGTCGACCTGAGTACAGAACCTGTGTCCTGTATGTGGCGCCCCCTTCCCCCCAGAACAGGATCCTGCGTTTATGGGGGGGGGGGGGGGGGGAGGGGGAGGGTGAAATCCAGAAAGCGCTGCAGTGAGCGTTCTGCGCCACCAGGGGTCGCCATGGGACAGTGATTCCGGGTTCTCCCCTGCCTGGAACCGAAGAGCATTCCTCCTGAAGAGAGGCCCCAGAGACCCCAGAGAGTGCCAAGTTCAGGTCATGCTGCCACGCCCCTTTCCCCGCTTATCGCCTCCGTAAATAACAATAGCAGCTGTATAAACATCCTCATTAACTGGGCCTTTGGAAATTGTTCAGTCTAAGGCTGTTGGGGATCAGAGCCCAGAGAGGGCAGACACCTGCTTTAAGTCACCCAGCAACAAGGCCGGCCCACCCCAGCCTGACCCGCACAGTGCCCCCTCCCACCCCCAGTGCCTCTGGGCGCGGACCTTTTATTTTTAACTTGGTCAGTGGCTCTGGCCTTTTTATAGCCCTGGGAGGTGCCCAGGGTTTCCAATTTCCAAGGGAAGTTAAAAAAAAAAAAAATTGTACTCTTCCCAAGAAAAGGAGCTTCCTGACCTCTGGGGGTGTGGGGTGGGGGGCTGGCCCCATCTCCTGTCTTCCCTGACGCTCCCCGGGGGGCCCCTCAGACCTCTTATCGGGCTCTCTGCCTGTCCCCGCCCTGCGAACCCCACGCCCCTCCTCTGCGGGGACCTGGGCAGTGGAGGTTGGCAGGCCGGCCTGGCGCCACATGCCCGCCGCATCCCTTGCGGGTCGCTGTGTCGGAGCCCCTTTGTCACGTGGGATCAGACGTGCTCTGGCATCAGCCCGCCCATCCCCCTTGCTCACCTGTCTCCTGTCCCACAGGTTCTTTGCTGGCCATCTGCCCTCTTCTTGAAGGTCTTTTCTATTTCTCGAGTCATTTAGTATTTTTCTTTAAACAGGCTTTAAGATTACCCCCCACCCCCCTTTTTTATTTCTGGAATTGGATCGCGGTGATGGTTGCACAACCTTGTGACTATAGTGAAAGCCACTGAACTGTATGTACGCTTTGGAATGGTGAATTTCATCTCAGTAACAAATTGTAACAAACTCGTCTTTATTTTAAAACTCGGGGTCATTTTCGGTACGAACATCTGTAAACTCACATGTCGTGGTGGGGGAGGGGAGGCTCGCTATGCTTTGTCCCCTAAGACACGTTCAAGAAAAGACTCGAAAGCTTTCCAAATTCATCTGTGCATCAGATGTATAAATGAGCGTGCAGACAGCAGGCGCCCTGTAACCACACAGCTCTTTGTGCACTTAGTATGCGCCGGGATGTTGTCACAGACAAACCCGTTTACTCCTTCCTGCGATGCTAGCAGGCAGCGGCTCCTGCCAACCCCATCTTACAGATGAGGAAACGGAGACTCGGGGAGGGGCTGGTGATGTTGCCAAGGTCACGTGGCCGCGGTCGGAGACCAGAACCACCCTCACCACACACGTTTCATTCAATTTTACTTAACTTGTTTTTTAATATTTAAAGAATTTTTTTTTTTTTACAGTTATTGATTTTTGAGAGACAGAGTGAGAGCACAAGTGGGGGAGGGGCAGAGAGAGAAGGAGACACAGAATCCGAAGCAGGATCCAGGCTCCGAGCTCACCAACCGCGAGATCGTGACCCGAGTCGGAGTCGGTCACCCAACCGACTGAGCCACCCAGGTGCCCCGAAGTATTTTTTTTTTTTAAGTTTCTTAATGAAGTTATTTTAATCCCAGCACAATTAGTACAGTGTTCTGTTAGTTTCAGGGACACAGTACAGGGACTGAACACTTCTATGCTCGGTGCTCAGCAGAAGCATCAATTTTATTTGACTTTTAAAAGAACCAGGGCCACCTGGGTGGCTCAGTGGGTTAAGCACCTGACTTGGGCTCAGGCCTCCATCTCAGGCTTCGGGGGGGTTCCAGGCCCGTTGCAGGGCTTTGCTCTGACAGCACGGAGCCTGCTTGGGATGCTCGCTCTCCCTCTCTCTGCCCCCCCCCCCCCCCCCACTTCTCTCTGAAAGTAAACTTAAAGAAATAAATAAAAGGACCAGCTTTGGGGTTCACTGGTTTTTCTCTGTTGTGCATCAAAAACTTTTTTAGAAGTTTTCTTAAGGTCAGTAATCTCGACACCCAACGTGGGGCTCGACCTCGCGGCCTCGGGGCCCAGACTCGCAGGCCCCTGGCTCCGGGAGCCCTCATTTGTGCATTTCTGTCTCACTGATTTCCACATGCTTTGGGTTGACTTTCCAGCTTCCTACGGTGGGGCCCCGGGCCGGGGGCTGGCGTGCCCCTCCTGCGAAGGGCACAGTAGGTCCCCCGACCTTGGGGGCCTGACGCCTCTGTGCCAAGCGCTCCGTCGCACCACCCGCAGTATGAAAGCGCCACGGGCACCGTGCGCCCTCTATGCCAGCACCCCCCTCCCCCAGCCTGTTCCTGAAGCTGCAGCCAGGGGCCTCCAGGCTTCCGTCGGGCGGCATCTCCCCTTGGCTTGAAACCGCAGTGGCTGCCCAGTGCCTGGCTACGGGCCGCCAACCACCTGCCTGTGCTCCCCCCGGGGCCCCCCAGCAGCTTCCTCCCTCACCCCATCGGGCCACATGGGCCTCCCTGTGAATTCCTTTATTCGTGCAACAAACTACCGGGTGTCAGCCCCTCTTGTAGGCACTGGGGACACAACAGGGGACGAGCTGGTGTGGTTGATGTTCTAGGGAAGGGGACACAGGAACAAATAAGGAAGCAAATAGGGGTCATCTCAGGGGTTAAGCTATACGTGTGGGCTGGGAAGGAAACGCACAGCGGGAGGTGGACGGCTGAGAGGCTTTCAACAATCTGGGAGGGCTGCGTGGAGGAGGGGACATCCATCCGATCAAAATTACTGCTTGAGGAGCTTTTGATCGAGGGCATCAAGGCACAGGGCAGGGGGAGGCTGCACTGGAGCTCAAATGTCCCACTCAACACCGAGGTTCGGAGTCTCTTCCACAGCCCACGGAGGGCAAAGGTGCCGGGGTCCCTCCCCAGGAGTGCCAGTGTTGCCCAGATCTGGGCTGGGTCTTGCCTAACACACGGGGCGACACCAAACCTAACTCGGGACTCCACACCCCCTTCTCCAGGGACACGCAGTTAGCACCCTGCTGTGCCAGCAGTCCCAGGGAGGGTCACCTCCCCTTTCCAGGCTGTGATGTGATTCCGACCCGTGCTATCTTTAACCCGAGGCTGGGACACTCCCCTCCCTGTAAACACTGCTCGGATGACACCCCTGGAATCCGGGGGTGGGGGTGGGGGGCGAGCGTGGCCCAAGTGTCTGGGGAGGAGCTGTAGTCCCACAGGCAAGAGACACCCCTGCGTGAACTCACCTGCTCCCTTGACACGTGGGCGCCGAGGCCACGCAGCCACGGGGCTCCGGAAGGTCTGATAGGCGAGTACCGAGCACTGAGCACCCAGCAATGAGCAGAACTGAGGTGCTCCATTCGGCTTCGTGGAGGCAGGCAGTGGCTCCCACTGGTGGGGGCGCCGCATGCTTTCTCGACCTTGGGCTTCAGCCTCAATCCTGAGCTCCCGGACACGGGGCCTGGATAGCTGCCCCCACCCCCCATCACCTGCCAGTGACTTAACACTTCCCGCCGGCTGAGCGGCTTCAGGCAGCCTGCTCTCTCTGCCACTTTACACAACCCACCTTCACTCGGCCTACTGGGGACGTGGGCTCCCCCTATAACCCTCACAAGCCGACAGGGGAAGCAGCGATGAGCTCACCTCACCCCTAGGGGCCCCGAGACTGGCCAAAGCCAGAGAAGCTGGGACCCTGGCCTGCACTCCCCCCGCCGCCTGCCACCTGGGGACCCCCTCCCCCCAGCCCCAGGAACCGGAACCAGATCGTCTGCAACGGTTTGGAGCAGTGGGATCACCTCTCACCTGACACCCGAGCGGGCCGTTTTTAAGATGGCCTCTGTGGCCTGGGGGCGAAAGTCGCACTTGTCAGGTCTGAGCTCGGAAAGAGAGTGTTTGGCCCCGATCAGCTTTCCTCTCTTTCCTCTCGGGCGAGTCTTCTCACACCCCAGCGGCCGGTTTCCCCCACTTGCAAAACGGCAACAAGAACACCTACTTCAGGAGGCCTGGGTGGCTCAGTCGGTTAAGCTTCCGGCTTCCGCTCAGGTCACGATCTCGCGGTCCATGGGTTCAAGTCCCGTGTCAGGCTCTGTGCTGTCAGCGCAGAGCCTGGAGCTGCTTAGGATTCTGTGTCTCCCTCTCTCTGCCCCTCCCCTGCTTCTTCTCTCTCTCTCTCTCTCAAAACTAAATGTAAAAAAGACACACACAAAAAAACACACCTACTTTACAAGGGCTGCTGTGAACAGCGATTCAGGCGGCCCATGGAAGCACGTGGAATGGTGCCAACAAATGCTTGGGCCGGTGTGGTGTCCCCTGAGACTACTCTGGAGCACCTGCTGATTCAACACCCACTCCTCCCAGGCAACCATGTGTTGCCACTACAGCGGAGCGGGTGCTGTTAGTGGTCGGACCCCCGTGAAACCAGGAGCCGGAGAAGCAGCCTGGCCTTCCCCACTGTCGTGCGAGGGGGCGACACGGAAAAATCAGCCTCGATCCGGCCGGTGCAATCCTGACCCGAGGGGGCCTGCACCGTGCCTGGCGCACAGGGGGCAGCGGGACCTACTCAGCGCGCCAGACCAGGGAGCAGTGCTCTCACTGTGCTACCGTACGGAGAACTGCAACTACACGAGGGAACCGGCAGGAGAAAGAGGGACCAGATTTTCCTCCCTGACCGGAACCGCAGAGCTCGGCCTCTTGGGCCCTCCCCCGCTGCCCCAGCCCTGCCTCGCCTTCCGGGAGGGCCAAGCCACCTCTTTGGAGCCTTCCCTACCGCAAAGCTGGGGGTTGGGAGAAGTCAGCGGTTTCCCTCCTTTGCCACGGGCAGAAACATGCCACTTCCCAGGGAAATCCCACACAAGGTCCCAGGACACAGACAGAAACTGCCCCAGTGAGATGGTGGCCCGGGGGCTGGGCTCTGCGAGCCCCCACACCGCGACCTTTGCGCCGGGCGGCACCCTCTCCCCGCCTTCTTCCTGCCCACCCCGGGGGGGGGGGGGAGCCGTCCATCCCCCCACCACCCCCGTCCCCCCACGGCTGCCTTTTAAATGACTCGGGCACCAGCGCGGAGACGCACGATTTAAACTGCCTCATTGCTTTATTCCGTGCTTTGAAGGGACAGGGACACTTTCCCGCCTCGACGGAAGGTAAAACCCGGCCTTGCCAATAAATAACGTCCTAACTAACACTGCAAATGCAAACGGGGCCCAGGGGCCCGCTGTGGCTTCTCGAGGCCTCCGTGCAGCTGCGAGAGGAGCCTGGGGGGGGGGGGGTTGGGGGGAGAGACACCCTCTCCAGGCGGGGCCCCGCCTCCTGAGCCCAGGAGGCCACTTCGTCCTCTGCCACCTGCCACCGCCAGCGCCACCGGCCCGCGGCTGCCGGGGGCGTGGGCGGCACCGCTGCGCTTGGCGCATGCGCGCCCTGAGTGGTGGGAAACCGAGATTTCTCATCACCTCACTGGCAACTTGTGGACATTCGCCGCCTCCTCCAGCTCAGTTAACAGCGAGTGGGGACCTGGCTCAGGAACACCTGCGTTCAGGCTTCCAAGCAGCTAAAAAAAAAAAAAAAAAAAAAAAAAAAGCCTAGAGCCGCGGGGCTGCGCACAGCCACACTGCGCATGCGCGCGGGGCCCGGGAGGCTGAGGCGACTGCACTTCCTGGGACTCCGAAACTGAGACCCTGACCCACTCCGACCGTGCGGGTCCTTGCCGGGCCGGGGAGTGACGGCCCCGCCAGCTCCTTCGGCGCCTGGCCCGATCGTTGCTTGGAAAACGCCCCTCTTTGTGATTCGCGTGGAAAGTTGGGGGAGGCCCAAGTAGAAGGCAAACAGGGAAGTTCTAGAAAATGGACAGTCGCCTCGCTTTAGGGACCGCCACCAAATCCTCCACACCACCGAGCTCACGCCTGGTAGACAGCCTCGCCGCCTCGGCCACGGCAAAAAGCTCCCTGTGTGACATCAGCTCATTCCGTGTGACCAAAAATTCCCAGGAAAAGAAAAAATACGGCAGCACGACTTCTGGCCTCCCGCGCCACGCCTGTAACCTGCCCGCTCACTAAGAAACGCAACACCACACCAACGAAAGCCATGCGAGGGGCAGGCCGCCCGGGCAGGGAGCCCTGCCCACGGCCCGTGGTGACGGCAGGGGGGCAGGGAGCAGGGCGCAAGCGTGCTGGAGAACTGAGAGTCGGCCCGCTTCTCCGACCTGCCGCCTGGGAGCGCCCCCCCCCCGCCCCCCCGCCCCCGTCCTCACACGGCACTCGGCCGCAGGGGGGCGAAAACGCAGGGACCCGATCCTCAGCTTCTTCCCGGTTCTCGGAAAAGAAGGCAAAAGCTTCGATCCCTCCGCCTCGAGGCAAGAAGGCAAAACTCCTCCGAGACCCGGGCGGATGGGATGCGCGGACGCGCGTGCAACTTCCCCCGATCAAAGACAGGCTCGCGGGCTCCCGGAGAGGGCCAGTTCCTCGAGCGCCTGGTGCGGAAGGCTTCGAGCACCAACGACTTGCTGATTCCTTTCCCCTCTCCGCAGAGCGGAGGGGACGGGGGCTCTGGAGACTGGAGGGCCCGTCTGTTTCCCGCTGCCCAAGGGCTCGGGGGAGGGGGGAGGCGGGAGGCGGGAGGCGGGGAGACGAGCGTGGGCCCCACTCTTCCGGCTTCTCGGCTCTCAGGACCCCCGTCAGTGCAGCTCGATGAAA
This sequence comes from Leopardus geoffroyi, assembly GCF_018350155.1. Classification (NCBI taxonomy): domain Eukaryota; kingdom Metazoa; phylum Chordata; class Mammalia; order Carnivora; family Felidae; genus Leopardus; species Leopardus geoffroyi. The sequence continues at coordinate 3,570,853 of NC_059331.1, read as the reverse complement.
GCCTCCAGCTCCTCGGGGATGAAGCCCTTGTAGGGGATCTTGTTTTTGTCCAGGGCGCGGGCCGCAAGGCACTGCAGGGTCACATAGTTGAAGGGCTGAATGGTGCTCTTGGCCAGCAGCTTCTCGTCCAGCAGCTCGTAGGCGGTCTTCTTGAAGGCATTGGTGGCATCCATGTGGGCGCCCGCTTCGATCAGGGCGTTCATGATCCCGGGGCAGTTGTTCTGGGCCGCTATGTGCAGCGGGGTGTTGTTGTCAAAGTCCCGGCTGTCTGGGTCCGCCCCGCAGTCAAGCAGCACCTTGACCACCTGGGGAGAGGGGAACCGGCCCACCGGGTAGCGGCCGACGTTGGTGGTGTCCTTGTCCACGGCCATGTGCAGAGGGGTGAAGCCGTTCCTGCCCCGGGGGGCGCACTTCAGCAGCCGGTACACGGTCTGGTGCTTGAGGTGCTCCTGGTCCGGCGTGCACTCCACCTTCTCCAGCAGATACAGCAGGTGGAGGATGATGGCCAAGGCCTTGGTGAACTGGGCCGAGTCCCCGGGCTCCTTGGGCAGCTGCAGGGCCCGCTCCACCTCCCGCACCCCTTTGCAGAGCACGCCCATGAGGTCCGCGAAGCCGATCTGCGCGCCCGGGCTGCCCTTGGCCGCCCGGTCCTGGAGCACGTACGAGAAGAGTTCGGCGAAGGAGAGGAAGCTGCTGGCGGTCATGGGGCTCAGGGGCTCCAGGTTGTTCTGCTGCATGTCCAGGGCGTACTTCCACAGGCGGATGCAGCGCTCGAAGTTGCCCGAGTCGGCGTATACCGCCCCCCGGTAGCGGATGTAGTAGGACGTGTCCGGGTGGGCCGGCCCCAGGATGCGCTCCCGGACCAACAGGGCCTGCGTGCGCATCTCATCCGGGTCGGTTATGAGCGCTTCCAGCTCCTCGGCGGTGGTCACCTCCCTGGAATAGTCATAGGCCAGGACCAGCTGCGGGGGCTCCGGTTTGGGCAGATAGGCGCCGCCCTGGTGACGCAGCTCCATGGCCCGTCTCCAGTGTTTCAGGGCCCCGAGCAGGTCCCGCTTCTTATCCACGTAGGTGGCTCCCAGCAACTCGAGGGCTTCCACGGCGGCCTCCCGGCTCGTGGGGCAGCAGCTCTCGTACGCGTCACCGAGCGCGTCCTCCGGGGAGGAGCTGCGGCCGCGGGGCCCCGGGGGCGGCACACATCCCGGGCCGGCGGAGGGGCCCCCCTCCCCGGCAGGCTGCTCCTGGATGAGGTACTCCACGATGTTGGTGTGGCCCGTGACGCTGGCCGCCAGCAGCGGGGTCATGCCGTAGCCGTCGCGCTCCATGCGGGCGTGGCAGCCGAGCAGCAGCTGCAGGATCTCCAGGCTGCCGGACTCGGCGCAGTCGTGCAGGGCCGTGTTGCCCTTGGCGCTGCGCCGGTTCACTTGGGCGCCCTGCTCCAGCAGGTAGCGGGCGATCTCGCGGTGGCCCTTGTAACAGGAGATCATGAGGCACGTGTGGCCGTGCCGGTTGGCCACCTCCAGGTCGGCCTGGTGCTCGCCCACCAGGTAGCGCACCACCTCCAGGTGCCCGTCGAAGCAGGCGGCGCGCAGCGGCGTCGAGTTGGTGCGCGTCGTGCGGTTCACCGACGCCCCGCGGCGCAGCAGGCTGCGCACCACGTCCAGGTGGCCGGCGGCCGAGGCGGCCCACAGCGGCGGCGCGCCCTCGATGGTCTCGCCGTCGAAGTGCACCGAGCCGCCCGCCTCCACGCTCGCGCCGCACCGGTCCACCAGGTACTCGACCACGTCCAGGTGGCCGTAGCGGGCGGCGATGAGCAGCGGCGTCCCCCCGCCGGCCACCTCACCCGTCAGCTCGTCCAGCTCCTCCCGGCTCCGGCCGCTGAGCAGCTTCTGAAGCAGCTGCAGCTTGCCGTCGCGGGCGGCGTTGTACACGGCGGTGCGGAGGTCCATGGTGCGGGCTTCCGCCAGGCCATGGGCCGGCCGCCGGGGGACGCGGAGGGCGCGGGCTAACGCCCGGAGGGGCGGGCGGCAACCTTCACCGTCTCCCCCGCCGCCATCTTAGGGGCTTCTCCGGCGGAACAAAATGGCGGGCGCGTCCTGGCGCACCGCGGACTCAGGGGGGCGCGCAGGGAAATGTAGTCCTGGGAGCCGGCCTCCCCCTCAAGACAGACGAGGGACGTAGAGGGTCAAGACTACCGCTCCTAGAAGGACGCGGGCCAGCAGAGGGGACCTGGGAGCCCGGTGCATGGTGGGGATTGTGGTTCCGAGCGCAGAGGGTTGGGGCGGAACCTGGCCGGGCGTGGACTACAATTCCCGTCGCGCAACGCTATCACCATGACTTCTGGGAACCCGGGCAAGTTTGACGACGTACTTCCTGTGGCTCTCTCCGCGCTCCGGCCCACAGGAAACGCGGGCGCGGGCCGAGAGACTACATTGCCCGAGAGGCATCGCGAGCGAGTCGGAGCCAATCGGGAGCGAGAACGAGGGCTAAGCCGGCCCAACGGCCCGGTGTGATCTGGCTGTGGCGTGGCGGAGCCGCTGGCCGGCAGGGGGCGCTCGGGAGAGGCGGGAAGGCTGGCGGCGCCTAGGACGGTAAGGGACGCGGGGGGGGGGGGGGGGGGGGGGGTACGCGTGTGGCCCTAAGGGCGGGTGTCCCGCGCTCAGCTCGCTTCTCAGTCATTCGTGTGCACGCATACATTTATTGACTCCCTCATGAATACACGATTGAACACTTAACGTTGCTTCCTCCAACACTCGACACCCTGAATACAAAATCTACACTTGACTTAGACCGCCTAGGCCCTTGGTCAGCGGACCTAGGTCTTAAATATCCTTCTGAGTAAAACCTCTGGGGTTGGGGGCTTCGAGAATTTCGGCCACTCGCCCAAGGACACGGGCAAGGAAATGGCAGGGTCGGGATTTGAACCCGGGGAAAGGAGGCTACGTCATTGGCAGGACCCCGTGCGAAATGAAAATGTGGCCTCCCTGGGCTCAAACTGTACTCCGTAATTCCGTGAGCCTGATTAAGTGAGGGAACACTACCTTCTTGCAACACTGTTCCACACCTCACTTGGCCGCCTCTTGGACCCTGTTCAGGTGAGACTCCCGAGTCCTCCTGTGTGAGCCCTTGACCCGGTGGCGCTCCCTGGATGCCCTCCCTGGCACCACTGACGTTCTCCAGGAATCTTCGGGAAAGACTGTCTGAGTCAGCTCGGGCTGCTATAACAAATGCCACAGACGGGGTGGCCGTGTTAGTCAGGGCTCCCAGAGAAAGAGAACCCAAGGCTACGCACGGAATTGGCTCACGGAATTACGGAGGCCAGGAAGTCCTCTGATGGGCCATCTGCCAACTGCAGACACCGGAAAGCCAGTGCTGCGATTCAGTCCGAGCCCGAAGGCCCGAGGATCAGGAGAGAGCTCCGATTCCCGAGACCAGGAGACATGGGCATCCCGGCTCCGGCAGGGAGAGCAAATTCTCCGTCCCTCCACCTTTTTTTTTTTTTTTTTTAAGTTTATTTATTTTGAGAGAGAAAGAGAGAGCAAGCACACGTGAGCAGGGGAGAGGGAGAGAGGGAAGAGAGAGTCCCAAGCAGGTTCTGTGCTGTCAGCATGGAACCCGATACAGGGCTCGAACCCACGAACCGCGACATCATGACCTGAGCCCAAGCCAAGAAAGAGTCAGACGCTTAACCGACCGAGCCCCCCCCCCCCCCCCCAGGCACCCATCCACCTTTTTGGTCTATCCAGACCCTCAACAGATTAGATGAGGCCCACCCTCATCGGTGAGGCCATCTTGCTTACTCCATCTACGGATACAAATGCTAGTCTCTTCCAGAGACACCTTCACAGACACTCGCAGAGCAGTTGAGCGCATTACCCGCTCTCTCGGCATCTCGTAGCCCCGGCAGGTTGGCACATAAAATAAACCATCGCAGTGGCTACAAGGACAAAACATTTATTTCCCACAGTTTGGGAGGCTAGCAGTTGGGAGACCAGGACGCCAGGGCGGCTGGGTTCCGGCAGGGCCCTTTTCCTGGTTTGGAGATGCCGCCTTCTCACTGGGTGCCCACGTGGAGGAGGGACGGTTCCGGTCTCTTCGTCCCCTGACAAGGGCGCTAATCCCACGTGACTTCAGCTGACTCTGATCGCCGCGGAAAGGCGCCACTGCCCAGAGCCATCCCACCCGGGATGGGGCCTCGCCGTGGGGATTCGGGGCACACGAATGTTCGGTGCATAGCGCGCTCCAAAACGGCTTCCTGAGATTTGGGGCCTGTTAGTGGAATTTCTCGATTGCTGCACTAAAGGAGGGGGAAAAGCGAGCGGCCCGAGGAAGGAGAGGTGAGGACAGAACCCCTCACACAGGCTGGGTGGGGCTTGTTTCGAACGCGGGGACCAGAGGCAAAGGCAGCTACGAAGGCCCCTGGGCTCACGAGTGGTGTGATGGGGGTTCGAACCCAGGCCCGGTGGCTCCAGACGGGGCCTGGACCTTTAGTCACAGCAACGTAGGGTCCAGCAAATTGTGATATCGTTTATGTCCTCGGCCGTACGTAGTTTCCACAGTGTTTCCTGTTGCACAAACGTTATACATTCTCTACAGGGTAAAAACTAAAAGTCAGAAAAGCTGAAAACTCCGTACCATATCCCCTCGCCAGAAACAAAACTGCGAGTGACCTACAGACATTCCTTTAAAAAAAAGGGGGAGGGGTGGGGTCGCTGCGTGGCTCAGTTGGTTAAGCGTCCCACTACTGGTATTGGCTCAGGTCATGATCTCGTGGCTCGTGAGATCGAGCCCCGCATCGGGCTCCGCGCTGACGTTGTGGTGCCTGCTCAGGACTCTCTCTAAATAAATAAATACACCTTAAAAAAAAAAGAAAAAGAAACAATTTAAAAAAAGATTTGAAATAATTTTCACACCCAACGTGGGGTTCGAACCCACAACCCTGAGATCAAGAGTTACACGCGCTCCCAAGCTCTCCCGGCTGAGCCAGCCGGGTGCCCTGACCTACAAACGGGTCTCTTGTATATCGTGTTCTGTGCACATGTCTGAATTTCTTTCATCCTTGAGTGCCATCAGGTGTTGAAAACAACACCTTTTTTTTTTTTTTTTTTTTTTTTTGTCCTTAAAGTGGGCTTCATGCCCAGCACGGAGTCCAACATGGGGCTTGAACTCAGGACCCTGAGATCAAGACCTGAGCTGAGGTCCAGAGTTGGACGCTTAACCGACTGAGCCACCCAGGCGTCCCTTCCTTCAATGTAATAACGCTCTCCAGGGGGAAAAAGAAAAATAAAAACAAACACCCCTCCCCCCCCCAAAAAAAAACACCAAAAAACACCCCCCACCATGCTACACACGCCCATGGCTTTAAGTTAGATATAGTTCAGCATTTCTTTCTGTTTCCTGCGTCGATAAAACATGGAAAAGTGGTCATTTGAGGGACCAAGAAATTACAGGTGTTACATTACCTCCTCTTGTGCCCTTAGCATTATAGCTTGAATATTGTACCATTCATTCAACAGGTACCACATTTTACACGCACAGTCTCCCGCTGGTGGGTATATATTGGGTGCCCACTAGGTGCCAGGTACCTCTCCGGACATCAGGGGTATGAAAATGAACAGGACGGACAAAACTCTGCTCTGAAAGAGCTGACACTCAAATGACAGATTTTCCCAGCAGTATTTTTGGGATAGTGTAGTATTCCATTGTGGGGAATTGTGCGTAGATAACCAATCCCCTGCTATTAAAACCCCCACTAGCTACATATTTGTGGCCAAACATTTCTGCGTTTTCTTTAATTATTTTTTTGATTGGGGTAAAATATACATAACATAAAATTAGCCTTTTGACCGTCTCCAAGTGCACAGCTCAGAGGCGTCAGGCACGCTCACGCTGTCGTGCAAACGCCCCTGCCACCCGTCTCCAGAACTTTCCATCTCCCCGAACCGAGACTCTGTCCCCATGAAGCACGGACTCCCCACCCCTGGCTCCCACCATCTGCTCTCTGTCTCCGTGGACGGGACTCCTCTGGGGACCCCCCTGTGCCTGGGGTCACGCAGGGATGTGTCCTTCTGTGTCTGGCTTCTGTCCCTGCCCACAGTGGCCTCCGGGGCCATCCATGTGGTGGCAGGTGGCAGGAGGTCCTAACCCACTTCCTGTCTATGGATTTGCCTGTTCTGGACATTTTGCAGAAATGGAATCACACGCCGTGTGGCCTTTTGTGTTTGGTTGTCTCACCCATGCTGCAGATTCTTCTGGAAGCCACTATAATTCTGGATTTTCTGACCCACAGTGGGGGTGCATCATCCTAACTGGTCCACTCTTAGGGGAGAGCCAGGGACCAGGGGAGGAAGGGCTGAAGTTTGCATGAGATTAGGGGTAACAGATAAGTCAGGACAGCAGAGGAATTGTGGGGGGGGGGGTGGGAAGGGGGGATCCATAAAGTGGCTTGAACTGACCCTGGATGCATCTACCCTCCGGAAGGAAGACCGAGAACAGGATTTAGGCCTGGCAGTGGAGAGATTTGGGGAACCAGGTCTCTTGCCCCAGGGCAGAGTAGGGACCCGCCCACAGGACTTTTGAGACTTTTGATTTCGATGGTGTGTGAGGACCTCAGTCTTCTCTCCTGGCAGAGCGGGACCCTGCCCCCGGGGTACTGCCTTCCAAGAGTTGATTGTCAAATTTTCAGCATTTTTGACAACTAGATGTTAAACCCGGCCAGTATTGAAATTAAATTCTAGGTGCCTAAAAGTTAACAAATCACGAAAAACAACCACCACAACAACAAAAACCAAAGGTGATGAATACAGAACACGCATCACGTCCTCATTATTCTACTACTTACTGATTTTAGCCGGGCCCTCGGGGTGATCCATGCCTACCACGTGGGCAGGGTGGAAATCCTCCCCGACCCTGACCGTGACCCGGTGACCCTACCCATTTCTTCCCAGTTTCCTGCTCTGCGACTCCACTCCCCCAAGCGGGAAACCATCCTGGTGGGAGTTCCTTCACCGCAGAAACGGACTCATGATTAAAATGAGCTACCCCGCAGGGGCGCCTGGGTGGCTCAGTCGGCTAAGCGCCCAACCTCGGCTCAGGTCATGTTCTCGCGGTTCGTGAGTTCGAGCCCCGCGTCCGGCTCTGTGCCGACAGCTCAGAGCCCGGAGCCTGCTTCGGATTCTGTGTCCCCCTCTCTCTTTGTCCCTCCCCTGCTCGCGCTCCGTCGTCTCTCTGCCAGCCACCCCTCCCCCCAAGGCCCCCTGACTCTGCTCCGTCACATGTCACCTTGCATCCAAATCTACTCTAGAATTTATATATCGAAGCCATTATTCTCAGTCTGCGCTCGCGACGCGGGCTGGGACGAGCCGCGATGTTTGCCTGTGGGTGCTCGGGGCTGTGTGTTTGCTCAGCAGGGCCTGGCATACAGCAGGCGCTCCATATATGACGTCGAGTGGACAAAGGAATCGTTCCAGGCAGGCACAGCACCACCCTGCCTGAGGACGGTGGCCGAGATCGCCCCGGTGCCGGCACCGTCCACCTCCTTCTCTTTCGCTCCGAGGTTTTCCTGCCGCCCTCAGGCTTCGGGAGGCAGCGCGGGAAGACAGGGTGGGGGTGGGGCCGCCGTTCGGCCGGGACTGTGGCCCGGGGCCAGGCGACCGCCCCCTCCCCAGCCCCTCCGCAGCCCCTCCGCCTCCGGGGAGCCCGCTGTCCCGCTTCCGGTCCGTCCCCGCGCGGGACAAACGTCGGGCCGCACCCGGGGCGGTCGGCCCGGGGCGCCGGGCGGGACTTCCTAGCGCCCCGCGTGGTGGCCACCGGCGCGGCCGCGCTCCGGACGCACCAAGTTGGCCAAGAGGCCAGGCGACCGCTAGGGGGCGCCAAACCTCGGCTGGGGGCTGGGGGCTGGGGGCTGGGGGCTGGGGGCTGGGGGCTGGGGGCTGGGGGGTGAGACGTGATGCCTTGCCCGTTACTGGGTTACCGGCTGCATGCCTCCCACCCAGAGGCTGAAATCCTAACCCGCAAAAGGCAACGGTTTTAGGAGGTGGGGCCTCCGGGAGGCGATTAGGTCAGAGGGCGGAGCCCCCCTCGAGAGAGAGAGAGAGAGGCCCCGAGAGCCAGAGCCGGCGCCCTGTCCCCTTCCTCCGCGTCAGGACGTGGCGAGCAGAGGGCCCGTCCCCCAAGCAAGGGGGCGCCCGGGGTCATCGGCGCCCCCAGCCTGCTCACCCGGAGGAAACAGGAATCTGCGGTTTGGAGGCCCCCAGTTCGTGGCATTTCGCGGCCGCGGCCGGGACAGGCCCAGGCGGGCTGCTACAGCAAAGTGTCCCCGACGGGGTGGCTTAAACAGAGACGGATCCTCCCACACTTCCGGAGTCTAGATGTCACAGGTCAAAACGTCAGCAGATGGGGCGCCTGGGTGGTGGTGACCCCGCGGTTTGCGGGATCGGGCCCCGCGTCTGGATCTGCGCTTGGGATCCTCTCTCGCCCTCCCTCTGCTCCTCCCCCACTCACGCTCTGACTCTCTCAAAATAAATAAATAAAGTAAAAAAAAAAAATGCCAGCAGGACTCCTGGGTCCTGTCTCCCTCCCCCTCCTCCTCCTCTTCCTCCCCTTCCTCCTCCCCCTCCTCCCCTTCTTTGTCCTCCCCCTCCTCCTGCTCCTCTCCTTCCTCCCCTCCTCCTCCCCTTTCTCCTCTCCCTCCCTCCCCCTCCTCCTCCTCCTCCCCCCTCCTTCTTTGCTTATTTAATAGCTGTTTGTGGCACTTTTATAACACGGCCCCCACACTCTCTGACCCTTCTCCCGTTCTCTATGTCCCCTCCCCGTGAATGTGTGTGGTCACATGTCTGCTTGACCTGTAGAGTAAAGTGGAAGTCATTCTGGGATTTCTTTTTTTTTTTTTTTTTTAATTTTTTTTTTTTCAACGTTTATTTATTTTTGGGACAGAGAGAGACAGAGCATGAACGGGGGAGGGGCAGAGAGAGAGGGAGACACAGAATCGGAAACAGGCTCCAGGCTCTGAGCCATCAGCCCAGAGCCCCACGCGGGGCTCGAACTCACGGACTGCAAGATCGTGACCTGGCTGAAGTCGGACGCTTAACCGACTGCGCCACCCAGGCGCCCCCATTCTGGGATTTCTGAGGCTAGGGCATAGAAGGCTGGAAGCTTCCCCCTCCCCCCCCCCCCCCCCCCCCCCAGTTCTCTTGAGCTGCCCATCACCATGAAGGAAGTCAACAACCCAGAGATCATGGTGCTGGGCAGGCCACTAGCTGACCCCCCGTCCACCATCCCAGAAGGGCTCAGCCTTCTGGCCGTCTGCTCCCAGCTGTCCCCTGCAGAGTAAAGGCCTCTTGGACCTTCCAGCCCAGCCATCCGGGAGCTGCCACCACCCACGTGGTTACAGAAGCCCCCCCTCCCCCCCCCCCACGCCCAACGTCCTCACCTACAGAATCAGTGACATCTGTGACAAGATGATTGTTTCAAGCCTGTGTGCCCTCGGGTGGTGGTCGGGGAGGCAGCAGTGATACTGGGAACGGTGTTGCCTGTAGCTTGTGGCTCTAATTTGCATGTCTGTCTCCCCCCCCCCCCCACCCCGGGAGCTGCCTGCCTGCCCGCTGGGGGAACCCCGCCACGGTTCAGTTCCCAAGAAACGGGCTTGACGTGTCCTTGCGGGGAGTAGACAGATCTGTGCCAAGTGCGTCTTTTGCTCCATTCAGCCCTCCAGCCACAGTTCTTGACGTTCTGGGTACCTACAGTGTTCGGGGTCATGTGCTAGAGGCTGGGAGTGCAGCACCGAGCGGCCCAACGCCATTCTCAAGGGCCCGGAATCTGGCCGACGGCGATAACTCAAGTCCGGCTGTGTGGTTAGGGACGTAGGGGCCCGGGGGATGGACAGACAGCCCCTGGCTGGGGAGGGAAGGAGAAAGTAGGGGGCTGTTTGTTTCACAGACAAGGATTTTCCGGGATAGCTGTTACAAAAAGTGGAGTCCCACATCATTCTAGTTGTCTGTTTTGGCTTAACAAACTCCCCCAAGCTCCGTGACTTCTGTGGACTGCCTTGCGTCGTCCCCAAATCCGTATGTAGAAGGCCTAAGCCCCAACGCGACCCCATCTGGAGATCATCTGTAGGGGGTATCCCGCAACCCTGGGGGTCACACTCTGGTGTCACCCGGGCCCCCGTTCTATCGGCTGGAAGGCACTCACTAAGTCTGGTCCACTTCAGAGGGAGGGAACCAGACGTCCCCCTCTCCAGGGAAGGAGATTCAATGTGAGAGGGATGTCCTAAAGTTTGTGGATGTTTTTAAGCCACACGCTTGAGCAGAGACCAAGAGCCTGGACCACAGAGCAGGCACGACCCAGTCGGTGCCTCCTTGAGTCGCCCCACGCCTACAACTCAGCGTTGTAGCGGAGATCTCCAACGCAGGGGTCCTCCACTGGAGACCGTGGTGCATCATTCTAGGTACAGCTTCTGCAAGCAGGGATGATTGACGTCAGTGGCGTGTCATGTATTTCTTTTTTTTTTTTTCTTTCTCGTTAAGGGTCTTCAGAAGCGACCCTCCAGCCCTCCTCCAGCCTCTAGCAGGAATGTTACTGAGTAGCAGGTGTATACGCTTCCTTAGGAAAACAAACAAGAGAGAAGCGTTGTGTTTGTTATTTTCTTTTAATTGAAATAAATTAACCATGTTCAAGTGTATAAATGAAACATTCAAGGGGAGCCTGGGTGGCTCAGTCCGTTAAGTGTCAGACTTCAGCGCAGGTCATGATCTCACCGTTTGAGGGTTCGAGCCCCACGTGGGGCTCTGTGCTGACAGCTGGGAGCCTGGAGCCTGTTTCCGATTCTGTGTCTCCCTCTCTCTCTGCCCTTCACCCGTTTAGGCTCTGTCTCTCTCTCTCTCCCAGAAGTAAATAAACATTTAAAAAGTTTGATGAAACATTAAAATAACCACCTTGAAATGTACGATTCGGTGGCATTTAGACCATTCTAAGTGCAACCTCGACTCCTGTCTAGTTCCGAAATATTTCCAACGGCCCTAAAGGAAACCCCATCCCCAACGGACGGTCCCCACCCAACTTCTTTGGACCCGCTTCTTCTGGACAATTCATGTAACTGGAATCACACCCCAAGTATCTGGCTTCTCTCCCTGAGCATCACGTTTCCAAGATGTATCTACATTGTATCGTGTGTGAGTGCTTTGTGCATTTTTGTGGCTGAATAATATTCCCGCCTAGGGATGGACCACATTTTGTCTCTCCACTCATCTGCTGATGGACATTTGGGTTGTTTCCACCTTTTGCCTGTTAGGACTAGTGCTGCAATGATAAGAATTTGTTTGAATCTGTTTCCAATGTTTTTTTTTTTTTTTTTTTTTTTTTTTTTAAAGTGGCCTCACGCTCAGCACGGAGCCCAACGCAGGGCTTGAACTCAAGACCCTGAGATCAAGATCTGAGCTGAGATCAAGAGTCAGATGCTTAACCAACTGAGCCACCCAGGCGCCCCTCAGTTCTCTCGGGTATAAATCTAGGTGTGGAATTGCCAGATTATATGCTAATTCTATGTTTTAACTCTTTGAGGAACCATCAAGCTGTTTTCGTGTATCTGTGATTAAAAAAAAAACAGCTTTATGGAGGCATAATTGGTATATAATAAATTATGCATATTAAAACTGCACAATCACATCATCCGCGAATAGAGACAGGTGGTTTTTTTTTTTCACTTCCTTCCAAAATGGATGCTTTTGATTCCTTTTCTCACTGCTGTAGCTACGACAGACCTGTTCTGTTCCCAGTCTTGGAGGGAAGCAACCAGTCTTGTATCACGGGAGTGTGCCGGTCACTGTGGGGTTTCATAGGTGTCCTTTGTTGGCAAGAAAACTCCCTTCTATTACCCTTATCCCCAGACTTAAAAAAAAAAAAAAAAAAAAAAAAAAAGGATAGATGTCGGATTTTGTCAAGCGTTCTCTCTGCATTTATCGAGATGATCGTGCAGTTTGCTTTTGGTGACTATATCGCGAATGACGCGGACTGATTTTTCAAAAGTTAAACCACCCCTGCCTGGCTTGTAACTTCTTGTTTTGCTAGAATTTCAAGCTTATAGAAAAGTTGCGAGAAGAGGCAAAGTAGTTTTGCTTATCCTTTACCCAGATTCCTCAGTCGTTTGCATGTTATCATGTTTGCTTTATCTATGTGGTCTAATTATGTAGATTATTGTTTATATAACATTTATTATATAGGAGTATATAATATGATACATAATATTTATATTATGCTCTATATTTTAAAGTGTATTTATTTATTTTGAGAGAGAGAGAGAGCAGGGGAGGGGCAGAGAGAGAGTCCCAGGCAGGCTCCACTCAGAGCCCAACGCGGGGCTCGAACCCACAAACCGTGAGATCATGACCTGAGCCGAAACCGAGAATCGGACATTTAACTGACCGCATCACCCAGGTGCCCCTACGTTATAATTTATAACAAAATATGGTAAGGTGTTACAAGTAATACATTACATAATTATATAAAACATATAAAATAACGCATAATGTATAAAATACAAATTCAGATGACAGAGAATAAAATGTAATGCATTTGTACACATACATATACACATAATGCATATATGTTTTCTGAACCATTTGAGTCAGGAAGTTGGGGTCTTGACCACCTTTACTCTTTTTTTTTTTTTCTGGAGAAAGAGAGAGACAGAGAGAGAGAGAGAGAGCTCACGCGTGTGCGGGGAAGGGGCAGAGAAAGAGAGACTCCCAAGCAGGCTCCCAGCCCCGGGCTCGATCTCACAGCCCTGGAATCATGACCTGAGCTGAAACCAAGATTCGGACGCTCAACCGTCTGAACCCCCCCTCCCCAGGTGCCCCATTGACTAACTTTACTCTTAAACACGTTGGTGGGCGTTCCCTTGGAACAAGGACTTCTCCTACAGAGCCACAGTTCAAGGATCAAAATTGGGATATTTGACACGGATGAGCCTACGGGCTTTGCCATGCGGATTCCAGTGCTCCCTCCTCCCTTCACAGCTGTGCTCCTGGAAGGTCAGGAGCGTTCGCCAGCCGCTGATGCTTTCCTTCTCTCCACGGCTGGTTTTATCCCTGAGTCCGAACCAGGCGGGCTGAAACAAGGATGGTTTTGTGTGTGTGTGTGTGTGTGTGTGTGTGTGTGTGTGTGTGTGTTTTCTCCAACTGTTTCCTCCCCGCTGTCTGTAAAAATCTCTCTTCTCTGCCCTGAGAAGCAAATTCTGTGACCTGTCTGGTCACTGTCAGCTAAAAAAGTCTTGGGGCCCTTGGGTGGCTCAGTCGGTTGAGCGTCCAACTTCGGCTCAGGGCATGATCTCAGAGTTTTGTGAGTTCGAGCCCCGCGTCGGGCTCTGTGCCGACGGCTCGGAGCCTGGAGATTCTGTGTCTCCCTCTCTCTCTCTGCCCCTCCCTGGCTTGTGCTCTGTCTCTCTCTGTCTCAAAAATAAATAAACACAACCACAAAAATCTTGCCCTGCCCAGTTTCCATCTGACAGCTTTTTCCATCTCCTCCTTGGCTGGCTAAACGTCTCTGGGCGTGGCATGGTGCCCCCCCCCCCCCCGGGACAGGACCCAGTGCCCTGTCCTTCCTGCATCTCTTTGCACCTGTGCCTGGCCATGTGCTGTTTCTGTCCCTTCCGTCCCTCACCAGGCTGGGGCAGGGCCAAGAAGCAGGAGCACGGAGCAAACCAACAGGTGTGAGCGCTGACCCCCCCCCCCCACAGATGCCCTCTCTGGTCAGCACTGGGCACAGGCTGGGCTCCTGGGATCCAGAAAGGCAGGTACGGAAGGGGACAGATTCCAGAGCCAGATGTGGGTCAGGGGAGGAAGCTCAGCCATCTCCTTGTGATGCTGCCTGCCTGTCGTCATGGAAACCGAAGCCACTCTCTTTTGAAGGACCCATTAAGGTACTGGATGGGACGTAATCAACTCTCCCCCGGGGTGGCCCCCAGCCACCCTTGGGACCAACAGGAAAGGCAAGTCCTGGAGACCATGCAGCGTCTGAGCTCTGCCCTCGCCATCCTGACTGCTGCCGATGCACTGCACGACCGCAAGTCGGCTTCTGTTTGCATCTCGACATGCAAATGTCGTGGAAATGACAGAGGGACACGTCACAATCGCCACACTGTCTCTGAGCACCAGGCTATGGGAGGAGCATAAGGTAATGGCTTGAAATGCGGACGCTGGCTGCACACTGCCCGCGTTCAAATCCTGGCTCTGTCCCCCACTAGCTGTGCGGGCCCCAGAAGCCTGCTCATCTCTGGCCTGGGCCTCTTGTCCTACAAAACGGAGCGTGACAGTCATAACCACTTCATGCAAGGTAGTGTATCTAAAGCTATGAAAACAGTGTCTGGAGAAAGAAAATGTGGTATGGTCATGCAGTGGAATATTATGTGGCCATAAAAAGGAAAGAAGCGCTTTCTGACTCTTGATACAATGTAGATGAATATTGGAAACATTATGCAACATGTCCGACATTATGGAAACATTATTATCCGAGAGAAGTCAAACATAACAGCCCACACAGCATAGTATAGTATTTATGTGAAATATTCAGAGTAGGCAAATTAATACAGGTTAGTGGAGCTGGGGGGGGCGGGGTGTAGAAGGAGCATGGGAAGTGACTGCTTAACGGGATGGGGTTCTTTCTGGGGGTGATGGAATGTTCTGGAAGTAAGTAGTGGTGATGATTGCAGAACACTGGGAATGTACTGAATGTCACTCAATTGCCACTTTAAAATGGTTAAAATGCAAGTTTTATGTTATGTGCATTTGTTTGATGAGATTGTAATGTTTGTTTTACTTTTGAGAGAGACAGAGCGTGAGCAGGGGAGGGGCAGAGAGAGAGGGAGATACAGAATCCGAAGCAGGCTCCAGGCTCCGAGCTGTCAGCACAGAGCTGACTCGGGGCTCGAACCCACAGACCGCAAGATCATGACCTGGGCCAAAGTTGGGTGCTCAACCGACTGAGCCACCCAGGCGCCCCATGTTGTATAAGATTTTTTCTGGTGGCATATCACAACACAGTGACACTTGCAGAGAAGACGTGCAGAACACTTTGTCACTTGGAGTTCCAAATAAGAGAAGGATACGGGGCATGCCCTGGGGGGCGGGGGACAGCAAGCTGGAGCTGTAAGCAAGCTGAGTAGGGTTCGCTAGGTTTCCAGGACTTCTTGGGATTGGCTAATTTGAATAACTTCCCGGGCTCCTGGACAATGAGGCTGTCCCTAGTTGCCTGGCTCCCAGCCCTGGGGCAATCGAAGCAGGTGCACATTGTCCCTTGAACATGAGAGCTGATAGGGAAGTGGTCCAGGTGTTGGATTTCATCAGCTGCTCAAGAGGAAGGACCTCGTGGGCCTCTGGCCTGTGGCTCAGAAATGGGTCCCTCTCTTACTCCCTTCCTTCTCCTTTTCCATCTGTCAATCCGTTACGTATCCACCTTTATACTTTTCTTCCTACTACCCACTTATTTATCTGTCACTATTGCCAATGTGCTCGTTGTAATTTCTTGAGCACCTACTATGTACTAGGCGTGGTGCCATGCATTAACACAATCATCTTGACCTCTGCAACAGCCCGAAGAAATTGCCACAATTGTCACTATTTTTGCAGATAGGGAAGCTGAGCTGGGAGGGAACGCTCTTGCCCGATGTCCCCACTCAGCATTCTTCACCTTTCTGCCCCACTGACCTGTGGAGAGGTCTCTAATCCCATCACAGAACTAGAATTTTTGCTCGCACCAAGAGCTGGCTGATTTTAATTTTCAGCCCACATAGTGTTCCAAAGGCAGGGTCCCACACACTTCCCATGAGTCTCTGAGGTGTTTCATTCCACATTTCAAACTCTACATTTTCCTACGGCTGCTTTTTGCCTTCGGAACTGTGTTGCATCCGCTGTCGACTGGATCGCGTGTTTTATTTGTTCTGTCCTTGTCTATCTCCCCAGGATATGGGCGTGTCTTTTAGGCAGCTCTGCCATGTGAGCCATTCGTATGCCTTCCCTCTCCAGGAGCTTATAACTCTCTTTTGAAACGTGAGCCTGGAGATACAGGCTCACAGGAGGTCCCAGTTGGAAGCTGGCTTGGAAAATGTGAACAACACTGGGTGGGCTTCCAACTGTTTGAGATACGTGTAGCAGAGATTGTTGGCTGTTCTCAGCAACCGTTCTCTCTTTCTCTCTCGCAGCGCTAGAACCCGCGATTTAAAGCTGAGCACATCTGGCCTCAGAAAACAGAAACAATATTCCAATACATGGTGTATCATTTTGGACCACGGGGGGTGAGCGCGATGCACGAAGGGCAGCAGAGCAATGATGCAGAAGGAGCCTGGGCCCTGCCATCATGGGCACTAAACCATCCCTGAAGTGCATACACCCAGTTATGTGACATAAAATGAATGCATTAAATGGTTTTTTTTTTAATAAAAAAAATAAGTTGGATTTTTTTTTTTCACATAGTAAAATGCACAGAACTTAATTAAGTGGGTAGATGCTTGGCAATTGTATATACCCCCATATGGTCACTCCCCTAATCAAGAGAGAGAACTTTTTCCAGAACCTCGGACAGCTCCACTGACCCATTTCCAATGGATTCCTACCCACCTGGAGGCACCCAATCCTCCAACAAATATCTCCTTCCTCCTCCTCCTCCTCCTCCCCCCTCCTCCTTCCTCTTCCTGTTCCTCCTCCTCTCCCCCTCCTCCCTCTCCCTCTCCTCCTCCTCCTTCTTCTGAGTAATCTCTATGCCCAACGTGGGGCTTGAGCTCATGAGCCTGAGATCACGAGCTGCACTCTCCTCCGACTAAGCCAGCCAGGCACCAAAGCCCAATGTTCCGACTTCTCTCAATATAGATTAGTTTTGCCCATTGTTCTGTGTCCTGTAAATGGAATCATGCATATGTGCTCAAACTTATTTTGTTCAGCATGACTTTCTAGTCCTCTATACTTCCGTGTGTATCATAAGTTTGTTTCTTTCTTTTTGAAGTTTATTTATTTATTTATTTTGAGAGAGGGAGCGAGAGAGCACAAGCAGGGGAGGGGCAGAGAGAGAGAGAGAGAGAGAGAGAGAGAGAATCCCCAGCAGGCTCTGTGCTCCATGCTGAACCCAATGTGAGGCTCAATCTTATGACCGTGAGACCATGATCATGAGATCATGGCCGTGAGATCATGACCTGAGCCAGAATCGAGATTTAGATGCTTAGCCAACTGAGCCACCCGGGGGCCTCTCATTAGTTTGTTTCTCCCCCCTCCCACACACACACACACACACACACACACTGAGTAGCCCATGGTGGGATAACCATAATTTGTTTACCCACTCACCAGTTAGTTTTTGGCTATTATGACTATAACTGTTGAGGTTGTTTCTGTAAAATTCATTCTGTGGAAACACATGTTTGTTTCTCTTCTATGTAAATCTAGGCATGGGATTGCTGTGCCAAAGGGGGGAAATTTATTTCCATTTCATTTAAGCACTGCTATTTTGAGTCTATCAGCATAACCGGGCCACATTCTTGTAGATTGGCCTTGCTTGCTTCTTTGCCTTATTCTCAGGTCCCTTGACTTCTACTTTCTGGGACCACCTTCCCAAGAAACTACACTCGTCTCGTGGATTCCCAAATGAAGATAAATGGGCACAGATCAAATACAATAGGATAACTCAGTGGGTTGTATCTTCAGTTCAGACGCCCACAGCAGCTCTGTGTGCTGGTTTATGTTTATAGGTGCACATGGCCTGCGTGATTTTGTGTCTGGTGAAGGTAACAGGGGCTTGGACACCAGCATTTATATCTCAACTGAATGCTTAGCATGTCGCTGGCATGAGGGCGTATGAAGGTGAACCTGATGAGATTAGCTGAAGTGTCTCCCCAGAGATCTTTGGGAGAAATAAAAGGTTGGTGGTCTTTCTTAATCAAAAGAAGAATTCCCTAAGAATCAGTGGAGAAGCTGATCGAAATGCAGGTTTCTGGGTCTCCCTCACCTCTGCTTATGGAAGCTGGGAGGGTCCTTGGAATGTGCATTCTCTATGAGTTTCTCAGGAGAATCATCCTCACGTTAAAGTTGGGGAATCCGGGGCGCCTGGGTGGCGCAGTCGGTTAAGCGTCCGACTTCAGCCAGGTCACGATCTCGCGGTCCGGGAGTTCGAGCCCCGCGTCGGGCTCTGGGCTGATGGCTCAGAGCCTGGAGCCTGTTTCTGATTCTGTGTCTCCCTCTCTCTCTGCCCCTCCCCTGTTCATGCTCTGTCTCTCTCTGTCCCAAAAATAAATAAACGTTGAAAAAAAAATTAAAATAAAGTTGGGGAATCCAAGGAAGAGGTGGTCCTGGGTGGGCTAATTGCAGGGAAATGACGTGCAATTCCTCTCGGCAGGTGCCAGACCAGGTGAGCTATGTGAGGATATTTGAATTTTATCCTGCAGGCAATGGGAGTCTTTGAAGGATTGAAGACAAAAGTGGGACTTGATCAGATTTGCGCTTTAGACGACCCCTAATGTACGTGGAGAAGGAGTTGGCTGTGTGCGTGTTGGGGAAGGAGGGAAGAGACCACAGATGGCCAGGCAATGGTGGAGGCAGGGGGCTGGGGGAGAGGTGGGTTTAGCCAGAATGACTTACCTTGGAGGACACAGGGATGGAAGTTGCTGGATGAGGAGGGGAGGGTCTCCGGGTGTCTGTGTCCCCCTGCCACATTGACGGGGACGTGGAGGGAGGGGCATACTGGTGGCTGGGTGGATTGGGCGTTCAGTTTGGAATGATTAACTTGGAGTGAGTGTGAAACACTCAGGGGAAGGCATTCACAGAACTACCAGGGCAGGATCTCTCCTTTCAACCGAGTCCCTAAGTGGGGGGACAGTATTCAGGTGTCTTTTCCTATCCAAAAGCTCTCCCACACCCAGAGGGTGATTCTAAATATACCAGATAATTTCACAATTAGCCTTCACCCAGACATTGAACCCCCTCTCCCCACACCATTCATGAAGCGCCTCTGGCATTTAGGTGTCTTAGTAATCGTGTTTCTCTGCTTGTTAATGGACCCACTGAGGCAGTACTCCTGGGAGAGAGAAAGATTTCATTTGTCTGGGACTGAAGAGGGAGACAGGGGTTGCCGGAGCTAATGAGGAATCAATGCTTCATAATTGCTAATTAAATGAGCCTGGCTCTCTCCTGGGGCTATTAGTTGGCTGGCTGGCCCTTGAGTGTCCACAAATTTAATTACACTCCCCAATAAACACCTGCAGCAACCATCACCCTATGGTATGTCTCTGGGGGAGACCAAGGAGAAGCAGGATCTTTGTGTATGCGTGCTGAAGCCATCAATTAATTTATTGATTGATGTATTGGTTTATTCTCTGGTGCCTTTATTGATCCAACAAATGTTTATTGAGCACCTGCTGTGTGCCAGGCCCTGAATTGGGTGCTGGGGGCACAGCTGTGAAGATACAAACACAATCTCTGCCTTCATGGGGCTCACAGTGTGATGGGAGACAGTCCTGCAAACAGATAACTGAAGTTATTGGAGAGAAGTTCTGGAGAGAAGATATCCCAGGTCTATGCGAATGTGTAATATAGACTTGACATGGGGGGGGCGGTGAGGCAACCAGGAAAACCTCCCTTGATGACACGAAGCTTGGTGAAGAGGGTACAGTGAGCCGTGGGGGTGCTGTAGGGGGCGGAGTTTTCCAAGTTGATGGAGTCGCAAAGACAAAGGTTCTAAGGCTACAACGAGCTCGAGCTCGCTGTGGTGTCTGTGACTTGATTAGGATGCCATAGAGAATTGGGGGTGAGCCTCATGGAGGCCACAACTCACCTACCAGGCACAAGTTTACCTTGTCCTGTAAGTGGTCCATGGAACTGATGGCAGGATGGGGGAGGAAAAAACCATTCCTTGAAATGTTATTGAGAAGGCGCCAAAGAACTATGGTCTAGGGAGGGCTTCACATGCCATTCCTTCATTGATTTCCATCAGGAAAGTGTAGTAAGATGGTTAAAGACCCTGGGCTCTGAGTCAGATGTTTTGTAATTCCCGGCCTGTGGGGGTGTACAAGTGACATGGCCAATACCATATATGGCACGTCGCTGTATGCTTCTGGGGCGCGTGTCCCTGTTTTATTCCCTCCCTTATCCTTGGTCCTCTCCCTGGATGTAAGTGATCCTCTATGATCCCCTGTCCCCCACACTTGCTCGTCCGTCTCAGGCGGAGGCCGACGGGAGTCCACGCAATGAGGAAGCTGTGACTTGTTGTCATAATACATCAGAACAACAAAATCACTAGTCTTCCACACAGCACTAGACCACAACCGCTCCAGTCTTCTTTGCCACCCTCTGCCCCTCCCCTGGGAGCCCCCACCCAGCTTCTACCCCTCACTTGAGCCAAGCCATAACATCTGGGCTTCCTATTTCTCCAGTGCCTCTTCTGGTCCTCCTGGAGAGAGGCAGGATCTGATTCCCACGGGCCCACCTCCCACCCAGGCACGTCAGGAACATGAAATTTGGAGTTGGACGGAGGTGGGGTTGACTTACAGCTTCATTCACCCTTGGGCTAGTTGCATCCCTGCCAATCTCTGGGTCTCGGTTTCCTCATGTGTCACCTGGGCCCAATAACACCCATGTCCTAGGGATGAAAGATGGCGTGATATAATGTACAGAAAACGCTTGGCACAATGCTTCTCACAGAAGTCTGGAAAGAGCACAGCAATGTCATCTTGGCAGGCGCGTGTTCCCCCACGGTCCTACTGACTGGCCATCTCACCTGTTAACAGGGAATTACAGGTTTGTGTATGTGGTTTCATTTCACCTGCTGATCTAGAAGAGAATTCGTCGAAACGTCCATTAAATGAGGGGCAGGTCTCCAGAAGCGTCAGACCATCCTCTGTTCCCCCATCAGGGCGCAAGGGCGAGCTCCCCCGTTACCAGGGAAGCTGCCCGGTTTCCTGGTGCTGAAATTAAGTCGGCCCCGGAAAGCCTCTGGGAGCTGTCCGGAGTCCTGGTGCTGAAGCAGATCGCGGTTCCCTTCCTGGTCCCCGGGAGGCGCTGTCCGGAGTCTCGGTGCTGAAACAAATAGCAATTTCCTTCCGTGGTGGTCGGTGAGCTATCCAAAGCCTCCGTGCTGAAGAAAACTTGACTTGCTTCCCGCTCTTCCCTTGGCTCCCCCCACTCCCCTCTGTTATCTGTCCTTTTGACTCTTCCCCTCCCCCAGATTTCTTTACCTTCCTATTTTCTTCCCGGGGAGCTTCAGAATGATAGTAGGGGAGACACGGAGAGGTCGCAACCAGGACTCATACCTGCTCCCCACCTCGTGGCTGTTCCCAGACTTACCTCCCAGGTAGTCAGCCCCGTTGGTCTCCGCTTCCCAGACCGCCAAACTTTGCCGTCTTTGTCACTTTCTTGGAGGATATCCATGCGCTGAGCTGCACACCAGCCCCATCCCCGGGGTCCCTGGTCCCTCAGACCACCCTCCCCACCACCACCAGGCAGCCTCTGTATGCCTCACCTGCTTCCAATCTCGTGGGCAGATGCAGGTGACCAGTGGCTGCCAAGGCGAGGACGTGCACTTTTATGGGCTTTGGGGAAGGCGGGGCACCGGGAACCCGAGGAGGGGCTTCACCGGCCGGCCAATGGGACTCCGTCTGGAATGCAGCTCCAAAGATTACCTCATAGGCTGTGGTCTCGGTTTCAGAATAAAAGTCTGGCATCTGCCCAAAAACTGGGTTGGGGTTTTCTGGAGTTGGGAGGGGGCACTCACTACGGTCCTCAAGGTCTCCCCACTACTCAGCCCAACCCCCTCCTAGGTCTCTCACATCCAGTTTGGCCCAAAAGCCCTGGATGGTACCTACATCTCCCCATCTCCAGCTTGTGCTATTGCTGGATCAGAAGAGAGAAAACTGGTAAACTGAGTTGGGGAAAAAACAGGGCAAGCTCAGAATATTTAAGTTCAGTTCCAGATAGGGAAACTGAGGTCTGTGGGAGTGGAGGGCTCAGAAGAGCCTGGGGCAGAAGTGGGTCTCAAGACTAGATCTTTTGATTCCTCAGTTCAAAACCCATCTCATAACTTCGTTTATTGTTTTACTTTACTGAGCAGGCTCTGAGTCAAAAACACAAATCCAGACTTTTCTCCTTCTGGCTAGGACTTTGGGCACAGTCGAACCTCTCTGTGCTTCAGTTTCCTTACCGGTGAAATGGGGATAATGGTAGTACCTTCTCAGAGCGTTGTGATGAGGAATTAGTGGTATGGTGTGGATGGATGTTAGAAATAACGCATGTGAGCCAAGACTAGGATAAGCAAGACACCTGCCTCAGGTGCACATTTAAGAAGGCACCAAAAAAAAAAAAAAAAAAAAAAACAAAACAAAAAAAAAAAAACCCCAACCCCTCCCACACCTCAGCAATCAAGGTAAATAATCTTCCAATGCAATGTTCTAAGAAATCAAAATTAATGTATGTAAAAAGTCAACAATGAATAATTTATCAATTTTTTAAAAATTTTAAACATTTATTTATTATTGAGAGACAGAGAGACATAGAGCATGAGCAGGGGAGGGGTAGAGAGAGGGGGAGACATAGAATCGGAAGCAGGCTCCAGGCTCTCAGCTGTCAGCACGGAGCCCGACGCGGGGCTCAAGCCCACCAACTGCGAGATCATGACCTGAGCCGAAGGCGGTCGCTTAACCAACTGAGTCCCCCGGGCGCCCCTATCAAATTTTTAAATAAAGATAGGATCCGCATTACTGGATTTTTCCTTTTGCCTCAGGGTCTAATGCGTGGCATGGCACCAGAAATAATGTATAAACATGGTAAGCTTTCTGATAATGTAGCTTAATCACCCAACTTTTTTGTAGTCGGCATGGGGTAGGGGTGCATACATGAATTCAGCAACCAAACTTGTCCTTAGGGAGAGTGACAACCTGAAAGTATAAGCATACTCAGATGCAGTCTGGTGACAACAGAGGGATCTGTGTCCCAGCTTGTGCTCTCCCCGGTATGAAAGTCCCCTAAAGGGGCTGCTCATTTTGTGGAATCTGAACTCACAAATGAGCTGTCTGCACATCACCTACGGAGCCAGGAGCATCAGATGAGGCACCTAGCATTTGTCAACAAAGATGCCCAAACCCAGAGTTAATTCCACTGATGCACCGGGGAAAAGTTCAGTCAAACCCATGGGAAGCGGGTGCAGAAACTATAATTCTGACACATAGTAGATACTCAACAAGTCCATTGTGAAGTGTGGACTCCACTGGGTGCGTCTGAAACACTCGAAACTGCTACATCTGTTTCCTTCTCAGAGGTCAGTTCTGGCCTCCCAGTTCCTAAGGAGCACCAGGGAGCATGCCACAGAAGGGACCAGAATAGATGGGAAGGCAGCCTGGAGATGGCTGCCTTGGTTATTTGTTTCTCTCTCTTTTCTTTTATTTTGGAAAAAAATTGTTTTTCCAACCCACAGGAAAGTTGCAAGAATCGTGCAATGAACTTCCATGTTATCTTTAAAAAAAATTTTTTTTAAAGTTTATTTATTTTTGAGAAAGACACAGAAACTGAGGCAGGCTCCAGGCTCTGAACCGTCTGGACAGAGCCCGACACAGGGCTCGAACCCGCACACCTAGAGATCATGACCTGAGCTGGTCGGACGCTTAACCAACTGAGCCCCCCAGGCGCCCCTCCGTATCATCTTTAACTAGATTCACCCAGGCATTGGTAACATTGTTGCCACATTTGCTTTATCTTTGTTTATTTCTCTATGTCTATCTTTGTATCTGTCCCAACCCTGTAGGTTTCAAACACAACTGCGCCTTCATTCCCAAATACTTCAGCATGCACCCCCTCCAAGATCAAAGACAGTCTCCTACGTAACCCGAATGTAATGATCACAACCGAGAAGTTAAAACTGTTACAACGCTACTGTCTAACCCCCGACCCACGTTCCTGCCTCACCGCTCTCCTGAGACTGCGTTTTAGGGCATTTCTTCCCAAGCTCGGATCCAAGTCAGGTTTGGGCACAGCGTTTCGTCGTCCTGTGTGTCCCATCTCTACCGCAGAGAGGAGGGTCACAAGATGATTCTTAGACCCTAGGATTCGCCTCTCAGTCCTGGGATCAGGCTTCCTCACTGTCCTCCCTGCGGGTGTCCACTCTACACCGTGTCTGGCCCCCCTTATTTACAACGAGAGTCTGTTTAGAGGACTTCTTAAGTCTCTTTCTCCTCCAACATTCTGGAAAGACATAGCCAGATGTACGCACCCCCAAGCCTACTTTATGAATTCATTCACGCTGCAAAAAATATATTTTTTTAATGCCTGCTATGTGCTATGTGGGAATCCAGCAGGGAACCAAGCTGATGTGATTTCTGTCTTCCATTTAGTGCAGAAGACAGATGATAAGCAAGCAAACAAATAAAGGAACAAAGTGACCTCACACAGCAATGACGGCTAGGAAGATAATAGATCAGGAAGGTTAGACAAGAATTTCTGTTGAGGGCCAGAAAGTAAATATTCTTGGCTTTGTAGGACAGCCAGTCTCTTGTGGCTACCCCACTGTGCTGTCGTAGCTCAAAGGCAGCCTCGGAGAATATGGAAATGAATGGGTGTCACTGTGTGCCAATAAAACTTTATTTATAAAAATGGCAGCAGTTTATTTGAGCCGAGGGCTGCAACTTGCTGGCTCCATGTCAAACCCTCTACATGCCAGGTATTCCTAAGGCCTTGGGGGCAACCCTATACTGCAGCTACAGTTGTCCCCACTTCACAGATGAGGAAAGTGAGACTCAGAGAGACTAGCCCAAGGCCACCTAGAAAGCAAGCAGCAAAGCTGGGATGTGAACACAGCCCTGTCTCTTGGCTCTAAAACTCATGCTCTTGACCATTCCCCACCCTATCATTTGGGGTCCTCCTTACGCCTCTAGGAGACGCCTTGACACCTAGGATTCTGAGATTCTCTTGCCAATTCTTCTAGGCTGCAGAGAAGATGTGATAAGCACTGGGTTTACGGACATGGCAGGAAGCTCAGACAGGGAAAGAGACCTGCCCAGAGAACGCAGTGAGACGGGGTTGGAGCTCGGATGGGGACCCTGGTCCACCACCTGCAAGGTCAAAGCTCTCGTCAGTCGTCCATTGTCTTCTCTGCCCCTTTCCAGATCCTTCATCCATGAGGAAGCTCATACATCATTCTCCTCCTGCACACACACACACCTTTTAAAAATCTTTTTCAGAGTTCTTTTTATGTTTTTTTTGTGTGGTAACATTCATGTGTTCAGATGTCCAGTTCTAGGCATTTCGGCAAATGCAAAATCATGTCTCCCGTGCCACAGTCGAGACGCAGAACAGCTTCACCACCCCCAAAAGTTCCCTCATGCCCCCTGTGTCGACTCTCCTCTCCCCACTCCCCTAATCCCTGGGAACCGTGGATCCGATCTCCATCAGTATAGTTTGTCTTTTCCAGAACGGCGTGTAAATGGAATTACGCGGTGTGCAGCTCTCTGTCTCTGGTTTCTTTCACTCAGCATAATGCACTGAACGCTCGCCCCTGTTGTTTGTGAGTATCAGGAATGAACTCCTGCCTGTTACCGAGTGGCATTCCATTATGTGAATGGACTTCGGTTTGTTTATCCACTCACCAGTGCAGGGACATTGGGTTCGGGAACATCTCTAGCTTTTGGAGATGATGAATAAAGGGGCTATAAACATTCGTGTACAGGAGTCTGTGTGGACAGTATGTTTTCATTTCTCTAGGGTAAATACTTAGGAGTGGGTTGGCTGGGTCGAAGAGTAAGGGTATGTTTGACTTTCTAAGAAACCGCCAAATGTATGTTTCAGAGTGGCCATATAACTTTGCGTTTCTGTAAACAGCAGACGAGGTGTCCCAATAGTTCCACATTTTCATAAGCACTGGGCATGGTCAGCTTTTTAGCCACCTAATAAGTGCTGTGTCTTCTCCCGTTTTGATGCATAAACTAGCATTCTATACGTACCTTGTAAAACGTGTTTTCTTTTTTTTTTTTTAAGTTTATTTATTTTGAGAGAGAGAGAGAGAGAGAGAGAGAGCAGGGGAGGGCCAGAGAGAGAGAGGAGAGAGCTAGAATCCCAAGCAGGCTCCCTGCTGGTAGCTCAGAGCCCGAGCTGGGGCTCCACCCCACGAATCGTGAGATCATGGCCCGAGCCCAAGTCGGACGCTCAACCAACTGAGCCACCCAGGTGCCCCCAAACCTGTTATCTTTCATGTACTAGTATATGTAGGAGAAAAAGACATAATCCTCAACAAAAGGTCTAATTGGAGAGGCAGACAGTCCCAGGCTATTACAACTCAGAATGAACAAAGCTGTGATGCAGGAACCCAGTGCAGTCACCTGCTCCGATCCAGGTTGAGGAAGGAGGGGGCGGGAATCACGGAGGGCTTCCTGGAGGAGGCTCCGCGGTCTAAATTGAGACCTAAGGCTGAGGAGGAGTGAGCTGGGCAAGGTTGCAGGGAAGCAACTTCCTGACACAAAGAACAGCATGTGCAAAGGCCAGGAGAAGATTCTGGACTTGGCACGCTGGGACCCAGGACCAATTGGTTGCGGAGTCCCTCCTCCTTCTCCTCCTTTCTGCCTGCCTTCGGGTCCGACGGATCCTTTTAAACAGAGGTGGCGACTTTCCCTTGCGAACACACTGGCACCTTAGGAGGCTCCATTCCGCCTTCCAGAATAATCCGAGCTGGCATTTTTAAATCACTTGCTGTGTCCGCACTAATTTGGGCTCTGCCCTTGCCATCTCGCTGGGGAGCTCAGCTTCATAGAGAGTCGCCTTTGTTCCACTTTCTCCCCTCTGGGTCCCCAGGGTCTGCAGCATTTGCCCATGTCCTAGGAGGAAGGCAGGTGTAGGTAGGCAGAAGTGAATGAATCGCTTTAGCAAATGTTCCCCATGGGACTCCAGTTCGGAACAGTATCTAATTATCTCCTGGGATAATAAAGCAGCAGCGAGTATTAATTAATAGCTCATCACGGTAGGAAAAAAGGTTTGAGAATAAGGTTTGGGGCTGATCCTTCCTCCCTGTCCTCTGCCTTGCACACACAGACACACACACACACACACACACACACACACACAGCCCCTTCCTCAGCCGTTACTATAGAGACCTCTTTCCTGCCACCCTCGTGAGCATTTACAAATCGAGACCTGCACAGATGGTGGCCTCAGCAGGCCTGTTGTTCTCTCTTCTAAGGACAATTTCTGGAGCCCCGAGGATTAAGGAAACAGGGCTACTCTGGACAACATCTGCCTGGGGCCCCGAAACCTGACCCGCAAGCCCTGGCAGGGGGAGATTCATGGAGGCATTTACCCAGAAGGACTGGAACACACAAACAGGACCACACACAGGTTGCCCTCCCCACCTGCGGCCGCCGGGGAATCCCTAATGAAGGTCTCGGTCGGGTCTCGGTCCGGTCGGTCCCCAAGCCCCTGAACAAGAGTCACACTTCAACGCTTCACCCTCTGCGAAAGGAAACAATCTCGCCGTGTGTGTCTGGAGTTGTTCCATAATATAAACTAGTGTTTCCTGAGCATCTGCTTTGGGCCAAACGCCGCGCACATTTTATGTATCACGAGTGCACACTGATGCCCTTTGTGTATAATAATCGTGATGATGTGGGGGCTCTTTTCTTTGTCATCAGCTATCGGCTAAGAGTTTTTCGAATGGATTTTTTTTTAAATTTATTTATTTCTGAGAGAGAGGGAGAGAGAGCGTGTGCACACACATGTGCGTGGGGGGAGGGGCAGGCAGCAAGCGAAAGAGAGAGAATCCCGAGCAGGCTCAGCGCGGTCAGCGCCGAGGCGGACGCGGGGCTCGAACCCACGAACCGTGAGATCACGACGGGAGCTAAAATTAAAGAGTCAGGGGCTCCTATGCTAAGGGCTTCATATATCGGGGAAGGGCAAGGATTGTTAGTAATTGAATGAAAGAATGAATGAATGATCTCATTTGCTCGTCGTACCCACCCTGGACCATATTAACTGCACCCCATTTTGCAGATGTGGAAACTGAGGCTCAGGGAGGTGGAGAGATTCTCACCAAGGACACGCGGCAACTAGGCGGTGGAGGAGGGCTCTGAAAGGAGGTCTTCCTGTTATGGCGCCCCCTACCCCTGGTCTTGACGAGGCCCGGAGAGGAAAGCAACTTTGTCCAGCCCCTGAAGCAGGTCAGGGATCCGGCCAGGACTAGAACCCCTCTCTCCTGTGCATTTTTCTTTGGCTCTCTCTTATTCCCTTGCAGCCTTAGCACCAAGCACAGTGGCCCACAAAAAAACCAGGTAGATATTTTCAGATGATGCTGTAAGTACCAGGTTCAGGCCTTCCAGAATCTTCTGGACTCCTTCTCAGGCGGTCACGTCCCTCCAGGAGGCCGGGACATGGAGTTTTGTCCCTCTTTGAAACACGCCAGGGAGACAAACACGAGTCGATTGCCGGATTGTGGTCACACCCAGAGGGGCAGGCTGGCTGGGCTGGATATTTCCCCCTACGCCATTCTGCTGTTCCCCGGAATGGTTCCCCTTGACATCTGCCAGTTTCCAAAATCAATTTTCTAGCTTTCCTGTTGGTTCTGTGACCTTCACAACGTCCTTCCAATAACCCCCTTTCCTGTTGAAGTAATAGCTCCAGTTACCATGTATTGAGCGCCGACCAAGTGTGGGCTCTCTCGACCTATCTCATCCTTACACCGGCCTCCAAGCTCTGTGCAATTCCCCATTTCCAGAGACAGAAGCAGGCCCAGGGAGGTTGAGACACCTGCCTGAGCTCACAGAGCAAAGAAGTGGGGAGAGCCGCCACTGGAAAACAGAACCCCCGCTTGCAGTCACATCCCGTGACAGGTGTCTGTGTCCTGAGTGGGAGCAGCCCCCAGCCTCTGAAAGGTGGCTCTCGGGCTGCAGAGTCAAGGAGGAAAGCCAAGTCCCCGCAGGCCTGGGTTCCACTCCACCCTGACTCCTGGAAGAACCTGGAAAGAATAGCAGGAACAAAGCGTCCTCCCTTCTGGGCTTTCTGAGATGCTTCAGGAACTGGTATGGACAAAATTTCCCCTACAACCCTCCCCCGCAACTGTCCTCCCTCTGACTCTCCCTCCTAGTGGCTGGGGAGGGGATGGGAACAGAATTCCCGGCAACCGCAGTGGCGGAGGGGAGCGTATCCCTAGAGGAGGCAGAGAATAAGATGTGCGAGTGTCAGGGAGGCCCCTTCGAGGAGGTGCCATCTGTGCAGAGAAGGGGAAAGGCGAGAAAGAGCCAATCAGCGGGAAGAGACGTCCAGGCCGAGGGAACAGCAGGTGCAACGGCCCGGAGGTGGGAGCGGGCGCTGCAGAAACTGAGAGCAGGCCAGGTGCACGGTCTTGTCCACTGAGAGCCTGGGCCACTTCCTGTGGCCAGTGATAGAGCTGGTTCTTGGAGCCTGCATTCTCCATCATGAGAATGAGGGCTCGGACCCACAGCGGGGCTCAGTCCACAGTAGGTGCTCAATTAATGCACGCTAATGAAAGAAAGGACGAAGAGAAGGGACCCAGAAGGGACAGAGGGATCAGCCAGTCCAGGAATCAAAAACTCACATGCCCGCAGGAGCCTTCCACACAAAGACTCCCACAACAAAAACACCCTGTGATGAACAGACTCGGTGGCAGCCAATTCAGCGTGAGGCCTCCTGCCCAACCCCTTTATTTTATCTACGAAAGCAAAACAAAACAAAAAACAAAACTGAATTCAGAGCGCTTAAAGGGCAGGTGGACGTTCTCACAGCTCATAATTAAGCTGGACCATGATGATAACTTGTCTACTGACTGCAAACCACATGCCTCACACACATACTCTCCATAAATACCCAAAACTCTCACGAATAAATACCGCGCCCCCCCCCCCCCCGTTTGCTATTTTAACTGACAAGAAATCAGAGGCTCAGAGAGGTTAAGGGATTCATCTAGAGTCACACAGCGGTAAGTGGCAGAGACTGGCTTGGAACCCCGTCTGCCCGGCGCTGAGTCTTGTATGGACGCTCCCTTCAAAAGTTAAACTTTCCGTATTTTTGTAGCAAAGGAAACAGACTCCAAGGACTGCAGAGGGTGTGTGTGTGTGTGTGTGTGTGTGTGTGTGTGTGTGATTTAGTACAGTCAAGAGTTCTGAGACCCCAAATCTTAAGAATCATACCCACCGAGCTGATTCACGCCTCCAAACCCAGTTTACCCCGCCTGGAGGAGGCTCGGGTTCCCCGCCCCCACTGCAAGCGCTCCGTCCTCCCCCCACCCCCGCCCACACCGGGTGTACACAGTAGGCGCTTAATAAGCGCTCCGACGGCGGCCACGGCGGCGGCTTCGAGAAGGCGCGACGGAGAGGGTCCCGCAGGTCCGCCCTCCGCGCCCAGCGACTCGGGGCCCGCCCAGCCCCCCGCCCCGGCCCCCGCGCCCCCGCGCCCCCGCGCCCCCGGCCCCGCGGAGCTCTCCCGCCGCAATTACGGTAATTAGCTCGGCGCTGCGCGCCCGGGAGGGAGGAGGCGGGAGGCGGACTTTGGCCCGGGCTGACCTGCTTCCGCGCGGGTCCCCGGATTGGTCGGCGCCGGGCA
The DNA here is from genome assembly GCF_018350155.1 of Leopardus geoffroyi. Lineage (NCBI taxonomy): Eukaryota > Metazoa > Chordata > Mammalia > Carnivora > Felidae > Leopardus > Leopardus geoffroyi. The sequence goes on along the minus strand of NC_059331.1, from coordinate 3,540,299 downwards.
CGTGACGCGCGGCGCGGACTTGTTGCTGGGCATCCCGGCGTTGCCGGGGCAACGCCCGCCGCGTGTCCTCTCCGCCGAGGGCCGCGGAGAAGTGGCTGCGCCGAGGGTCTCCAGACTCGGCGGGAGGCGAGGAGGTGGGGGGGGGGGGGGATCGGCAGAGCGAGGCTGGCTGCCTCCCTCCCCCCGCTCTCCCCGGGCCCCAGGCCTCCCCCCTCCCCCCTGCCCAGTCGCCCCAGGCCCCCACGGACATGACATGCACGTGGGTGGTCACATCCCGAGAACCAAGGGGCGCACGCGCAGCCACCACGCACGGGCCCCACTCCAGGGGCAGACACAACACAGACGCACAGAGCTTGCATTTAACAAGCAGTACTGACCCCCCCCCCCAACCGAGGTGTCACAGCATGTCCGACAGGGGGTGACGCTAGACAAGGTGGCAGGGACACAGTCCCTGTTCCCAATCCTTATCCTCGTCCCAGGAGCCCCTGCACCTGACCACCCCCGCGTGCGGGGCCCCAGCTAACCGCTTTCCCTGCGTTTCATCCTCATTACCCTCCTATACTGACCCCATTTTACAGATGAGGAAACTGAGGTTAAGACTAGGTCCAGCACCTAGCTGGGAGAAGGGGACTCCACCCGCAGGGATGTCTACGACAGCTCACGTCCTCACTGTATAAAACTTACTCTAATAATAACAATAGTAATAAATCTAGCTCTTGCCACCTAATATATTACCCCAAAATATACTGGCTTGAATTGTATTATCTCATGGCGTCTGTGATTCAGAAGTTCAGGTAGGGCTTAGCTGGGTGCTGTGCCTCACAGCCTTTCAGGCTGCACCACGTGAGACCTGAAGGTCTGAGCGGAGAAGGATCCACTTCCAAACTCGGTGTGTGTGGGGGGGGGGCGGTGTTAGCAGGACTCAGGTTTTGAAAGGCTGCTGGCGGGAGCCTGCCCTGAGGTCTTTGCCATGTGGGTGTCCCCAACACGGTGGGTTGCTTCAGTAAATTTTTAAAAACGTTTATTGATTTTCGAGAGCGAGAAAGACACAGAGCGTGAGCTGGGGAGGGGCAGAGAGAGGTGGGGGGGAGACACGGAATCCGAAGCAGGCTCCAGGCTCCGAGCTGTCAGCACAGAGCATGACCAGGGGCTCGAACTCACAAACTGTGGATCGTGACCTGAGCCGAAGTCAGATGCCCAACGGACTGAGCCCCCCGCCCCGGGCGCCCCGATTGCTTCATTAAACCGTCCAAGGCCAGGAGACAAGAGCCCTCGAGCAAGATAGAAGTCAGTTTCTTTTATTTTTTTTTATTTTTTTTTTTTATTTTTTTTTTTTAAATTTTTTTTTTTTTTCCAAGGTTTATTTATTTTTGGGACAGAGAGAGACAGAGCATGAACGGGGGAGGGGCAGAGAGAGAGGGAGACACAGAATCGGAAACAGGCTCCAGGCTCTGAGCCATCAGCCCAGAGCCCGACGCGGGGCTCGAACTCATGGACGGCGAGATCGTGACCTGGCTGAAGTCGGACGCCCAACCGACTGCGCCACCCAGGCGCCCCAGTTTCTTTTATAACCTAATCATTGAAACGTCAGCTCATTCCTTTGTGTGGGTTCATGTTGGTTACATGCATACGTGGATAAAGTGGCAAATAGAGAGAGAGCCACTAAGTTACAGTTGAGTATACATTTAAGTACATTCACAATGGAGGGTACCTGGGTGGCTCAGTCGGTTGGGCGTCGGACTCTTGATTTCAGCTCAGGTCATGATCCCAGGGTCGTGGGATCGAGCCCTGCGTCGGGCTCTGTGCTGAGCACGGAACCTGCTGAAGATTCTTTCTGTCTTTCCCTCTGCCCCTCCTGCTCCTTCCCTTTCAAAAGCACACACATACGTACATTCACAATGTTGTGCAGCCATCACCACTATTCCCAAGCATTTGCATCACCGCACACGGAACTCGTCAGGGGCCTCTTCCGCGTGGAACTGCACCGTGTTTGTCCTGTGGCGTCGGGCTTATTCTGCTCAGCATGTTTGCAAGGCTCATCCATGGTGGAGCGGAAGTCAGAGCTTTGACTCCTTTCCAAGGCTGGGTGACGTTCCCTCGCGAGTACCTAGTACCATTGGCTTGTTCAGCCGTTCCCGGACACTTGGGTTGTTCCTACCTTTGGGGTACTGTGCCGCGTGCTGCTGTGAACCCGGGAGAGCGAGTACCCGAGCATCCCATTGCCTTGACTATGTTTCCTTTGTTAGAAGCAAGTCCTTTGTAATGCACGAGACAGAGGCTTAGGGGAGAGGGGCTGCTTTAGGTTCCGGAGTGGTCAAGGGAGGGTTTTCTGAAGAAGGAAGAGACATTTAGGCTGAGATGATGAGCCAGAGATCTGGCAACTTGGTGGAAGGATAACCCAGGCGGGGACCCAACTCCTGGAGGCAGGAGGGAGCTTGCGCTTTGGGCCCCGGGGATGCCAAAGCGGCTGCGGGGCAGGAGGAAGCGGGCTGGAGGGCCTGGGGGTTCCCCGGGTGTCACCACGGCGGGTGGAGGCTCCCATCTGTCCGGATGTGTGCATGTTTTTGTGAGAAGTAAGGGAGACGATTCATTTTCAGAAATGCCCAAGAGGAGCTGTGCTGTGTAATTAACAACAGGGTTACAACCTAGTGGAGATGTGGGCGGACCCTCCCCCCAGGGCACGCCCAGACCCTGGAGGGCTGGTTCACTTCCTGGTTCCTCCCTGCCCTCCCTCCGCGTCTCAGGCTTGTTTTCACAGGGTTTGCAAGGAGCACGCGCCAAAGAAGCCAGCGGGGACTGTAAGAAAGTCTCTGGGTCAGCTCCGGAATTGTCCGTGTGTCCCAATCGGGCTACTTTTTGCCGTACGTGGACATAGGCGACTTCTGGGTAAGGCTGCACCCTCTGCGGTATTCAGCCAATGAGGAGCCAGGGGAGGGACCAGCACGCTGGGAGATAAATGGTCTGCTGCACACCTGCTCTTGCAAGAACGTTGGTCAAAACCTCCCCTCGCTGTCCGTGTCCCTCCTTTGATTGAGTCAGGGGGTTGATTTCTCACAGTTTTCCAACTGTTCTGGAAGCTGATACAGGTGCGGAGGAGGGGAGACGCGGATGCACTGTGTCTATTGTGGTGAAAACGGAACACGAAATTTGCCACCTTCATCATTTTAGGCGCGTAGCTCAGTAACGTTGAGTACGTTCACGCTGTTGCGACACAGAGCTCCAGAACTTGGTCAAGTTGCAGAGCTGGACCTGGGTCCCCATGAAGCAGGGACTCCCCGCCCCCAGCCCCAGCCCTGGCCCCCACCGTCTGCTCTCTGTCTCTGTGGACCGGGACTCCTCTAAGGACCCCCTGTGAGTGGGATCCTACAGAATTTGTCCTGTTGCGCCTGGCGTCTCTCGCCACGCACCGTGACCTCCGGGTTCATCCACGCGGTGGCAGGTGTCAGCATTTCCTTCCTTCTCAAAGCCAGACGCTCTCCCACCGTGCGCAGAGACCACATCTTGTTGGTCTGGTCTTTGATCGGTGCCTTGGTTTGCTCTACCTTTAGGGCCGCTATCCACAAGCCCCCACCTTCGGTTCCTTCGTGTTACACACCCACAGCTGGAATTGTGGGATCGCGCGATCATTTCATTTTTAACGTCTGAGGAAATGCCAAACAGCTCATACTATCTTCCACGGTGGCCGTTTTACATTCCCACCGACAGGGCACAAAGGGCTCCAGTTCCTCCGCATCCACACCCTCTCGTGCCGTTTCCTGCTCTTGTGGTTTATTTGGTTGGTTGTTGTTTTTATGTTTATCCTCATCGGCGTGAGAATTGGCTGCCTTTTGTATCAGAGTCTCGTGTGGTGAGTTTGAAAAGCTTGGAGGACAAGATGCAAATGAATACTGGGGGACAGCTTTGGCCATGGAAGGGGGGTTACAGGTTCACACCACAGGTTCGGGGTCATGGGGAGGGAAGGCCAAGAGGATTATGGGGTAAAAATTCAGAGAGGAAAGCCGGTGGGAGGGCTCCTTGAGGAGGTACGATATTGTGATTTTTTTTTTTTTTTTGGTGAGTTTGTTTACTTGTTTTGAGAGAGACAGAGAGAGTGTGAGCAGGGGAGGGGCAGAGAGAGAGAGGGAGAATCCCAAGCACAGAGCCCGATGTGGGGCTCGAACTCATGTAACCGTGAGATCCTGCCCGGAGCCAAAAGCAAGAGTCGGACGCTCAACCGCCTGAGCCACCCAGGTGCCCCGGGATATTGTGATTTTCAATGAGATGGATATAGATCTGGGTCTAGAGCGAGGTGCGTTTGGTCTTTCTCCCTGTTCCGGGCACCGCGCTGCTCAAGCCCTTGGAATTTCCTAAAGAATAAGAGTAATAAAGGTGACATGAGTGTCTTCACCCAATGACCGATGATTTAATCAATCATGCCTACATAATGACGTCTCCATATAAATTCCCTAAAGTCTGGGGTTTGGAGAGGTGGGTTGGTGAGCGCTCGGGGACGCTGGAGGGAGGGCGTGGCAGCTCTGGACCCTTCCCCGTGCCTCGCTCTGTGTGCCTCCTCCATCTGACTGTGGCTGAGTGTATCCTTTTATACGAAGCCAGTAGTCTCGTCAGTAAACGGTTTTTCTTGAACCTTGGGAGGTTTTCTTGAACCAGAGAGCTGGCAAATGATCCAACCCTCGGTGGGGGAGTCTTTGGAACCCCCGACCTATACACACAAGTGACAACCTGAATTTTTTTTTTTTTTTTTTTTGCTTATTTCTTTTTGAGAGAGAGAGAGTAGGGGAGGGGCAGAGAGAGAGGGAGACACAGAATCAGAAGCAGGCTCCAGGTTCTGAGCCATCAGCACAGAGCCCGATGCGGGGTTCGAACTCACGAACCCTGAGATCATGACCTGAGCTGAAGTCAGACCCTCAACCAACTGAGCCACCCAGGCGCCCCATATGATTCGTGATTTTACAGAACGACGGTGATTCGAGCCATCCACAATGAGATAAAACGCTCCGCGTCGACGCAGCTGAGGCCCGAGAGAGGCCAGCGAGTCTGATGTCACTTTCTAAGCATCTTTGAGCCTCGGGTCTCTGCTGGCACGGGGTTGAGATTCCCCAAGCTGTGCTCACACACTCCATTTGCTGCCCAGACAGGCCCCCCGGAGCACCGCCACCCCGGCTCATCTGCGGTGTCCCCGGTGGGTCCGGGAGAAGAGGGGCTCAGGTTTCTGCTCAGGGCAGCTGTCGGGAGGCCCCCGGGCAGGTGAAAAGCTTGGGAGTGAGGCTCCGGCAACGGAGATAGAACCTGATAATCCCGTGTTGCTCTCGTCCCTCACAGAGTGTCCCAGCTCACCTGTGACAGCCAGCTCGGGGACCCGGGACACAGGGAGCCTGTGCAGGGGGGGGGGGGGTGGGTCTGGAGACATTTCTGGGCTGCAAGGACCCTGGTCTGTGTCACCGGAAAGGAGTCAGAGCCGGGTCTCCGCACGCGTAACCCACCTTCAGCCCCGGACGGCCACACCCCGCCCCTGGCCACGGCATTCATCTCCGCTTCTCCAAAATAACCTGCCGTGTTGTCTTTCCATTATTCAGCGAGCACATGTTCCCTGCAGATAATTCAAAAGCCGGGGGAAAACAACAAAGAAAATAAAAGTCACCCACGACCACCCCACGGCAGGGAGTTGTTGCCAGAAGTTTCTAACATCCTCCCCCACTCGTCCCTAATATATCTGCTCTCCTTCGTGTGTTTACCAAAAAGGGAATCGTGCAGCACATTGCTTCCCTTCGTAGACGGAAAACATCTTCTCCTGCCTCAAAATTCTGTCCTCTGCTAGCTCTCCCGGTTCAGCTCTCCCGCAGCGTAAGTGACGTGCACCCCGTCATTGGACATCTAGGTTGTTCGCCGTTGGGGGGGGCGAAGCGACTTGGTAACCAGCTCTTTGTACAAGTTTGTGGAGGCAGAATTGTCCTGTCTGTAAATGTGCTCATTTAAAGCATTAAAAAAAAATTGCTTAAACATTGTTTTTAGCACGTTCATTTTTGAGAGCGAGAGGAGAGAGAGAGAGCAGGGGAGGGGCAGAGAGAGGGGGAGACACAGAATCGGAAGCAGGCTCCAGGCTCCGAGCTGTCAGCACAGAGCCCGACGCGGGGCTCGAACCCACGGACTGTGAGATCATGACCGGAGTCGAAGTCGGACACGCAACAGATCGAGCCACCCGGGTGTCCCTTAAGGGACAGCTTTCTTCCACCCACAGCGGCAGGGCAGTTGATAACTTCATTATTAACTCCAATGCAATTTGTGAATAAAGGCAAAGAGGGCCAGTGAGTTCACGCTTGATAGTCTGGAGCGAACCCTGACGCAGCCTTCTCTGGATGGACACAAACCTATGTTCGTGAATTTCACTTTTGCAAAAGAGGAGTTCGCTCTGTTCTTGACCGCAAACCCCCCCCCCCTTTAAAATGAGTAAGACGAGGGGCGCCTGGGTGGCGCAGTCGGTTAAGCGTCCAACTTCAGCCAGGTCACGATCTCGCGGTCCGTGAGTTCGAGCCCCGCGTCGGGCTCTGGGCTGATGGCTCAGAGCCTGGAGCCTGTTTCCGATTCTGTGTCTCCCTCTCTCTCTGCCCCTCCCCCGTTCATGCTCTGTCTCTCTCTGTCCCAAAAAAAATAAATAAACGTTGAAAAAAAATGTTAAAATGAGTAAGACGGGGGCACCTGGGGGGCTCGGTCGCTTAAGCGTCTGGCTTCGGCTCAGATCATGATGTCTGGTCTGTGAGTTCGAGCCCCGCGTCGGGCTCTGTCTCCGTCTCTCTCTCTCTCTCAAAAAAAGTAAACAAACATTAAACAATTCAAAAAGTAAAATAAAATGAGTAAAACCATCTCCATCCCCCTCTTTTTTGTGTTTGAATCACCCCCAACGCCTGGACCCATCTGACCCAGTTTTCCATTGGTGGCATGGCCCGATGGCTGGACATCTCTTCATTCATTTGTTCACTCGGCAAGTATTTATTAAGCACCTGCTGTGTGCCAGGCATCGTTCCAAACGAGCAGTGAACAAGGTAGACAGACATCCCTGTCCACGTGGGGTTTAGAATCGAGAGAGGGAGACGGACACTAGACCGGGAAGCGGCTGGGGAAACTGCCTCACACAGGCAGCTGGAGGAAAGTGTAGCGTGACGTCAGTGAGGACGTAACAGGTGACCAGGGCGGGCTTCCCCGAGGAGGCGATGTCCGAGCTGAGACCGGAGAATGCGTTGGCACAGCTAAGAGAAGCAGTCAGGAGAGCATTACTGGAGGGGGGCACAGCGTGTGCAAAGGCCCTGGGATGGATGCAAGCCCGTGTGGAGCAAAGCGAGTGACAAGGGTCCTGGTTGGAAATGTCACTGGAAGGACCCTGATTCTGATGCCAGCTGAGACCAAGCTGGGTGTGTGGGTGGGAGGGTGGGGGGGGGGTGGGACCGGGGTTGGAAACAGAGGAGGAGGCAAGGGGGCCTCGCAAGATTCTGGCCTCTGAAGCAGGACAGGTGGTGGTGAGGTTTGATGCGGGCAAGGTTTACAAGGTCTGGAGCAGGAGTTCAAGTTTGGATGCACTGAGGTATCTGTTAGTGGGGGGCGGGGGAGGGGGCACTGAGGAGGGGTCAGAGGTCAGGCGGGAAGTGGCCGAGAGGCCGGGCTAAAGGAGAAACTCGGTCTCACAAGTACCACAGAGGGACAGGCAGAGTGAGGAACGGGGGGCCTAATGGCCTGCGCACCTGCTTTGGGGTCTGGGAGAGCCACCCTTGGGTCCCCCCCACCCCCAGCCGCCAGCAGGATCCCTTCCTCCGACACCCGAACAAGCACAGAGCCTGGAGAGGGGGCTGCGAGGGCTCCACTCGCGGGCCTCGGTCCAGCTTTATTTCTCTTCCCTTCCAGAACTTTGAATACATTTCTCTACCTATTAAATTCAAAGCCAGAAAAACGTCCACCGAGGCGGCAAATGTGTTCTTCAAACACCGAGAGACAGAGAGAGAGAGAGAGAGAGAGAGAGAGAGAGAGATGGGGAGGGGAGGGGAGAGAGGCAGACAGCATCCTCCTGAAACCATGGTGACCAGTATGATTTGGGGGGGGGGGCGCTGATGACATTAATCATAATTCCCTGTGTGGATTTTTCCAGCATGGGTTATTGTATGCGCCAGGCCGCGTGCGTGCGTGTGTGCGTGTGTGCATCTGTGTAGGTGTCTGAACGCGTGTGTAACACTGCATGGATTGCAGGCATGTGGCTGCGCGTGCACGAGCGGCACACAGATCTCACTGCTCACGTGTGACTTTTACACGGATGTTCAAAGCTGGGTGTGGATGTGGGAGTCCCACGCGCGTCTGAGCGGCCCCGCACAAGCATGCGTGTGCTTCGCCGCGAGCCCCCGTGCATCCGGGGGCGTGACGGTGCACGTTGGCGTCTGCCCTCGAATCTGCTTGCGCGTGCGTGTGCACGCAGCGCTGTGGGAGCGACCCGCGGGCTTGCGTCACGCCTGAGCGGCCCCAGAAGTGTGTACCCACACGTGTCGCTGTGTGTGCACGAGGGGAGCTGGAAATAAAAACCTGGGAAGCGAAACCCCGTGGTCTAGTTGACAGTCTCCTACCAGAGTCGGTTCCCCGATTTAGAGGATGTGCTAGAGTTTTGCGAGATGTTACGATGGGGGAAGCTGGGGGCAGGGTACCAGGGACGGCTGTGCTATTTTTGCTGCTTCCTGTGGCGCCTATAATTATTTTAAAAAATCAAAGGTTAAAAGACTCTGGGGGTGAGCAACAGGAATTTCACACGTTTGTGTCTCCTCAAGACAAGCAGGAGAAAAAGGGGGGGGAATGGTAAGCAGCTAACCTGTGATTTTTTTTTTTAAAGTAGGATTTTCACCGAGAACACGGTCGGTGCCCCGAGTCTCCCAGGTGGAGGGTGGCCATCCAGGTGCTGTGCGTGTGTGTGTGTGTGTGTGTGTGTGTGTGTGTATGTGTGTGTGTGTCGGGGGCCGGGGGTGGGAGGTGTGGCGTGGGAGGCTTAGATCCTGCGACCCAGGCAGGTGCAGTGGTGTTATCAGGCATGTGGCCGTCTGGTGACCCAGGAGGACGTGGCGGGCCTGGGAACGCGTACAGAGTGAATGGTGAGTGCGTGGGACTTCCCAGGCGAAGGGGAGGAAATTTGATCAAGGCGGAGTTAAAAAGGCAGCGGCCTCAAATCCCTTGGGGCTCGGGGAGTGGGGGGCAGAGCAGCTAATCCCCTGGGTGTCAGTTGTCGGACCACCTGCCTCAATGGGGTTCGCCCCCCACCCCAGGGTCCCAAGCTTAAAGGGGGGCAGGGAGAGAGGCAGAGACACGGAGGTGCAGAGGGGAGGGGCAGGGAGGGAGAGAGACAGAGCCCAGGCAGAACAGAGAGAGACAGAGAGACAGGGACAGAGGGAGAGAGAAAGAGAGACGAGACAGAGAGAAGCTGTCCAAACATCTTCTTCCTCGACGAAGCCATCGTCTGCTTGCTTCAAAGGACCGATTAGTCCATTCCAGGGCATTCTCTTGGCCAGCCAGTAATGTATCAGTTACCTGTTGCTGTGTAACAAACCACCCCCAAAATGCAGAGGCTTAAACGACAACAATTTCTTATTTGTCATGATTCCGTGGCTTGGCCGGGGGACTCTTGCCTGGGCTCATTCGTGCGGCTGCAGTCAAAGGGCAGCTGAGCTGGGCTGGAAGGTCTCAGCTGGTCCCATCCACTGGTCTGGGGTCTTGTGTGGAGGTGGACGGGCTGGGACCTCTCTCCCTCTACTTGCCTCGCTGCTGGGGGCCGGAAGCCTAGAAACTACAGTTCCCAGAATCCCCTGCAGCTGAGCTCGGGAGGCCATTAAGTTCTAAGTAAGGGAGCATATAGTCATGCCATGCTCCATGCAGAGGCTGTGTTTCTGTTCTTCTTCTTTTTTTAATGTTTTATTTATTTATTTATTTATTTATTTATTTGTTTTATTTTTATTTTTTAAAAAATTTTTTTTTTCAACGTTTATTTATTTTTGGGACAGAGAGAGACAGAGCATGAACGAGGGAGGGAGACACAGAATCGGAAACAGGCTCCAGGCTCTGAGCCATCAGCCCAGAGCCCGACGCGGGGCTCGAACTCACGGACCGCGAGATCGTGACCTGGCTGAAGTCGGACGCTTAACCGACTGCGCCACCCAGGCGCCCCTGTTTTATGTATTTTTGAGAGAGACGGAGACAGAGTGTGAGCGGGGGAGGGGCCGAGAGAGAGAGGGAGACACAGAATCCGAAGCGGGCTCCAGGCTCCGAGCCATCAGCACAGAGCCCGACGTGGGGCTCGAACTCACGGACCGCGAGATCATGACCTGAGCAGAAGTCAGATGCTCAACCCACTGAGCCACCCAGGCGCCCCAACCCAGAGAATCTGAACCACCACAAGGTAAACTGAGTCCAGCAGGGACGGGGGCTGGGCCACACAGTGATGCCAGATGAAGCTCTTTTCCTGCCGGTGGCCGTGGAGGGGGGGGGGGGGAAGGTGTGGGAGGGAACGGTAGGCAATTTCTCTGAGTGCAGGATCGCTACTAAAATAGGGATAAAAAATGAGTCATTAGCGAGATTGACAGGCAGAGCTTTAAAATGTCGCTGGTCCGGGAAGAGCCAGCTATGAGAAAGGATGGAGAGATGTACAGACGTCAGGGGAGATCGTGGCACGGACAGTGCTTTTCTCCAAGCCCTCCACCTGGTGTCTGATGTTGCCAAGGTCACAGGCACAAAAATGACTCCTGTTGTGCTAGATGTAGACGTACCAACAGTTACACTACGTTACGTTGGACCAGGTCACGCAAGATCTCTGGTTGTGTCTGTGGTGGAGACAAGGAGATGTCAGAAACCCAGGGGTGTATCAGTTAGGGAAGGTTATACGCGGTAACAAACATCCCCCAGATCTCCGTGGCTCAAAAGTGACCCAAGATGCATCTCCTGCTTGCGTTCATCCCTCTGTCGGGGTTTGGCTGAGGATGTGTTGCATCCTCCTTCTACAGGCACCGGTTGGTGGAGCCACCGCCCCCTCTGACTTGCCGGTCACTGCCGCTGAAGAAAAGAGGCAACGTGACAAGTGGTAGCCTGGCTGCAGAAGTTTCCGTCCGGAGGGGGCACGTGTCACTTCAGCTCCCATTTAATTGGTCAAAGCAGCTCCCGTGGCTCCCACGGGGCTTCGGGGGGAGGAGAGAAGGGCAATTCCGCCTGGGAAAATGACCGGACATCTTTTTTGGGGACAGCGTCAATGGTTAACTTAGGGGATGGGGGAAGGGCAATGTTCGCCAGCAACGAAACTCACACCAGAAAAAAAGTACCCGAACATCGGCCAAGGCCAGCTACCTCTAATGCTCCTGGATGTCGGCAACCTTCTAGAATCTGATAGGGTTTAATTCGTGTGATCCTCAAAGCAATTCCATTTGACGGACGAGGAAACCGAGCACAGAGAGGTTAGGTATATTTTCCGAGGACCCACAGCTCTGAAGCAGCAGACGGGGAGATTTGATCCTAAGCAATGTGGCCCTAAACCGGGTGCATTTAAATGCTACAGCAGAACGCCTCAGACCCAGAGAAGCTTCCGGAAGACAAAAAGGGCCAAGAAATGTCGGCCGCAGTGACTGATTCAGGGATAGGCCGGTGATCCCCCCTGAGCCAATCGGATCCTTCACTGGGACTCTGGCTGGATCCCGTAGGGAAGAGTCTCTGCGTCCACCCGAGTTGCTAGGAGAGAAGGGTGTGGGTCTGGGGAGCTGGTGACTGCGTGGAGGGTTGCAAGATGGCGACGATCATGTTTGAACCCCTGGAGGCAGCCGTGTCTGAAGCCAGCTTAATCCTGGCTTCCCAGTCCACAAGCCGGCACGCCCGCCCCCCTTATTATATCTGTTTTTCAAGGCAGTTTGAGTTGAGTTGCTTTCCCTTGTAAGCAAAAGATCCCTACAGAGGGCCAGTGTCCTTGTGCAGATCCCCGGAGAACTGACTCGAGACGCTGATGCCCTGGAAAACGAGGGTGTCTCTACTATGTGACAGATGCCGGTGAGCCCGTGCCTCAGAGCAGGGAACTCGAGTCCAATTCAGCCTCCAACACGGACCCCACGACCCCCGCCTCCTGGTGTTTACAGCGGGGTAGGCTTCTCCCTCTCTGTGTCAGGCTGGGTCCCTGTGACCAATAGATGCGGTCACACAGAGGTGATGACTGTCGCTACCGAGATTAGGTTGTAAAAGACTGTGTTTTCTACCTCATTTGTTCCGCGCGTGAGCTTCTCTCTCTCTCATCTCCCCCTCCCACGGCCGCCTCCCTCTCTCTCTCTTGTCTCTCCCTCCTCCCTGGCTCCCGGCCGGTCCTGCTCTCGGACCAGCCTTGGTCTCTCCTGCTTTCCTTCCGCTCTCATCTCCCTCCCCCTCCTCCCTTGACCTCTGGTCTGTCTCCCATCTGTTTCCTCTGTCTCCCTCTGTCTCTCCGTCTCTCTATCTCTGCATCTCTCTTCCGCCTCGTCTCTGGCTCCCTGCCCCCACCTGACCCTGTGTGCATCTCTGGGGCTCTCGGTCCGGGTTCCCTGCCCCCTCCCCGCGCAGGCAGGCAGCCCAGTGGGCCTGGGACACCCCCTCCGTGGTTGCCAAGCTCTGGGGCTGGGAGGGGCCCAGAGCTCATTACCCAAGGTTGCCAGCCAGCCCCGGAAGCGGGCCACTTAAGCCCCTTGGAGCTGATGGCAGCCTGAGGCCACTTCTCCCCACCCGGAGCTGGGAGAGGGGAAGGGAGGAGGGAGAAGGAGAGAGGGGAGGGCGGGAGGAGGAGGGAGGGGGGATGATGGAGGGGGGCGTATCTCCATTGTCCTGGGAAAATGCCCTGGGGCGGTTGGCAGGGGCGAGGAGGCGGGGCCAGGCTCCAGGACCCGGGGCCCCCCTTGCACACACCCTCGCACACCTCGGAGAGCACCGCCCCCACATTGTCACTCGGTCCCCCGGAGCCACACATGCCCGCGGTCACCGGCGCCCCTCTGCTGCCCAGGCGGGTCTTGGGACATCCCACCGGGTCCCCGCAGCGGGTCCAGCCCCATCGGCTAATTTCTTTCCAGAGGAGCTGGGGATCTGGATCTTTCTGGGAAGCCATTTATGGTGTTTTTAATGTTTATTTAGTTATTTTTGGGAGAGAGAGTGGGAGCAGGGGAGGGGCAGAGAGGGAGAGAGAGAGTCCAAAGCAGGTGCCGAGCCGTCAGCACGGAGCCCCACACGGGGCTCAAACTCACAGCCCGTGAGATTATGACCCCAGCCGACGTTGGACGCTTAACCGACTGAGCCACCCAGGCGCCCCTGGGTGAAACCATTTAAAAGAAAGCGGGGGGGGGGGGGGGGGCCCTGGGTGGTCCAGTCGGTTAAGCGCCCGACGTCAGCTCAGGTCATGATCTCCTGGTTCCTGGGTTCGAGTCCTATGTCGGGCTCTGTGCTCACAGTGTGGAGCCTGCTTCAGATTCTGGGTCTCCCTCTCTCTCTGCCCCTCCCTTGCTCTCTCTCTTTCTCTCTCTGTCTCTCGCTCTCAAAAATAAATAAATTAAAAGCAATTAATAGTAAAAAAAAAAAAAGAAAGCGAAAAGGAGGTATACACTCCCACCCAGCAGAGCTAATGGTCCAGACCCCAGCCTCTGATTTGCAAAGGGACTCCAGTCAGGTCGCTAAGAGTTGGGCCGGGCCTCTCCCAGCCTCCACCTTCTCTTCTGGAAAATGCAGTCAAACATTCCTCATCTCAAGGGCCTATTTTGAGGACTGACGCAGGAGGCCAGCTCAGCCAGGGACCGGAGGGAGGGCCTCCTGTCCTCTCCATCTCCCCGCCGCCCCTGACTCTGCTTCCGTCCTTCTCTGGTGTGGTTTTACCCCATCTCTGCCCCCCCCCCTCACACACACACACACACACCCCCTCTCACACTAGTGCTCTGAAGGCCCTACCAGGAGGAGGCAGGGAGGCTACTTGCCTGACCTAGAATCTCACGGAAGCTTTGATTTAGAAGAATCACAAGCGGAGTGTGCACGCGGGGGCCTGTGTGTGTGTGTGTGTGCACGCGCACACACGTGTGTACCTATGGCCGCGTGCCAGCGTAGCCCGCGAGTTACCCCTGTGGGCATGTGCGGCTGTGTGGGCCCCGGGGGGGGGGGGGGATGTTGGGGGTGGGGGCAGGGGTGGGGCTCCTCCGGGGAGGGATGTGGCCTTGAGACCAGCCTCTGCTTCCCTCTTCATTTCTGTCCAAGGCCTTAGGGGCCCCTTTGGCGCTGAGCTGGAATAGAGGCCCCTCCCTCCCTCCTCTGTGGGTGGGGCACCCACCCAGGAGCCCCTCCCCCCACCCCCTGGTCACCAGGGTCACATCAGCCTGGCCTCCAGTCCTGGCCGTGACTCGCTCTTGGTCTGTGACTCTGGGCAAGACACTGCCCCTCTCTGAGCCTCAGTTTCCTCATCTGTAAAGTGGGGAGGAGAATGGCTTCTTGCCAGGCAGGGTGATTGGACACTTAAAAAAAAAAAATGAAAAAAAAAGAGAGAAAAAAAAAAAGAGGGACACCTGGGTGGCTCAGTCGGTTAAGCGTCCAACTTCGGCTCAGGTCACGATCTCACGGTCTGTGAGTTCGAGCCCCGCGTCGGGCTCTGGGCTGATGGCTCAGAGCCTGGAGCCTGTTTCCGATTCTGTGTCTCCCTCTCTCTCTGCCCCTCCCCCGTTCATGCTCTGTCTCTCTCTGTCCCAAAAATAAATAAACATTGAAAAAAAAAATTAAAAAAAAATAAGATTAATGGAAAAGAACAATTAAAAGAAGAAAGAATTTAAAAAGCAAATGATCCGAATAGGATCAATATCTCCAAGAAGACACAAATCCTGCCAATGAGGAAAAGACGCCCAACAGTCATGGTCAGAGGGAAGATACAAGTTTGAACCACGAGGAGAGACCGCCTCACCCCCACGAGGACAGCGACAACACAAAAAAGCAGACAAGAGCACGGGCCGGCGAGGAGGGGGGGACGTTGGAAGCGCCACACGTGGCTGGTGGGGAAGCAAAACGGGGCAGTTACTGCGGAAGAAAACAGTCTGGCGGTTCCTCCCGAAGTCAGACGTAGAATTTCCAGAGGACCCAGCCCTTCGGCAGAACCGGAAACGTACATCCACGTGGAAACCCACACACGCGAGGTCAGGACCGCATGATCCGAGTGACCCGGGGACACCTGCAGGGGACCCTGTAAACCTCATAAACTTTCCTCGCAGAAGCAGAGCGCGTTCGTTAGCAAAGATCTGGAAGGAATGGAAACACCACACGCCGTGGAGGGATTAGCCATAAGGTCACCGTGTTCAAGGACTCGTTTTAAAAGGCGCTTTTTAAGGAGCCAGAGTCCCCGCCAATCCCCGCCGGTAACTTTCTAGGCAGAATGGCCGCGAGCGACAGCGCGGGGGACGCGTTCTGACGGAATTCAGGCTGGACCGCCCATCTCTGTCTCTCCCTCCTCCCTGGCCTTCCCTCCTTACTGTCATTTCGTTGAGTTTTCATTGATTGACCTGATCTCCCACATCCTTTCAAATCCCACCACCCTGTTTAAAAAAAAAAAATAGGGTCTGGGACACCTGGGTGGCTCAGTCGGTTAAGCGTCCAACTTCGGCTCAGGTCATGATCTCACGGTCTGTGAGTTCGAGCCCCGCGTCGGGCTCTGCGCTGACAGCAGGAAGCCTGCTTGGGATTCTCTCTCTCCCTCAAAATAAACTGAAAAAATTAAAAAAAAAATTTAAAGCAAGCTCTATGCCCAATATGGAGCTTTTGCTCTGTACGTGTGGGTGGGTGTCTGTGTATTCTGTTACTTTTTTCCCCCAGTTTTTAAAAAAAATTTTTGATGTTTATTTTTCCGAGAGACAGAGTACGAGGGAGAGAGAGGGGAGAGAGAGAGAGAGAGAGATACAGAATCGGAAGCAGGATCCAGGCTCTGAGCTGTCAGCACAGAGCCCGATGTGGGGCTCGAACCCACGAACCGTGAGATCATGACCTGAGCCGAAGTCCGACGCCCATCCAACCGAGGCACCCAGGCGCCCCTCCCCCAGTTTTACTGAGACATTATTAAATTATAACATTGTGTTAATACACGGTGTACAAAGTAATGATTAGACATTCCTATGTATTGACACAGTGATCACCGTTTAACCAACATCCCTCCCCTCACAAAGTCTCCCCCCTGTGATGAGACCTTTTCAGGTTTACTCTCTTAGCAAGTTTCAAACATTCGATACAGTATTGCCATCTTTTTACATAAAGGGAATGACTTAGCCAGTTCCCATTAGGGAACACTCTGATGATGGCTTTTGAAGGATGCTAGAATGACATCCTGTGGACCACAGTTGCACACAGGCGTGGGAGAAATTTTGCAGGTGCGTGTGTCTCAAAATACAGTGCATGGGCTGGAGGGAGGGTGGGAACAGAGAGCTAGTGTTTCACGGGGACGCCGTTTCCGTTTGGCAGGGTGAAAAGGGTCTGGCAGGCGGTGGGAACGGTGGCCTAGCGTTCCTAACGGTTAGGACGAGAAACAGGTTTTACGGGTATTTTACCAAAGTTTGAGAAAAAAATAAATAAGTTGTATTTTTGATTGGAGTTTATTGATTTATTCTGAGAGGGAGAGAGTGCACGCAAGCATGAGCAGGGGAGGGACAGACACCGAATCCGAAGCAGGCTCCGGGCTGCGAGCTGTCCGCACAGAGCCCGGCGCGGGGCTCGAACCCACAAACCGTGAGATCATGAAATCGAGAGTGGGATGCTTAACCAGCTGAGCCATCCAGGCGCCCCCGAAGTAGATGAGTTTTAAAATATAGTGTATGGGGGCGCCTGGGTGGCTCAGTCGGTTGAGCGTCTGACTTTGGCTCAGGTCATGATCTTGTGGTTTGTGAGTTTCGGGCTGTTTGCTGCTGTGGGCACAGGGCCTGCTTGGGATCCTCTGTCTCCCTCTCTCTCTGCCCCTCCCCCATTTGTGTTCTCTCTCTATCTCTCTCTCTGACAAAAATAAACAAACTTAAAAAAAAAAAAAAAAAAATATATATATATATATATATATATATATATAGTGTATTAAATGTTGAGATTTACCAAGGCCAACAGATGAAGAGACAATTGCCATTGACAAGAAAGTGTTTTAGTTTCCAGAAGGCGGGGGCTCACCACACCCCACAGGCCCACACGGGGAGGCGGCGGGGGCGGACCGGGCAAGAGACGTGATTGCAGTTTCCATAGAAAGAAAAGGGTAAGGCAGGGGTAGCAGGTTTAGGACCAGCTCGTAGGAATAACTTCAGCGGTCCCTGGGACCTGGGAGCCGTCCCTAGTCCCCGTCCCTAGTCCCCCTGGCACCAGCCCCAGGGGATCAGGGCAGGAGGTAGCGACCCTGGACCCTGAGTGTGAGAACCCCACCACCACGGAAGGGGTGTTGGGGGCGGGGGCTCTGGATCGGCTGGTTTGTCTTTGAAAAACCTACTGATGGACAGGTTGTTTACTATCTCTGGGAATGAGCTGGGAGGGGCCGTCGTCCAGGGTCAGCAAGGCCCCAGATGGCAGAGCATCAGAAGTTAAAAGGCATGGTTAATAGAATGTTCCCAGGAGGGGACATCTGGGTCCTGGAGACAGCGCCTTTCCGGTCCCCACGCCACTGTTCCCTTTTGGCTGCTCTGAGGCCTGTCTCTGCAGGTAAGGCCTGGGGAACAGGGTTCTTTTGAAGAACTTAACTCTTTCTGGGCAAAATTTAAAACCGGCCGCTGCCGTGACTGCCCAAGTTCGGGGGCCACTAGGGGAGCCCGGAGTTTTGCTGAGATGAGACGAACAACCATCCAGATCCTGAAACTTAACCACGTGAAGGCGGCCAATTGCTTTGGTTGCAAAATGCCCGGGGCCACCTGGCGACCAAGCCGGTCTTTGCCTTGGCGGTTTTTCTGGACAACTTTTGTATTTATTTATTTTTATTTACTTTAGCACTTTTTAATGTTTATTTTTGAGAGAGAGAGAGGGAGCCAGACAGAGTGTGAGCGGGCAAGGAGCAGAGAGAGAGAGGGAGGGAGACACAGAATCCGAAGCAGGCTCCAGGCTCCGAGCTGTCAGCACAGAGCCCGACGCGGGGCTCGAACTCACACACCGTGACATCATGACCTGAGCTGAAATCAAGAGTTGGAAGCTTAACCGACTGAGTCCCCCAGGCGCCCCGGAAGCAGATACTATTTCCCACCCGTTATATAGGTGGGGAAGATAAGGTATGGAGCATTCAGGTTGCTGGAAGGCAAACTTGGCCAGCTACACTGGAAGCCAGGCAGTGTGGCTCCAGAGCTCGCCCTCTTCAGCCCTGTGTGCCACCCCGTGGCTCAGGCCCTACTGCTCATTGGGCCTCACCACTCACCATTCCCATCACCTGGGTTCTTTATCCACCAACCAGCTTGTTTCTGCCTCAGGGCCTTTGCACCTGCTGTTCTCGGCTCCAGGAATGCCCGGCCTCTAAATGCTCCCAGGGCTGCTTCTTGTTACCCAGGTGTGTGGTCCCAGCCCTTCCCCAAATCTGTCTCTTGTCATCGAGTCTCTGTCTCTGGGTCTCCTTAGCCTCCTTCCTGTGGGCAAAAGCGCACGTGCGCATCCGTGTGTGTGTGTGTAGACGGTGGCCCCTGTGAGTGGGCTCGCACACGCTCATTCACGAGCCATGCTCCCCGCCTCCATGCACTGAATCCCCAGGTGTACCCCCCACGGCTGACAGCCACAGAGTGGTCTCAAACTGCGGCCCCCGCCCCCACGTCACCCCCAAAATATTGACTGTAGACTCAGAGCCCCCTGCTCTGCTACTGAGAAGGGGGGGGGGTGGTGGGAAGGCCCCTCCCCCCATCCCAGAAACCTGGCTGGGCAAGAATCCTCGAGCCCCTCAAGCCAGGCCCAGCTGAGACTTCAAGCCCCAGGTCCCAGGGACAGAGAGCTAAGGGGTCTCCGGAGGAGGAGGAAGGTTTAGAGAGGAGAAGGGCTCAGACAGGGAAAGGGGGCTCAGAGAGTGGAGGGGGGGAGTCTGAGTGTGGCTCAGAGAAGGGAAGGAAGTCTCAGAGGTGGGGCTCAGGGAGGGGGAGGAGGTTCCCAGAGGCCTGGGGGGAGGCAGAGAGGGGACAGACAGGAGGGGAGGGCCCCAGAGAAGGGCCTGCAGCATTCCTGGAAGGCTTCCCGGAGGCAAGGCCTGCTTTGCCCTGCCAGGGTCTTGAAGGAGTGGACCCCTTGAGCGGTGGCTGGCCAAGGGGTGGACCAGCTGACCCTTGTTGACCAAGGAAATCCGGCCTCCTGTTCAGCATTCTCCGGGGGGGGGGGGGGGGCAGAGGGCAGGGGTGAGGGGGGGTGCTTCCCAGGCTGTCCCTCCACGTTTTATGCCCCAGGGCCCTGTCACCCTCCTGGGGCTCGATGGCTTCCGTCTTCCTAATCAGGAGTTTGGTGTGCGCAGCCCGGGGAAGGGAGCGCTTCACCCCTCCTGCGATGCCCCCACGCAGGTCTCTCTCCAAGGCACCCCCCCCCCCAGCCTAGCTCACGTGGGGGCCCCCTCCCCCCCTGCCTCCCGGTCTCCCGTTTGGCCCCCTGCAGGCTTTAATTGGCTTTCGTGGAGCTGAATTCATTGGCGCTCAGCCACCCCCCCTCGGCCCCGCCCTCCGCCGCATGGTGGGCGGGGCCGCAGCTCCCCCAGCCTGGCTGCCTTGGGGGGGCTCCATTGTCGGGGGGGGGGGGCGGGGGGCGCACCGCCCCCTCCCCCAGCCCTGTGCCCGCTCCGGAGACAATGCCAATGCGCGGAGCCCGCTGTCCTTAAGGCCAGGCTGCTGTCGGACAGACCCCCATCCTGCTTTGTCTCGGCCGCCCCCCCCCCAGTTGCCCCCTCCCCTTCGCCCAGCCCCCCTCTCGGCTCCGCCTCCCTTCCCCCTGCCAGCAGAGGGCAGGAAAGGCCGGGCGTGCCTTAGTTTTGCCATCTAGGGACAGCTTGCTGCGTTGGACCCCAGAACTGGTGTCCCCCTGTGTCCCCTCTCAAACGGACCCCCTCCCCAATGTCCTGGAGACACCAACCGGTGCCATCCCTCCTTCTGATCGCCCTGCCTTCCTTTCCCTCTCTCTTTACTGCACCCCGGTTTTTTTGGGGGGAAGGGGCCGTTCCAGGCAGGTCAGGGTCCTGCAGACAGAGCTGGCTGGCTCCGGAAGGGGGTGGGGAGAGAATTCCATGCAGGGTTCCTTGGTTCACAGAGGCGAGGGCAGGGCCCGGGGAGCGAACAAGGGAGCAGACAGGAAAGTTCCAGAGAGAACGTAGGGAGGCCCCACCAGGCATCTGGGCTCCCAGGGCCCAGTCAGGCTGCCCATCAGATCGAAACTAACGCTCGGCAAACCTACTTTTTATGAGGATTAACTCATTAAACTCTTCCCGCCAACCAGGCCTCACAAGTGAACACCCGAAGCACAGAGAGGGACAGTAGCTTAGCGGCTGTTGCAGAGCAAGTCAGCGGGTGTCAAGGCGGAGGCCGCCTGGCCCCAGGGTGTGTGTGTGTAACAACCAGACTGTGGGACCTTGCAGTCGGTTTGGAGCCATCGCAATGGGTTCTTGAGCCCGTGGGGCCTTACTTCCTCACGGGAGAGAAATTTCTAGAAGGGAGTCAGATCGTTCATGGAATTAATGTCTTTGCTGAACACCACGGGCTGTGCATACCGTGGGCAGAGCAAAGGCTGAGGCACATGGGCCGTGCTGGGGAAGAGTGGAAATGGCAAGCGGGGAGAGCGGACAGGGGCCTTGTGTCCCTGCCTGAAGGGGGACAGGCCAGTGGGGGAAGGGGCCGGCTGAAGAAGAGGGAAAGAGAAAGGCCTCAGCCCCACGGGCCTGTTTCAGGCCAGCTGCCCGATGGGGGACGCCCTTCCCAGCATCGCGGCCCCTTTATTTATCTTTTGAAAACTTTTTTTTTTTTTTTTTTTAAATTTTTTTTTCAACGTTTATTTATTTATTTTTGGGACAGAGAGAGACAGAGCATGAACGGGGGAGGGACAGAGAGAGAGGGAGACACAGAATCGGAAACAGGCTCCAGGCTCTGAGCCGTCAGCCCAGAGCCCGACGCGGGGCTCGAACTCACGGATCGCAAGATCGTGACCTGGCTGAAGTCGGACGCTTAACCGACTGCGCCACCCAGGCGCCCCTGAAAACTTTTTTAATGTTTATTTATTTTTGAAAGAGAGAGCGGGAGTGGAGGAGGAAGAGAGCGAGGGAGACACAGAATCCGACGCGGGGCTCGAACTCGTGAACCGTGAGATCATGACCTGAGCCGGAGTCGGACGCTTAACCGACTGAGCCCCCCAGGCGCCCCTCGCTGCCTATTTATTTAGCGCTCAGGAGGCGGGTGCTGTTGTGACCCCCGGTTTTCAGATGAGCGAACCGAGGTCAGGGCAGGACCCGGCTTGCCCAGTATCACCAGTGGCTGCGGACAAGCCGTACTTGGTTGTTGGAGCCTCAGCGTCGTTTGTTACGTGACCCTCCAGTGGTGAGCTGGACCCGGAGACCGCGCAGCGGAGGAACCGGGTAAGGGAGCACCTACTCTGTGCCAAGTTCCGTGGCTTGCCCTTGGTTTATGTAATCCGCCCCCCACCATCACCCTCCAGGAGAGAGCACTGTTATCGTACCCATTTCACAGACGAGGAGGCTGAGGCTCAGGGAGAGAAAGCCACGTGCCCAGTGCCGCACGGTGAGGCCGAATTTGCCAGGCTACCCACGACCACGAGAGAACGAGCGAGAAACCCAGTCCCGGGGAAATTCCAGCCGCTTCGAGGGGGTGGGGGGTGTGGGGAGACAGACAAGTGTCCCCATCGCTCCCCCTCTGACGTCCATCTCTCCCTACGTTTAGCCTTCAGACTGTGCTGCTTTGATGGTGCAGAGCTAAGAATATCCCCGAACAATGCGGTGGCCTCGAGATGGAGGGGGTTGAGGGGCAGCGAGGGAAGGGAGGAGGCAGCGGGGACCGGCTCAGCCAGGCGAGTGACCCAGACTCCCCCTTGCCAGCCACTCAGGGCTCCTGCCTCTTTCC
This sequence comes from Leopardus geoffroyi, assembly GCF_018350155.1. Taxonomy (NCBI): domain Eukaryota; kingdom Metazoa; phylum Chordata; class Mammalia; order Carnivora; family Felidae; genus Leopardus; species Leopardus geoffroyi. The sequence goes on along the minus strand of NC_059331.1, from coordinate 3,518,244 downwards.
TTCCCATTCCTGCAGCCCTAACACGCCTACTTTGCCATCATTTGTGACCGATTTCTCTACTGGCTGGGTTCACTGTGGAAAGGTTTAGAAATGTGAGTTCTGGGGGCGCCTGGGTGGCTCGGTCGGTGGAGCGTCCGACTTCGGCTCAGAGTCTGTGAGTTCGAGCCCCGCGTCGGGCTCTGTGCTGACCGCTCGGAGCCTGGAGCCTGCTTCCGGTTCTGCGTCTCCCTCCCTCTCTCTCTCTCTGCCCCTAAACCCATTCGCATATTATAAATAAATAAATATTTTTAAGAAAATAAATAATAAATAAAAATAAATAAATATTTTTAAATAAATTTAAAATAAAAATAAATAAATATTTTTAAGAAATCGAGAAATGTGAGTTCTGGAGTCAGAATGCCAGGGTCCAAATCCCCACTCCCCAGCGAGGAGAATTGCAGATGTAAAGTGGGGCGGAAATTTCCAGCTGCTGCAAACCTCCTTGGGGGCTGGAATCCCAGAATTGCCACCAACGGTATTTGAGAATAAAGACGACTGTTGTTCTGACACCACAGAAACCAATAATTTCATTGTCACGTGTCTGGCTATGGCAGAATTTCCTCTTAGGGAAACGGCCCCGTTGCAGGGGGTTGGTGTGGGGGTGAAGCCCGTGAGATTGTTTATAGAAATCAATCTCCCTCCAGAACACAGCTCCTTCGGTAACTCAAACCTTTCAGCCTTACTTTCCCCATCTGTAAAATGGACATAAAGGCAATCTCGACTCCCAGAGGGTCAGTTATGAGAAGGAAGCGATTACAACACCTAGCTCAAGACCTGGCACCTTGGGGCGCCTGGGTGGCGCCGTCGGTTAAGCGTCTGACTTCAGCCAGGTCACGATCTCGCGGTCCGTGAGTTCGAGCCCCGCGTCGGGCTCAGGGCCGATGGCTCAGAGCCTGGAGCCTGTTTCCGATTCTGTGTCTCCCTCTCTCTCTGCCCCTCCCCCGTTCATGCTCTGTCTCTCTCTGTCCCAAAAATAAATAAAGGTTGAAAAAAAAATTAAAAAAAAAAGGACCTGGCACCTTACCCGTCACTATTTAACTAGTTGGTTGACTAGTAGGGAACTGTCGTTATTTTCAACTGGTTTTTCACCGAAAGAGTGCCGGCTCACGGAGAAGATCAGTTCTAGCCGAAGGATCTTATTTACTGTTTTTATTTATTTTTTGAAAGTTTATTTGTTTCTGAGAGAGAGAGAGTGGGGGGGGGGTGCGGGAGAGGTGGGGGGGGAGAGGGAGAATCCCAAGCAGGCTCCACACTGTCAACGCAGAGCCTGACTTGGGGCTCGAACCCACAAACCGTGAGATCATGACCTGAGCCCAAATCAAGAGTCGGACGCTTAACCGACTGAGCCACCCAGGCGCCCCCAGACCACTATGTCTTAATATGCTCATGACCCTGATAAGGTCCAGGGCGGATCTTCTAATGGCTGGTTCAGAGCCAATGGGCTTTTCTTTCCTTTTCTTTTTAGGTACGTTGACTACCTTGAACTTCATCTGTGGAGAAGGCAGCCTAGTCTTGTGCCGAGGACTTTGGAGCCAGACCACCCGGCTTCAGATCTCAACTCTCGTTACTACACGCTGTGTGACCTTGGGCGAGTTACTTAACCCCTCTGTGCCTTGGTTTCCTCACCATTAAAAGGGGGCTGCTGCTGCTGATCGTGCCCATATCATGGGATTATTGGGTAGACCAAGTGAGTTTAAAGTGTGACATTTCCTGGGAATGCAAACTGGTGCAGCCACTCTGGAAAACAGTATGGAGGTTCCTCAAAAAATTAGAAACAGAACTACCCTACGACCCAGCCATTGCACTACGAGGCATTTATCCACGGGATACAGGGGTGCTGTTTCGAAGGGACACATGCACCCCCATGTTTATAGCAGCCCTATCGGCAATAGCCAAAGTATGGAAAGAACCCAAATGTCCATCGACGGATGAACGGATAAAGAAAATGTGGTCTATATACACAATGGGGTATTACTCGGCAATCAAAAAGAATGCAATCTTGCCATTTGCAACTACGTGGATGGAACTGGAGGGGATTATACTAAGTGAAATTAGAGGAAAATATCATATGACTTCACTCATATGAGGACTTTAAGATACAAAACAGATGAACACCAGGGAAGGGAAACAAAAAATAATATAAAAACAGGGAGGGGGCCAAAACAGAAGAGACTCTTAAATATGGAGAACTGAGGGCTGCTGGAGGGGTCGTGGGCAGGGGGGTGGGCTACATGGACCAGGGGCATGGAGGAGAACACTTGTTGGCATGAGCACTGGGTGACTGGGTGTCATATGTAGGGGACGAATCACTGGGATCTACTCCTGAAATTATTGCGCAATATGCTAACTCACTTGGATGTAAATTAAAAAAAAAAAAAGTAAAAAAAAAAAAAAAAAAAAAGAACCCCGCCCCCAAATAAAAATGAACCGGGAAAAGACAGAAAAATAAAAAAATAAATAATAAAGAGTGACATTTCCGGGGCACCTGGGTGGCTCCGTCGGTTAAGCGTCCGATCTTGGCTCAGGCCGTGATCTCGCGGTTTGTGAGTTCGAGCCCCACGTCAGGCTCTGTGCTGACAGCTCAGAAGCCTGGAGCCTGCTTTGGATTCTGTCTCCCTCTCTCTCTGCCCCTCCCCTGCTCGCGCTCTGTCTCTGTCCCAGAAATAAATAATAAAACATTTGTAAAAATTTTTTTTAAATAAATGAAGTGCGACATCTCCTTAGAATGTTTCCCAGCACGTATTCCGCTACTCGATGCGTGTTATTCTCTGACACCCCAAGGGATCCGAGGCAGCTAGCCTTTGCAACAGATATTTCCCAGCCTGGAAACACTGCATCCCTGTACGCTTCCCTTCTTTCTCTCTTTTCTCTTTCCGCTTCCTGCCTCCAACTCCAAGAATGGCTAGCCACCTGCTAGAACAATCCAGCAAGTGGCCACCAATCCCATCTGCTGAGGCGGCCAGCTTGGGGACAGGGACACTCTTGCAAGTGCTGGGGTGCGTATTGGGGGGAGCGGAGTGTCTGACTTTGAGACGCTGAGGTCTGGGGCTCAGAGCGGGGCTGGAAGGGAGGGTGGTGTGGGCAGAGGGAGGGGTGGTGTTGGGAGGCCGGGGACCCTGCAGGACGCCCGGTGGTCGCGCTCCTGCTGACACCTGCTGGAGGGACGGAGGTATCGTCCTTTTCAGCCAAGGCGCCTCTCTCGGATGGTGGACCCCTCCCCCCCCCTCCCCAGGATCCCTGGCAGGACCTCACTGGCAAACAAGCGCCCCCAAGTGCGTTTGAACGACCCAAGTAATCCTTTGAAGGGAGTTTTTGTTGTTTCGTTTGGCGGGTGAACGAGCTCTCAGGGCTTGACGGGGTTCACAGGGAGACAACATGTTTTCTGAGCTACTCCCCCTCCACCAGGAAGCCCACCTGTATTGCTTCGTTCCCGCGCCCAGGCCTTTTCTCCTCCGGCCAGCTCTCCGTAATTTCAAGAAACGGTTACTGAAGAAACAGAAGGCAAACAAACAGGCAAACTGTGCACTGGGGGAGGAGGCTGCAGTCTAGGGGAGGAGACAGAAGAGAGACGAGAAAACAAATCCACAAATGGGATCGTTTCGGAGACTGATAAGCCTTTGAAAGAACACGGTGCAACGGTGGAAACTGAATTTGTGGATGCCAAGGCGGGAGGGGCGCAGGGAGGCCTCCTCTGAGAAGGTAACATTGAAATCAAGAATCGCAGGAGGAGAGATAATGAGCTCGAAAAAATACCTGGGAGAAACCAGAGGTCACAGCCCGTGCAAAGGTCCTGGGGCAGGGCTCTGCCTGGCAGTTGGAGGCGCAAGCAGCGAGGAGGAGGCCTGTTTGGCTGGAGCGGAGTGAGGGAGCGTGAGAAAGGTTAGACATGAGGGCAGGGAGGGGACTGCCACAGGTCAAGCGGGGCCTTGAGGATTATGGGAAGGACTCGGGCTTCTGCCTCTGGGAGGTGGGAGCCCTGGAGGGCTGCCGAGAGAGGAGGGTGGGCCCTGACTCGGTGCTTACAGGCACCCTCTGGTGGCCACTGCGGGAAGGACGGACTGGGGGGGGGGCGGGGAGAGCAGGAGGCTTGGCAGGGGGCAGAGGGACACAGGTACAGGACTGTGGCGATGGGGCGGACCAGCGCGATGGCCGTCCGGTGGGGAAGAAGTGATCAGATTTTGGGCGTGTTTGAAAGCAGCGCTAATCGGATGTGCTGGGTGATTGGACGTGGGTGGGGGAGAAAAGAGCCCAGGGCAGCTCCCAGGTTCCGGGTGAGCGTCTGGAAGGAAGGAGCTGCCTCCAGCTCAGTGGAGGAGGCGGTGGACGGAACAATGTCCGAGTCTGGCCAGGCTGCCCACAGACTCTGCCACCGTCCGTGGCACTTTGTCCCAGCAGCAGTAGGAAAGGAGTATAGGTCTTCATGATACATGGCCGTGACAGTGGTCTGCCGGGCCCCAGGGGGCTCTGGGGCACAAGGAACGACGAGCGTCCCGTCAACGGGTGTTTCACATGCTGTTCCTTGGTTAATTTTCCCGCAGAAGCAGATGTTGAAAGTATTGATGTGTTTGTTTCCGTTAAGCGCAGGAGAGTAACAGTACCATAAAGTTCTTAATGTTTTGAATTGAATTGTCATACACTTTAAGTTTCAATATTTTCTTGAGGATACTCGGGGGGGGGGAGGATAGCCACTCAAAAATGCACATTCTTGGTTCTGCCTCAGACTCCACTGCGGTTGGGCAAGGCACTGCCGAAACCTGTCCCCACGTACGGTTTTGATACATTGTTCGTTAGGGAATTCTATTGCTAGTAACAGTATTTTGGTATGTTGCCTGAAAATATCCATTTGTCTTGATTGTTGCGTTTTCTGGCACCCCCTTCATGTCTGCACCTGAGGCCACTGCCTCGCTCTCCTCGCTCTAATCCTGGTCTGGGGGGGGTGGGGAGGGGGAAGCGCGCTCCTCCGAGACCCCCCCCCAACCGGCCCCCCTCCCCCGCCCCTCCTCCCTTCAGCGTCCGCGGCAGCGAGCTGGCGGGGCGCGGGCCGGAAGCGCGGGAATCCCCGCAAAAGCAGGCTGTATAGGCGTCCCAGAAATCCCGCTTCTCGCCAGTTTCCGTAGTGTAGCGGTTATCACGTTCGCCTCACACGCGAAAGGTCCCCGGTTCGATCCCGGGCGGAAACAGGCGTTTTCTCAGCGTAGGACGGCAGGTAAACCCTACGCCAGGGTCGCCGGGACGAGGTTTTTAAATTTCTCCCGTCGCTTTTAAAGTCATTGCAAGGTACGAAAAAACTTTAATTCGACAACTTTTTTTTTTTCTTATAAAGGACGTTGCAACCGGGTATGGGGGGGGGGGGGGATGAAAAACAACACCGTCGCCTGCGTTGGCCGGGAATCGAACCCGGGTCAACTGCTTGGAAGGCAGCTATGCTAACCACTATACCACCAACGCTCCGGCAGGCACCGCTTTCTCTGAGCGCCATTAGTAGACGCGCCATCGGTCGGGCTGGGCGATACCAAACCGCACAGGGGCGCCTCTCTCCAATGTCCCCTCCAGCTCCCCGCGCCGGAAGATGCTGCCGAGGGAAATTCCAAGCCTCTGGCCGCCAGGGACTGTGCGGGCGCGTCCCCCCCCCAGGATCGCAGCCACCTTGGTACCGTCCGGGCGGCGGCCAATCGTAGGTCGCCGCCTGGGCCGCTCAACTTCCGGGTCAAAGGGGTCCGAGCCACCGGCTCCCCCGTGTCCGCCGCCGCCGCTGTCCCCCGCGCCCGCCACTTCCGGGGCCGCAGTCCCGGGCATGGAGCCTCTAGCGTGAGGCGCCTCCGGCCCCGGGACGCCCTTCCCAGCCCGGCCGCCGCTCCGCGCCTGCCCCGAGCCCGGTGAGCAGCGCCTGCGCGCCCCGTCCCGCCTCGGCCGCGACCCCGAACCCGCCATTGACCGGCCCCACCTCAGCCCTGACCCCGGACCCGCCATTGGCCGGCCTCTCGGGTGCCCTCCGCCCCGGCCTCCCCGCGCCCCGGCCCTGCCTTTGGCCACACTCCCGGTTCCAACGGCCCCCGCCTCGGTTTCCCTTCCGCCCCGGGCCCTCCTCGGCCCTTCTTCCCCTTCTGCCTCCTCCGGCGGCCGGGCCACCTCTCAGCCTCGCTCGGCCCAGCCTCCCCTCTCGTCCCGTCGCTGCCCAAGCCACCTGGCTCCGGTCCCTTCCGGGAGCGGCCGCACCCACGACGGCGCTCCTTCCCTGCAGGCCCTGGAGGTCCCCTCCCCATGCAAACACATGCTCCCCGTCCGAGAGCAGAGGCCGCCTCCCGGACCTGCTTCCTGCCCCCACCCACTCACCCCTCCCCGGGCCCTTGGCTTCCCCTAATCCACACCCCCACAGGTTCCAGCCCCTTCTCAGCCTCCCTTCCGGCCCTGTCCAGCCGCCCACCTGCTTCCCACCGGGCTCTAGACCAGTCTTGACACTTCCCCATCCACGCTGCCTCCGAGCCGTCAGAAGGGCCCCGCTCGTTCCGTTTTCCCCCGCCGCCGTCGTTCTCCCCACCGGGAGGAAGTCACTTGCCTCAGTGGCAAGAACCAGCGTGCTTTCCAGGAGCTTGGACTAAAGCCCTGGAGGTGTGCACTGTGGTCGAGTCCCTGGCTGGTTCCCGGGAGGATTGGGCCAGATGGGGGAGGTCTTTCCTCCCCGGTGCAGTTCAGGGCACGCAGGCGGCATTGCAGGGCGGTGAGGTGGCTCTCGGATCTGTCCAGGTAGAGAGAATGGGGCTGGGGGGGTCAGGACTCGAGGGGAAGGAGAGCGGGCTGTTTTGGCCAGGCTCTCCGCTGACCTGCCGCGCTAACGGCATGCTTGTTCCATCAGGGTCTGTATCCCACGCCTGCGGCTGGAATGGAGGCTTTCTGGACCCTTTAGAAGGTCAGTGGTGCCGGCCGTGGGGTGACGGTGGCGGCTGGCGTGTGGGCTGGCGGGATTCATTTGCGTGCTCCAGGATATAGACATCTGCAGGAAGTGGTTTTCTGCAACTCCGGGGTCACTGCCCTCGGGCCGCTGGGGGGGCGTGGCTGCATCCTCCCCACCCGGAGCCCAGCGCCTGGCCCTCAGTCAGCCTTTGGTGGGGATCCTGGCTCTTAGGGGCGCATCGGTCCAATCCCGCCCCCCGCCCGATGGTCAGTAACTTGTCTAGGTGACAGTATTGGCTGTGACATAGGTTCCGTCGCATCTGGTGTTTTATTTGAGCGCTTAATTGTCACAGCAGCCCTCCGCGCAGGTACGGTGGCCCCATCTCACAGCTGCGGAAACTGAAGCACAAAGTAACCGAGAGGTTACACTCAGCCTAATTTGACTTAACCGAGAGGTCGAGTGGTTTCTCAAGGTCACAGAGACCAAACGTCGTAGAGTCAGGATTTGAACCCATCTCTCTGACCACAGCGACCCCTCTTTTCACCACAGGACTAAGAGTGAGGCCAGGGCTCGCCCACGATGGCGGTGCTGTGACCAGGCTCTGCTTTCTTTTTCTCAAATATTTATTTATTTCTGGGAGAGTGCAAGCGGGGGAGGGAAGGGCAGGGGGGTGGGGAGGGGGGCTCTGCGCTGACAGGCTGGACAGCAGCGAGCCCGACGCAGGGCTCGAACTCTCGAGCTGCCAGATGGTGACCTGAGCCAAAGTGGGACGCTCAACTGACTGAGCCACCCAGGGGCCCCTGCTTCCCTTTTCTTGAAGCCTCTCGGCACCCGCCCAGCCACCTGGGGCCTGGCTCATCACAAGGGTGTTCGGGTGCTGACCAAAGCAGGGCTCCCTTTGACTTCAGACAGCGTTCAAGGGAGGACCAGGACTCATTAACTCTACCGAAAACCCTGTGTGTGCCAGGCATGGAACAGGACGGGTGTAAGCCTGCCCCCCTGGAGTGACATCCCGGGGAAGGGTGTCCCCTCACCCAGAGCAGGGGTTCTCAGCCTCAGCACTGGGGATGTTTGGGGCCACGTCACTCTTCGCAGTGGGGGTGGAGGCGAGCGTCCTGTGCTTTGTGGTGTGATTAGCAGCCTCCGGTCTGCGTGCCGGGGGCCCGTCTCCCAGCCATGATGACCGAAAGTGGCTCGTGGGGGCACAATTGACCCTGGTTGAGACCCGCTGGGTGACGGGATGCAGTTGGCCCCAAAGAGACTCTGTATTCCATAATCGTTTGGGCTCCCGAGGTCCTGGGACGTTGCACCGTTTACATTTGTGAACTGAGAGAGAGGGGAGGTCACTCACAGACGCTGGGGTCACCGTGGTTTGTACGGTCTGACCCATCAGGGATTTATTCGAGTGTCCCGTGTGGGCCCGAGGATCTGACTCCACTGCCCCGTCAAGTTAAGAATGCAGAGTTTCTCTGCCTCGGCACACTCAGTGCCAGGAGCACCCCCAGTTGTGACAACCACAGCTGTCCCCAGTCATTCTCTGGGGAGGGGGGGCAGAGTCCTCCCCTGTGAGAGCCACTACCCCAGACTTAGCTCTGTATGGAAGGACAGGATGCTGTGTGGGGGTGACACAGCGGTGACTTTGGATTGGGGGTCCGGAAAGACCTCTGCAGAGGTGAGACCGGGGCGTGAAGGAGAAGAGGGGCGAGTCCCACAGATGGCAGGGAAGGGCCCCTGGGCCGTGGGACCGGCAAGCGCAAAGGCCCTGGGGTGGGAAGGAGTCGGTGTGTGTAGGGGAGAGTAAGGCCAGCGCGGTTGGAGATCACGGTCAGGGGCGAGAAGGGGAGGTCAGGAAGGCCATCAGAGTGTGGCTACAGTGGGGACCCTGGGACTTTTGGGTTTCTGGTGAGCACCGGGGGTGGCGTCCTTGGCGTCACTTAAGACTGCCGTCTTCTCGGGGACTTCTCGCCTTGGGAGGACTGCACGACAAAAAGGATGCTGGTTTCTGGCAAATGCCGGGCACCCTCTCGAATTTCCGGGCAGAGCCTCTTCAGAACGCCCCTGGCATTGGGTGTCCCCGGAGTAACGGAGGGCTGCCTAGAGCGGTGGGCAGGCGAGGAGGGCCGAGAGCGGGCACGCCCAGACTGCTGGGGGTTGCAGCCCGGGGGTCTCTCTGCCCGCAGGCTCCCCCACTCTCCTGAGGTCAGCCGAGTAGTTAATGCGGAAGGTTAAGAAGCTCCGCCTGGATCACGACCACACAGAAGGTTGGAGAAGGTAAGGGGTGTGGCCGCGGGAGCCCTGGCCTGTGGGGGTGTCGTTGAGGTTCCCAAATTTCCGATGATGTCCTAGGTCTGGGAAGACCGCTGCCTCCCCCTGCCACCCCCTCCCTTTCTGCGATGCCCCAGGACTCTGTTCTGGCTGTTCCGCATGAGGTGGCAACGTAGGCGAGAGCAGGGTTTCCTAGCCTCGGGACCGCTCACGTGGGGCCAAGCCATTCTCTGTGGGGGCGTCCTGGGCGCCGTGGGGGGTGGAGCAGGCCCCTGGCCCCCAGCCCCTCGATGCTAGGAGCACCCCTGTGTGACAACCACAGATGTCCCCAGACATCACCCGGTGTCCCCTGGGGCAGGATCCGGCCCGGCTGAGAACCGTTGGTCCGGAGGTTAGAATGTGGGTTCAGGGTCCGTCAGACTCAGGTGATATCTGATATCGGGCGGGTCATTTGATCCCTCTGAGCCTGCTTGGCAGCCTCCCAGATGGGGCTGGCCGCAGAACTCACCTGTCAGGGTCACGGTGAGGAGTAATCATAATTGTCCACGTGAGGCCCTGGGGCACTTGGTGAGCCTCACGTCTGGGGCCGTGCACGAGGCGGAGGCCACAGGAAGCCCTCCGGCGAGCGGGCTTCTAGCCCCCGTGGCTTCGTTTGCTTTCAGCCGGTGGGAGCGCCCGGGAGGGCAGGAAGGGCAGTAAAGAGCTCCTGGAAGACAGGGGTGACGCTGAGCAGTCTGCTTCGCTCCCCGGACGCGGGCTCCGCTGTCCGGTGGGGAAATGCATCAGCAGGTCTCGGCTGGTGACGGAGACCCGAGTGCCCCTTCTCACGTGCGTTAGGTCCCCGGCGGCCACGGCGTGGGCCGCAAACTGAGTCTGCGCCGGCCGGTCGTGACGGTGGGAGGCCCGCACGGTGCCGGAGGCAGGCCTTGGAGGGCAGAGCACGGCCCGCTGTTTCCCGGGAGCCCCCGCCCCACGGGGCCACGGCGAGTGTCCTGAGGGCGAGTGTCCTGAGGGCCGCTCAGGCATCTCCTCCCCGGAGCACGGCGGGCCCCCGCCCCTCACCTCCCCCGGCGCCTGCCTCCCTGCCCGCCTTCTCTCTCTGCGCTTGGCCGAATGCTCCCAGACCTGCGGCCGGCCCCGAGAAGCCGCAGTTCCTTCTTCCTTCTGCCTGCTGCCCTTGTCGCGGGCCCCGCTTGGGTCTCTGGCGGATGCCCCGCGGGGCGGTGGTCCTGGCTCTCGGAGCACCCGTTCACAGGCCGCAGACCTCCCGTGGGGCCTTGACGGTGATGGCACCGGAGGGCCCGAGCCGCCTGCCGGTGGCCTCGTGGTCCGCGAGGCGTCCTGCTGACTGGCAGAAGGAAAGCGTAGGTGGACCCGGCCCAAGCGGCTTGGAATCCGCTTCCGTTTCCCCAGCTGTGTAAACCCTTGACTGGAGGAGCTCAGGCTGGCCTAGGATGGGAAGCGGGGCTCTTGGTTCACCTGTTCCTCCCCCTCCCCCGCCTCCTCCGCAGTCTCTCTGCACTTCTGGGGAAGAGAGAGGTGAGTGGAGGACCAAGTCCTAGCACCGAGCCTTGGCCTGTCTGGGAGCTCAGACCGCCTGGCCACATCTAGAAGATTCCTAGAAGTTTCTCCCGATGTTTCATTTCATTTCTCATCTCCTGGATCACATTTTTGCTCCTTGGGCTCTCTGCAGTGATCGGAGGCAAGATCATTTTTATTGTTCCTTGCTATGGAAATAAGCCACATGATTCTGTGAGCGTTTCTGCCCGGCTCTCAGCTTATGGGGTCCCCTTTGGGAACCCTGGAGGTTGTGATCGGTTTTGCTGCCGTGAGCAAGGCCTGAACGGTGGCCGCAGTTTCGGGGGGGGGGGGGTAGGGTGGGGGTGGGGGCTGGGCCGGTCGGAGGAGTCCCCTGGCCTGGTTTTCTGGGCTGGTTGTCAGCAGCGCTCGGGGCCATGTGGGTTCCGGAGCGCTCCGCCCGTCCTGGCCCCAGCCCCTGCCTGACACGGCCCGTGCCCAGCGCCGCCCGTGGAGGTAAACCACAGCTCTGGGGGCGGGGGGGGGGGGGGGGGGGAAGGGGGGCGGGCCAGGACACGCTGCACGTGACCCTCACTGGGTCTCCCGTCTTTTCTGGCTTGGGTTCATTTGCCCCGAGGGTCCTGAAAGCCCTGATGGCCTGTGATTCGTGTCTTCAAAGCCATCGTAGGAAGTTGTGAACCGGGGGCACTCTTTGTGGCTGGGGAGCAGGAACCGCCTGCTTGTCGTGCCCCCCGAGCCCCCCGAGCCCTGGCTTTTCTGTCCCTCGTCTGATACAGGGTCGGGGTGGAAAGGGAACTCTGAAAATCGGCCCACAGAGGCCATGCTCAGAAGCGTCTCCTCTTGCCCCTCGAAGCAGGAGACAGGGGTCCTTCCTCCCGTATGGGGACTCGGGGGGGGCGTCTTGCTGTGAAGGGGTCTTGCCCCCTTCTGGGAATTGGAGGGCACCGTGTGAAGGTGGGCACAGCTCTGCCTGGTGCTTCTCTGAAGCCCTCGACCTGGGCTGTCCCTGTCCCTGTCCCTGTGTAGCAGTAACAGCTCCCACTTTTGACCAGTGAAGCCCGGGCTCCGCCGGTAAAGCAAAGCCACTAATCCCGGAGCAAAGCCGCTAATCCCAGAGCACAAGGAGGCCCAGCATTCAGCGAGACCTTAGGCCGTCCGATGCCCACGGAGGAGAGGGAGGCCGCCCCGCTCACCTTGGCGGCCTCGCTAGAGAGCCCGGCTCTTCCGGAACCGGGTCACTGTGGCTATGTTTAGATTTTCCTAAAGCAAATATTTGCCTGGCTAGTCCAGTCCGCTCAAGAAATGTGCCCAACAGCCAGGGGGAGAGAAGGGAGGGACGGGGCCTCGGCCACAGCTGCTCAGGGAGCGGGGGAGGGGTGGGGCGGGCTGTCCCGGGGGGCATCCGTTCTCTCTGCTGGGGTTCTCACACCGTCTGTGCACAGCTGCTTGTCTCTCTGAGCCTGTCCCGTGAGGCACGAGTTTCCCCTGCTGGACCCCAAGCTGGATGGCACGGGGGACGAGCTGTGCCGATTAATTCTTTACGCTCAGTTCTTTGCGTGTGAGCGAGCGTGTCTCCCCGAGGGCTTAATGCAAGATAACCATTCCACACGGCCCTCTGTGGAATGCGTCCTGGGAGCCAGGGGCCTCCTGAGGTTCTGGGGCCACTGCCACGAACGGGACAGGTGATCAACAGACAACCCTTGTGCCAGTGCTCTGAGGGCAGGGGACATTAGTCGCTGACACGCCTAACGGAGAGACCGGCTTCGGTACAGATGGTCATGGAAGGTTTCTGAGGACCCGACAGATACTTACGCTGAGATCTGATTGGACGTTAGTCAAGCAGAGAGAGGGGAAAAGTGTTTCAGGCAGAAGGAAGCACGTGCAAAGGTGGGAAGGAGTCTGGCCTGTTTGAAGAGCCAACGGAAGGCCAGTTTGGCTGGGCAACTGATAAAAGGGGGATGAGGTTCGAGGGGCTGGCGGGGGTCAGAGGACAGAGAGCCTTGAAGGCCGTGACAAGGACTGGTTTTTACCCCCAGGACTGTGGAAGATCAAGGAAGACGTTTAAGCGATGGGGTCAGATCTGCGGTGGATGTGTTGGGTCCGTTAGCGAGGTGTTGGGGTCATTCGGCACACAGGTGGCAGTGGTTTGGATCTCGGAAGCATTTGTGGTGTTCGAAAGAAATAGAAGGACGCATTTGGGACATATTTAGGGGGGCTGGGGCAGTTGCAGGGGGGCTCGTCGGGGGGGGTTCAGGAGCGTCTGACGAGGGGGCAGCTTGTCAGTGACACATGGGCGTCATCCTCCCTTCTCATCGTCTCCCCGCTGTCCCCTCCCCCTTACAGCTTGTCGCTGAATTCTGAGGGGACGGAGAGGATGGCCACTGGGGCGCCAGCGTCTGAGCGGGGTGACGCGGTCGGGACGGAGGACCCGGCCTCCCGCTTCCAGGTGCAGAAACACTCGTGGGACGGGCTCCGGAACATCATCCACGGCAGCCGCAAGAACTCGGGCCTCATCGTCAACAAGGCTCCCCACGACTTCCAGTTCGTGCAGAAGACAGACGAGTCGGGCCCCCACTCCCACCGCCTGTACTACTTGGGTGAGCCCCTCAGGCGCCCTCAGGCCCAGCCGGTCCTGTCGGCTAGGAGGTCCAAAAAGAAGGGCCTGGCCCTGGGCAGACGTCCCATGAGGCCGTGCCACCCACGGTGACTTCCGTTGGCAGCAGCGGTCTGGCGCAAGGGTGCCGCGGGGGAAGGTGGGGGGGGGGGCGGGTGTGCAGGTGAGTGGAGCAGAGGGCGGCCCTGCCCCGTTGGGTTGCAGCCGTGCCGTGGCTGGGCCTTGGGTGTGGCTCTGAGCCGCTGGATCGTCTCCAGAACCAGGGCGGCTGGGTCTGCCCCTGAGTCGTTTCCCCGCCCCCCCGGGCCGGGCCGGGCCAGTGAGCGGCTCCTGGCCGTCGGAGTCACAAGTAACTCCCGTGGGTGCGCGCCGTGGGCCCACGCGTGGGAAGGCTCTTTGAGTGCGCCCTGGGATAAACGACACAAGCGGCTTGTCCCACGATCGCGGTCCTCGCCCCAGGCGCCTGGATAAGCACGTTACCTGCTCGTCGCTTCCTTCTGCGTCACGTGCCTCGGGGGCAGTGCTGTCTGCATCCCCGGCGGCCGTTCGTGGGTTTGTGTTCCCTGCCGGCCCCGGGAGGGCCTGTGGGGGAACCGGTGGGGCCTCACGTAGGCCTGGCTGCTGGCGGGTGGGCAGCGAGTACCGAGCAAGCGGGCGTTGCCTTGCTTTGCCCGAAGGTCTCGCGGGGCCCCTGCGGCAACAGGGCCGGGCGTGTCCCTGTGGAAGCAGCAACGGCCCACGATTGGCGACCCGGGGCAGGGGTTCAGCCTCGGCCCTCGACTCGACATTCAGGGCCTGACCGTCCTCTAAGGACCCACGGCCCCTCCGGGATGATGCTGGCCCCGGCCGGGCCCTCGGTCAGCATTGGTGTGAGGGGTGGCACGCACTGGTCAGCGAGGGGCGTCCTCTGCCTGCGGCTGACCCCCGCCGAGGGCCACGGCAGCCACTGGACGCCGGGTGGCTCTGCCCTCCGCAGACCCGGTGCAGCACCCCTTCGTAGAGACAGACGTGTGTGGAAAGCACGTTGGTGGTTTGGTGAGCACGGGGTTGGAAGAGGAGGGATCGGGAACAGAGCTCAGCAAGCGACCGCCGTCTGTTTTGGAGATCTGGTTCTGCTGGGCTGCAGCCGCCCCCGTTCGTCTCTGTCCCCTCCGCGGCCGCTCCCGGGCGTAGTTGCAGCACAAGCCGTGTGCCCCCCGCCGCCGCCGAAAATCTGCACCGCGTGGCCCTTTACAGAGAAGGGAGGCCAGCTCGGGCCTGGGAGAGACGAGGGTTGGGCGTGCTTTGGGCGGCGGTCATTCAGGGGGCGTGGCTCTCGGGGTCAGAGGTGGCCGGGACACGTGGACTGTGGCGGCCGCTGCTTCTCTCTTCCCCGTGGAGCCGCGGCCCCCAGCTCGGTTTTCCTCGCCGACTCAAGGTCAGGCTGCCGTCCTGGGCTGGATACGTGTATGAGTTTCGTGGGGCTCCCTCTGTCGCAAATCACTGCTGACTCGATGGCTTAAAACAAACAGAAACGTATCCTGTCGCGGTTCTGGAGACCAGAAGTCCGAAATCCGTTTCTCCGGGCCAAAGTCAAGGTGTCCGCAGGCCGCACTACGCTTCCTGCAGAGGCTGCTGGGGGGGGACCCGTTGCTTGCCTCTTCCGAGTTCAGGTGTGGCCACCGGGGCACGGGGCCTCCTCCTCTGCCTTGTGTCTGAAGTCTGCCTCGGTCTCCCTTATGAGGGCACGGGATTCCATTCGGGGCCCACCCGGGCAATCCAGGCTTCTCCTCAACTCCAGACCCTTAACTGAATCCCCTCTGCAGGTTTCCCTCTTGCCGCAGAAGGTGACGAACTCACAGGGTCTGGGGATCAGGACCTGAGCATTTGGGGGCCACTGTTCAGCCAACCGCAGAGCTGCCGAAAGGGATGGAAACCCCCTGAGGTGGTTTGAACCACCAAGGGCACCTCACAGGAAGGACTCGGGTGTGCCGGGGAGCCCCCACCCCGGGCCTCAGGCCGTGGCCCTGGGAACCAGGAGCTGCGAGGGGCCCAGGCGTCTGCCCCGCACACGCTCTACTCCACACATCTGCCCCCACTGGACACCTGCCTTCCACCGTCACGCGCCCAGGGTGACCCATCTCAGGTTCCAGCCACCCGCACAAATGGACGAGCTCTTGGAATTTCTGGGAGCGGGAACTAGGTCGGTTCGACGTAGGTCAGATGTCTTGTCTGCGGCCCGTGCATGTGTCTGGGGCTGGGGTGAGTGGGTCCCTGCAGTCCGTAGGACGCCTGCCACCATGGCGGGTAGGGGACAGACAGCCCTAGACAAGGACTGTGGACTTGGTGGAGACCCCAGAACCTTCCCCGGACATCTCCGAGCCATCCTGCTCTTTTAGGGTGACGTAGCTCACCTTTGAGGCCATCCGTCTGCATCACTCAGTACCTTCGGGGTGCCCCGAAGCTCACTTCGTGTCCAGGTTCTTGGGGCACGCCCCCCTGGAGCCCCCGAGTACTTTCATGATAGGTCATTGTGCTGGTCTGGCCCCAGGAACGCTGCAGCCAGCCGTGTTTGCGGATGGAACAGAAGGGGCCTCCGAGGGCCATGCCGGCGTGCTTCCCCTGGGGGCCCCTCCCCCCTGAGTGAGCGCCGGCCTCACCGTCACCGGGGCCTCAGGGAGGGCTCTGTCGGATGCATACGACGGATGAGTCCAGCGCGAAGAAAATCAGCAGAGGAGGGAATGTGCGGGCTTCCGTGGCCGACGATGGTGGCGGTCAGGTTCCAGGGCTCGGACCGCAGCTTCTCCGGCTCCGCGTGGGTTGGTCGGCTTGTCCCCCTGCAGGTGGGCGTCTCCTGTAGGACAGAGGACGACGCAGGGCCCGTGACCACTCTGGGAGTCCCTCAGCAGGGGGAGGGCGCCTCTTGTGTCCTCGTGACCTAGAGGAGAGCCCGGGCCCAGTGTGGGTCACATGCCCATCACGCTGGCTCCTGAGGCCACAGTGCCCGAAGATGGTGCTTGTGCACATCTGGGCCACCTGCCACCCCGGTGGATTTTGGGGGCCAGGGTGCTGTCCCCAGAGGTGGGGTGGAGCTGGCAAGGGGGGAGACAGGGGAGGGGCAGGGGCAGCAGAAATCAGACCCCGGGCTTACACGCCCAGTGTGTGACATCACCGTCACAGGTGCCAGGGCGCCGCAGGGAATGTGCTGCTCTGTGCCATTTGGTGCCGTCACTTATTAATGCGCTGGGCGGAGGAGGTGGCTCCGATGTCCTTGGCAAGGCCGTTCTGTTGACTTCCTGTTGGGAAGCCTCTGGCTCTCCCGCTGAGCCCCGAGGACAGGGGGTCCGGAGCTCGGAGCTCGGGCTGCCGGCTGCTTCCTCCCGGCCCTCCACACGGCCCCCGCGCGGCTCTTAACGAGGTGTAATCCACAGAGCCTAAAACTCGCCCTTCTAAAGGTGGGCGCCTCTGGCTTTTAGTGCACTCACAGCGTTGTGCCACCCCCACCGTCTAATTCCAGAACGTTTCCGTCACCCCAGAAAGAAACTCTGGAGCCATTAGCTCTCGCTCCCCTCCCGCCCCCGGCTCCTGGCCACCATGAGTCCGCTTCCTGTCTCTCTGGGGTTGCCTGTCCTGGATGTTGCACGGAAATGGGGTCATGCACCGTGAGATTCTTGTCCCCACCTGTCTGTCCCCACCTGTCACATGAACTTGAGAAGGAAGAATGCCCGGGGTGGGGGGGGCGGCGTCACGCCTGTGCCTCGAGCTGGGGATGAGAGGCAGACGGCACAGTGTCGAGGGGCCTTGGCCGGGAAACCGTGGGTGTGGCCCACACGCATGTCTGCATCACCTTTGCGTTTTCCTCCGCGTGAGCTTCCTAAGGTTGCCCTTGAAACCTTTCCTCTTGAGATACGTTCTCCCGTTGCTAACTGAACTTCCCGTGCCACGTTGATCGGAAGTGGAAAGCCCTCGTGGGTTGCCACACGAACCAGCTGTCCGTAAAGAGAGTCGTGATGAGAACAGACATTATGTGTCAGGCTCTGGCCCCAGAGGCGCCGAGCGCGGGGCCTCCCTGTCCCCCGCTCGTAGAGGCCAGAGCGCATACGAGGAGGTCCCCGAAGAGGCCGCCACCGCCACATGGAGTCTTCCGCTTGGAGAGCACGAGACCGAGAGGGGCCCGGCGTTGTTAGCCGTTAACAACAGCCCCGCCGTCATCTGTTGACTCGAAGACGCTGCGGGTTGGAAGAGAGGCTGTTGCTTCGTTTGCCACTGAGAACACGACCACCCCTTTGACAGTAGGACGCAGCCGAGAGGCAAGAACACGAGAAACAGCGACTTCACTGGCGAAGTGGCCCACGTCCCTCCGAGCGACCCATCGGGGACACCGCGTGACGCGCCTCCTGCGTCCAGCTCGTTTCGTCCACACGGAGTCCTCACCAGGCGGCTACTGTCCTCTCGCAGACAGGCTCAGATTAGATCAGCGGGGGCATCTGGGGGCGACTGTGGCTGTCACCACCCAGGCGCTCCTGGTGTCGAGCGGGTGGGGGCCGGCGGGGCCCAGCGGAGCCGAGGGGAGGGGTGCTGGTGGGGTGCACGTTTCCCGGCTCCCTTCCTACGATTGCTCTTTCTCTGACCCTGGATTGATCCTTGGCCTCCGCAGAAGCCTTTGACGGGAACAGACACCTGAGCCCCGAGCCTCACCTGTTGAGAGCTGGGTTTCCCCGACCCCTTTTGTTCTCTTGCATGCTAGTCCTTCGGTAACTTAGCACAAGGCGTCTGTCCAAACCTCTCAGATGTGGAAGATCCCATTACTGTTGCTAATGGGCTCGAACCCGGGCCCGGAGCATCTGTGGGGAGGACTGTGCAAGGGGGGGGGGGGGGGGGGAGGGAGAGGTTGGAGAGGAGCCAGCCGCGGGGAGCCAGCGTCACCACTGAGGCCGGCCCTTGCCCCAGGCCCTCTCCTCGCCCTGGGCAAGGTCACCCATTCTGGTTTTTCTCTCTTCTCCCCAAGGGATGCCTTATGGCAGCCGCGAGAACTCCCTCCTCTACTCAGAGATCCCCAGGAAGGTCCGGAAGGAGGCTCTGTTGCTCCTGTCCTGGAAGCAGATGCTGGATCACTTCCAGGTGAGCCCGTGCTGCGGGGCTCCGTGCTGCGGGGGCTCCGGCGCTGCCCTGGGCCCCCTCTCCACGCCCCCCACTCCCGCCCAGGGCGAGGGAGACAGGTGCAGGCCCCCCCTGCCCGCTGTGCTCCAGCCCCAGCGCGGGCTCTGATGAGCACTCTTACCAGAAGTTCCTTTTCCATGCCTCACAAAGACTTGGAACCAACCTGGTTCCCGCAGGGGAGACTTGGCTAGTACTTAACCTCATCCAAAGTCGGCTCACCTAGGGAGAAGAGGGCCGGCGAGGGACGGGGGTGCCTTTTGCCGTGGTTGATGTTGATCTCTTTGTGGTCGTGGCAGCAGGAGGTGGTGGGTGGAGGCACATCGTGCATTTCTCCACACCCGTGTGACCGCCCTCAGTTCTGCCCCAGGCCCACCAGGCGGGGTGGGCAGGGGGCAGGGGGCGGTCGTTGCACTCCGGGTTCTGCTTTTCAAAAACGCGTTTCTTGCCGGGAATGTTGCCCTGTCGTGTTCAGAGTTCTCGGGGCAGCCGCACGCCCAGACCCCTCCGGGTTGGGTGTTTGGGTGGCCAGGTGGTCCTGAATTTGCCCCGCTCCCCCCCGTGCAGAAAGCGGAAGTGTGTGGTGGAGGGAGGGTTCACCCAAAGCTCTGGTTGGATGGGATGGTGCTCAGGGCAGGAGGGAGGGCGTCTGCGGCATTGGCATTGGGGAGCAGGGGAGAGCCCCGTCTGCCTCACAGAGGATCTCTGGGCAGATGTGGGCCCGGGCGAGCCCAGAGACGGGCCCAGAGGGGAGGAAGCCTCGGGTGAGCCCGGAGCCTGTCAACCAGCCCTGTTGCCGAGCCCGCCTGGGCACCTCATGGCCCCCCGGGCTCGGGCCGCTCTGGCCCCCTGGTTGGGGAGCTCCGCTGGACAGCTCTGCTCAGCAGAAAGTTCTCTCTGGTGTGGAGCCACAGCAGGTGCGCCGAGCCCTCCCAGGAGTGCCCGGGTGCCGGGCTCCTGGCTGCTGACGCGGGCCCATCTGTGTGTGTCCCCAGGCCACTCCCCACCACGGAGTCTACTCTCGGGAGGAAGAGCTCCTTCGGGAACGGAAGCGCCTGGGGGTCTTTGGCATCACCTCCTACGACTTCCACAGCGAGAGCGGCCTCTTCCTCTTCCAGGCCAGCAACAGCCTCTTCCACTGTCGGGACGGGGGCAAGAACGGCTTCATGGTGAGCCCTGGTCACTGGCTGGGGGCAGGGCGGGTGGCCAGGCAACCTCCCGTCCCCCTGAGCCAGACCTCTGTGTCCCCAGGTGTCCCCCATGAAGCCCCTGGAAATCAAGACCCAGTGCACCGGGCCCCGCATGGACCCCAAGATCTGCCCTGCCGACCCCGCCTTCTTCTCCTTCATCAACAACAATGACCTGTGGGTGGCCAACATTGAGACGGGCGAGGAGCGGCGGCTGACCTTCTGCCATAGAGGTGAGGCCACGCAGGGGGGCCGCGCTCCTGTCCCGGGTGGGTGCTCGTGTGGACTGCCGCTCTGGCCCCCAGCGCAGCTCCCAGAGAGGCCCCCGTTCCCACTCCCGTTACCCCGACCACCGGGCGCCTTCTCGGACCCTGCTGTCCCGGTTCCCCCGCCTGCGTGTCCTGCGTGGCTCTGCCCCGGCCTCACGGGGACTCCGGCTGCCTGGTCCATAGTTTTCTCTGTGTGAGTCGGCCGGGGTGGCCTCTCCCCCCACCAGGTGAACCCCCCCCCCTTCCCGTCCGTCTCCTCCGAGTCGGGCTCGGGTCTCACGTGCTCCCTGAGTTCTCCCTCACCCCCCTGCTCCCCAGAAGTGACCTCCTTCTCCTGCGTGTTGTGTGGAGCTCTGCACCAGTCAGGGGCTCCGGTCCCACGGCCCTTCCTGCCCGCAGCCCCAGCGCTGTCTCCCTAAACCTGAAGCTTAGCCCAGGCGGCGCGGACGCTGGCTGCGTCCGGAGACACCGTCAGCTGTGGTGGCTGGTTAAGGACGCTCCTGGCATTGAGCGGGCAGGGGCCAGGGCTGCGGGTCAACCCCTCAGCGCTCCGGACGCCCTCAGCCGTAGGATGTTTCAGCCTCGAATGTGCGCGGCGCTTGGGGGCGGAGGCCGGCTGTGCACTGGGTTCCTCACCGCGTGTGGCTCTCTCCCTGTCCAGGCTCACCCAGTGTCCTCGATGACCCCAGGTCTGCGGGCGTGGCCACCTTCGTCATCCAGGAAGAATTCGACCGCTTCACCGGCTACTGGTGGTGCCCTGCCGCCTCCGGGGAGGGTAGGCGCCCTCGCGTTTGCCAAAGCGCTTCCCGCGCGTTCCTTCTGGTAGCGGAGCCGCGGTCTGCCTGCTTTTCTGCTCCCGGCTCTTTTCGCTTAAAACAAACCGCAGAGCCGTTTGTGTCGATAGTCGTGTCCCCAGCCGTTCAGGCCGCTCTGACGGGACCCCACAGGCCCGGGGGGGCTGGGGAACGACAGGCATCTTCTCCTCCGGGTTCTGGAGGCGAGCCGTCCAAGGCCGGGGCGCCAGCGGATACGGCGTCTGTTGAGAACCTTGCGCCTGGCTCACGACCACTGTCCTCTCCCCGCGTGCTCACAGGGCAGAAGGGCAGGGCGCTCGCTGGGCCTCTGTCGTGAGGACACGCTCGTGTCATTCCCAGGGCTCCCGCCCTCCTGACTTAATCCCCTCCCGGAGGCCCCACCTCCCCCCACCAGCGCCTTCGGGTAGGATTTGACATTTGAATTTGGGGGTACGAGCTTTCTGTCTGTTGCAGTCAGGACACAGAGGACTCTGATGACTAACTGTCCCCGGGGTGACGATGGGCCACGGCGTGTTTAACTGGTTCCACACCTACCGACACTTTGGCTGTTGCCAGTGTTTGGTTTGGGTCTCGCCTTTTGTTATAAACGGTGCTATGGCGAACATTTTTTAAAAAATTTTTTTAATGTTTACTATTTTTGAGATAGAGACAGAGAGCAAGCAGGGAAGGGGCAGAGACACAGGGAGACACAGACTCCGAAGCAGACTCCAGGTTCTGAGCTGTCAGCACAGCCCGACACGGGGCTCGAACCCACGAACCGTGAGATCGTGACCTGAGCCGAAGTCGGACGCTTAACCGACTGAGCCACCCAGGCGCCCCTGAACATTTTCATATACACCTTCTGATCTTCTGGGAGTTTCTCAGTGGCTCTTAGCCAGGGACGATTCTGCTCCCAGGAGACCCCAGGTGACATCTGTGGTTGTCACGACTGGGTGGCTACTGGTACCGAGCAGGCAGGAGCCACAGGTGCTGCTCTGCGCCCCACAGTGGCCAGGACGGCTCTCTCCCACAAGGAGTGATCCAGCCCCAAATGTCAGCAGGCCTGAGGATCCTGAATCCTGCCACAGAGAAAATTCCAGCTATAAGAGAGCTGAGCGGAAGCTACACACAGCTTCGATCTTGATGGATTTCCTCTTTATGGAAGAAACCAGATCAGTGGGTCCTTTTGTATCTCTGTGTCTTTGTCCCCGTAGCGCGGGGGTATCTTGTCTCCTCCAGTGTTCGGTCAAGCAAGATCCACCTTCTCTGGGTGGGGGACTTGTTTCTGGAATGTGCCGGTAGCATCAGACCCTCTTGTGCTGCTAATTGATTTCTCCGTGGCCTTCGTACCCCTGTGAGCTTCAGCGGTGCTCACGTCCCGGCCCGGGCTCCGGCCGTCTGCCGTCAGAGCCCCGTCTCCTGTTCGCTTTTGCCTCTAGTTCAACTCACCTTGTCCTTAAATTAACTTGAAAGAAGACTTTGTGGTCCTGCCATCAGCAGAAGCAAGACACTAAACCCTGTGATACAGAGAAGCCGGCACGATATGTTTAAGTCGGCTCCCAGGGACAGGAGGGGTCGCCCCATCAGAGGGGCACCTGAGGCCGCCTGGTGCTGCCGAGACTCAGGCCGGGTCGCAGGTCACAGGGGACAGCGCCGCGACCTCTCCTTCCACCCGGGCCGGGCTCCTCAGTGCGCTGCCATGCGGCGTGCAGCCCCGGGGCCCGTGCCTCTGGAGCTAGGGTCCGGGGTCAGCTCTTCCAGCCTGTGGCTGTCTGCAGGCCTGAAGCGTCCTGGTCGGTAAGACGGGGTCCTTGGCCACGAACCGGATCTCTCCCCCTCGGCGCTCTGGACTTCGGGGCTGGCTCGTCCTCTGTGCTGGGGGCCGTCCTGAGCAGTGTGAGGTGTTGACAGCATCCCTGACCTCGACTTGAGGTGTTCTCGGGCTCTGACCAGCTCAGGTGACCGACCTCTGGGCACGCAGAACGGCCCTTGGTTGGGGTCCGCTGGTCTAGATGATCTCAGAGGTCCTTTCTCTGGCGTGCTGGTGCCAGCTCAGAAACCCCTTCGAGGAAGACCACCCCCCCCCCCGACGCCACGGCCGTCAGCCATCTGGGGTAGCCCCCTCCCAGACCCCACACCCGGGGTCACCCCCTGTGCTGTCTCGCGTGAAGGATGGGGCTTTTCCTCGGCCACGGCAACCCGAGAGTATTCTTCCTGGCTGTCGGGGTCTGGGGTCCGGCAGTCCTTCGTGCGGGGCAGGTGGACACAGAAGTCTGAGGCAGGGGTTCGGGCTGCGGTGCGGCCAGTCCCACACCGCGTGGCCTCAGGCCAGCGGCTCACCCCT
Source organism: Leopardus geoffroyi (assembly GCF_018350155.1). Taxonomy (NCBI): domain Eukaryota; kingdom Metazoa; phylum Chordata; class Mammalia; order Carnivora; family Felidae; genus Leopardus; species Leopardus geoffroyi. The sequence goes on along the minus strand of NC_059331.1, from coordinate 3,495,165 downwards.
CCTGTGCCCCCTCCCCGCCTGCAGACCGGGTGGGGCTGGGCCGCTGGTTCTGGAGGCACCCCTGCTCCATCTGGGGCGAGTCTCCGGTGGGGCTATAGGACGCTGCAGATGGGGACCCTTTTCGGCAGCCTCAGGAGGAAGCAACAGCCGTGGGCTCCCTCCCCGTGAGGTCAGCACTGCCCGTGCTGCGTTCCTTTCCAAGCGGCCACCGCTCGGGGATTCACACACTTGTCACGATTCTTATCCCGAGCCTTCTTGAGCCGAGCCCCGCGTGTTACTCCGCTGGGGCCGCCAGAACCAAGCCCCCCAGACACGGCGGCTCAATAATAAGCATTTACCGTCCTGGTCCTGGAGGCGGGAGGTCGGCCATCAGGTGTCCCCGGGGCTGCTTCCTCCTGGGGCCGCTCTCCTCGGTGTGCGGGCGGACGGCCGTCTTCTCCCCGTGTCCTCACGTGGTCGTCCCTCTGCGTGTCTGTGCCCTCATGTCTTGTGATGAGGACACCAATCAGATTGGATCGGGCCAGTCTGATGACCTCCTCTCAAACTCATCATCTAACACCCTGTCCCCAAATAACAGCCCCATTTTGAGGTGCTGGGGGCTCCCAACACGGGATTTCAGTTCAGCCCCATAATACCACATAGGGCCACCTCTCATGCCATTTTGTGCTAGGAACAGCTTGGTTCTTCCCATCGCGCAGGTGAGAACACTGAGGCCCTGGCATGAGATGTAACGGTTACAGTAAACAGCAGGGCCAGGCTTCTAGCCCGGGGGCTCAGGCTCTTAACCGGGCCCTGCCATGGTAGAGCTGGGGGTCCCCTTTACGTGCGGCAGAAGGTGGGGTGACAGCAGGGACGTGTGGCGCCCCCAGCAGCTCCCCCTGCCCCTTCCAGGTCCGGAAGGCTGTAAGACGCTGCGGATCCTGTATGAGGAAGTTGACGAGTCTGAGGTGGAAATTATTCATGTGCCCTCTCCCGCGCTAGAAGAAAGGAAGACGGACTCCTACCGATACCCCAGGACAGGTGAGGGCACTGGGCAGTGGCCCGGGCTGCCCAGCAGGGCAGGCGTGCACCAGCCAGGACCCAGAGAGGCAGGCCGGGCTCGACAACGGCAGTGGGGCCGGTGCCGCTATCGGTGACCTCGGGGCCCGGGGAGACGGTGCGAGAGGGGGGGGCCTGGGGGTGCGGCCCCATCCAAGGGCACGTCAGATACTTGGCACCTCGTGAGAATGCAGGCTCGAGTTTGCCCTGTTTCTCGAGGAGGCCAGAAATCCAGATGGCTCCAAGAAACGGCCTGCTTCTTAAACGCTCCTCGAATTATTTAAAAATGCTTGGCGAGCTAACTGAAAATACGTTGCGGGCCGGGTTTGGCCTGTTTTTGGTCCCCTGGGAAGCGTGTGGGAAGCACCGACTGTGTGCCCCACCCGACAGGGCCTTCCAGGGACACTTCCAGTCCCTGGTGCAAGTGGGAAAGGTCCGCCCTCCTCCTGCCCCGCTGCGCGGGTGGGAAGCTGAGGCTCAGAGGGGCTGCCCGTCCCGGGGCGAGCACTGATCGCAGGTGGGGCTGGAGCCGGACCCGCACCTGTCTGTGGCGAGTGCCATTTGGCCATCCCAGCCAGTAAGCCACGTGCCTCCCGACAGCTCGGGGCCCAGCGGAGGCACGGGGGACACGTGTCACCTGTCCGCATCGTTGACGGTCTTATTGTGGACGTGTCCTGTCTTTGCGACCAACTGTCAGGCTCTCCAAAGGCAGGGAGGCATGTTCTTTACGTTTTGTCCCCCCACGACCCGCCTTCCCACCCAGCACGGGGTCTGGCCTGCATTCTTAAATGGTAAAGACAGTTGTCACGGAACAAGGTCCAGGGCCAGAGTCAGAAAGGCCTGCCCGAGGGACTTTGTGACCGGACCAGAGCGTTGACGTGCCCATGGAGAGACCTTTGGATACCTGGTCCCTTCCTGCCCCTCCCTCCCACGCTGGCTTTGTCACCTTCCTAGGGCATCACCCTACAACCTCCACCCCAGACACCTGCTCTCAGCCCTCACGGGCGACACCTGCCAGCCTCACCTCCCTTTCATTTCTGCAGGCAGCAAGAATCCCAAGATCGCCCTGAAGCTGGCCGAGTTTCAGACCGATAGTCAGGGCAAGGTGAGCGTGGCCAGGGTGCCCGGGGGGGAGCTGGGTGAGGAGGGGTGGGGGCCGGGGTAGGTGGTGGAGATGGGGGGACAGTTGGGTGACATCAGCAGGCCGCTTGCCCCCTTTCCAGGGGCACGTGAACCCGAAAAGGCACTGCCTCCGTAGCGCCCCATCACCCTGCCTCGGTCTCGAAAATGAGTGGTGGCCTGGCCTCATCTGCCTCTGGGTGGTCCTGGGGTGTGAGGAGGCGATGCTGAGGAGCGGTCCTTGAGCAGAAGGTCCCACAAGAGCTTCCAGAACAGTCTCCAGAGCAGAAAGCTCCGTTGGGTAGTCGTCCAGGGGACTAGAGCTCCGCCCCGGCCACTCCCCGTCCCTGGCATTTGGGCAGGTCCTCACCTATAACTTCGCCGGGATGGTCAGTGCTCCAGACGCTTCTCTCTGTCACCCCGGGTCAGTATCGACAACAAGCGTCCTTATCACCCCGGGAGCACTCGCTCAGGACCCCGCAGCCGGGAGGGCAGGAGAGGCTATAACCGAGAAGGGCCGAGGGGATGCAGACGGAAACCACCGCCCCCCCCCCCCCCCCCCAGGTCAGAGGTCAGAGCACTCAGACAGGCTGAGGAAGCTCTGGGACGTCTGTGCTGGGATGACTTTTTGTGTGAGGTTTCCCAAAAAGCGGAAGATAAAATGTCCTTATTTTCACGATCGGGGGTTAGGTTTTGGTTTCGGAATGATCAGACCCTGACCAAAACCTTTCTACACTCCACACCAGAACGTTCTGGCAGATCTTACACAGACCTGACGTTAGGTGGCTTCACTGAGCCCCTGCCAGCAACGTGGTTCTCGGCCCATCCTCCGGAACTGCCGAGCTCCGGCCCCGTTAGCCTCCGGGAAGCTGCGGCAGCTGGACGTTGTGTCGCCCAAGGCTGCCTGGCTCTGTGGTGACAGCCCAGGCCAGAGCCCTCGCTTTCCAGCCAACAGGCCGTCCTGACAGAGCTCCACATGCCGGGGGCTCAGACCACAGAAGCATGTTGCCTCCTGGCCCTGGAGCCTAAACGTCTGATAGCAAGGTGTGGGCAGTCCGGCTCCTTCTGCGGCCGTGAGGGGGTCTGTTCCCAGCCCCGCTCCTCGCTTTGTCCTGCCTTTTGTCACAAGGTGTCCTCTGCCTGGCAGCTGAGTCCTCACATCCCCCTTACGAAAGGGGGCTACCCTATTCCAGCACCACCTTAACTAATGCCACTGTAGCCGCCCTGCTTCGAATAAGGCCCTTTCTGAGGCACCGGGAGTCAGGACCCCAAGATAGGGATTTGGGGGACACAGTATATATATATATCCCCAAGATAGGGATTTTGGGGGACACAGGGCCCCAGCAGCGGCCATCTCCTCCCAGGCAACATGTGGTCGGGCCCAAGTGTGACCTGAGTCTGCTCTCCCTTTAGATCGTGGCGACCCAAGAGAAGGAGCTGGCACAACCCTTCAGCACGCTCTTCCCCAGGGTGGAGTACATCGCCAGGGCCGGGTGGACCCGGGACGGCAAATAGTGAGTGTTGCCTTGTCACTCACCTCGTGACCCTGCGGCCACATCAAGGGCAAGTCTCTGGAGCCAGGCCCCGGGGCCACCGCACGCAGGCCAGGCAGCCCGATGTCAGTTTCCGTATGGCCCACGAGCCAAGAGCGGCCTTCATGCTTTCTAAACAGTTAGAAGTCAGAAAATCCAAAGAAGAATACCTCATCACACACGAAAATGATATGAAATCCGCATTTCAGCGTCCAGGAATAAAGTTTTATGGTCACGGGGCCGCACTTGCTGGTGTACAGATCGTCCGTAGCTGCTTTCACGCCACGTTGGCGGGGTTGATGGGCTGCTTTTAAAAGGAACCGTGTGGCGCACGAGGCTGGAATATTTACTTGCTGGCCCCTGATTCACAGAGGCAGCCTCGACCGAGGGGCCGGGCCTTTGGCGGGCGGCAGGCTCTGGCTGGAATCTCCTGTCCCTGTGGCATCGCTCTTTGGTTTTAGTCGTTCTCGCTCCGTGTTGAGATTCAGCTTCTCTACTTACGGGACCGACATCTCCGTTTAAAACATTGTCCGTTTACAGTCGGGGAAGGTGGAGGGGCACCTGGGTGGCTCAGGAGGTTAAGCATCTGCCTTCGGCTCAGGTCATGATCTCACAGTTCATGGGTTTAAGCCCCGTGTCGGGCTCTGTGCCGACAGCTCAGAGCCTGGAGCCTGCTTGGGATTTTGTGTCTCCCTGTCTCTGCCTCTCCTCCCCTGCTTGTCTCTGTCTCTCTCTCTCTCTCTGTTAAAAATAAACATTAAAAAAGTTTTTTTAAATAAAAATAAATAAATAAAATAAAATAAAATCTAAAATAAAATAAAATTAAATTAAATTAAAATAAAATAAAAATAAAAAAACCAAAAACATAAGGCGCCTAGGTGGCTTAGTCCGTTAAGCACCCGACTTCGGCTCAGGTCATGATCTCACGGCTTGTGGGTTCAAGACCCGCGTCGCGCTCTGTGCCACAGCACAGAACCTGGAGCCTGCTTTGGATTCTCTGTCTCCTCTCTCTGCCCCTCCCCGACTTGTGCTCTGTCTCTCTCAAAAATAAATCAACGTTAAAAAAAAAAAAGGTACAGAGAACTTTTTTCCCCCCAGTTTTGAGAAGTTTTATTTTAAAACAGTTGTTTTGAGGACAGAACATAATGATGGAGTAGCTCCCAAACGTGATTTTTAAGTGATACCTACACCAACGCGGGGCTCGAATTCACGACCCTTCCACCGACTGAGCCAGCCAGGTGTCCCCACCTCCAACGGGATTTTGTCTTTTTTAGGTTGACGTTTGCCTGCCTCTATCCCAAGTCCTTAAGGACTCCGGTTGTTTGACAGGATGAACAATTTATTAACACACACACACACACAAAAGTACAATGTCCATTCAGAGCAAAACAGGAAATAAAGGATAGTGAATGTGGGCTGAGGACTTGGCAGAAATTGCAGACGTCTTCGAAACGCTGCTCTGAGCCCTAATGACACCCGATGTTTCCAGAATGGTTGAGTTAGAGTTCTGTCGCCCCCCCCCCCCCCATCTTCTCCAGAGGGCCTGTGCTAACGAGAAGCCTTTGTGTGCTACGGGGTTACTCGGTCGAGTGTAGGCAAGGCCGCCAGAGGAAGGGTGGTTGTGACGCCACGCGTTCGGAAAGGGAGGCGTCTGTCACCCGGCTTCCCCCGCTGGGCCCTGAGGCCTCCGGCCGCTCTCTCTTGTCGCCCTCTCAGCGCCTGGGCTATGTTCCTGGACCGGCCCCAGCAGCGGCTCCAGCTTGTCCTCCTCCCCCCGGCCCTGTTCATCCCCGCCACCGAGGATGAGCAGGAACGGGTGGCCTTGGCCAGAGCGGTGCCCAGGAACGTCCAGCCGCACGTGGTGTACGAGGAGGTCACCGACGTGTGGATCAACGTAAGCGTGGGGAGACGCCGGGTGTTGCGCCCCGCCCGGGCCCCCAGATCCCCGGCTGGGCGGGGCCAGGAGGGGGCGGGGCAGCAGGCCGAGTTCGCCTTCCACGGCCGGGACGCCTGGCCACGCGGCGGCGGCGGCGGCGGCGGCGGCCCGCCTCCTGACGCACGTTCCGTCTTCTGCCCGGACAGGTTCATGACATCTTCTACCCGTTCCCCCAGTCCGAGGGAGAGGGCGAGCTCTGCTTCCTCCGTGCCAACGAGTGCAAGACCGGCTTCTGCCACTTGTACAAGGTCACCGCCATCTTAAAGCCCGGAGGCTACGACTGGAGTGAGCCCTTCAGCCCCAGGGAAGGTGAGCAAAGCCCGACTGACCCCCGCCCCGTGAGCGTGAGCGGTCCGCGAAGGGGCGGGGGTGGGAGGAGTCAGAAAGCCAGCCTCTCTGGAACATCTTTCGCCGTCTGGCAGGGGCGGTCTGGCAGGGGTTCTCGCAGCCGACCGTCTGTTCATCCGGTCGGTAGCGTGTATTCAGCGCCGACTACGTGCCAGGCCCTTGTCACACCAGGGGCGGGCACACCACGGCCACAGATCAAATCCGGCCCACTGCCCGTTTTCGCAAATAAAGTTTTATTGGCACACGGTCGCGCTCATTTATTTACAGGCTGTCTGTGGCTGATCTCATGCCGCGATGACAGAGTAGGGTGGCGGCAGTGTGACATATGTCTTGCATCGCTGAAAACATGTGCTGTTTGGCCCCTTATGGGAAAAGCGGCCGACCCCTGCTCTAGGTGCCAGGGGTATGAATCTAAAGAGAGAAAGGAAAATCCCTGCTCTTGTGGAACTCTCTAGTGGAGGAGGGTGGGCAGTCATCCAAAAACAATTGAAGACCTTACCTCGGGGTGAGTGTGGGAGCACGTGCAGCGGGACAGCAGGTTAGAGAGTGAGGGGCCTTCTTTCTAGCGGGGGGGGGGGGGGTCAGAGGGACGTCTCTGCCGACGGGTCACGCGCAGAGACCCGGAACAGGTGGCCGTGGCAGCCACACAGATCATTCCAGGTGGAGGGCACAGCCTGTGCAGAGGTCCTGGGGCAGCAGCTGCCTGGCCTGGTGGACACACAGCAAGGAGGCCCGTGTGGCTGGAGAAGAGTGACCTGGGGGAGGGAGGGAGGAGAAGAGGGAGGAGAGGGGCCAGGGCACGTTGTACCGGGCCTTGGGGGCCTCAGGGAGGACTTGGGCTTTTACCACTGATCTCACATCAGTTTAAGCGGTTCCTGGGGTTGCTGTGTGGAGCGTAGCCAGGATGGGTCAGGGCAGCAGGCTGGGCCAACCCAGGTGGATTCGATTCTGGATGCGCTTTGACCTCTGAGTCAGCAGTCTGCCAGTGGATTGGATGTAGGGTCTGAGAGAGAAACCGGAAGGTTCTTGGAGTGTCAGCGTGAGACAGAAAGAGTGTGGGAGGGACAGATTTAGGAGAGAAACGTCCAGTTGGGGTTTGGATGTGTTCACGTCAGTGCCCGGGAGTGGACATGCTGTGTGGGCAGGTCTGCGTGCCTGGAGTCCCAGGGAGCAGAAGGATACCCGCAGCGGGTATGCGGGGGTCCTCACGCAGATGGCATCTCGGCCTCGGGACAGGGTGGGGAAGCAGCGTGGGCTGAGAGCCAGCCAGAGCCCCTCAGGCACCCCACCCCCGGCCACTGCGGACGCTGGGCTGGGTGGTCCTCAGCGGGGACGTCGTAGGCTCTGTTGGGGGCTGAGCGGCATCCCTGACCCCCCCCCCCCACCCACTCAGTGCCAGGAGCCCCCCTCGTGACGGCCCCAGATGTCCCCGACATCGCCCAGTGTCCCCCAGTGTAGAGTCAGCTCCCGCACAGGGAATGGAGGCCTGAGAGCGTGTGGTGTCCGGGGAGCCACGCCCGAGCGTCAGGAACAGGCGAAGCCTCGAGCTGATGGGACTCGAGTAAGACGGCAACAGCGGAGTGACTGCTGTCTCGGGGACCTGTCACTGCTGTCACTCGGGGTGCAACCCAGCACGGGCTGGCTAGGCCATCCCGAAGGCGGGCTTCCTGTGGCTCACTGCTCTTGAGCTTTCCCGCCGCGTGTCCCTCTGACTTGACCGCCACCACCTGATGTGAGCTTGGGAGCCTTCGCTTGGAACAGCCTCGTTCCTGCCTGTGGTGGTCGCCGGGTGGAGCTCGTGGCAGGTGCCCCTCACGGACCTCCTGCCTTCGTAGTGGGCACGCCAGCTCTCCCTCCCACCCCGTGCGGCCCGCCTGGTCCCCAGCTTGCGCTTACCATCGCGTGGCTCGTGCCTGCTAGGCGGCCGTTGGGTAGCCGAGAAGGCGAGACCTCGGTCACTTTGGACCAGAAGGCGTGAGTTCTTGAAAGTTGCCATCGGGGCGCCTGGGGAAGAGGAGGGAAGGTCAGGAGCCTGGGGTGCCAGCCAGAAGTGGGATGCTGGCTGGGGCAGTGTGTCCAGGCCGCGTGAGGGGCCCTTCGCGGCAGAGGGTCCCGCGAGAGAGGGCCGAGCAGGTGTGGGCAGCCCCTCCACTGAGAAGTGTGGCCTTGAACCCGGAAGGCTGAGAGGACGTGGCAGCCGGGCGGGCGGCGCATGGCCAGCCGTCAGTGGGCTCCGGTAAGGATCTGAAGGAGTGAAAAGTCAGCCGTGTCCAGCCTCCGCGAGCGGGGACCGCGGGAGGAGCGTCCCTCCCTCCCAGATCCAGCTGTGACCAATCTCTGGGCCCAGATCTCTGCAGCAGGAGTCGATGTCTGCCGGGCCTCTGTCAGGCGGGCACGGCATGAAACCGCCGTCACTCGTAAACCGTCTTAATAAATTTGTAATGCGTGCCTACTAGCATCCGTAGTTATTTACCTGATGGAAATTCAAAAGTGAGATCTACCAAAACAACAAAAACCCCAAAGGTCTGTCATAGGATCTCAGCTGAGCCTTTGCTCAGCCCAAGTGTTCTAATCAAGACCTCGTTCTCCAAAACCGAACACATTCTGAGAGGTCACCGGTCGAGAGTCCAGAAGTCGCTGGTTTGGCCCGTGCCGGGTTCTAAAATCGGTGCTTCCGGTAAAAACGCAGAGGTCTGGTTTCCCCCGGGAGGTGCCAGCACCCTGCACTGGCCCCGCACCTTACCGTGTCCCAGGCTCGGCTGGCTCGGCCTCGCCTCCCTCCTCCCTCCTGGCCCCGGCCGCCTGGGCTCCGGTGGAGTTTGGCCTCAGTGGCTTTGCATCCCCTTCACGGCTTCCTGGGCCCCTTTCACCTCTTCCTCTCCTTACTTGCAGATGAATTTAAGTGCCCCATCAAGGAGGAGATCGCGCTGACTAGCGGCGAGTGGGAGGTTTTGGCAAGGCACGGCTCCAAGGTACCAGAATCTCTTTGCAACCCTCCCCGCCCGCCCTGCACGCACGCTTGTATACACACACGTGCACAGACACACGCGTGCGCACGCTTCAGCTGCCCTGCCGACCCCGTGTGCCTGTGGCTTCTCTCTTCCCTCCTGGCTGCGTCCTCCTCCTGCTCTGCTCCGCCCGGCTCCGTCCACGGCTCCGTCCACGGCTCCCGCGGGCCCAGGGCCGCGGGGCTCCGCTTCCGGCCAGCCGGAGACAGCCCCGGTCCGGGAATCGGGGGCTGCTCTGTGCACCTGTTGCATCCCGTTAGCCTTCCCCCGCTCCATGAGACCACCTCTCCCTGGGAGAGCAGCTTATGGGACACTTGTCCTGCAGCTTCTGGCCGTCATAAGGACGTGGCAGGACTTGCCTCTGACCAAATCTTCACCTGGGTCCACTTCTACAAAATTCCAAATATTATGGAGAAACCGCTTTTTTTTTTTAGTGATCGTTTTAGTGTTTTATTTTATTTTGGGGGGAGAGAGAGAGAGCGCGTGCGTGAGCACACAGAGGTGGGGGAGGGGCAGAGAGACAGGGAGACGCAGAATCCGCAGCAGGCTCCAGGCTCCGAGCCGTCAGCACAGAGCCCGACGCGGGGCTCGAACTCATGAACCGTGAAATCATGACCTGAGTCGAAGTCAGACGCTTAACTGACTGGGCCACCCAGGTGCCCCAGCTTTTACGTTTTATTTATTTTTAAGTTTCTTATAAGTTTATTTAGTTTGAGAGTGAGAGAGAGCAAGTAAGAGCGGGTTAGGGGCAGGGAGAGAGAGGGAGAGAATCCGAGGCCGGCTCCATGCCATCAGCGCGGAGCCCGACGCGGGGCTCGAACCCACGAACCGCGAGATCATGACCCGAGCCGAAGTCGGATGCTCAACCGACTGAGCCACCCGGGCCTTTCAGTGGAGAGAGCTCTTAATCAGACTTCCTGTGTCCCTTCTTCACACCAGCATAAGTGCCTCCTGGACCAAAAGCAGACGTGAGAGATGTTAGCACACGTGCGTGCCTCACAGGGCTGTCCGTGCAGCCGCAGTGGTTAGTGAGCCCTTGAGTGAGCAAGCGAGGAGTGACGTGGATAGGTCCAGGTCCCTTAGACACGGGCGTTGATGAGAGCATGACCTCCCCCGACCGCGGACCCCTCCACTGAGTTGGAAGGACGCCCCTGTGGATTGTTGGAAGGAAGCCGGTGGGGACGCCACGTGGTACGTGCGGTCCTGATTCTGTCAGATTTCACACCCCGCTCTGACTTGCGAGGCGAGGTCGGAAGGTCGGGTGCCAGAAGGTTAAAGGCTGCCTCGTTGGCTCTGCTACGGTCGATGCGCGCGAAGAGGTGCCTCCTGCCTCTCAGCAGCCGGGAGCTAACACTCAGTTCGTCGTCTGTGAAATGGGACCATCAGAGAGCTCTGGTCTGCTCGCGTTTACAGCAGAGCCTCTGCCCCCAGCGGGGCGTCCCGAGCACCGTGGGGCATCAGCAGCCTCCCCAGCCCCAGCCGCCCCAGGTGTGACAACCACAGAGGTCCCCGGACATCGCCGGATGTCCCCCGAGGGGACTTGAGCCGGAAGCCCCCGGCACAGCGTCTGGCGGACCCACCAGCCAGGATTCTCCCTTTCCTCTGCCGCTGGGGGCGTTACGGTGTTTGCTCGCCTGGGTTTTTACCCAGAAATTAAAAAAAAGCCGTGGCAACACTTGATGTTATTTTTAACTGAAGTATGGTTGACGACACAGCAGCATTTAAGACTTACAAAGGGAAGGGAGGGCCTCTCGCCCTTCCGGAGGGTCTGTGCCGCCCGTGCTGTTTGGGGACCTGGGAGGGTCCCGAGCGCCCCCTTCGTGTGCCTCGTCTCACGTGGCCCTTGTGACAAAACCGGCGAATGACTGCAGGTGCCTGGGGGTTTTCCAACGACGCCCTCTGTTTCTAGAAAACTTGCATTTGTTTTGAAAGGATGGCGACAACGGATACGTCGTGTTTGTTGTGCGGACTGAACCGTTCCGAGTGACCCTGCGTTTGCGAATCCCCTCACTTGCCTCACCCCAGACTCCCCGTAACCTCTTCCCCTGGGAGGTGACCGACCACGGTGGAAACCCCGGCAGATCTTTTCTGTTTGCACACGGCTCCACGGGACATCGTTTTAGGGGCTACGCAGGGTGTTTTTTGTTGTTTTTTGTTTGTTTTAGAAAATACGGTTTTACGTGGCCACGGAGCATCGTGCCATAATTTTGAAAGCGATCTGTACTCGGGGATGTTCGAGTCGTTGTCTTTTTTTGGTATTAAGAGCACAGCAGAACCCTCTGGAACAGCTCCCGGGAACGTACTTTTGCTGCATCAGAGGACACACTTTTTTAAGGGTTTTGCCTCCGTGTTACCAGGTCGCGGGGTCGTTCCCTGCTTTCCCCCGGAGGCCTCACCATGTCAATGTCACACTGGAGTCTGATGGGCGTTCACCCAGGAAGCAAGTGGCGGCGGGGGGTTGGCCCACTTCTTCACCCTGAGAACCTGGGTCCGAAGGGCGGGCTGACACCTTGGGGGACCAGGCTTGGGGACTGGGGGGCCCTCAGGCAAGGCCAGCCCCTCCCTCAGCCCCTGTCCCAGGCCCTGTGCCCTCTGCTTCTGCGTCTCTGTCTGGGGTTGGCATTCCGACTTCAAGTCCTCCCAGAGGTCTTAGCGAGGTCGCTGTCCACTCCTGCCTCACCAGGTCTGAGAGGTGCTTCTCTCCTAGAAAGCCCTTCTCCAGCTGGTGGGCTAAAGAAACTGGGGAGAGGGCGAGTCTCCCATCCCCAGAGCTCTGGGCCCTCCCTGTGGGGGCAGGGAGAAGAGCCTGGGTCTCTCCGCCAGGCATCGGCCCCCTCCCCCAGCCACTGCGAGAGCAAAGGCCTGGGAAGTTCAGGGTCCGGCCTGGGGCTGCTTCACGAGGAGCCCCTGTGTCCCCACAGATCTGGGTCAACGAGGAGACGAAGCTGGTGTACTTCCAAGGTACGAAGGACACGCCCCTGGAGCATCACCTGTACGTGGTCAGCTATGAGTCGGCGGGCGAGATCGTGCGCCTCACCACACCCGGCTTCTCCCACAGCTGCTCCATGAGCCAGGTGGGCACTCCCCCGACGTGCCTGATGGCACCATTCTTGCCCCCCCCCCGCCTTAGCCTGTGGGAACGTTCTAGAAAGTCAGCCAGGTGGGCACTCCCCCGACATGCTAGATGGCAGCATTACGGCCCCACCCTCTTAGCTTGGGGGAACGTTCTAGAAAGTCAGGCCGTGAACGTGCACAGGGCTACTTCCAGTCCAGGGCAAGCGTTTGGTAGTTTGCCGGCTGTAGAGCCAGCGACGTGAGCACGCTCTGGCATCGGAAGGATCCGGGTGTGACCCTGGGTCCATCAGTTACCACGGGGGGTTGGGGTGGGGGTGTACCCCTGGCCAGAGGACCAATTCCTCTTGGCCTCAGTTTGCTTACCTGTGAAATGGGGGTGCCGGTAATAGCGCCCCTCTCGCGGGGGCAGAGGAGTTTGAAGCTTAAACAAGTGAGCACCCAGGGCAAAGACAGCAAATAGGTTGGTGGGTGACGGAGGGCGGGGAAGGACGCTGGTGTCGTGCGGTGCTCAGCGCCCCGTCCCGCCTACAGAACTTCGACATGTTCATCAGCCACTACAGCAGCGTGGGCACGCCGCCCTGCGTGCACGTCTATAAGCTGAGCGGCCCCGACGACGACCCTCTGCACAAGCAGCCCCGGTTCTGGGCCAGCATGATGGAGGCGGCCAGTGAGTAGCCCCACATCCCTGGGGACCTTGACCGAGGCCCCCACCCCTGCCAGGAGCCTCGGCTTGCCCATCTGTGAAATGGGATGCGACCCTCTCAAGTAACACCGATGAGAGGGGGCCGTCCCGGCAGCCTCGAGGCCATGAGGGGCCCGGGGCCTTGCCTGCTGGCCCTTCCCCGGAGCCCTGAGAGCTCCTCATTGGGCATTACCGGTGGCCCTGACTGTCCCGTGGGGCCTGCCACCTGGACAGTGTCTCATTTCTGTGCTGCAGTTAACGACGACACAGCACAGGGTGCAGATTCCGCTCACGACCAGCTGCCACACACGGGCAGGCCCTGTGCGGGGCGTCCTCACCCGTGGGCAGCTGTCTCCGAGGGCACCTGCACGGGGCACACATCCCGAAGGCTTTGTGTGTGGTGGAGCTGGGGGTGGGGGCGCGAGCACGGCCTCGGGGGACACGAGGCATCTTGCCGGTTTGCCCGGGAGCCCGCAGGGTAGCCCCAGAGCCTAATGCTGGCGGCGGAATCCTAGGCCAGGCGGTCAGGCTCCCTCAGATGTGTCCCTTCTCTATGAAATGGCACGATGGCAGGCGGTCCCTAGGAAGAAGGCCTTAATATTCCGTACCTCGCCTGGCACACGGGAATCACTCGCTAAAAAAGACACCCTTGCCTGACCCCAGAGATGCCGTCTGCTAGATTTCCAGAACATTCTAGGTAATGAGAATCCCTGGTGTTTGTGGGCTGGAAAGCATCTTGTTACATCGTCACTCTCTGGGACCAGCTCGGTCCGTGACGTGCCCTACATCACCACGGACGTGACAGAGCAGGGACTCTGGTCCCAGTTTCACCGACGGGGACACCCAGGGGAGGATGGGTCCTACCGGGACACACGGCACAGCAGTGGGGACAGCAGTGGGAAGTCAGGTGTCCCGGCCCCGGGCTTGCAGGCGGGTGGACCGAGGCACCATGTCCCGAAACTCCCGATCTTGCCATGTTTGTAGACCGTCTCTATGAGAAGTTGGCACGCCGTGGCCTGGGAGCCAGGTCTGGCTGCTCCCGGTCACTTAGGTACCACGTTAGGGCCGCAACAGCAAAGCTGTGTAGTTAAGACACGGAGACAATACTTACCATCCGACCCTTTACACGGAGCAGTTGCCAACCCCCAACCTACCTTACAGTTGATTGGTTTTTCTTTTTAAATTGCCTTCCTCTATCTGCCACCTAAATAAACTTGCGAGATAAGCTTAAAAGATTTTGCCTCACTGTCATGATTGGAAAACCAGTGTTGCTTTGCAAAACCAAAGGTGAAAGTCAGAGAAGCAGACGATTAAAACTGGCTGCTACTCAGATCCCAGGGGTGGCGTTTACACCCCCACAGGAGGTCAGATGAGCGGGTGTCAGAGGGCTGTACCCCGGGCACGCTCCCAGGACCAGAGTCCCCTCGGGCCCTCGGATTGTCATTTAAACTGTCAGGAAGCACAGAAGGTGCCCTCTGCAGCTGAGGGCCGGCCAGTGGAGCGTGGGTTTTGGCCAGAGTGCTTCGCGGGCGCCCCCGGCCCGAGGAGCCATAGCCGCTGTGTCTCTGCAGGCTGCCCCCCGGATTACGTGCCCCCCGAAATCTTCCATTTCCACACGCGGTCGGACGTGCGGCTCTACGGCATGATCTACAAGCCACACGCCGTGCAGCCAGGAAGGAAGCACCCCACTGTCCTCTTTGTGTATGGAGGCCCCCAGGTGGGTGCCAGCCCTGCTCCCACACCCCCCCTTCCTTCGTGCCAGGACCTGGGCACCAGCCAGGCCAAAGAAGGGTTAGTGCACGGAGGCCCCGTCCCCAGTGGCTACACGGGGTCCTTGGGTCTCTGTACACCCCCCCCTCCCGTGCATCCCCCTTCCCCTTCCGACTGCTGATGTTCCCTTGTCCCTCTGGGAAACCCCGCTAACACCCGTGTGTCCTTCTGGCCCACCTGCCCAGCAGTGACCCCCTCTCACCTCTGGTCACCAGCTTGGGGACAGAGGTGGCCCTGGGCCCAGTTCTCCAACAAGGGGACAAGACAGGCCCAGGTGGCCGAGTTGGAATTGGGGTCCATCTAAGACAGCAGTTCTCACCCGGGGGTGTTCCGTCCCCCAGGGGATATTTGGCGATGTCTAGGGACATTTGTAGTCATCACAGCTGGGGGTGGGGGCCTGGGTCAGTCAACACCCTGCGGCCCCTGACACGGCCCCCCGTGACGGAGACCGATAAGGCTCCGGACGTCAGTAGGGCCAAAACGAGGAACTGGATGAACTCAAGTGACTCAGGGAACACAGCTGTCGGGCACGACAGCTCTCGTCTGTTTTCTTAGAGGTAACGGCGGGGGAGAAAGAGGGCAGACTGTGGCTCAAGAAATCAGGGAGTAATTCCAGGGAAGGCCAGCGGCAGAGGCCCTGGCCGAGGAGGGAGCCTGAGCGGGGCTTTCCCTTCTGTTTTCCTGAGCACGGGCTTGGGGCAGAGTGGGCCCGTCTGACCCGCTCCCCCGTGGCTAGAACCCTTCCAGGGCCATCCGCAGCCTTCACAGCAAAGGACAGGAGCCTCGATGAGGCTGTGAGACCCCCCCGGCCCCGGCCCACCGGCCTCTGGCCCATCCAGCCCCTCCTGCTTGGTGTCACGCACTGGGTGCCTCTGCACTTGTCCAAAGCTCCATGGCCCCTCCTCGCCTTCCCTCTCAGGTGCAGCTGGTAAACAACTCCTTCAAAGGCATCAAGTATTTGCGGCTCAACACGCTGGCATCCCTGGGCTATGCCGTGGTCGTGATCGATGGCAGGGGCTCGTGTCAGCGGGGGCTTCGGTTCGAAGGAGCCCTGAAAAACCAAATGGTAACACCTCTTCACGGTCTCTCCGGGCCTTTCTGCGTGGTGAGGGGAGCCCCGGGGTGTGGGGGCGGCCCCGGAGCCCCTCCCTGAGGGCAGGCCTGGCTGGGATGCCAGGAATAAGCAGGGCAACCTTTTGGAGCCAAGGAAGATGTCCACTTTGGTGCCCTCCTTTGAGCGGCACCCCACGGGAGACAGGTATGCGCGCATCCCACCTGGTGCCTGAGGCCCAGATGAGCCAGACACATCAGCATAGGTCCCATCGGCAGGACGTCCCAAGGGCTGGACCAGCCGGGGGCTGGCGGCTATAGAAGTGGTACTGATGGTGACGGCGGTGGTGGTGGTGATGAAGATAGGGGTGATGGTGGTGATGATGGGAATGATAATGGTGGTGGTGATGATGGTGCTGTTGACGGCAACGATGATGGTCGTGATGATGGGAATGGCGGTGGTGAAGACAGGAACGATGGCAGTGGTGGTGATGAGGATAGAGATGATGGTGATGATGGGAATGACGGTTGGGTGATGAGGCTGAAGATGATAGTGGTGGTGAGGGTGGAGAGGATGGTGTGATGATGTAAATGATGGCGGTGGTGATGATGGGGATGGAGAGGATGGGGATGATGGTGATGGTGATGATGAAGGGAATGGTGGTGGTGATGGGAATGATCATGGTGGTGGTGGTGATGATGGGGATGATGGCGGTGATGATGACGAGAATGATAATGGTGGTGGTGATGATGGTGCTGTTGACGGCAACGATGATGGTCGTGATGATGGGAATGGCGGTGGTGAAGACAGGAACGATGGCGGTGGTGGTGATGAGGAATGAGAGGATGGGAACAGTGGCAGTGGTGGTGATGATGATGAAGAGAATGGTGGTGGTGATGGGAATGATCGTGGTGGTGGTGATGATGGGGATGATGGCGGTGGTGATGGGGATGATGGCGGTGGTGGTGATGGTGATGGGGATGATGAAGGTGATGTTCGCTGAGCCCTTAGCAGGTGGCAGCCTCTGAGTGCAGGACACTCAGCGTCCCGTTTCCTCTTTGTGCCCACTGTGAAATGGGCCCTATCATGCCGACATCCTGTTTTAGGGATTAGGAGACAGAGGCCCAGAGAACGGATGTGACTTTCTCAGAGCCAGCCAGGCAGAGGCAGGGCAGGGCTGGCGCCGGGCCCGTCTGGCCGCCACCCCAGAGAGCAGGTTCGAACAGGGTCTGGAGAGAGGGGGAGCTTCCAGAGACCCGTTTCTGGTCCACGAGGGACGGAGGCGGGGCGGCAGGGCGCACGTGCGGAAGAAGTCCTCTGAGAGGTGCCTGGCCTCATCCCTCAGGGCCAGGTGGAGATCGAGGACCAGGTCGAGGGCTTGCAGTTCGTGGCCGAGAAGTACGGCTTCGTCGACCTGAGCCGGGTTGCCATCCACGGGTGGTCGTACGGAGGCTTCCTCTCGCTCATGGGGCTGATCCATAAGCCCCAAGTGTTCAAGGTGGGTGCCGCACCGTCCCCCCCCGCTCCGTTTGCTGGCACCCTCCCGTGCCCCTCGGAACCCGCCCCCCCTGGAGAGGCATCTCGGCAGGGGCCTTGCCACGTGGCTGTTTCTCCCCGCAGCAGCCCCGTGGGGCCGAGCCCCCCTCCTCATTGCCCGCCACTGCTGACCCCAGGATGGCATCCGGCTGCACAAAACCCCACCAGCAGCTCTCTGTGGGAGGCTGAGCCCGGGACCCCGGCCTCGGATGGGCAGAGGTGGGGCATGGTGTGAAGAGCGTCGGGGGAGGGGCCCCCAGGCCGGTGGCGCTGACAGGGCACCGCGGGGCGGCGATGAGGAGGAGGAGGAGGCAGGAAGGCGGTGGGACCGGGGAGGGGCCGATCCCGGCCTGAACGTACTCGTTCAGCTCACCCGCCCTCCCTCGACGGCGCTCGATCCACGATCCACGGGGGCGCACGGTCTGAGGGCCCCCCCCCCCGCCAGTCCCCCCGTGCATGCCCATTCCTCACGTCCTTCGGGGGAGGCCCCGGGACAGCCGGCAGGCGAGCGAGGGCTCCCGAGACCTGACCTGTGCGTGTGTGTGTCTCCTCTCCTCTCCTCTCCTCTCTCTCTCTTCTCTCCCTCTCCCTCCCCCGCCCCTCTCTGTCTCTCCAACCCCACTCTGTCCACTGTGGCCCTCAGGTGGCCATCGCGGGCGCCCCGGTCACAGTCTGGATGGCCTACGACACCGGCTACACTGAGCGCTACATGGACGTCCCGGAGAACAACCAGCTCGGCTACGAGGCGGGTTCTGTGGCTCTGCACGTGGAGAAGCTGCCCAATGAGTAAGGCCCCGCCCACTCCAGCCTTCTGGGTCGCCAAGCCCCCCCCCCCCCCCACTTTCTCTCCCACCACCCCTCCCCGGCCCCTGCCGTTTCTGTGTCCGGGAGGCCGCCCCAGGCCGGTCCTCCACGAAGCTGGGTGTCCACGGTGCCTCCCGCATTGGCGCCTCCCGCCCCCTTGAGGGCCTCCCTGCTTGCTGCCTACCGAGGCAGGTGGGCACCCGGGTGCTCTTGGAGGGAGGAGGCCTCGGCCCTACCCTCAGCATGATGGAAAGAAGGCCCTAGAGTCCCACTGCCTTGCACACGCGGGCCTCCCTCCCTCCCCAAGCACGTGTCCCGCTGTGGGGCCATCGGTCGGTCTTGAACCTGATCGGTCTCTGTTCTGTGGGACTTGACGTGCGGTGGTTCAGGACACAAGCCCACGTGGTTGTAACATCCGGGTCCGTGGGACCGGCTTAGACGCACCGAGTCACGCTTTGCTAGTGGCCTTTCTCTGAAGGAAGGAACTGTGTCGCCACCTTCTGGTGTGGCTCTGTCTGGTGAACGGCTGCCCTGGGCCGGGCACTCCAAGCAGGCTGACCCCACCTGGGCCCCCGGTCCCGGTGAGGCTGCTCTCCTCAGTCTCGAGTGTGGTCCGGGCTCCCTGGGGACAGCCAAGCTGGAACCCCAGTGCTCTGGGCCTGTGCCGCCCAGTACGGAAGCCAGGAGCCGTATGTGGCCTTGAATTTAAGCTTGCGTTTGTGCACAGCCACCAAACGAATAACTCCATCGAGGCAGATTGGTGGTTGTGGGAGGCCGGGTTGGGGGGGGTGGGCCTTGCCAGAACTGGATGCAGGCGGCAGTCACACAACGCTGGGAATGCGCCAAATGCCCCTGAATCGTTCGATTTAAAATGAGGTATTTTTAGGTTATGTGAACTTCAATAAGTTAGTTTTTAAAATCCACTTAAAAAAACAAGCCAACAAACTACTGTTCCTTAGCCACTCTTGCCACATTTTAAGTGCTCGAGAGCCACACGTGGTGATGACTGTGATAACCGCATTCAGTAGGGCAGGTCTAGAACATTCCATCGTCCCACAGCGCCGTGGGGCAGCACTGCTCTAAAAACTTCCCCGTAGCTCAGGGCATTCCACACGGAGAGCCCACACACCCGCACCCCTCCTTGCCTGGGAGGAGGCGAGGGAGTCTCCAGACCCACCTGTGCCCCCCGGTGCCCTCGCGCTCTCCTGGCCGCCCCCGGGGCCGAGTGTGTGAAGAGGGTGCCACCAGACCCTCACTCAGCCTTGTCTTCCAGGCCCAACCGCCTGCTGATCCTGCACGGCTTCCTGGATGAGAACGTGCACTTTTTCCACACAAACTTCCTCGTCTCCCAGCTGATCCGAGCCGGAAAACCTTACCAGCTCCAGGTGGGTGGCCCCTCCCCCCAAACGGCCTCCCCCAACCTTCCCCAGGCCCCGTGTCCCCCGCGTCCATTCAGCGGTCACTACTGATCACCGATGGTGCCCGGGGCCACGCTGCCCTCCGTGCCGGGCACGCCGAGGGGACAGGCCAGACCCACCCCAGCCCAGCCTGGTGGAGAGAGGCCGGTGTTCTGAAAATCCTCGCTCACACGCCATTTTATCTGGAACCGAGAAACGGTACAGGGTGCTGAAAGCATCTGTGTGTGACTGGGCTCAGAGAAGCGCTCCCCCAGGAGGGGACGTTTGAGGGTGCTAGAGAGTAGGGATGGGATTCAGCCTGCTGGGGCGGTGGGGGCGGTGGGCAGACACCAGGCTCAGGACGCTGTCAGAGACAGCAGCGCGCGGGGGCGAAAGACCAGGGTGGATGGGGGGAGCAGGAGAGGAGTTGGGGCCAAGGCGGGGCAGAGGGCGGCCCCTCTGGCGAGGGGTGGGGTTTGGGGCAGCAGGCTTCCAAGGCTTATAAGGGGCCAGGGGGTTGGAGGCGAGGGGCGGGGCTTCAGTGGTGGAGGCGGGGCCTCGGCTGGATTTTGATCGAAGGGTGAGGAGAGGTGTCAGCCAGCTTCCGGAGTGACCAGCCTCTGGCTGCCTTGTGGACAGGGGCCCATGGGAACCAGAGGGACGTGAGCCATAGCCCGTTGTCCCAGCAGGAAAGGGGCCGGCTGAGCGAGTGGGAGGCCTGGTAGACTCAGGAGGAGTTTGGGAGGTGAGAGGGACAGATTTTATCACAGGCTGCCACCCCCAGATGCCTCCACGCGCCCTGTCCTCGGGGAGTGCCGTGTTGCTAGTTCAACAGATGGGGAAACTGAGGGCCACGGGGCAGTGGGGACGGGCCATAGGGACCTGTGGCTGGGCATGCCTTTCCAGACAGGGCCGGAGGGCAGGCAGAGCTCACTCTTGGGAGGCCTCCCCCAGCCGCACACACGTCTCACAAACAGACCAGCGGCAGCTGCACATCAGGGTGAGGCAGGGCCAGGATGAAACCTCAACTGTCTTTTTTTTTTTTTTTTTTTTTTTTGAGAGAGAGAGAGTGCACACACACGTACACACAAGCAGGGAAGGGACGGGGGAGAGAGAGAATCTCAAGCAGACTTCACCGTCAGCGAGGAACCCGGTGCGGGGCTTGATCTCACGACTGGGAAATCATGACCCAAGTGGAAATCAAAGGTGGACGCTTAACTGACTGAGCCGCCCAGGTGCCCCCTCACACATCCTTTTTGAGCGTGAGACCCTGAGCCGGGTGGCTGGGATGGCTTCCGTGTGTGGCCATAGGTGAGGCTACGAGGGCCAAATGGGTTCTCTCGGGAGAGCGTTGAGCACACAGGTGGGCCCGTAGTCCTGTACCCCTGCCTCCCTGGGAGAAGCTGGAGGCGAGCTGAGACACTCCACTGGGGATGGGAGCCTGGCAGCTTGTGAAGGAGGTGGAACGCACCCCCCTTTTGTTTCCCAGTTGGCTGGGAGCCTGGTGGGGCCCTCCTTGTTCACACATCACACTTGTCCCAGGCCAGGCCCGGGGCACAGCGGGGAATGCACAGACCCCTCTCCCTGCCCTCACAGCCATGAGGAGGAAGAAGTGACCAGGCAGCCAGGACCCAGGCTGGTGTGAAGGGTCTGTCACAGGCAGTGCTGGTGCCCAAAGTGTGGAAGGAGTGAGGCCTGGGAGGACGTAGGGGCAACGGGACTGGGGAGGCAGGTCTTGATGTCAGGCTGGCGGGTCCTTGCGGAGCTCTGAGCTGGGGACAGTAGTCGGGCCAGAGTTGGGCTTCATCCAGGGATGGATTAAAGAAGGCAAGGGAGGAGGAGGGGAGACCCCTGGGCACTTGGACATATTCTAGGGTAGTGAGCTGGGGCAGTGGCCATGGGCCTGGAGAGGAAAGCATAGTTCGGTTCACAAACCTGCCTTGCCGGCAGGAAGACATGAGGAACAGGCCCCCGGCCCTGACACCAGCCAGCCCTGTCCCGCTTGAGACCAGGGTTGGGTACTTTGGGAGAGTCTGGAGCAGGTTTCAAAGCTGTCCGGTGAATCCCCATGGTCTGAGACCTGTTCGAGTGCCAGGGCCCTCATTTCGTGGTCAGAAGCAAGGCGCGAAGGCCTGTCGCCGTCCACCCTAGGGCCTGGATGTCAGCTCCACCAGGTCTCAAGGACCGGGTGATTCCTTAGGTGTGGCCCTTGGCACCAACATGCCACTGCCCCCTGTGGGGATAATGCCCCCTTGGGTGGTAAGACAAAGCCTGGGGCCGGACGCCTGTCCTGGGGGCCTCGGCACGTGCAGTCCTAATGTGGCCTTCCGCTGAAGTCGAAGTGGCCCCAGTGGACAGCAGCAAGTGTCCCTGAGACCCGCTGCAGCGCCCCCCTGTGTCCCCAGGTTTGGGGGGCAGCTCCTAGCTTGGGGGCAGATGCTCGGCGGGTGGAGCCTGGAGCTTGGCGAGCCCTTGAAAGGACCTGCAAAGAAAGGCCCGAGTTCTTCATCCGGTTTATTTTGGGGGTGGGGCTGCCGTCAGGGAGCTCGTCGGGGGCCCGGGGTTGCACAGCACGTGGGTGGCGGAGGGGGACTGGAACCCAGGTCCGCGAGCTCTTTCCTCTCCACGACCCCCCAGGAGCCCAGGGCCGGAGCGGGGAACACAGGATGCCAGGGCGGGTCAGCACCTGGGGCAGAGTCCCTCCGTGCCACCAGCCCTGCCTCCTCTGTCCCCCCAGATCTACCCCAACGAGAGACACAGCATCCGCTGCCCCGAGTCCGGCGAGCACTATGAAGTCACGCTGCTGCACTTTCTACAGGAGTACCTCTGAGCCCCGCGCCCTGGGGCCTGCACATTCAGAGCACAAGTGGCTTCGCCGCCGCCGCCGCCGCCGCCGCCTCCGCCGCCACCGCAGGGGGAGCGGGCGGGAGGGGCCGAGTGGCCCCCGAAGGCCCCTCCACTCGGCGCCTCCTCCCGCCGCCCCCGCTGGCCAGCCCCGCCCCGGGGCCTCCGCCTTCGCCGCCCCCGCGCCTTTTATCATTGTTTTAATGCTCCTGGCTGTTTTGCCTGCTGCTTCTCGGTGGCCAGGACGGCGACCTGAGGCCCGCGTCCCAGAGGCGCGTCCTCAAGCCATCCCCTCCTCTCCACGCTGTCCGGGAGCCCCGACTCCGCCGCGCACGGGGCGGGGGGTGTGGAGGGGGGCGAAGACCCTGGGGGGACCGGGCCTCCGTCGCGGGGCCTCCCCACCCGGCCCCCGGCCCCGGCCCGCAGCGCGCCGGCCGCCACCGAAGCATGCGACTGCCTTGCCCTCCAGCCCCGCCCACTTCATGTCGCGTTCTGTTGGGGGGGCGCTTCTGACGACTATTTAAGAGACCGAGCAGAGCAGAGGGTGCCTAAACCGGGGATGGGGTCCGCCGCCAGCCCCGGGCGGGCTCCCGTGCTCTCCCGGCCCGGAGCGGGGAGCCTCCTGCCCGGCTCTGAAGCGCGCGCAGACCGGGGGCTCCGGGCTTGGGACGGAGCCGTCCCCGCCTCAGGGTTCGCCTTCCCCCTCCCCTCCCCTCCCCGCCAAGACTCCTGCCTGCCGGGGGGGGCGGGCGAAAAGGAAAACAAAAGAAGCAAAAAAACAAAACAAAACAAAAACCACACACACAAACGAAAACCCCCACCGGAAACGAACCACCTCTACATATTATGGAAAGAAAATATTTTTGTCGATTCTTATTCTTTTATAATTATGCGTGTAAGAAGTAGACTCATTAAACAATTCCGGACGGAAGCGCTGCCACCTGCCTAAGGTTCCTTCCCAGCCCCGGGGCCGCTGATGGCTGTGCCTCTGCCTGGGCGGGTCCCGGGAGGCGACCGAGCCGCGAGCCGCCCGGGCTGGAGGGTGCCCCGCCCCCATCAGACTGGTCCCGTCGAGGACCGCCGCGGGGTCCTGATGCAGCCACTGCAAGTCGCCTAGGGACCCAGCCCAGGATGTCACGGCCGGCCTGGTCCAGCCCACAGACTTCCTCAGGGCCACAGCGTAAGCCAAGGTGCAAGTCCTTCTGGTGGTCACTCTGCCCTGGCCGCCTTCACTTCCTTTGGTGCCTGTGTTTGTCCAGAGGCTTGACTCCGTGGTTGGGGCATCGGGAAATGCCGACCGAGGAGGGCAGGCCGTTCCCCTCTCACGTCTGACCCAGCAGCCCTGACCCAGGGAGACCGGAGACTGCCTGAGCAGGTGGCACTCTGGTACATGAGTTCCTAACAGCAGGGTGGCCTCTCCTTGCGCCTTCACCCTCTCCGTACTTCGGGAAGCCCCGCTTTTATTTTTAATGGCTTAAAAAATATAATAAAACTTGAGTGCAAAAGCATATATAGAGGAAAGATACCTTCGCTCCAGACAGGGAATCACATCCCAGTCTCTATTTTTTAATACCTGTATTCTATTCCTGCTTATGAATGTGCCATAATTTATTTTGCCAGGCACCTATCAAGGGATAACAGGTTATTCGGGGCTTTTTGAATCCACATAAATCAGGGGTCAACAGACTTCGTCTCTAAAAGGCCAGAGAGTAAATATTTTCGGCTTTGCAGGCCAGACCGGTACAACCACTCTGCTCTCCTGGCCCAAAAGCAGCCACAGACAATATGTAAATGTGTGGGTTTGGCTGCGTGCCAATAAAACCTTCGTTAGGAAACCAGGCAGCTGACCAGATTTAACCCCCAGGCTGTGGTTGGCCAGCCCCCAGTATAAGTGATAGCTGTTAACAGTCTTGTACATATTTTGGGCCTATATTTGAGTTTATAGGGGTAACTTCCTAGAACTATCCAAAGGCATATTCGATTTTAGTTTCGAGTATTGCCGAATTGCCTTCCAAAGAGAACACCTCAATGTAAACTTTTCCAATAAGGGCGAAGTACGCCCGTGTCTCCATTTCTTCACCAGAACCACCTGTTATCAATTATTTTTTTATCTTTGCCAGTGAGGTGTGGCATCTCACTGTAATTTTATCTGCGGCAATATTTTCATGTTTTAAGATACTTGTTTACTAGTGACCATCTGCCCACCTTTCTTTTGATCTGTTGGCCTCAACGATGTGTGGACACTCTTTATATATGAAGGAAATCAGTCCCTTGTCATCCATGTTGCAAACTGAACTGCGTTGTCGATCTCCGTGTGTTTTGCAGATAGGAAGCTCAGCCAGTGAATGTTTTAAAAAATCCGTCCCGGGAATTAGTAGTCTTTCACTTAAAGTGAAGGAGGGGACTGATCACAAGTCACAGAATGACAGAACCGGTGGGAAAGGACACTGGGCGTGCTCCAGGAGCCTCGACAGCTGGAAACCTGCATTTGTCTCAAAGCGGGAACTCTTCGTCGGAAACTTCTACCCCTGCCTCCCACAGTCAGTACTCAAGATTGTCGTGAGACAGCATCCATTGGCCAAACTCCAGTCACATTCCTACCCTGACAGTGAAGCCCGGAAGTGTCAGTGGGGTGCCAACAGGAAGGAAGGATGGGTGAAGGCCAGCTACAAGAGGACGAGTGTCCGCTGGCCGAAAGTCTCGGTCGCGGAGGTGGCAGGGAGAGGCATCTGTCTCTTCCAGGCTGATACGTGGGCCACTCTTCTCCACCACTGGCGGGGGATCCGTCAGCAGGAGGGTGCCCGGTACCTTCTGAGGTTGCCTGTGCACGGGCTGGCTTGCTTTCCTGCTGGAAAAGTTCCTGTCTTCCCTAACTGGCAGGAACCCACGCGTGATGGACACAAAAGCCTGTGTCCTGCCGGTTGAAGCTCTTTCCCGGTTTGTCATTTGCCTAACAGGTTTGTGGTGTTTCAACACAAACAGAAAACAAAAACACACAAAAACTTTAACTCTGGACACACAGGAAGTTGTGAAAATAGTACAGGGAATCCCAGGTACCCTCCATCCAGCTCACATCTTACCCAACCCTGGGCCATTGTCAAAATCAGGAAACTGACCCGAGTGCAGTGCAATTAACTAGACTCTATTCCTGATTTGGATTTTATCAGCTTTTACATGTGTTGGCTGGTGAGAGCGTGTATGCGTGTGTGTCTTTTCCTTTCTGTCGCCCGCATAGATGCCTGTAACCAACACCCCAATCATAATACAAAACTGTTTGTTCTCCAGAAAGGAGGTCCACACCCACCCCATTTATGGTGTCCTGAGCAGAGAGAGAGATGTCCACTGACATTTGTGTCATCAAATGGTTTCCTTAAGGACTGCCAGAGTTCACGTCATGATTAAAAAGCAGGATCTCTGGAATGATGTTTATTTTTTCTTTCAATCTCTCCAGTATGTGGGTTTTTTGTTTTTGTTTTTTTTTTTAGGCAAAAAGGAAAAACACGCACACGCCAACCTACCTCTCTTCGGTAGGAGACTCAAACAGCACACAGTTGAAGTATCTTGTTAGCAACAGCACATGGCCGCTAACTGAATCCTTCACAGTGAGGGGCTGAAGGTCAAACACAGCAGGGGAGGTCATGGGGAAGACATCAACAGAACCGGAACATGCTCTGTGAAACAGCAAGACTCTGATCGTCTGGTTTCTGGAGCCGATTTCCTTTTAAAGGGTCCAGAGCAGGCAGCTGCAAGGAGAAAGAGATTTCTTCAAGCAAACAGGTGTCCCAAGTCAGGCCAGGCTGCCCATTCCCTGAAAATGGCCTTCACCCTCTCGAGGCCCCGAAAGTTGGCACTCGAGCTCAGCTTAGGGGCAACCTGTGAGATTTTCTTTCTGGATTCTGTTCTCTCAAGTCAGGAAGGACCAGGGAAACAAGTTTAATCCTGGACCCTCTGGCCCTCACCATTGTGGTGCTTCCTCGGAAACTCAAGCCATGTATGACCAAAAAAATTGGGGGGAAAAGCTACGATTCAGAGTCCTTGTAAAAAAGGTCACCTGCATGTTCTCAGTTAATTATCCCGACAACCCCATGAGAGAGGGACTATTTTCTTTTTAGTTTATTCTGAAATAACGTTAGGCTGACAAAAAAGTTACAGAAATAGTACCGAGTTCCTAGATGCCCTCCACCCAGCTTCCCCTCATGTGAACATCTTAGGTAACCATGGTTCCATCAGGAAATGAGCATCAATACAATCCTGTTATGTAATGTGTAGAGGCCATTTCTCTGGTCCAGGATTGTTATGCACGAACCGGTCCCTCCAAAATTCATATGGTGAAAGCTGATGCCCAGGGTGACGGTGTCAGGAGGTGGGGCCTCCGGGAGGAGGTTAGGTCAAGAGGGTGGAGCCCCCGGGATGGGATGAGCACCCCCACCAGAGACGCCCCGGAGAGCGCCCTGCCCCTTGCGCCCTGGGAGGACCGAGGACCCTGAGAATATGAGCACTGAGCTGCCTCCGAACCAGGAGGTGGGCCTCACCTGACGCCAAAGCCACCGTTGCCTTGATCTTGAACTTCCGGCCTCCAGAACCCTGAGCGATAAGCATGTGTTTCTTTATAGGCCGCCAGATTGCGCTGTGTTTGTTAGAACAGACTGAACTAAGACAAGGAGCCAATCCAGGAGCCCGCGTCGTGTTTTGTTGTCCTGGTCTCCCCATCCTGTGATGGTTCCTCAGCCTTTTATTTATTTATTTATTTTTAGGAGTACTGCCCAGGTACCTTGTGGAATGGCCCTCAGCTTCGGATTCTGTCTGACATTTGCTTATAATGAGCTTGAAGTCATGCACGTGGGGCAGGAAGGCTAGAGGCGCCACTGAAAATGCCCTTCTCCGTGCACCCTGTGAGCGGCTCCACGTTGCGGCCTCATTGGCGCCCTTAACTTAGATCACTGGGCTAAAGACGTGTCTTCGTTGTAAAATTACTACTTTTCCCTTTATAACGAATAACTATCTTGGGGGAAAGTACTTTGAGGCTACAGAAATAACCAGTTTCTCATCTTTTCCCCCACTAATTGTTAGATCTGTTAACCTTAAAAAATAAAAGTTATTTTACCAGTAAAACCAGGAATGGCAGAGCACTGCAACCTGGGACAGGCAAACTAAGGACGGCAAAACCATTGGGAAATCTGCAGAACAAGGGAGAGGGATAGTATCTTACTGAAGAAAGAGGAACTTGCAAGGGACTCTTCTAAACAAAAAAAGTCCGCTGCCCCACCTCGGCGGTGCCAGGTGTGGTGGCTTCTCATTGGCTGGGCTGTGGCTGCCTCTCATTGGCTGCGCTGTGGCTGCCTCTCATTGGCGGCGCTGTTGTGGGGCAAGGGAAAAACTTCCTCTTGCTGGGCCTGCGCAGTAGTGGCTAACACACTGTGGACTTGCGAGGCGCTGGACTTCCTGTTGGGCCTGCAATTGACCAGAAGTCCTAGGGTGCAGAGCTTTCCCTGCCGGCCTCCCCATTCCATTCTAAATGAGGTTTCCCGTTATTGAACTTCAGATCCACCCAGGGATCTTGGCTGCAACAACTATAAGGTATTTACCCAATGGCCATCGTCCATTTCCCTCACTCCGTCTACATGCACGAACTGGGAGAGCTGTAGGGTCAGTCGCAAGGCTAGGAATGGAGGCAGGAAGGCAGTCTATGGCCACTCCCCCCCGGAGACGCCCCCTGGAAGCCTAAGCCCCGCCCCAACATGGCGGCCAGAGCCAGGGAAGGGGCGGGGCGCGCCTGGTCACGTGCCCGCGCCGCCGCCGACGTGGCCTCCAGCGGTCGCCCCACGTGTCCCTTGCCGCGTCCCGTCGCCACCCTGCCCTGCGGATCCGATCCCAACATGGCGGCGCCCAGCAAAAGGAGGAACGGCGAAGGCGCGAGCTGGTGGGCTGCGTTGCTCCTGGCGGCTGTGGCGTTGAGGCCGGGGGAGGCGGTGTCCGAGCCCACGACGGTGGCGTTCGACGTGCGACCTGGCGGCGTCGTGCACTCTTTCTCCCAGAACGTGGGCCCGGGGGTACGTATCGCCGCCGCCCCGGGGGCTTGAGCGGTGGCGCCGGTGGGGGCGGGTCCTGAGAAGGGGGCCTGGACCGTCAGGGGCGGGGCCTGGCTTGGGAAGGGACTCTGGGGGCGCGGTCATCTCGGAGATAGGGCTGAATTTACGCGGAGCGGGACCTTCTGGGGTCTGGCGACTTGGAGAGGGTGGGCCACTAGCCTCGGTCCCTGTTTCCTCTCGCGTGCCTCGCGTGCGCAAGCAGCCCTAACTCCCAGACCGGGCGAGTCCCCGGCCATTGGAGGGCAGAGCCGGCCCAGAAGTGGGAGGAGAGGAGGCCGAGGGGGTATTTCACCTCCAGGCCCTGCAGAGGGTCAGCCTCGCTGCGGCTCTGACTGCGGAGGAGGTGGGCAGACGTTGCCCCTTCTCCATTGCACAAGGAGAAGGATGTCCTTCAACCCTTTCACCGAGGTGGGAGGCTAGGCCCTCCTTAGCCGTCAGTCAGCAAGCCTGGGGCTAGCCCAGCGCCGCCCCTAGCTCGTTGGAGAAGCCCTTCCCCTCCCATCTTCATTTTCCCTGTCTGTTACAGGTGTCACTAGCTGAGATGTACCACTTCCTCATAGCCAGATGTCGCCCCAAGTGCTTTATTTGCTAGGACCGTTTCACAGATGAGGAAAACAGACTCAGCAAAGTTTTCACTTGTCTGAGGCCCATAGCAGAGCAGAGAAGGGCCTCCTGGTGGCCCTGCTTCCAGAGTCCCCAGATGGGTGGGTGCTTGGAGGGTGGGGGACTTCCCCCTTCCTGTTCTCCATCCCCCAGAAGCCACGTGGGCTGTTTGTCCTGACTTAGGAGCTCACTAGCAGGGAGACAGGCAGGGGAGTTCTAGGTCTGTACACACTGGGAGGCCCTGTGGGGCTGGCCTCCAGGCACATCAGCACTTTCCTTAGTGCAGATGTTCAAAAGCCGGATGTTATTTATTTTTTTAATTTTATTTATTAGTATTATTTTGTTAGTAATTAGTATTTTTTAAATGTTTATTTACTTTTGAGAGAGCATGAGTTGGGGGGGAGGGGCAGAGAGAGAGAGAGAGAGAGAGAGAGGAGGACAGGGGATCCACAACGGGCTATGGGCTGGCAGGAACAAGCCCGACGCGGGGCTCGAACTCACAAACTGTGAGATCATGACCCAAGCTAAAGTAGGACGCTCAACCGACTGAGCCACCCACGTGCCCCAAAAGCCAGATCCTCTGGATTTTGGATCTCGGAAGGACATCCACCGTAAGCACTTCCTAACAAACTTTTTTCCATCTTCAATTTGTCTCCAGGACAAATATACATGCACGTTCACCTACGCTTCTCAAGGAGGGACCAACGAGGTGAGTTGTTCCAAATTCCACGTAGTTTTGTATGGCGGTATCCGTTGTCGTGGAGAAATGCTCTCCAGGGAACAGTAGAGGTGGGTCACACCCACATTAACTCACACTCGTGGAGCTCTTCTTGTGTCACCAATGAAAGAGCATACTCCAGTTCACTAACGATGGCAGGTTTCCCCCTATAATTCCACACAGTGAACAAAAGTCTGGCTGCGAAGAGGCACGTGAGCTGCGGCTCTGTTCCCGGGAGCCTCTGTCAGGGGTATTTTGTTTCCCTTCCGTGATGCATGACAAATCATGATAAATTTAGCAGCTTAAAACAACCCCCGTTTACTGTCTCCCGGTTCTGAAGGTTAGAAGCCGTGGTCAGCGCGGCCGGGCGCTTCATAAAGCCAAAATCAAGGCGGCAGCCGGCCAGCTCTCATCTCCAGGCTCCTTCGAGTTGTCGGCAGAACCCAGTTCCTCGCCACGTGCGACTGAGGTCCCCATTTCGTGGTGGCTGTTTTCTCCGGCGGCCGGTGGCCGAAGAGGAAATAAGATTCGAAACCTAAGAAGGATGTGATTTACCCTTGCCGGCTGTGCAGGGGAGCGCGAGGCAAGGAGCGCAGATGGCCTCTGGGAGCAGATGGCAGCTCCTGGCTGGCGGCCGGGCTTCAGTCTTCCAGCCGCAGGAACTGAGCTCTGCCCCAAGCACGTTGGGAAGAGTTGGAAGGGGAGTCCAAGCCTCCGATGGGAGTGCACTTCGCTGACACCTTGCGTCTGGTCTTGGGAGACGCTGAGTTGGGCCCACCATACCCAGCCTGTGTCGGGGACCGAGAGCTGCTTAGTGGGCAGTGCAGTGAAGCTGCTAAACTTGCGGTCACACAAGGGTGGTGAGTTGAACGGTGCTCCCCCAGAAGCCACGTTCACTTCCTAATCCCTGGAACCTGTGACTTTAACCTTATTTACGTATTTATTTTCGTTTGTTTTTTAACGTGTATTTTACTTTTGAAAGATGGACAGAGGCAGAATGTGAGCAGGGGAGGGGCGGAGGGAGAGGGAGGCACCTGAAGCAGGCTCCAGGCTCCGAGCCGTCAGCACCCAGCCCGACGCGGGGCACGAACCCACGAACGGTGAGATTATGACCTGAGCCAGAGTCGGACGCTTAACCGACCGAGCCACCCAGGCGCCCCTAACCTTATTTAGAAGAAAAAGAATATATCTGCAGGCGTGAGTTAAGGACTGTGCAACGAGGAGATCGTGCTGGGTTATCCCAGTGGACCCTGAATCCAATGACAGTAACTCTTACAAGAGATACTCCGGGGAGATTTGATAGAAGAGGAGAAGACACTCAGAGGAAAAGGCCAAGTAAAGACAGAGGCAGAGATGGAGGGACGCGGCCACAAGCCAAGGGACACCTGGAGCCACCAGAAACCAGAAGAGGCAGGAAGGATCCTTCCCTAGAGCCTTGGAACTGTTCTTGCGTCGCCCATGAAAGAGCATACTCCAGTTCGCTAACGATGGCAGGTTCCCCCTGTAATTCCACACAGTGAACAAAAGTCTGGCTGCGAAGAGGCACGTGAGCTGCGGCTCTGTTCCCGGGAGCCTCTGTCAGGGGTATTTTGTTTGCCTTCCGTGGCAGCCTGGCGGTGACACCTTGGTTTGGACTTCCGGCCTCCAGAACCGGGAGGGAAGACAGCGTAGCGGCTGTAAGGGAGGAGGTTTGTGATACTTCGTGACGGCAGCCCCGGGAAATAATGCCCGCGGCCACAGACTACAAAACAGCCAGGAACGGACGCACCAGTACAAAGAAGAACTCCGAGAATAAGGTACTGGTTTATTCAGGAGGGAGAGCTTCAAGGGTTCGGGAAGAGGCACAAACAGACTTTCCCAAAATCGTTAGAAGAAAAAGGGAAGAATTCATCGTCCCTGTAAAAATCAGTAAACAGCATCTCCCTGTATCCCTGATTATGCTTTGCTCCCAATCAACCAGACTTTGGGGAAAGCCTGCTCTCCTTCCAGAACAGTCTGTGGCATTGTGTCGCCCTACTGTGGCCGTTTATCGGGTGCCGTGCGCTGTGCTGAGCCGTGCACACGTCTCATTTCTTCCTCTCCACGGCCCCAGGAGGCCATACTGTTCTGCCATGACCTAGTTTCACACACGAGGGCACAGAGGCCCGGGGTCCCCCAGCTGGAAAGTGACCGAGGTCCCCGGGGCATATACACCCCTAACCACTGCTCTGTGCAGGAAACACCAGCAACGTGGAAAAGAGCGCGCACGCACACACACACACACACACACACCCGCCACCGACGAAACTCTCAGAGCTACAGCATTGGGGGAGGGAGAGCCAAGTTCAGTGGCGCCGGCTGGGGTGACTGTAGGCTGGAGCCTTGTCTTGGAGTAGCCGTTGCGTCACAAACTGGAATTCCAGCACTGGGCTGCTTTCGTTCATCTTGGAGGAGGGGGCTCATCCTGGAGGAAACCACCTAAGAAAAGCAGGTGCGCTGTGGTGCGGACTCGTTCCAGGAGCACCCGTCTGGAACTGTGACCGAGATCACAGGTAGCCGGCTGCCGGGGCGGGTGGCGCTGTGGGAGCCCGACGGGGCGCTCGGTGGCTGCTGAACGTGGCTGGCGCCCGGGACCCATGGGCTCCCCCCCTCACCAGCGAACGGCTGGCCGGATTCTCAGCGGATGTGCAGGGATGGTTTGAGACGTTCTGTGGGTTCTCCCTAGCGACATACAGGGCAGCACAGCAGAGGTGGCCCTCGGAGCAGCTGGAACGGCAGTCCGGGGGGCCGTCGCGGCCTCTCTGCAGAGGCGTCACCAGCAGAGAGAAGAGAAGAAACCCCGATTCCTAGCCGGCTCCCAGTGCCCCGCTCTCCAGCAGCTCGGACCCGAGGCGCCTGAGGGAGAACAGCCCATGCTTGCTTCTTCGACAGTGGTTCTGCAGGGGGTCGCTTGGGGGGCCGGTGCTGTCGGGTGACATTAGATCCAGGGTGACTCCTAATCTCTCAGTGCCCGCCAGGAGGCCCGGCAGCTGGAGCGCTTGGCCGTGGCCGGTGGGGATGCAGAGTGGCCATTTCTTACCAAGTCAAACGTACACTTGCCCTGTAACCCGGCACTTCCACTGCCAGGGGGTCTGCCCGCGGGTAACGTGCACGACCGTCACAGCAGCGGGATTCACAGTGGCCAACGAGGGAAACAGCCCGAGCGTCCGTCGGCAGGTGAGTGGATACACACAGTGTGTCCACCACACACGCAGGGCAACATCACTTGGTCACGGACAGCAGCGAGGAGGCGCCCACACCCGCTGCCCCGCAAGGGACCCTGAACACACGACGCCCAGGGAAGGAACCAGACACGAGAGGCCCCAGAGTATATGATTCGACTTACGTGAAACGTCCAGAGCAGGCTCATCCACCAACAAAGAAATGAGTTCCAGCTGCCAGAGACTGGGGAGACGGTGTGTGTGTGTGTGTGTGTGAGCGCGCACACACGTGCGGGGGAGGGGTGACTGCCGAGGGAGATGGGGTTCTTTTCCGGGGAGGCGGAATGTTCCGGAACTAGGTCGTGGTGATGGGATGCACACCTGGGAACGTGCTAGAAAACACAGACTTGTTTGCTTTAGAAAAGTGAAAGGTCCAGTACGTAAATATTGCCCAACGAAGCCATTGAACAAGTGACCTGTGGTCGCCCGCAGCAGCGTGGGTGAGCGTCCGGGGCCGCGTGCTGAGTGGAAACATACACAAGACCTGCCTACTGCCTGATTCCTCTCGGAGGACGGTTTTGTAAAGGCCCAGCTCTGAGACGGGAGATGAGGTCCGCGGTTACCAGGATTTCGCGGGGAGGGGTTAAGTGCAGAGGGAAGGGGCCGGGGGATTTGGGGAGACAGAACGGGTCTGTACCTTGATGGGGTGGGGGACACACAACTGGGGGCGTTTGTCAGAGCCCCGGAACTGGGCTCTGTCATGTCCCATCTGTCGTGTGTGTCCTAATAAAAACTGCTAGCAGCTGCCACTAGGCGTCCTCTGTCACACCCAGCCACTTCTGTGCCCGGTTCCCCTAGCTGCACAGACAAGGTCCCAGGGGCTCAGGCTGTCCCAGAACACACACGAGCGTCTGATGCCAGAGCTGGAGCCTTAGCAGCTGCCCACCGTGCCAGCCACGAGACCACAGTCAAGTTCATGTAACCACAAGGTCACTCACAGTTGACCCTGCTGCTTAGAAGCTCTTGGTTTTAAACTGGGTTGGCGTTCGTTTTTTTCAAACCGTGTTTAAATGTTTGCCTCATTTTCAAGAACCTTTTCAGAGCCGTGGCAGACCTCTGTCTCCCAGCATAAAACCATTTCCGGGTGCTCAGAGGCCTTGGGGCCATGGACAGGTGCTTTTAAAAATTTTTTTCAGTTTTTAATTAATTTTAGACAGAGTGAGGGCATGATCAGGGGAAGGGCACAGTGGGAGAGGAAGAGAGAGAGAGGGAGAGAGGGAGAATCTTAAGCAGGCTGCATGTTCCGTGCGGAACCCAGTGCGGGGCTCAATCCCACAACCCTGGGATCTGGACCTGAACCTAAATCAAGGGTCAGGCACGCAACCGACCGAGCCCCCCGGGCGCCCCTGGACAGGTGCTAATTTTAAACAGGGAGGAAAAAAAATCAGGTGTGGGCTGCAGCCGTCCCACCAGAATAATCGGTCCCCACCTCCATGCTGCAGGCAAGTGGCATCTAGATGACCATTTACTCCCATTATAATTAACCTAAACACGGCCTTGCTCTCCTTAATGAAGACGCTCTAACGTTAAATCAGGAATGCCAGTACTCGGTGCATATTATTAGTCCCGGGAGGGGACTGTAAACTCGCATTTTACTAGCAAAATACACAGATGCCGCAGGCAGCCCAGAACCGGCCGTGGTTGTCTGTTTCCATTCGCCGGGTTTTCAGAGGCCGTGAAAACTAGAAGAGACTGTTAGCGGTGTATTTGGGAATCACAACGTTTTTGATTAAAAAAAAAAATTTTTTTTAGCGTTTATTTATTTTTGAGAGACAGAGACAGAAGAGGGGCAGAGAGAGAGGGAGACACAGAATCTGAAACAGGCTCCAGGCTCTGAGCTGTCAGCACAGAGCCCGACCGCGGGGCTCGAACTCACGAACCGCGAGATCATGACCTGAGCCGAAGTCGGACGCTTCGCCGACTGAGCCCCCCAGGCGCCCCTTTAATTGGATTTCTAGAAAGCTAACACGTCCACGTCATTGAAAAAGAAAAACACATACAAAAGCTTTCTGGTGCCTTCCATTGTCCAGGCCCCACCCGCGTCCTCCGTGTAACCATGAGTATCACGGTCTTGGCGTTTGCGCTGAGGACGTTCTGGTCATGCAACGAGCATGAATATAGTGTGTTGCCTTTTATTTTACTCTTTATTTTTCTTGATAGGCTTTATTTTTCAGGGAAGTTTGAGATTCACAGCCAAAGTGGGCAGAAGGCACAGATTTTGATACCCACCCCCCCCCCCCGGGCCCCCCGTGCACGGCCTCCCCCGTCAATGACGGCCGCCACCAGAGGGGACATCTGTTAGAGTCGCCGAACCCGCCCTGCCGCGTCATTGTGAGTCCCGGCCCGTAGCGGACACGGGGCTTCACGCTTGGTCCCGCTCCTGTGGGTTTGGACGAACGTGTGAGGGCACGTCCCCACCGTTATGGCCTCACCGCCCCTGAGCCAGACTCCAGCCGGCTGGCCCAGGGAAGGTTCGCTCACTTTGCAGAGCCAGAGCTGAACCTGAAACCCGCAGAGTGTGCCGTGAGCAGTGAGGCCGCGGGCCCGGGACCCACCTGTGTCTTTCTCTCCCCAGAAGTGGCAGATGAGTCTGGGGACCAGCAAAGACCACCAGCACTTTACTTGCACCATCTGGAGGTAAGTCAGGGGTCCCGGGGTGGCGCCTCGCTGAGTCTGCTGTGGGTGCTCGCCTGGGGTGCTGGGAAGACAGGGTCCTACACCCCAGAGGGCGCACAGGCTGGGGCAGACGTCACACAGGTACAGATCGGAGAGGGGGTTTGCCACTGTGCGGGGGGGGGCAGGGAGGGCGCCCCAGGCAAGCGCATTGACACTGAGGCCAAGAGGGGAGGGGGGAGGAAAGCCGCCCCGGGGGAGGGGTGGGGCTCCCCCCCCCATCGTCACCCTCAGTCCCCCGCCCAGGCTTTGCAGTCCCGGAGCGCCACGCGCGAGCGAGCCACAGCCCAAGAAGGGACAGGAACGGGGGGTGCTCAGCCCAGTGGGGGGTAGGGCGCTGGGGCTGTGTCACATCATGTCCCTGCTCCCCTGGGCCCTGTGGCCTGGAACCGACTTCTCAAGCACTGGTTGTGGGTCTGGCACAGTGCAGGCCCTTTGGGGGAGACACGGAAGTCCGGGCCGGGATGCCCCCCCTCAGGGGGCTGGGGTGAGCACGGGGGGACGGATCCACAGACAGGAGATACTTGGGTTGTGGCAGCAACAGCCATAAAAAGACATGGGGTGTTTTAATTCGCTCATAGGTGCCACCTCACAGTCCCCTGCCTGGTGCTTTACAGACAGCAGGTGCCTGTCAGCAGAGTCGGGGGACCTTCTCCCCCACGCTCTGCGCTGGCCCCTGTTGGCAACAGGCAGAGGCCCCAGGGGCCAGGAGCCTAGCGTCCTAGTCAGGCCCCGCCGAGAGGAGACCCCGTCCGCAGCCCCCTGGCCTCAGAAGCGTCCCCAGGGCAAGGGGCCCCGGGGCGCCCGTCTGTCTGCAGATCACCGCCCGGCCCCAGGGCGGGCGTGTGAGCACCAGCCCTCTAGGTGCCCAAGGACCTGCTGGCCGCAGGGCCACCCGCTCAGCAAGAGGTCACGCCTACCTGGGCTGGCCCCCCGGTTCCGGACACTGACCGATCAGGCCCTGGCAGCCACCAGGGCTTAGAGAATCTGGGAGGCCCCCTGGACCCCCTCCCCCCCCCCACCTGCCCTGGTGCGCCCCCAGTGGGGCTTTTCACATGGCACGCGCTGCCGGCCCTTCTCAGCCCCTCGCTGCTCTGGCCGTGCTGACCTTGTGGTCCTTCACCTGCCCCCATTTGCACCCTCCCCGGGACCTTTGCCCTCCGCCCAGGGCAGCTGTCTCCCTCCCCTGCCTAGTTAACTCCTGTACTTCTCACCGCCGGGGATGTTGCCATTTCTTGGTCCCCAGCACAATGCCTGGAAATGCCTTTGGCCCTCGATGACAAAGCATTCAGTGAATGAACATAAGGCTTCCCATCCTAGAACAGCTGGGGCCCAGAAGGAGAAACGGACCTGTCAGTAAATGAGCCGGACGAATGTTCTAGCAAAGAGGAAAGGCTGACCCTCTTGCCTGCCCCTCTTTCGCAGGCCCCAGGGCAAGTCCTACCTGTACTTCACGCAGTTCAAGGCGGAGGTGCGGGGCGCGGAGATCGAGTACGGCATGGCCTACGTGAGTACAGGCCGCGCGTGCGGGGGTGGCTGCCGCGGTTCGTGCCATCGCAGACTGCTCCTTTCAGACCGCCGGCAGGGGTGGGGAGGCGGGTGAAGTGAGACAGACCTCAAGCCCCCAGGGGGAGATTCTGTAACCCGGGAGGACACGGGACGCCTCGCAGACTCTGGACCCGGACGTGTCAGGGAGATGGCACTGGGCCCAGAGGCCCCCAGAGACCCGGTGGGCGGGGCAGGACACCTGGCCTCCCTCTCCTACCACCTGCCAGTCTCTGGCCAGTGCCCCGCTGCTGGCCAGGCCAACAGGAAGCCAGAGGGGAGGGGCCCACTCTCAAAGTCCTGGATGCTCAGCCCTGGGGACGCGGGACGGCAGGGACGGCAAGGGCAGCAGCGCAGGCGGTGTGCTCACGGGGGTGGGGGAGGGCCCCACGTGCCTCGGCTCCCGTGACCTGTCATTCATGGCCCGGGCCCCTCCCCTGGTCCCCCCTTCTGCCTTTGGGTCAGAAACAGTTGGAAAACCACTTTATTGGTCCAAGAAGGGGAACCAGGAGGGACAGGCATGAAGAGATCTGTTGCCAGGAACTGGCAAGGCCCTTGCAAAGCCTGCAGGCCAGGCCGGCTCGAGGGGGGCGGGGGGGGGGTGGGGGGGGGCGGGGGAGGCGGCTGGCACTGTAGGGACTTCTGCAGGGACCTCGGTCCTGCTCTGCAGGCCCACCCCGGGGTCGTTGAGGATAATCTCTTTTTCTTAAAGTCGGCTCCTGATGGACTTTGATCACCCCGACAAAATACCTTCCCACTCTCGAGGGCCTGATTGCAGAACTGGGGCAAACAGACACGCCGCTGATCGAATTGCTCTCTGGGGTCCTGTCTTCCTTTAAAACTCTTGTTTAGCTGACTTGAGACACAAGTCTGACATTTAAAAATTACAGTCGACAGGCTGCCGTGTTTGTGTCCTTTCCATACGTTAACTGAAGGAAAAAAACATAACCTTCCTCGAGGATTTGCAGCAAAGGCGTGACGTTTTAAGCCGGTTGACAATCTCTTAAGTGGATTAACCACCGGCTCCTCTGGATTTTCTTTCCTGCTTAGAAAAGCGCCAGGCGCCCCTTTGGTAAAAGCAGGTGGCTTTAGCCTGTGCTGCTCTGGGAAGCAGACCGGATCGTGTTCTTTCCTGATTAGAAAAGCTTCTGCGGGTTCTTTTTCAGTCCAAAGCTGCGTTTGAAAGAGAAAGCGACGTCCCCCTGAAAAACGAGGAATTTGAAGTGACCAAAACAGCAGGTATGAAGGGGGGGGGGGGGGGGGGGCGGGGCGCAGTCGGTTAAGCGAGCGGCTCTCGGTTCCGGCCCAGGGCATGATCTCCCGCTTTGTGGGTGTGAGCCCCGTGTGGAGCTCTGCATGGACAGCGAGGGGTCTGCTTGGGATTCTCTCTCTCTTTGCCTCTCCCCCACCTGCTCCCTCTCTCTCAAATAAGTTTTTAAAAAACACTTAAATAAAAAAAAAAACAAACAAAAAAACAAGGGATGTTTGGTGCAGATAGGCCCCAGGTACACAGGCAGAGAAGATGGGGGGGCAGGGCGCCCCATCGGAGAGAGGGGAGGCTACCCCTCAGCGCCCCAGCTTATAGCCCAGCGTCTGCGGACTGTTGCCCGAAAGGGCCACTAGTAGTTATTTTCGGCTTCGTGGGGCAGACAGCCTCTGAGAGGGCAAAGGCGATCCGTAAGGCGCCACAGGTCACTGAGTAGGCGTGGCTGCGTTCTAATAAAACTTTATTGTATGAACACGGAAGCGTGAACTGCCTATCCCTAAAATACCATTTTCCTGTCGGTTCTTGTTAAAGTTGTTTAAAACGTAGAAGCCGCCCTGAGCTCATGGCGCAGGCCACGCTTGTCCAGTCCCTGCTAGAGAACGGAGGGCGCGAGAGTCTGCTCGGAGCCCTGTGGCCCTTGGGGACGCTCGGGGTCGCTCCACAGCAAGGGGTCCTGTGACACCCACACAGCCTGGCCGTCCCGGGCTCTGGGACGAGGAAGAGTTCCTGCGCTTTTCACGCAGAAGGTGTCCGCGAGGCATCGAGGTTGCTGCCTGCCCCGTGTGTCACGGGGAGGCGGGGTTACCTGTGAGGTCGGGGAGCCCCTGGTGTCCTGAGCCGTGTTGGGCTCTGCGGGGCGGGTGCTGGGCAGGAGGAGGGGTGGGAAGCTCCACAGCCGGGGCTCCGGGGAGGGCGAGCGATTAGGACGATGGACACGGGAGTGGGGCCGTGTGGCGGGGAGCCCTGAGGGTCCTGAGGGACAGCAAAGATAAGGTGAAGGACCCCTGTGATTGTGGGAGTCACCGGGCATAGGGATGGAGGAGGGGGGTGCAGTGAGCGGGGGTTTGGGGCATGAGGGGCCTTGGGTCTGGAAGGAGCCCTGTCCTACCTGCAGGTCCTTCTTGGAGGTGTGGGACTGTAGCGGTCAAGGACAAAGGAGGTGGGGTTGCCAGTGCAAACGGGAGGTGATGCAGCTCGGCCGCCATCCATTCTCGCAGGATGACCTCGGCTCTTCCCACGCTGAGCTTTCCGGGGGCTTCTGCTGCCCTCGGGACAGCCTCCCTTGTGTCCCTCACCCAGTGGACTTCAGGCCTGGGGGCCTTTCCGTGTCGGGTCCACTGTGGGGACGGCGCCCGGGCCTGGCCCGGGGCCCGGAGCGTCTCACCCCAGTCCTTCTTCTCTTGCAGTGTCCCACCGGCCCGGGGCGTTCAAGGCCGAGCTGTCCAAGCTGGTGATTGTGGCCAAGGCATCCCGCAGTGAGCTGTGACCGGGAGCCCCCGGCAAGGGTGGCTCTTCCCCATCCCCGCCGAGGGAGCTGGGCCCTGGGAGAGCTGGCGCGTCACTGGTCTTCTGGTTGGGGGGGGGGGGGGGGGGCGCGACTGTCGGTCGACGTCCTCTGAGCATGGAGCACGGGTCTGGGACCCACTGCCCGTCTCTCTTACCTAAAGAGGCACTGACTGAGGCACTCGGTGGGGGGACTCCCAGGGGGACTCCCGGCTTTTCTGAAACCAGTGCGCGCCTCCCTGTGGATCCGGCCAGGCCCCAGGTCACTCCCTGGAAGAGCGATCCTGCCGCCCTGCCTCCAAGCCTGCCGCTTTCTTGCAGTTTCCCCGGGGGACCTTCTTCCAGACTACCTGGGAGGAAATGAAGTGTTCTTTCGTATTTAAATAAATAAGACGATCGAAGAGCTACCACCCAGACTTGGCGACGGGCAGTAGGGGCTGCCTGTCTGGGCGCTCGGGGCTGGGGGCCCAGGGACGGGGCAGGGCCCGGGTGCCGGCACGCCCCTGCCTTGCTGGAGACCTGCGTCGGCCCGGGCACCTGCACTCTCCGCGTTGCCCGCAGAAGCGCCGGGCCCACGGGGGCCGAGCGCTCCAGGGTGGTTGGCTCAGCTAATCTCTTGGATGGCGGCGTGGCGACTTAAAACACCAGCGGGGACAAACACCCACAGGCAAACATAAATAAACCCCCCAAGTGTCCCAGCCACTCAGAAGGGCCCTGGTCCTCCCAGCAGTGGGCCTGGGAGTGTGACCCCCAGCTTGCCCGCCAGCCTGCCCTCTCACCGTGTCCTCTCGTGAGCACACGAGGGGAAAGAGAAACCGCGAAACTCTGGGCTTTGGTCCGCCGGGCTGTGAATCGGATCCTTGCTAATGAGACACACCTCGTGGGCTGGCCTCCCTCGTGCCGACCTGAGCAACGGGGCGCTGCGGTGACCCCAGTTGCCAGAGAAGAGGCGGGTGTTGGGGCTCCCGCCCAAGAGCGCACACCTACAGGAGGTGGGGTAGGACCGTCACCCCGTCTACACCCGCGGCGGGCACCCGTGTCAGGAGCAATTTCAGAGCTCGGTGTGGGCGCGTGAACAACGGCTGTTTCCGGAACAAATAACAAAGGGGGACTTCGGGGGGCCCGCTTGACCCAAGAATGGAATGGCTTTGAGGTCTGGTAAGCACAGGGACCTGTGGGTGTCACAGGGACCCCGGTGAGGGCCGCGAGCCTCTGCCACTCCTGGCTGTGAGGCTCGATGGACTGAAAAACCAAGTGATTCTCAACAGGCCCCCAGAAGTGGATGGCTGTCCGGGGCCTCCTGCAGAAGCAAGGCAGCCGGAAACTGGCAGAAGGGACGCGGCCCCCGGGGCCGCTGAGGGTCACGTGGGCTGGACCCCGGCAGGAGGGACAGATGCTTCCACGGTCAGCCCGGAACCACTGAGCACGTCTGAATCCCTGGGCGTCCTCAAGGATGCAGAGCCCCGGGACACGGCAGGACATCTGGACACAAACTGGCGCCTCCTCGCCCCCGCCAGCCACGTGGGGGCATCCCCTTGGAGCTTTCGGGCAAACCCGCAAAGGACGCCACGCTGGCCCCGGGGGCTGTGGTCGTGATGAGGGGCCGAACCCGACGAGCCATACAGGCCATCTGTGCGGGCCCGCTGGTCTGTCCCGGTGCCCGCTGGAGCGGAAAGGAAACCCGTCGGCGAGGCCCACGGGCGGGTGACATTACACGCAAGCTCGACTTGAAAGGCAAAAGCCCCGAGCCCCGGGAGGACAGGAGAAAGCCGTCAGCCCCAGCGATTCAGTCGCCAGTTGCACATAATGCCAACCGAAGATGTGTGCTTTTATTTAGAGAGCCGTGTCGTGCTCTTTGGTTTTTCTAAATTAAATCTCAGATTTATGGAAAGAGTCCAGGCAGGCTGGACAGCCCAGCAGGGCACAAGTACAGAGCGTTCTGCACGTTGGTTGAT
Source organism: Leopardus geoffroyi (assembly GCF_018350155.1). NCBI lineage: Eukaryota > Metazoa > Chordata > Mammalia > Carnivora > Felidae > Leopardus > Leopardus geoffroyi. The sequence continues at coordinate 3,453,433 of NC_059331.1, read as the reverse complement.
GTAGTCCGCATGCAAAGCCGAGGACAAAGGCTCTCATGGGGGGGCTTCTCGGGTACTCAGAATGCGCGTCCCTTCCTGAATGTGAACTGTCCCCCGACGGAAGATGGGAGGACAGGTTTGCCTTCGAGGGCTGGGGCAGAGGTGGGAACAGTGGCTCTTGGGCAAGAGACCTTGGGCTTTTTCAGGGAAAAGCCACAGAAAGGCCACCCTGCATCTGGGGCCGTAATGTCTTGTGGGCCATTGCAGCAGGCCGGGGTGGGGGGAGGGTGGGGGGGGTGGGCGAAAGGGCCAGGTGGGGACTGTGGCAGGCCAGGGGGGCCGCGCCCATGCGGCCTCACCAGCAGGCAGTGCAGGCTCAGGCCAAGTTTTCGAGAAAACTCCAAACCTAGATTGGTACGTGTAACTTCCTTGTTTTTAACTAATGCCAAACGTCTCGAACGATGGACGGAGTCAACCAAACCCATCTTCTGGCCTAAAAAGGCCTGCAGGCCTCCCGTGTGAAGGCTTCGCCCAACAGACCTGGCTCTGCAAAAAACGGTCCCGGGACGTCATTTTCCCCGTCCCCACGGGCGCCCAGAGTAACCTTCCCCGCGCGTCAGGGGACCGGCCTGTAGAGCGTTCTGCGGCCTGTTAAGACGCGTGTCCCCTTCCGACACACAGAAGTCACAGATTCACTCCCACACCCCACGTGCCCATCTGTGCCCCGAGGTGAGAGTGGCGCATCTTCTGGGGGTGTCACCAAAGCCAAAATTGGCTGAGCCTTGCTTTCGGAGGTCTTGGGAAAACGCCTGCCACCAAGCACAAGTGAAATAACCAGTTTTAAACGGGCGCGCGTCTCCGATGGCTTTCCCCTTGAGCCCCGAGCAAGGGGCACACTCCGTCCCCTCCCGCGTGGGAGTCAGGGCAGCGATCCCAACCAAATCCTCGCCCACAGCCCCCACCCCAGCGCTCTCCTGGCTGCCTGCGCTCGACCCCCAGGGCAAGAGCGGGAATCTGTGCCCTCCTAGCCCTGGAGGCAGAGGCGGGAGTCTGCAGTCAAGGTGTCCCTTGGGCTGGTTCCTTCCGAAGGCCGTTCAGGCGGCTCTCCCAGCTTCTGGAGGCTGCTGGCAGTCCTGGCTGGTAGGCACAGCCATCCAGAGTCTGCCCCCACCTTCACACGGCCTTCTCTGTCTGAATGTCCCCTTACGAGGACGCCAGTCATGCTGCATCAGGGGCCCACCCCCGCTCCAGCGTGACCTCAACTGATTCCACCGGCGAGGACCCTATTTCCAAACAAGGGCGCATTCAGAGGTTCTGGGGGCTAGAACTTCAAAGAATTTGGGGAGCTGCAGCTCACCCCCACAACACTCCCTTTCTTCCCGTTCACCACGACCCTGTCGGAAGGAACAGGCAACATCGTTAACATGACGAGGTGGCAGGTGCCAGCCTTCAGAAGCATCGAGGGAGTGTAGGGGTGCTGGGGGTCAGGTCAGGCAGGCCTGGGTGGGCAGCAGCCTCGGGGTGCGCGGGGAGGCCGCGCCCCCGCAGGCTGAGCTCTTCTCCTGTTGAGACGGTGCGGGAGGAGAGGCGACCAGAGTCCTCCAACGGATCAGCATCCTCTCGGGGGGACGGGCGCCTGTCCCGGGGATTTGGCCAGAATCGGGCGGGAGAAAAGAGGTTCTAGAACGACCCCCACCCCCCTCCCCCCTCAGGAAACCCCGGGCCGGAGGTCATATGCTGTCCTCGTCCAGCATCCGGGTGAGGCCCTCGCAGATCCGGCGCAGGTGCGAGCGGTAGGGCTCGGTGGGGCCGTAGAGCGCGGCCAGGAAGTCGCAGTCGGCCAAGTGGCCGAAGACGTGGTTGATGCGGCCGTGGGACTTGGCGGTCAGGTGCGCGCCCACGGCCTGGTGCAGCAGGTCCCGGCACTCGTGCAGGCCGGCGGCCAGCACGCGCCGGTCGAAGGTGAAGTCCACCTGGTGGAAGCTGACGGCCGTCATGGCGAGGCGGCGCGCCCCCTGGCGGAAGCGCTGCAGCAGCGCCAGCTCCTCGCCGCCCAGCTGGCCGCCGCGGAGCAGGACGCCCAGCTTCACGGCCACCTTGACCAGGTTCTTGACCATCCTCTGGGCCTCCTTGCGGCTGCGGGTGAACTCCTTGGTGGCGCGGTACAGCTCGTCCAGCACCTCGCCGCTCGCGTCATCGATGAACACGGCCACCGTGGCCTTGGACGCCATCTTGCCCAGCAGCTTCTTCTGCGCCTGCAGGGCCAGGCTCTTGGTGCTGAACGTGTCCATCCGCCCTGCCAGGGGGAGAGGCAGAGGGTCGTCAGTCCCCGCGCCCCGTCAGTTCCGGGGACCTTCCCGGAGGGCCCCTTTGGGGTGCTACCGCGTCATCCCAGTCTGTGAAATGGGCCCGAGCCTGCCAACCCCCGAGCCCACTGCGAGGCACACGACTGGGTGCAGGGGGGGGCGGGGCACGTCGGCCGCGACCGGGAGCCACGCGATGCCACGGTGTGGGCTCCCCAGAGCTGCCGGGCACAGGCAGGCCTCCCGGAGGAAGCGACAGGCGAGAAAGCGGGCGGAGGGGCACTGCCCGGGCCGACAGAGCTTCAGGCCTGGAGGCGGGCCGTTTTGTTTCTCTGTTTAACGAAGCTCTGTGCCCAAGGCGGGGCTTGAGCTCAAGACTCTGATGCTCGGGGCACCTGGGTGGCACGGTCGGTCGAGTGACTCTTCGTTTGGGCTCAGGTCATGGTCTCGGGGTCGGGGGATCGAGCCCCACCCGAGGCTCCGCGCCGAGCGGAGAAAGATCCTCTCTCTGTCACACCCTTTCCCCACTCTCTAAAAAATAAAAAATAAAAATAAAAATAAAAATAAAAAAGGAAGGAGGGTGTCAACTCAACAGAGTTGAGGCATGACGGTGACATCTGGGCAGGATGTTCTGAAGGCCACCGCTTGCGGGCCTGGCACCAGCCTTGCCGCGGGGTTGAGGAGGACCTCACGGTGCGTTGCGACAGGTGGAGTCCAAGCCCCTGAAGTCCCGCCGGGCATTCCCCGCCCCCATCCTGCAGTGAGACGGGGTCCCAGGCCCCAGCTGTTCAGAGTGGCGGAGCCCAGTTGTTCCCAATCCCGCAGCCTTACTGGCCCTGTGCGATTATAGCAGACGGCCAAGGCCCGCCTCCGACGTGGGCAGCATCCTGGGCTGTGGGGCCTGGGGGGGGTCACAAGTGAGGTTTCTAGAAACATTGCTCCAACGACCCCGCCTGTGATATGGAAACACTGACCTGTGACAGCTCCCACCCTTCCTGGGCTGGGACAGTGGCAAGGGGCGTGGCAGTCCAGCCCTCGGTGAACAGGGACCTGTCTCCATGCAGACTACTGGATTCCCCAAGCTCTGGAGCCTCCCTCCAGCCGCCTCCTTCCTATAGTGCCAGAACCTTCCTAAGCTGCACATCTGGGCATGGACCGTTTTCTTCTGAGGACGCGGGTCCCAGGACCAAGCCCCACACCCCATTCAGATCCCGGCATCTTTGCCGGTAAACTCCTATTCATCCCCCAAAGCCCTGGCCCCTGAGCCCCGGCCTCTTCTCGAAGTTTCATCCCTCAGCTCCGCTTCGATACTGTCTCCTCCCGAACAAACCCACGGTGAGGCACGGCCTCTGGGCCACACACTGCCCCTCCGTCCCCCATCACTGCTCCGCCCCTGCCCCGGGCTTCACTCCCCAACCGTCCCTTGTCACCCCAGCCCACGGGGGAGGGAAGGGGCCTGATTCCTTACCTGCTGTGTCCTTGGAGACTCCAGAAAAATGAATGAGGCGATCCTGAGAGCCACCTCCGGCCCGCACCCATCGCCCCAGGCCCTGGTCGAAGCCACCCCCACCCTAGCCCCAGGCCAGCCGGACCAGGAATGCCCCGTGGGTGCCCACTCAGCCCAGAGCCCCCACAAAGACCATCTTTGTGCGAGCTCACACCCCGGGAGAAGTCCCCTCCGCCTGCGCTGCCCTCAGAGGTCAGGGTGGCCACGGCGAGTACTGGACCGCCTTCCCTGCCCCCCACACCAGTCACCAGACCCCGGGGCTACGCGGGCCTGGGCCGGAGCAGGGGTGCTGCTGACTCAGCACCACGGGGCAGGCCCTGAGCCGGCAGCGTGTGACCGTTTCCTCATATCCACCGGGTATTAGGATGGCTGCCAGTTTGCTGAAGAAATGACACAGGCTCAGAGAGCCTGAGCCACTGCCCTAAGGCCACACAGCAATACCCTTGACCGCCCGCCTCTGCGTGCCTAACTTCCTCCGCCTTCCCTGCTTGACGGCTTCAAATCACCCGAGTTTCTCGGGCGCCGGGAGCTGTGTCAGCCACAGATCCAGCCCCCCGGGGCCTGACGGCTTAGCCAAGCAACATAACCGCCCCCTGCCTCAGTTTCCCCATCTGTAAAATGGGGAAGATAGAACTAACTCTGTCCTAGGGCAGAAGGTTGTGGCCAATCCAATGCCCCCCCCCCACCCCCACCCAGGCTGCGAGCTTCCCTTGGGCCAGAAGCTGGATGCCCCGGCCTAGAATTCTGCCATTCCAGCTCCCTGAATGCACACACCTACTCCTCTGTCGGACTCTCTGGAAAAAGAGCGGCTTGGCACAAGGGGTGCCCGTGCCTCCCTGATGCCTCCCACCCGTTTCTCTAGAATGTTCTGTCCTGTTCCCTCTACCGGGGCCCCTCCTCTCCCTATTACTCATCCTGTAAACTGCTCATCCAAATCTCAGTGTCACAGTCACCTCCTCCTGGAAGGCTTCCTGGATGTCCCAGGCTGGGCCAGGTGCCTGGCGGCTCCCGTGGCGCCCTGGCGTGCTCCATTTTGGCCTCGCACCCTTTGGTTTCATTGCTCATCTCCCTGGCCTGACGGTGCAGGCAGGGCCTGGGTCTCCCTTGTCCACACCGTGCCTCCAGCAGTCAGCCCGGGGCCTGGCACACAGCGGGCACCCCGCAAGCGTTCGTCGAATGCATGAGGGAAAGGATGTCCGCGAACGGAAATGAGAAGAAACCCCAAGGTCCTGAGTCCAGTCTCCCCAGCTTACAGATGAACAAACTGAGGCTCGGAGAGGAAAAGGCCTTTCCCTGGGTCCAGGGATGAGGCCAAGGTACCTGGGCCCTAAGTGCCCTGGAGCCCTGGTCTTGCGGCCTATCTCAGTCGCTGTGTGACCCTCGGGAGGATTCCATCCGTCTCTGGGCCTTGGCTCTCCAATCTGCCAAGTCCTGAGGTGCGATGTGCCGGGAGGGGAGCTGGGCCCTCAGCAGGACCTCCCTCCTCAGCCCAGAAGGAAAAGGGAGCCTCCCTCTCGGCCTCCACACTCCTAACCCCTCCGGCCAGTCCCCAGACCCGCTGACACCTGGGCCAGCCCAGCTGCGTGACCCCCCCCCCCCCATCCCCGACCCATTGTTCTGCCAGGAACCCCCCATCCACGCAGCCAGACAGGGAGATGACTACTGTCCCGGGGGAGCGGGCCACAGACTAAAATAGACCCCGGCCTTCCTTCCTTCCTGTGCACTCACCCTGGTCTGAGGGCGGGCAAGCCAGGAGGCGGCCAGACGGCCACATCAGCCCTTCTGGGGCGGGGCCTTCCCAGGGACTGCCGAGGGGCTCGGGGACCAGACGGTCAAGTGTCCACAGTCCCTGATCACCAAATGCCAGGGCACCCCACTGTCCTCAAAGCTGAAAAAGCCTGCTAAAGGATCCAGGGCACGGCTGGACCATCCCCTCGGTCACTGTATGAGCATTTATGGAGCACCAACTGTGTCCCAGGCACTTGGGGGTACTGGAATGACCAAAAGAGCTCCCGTCCCTGCCTTCCGGGGGACTCCAGCCTTCTAGAGCCAAGCCACCTTGTCACTCACAAAATACTTTGGGAGGGGGCACCCAGCTGGCTCAGTCGGGAGAGTGTGCGACGCTTGATCTTGGGGTCGTGAGTTCGAGCCCCACCTCGGGTGTAGAGATTACTTAAAAATAAAATCTTTTTGACATACATAAGGCTATTAAACAGCCTGAGGCAGACGGATCAGGGAAGGGGGTGGAACATCCCATGTTTTGTACAAAATGTTTGTACGAGTGCAAAAAGCCATCAGGCTTCTGTGGTTGTGCGACTCTGATCATGCTGAAACCCGACAAGCTGCACACTTTGAAAGGGCAAGTTCTATGGTTATGTGAATTAGATCCCGATCACACACACACACACACACACACACACACACACACTCTAACCTCTCTCCAGAGAAGATCCATAAATGGCCAGCCAGCAGCTGAAAAGATGCTCAGCCTCATTGGCCAGTAGGGAAATCACGATGACTTCACCGCCCCCTCCCCCCACGCCCCACCTCCCAAGCGTCAGCAAGGGTGCGGAGACACCACGGCCCTCGGACACGGCTGGTGGGAGTGGGAAACGGGGCAGCTGCTGTGTAAACCGGTTTTCCGGCAGCTCCTCAAACACCCACAGACTTACCCCCACGACCCAGCAATTCCGCTCCCAGGCATCTGCCCAGAAGACGGGGGAACGCACGGCCATGCAGACCGCGCACGCGCACGGCAGCGCGGTTCACGTGGCCAAGGAGTGGCGTCAACCCAAGTGGCCGTCAGTGGGTGAAGGGACAAACAGGGCGTGTCCGCAGGGTGCTGGAATATTGCCCTGGAACGTCACTCGGCCGCGAGCAGGAGCGAGGCGCCCGTGGACGGACCCGAACACACGCCGCTCAGGGAGGGAGCCAGACACGAGAGGCCACACGGGCTGTGAGTCCGCGGGTGTGAAACGCCCACAACGGGCTCGTCCAGGGACGGGAAGGGGGCTCGTGGTTGTCAGGGGCTGATGGCTGATGCGGATGGGGCTTCATTTGGGGGAGAGGGAATATTCTGGAAGTTGAACACTTTTTTTTTTTTTTTTTTTAATTTTTTTTTTTCAACGTTTATTTATTTCTGGGACAGAGAGAGACAGAGCATGAACGGGGAAGGGGCAGAGAGAGAGGGAGACACAGAATCGGAAACAGGCTCCAGGCTCTGAGCCATCAGCCCAGAGCCCGACGCGGGGCTCGAACTCCCAGACCGTGAGATCGTGACCTGGCTGAAGTCGGACGCTTAACCGACTGCGCCACCCAGGCGCCCCTGGAAGTTGAACACTTTAAAGCAGTGAATTTTATATGAGGATTACATCTCCTCAAGCCAAACACTTCCTATATATATATGTATATATATATATATAAAGTGTATATATTTTACACCTCTGTGCCCCTTCCTGTATACATTTTAGGCCTCATTTTTTAAATGTTAAATAAATTTATCAGGATTTGGCCCATATTGTGGCACAAATAAAAGGATGGCACGAGTTGAGATCTGTAAATCACTTCTACCTTGCCAGGCACACGGCGGGCAGCCGGGGATACGTGGCTGATCGAAAATGATTCCCTCCTGGCAAGGTCAGGCCCCCGCACTTGAGGACAGAGCGTCTCTTACAGGTTGGCATAGGGGGCGTCGCGGTGACCTTGTAGCTACAAATTCCCATCAGAGAGCGCCCCCACCAGGCGCCTGGCTGGCTCAGTCGGTTAAGCATCCAACTCTTGGTTTCGGCCCAGGTCCCGATCTCACGGTTTGTGACATCGAGCTCCAAGTCAGGCTGCACGATGGCACAGTGGCACCTGCTTGGGATTCTCTCTCTCCTTCTCTCTGCCCCTCCCCCAGTCGTTCTCTCTCTCTCTCTCTCTCTCTCTCTCAAAATAAATAAATAAACGTAAAAAAAATTTTTTTTAAGTTAAAAAATAAAATAAAAGCGTGCAAAACCCCACTCGGTGGTTTATGTTTTTGGCAGAACGTTAGGAAGTGGGGGCCCGGGGGCTGCTCCAGGCACGTGGCTGGCTGCCTCGTGTCTCTGGTCCCTGCCCCGCCCCCCCCCCCCCCAAGTGCCAGAACATCCTGTTATCATCACAAGCAAAAAGAAAGCCCTCCAAATCTCCAAAAAGGCCCCCAAGAGGCATCTCCTTTGCCGGAAGGCAGAGACACCAGAACCCAGTGAACACAAAACAAACAGGGTAATTTCAGAGAGAGAGAGGGGCCAAGGGGGTGGTGACAGCCAGGGACAGCAGGTGACCTTGGCCAGGGTAGTCAGGAAAGCCTCTCTAGAGGTGGAGCTGCTGGAACTGGGACCTGGAAGGACAAGGTCTGGGGGAAAGGTGAGCCAGGCAGAGGACATAGCTAGTGCAAAGGCCCTGGGGCAGGACTGTGCCTGGTGTGTTAGGGGAGCAGCGAGGAGAGTGAAGGCCACCGTCCAGGTCCTCCCACAGCCCCGACCCCTCCCCACTGGGACTCCACACAGGCCCCATGCCCTTGGGGGCAGCTTTCCTATCTATGAAATGGGTGTCCAGGTACAGAGTCCTTGGCTCTGTTGCCTCCTGCCCTGCCCCAGCACTCTAGAGCCCAGTCCTCCTCTGCCAACCCCACTTTGTCTTTTGGACTCCAAGCTTTGCCCTCGTCCCCAGTATGGACACTCCCAACGCCCTGCACATTGGCCACCGACGCTGACCTTGAACGTGCAGACGCAAAGGTCGGAGGCAGGACCGTACCTGAGCCTCCCTGGGCAGGGGCAGGGCACACACCCGTCCCCCCAGTGGCCCCTGTTCTGTCTGATCCCCTTGGTTCCCAAACTCAGGAGCCGGGCCAACCTCCCCCTCGCTCGGGCCACGACCCCGTCCACCAGTCTCCCCGGGGCTCAGTCGGTTCCAGCCTCGCCCATGCCCTCGCCGCCCCTGCGTGTGCGGCGCCTCCGGGGTTGGGGGTAGGGGGCCTTCTCAGCCTCGAGAACCCCCCGCTCCGAGAGGCTCTCCCTGACGTGCCAAACCATTCACCCCTGGTCTCCCCCGTCCAACCTGGGCTCGCTACAACCCACCCACACATGCCCAGGGCACAGTCCCACTGCGGGGGGCCCCTCAGCCCCCACACGTTTCTGGTTCGACACCCTGGGCGGGGGGACGACAGGGATGTGGAGGTGGGGGGGCGGGGGACAGGGATGCCCCAGGGCAGGAGATCCAACTTTCCGGCGTCCTCACTGCCCCACAGGTGCCCCGCGAAGGCGACATCCCATTCGCCCCGCGCTGAAAACTTCGTACCCGTTACCAGCTTTCCAGAAGAAACAAACGTGCCCCCGTATGTTTCTCCCCACATGAAGGACGTGCGTCCCACGATTTGCAAACACAGTAAACTATACCGGCTCTGCGGAGCCGATCGAGTCTCACCAAACGCTCCCGATGGGTTTTGCCAAACTGGTTTCGGTAGCGAAACCAGGGGCGTGCTTGGCAAACACGTGCGGGGCCGGCACGGGTGGCCTCTGACCTGTGCCTGCACACGAACGAGCCAGACGAGCGTGAAACAAGCCAGAGAACGAGGACTCCGCGCATCCATCAGCAGGGAGAGCAAGTTCCGGGCCGAATCCGACTGGTCATTTTCCAACAGGGGGAGGAGACTGCCTCCTCAGGGCTTTGGTGCTACCCACAAGGACACAGCCGCAGATGTGACACTTTCTTAAGTTTAATTTTCCTCATCGACAGTTTGTTCGGCGCCTCTTTCTTGAGTCAGACCGGGAGGTGGCAAACTAAGGCCCACCGTCTGTTTTTATCAATAAAGTTTTATTGGCACACGGCCACAGTCACGGGCTCCCCTGCTCCCTATGGCTGTCTTCACGCTCTAACGGCAGCCGCGAATACATGGGACGCGACCCAACGGCGTAAGAAGCCGACAATACTTACTACTGGGCCCTTCGTGGAAAAAGTTGGCCAACCCCGGGTCTAGACGACCAACAGAACAATAAATCCCACCCCGATCTGTGGTGGTTGCCAATTTCCATGGTGTAAATTTCCCCACCGTGGCCAATTTCAAGCTTCGGACGCGACGTGAGCGGACGTGGGGGCTCACCGTCTCCCCCAAACACATACGGCAGATAAACGTGGCTTCAAGAGCGCAGATTATAGTAAGAGGCGGAAGAATAATTAGAAAGTTACAATTTATGACTATTTATGACTTTGCTTTTTGTAAGTTTTATCAACATACGATTCACATACCATATAATCCGCCCTTTAGTTTTTGAGGTCTATTTATTTTTTTTTAGTAATCTCTACGCCCAACGTGGGGCTCAGACTCACGACCCCAAGATCAAGAGTCACGCACTCTGCGGACTGAACCAGCCAGGGGCCCCAAACTTCGCCCTCTTAAAGTGTACGACCGAGGGGCACCTGGGTGGTTCAGTAAGGGAAGCTACCACCTCCTGATTTCGGCTCAGGTGGCGATCTCACAGTTCGTGGGATCGAGCCCCACGTCGGGCTCTGCAATGACAGTGTGGAGCCTGCTTGGGATTCTCTGTCTCTCCCTCTCTCTGCCCCTCCCCTGCTTGTTTTCTTTTTCATTTTTTTTAAATTTATTTTTGAGAGAGAGAGAGAGAGAGCCAGCGGGAGAGGGGCAGAGAGGGAGACACAGCATCCGAAACAGGCTCCAGGCTCCGAGCTGTCAGTACAGAGCCCGACGTGGGGCTTGAACCCATGAACCGTGAGATCGTGACCTGAGCCGAAGTCGGACGCTCAACCGACTGAGCCACCCAGACGCCTCCCCGCCTCACCCCCTGCTTGTTTTCTCTCTCTCTCAAAATAAATAAATTAACTTAAAAAAAAAATAAAGTGTAAAACTCAGCGGCTTTGATACCTTCATAGAGTTGTGGAACCATCACCACTAATTCCAGAACATTCCATCACCCTAAAAAGAAGCCCCATCCCCATCAGCAGCCACCCCCTCCCCCCATCCCTGGCCCCTACGAAACCCCTTCCTGTCCGTGGAGGAGCCTGTTCTGGACGTTTCACACACGCGGACTCACGCCCCGCGTGGCCTCTCGTGTCTGCTTCCCTCCCTGAGTGTCGTGTGTTCGGAGCCCGTCCGCGGGGCGGCGGGGGTGGGCGCCTCGCTCCTTTTTATGGCCAAATAATATTCTACACCTCCGTTAGAATAAACATTATTAAAACATAATGTATTGAACTGTAGGGTCAGTCTGTCGCTTTTCATAATGGCTGTGTTTAACAACCCGACCGTGAAATTCCTGACCGGGTGGCAAGTGACTCCCGCGGGCTGGGACGAGCCAGCTGCCGCCAGCCCCTGGTCCACGGGCACCCTGTCCCCACCACATGAATTCTTTATGTCCCACACAAAGGGTGTCAATAATTGATGAGCCAGCTCAGCAGGGCCAGGCCGCCACTCCACCCCGCGTCTCCGAGCCCCAGCTGCGGTGGCCCACGGTGGCCTCGGGGGCCCCAGGCCTCTGTCCACAGCAGCAAATGCCCCCGCCGTCCCTGTTCCCGCACGATACCCACTGCCAACACGAGGGCACCCAGTGCGTCGGGCTCTGACCAACCGTCGCTCGGACCTCACACTCTGTGCCCGTTTTAAGTAAGGCAAGAGGAAGAAAGGAATCTCTGGTCTGAGGGGCCTGGGGCACCCACGGTTTTCAAAGCGGGTTCTCCAGAGCCCTCGAGTGGCCTCCCCAAGGACGGGCGGGGTTTGGCCACCTGCTGGCGGCAGCGGGAGCCCGATTTCCGCTGAAGCAGAGCTTGGGGGCCAAGCAAGAGTGTCGGGAGACCACGGCCCACCCTCTGCAGGAAAGGCCAGGCCGGGCTGGGGCTCGGGCCAAGCAGGTGTTTAGCAGCAAGTGGAGGAGGCTTCAGGGTCCTGTGGCAGGAATGTGGACGCAGCCCCGCCTCCCCTCTTCACAGCCCGAGCTGGGCCCCTGGGCCCAGGGCCCCCCCTCCCCAGGATCCTGCTCTCACAACTCCCCATCAGGCCTCCCTGCAGCAGCCACCGGGGGGCGCCCGTGAGCACCTGAGTCAGGACCCAGTCCTCTGCCAGGGTAAAAGTCCAAGTTCTCCCCTTTGCCCACGAAACCGTTCAGGACCTGCCTCCAACTCCATCCCCTCGCTGCCCTCCCCTCCTCCCTCCTCCCCTCACTCACTGTGCTCCTGGGCCTCCTCACTATTCCTCCAAAACTCCAGGCCTGGCCCTGCCCCAGGGCCTTTGCATGGGTTGCGTCCTCTGACTGGAATGCCCTTCCCACCAGGCCTCCACGTGACTGTTTCTTTCTTGCCGTTCAGGCCTCAGCTCACATGTCGCCTCGTCAGGAGTCCCTCCTGCATCCCCCACCTAAACTGACTTCCACATCCCGCCCGCCTGTCTCTCTATCATCTTCATGCAGTTACAATGAAGCATGAGGATATTTCTGGATGGATGAACACCCATATCCCCCGAGTCCGATCTGAGAGCCAAGCGAGGGAGGGCCCCGGCTCGGCCTTGGTCGGTGCTGAGTCCTCGGCGCCCTGCACCAGGCTGTGGCTCACTGCAGGTGTTCAGAACCTGTCGAATGAATAAATGACCTCCCGGCACCAGGGAGGGATAAAGTCCAAGAGCTCATACGAGGTCCTCACTGTCCAGCCAGGGAAACTAAGGCCCACAGAGAGAGACAGAGGCAGCCCAAGGTCCCATAGCAGTATAGCACGAGCCCCTCTAGAGGGGGGCTCCCCCAGGTAAATGCTCCCCCAATTCCACTACCCCACTGGATAGCAGTGGAAATCGAGGCCTGGAGAATGGGGCCTTAGGAGATCCCAAGGGCTCAGCCAGAGGAGCTCTGGATCCCAGGGAGATCCCCCCAGGCGGGGGATCCCAGGGAGTTATCTCGTGGTGGGGGGCCCAGGGGAGGTGCCCCGGTACCTGGTCCTGGCCTGTCCATCTCTAGGACCCCACCTCTAAGTCTCTAACCCCTGGGGCTGCACCCAGACAACCTCCAGTCATTATTCAGCATCTGCCTCTGGGCGGGGACCTTTCCGCCACCGCAGCTGGAGCTGTGTCCTCAGGCACCCCCTCCTGGCCCCATGGGACCGACAGGGGCACTGAAGCCTCTGAAACCCCACCACATGGGATCACCAAGCAACGGAAGGCCCCTCTCCTCCCCAGGCTTGAGATGAGGAAACAGGTTCAGAGGGGCGTCTGACCTGCCCAAGGCCACACAGCCAGAGGGGACGTCACGGGGCCTCCAATCTGCACCTGTCTGACTCATCTATTGGCTTAAGGACCTCCCGCTTTCATCAGAGCAGGGTTCAAGCACCCCCCCGCCGCGAGCACTCCCCCCCCCCCACCTCAGGGGCCTGGGCACTCACCCACCACCAGCATCCCAGACCACCAGGCCCGTCGAGTGGGAAAAGCACAGCCCAGGTGTTTGTGTGGCTGGGGCTTTGTTCCGGTTTCCATAGGTACAGCGTCCCTGGGCCGGCCCCTCCAGGCTCCTCCCAGCTGCCCAGCCCTGGTCTGGCAGTCCCCTGGCCCAGCCCATCTAGGCAACTTGTTATGTTTTAAAATTGGTGCCCGCGGACCCGGCATAGCCGTGAAGGAACAGCCCGGGCAGAGACCCCGGGGCAGGACCCCCTCTGGCGTGTTGGAGGAACGTGGAGGTTGGTAAGCCTGGAGCAGAGCGAATGAGTGAAGGGGAGAGAGGGAGGGCCAGGAGGAGACACATTCCTGCATTTCATCCTGGAAGCAGCCCTCTCCCCCAGGGAACTGTGGTCCTTCCCACTTTACAGACAGGAAACTGAGGCTCAGAGAATCCAATCACTGGTTTCTGATACCAAGGTGAGTGGCAGATCGAGAACCTATCCCTCTGATTCCAAGGTCTAGACCCTACGACCACTAGGCTGAACTGCCCTCACCCCACTGTGCTCCCCCTCCCGGGCATTCAGCTCCCCAAACTGGGCTCAGGTATGCTCAGGAAGCAACCTCGGAGGCCTGTTTACAGCTGCGACTGTCCCTCCTCCAGGAGAACGCCCCCAGGATAGAGGAGGCGGTGATGCGTGCGGATATGGGTCAGGTCACCCGCCAATTACCTTGGCAGCTACAGTCCCAATTCACAGCTGACAAAACTGAGGCCAAAGCTTCAGGGCACTGAGGAGCTCCCAGGTGGCCAGTCTGGGTGGGCCTGGCCATGACTCTTCCAGCTGCCTGGACCAGTCAGAAGCCACACGCATGCCCATCGTCACACCTGTGGCCAGGCTGTCCACCACTGGAATGCCCTCCCGACTCTGGAATCTGGCCCTAGCGCCTGGCACCCTGCACTGTGAAAGGGGCAGAGTCCATCAGAGTCCCCATGCGGGTGAGGGGACGCTGGACTCAGAGCACAGCCCCACGGTAGGGAGGGCAGTTCACCCAGTCTGCCTCCCCCTACCCCACGCAGTCAGAGTGACAGGGACACCGAAGGAAAGGAAGAAACAGAGGCAGGAATACAGACAGGAGGAGCAGGGGCATGGGGGCGACACAGACAGGGCGTCCAGACGGCCCCCGAGGTGCGGAGCGCCGCGGCATCGCTCGCTCACCTACTCTCCGGGTCCTGTCCGTCGGTCCGACCGTCGAGGCTCCGTAAGGCCGCTCCCGAGGGGCCGTTGCGGCGGCCGCGGGACTCGCGCGGGAGGACTGAGAAGGGACTGGACGGGCGGGGCGGGGCGGGAAGCTCGGCCCCGCCCCCATCGCCCCGCCCCCATCGCCCCGCCCCGCGGCTCCGCCCCGCTCCGGCCCCGCCCGCGCGGAAAGGCCCGAAGAGGGGCCGGCGGCGGGGGCGGGCGGAGGACGTAGGCTCAGCCAATGGCAGAGCCGGCGACGTACGAAGAGGCCAATGGGAGAAAGTCGCCGGGAGGGGCGGGGTCTGGGGCGGGGCCAAGCAGCTGCGGGGAGGTTCCTCCGGAATCGTGAAATGGGCCGGATGCGGCGTGGGGCGGGGGCGAATGAGGCAAAGAAAGGAGAGGAAGGAGATCCTGAGTCGAAAACAGCGAGAGACCCGGTGGGGAGGGGGCGGGGAGACAGAGACTGAGAGAAGCAAAAAGAAAAACAGGCCAACTCTGGCTCCGGGCAAGCCCCTTACTCCTTTGAGACTCCCTTTACCCACCTGGGTAATTGGAAATTTGGGCCGAAGCACGTTTCTTAGAGTACGTCCCTGAGGAACCCTTTCTATCAGAATCACCTGGGAGCCCCTTTAAAAAATGTAGATTCCTGTAGCCCCAGATGGGCTGAATCTGACCCAAGGTTGGACATAAATCTTCCCGGGCTCAAGTAAATTCTCAGGTGAGGTTTGGGGCAGTGGCTGGGTGGACGGAGCCTGGAAACCCCACCAGGGACTCCCAGATCCAGCCTCGATTTCCATGGGAATGAGCCGGCAGAGCACACTGGAGCCTCGTGGCCGCCAGCGGGTAAGGTGGCTGGGCCAGCGGCCCCCCCCCCCCCCCCCCCGCCCCCAGGAGGATGCAGCTGTGAGTCCTGGGAACTGGGCCCAGGAGCGGCTCCCAGCTCCCCTGCTGCTCGGTTTCCTCCCCGCATCCCGGCTCTGGGTCCCAGTTCCAGCGAGGGCCAGGGGTGGTCAGGGGAGGCCAGACAGCACATGTCTGTGAAGTGCCTGCCGTGTCCACTGGGACACACACAGCCCCGGCACAGATTTTTGCTCATGAGGCAAAAATAAATGAAATGTCCCCTTATCCCATTTTGGACAGGGAAAACTGAGGCCCAGAGAGGGGCAGTGACTTGCCTGAGGGCACACAGACGCAGGTGGCTAGCCCATTCAAACCTAAGAATGCTGGTCCCACCTCTTGCCCTCAGCCGGGTCCTGCCCTCTCCCTATCCAGTGCTTATCCTCGGCACCGTTGACATTCAGGTCCTGTATTCCTGCTGCGGGGGGGTGGGGAGACGTCCTGGGCACTGTGGGGGCTGAGCAGCATCCCTGGCCCCCACCCACTGGCCACCAGGAGCCCCCTATCCCCCCTCCAGGTCCCGACAATTAAAAATGCCACCAGCCGTTACCAAGTGTCCCCTAGGGGGCAGAATCACCCCAGCTGAGACCCACTGTTAGAGCTCCATTTCTTGGAGCCTGGGCCCCAAACTGTGAACACCCCTTCTTTCGAGCAGGGTGGCTAATGAGGCCGCAGAGGCCGAGCGAACTGTTCTTAGCGTCTCATCAAACGACAGCAAATCGTTCCCGTGAGTCCAGGGTGGGGCATGGGTGGAGTGTGGCCAAGGTGGGCGCGCACCCAGCTCTTTCGTGGTCTGCCCTTACGTGTTGACCTCTCAGAGCCCTGGTTTTCCGAATCTGTGACGTGGGGGTAAGAAGGGCTACGGGTTCTCAAATGAGGACAAAGGAAAAGTGCCCACACAGATGTGCAGAAATCAGTTCGTCCGCGCGTTGTGGGTGAGAATGCGAAAAAGGTGCAGGCAGACGCAGCGGAACAGTCTGGTGGGTCCTCAGAAAGCGAAATGACCATATGATCCAGGAGATCCCCTCCTAGGTGTCTCTCTGAAGGCAGGGGCTCGAACAGATGATCACACGAATGTGCGTAACAGCGGTATTCACAAGAGCCAAAAGGTGGAAGCAACCCAAATGTCCGTCAGCGGATGGACAGGTAAACAAAACAGGGGCCAAACATACCCTGGAATACTATTCAGCCACAGAAGGAAGGAAGTTCTGACTCATGCCGCAACACGGATAAACCTCGAAAACATAAGTTTACGATGCCAGGCATAGGACAAGTATTGTATGATTCCAATTTCCTTTTTTTTTTTTAACTTAAAAAAAATTTTTTTTTAATTTTTTCAATATTTATTTATTTTTGAGAGAAACAGAGCGTGAGCAGGGGAGGGGCAGAGAGAGAGGGAGACACAGAATCCAGAGCAGGCTCCAGGCTCTGAGCCATCAGTACAGAGCCCATCGCAGGACTGGAACCCACGAACTGTGAGATCATGATCTGAGCCGAAGTCGGAGGCTTGACTGATTGAACCGCCCAGGCGCCCCCTTATTCCACTTTCTTGAGGGACCCAGAGTAGGCGAATCCATAGAGATGAAAAGTAGGGCAGAGGTGACCAGGAGGCTGGGGAGAAGAGAATGGTTAGTGTTTAATGCACACAGAATGTGTTGGGGACGATGGAGAATGTCTGAAGATAGATGGTGAGGTGGTCGAGACAACAGTGTTTGTGGGCTTAATGCCCTGAGTTAGACACGTAAAAATGGTTATAAGCATACACTTTATATTGTATATTTACCGCAATTTTAGAAAACGAATAATGTAATATACCGAAACCACTGACTTGGATGTTTTAAATGGGTGACTTTTATGGTGTACGAATTACATATTTTTTTTTTATTTTTTTTTCAACGTTTATTTATTTTTGGGACAGAGAGAGACAGAGCATGAACGGGGGAGGGGCAGAGAGAGAGGGAGACACAGAATCGGAAACAGGCTCCAGGCTCTGAGCCATCAGCCCAGAGCCTGACGCGGGGCTCGAACTCACGGACCGCAAGATCGTGACCTGGCTGAAGTCGGACGCCCAACCGACTGCGCCACCCAGGCGCCCCACATATTTTTTTTTTTAATAAAGCTGTTTTTTAAGTGCCCAGCAGCATACCTGGTAAGAATAACATCAGAGCAAGGGTTTTTTTTTTTTTTTTTTTAATTTTTTTAAATGTTAAAATTTAAATAAATGTTATTTATTTTCAAGAGAGAGAGAGAGTGTGTGTGTGAGTGGAGGAGGGGCAGAGAGAGAGGCGGGGCTGGGGGCGGTTGGGGACACAGAATCCGAAGCAGGCTCCAGGCTCTGAGCTGTCAGCACAGAGCCCCACACCGGGCTCCAACTCACAAGCCGTGAGATCATGACCTGAGCCAGGGTCAGACATTTAACCGACTGAGCCACTCGGGTGCCCCTCAGGGCTAGTTTTTATCCAGTACCTATTACGTGGCAGTCGGGGGTCGGCTTAAAGTTAATCACTGTACGTAGATTAATTCACCAAAACTTCAAAGCAACTCTGCGTTGGGATACAAACGTCCCATTTCACCGATGATGACGTCGAGGCTCAGAGGAAGCAAGTGACCGTCCCAGGTGGTGACAGAAGTAGGCTCAGAACCTGGGACAGTACGGATTGTGTGTCATGTGCACAGATCCTCTGGGTGGCCCCAACATCCTTGAGGTCTCCCCAGCTGGGCGGGGGTGGGGAGTGGGGGGCTACACCCAGCAAAAGACCAGGGGCTCTCTCTGGGGTCAGGGACTCAACTCGGAATGGAGGCTCGGCCCGGGATAAAGGGCTATAGCCACGGCTGTGGCTCTGCCGGGATCGGGGGACACTCAGCGGGTGTCGCAGCTCAGCCCAGAGCTCCGGGCTCCACCGGGAATGCGGGCTCAGCGGGGACAGGGGCTCTGTCCCACGTGGCTGGGTCCTAGCTGCGCGGATTCCGGCCGCGCCCGACAGGGGGCGTGTTCGGCGCGCAGCCCGGGCCGCGGTGCCTTCCCTTTGCCCGGAATAGGCGGCCGGGGCGCGAGCGGTGTGCGTGCCGCGGCGGGGTTCCCACGGCCAAGTCACCCTAGACGACGCGTCCAGTGTCACCTGCACCCCAAGACCAGGCCTCACACCCCGCTGGGCTGTGTGACCCACTTCTCTGGGCCCCTGGCTTGCGCCTACGCGAAGGGAGCACGATGATGGGGCGTTGCGGGAGGCGTGGGGGAGGTCGGTGCTCCCAGAAGCTCCCTGAGCCCCTCCGCGCCCTCCTGGCGGCTTCCCCCGTCGCCCCGGGCGCTTTTTATACCGGACTCGGGGGCCAGAGCACCCCAACCCCCCGCCCCAAGCCCAGGCGTAACTCCCACGGGCCGCGATCCCTCAGTGCTCCCAGCCCGTCTGCCTGCCCCCTCCCAAGACCCCTCCCAAGGCCGCTTAGGACGGGAGGACGGCGGGCAGGCCCAGAGGCGCCCGGGAGGAGGGAGCCAGCCTTGCTGCCGCCCCCACCGCGGCCCAGCCCGGGGGGTAGCCTCATGGACCTTTCCCGAGAGCAGTCAGCAGGGAGGTGAGGGGCTGCCTTCACTCCGGGTCACGGCCGTAGCCTCGGGTCAGGGTCACGGGGCCCGGGCAGCTCTCTGCTCCCGCCGACGGGAAGGCGGAGGAAGGTGGGGCGGGACGGTCCCCAAGCAATTTCAGTTCCCAGCCTCCGCCGTCCCCACCGCCTGCGCCTCTCGGGCTGCAGCAGCCGGGCGCCGGGGCCCCAGCCGAGGAGGTGTTTACAAGGGACAGCCGCGCAGACGACGGCCGCCTGCGTGTGGGAGGCGGGCGTGCGCTGAGCCCAACCGCGGGTGTGGATGTGGGTGCGTGCGGTTCAGGTGGGGCTGGGCCCGACCTGCGGCTGCTTCTGCGGGTCGCGAGCCCCCCGTCATTCCTCGGCACGCACGAGAGGCCCGGCGGCAGCGACAGGGCTGTGATGGGGAACACACGGGCAGCTGTGGGAGCCCGGACCGGTCGCCTGACCCCAACTGGCGATCCGGGGAGGCTTCCGGGAGGAGGTGACTAGTGAGCTGAGCCTTTAAGCAAGGGCGGGAGTCAGCCATGGAAGAGGCAGGAAGGAGGGCCCCTTTTATTCTTGGCTTGCTGACCGTGGGCAAATCATAGGTCCTCTCTGAACCTCTGTTTCCTCATCTGTGAATCAGACCCATGATATCCATCTTTGGGGGGCAGTTGTAAAGACTGGCAGAGAGGATTCGGGAAGGTGCTTACCCCGCTGCGAGGGCCCAGCCTGAGGACCCGCTCTTACTATTTGAGGCAGGTCTTTCCCTCCGGCCCGGAGCTCCCAGGCTAAGAGAAGAAGGCATACAGACATTGTGGAATGTCTGAGCAAGGGTACAGAGGTTGGGACGTTCTGGAAGCTGACAGGAAACAGTGTGTCCTGATCAGACCACAGGGACCCTCGGGACATCAAAGGCTGGGTATAAAATTCCAGACTTCACCCTGAGGGCAATGGGGAGCCATGGAGGGTGTTAGAGCCCGAGAGAGATTGGGGTATCGGGAAACTCCTCTAGTAGCCAGAGTGGGGTAGACAGCAGTGGGCAAGACTGGAGCCGGTAGCCAGGGCGGAGGTGTAGGGAAGGAGAAGGGGGTGCCCTGTGACACCCCGCCCCAATCATACCCCACAGGGTGGAGGAGGAGCCGTTGGGGTCCTGAGAAGAGGAGACTGCAGGCCCAGCCGGCGTGTGCGGGGACCTGGCTGGGCTGCCTTTCCCTGGGGACGTAGCTGGGGGCAGAGGCGACTGGAGGGAGTCATTGGCAAGATGGGAAAACCAGCTGTTGGGGAGAGGGCAAGGGCCAAGAAAGGTCAAGGTCAGAGTTGGGGGCACAGTGGGTGCTGAGCCAGATTTGGTTGTGACTTCCCCACCTCCTTCCTCACCCCAGGCTCCCGGGATCCCACAGCCCTGTCTCTCCGGGCGGGTCCCCTCAGCTCACCTGTTCCCTACAGGGCTGGATGGCCCTCCCACGCCGACTTCGGCTCGGGTCGTGGTCTCACGGTTCGTGGGTTCGAGTCCCCTGAGGGTATGTCGGGTTCTGGTGGGCGTGCCCCCATGTCTGCGCTGTGCCTCCAAGCTGGCTCTCGCGCATGGCTCTTGGTTGGGGGCCTCAGCTCTTTACCACGTGGTCTGCCTGGGTGGCCTTGCACCATGGCGGCCGGCCTTCCCCAGAAAGGGCGATGAGCCAGGGGAGGCCGGCGCTGCGACTCCATTTGGCATCACAGGAGAGGCGCCCTCAAACTGGGGAAGCATCGGGCCGGGATCGGCCGAGGGCCAGTCTGAGAGGCGGGTGCTCTCGGCCCAGAGGCCAATGGGGGACGGCAGAGCCGGGTCACGGGTGGAGAGTGAGTTCCCAGGCTCTTTGATCAAGCTGTGCCTGAAATCCTCAGGCTTCCCGGCTTCTGGAATCCGCGGATCCAGCAAGGCCATCTCCTTCGTTGCGCTTCTGTCAGCACAGAGCCCGACGCGGGGCTCCGACTGGTGAACCATGAGATCACGACCTGAGCCGAAGTCGGACGCTTAATCGACTGAGCCCCCCCCGGGCGCCCCCAGCGGTCACCTTAGAAGGCAGGTCCCCCTTGATCTACCGCCCCTCCCCGCAAGCCGAATCAGGGCCTCCCCTGGGGTCCCCGGGGCCCCAGGTGCCCTTCGCCAAATCCACGATCACCCAGCGTCCCAGCAACCCGGTGATACGTCCATCTCTCTGCTCCGGCCTGAGTAGGCCTCGCTCCGGGCGGGTCCCTCCCTGGGGCTTCCCGATATTTGTTGAGCGCCTTAAGGAGGCTTTTTTCTCCACTTGGCGGCTGAGGAAACGGAGCCCAGAAAAGACTCGTCCAGGGTCACCAAGCAAGCGAGAGTCTGAGCCAGGATTCAGCCCCACAGCGGCCTGACTTCCCGTCTGGCTCGGCGCTTTCCTTCACCCTTTGGGCCCCGCTGCTGTCCTGTCTTTCCCTCTCATGGCCAGCCTCTCTGGGTTCCTCACTCTTTCCCTGAGATCCTCCCTCCCCTCCCCGACCGCTGCCTCCAGAACCCCAAAGGGCCAAGGCAATCTAGGAGGGCTTCCTGGAGGAGGGAGCTCCCGGGCAGCGAGGCGTCCCGAGGATTGCGCGCCTGCGACGTGCGATACTCCCAACGGTTGGCTCATCCTCGCCGCTCCCCGAGGCACAGGGCACAGGCGGGAAGTCTATTTCTACAGCCGTCCTCACACCCGCCCCTCTGACTTGGTGACTTCATCGGGGCCAGAGCCGGGGTGGGGGGTGGGGGGGGGGCGGCTGACCTCATCCTCCCACCTCGGGGAAGATGTGTGAGCAGAACCCGGACACCAGGAAACACTAACTCAGCAGCCCCACGCTCGGCCAGAATCTAGGGCAACAAGCACTTTCTGAGCCTTGTCTCAGAGTTCCTGCCGTGGCGCCTGGGGGAAAGGCCTGGTGAAGGCCCTTCTTTACTAGACAGGAAAACGGAGCCCAGAGAGGGAATTGGCTTGCCTGGGGACACACAGCGAGGGGGAGACAGAGCTGAGGCTGGTCTCGCCTCAGCCACTGCCCTCCCTCTCGCTGCATTCTCCCGGAGGCCACCAGAAGAAGCCTGTGAGGACCCGGGTCGGGTCACAGCCTCCCGTGACCCTGGGCCTCCAGAGTTCCCACCCCTCTGGGGGCAAAAGCCCAAGTCCTCCCTATAGCCCCCAAGGCTCTGCCCCATCCCCTCCCCGCCCTCCCTCTCTGCCCCCTGTTCACTCTGCTCCAGCCACTTGGGTCTCCCCCCTGTTCATCGTGCCAGGCAGGTCCCGCCCCAGGGCCTTTGCATGAGCTTCCCCTTTCCTGGGCGTCTGTTTCCCCATGCGTAAAACGGACGGGTCACATCTCCCGGAACTGTGCCAATGGTTTCTACCATGTTACATCCTCCCTAAGTCCGTGATCGTTTAATTAACGTTGTCCTTGAAGCCCGGCCCACATTTGGAACACCAATAAAGGTACTGGGATTTGTTTTTTTTAATTTTTTAATGTTTATTTATTTCTGAGAGAGAGAGAGCGACAGACAGGGCATGAGTGCGGGAGGGGCAGAGAGAGAGGGGGAGACACGGAATCTGAAGCAGGCTCCAGGCTCTGAGCTGTCAGCACAGAGCCCGACGCAAGGCTTGAACCCATGAACCATGAGATCATGACCTGAGCCGAAGTCAGACGTGTAACCAACTGAGCAGCCCAGGGGCCCCAAGGTATTGGTTTTTTCAAAGTCTTTTTCCTTGAATCGCAAAGAAAAATTAGCCTCCTCCTCGTGGCTGGGAGGTGACTGAAGGATGTCATCTGAATCTCACTGGTTATGGCAGCCTTCCGAACCGCTGGTCCCCTGGCAGGTGACAGAGTCGCGGGTGGAAGAGATGTCACAGACCCCCCGGGACCCGACTGGGACTCGAGAAAACCGGAAATAGCATTGAACTGAGCCTTCGCAACTGGATTTTAAGGTTGTTCCGTACCCTGCTGAGTACCCCCCAGAGTCACGCTATGGGTGACAAGGGACGTGGGGCGCTTTGGGCAAGTCTGGCCACAAGATTCGGGGGCCGGGGGCCGAGACGTCACCCTCTCAGGCAGGCCCTTCCGGACAGCCAGCGTTACTCTGCTTCCTCGGTCGTGTTTCCTGTCTCTCCCTAGAATTCATGTCCGGGTGACTGCCTGCCTTGCTCCCTGCTGTGTCTCCAGCACCTAGAACAACTTGGTATACAGTAGGCGCCAAATAAGTGCAGGACGAATGCATGCATCCAGGTCCGCATCTCCTCGTGCCTGGCAGAATGGCGTCCCCAAATGACGTCCCCGTCCCAGTCCCCAGAACCCGTGCCCGTGTCACCTCGTCATGGCAGAAAAGACTTTGCAGGTGGGACTCAGTGAAGAGTCTTGAGATCCTGGACTCTCCGGGGAGCTCACGGGCATCCCGAGGGCTGTTATCAGAGGGAGGCAGGAGCACCGGCGTCTGAGAAGTGACAATGGGGGTGGAGAACCGCTTTCTCGATGTCATTCGAGAAAGACTTGACCGGCGCTTGCTGGCTTTGAAGGTGGAGAAGAAGGTCGTGGGCCAAGGAGCGCAGGAAGCTTCTAGAAGCCGGGAAGAGCAAGGAAACGGGTTCTCCCCTGGAACATCCAGAAGGCGTGGTACCCTGCTGACGCCTCGATGTTAGCTTAGGGGGAGCACAGGACGGAACTATCGGGAAACAAAAGCGTCAGGACCCCGGAGAGCTGCCTCCGAGCCTGATGCCTGCCCGGCAATATCTATGAGACGCCCACCGTGCGCCGACACGGTTCTGGGCGCTGGGGATACAGCGGTGCAGACAATGACAAAATTCCCTGCCTACACGGAGCCGACGCTCCAGTGGGGGAGACACGCAAAAACACAATGTAATAAAGCGCATAATATAACGGCAGGTCATCACTTCTCCGACCAGAGACCTGAAGGAGTAGGGAGCCACGTGGATATTTGTGGAAAGAGCGGGCCAGGCAGAGCAGCAGCACGTGCAAAGGCCCTGAGGCACTCACTCCGGTGAGCTGGGGTGTGGGGGGGGGGCGGGTGGGAGATGGTGGAGGAGAACGGGTGTTCACTGAGTGCACACCGCCAGTGCCCGGGAGATGCCACCTTTAGCCCTCGTCCTTAGGGAAATCCTTTGCCGTACCCAGCGGGATGCGCAGAGGCTGTTCGCGGCAGCACCGTTTGTCACATTAAAACCAGGCATTAACGCAAAAGTCCGTCAAGAGGTGACCAGGTACAGGAAGACGTATTCGTACGATGGAATAGTACACAGCCGCCAAAGGGGAATTAATCAGATCCATACAATCATTTCGGACATTTACTGAGCACCTATGCTCAGTCGGTCAAGCGTCCGACTCTTGATGTCGGCTCGGGTCCTGATCTCACAGTTCACGAGATTAGTCCCCCGTGGAGCCCGCTTGGGATTCTCTCTCTCTCTCTCTCTCTCTCTCTCTCTCTCAAAAACAAATAAAGATATTTTTAATAAAATAAGAGGAAAAAAGCAAGCTGTATTAAGTGTCTACACTATGTGAGTACAGTAATGCATTTTTTTTTAGTAATGCGTGTTTTTAATGCACAAAATAGTCGTATTCACTGTCGGTGGCCGTGACGGTGGCCACGTGAGCTGAGCGTCTCCTTAGTTCTAACGTTTTGTCTGCTTCTTACGAGATGCAAAAAAACCTGCAGCAAATAGGACAGGGGTTAACCCCTCATAGCCGGTCCTGGCGGGAAGGTCCCGGCGTTTGCTAAATTCGTCTTCGCGCTTTTCTCGTTGACTTTTTTTTTTTTTTCAAAATCAAAAATGATTCAAATGCAGGGAGAGAGTCTTGGGGGGTTGAAACAGGTGGGGCAGAGGCGGGGAGGGTGTCTCGGGCAGGAGCCCGGCTTTGGCAAAGTCCTGGCAGGAGCAGGGAGCGCAGCCTTGTGGGAAATGAGGAAGCCTGGAACCTTCGATCGCGTGCTGGCACGTCCCGGTCTTGTGCCCACCCCCCAACTCCAGACCGAGTCCTTCAGACTCTCCCACGTTGTGGGGGATGGGCAGGGCAAGGCAGGAGGTGGCGGTCAGAGTCAACATCTCCCCAGTGGTTGGGAACCAGCGGATACACGGTCTAGTGCAGTAGCCACTCAAAACGTGTGTGCTGAGTGGTGAAGGAATTATTTGGGGAGGGCAGCTGAGAAGGAGAACGAGATACACAGGCTACGTCCGGTTCCCACAATTGTGCTTTATGACTTGCTGTCGTGAGCCACGAGGATGGCGAGGGGACAAAGAAAACGTAACATGACGGCAGGGCGCCCGGGGAGCTCAGTCCGCTAAGCGTCCGACTCTTGGTTTTCGGCTCAGGTCCTGACCTCGCGGCCTGCGGGTTGGAGCCCCGCGTCGGGTCCTGCGCCTACAGTGCGGGGCCTGCTGGGGATTGTCTCTTCCCCACCCCACCCCCGTCCCCCCTCCTTCCCCCCCCTGCTCGCACACTCTCTCAAAGTAAAGAATAAAAAATACACAAATGCAAGAAGATGTAAGACGATGGCATAGAAAGTGAGTGGGGCAGCTTTCTGAGCTGGGGTGGTCAGGGAGGGCTTCCCAGAGAAGGCGACACGGGAGCTGAGACTAATGCGTGGGGCAAGTTGTGCCAGGTGGAGGGGACAGCCGAAGCAAAGCCCCAAGGAGGTGACAAACATAGAAACAGGCGGGTTCCAGAACAGGGCGACCAGGGCTGTGACTGGGGACCCCAGAGATGACCCCCTGGCTCAGACGGAGGGGGGCGGGTCAGCGTCAGGTTTCAGGGAGGAGGCAACTGAGATCCGGGTGTGAATCTTCCCGACTCGGCCCGGTGCCCCCCGGCCGGAAAGCACCCCCCCCCCCAGCCCCGCCGCCCAGCACCCCCCCAGCCAGGAGCCATCCAGAACCCGGACTCACCGCAGCCCAGCCCATCTGGCTCTCCCAGACCACCCTTGGCTCCCACCGCCCTGCGACCCCAGCCCAAACGCCCCCTCTCTGAGCCCCAGCCTGTCCCACCGCTAAGCCCCTGCCTCTGCGGTTCCCTCCGCCTCTCTCCCACCCCTTCCAGAAGCAGCCCCCAAGGAAGAAACTCCGCCTGCCGTCTCCGTCATCTCTGGCTGCGTGAGAAACGACCCCGAACCTGGAGGCCTCGAGGAACACGTATTTCCTGTGGGTCCAGACCCCAGGCAGGGCTTAGCCGGGGGTCCCGCTTCAGGGCCTCACAGGACCACATTCCAGGAGACACCAGGGTGTGGTCTCATCTGGGGGCACGACCAGGGCAGGCTTGGCTGCCGAGTCTGGTCGCGTGCATGTGGGTGGCGTTCGCTTTCCCCGCCAGGTGGCCTTCTCCATCAGGACAGGCGTATGAGAAGAGTCACGGGGGGGGGGGGGTGGACAAGAAGCGGGGTAGAGGGAGGGGGAGGTCCTCTGTCCCCCTCGCTCTCTGCCCCTCCCCTGCTCGTGCTCTCTCTTTCAAAAATAAATAAAACATCAAAAAATCATTTTCAAAATCGTGACAAGGGAGCTTTGAGTCAGAGTTTTTCCCCGTTGCTGTTAAAAAAGAAAAACGTGTATGTATAAACATCCCTCATAATCCAGTTAACAGCCCTGCCTCAGAGCCTTTACACATGCTGTGCCCTTGGCCCAGAATGCTCTCGCTTTGTGTCTCTGCATGGCTCCCTCCTTCACCTCCTCCAGGTCTATGTTCAAGCGTCACCTCCTCAAAGAGGCCCTCCCTGACCACACTGTCTGAAATAAAAATCCTCGCGGGGCGCCTGGGAGGCTCAGTCGGTTGGGCGTCCGGCTTCGGCTCGGGTCACGATCTCGCGGTTCGTGAGTTCGAGCCCCGCGCCGGGCTCTGTGCTGACGGCTCGGAGCCCGGAGCCTGTTTCGGATTCTGTGTCTCCCTCTCTCTGCCCCTTCCCCGCTCATGCTCTGTCTCTGTCTCAAAAATAAATAAAACATTAAAAAAAATTTAGTAAATAAAAATCCCCTTCCCCGACCCCCACCCTCCCTGGTCTTGTCCCCAGCACAGCTCACCTTGTACGTTTATCTTGTTAACCCTCCCTCTCCCCGACCGGAATGTCAACTCCATGAGGGCAGAGACTTCTGTCGGCTTTGTTCACTGTGGTGTTTCTATTACGCAGCATACAGTAGGCGCTTAATGATGGATAGAACCAATGAATTCACATGCACACGCACACACACACGCACATTCTCTGATTACTCTTGCCCCCCCCCCACCCCCCAGCAGAATCCTGAATGTCGACCCCCTTTTCTTAAGTGCCTCCCCACGCCGGTCCCTGGGACATCTGTGGTCTTGACCCTGTCTGTCAGCTCTATGCTCGTTGCTAGGCAACCCAATGCTCAAGGCGTCCCCAGCCCGCCACAATCCACCCTCCTTTCTGGGATAGAAACAGACCAGCCCTTCCCATCTGCCCGCACCCAGCCCCTGCACCCCCAGTTACCCTTCCTGGGAATATCCGCGACCCCCCGCTGGCTTGTTTAATTGCCACCCCTTGAGGTGGCACTCTCGCTGTCCCCAGACAGATGAGGAAGCTGAACTTCTGGGGGTCACACAGTAAGCAGGGACTGAGGCTGTGGGGGGGGGGGTGCGGTTTCGGGCCAGTTGCTGTGTGACCTTGGGGAGGCTCCCTTCCCTCTCTGGTCCCTCCACCTGCACTCTGCCAGAAAAGGAGAGGGTGAGGCCACAGGATACATTTCAATGCCACCTGCCAGCTCTAAGTCGAGTACCTGGGGAGCCGGGGGAACAGATGGAGGGACCTGGAAATAGAGGAAGGGGGGCCCCCCCTCGGTAGAGAAGGGGAAGGTGGAGCTCAGAGATGGGCAACACTGGGGGAGGGTGCCCAGCACATCTGATCTGAGATCCCTGCTACCAAAGACGGAAATAGACTGTCAGGGGAGAGAGGAGAGGCAGAGATGGGAGGTGGAGGTTGGGGGGGGGGCGCGGCACTGAGGAAACAAGGTCACACCCTCCATCCCCCCCCACCCCCGGCCCTGAGACCAGTGATGGAAGGGAATGCGGGCCCACAGCGGGGGCGTGGGGGAGGGGAGCGGGGGGAGGGGGGCAGGGAGGGGCACCAGGAGGAAGAAGTTGAGGGAGGGAGGCAGGTGCCCCACGGGAGGCACAGAGACAAAGGGGAGAGAGAGGCGGACACAGAGAGAGGCGCTCGGGATCAGAGACGAGCACAGATGAGGAGCGCGGCAGAGAGCCTCGCAGAGATCCGGGAGAGCCCTGGTCTTCCTCAGAAACTCAGAATGACATTCAGATCATACGTGATTTGCTGTTCTGTGTTCCTTCAGAAGCTATTTGGGGTGCCCGGGTGGGTGCTTAAGCCCAGGAAGTTCCTCCACAGACCGCTTCCTGGCCCTGGTGGCCAGGCTGGAGGGGAAGGAGACAGGGGCTCCTTGGGGAAGGGCAGTCCAGACAGAGGAAGCGCCCCGTGCAAAGGCCCTGGGGCAGCACCACGTGGCTGGAGCAGAGTGAGGGGGAGAGAGGGAAGGGGGGAGGACAGGGAGTGGATGGGGCGGGTCCTGCCCTGGGGGACTTTACCCCAGGGAGGTGGGAGCCCCTGGAAGGCTGTGGACAAAGGAGGGATAGATCCGACTTAGATTTCAAATTGATCACTCTGAATCCTTTCACATGAGAACAAACACAAAAAGCTCAGGCAAAAATGACAAAACATGAACCGTATTCATTAACTGAGGTGGTCTTTACAGGATATGATTCTCTGGACTTCGTAAAAAAAAAAAAAAAAAAAAAAGATCCTCCAGCCATAAATCAACTCATAAATGAGCCACGACAAGTTGAACCCTGGTTGGTGTCCAACTCCAGCTCCGGCTGGACCCCCTGACTCTGGGACATCCACATCTGACCCTTTCCTGGGCCTGGGGGCCCCCCACTGCTATCCCCTCACCTTGAGCCTCTCTGGCAGGGAGACTGGCTTCTTCCCTGAACTCGTGTACAAGTGCCTCAGCTCTGAAGGCTAATTGTGCATGAAATCCAATCGAATTATCAGACCCCGATGAGCAATTCCCAAGATTATTTAGCTCAGTGAAGTAAATAATGACATTAGCATCCTGCTTCAGCTCCTGAAGCCCCCTCATTTCAGTCCCACACTCCAGTTGCCGCACAATCTCTTGCCTGAGTGGTGGGAACAAAGGAGAGAGAGAGGACTCAAAATCCAGATGTTAGCACAAGAGAGACTTGGGGCGCCGGGGCGGCTCAGTCGGTTGAGCGTCCGACTTCGGCACAGGTCATGATCTCACGGCTCGTGAGTTCGAGCCCGGCGTCGGGCTCTGCGCTGACAGCTCGGAGCCTGGAGCCTGCTTCGGATTCTGTGTCTCCCTCTCTCTCTGCCCCAACCCACTCGCATTCTGTCTCTGTCTCTCTCAAAAATAAATAAACATCAAAAAATTTGTAAATAAAAAAAGAGAGACTCATAATGCTTTCCTGCAGATGGAGAAACTGAGGCCCAGTGCAGGATGCCTCTGAAGTCACACAGAGAGTTAGGACGTCTGGAATCTGTATCTATTTCTTCTGCCATGCCAGCCAACGATGACCCACCCGGACACACCACTCTCCTCTCCATCCCTGGGGGTGCATCGCTGGGACTCAAATACCAGGCAAGAGTGGCATGCAGAGTGGAGGCGGGGTGGGGGGCAGTGTGTATGTCTGATGTGCCTGAATCCTAAGACCTTGTCTTGTCGTCAGATGCAAAGAGACACTGATTACCTTTCTGCGATGATAAGCTAAGTATGCATGTTGGAACATATAAGGATGACTGCCCAGAGGACAGGAATAGAACCAATAATTTCCGAATCACCAGAAGGAATAGAAAAGGAAACAAAGAAAACCCAACAAGTTCAGCAGACAGTTGAAGAGGAGGGAAAAAGGAAACAACAGAAAAGATCACATTGAACAGAAAACACAGTGAAAGAAGGTGATGAACATATATCCAAATATGTCTGTTAATGCAATAAATGTAAATGAACTAAACTCACCACTTGAAAGACACAGACTCTCAGGCTGGATGCATAGAAACAACCCCAAACAAACAAAATCCAACTCTATGTTCTTTTGAAGATGCACACCTAAAACAGAAATGCTACATCATCGGGGCGCCTGGGTGGCTCAGTCGGTTAAGCGTCCGACTTCGGCTCAGGTCATGATCTCACAGTCTGTGAGATCAAGCCCCATGTCGGGCTCTGTGCTGATGGCTCAGAGCCTGGAGCCTGCTTCCGATTCTGTGTCTCCCGCTCTCTCTGACCCTCCCCCATTCATGCTCTGTCTCTCTCTGTCTCAAAAATAAATAAACATTAAAAAAAAAAAAAGAAATGCTACATCATCAATAAGGAAATTGCAGAGAAAACAAGAGAAGGACGGGAACCCATAGACTAAAAGAGGCTTAAAGACAAATCAGTCAATGATGTGTGTGGATCTTATCTGGGTCCTGCTTTAAACGGTAAGAAAAAAACTATAACATTTCTTACATAATTGGAAATTTAAAGACTGATGAGATATTCGATGATATTATGGAAGTGTTGTTAAATGTTTAGCCATGACTCCTTATCTTTTAGAGAAACACACTGATCTATGCATGGATAAATTATATGCTATCTAGAATTTTCATCAAAATAATATCTAAAGAGGTATTAGTCATGAAACAGGATTAGTCATGCATTGATAAATGTTGACTTGACTATGGGTAGCTGGGGTGTCATTGCAGTGTGTTCTCGTCTTTTATACATGTTTATGATTTTCCATAGTAAAATATTTTTAAAAAGCGATGCAGATAAGCTTAAAAGTCAACGGATAGAAAAAGATTTATCAGGTAAATATGAAGCCCCCCAAAAGACCTCAAAATCATAAGCCAGATCCACCCCTGCATGGGCTGAATTGTCAGCACAGAGCCCGACGCGGGGCTTGAACTCACAGACCGCGAGATCATGACCTGCGCTGAAGTCGGACGCTTCACCCACTGAGCCACCCAGGCGCCCCACATGGGTGGATTCTTATCAACATATCCACCATAGTCCCTTCTTCAGTTCTTTTTTTTTTTTTTTTTAATTTTTTTTTTCAACGTTTATTTATTTTTGGGACAGAGAGAGACAGAGCATGAACGGGGGAGGGGCAGAGAGAGAGGGAGACACAGAATCGGAAACAGGCTCCAGGCTCTGAGCCATCAGCCCAGAGCCTGACGCGGGGCTCGAACTCACGGACCGCGAGATCGTGACCTGGCTGAAGTCGGACGCTTAACCGACTGCGCCACCCAGGCGCCCCCCTTCTTCAGTTCTTATAAAGAATCTTTCCTCTGGTTCTCACCCCAGGCCTTTTGCACATGCTGTACCTCTGCCTGGACCGTGCTCTCTCTGCTCCCTACTCTTACTCAGCTTTCAGGTCTCAACTTCAATGGCCCCTGCTCTGAGCAGCCTTCCCTGATCCCCACACTGGGCCAGGTGCCTTGCCTGCCTCCCCAAAATACCTGGGGGGCCCCCATCATGACCCTCATCATCCTAAGTTGTAAACCCCTGGTGTCCGTCCATCATTTGTACAGGACTGTGAGCCCCATGGAGACAGGACCCCCCGAACAGTCTTGGCCACTGCAATGAACCCAGAACCCCCAGCATAGGATCTGGCCCACGTGGGTACTCGGTAACATCTTCTGGGTGAATGAACCTGTGCCCCTCGACCATCCCTCCCTGTCTCTGGGCCTTGGCTTCCCCCCACTGTAAGATGGGTGACACCCTCCCACACAGGCTCTGGGTGAGGTGTTGGAGAGAAGGCAGGGAAAATGCCCAGGCGGTCGCGAACAGTATGGGTAGCGTAAATGTGGCCTGTCAGTTTAGGCCTGGTCAGTTTAGACCAGGTCCTGATCTCTGGCTCTGGCTGAGTTGGGGGGCAGGACCTTGATCCCCAGAGGGTCTCAAGGCTGAGCCCAGGACCTCCGCGGTGGGGAGACCCCACATTAAAGACTATGGCCCCTCGGGGCGGGGCCTCAGCCAGGGGAATGGGAAGGGGGCCAGGACAGGGTCAGGGGTGCCCGAGAGGGGACAAGGGGGCACCTGTACTGGGGGGGTCTCCCACACACCTCTCTTTCTGTCTCTGCCTCTCCTCACCGCCCCCATCACTCCACGTGGGCTTTCTCCCGGCCCACCCCCATCTTGGTGCACGTGGGGAGCCCCCCACCCAAGCACACACACGTCCTGAGTGCCTACAGTATTCCAGGCACAGGGGACGCTGCGGGACCCAAGATGGGCCGAGCTCCTGCCCCCCCGGCGTTGACACCTCCCGGGACGAAACAGACAAAAGTCAAATATGAATCTGTTGCCTCCCCGGCCCTCAGAATGAGACCTTATCCGGAAATAGGCTCTTGGCCGGCGCAATCAGTCCCTACCTCCCGGGAGTGGCGGCTTCGTACCAGAAGGGGGAGGCTGGTGCCACACACCGGGGCTCGGCCGCGTGAAGACAGGGAGACAGGGCCACAGGCCAAGGACCACCCCCCAAGGTTTGCCCCAAAGGTGTGGCTTAAAACAACGCACGTTTCTTATTTTAAAGTTCTGGAGGTCGGAAGTCTGGCATCGGGTCTCGCCAGGGTGACGCCCAGGGGTGGGCAGGACGGATCCTTCTGGAGGCTCCAGGGAAGACCCGTGTCCCAGCCTTTTCCAGATTCTGAAGGCCAGCATTCCTGGGCCCTGCCCTCCCTCCGCCGTCACACTCAGCAACTAGCCTTCCCACATTGTTTCCCTCTTATCAGAACCCCCGTGGTTCCCTTGGGCTCACCCGGATAATCTACAACAATCTGTTCCTTTTGACATCACCTGATTAGCAGCCTTAATTCCCTCTGCAGCCCGAGACGTCAGAGAACACATAGGCACAGGTCCCGGGGCTCTGGACTTGTCTCGTCTCGTCTTGCACGGTTGGTGATGCATCTGTAGACAACCGGAACGTGTGGGGTGATTCCTAACCACGCCACGATAGTCTCTCTCCCTTCCCTCCTTCAGGACTCGTTTCTATTCATCCTTCAGCTCTCGGTTTATGTATCACCTCCTCCGGGAAGCCTGCCCTGATGTCCGATGCTCCCCCCCCCCCCCCCCCCCCCCCCCGGTCCTCACTGCGCCCGTGCGTTCCCATCACAGCCCTTAACACCCTGTGTGGGTTGCCTGGGGACATGTCTGCCACTCCCACCGGACCTCGAGGCCCCCGGGAGGGCACAGCTGGTGAATCTTGCCCCCCTGCCTTTCTCTTGCACCCGGTCGCCCCCGGCCCAGCCTGGCTCGGCCCGGCGGCTGCAGCCCGCAGAGCTCTTCCGGCCTCCTCATTAAAGGAAGCCTTTTACTTACACAGCCCTGCCAATTCGAATTGATTACCTGCATCCCCGTGGGGGGACTCAAGTTCCCGAGGCCGGGGCAGCTGGGCCAGGGCCAGGCCACGGCAGGTGGACACATCCAGACAAACCCACAGCCCACCAGATGCAGAGGCAGAGCAACAGGGTCGCGGGGTGCCTCAGGGCCCCCACGGAGGCTTGGAATTAAGTTGGTTACCATTACCAAATGCGGGGCGCCTGGCTGGCTCAGTCAGCAAGCATGCGGGTCTTGATCTCGGGGTTGTAAGTTCGAGCCCCACATTGTGCATAAAGGTTGCTTCAAAATAAAATCTTAAAAAAAAAAAAAAAATATATATATATATATATATATATATATATATATATGGTCAGTTAAACGTCCAGCCCTTGATCTCGATCTCGGCTCAGGTGACGATATCGCGGTTGGTGAGTTCGAGCCCCGCGTCAGGCTCCGTGCTGACGGCTCGGAGCCTGGAGCCTGCTCGGGATTCTGTGTCTCCCTCTGTCTCTGCCCCTCCCCCGCCCGCGCTCTGTCTGTCTGTCTCTCTCTCAGAAAAGCAAACATTTCACAAATTAAAAAGAAGAAGAAGAATTTAAAAGAAGTCACTATTGGAATGCCCCGGGGGTGGGGACACAGGTGGACACGTGCATCCGCACTCACAACCTGAGGGACTGTCACCATTTCCGTTTCACGGGTGGGGTAAGTGAGGCTCCGAGAGGAGGATACAATGGGCTTGTTCGGGGCATGTGGCCCCCGGACCTTTGCCACGCACCCTTCCTTCTCCCCTCCTGTCCTCAGCTCAAGGGTCTCTAGCTCCCTCTCTCCTTGTGAGTCTCTGATTCCTTAAACCCTGGGCATCAGGGAGCTGATTTCATTAATATCTGGCACAGCCACCACTGAGTTCCCAGAGTCCCAGACAGGCCCGGTACACAGTAGGCACTCAATAAATGTGCACGGGCAGAAAGTACCAGCATTCGGACCCACTTACTTGAATCTGCAGGCTCCTGGGCTTTGAAACCAATGCATGAAAATGGAAACGACGCCTCCACGTGGACACCCTTGGGTCTAGACCTCGGGCTTCGAGCCCCTGGCGCCTGCTGTCCCTTTTAGCCCTTCCTTGGTGGGCTGAAGGCAGTGACAGACTTCGGGGCCGTTTGGGATTTGCCCAAAGCGTCGGCAACTGATAATAACCGTCATTAGGATAATGATTTTAATTATTATCTAATAAAAGTATATTTAGCAGCGTCCGTTTGCTGAGCGTTCACACTGCTCAAGACACTTGTGGTCTTTTTAAGCCCCTCTGGTTGATCCTACGTTCCTCTCCAGCCCCCCAACAGGAAAACACACTCGGGGAAGGTGGTCCCCGTAGGAGCATGTGCCTTGGTGGCAGGGGACAGCCAGGCCCTACCTCTGCTCGGGGAAGCTGCCGTCACCTCACTGGCCTGGAGCCCTCGGCCCCCTGCACCCAGCCGACTCACGGCCCAGGAGCGGGGGAATAGGGGCTTTGCTCCCCACTCTCTAGGGATTATCCAGGCGGGCTGGGGGTTGGGGGAGGGGGCTTCCGGCTTCCGGGGCTCCGGGTGATTGATGGATCCACAGTCCAGAGGGAGGAGAGGGGGGCCGAGGTGGAAACCGCGTATACCGCTCATCGCGCAGCGGGATCAGTCCCAGCCACACCCACCCCAACCCCTGACCCCAAGCCTGGGGGCCCGCGAGGCCCTGGGAATACGATGCCCCCATACACACAGCACCTCTGAGCCTCGAAAAGCCCCTGAGGACGGTACTTCCCAAGGTCCCTTTACTGTCTCGGGAGCCTTAGGAAGCAAGTATCAGGACAATCCCCATTTTACGGATGAGCAAACCGAGGCACGGAGCGGCCAAGTGGCCTGGCCAGGTGCACAGCTGGTGAGCGGCCACCTGAGCTTGGACCGGCCTGGGCCCGGCGTCCTATTTCCCACGAGGGAGCCACGGGGGTCCAGAGAAGAGTCTGCCGGGTGGCTCAGCTCCCTGCACAGGGGACAGAGCAGGAAACAGGTTCAGGGGACAGGGTGGGCGGTGTTGGGAGGAAATGCAGAGCGGGGAGTGGGGGGGGGGCGGTCTGAACCCCAGAACCTGGTCCCCAGACCACTGCAGTCATCAAATGGGATGACTGGGCCGGGGTTCCCCATGGCTGAGGTGGGTCTCTGGGCAGCATGCAGAGAGGAGGTTGGGAGGGGCGCACAGCACCCATGTTGGGTCTGGAGGAAGGGGGGGCTGTTAAGTGAGTTGGGGGACACAGTGCGGACAGCGCAGGGAAGAGATCTCCCATGCCCCACCCACCCCCACTCACCTCTCTCCAACCTGGGGCCGTTAGATGCGCCTGCTGCCCGAGCCCCCCTTCCCCAGCTGTCACCTAGCGCCCCGCCCCCCCCCCCCCCCCCGGCCGCGCCCGGGGGACAGCGCCGCCTCTGTGTCCAGGCTCGCGGGGCCAGCCGTCCTCGAGGCCTGCCAGCGTTGCCCAGAGACCGGTGGGCAGCAGGCGCGCTCCAGCCCCCTGCGCGCAGACCCCCGCCCGCCCAGCGCCCCGCACTCGGATCCGGGACAATGGGCAGGGCAGAGGGGAGCCGGGCAGGCGGGGCTGGGGGCCTTGGGGGCCTGGGAACGAGGCGGCTGCGCAGAGAGGGGGGCTTGAGATCGGGCCCCGGGGGGCTCCGAGGGCGGGCGGGCGGGACAGGAGGGGGAGACTTGGGGAAGGGGGCGGCAGGAGGGGCGGGGCCTCGGAGAGAGGAGGGAGGCGGAGCCTAGCCCCCTCTCCCACCACGGCCGCCCCCTGTCCCCGGCCTCGAGGCTCGTGCCGGGAACAGGTGTGTGGGGGGGGAGGGGGGGTTCTGAGGGCAGGAATCAGGGACACAATCCGTTTCGGAAGTACAGCGACATGGGCCCTCTCCGCTATAAATACGGACACAGCTGACTGGGGGGGGGGGGGATACAGCCCCAACCTGAGGGGACCCGCAGTCTAGGGGGGGAGCTGGTCGGTGGGCTCGTGGGGGTCAAAGGCTGTGCCGGAGGCACCCAGGCAGCCAGGCGGGTTAGGGAGCCGGCGGACGGGGAAAGGTCTGTCGCACAAGGTGCCACCTGAACAGGACTAAAGGCGAATCGGGAGGGGGTCGGAGGAGGAGGCAGAGAGAACAGCCAGTGCAAAGGTCCTGAGGCAGGAGCAAGAGCCCCCGGCCTGCCATCCCAGCTTTGCTGTTCTGACCTGGACAGGTGACCGTCTCTTTCTGAGCCTTAGTTTCACAGTGTTTAAGGAGAGGGCTCGGCGGGGCCCATGGCACCCAGCGAGCGCTCCATAAATATTTGCCACATGTTGAAGGAATGGAGGCCCGGAGGACGGTCGTGAAAGACAAGGCTCAAGGCCCCTGTCTGGGGGTGGCTTCGTGGGGGCGGCGCATGACCTCCTTTCCTGGCCAAGGTGCCCCCTTCCCCCGGGCCCCTCCTCCCTGGCCCACCAGCCCTCGCCAGCTGTCCCTCCCTGTGTGTGTGGCCTGTGTCTAGAGCAGCCGCCTGTTCCGGAACACCTGATGCCTTGCTTCCCAGGGATTTCAGACGGGTAGATGCACGGAAGTTCAGCTGCCACGCGGGCTTAACCCTGGAGCCTGGGCGCCGGGTCCTCAGAGGCCTGCCGCCGTCCCTCTTGACCCTGGGGACGCCCCTGGCACTGCTCCGACCTCAGCTCCAAAGACCCCACTTCAACTCCTAGCTCTGGGGCCTTGGGAAGCGAGTCCGCGTCTTTGGTCACAGCCACCACCAAGGGTAACAACAGTTCGGGGCGCCTGGGGGGCTCGGTCGGTTAAGCGTCCGACTCCGGCTCGGGTCACGATCTCGCGGTCCGTGGATTCTGTGTCTCCTTCGCTCTCTGTTCCTCCCCGGCTCACGCTCTGTCTCTCGCTCTCAAAAATAAATAAAGATTTTTAAAAAATTTTTTTGAAACGACAAATGAGGCAGGCAGCCTCCCCAGGGGAACAGCTTCCCATAAGCCCGCCTCATTTTACAAATGGAGAAATTGAGGCCCCCGGAGGTGAGGTCTAGACAGGGTCTCTGCCCTCTCGTGGCCATCCGTGGACACAAAATAAGAAAACAAGGAATGACTAAAATAATTTCAGATCATTGTAAGGGCCAAGAAGAAAAAAAAAAACAACACAATGAAAAGCAGTAACCGTCTGGGGGCATCAGGGAGGACCTCTTGGAAGAGGTAACATCTGGGCTGAGACCTGAAGAAGTAAGAGCCCCTTGGGGGCAAAAAAAAAAAAAAAAAAAAAAAAAGGGAGAGGGCAGAGGGAACAGTATGTGCAAAGGCCCTGAGGTAGGACGGTTCCTGGCATGTTGGAGGAACCACGAGGAGATCCAGGAGGCCGGAGCAGGTGAGCCAGTGGC
The DNA here is from genome assembly GCF_018350155.1 of Leopardus geoffroyi. NCBI lineage: Eukaryota > Metazoa > Chordata > Mammalia > Carnivora > Felidae > Leopardus > Leopardus geoffroyi. The sequence goes on along the minus strand of NC_059331.1, from coordinate 3,415,775 downwards.
AGGGAGGGGGAGCAGGGGAAGGTGGGGAGAAAATGGGGAGCATGGAGAAAAGTTTGGATTTTATTTCAGGGGCACTAGGGAGCCAGGCGAGAGTTGAGAGTGAGCAAGTGAGATGATCTGATTTCACTTGCACAAAGGTCCTTCTGGCTGTCCTTTGGAGAAGATGTAGCCGGGGGGTCCCCGGGGGACCGTGGAGGTGACTGCAGTAGTCCAGGAGAGCAAGTCGGGAGCTCTGGACTCTGAACCCCTTCCCCGGAGTCCCTCCCCCCACCTGCCTCCTCGCCCCCCACTTTTTGGGGGCTCAGCTCATATCACCTCCTCCAGAAAGCCCTCCGGACTGCCCTGGCCAAGTCTCAAGTACCAGCTTCGACCCCGCCGACGTCCCAGTGCTCCGCACAGCCCAGACGCCCCGCATATTCCCTGAGAGGAAGAAGGAAGATTCCAGGTTTCTGGGATCCGAGGATTCTGACAGCCCCGTCGCCCTCACTTCTGGGCTTAGAATCTCATCTTCACCTCCCGGGGGGGGGGACCGGCCCCAGAGGTCCTCCTCTCTTCTCAGTCGCCCGGCAGGGGAGGGAGGTTGAGCCCATTAGGGGAAACCGAGTAGGGGTCCCTGGGGCTGGGGGGCGGGGGGTGGGGGGTGGGCTTTGGCCCCGCGACTGGAGTAGGAGCCCAGCCGGGAAAGATCCAGAGTGGGAGAGAGGCGAGCCCGGGAGGGGCTAGGAAACTCTATTTTTCCTCCTGCAGCTGTATTTATAGATTCCCTTTGATGTCCCAGCGGTTGGCTGACCTGGTTCTCGGCTGCGGCGGGAGGAAGACAGGTTCTTGGAGCTGCTTCTCGGAGCTGGGCAGGGGTGGGGGGGGCGGGGGGCGGTGCCCGGGCGCAGAGAGCCCGGGTGTGTGTGTGTGTGCGCGGTGACCGGGCCCCTGGGCTTGGGAGGGGGAAGGCCGCGAGCCAGCCTCCGTTTCCCTGTCTGCAAAAAGGACTTCTATCGAGTGTCCCCATGGCCTCATTTGCATGAAATAAGCCACTCCATAGGAAGAAGACACACAGGGTGGGGGGTACCTCGGCGGCTCAGTCGGTCAAGAGACTGACGCTCGATTTTGGCTCAGGTCGTGATCCCGGAGTCCCGGGATCGAGCCCTGCGTCAGGCCCTGTGCCGACAGTGCAGAGCCTGCTTGGGATTCTCTCTCTCCCTCTCTCCCTGCCCCTCCCCGGCTCGTGCTCTCTCTTTCTCAGTTTCAAAATAAATAAACTTAAAAAAACAAAAACAAAAACAAAACCAGAAGACACACAGTGAGCTCAAAATACGTGTTCCTGCCGCTACTGTTGGATGGATTCGTCCACCCTGGGAATCATAGAACCTTGCTGTTTTCACATCTGTGAAATGGGGTCAACAATCCTTGAGGGGGGCTCCTGGCCGGCTCGGTCGATGGAGCGGGCGACCCTCGATCTCAGGGGTGTGAGTTCGAGGCCCACGCTGGGCGCAGAGATTACTCGAAAATACGATCTTTAAAAACACCAAAGCCAACGCTTGAGAACTCAGAATCTCGCTATAAGACAAGTTCATTCGTAGGAAGGCTCTAAACGCGGTTCCAGGCACATGGGTGGGGCTGAGGATGCGGTAACTGTTATTACTTTTTTTTTTTTTAATTTTTTTTTTCAACGTTTATTTATTTTTGAGACAGGGAGAGACAGAGCATGAACGGGGGAGGGGCAGAGAGAGAGGGAGACACAGAATCGGAAACAGGCTCCAGGCTCTGAGCCATCAGCCCAGAGCCCGACGCGGGGCTCGAACTCCCGGACCGCGAGATCGTGACCTGGCTGAAGTCGGACGCTTAACCGACTGCGCCACCCAGGCGCCCCTCTCTCTCTCTAAAATAAATGAACATGAAAAATAAAAAAAAAAAATAGAAAGACAGAGCGTGAGTGGGGGAGGGGCAGAGAGAGAGGGAGACACAGAATCCGAAGCAGGCTCTGGGCTCTGAGCTGTCGGCACAGAGCCCGACGCGGGGCTCGAACCCACGAACCGTGAGATCATGCATGACCTGAACCAAAGTCTCAACCGACTGAGCCACCCAGGCGCCCCCTCATTTGTCATCAAATTTACTATTTCCCTTGCCGGTTGACTCCTGCCATCATTATGCACATGATGCTAATTGTGCAAGTTTTATGTAAATGATGTGAGTATATATTCTCCCCCTGCCATCCCCCCGCCCCGCCCCCGCAGCCTTCACCCCCAGAAGTCCCCACTGGCCTTGGGGACCTGGAAGCTGGGACATGAGTCTCAGCCCAGGGCCACCTGGGGATCCACACTCAGGGGAGGGGAGGGGAACCCAGAGATACGGGCAGACTGGGACAGAGACTGGAAGAGAGAGAGAAGGTGAGGCGGGAGGGCATGGCAGGGGCCTCCTGCCACCCCCCCCATCCCCACCCCCTCCCCTCGCCACACGCTTGCTTCGCAAGAGTCACCTTCTGCTGTCACCCCCATGGCAACCTGTTGGAATCTTCTGGAAGGGGAAACTGAGGCTGGACGAGGGCAGCCACTGGCCTCACGGCAATTCCAGGGCAGGGCTGGGATGAGAACTGGTCCATTGCTCTGTTGGACCCTGGAGGCAAGGAAGTTTCCCTGACACCGGGACCTTCCCCGGGCAAAGGCCCTGAGGCAGGGGAAAGCGGTCCCCAAAGCACACAGTGCCCTGCACGACCTGCCCCCTCCCCACACCCCCCCCACCATTCCCTCCTCCCTCTTTCCCCCCTCAGTGCCTCCTGCTCTGGAGGCTCCAGCCAGAGGCCTCCTCTAACAGGTCAGGCATGGTCCTGCCTCAGGGCCTTTGCACTGGCCGTTTCACACCTCCCCCTACCTGGAACTCTCTTCCTCCCCATATCAGCACGACTTTTCCCTCACTTCCTTCAGGTATCCGCTCAGAAGTCACCTCCTTTAGGAGTCTTCCCCTGTCCCCCTGTTTAAATCCGCCCCCCCCCCCGCCCCGACCCTCCCCATCTTCTTTCCTTGCTTAGTCTTTCTCTTTAGCAACATCTGGCCCAGAAGCGACTTCACCCATTTCTACTGCTTCCTACGTCAGCTGCGCAAGGCTAGAGATTTGTCTGCTCTGTTCGTTGCTGGGCTCCCAGTGACCAGAACAAGCTGGGCACCCGGCATCCAGTAGGTGCTTAATAGACGCTCGTTACATAAAATAATCTTCCCTCTGCCAGGACAGGGTCTGGCTCTGTGCTGGTCACCGAGGGATCCCCGGCAGCGCTCGGATCAAGTTAGCTGGCTAAGTAGAGGTACGAGGGTCAGGGCCCCCGGGCTTCCTCTGCCTCTAAAGACCGTGGAGGTTTTGCGACCGGGGCAGAGGCCATCCTGGGGGGGGGGGGGGCGCAAGCGCACAAAACGTGTGAGCTCAGCACCCACCCACGGCACCTCCATACACTGACGTCAGCATCACTTGAGTCGAGAGCCCCGGTGGCAATGACCGAATTGCCACTAGCTGAGGTCATTCACACACACCCTCCGCTGTCGCCCGTCTGCTATTTTTCTCCGTGACAGTTTTGATTTCCTTCCTTTCTTTCTTTCTTTCTTTCTTTCTTTCTTTCTTTCTTTCTCTTTCTTTCCTTCCCTCTTTCTTTCTTTTTCTTTCTTTCTTTCTTTCTTTCTTTCTTTCTCTCTTTCTTTCTTTCCTTTCTTTCTTTTTCTTTCTTTCTTTCTTTTTCTTTCTTTTTTCCTTCCCTCTTTCTTTCTTTCTTTCTTTCTTTTTCTTTCTTTCTTTCTTTCTTTTTTCTTTCTTTCTTTCTTTCTCTTTCTTTCCTTCCCTCTTTCTTTCTTTTTCTTTCTTTCTTTCTTTCTTTCTTTCTTTCTTTCTTTCTTTCTTTTTTTCTTTCTTTCTTTCTCTTTTTCTTTCTTTCTTTTTTCTTTCTTTCTTTTTTTTTTCTTTCTTTCTTTCTTTTTCTTTCTTTCTTTCTTCCGTTCTTTCTTTCTTTCTCTTTCTTTCCTTCCCTCTTTCTTTCTTTCTTTCTTTTTCTTTCTTTCTTTCTCTTTTTCTTTCTTTCTTTTTTTCTTTCTTTCTTTCTTTCTTTCTTTCTTTTTCTTTCTTTCTTTCTTTCTTTCTTTTTCTTTCTTTCTTTTTCTTTCTTTCTTTTCTTTCTTTCTTTCTTTCTTTCTTTCTTTCTCTTTCTTTCCTTCCCTCTTTCTTTCTTTCTTTCTTTCTTTTTTCTTTCTTTCTTTCTTTCTCTTTTTTCTTTCTTTCTTTTCTTTCTTTCTTTCTTTCTTTCTTTCTTTCTTTCTTTCTTTCTTTCTTCTTTCTTTCTTTTTCTTTTTCTTTCTTTTTCTTTCTTTCTTTCTTTTTCTTTCTTTCTTTCTTTCTTTCTTTCTTTCTTTTTTTCTTTCTTTCTTTCTTTTTCTTTCTTTCTTTCTTTCTTTCTTTCTTTCTTTCTTTCTTTCTTTCTTTCTTTCTTTTTCTTTCTCTCTTTCTTCTTTCTTTCTTTCTTTCTTTCTTTCTTTCTTTCTTCCTCTCTTTCTTTCTTTCTTTCTCTTTCTTTCCTTCCCTCTTTCTTTCTTTCTTTCTTCCTTCCTTCCTTCCTTCCTTTCTCTTTCTTTCTTTCTCTTTCTTTCTTTCTTTCTTTCTTTCTTTCTTTTTTATCGTGGTAAACTGTGCATGACGTAATATTTACCGTCTTAATCATTTGTAAGTGTGCTGTTCCATGTTCCAACAGAAACCGTCCCCATGAAACGTTGACTCCCCACCCCCCACCCCATGCCTGGCTCCCAGCCGTCTACTCTCTGTCTCTGTGGACGGGACTCCTCTGGGGACCCCCTGTGAGTGGGGTTGCGCAGGGTCTTCCCGCGTCTGGACAGCGTACTATCCTCAAGGTTCGTCCACATGGTAACGTGTCAGATTTTCCTGCACAGAGCACCCCCCTTCCAGCCCTGGCTGGCTCGCTTCGGACGAAGGGCAGCTCACCGCTCCATTATTGGTTTGAAAACGGGTTGACAAGATGGTTTTCGAGGAAAGAGAACAGGGTGGAAAGAGCTGCCCTGTCCCCCAAAGTGGCCAGAGAAGGCCTCTGGGAGGAAAGAAACACTGGCCAAGCGCGCAAGGATCTCCCCAAGCAGAAGGGGCAGCAGGTGCAAAGGCCCTGAGGACGGACCGAGCGCTGTGTGTTCACTAGCCTGGGACACAGAGCCCAGGGGAGGCATAGGGAGATTTCGAACAGGAATAATGTGACACTTTTCCCCCCTCCCGTCAGGGGACGGTGCACCCGTGCCCTCTCTGTGCCTCCGTTTCCTATCCACAGCCAAGGACAGACCCCGGGAACTCACAGGTCCCTGGTTCCCTCCTCACTTCCCGCTTCTGGTGACCAGGGTGTCCCCTGCCTCATTTGCACATGAAGCCTTGGGGGAGGGGGTCCTCTGGGGGGGGAGGATTTCACCGGTTCTGGGCTGAGGAAGTACTTAGAATTGCTGTAACTTCCTCGCACATCAGGCCGCGCATCCTGTAGCTTGTTTCTAATGTGTCCTGCGTGCGCGCGCGCGCGCGTGTGTGTGTGTGTGTGTGTGGCACTTTTAGCCCCTGTCGGACACAGCCAGCGACAGCCCCTGGGTCCAGGGGGCTGGAGAGGGGGTGTCTGGCCGGGCAGCCCTCAGCCAGTCCCCACTGCCTGCCTGGCTGAAGGCTTACTGTGCGCCCAGACCTTGCACACAGCCTCTGTGGTGGCCGAGGGGGTCTTGGGCAAACTCTGGGGCCCGGTGTCCTGGGTTCAAATCCCCGTCCTGGCGGAAAATGTGCAAAGTGCCTGGGGCCTACTGTGCACACTGTAGGTGCTTAATAAATGTTCCTGTAATTATTATTTCACTGGGTACCCCTCCCCCGCCTGAAGAGGTGACCTCCTGTTGCCCTATTTTGCTACTGAGGGAATCAAATGACCCTGGGCTCCCTGCTGAATGTCAGTCCCCCACTCCATACGGTAAGAACAGGTTCAGAGAGCTCCTGGGCCCTCATTCATTCATTCATTCGTTCGTTCATCTGTTCAACACACTTTGTCGAGTGCCTACTGTGTGCCGGGCCCTGTTCCAGACCCCAGGGACACAGTGGAGACCAAGGTTGGCTAACTGGCAGGGGATGGGGGTGAGGTCGGAAGAGAAAGAAAGAAACAGAAAGAAATGCCATCAATACAAAGCACAGCAAAACAACCACAACAGAGAAAAGGGAACTGATTATTTTGCTTTATTTCTTATGGTTTCCCCTTCAGTGGGATTTCCATTTTTCTTTTTATTCATTTTTTTTTTTTTTTTAAGTAATCTCTACACCCAACACAGGGCTCGACCTCACAACCCCCAGCTCAAGAGTTGTGCGGTCTACCAGCTGAGCCAGCCGGGTGCCCTAAGGGTCGTGATTGTTTAGATGGAGACACGTGGGGCCGCGGGGGAACATTTGAGCTGAGACCAGAGTAGGTGGGGGAGGGAGCCATTCAGAGATCTAGGGGCAGAATATCTCCACCAGGCAGCAGGCATAGCATGTGCAAAGGTCCTGAGGCAGGACTGTTGGGGGGAACAGGGAGGAGGTTGGTGTGGCTGAAGCAGAGTGATGGGGGGGAGGGCCGAAGGAGGTGGGGTCTGGGAGGGCACTTTGGATGAAGGGGGCACAGGACGGGGTCACGGCCCAGGCTCCCGGACATACACCAAGACAGAACTACCACAGGGTCCTTCCCCCTGGCTGCCCTCCGCCCTCCAGCCCTCTATGCGTGCGCCTGTCGCCGAGGTTTCTGGAGACCAAGCATTTGTGGAGCACCTACTGTGTGTCAGGCACTAATTTCTAGGCAATGGGGATTCGGCAGGGAGCAGAACAGTGCTGGGGGGCGGGGGGGGGGAAGAGTGTACAACATTTTGTTGTGAAAAATACAATGAAGAAAACCAAAGCAGGGTAAGAGGACAGAAAGTGATGGCGCAGCTGTAGACGTGCAGGTGACATCTGAACTGAAACTTGAAGGGCGGAGCGTAGGCGCGTAGGCCATATTGGAGATCTGCGGGGACAATATTCCAGGCGGGGAGAACACAAGTGCAAAGGCCCTGGGGCAGGATGGGCTGGGTATAAAACTACACCTTCAAAGACCCACCCAAGCCCTTGACAGCTACACCCCCCCCCCAACATTTCAGAGCGGGGCTGCCTCCGCTTCCTCCTCAGAACTTCCGGATGACAGTGGCACCCAATGGGGCTGAAGAAGCCAAGGAGGGAGGGTCTGTGCCCGGCTGGGGGGGGGGGGGCCCAAACGGAGGGCAGGGAGTGGCCACCAAGAGCCCGCTCGTTCAAGTCCAAGTGCGTGACCCCCAAGTCGTTTGCCTTCCAAGCTAAGGGGTCCCTGAGCCCCCCGGAATCATTAAAAGCACGGGGTTCAAGTTCCAGCTCCGTTTCCTGGCTGGGTGGCCTCCCAAGCCATTCCTCTCTGGGCACCAGATTCTCCCAGCTCCTTCAAGAGCCTGGAGGGTGTTTGAACTTGGGGGAGGGTCCACAAGAGGAGCCCCAACCCACCCCGCCCTGCGTGGGGGGCAGGGGGCAAAGGGCAAGGGGCAGGGCCATGCCCCACCCCCAGGCGCACGGGGGCGCGCGCGCGCGCGCGCACACACACACACACACACCCCTAGCCACCCACCGTGGGTTCGAGGCGGTTAGCTCTGCGGAGGGACCAGCTGGGCGGATTTAGCCGGCGCATCTGCCGCCTGAGCAGCTGCCGTTCTGGGGGGGCTGGAGGGGGATTTGGGACGAGGGAAAAATCTGTCCGAGGAGAATCGCGTCTGCGCTGCCCAGCTGCCGCCTCGGGCTGGGGGCGGGGGGACACCCCGAATCCGCTCGGACCCCGGCCCCTCCCCGGCCGCGGCCACCCCCACGTGCCTCTGGGGGAGGGGGCGTCGGGGAGGCCCTGACGTCACGCGCAGCCTCGGCCAATCGGAGCTGCCCTTTCCGAGCCCCCGGGGGATTCCCGGGGGCCCCGAGCCGCTAACGGGGGCGCGACCCGCCAGCGACGACCCCCTAACCCGGGTTTAAAAGAGCGCCCGCACCGGGCTGGGGAAACCGAGGCCGGGACCCGCCGGGGGGGGGGGGGAGGGCGGGGCGGGGGGGAAGCGAGACCCGGGCGACCTCTCTGAGACGCTGCCCTCCGGCCCGGCTCCGGAGCGGCCCAGAGAGGGGCAGGGACCGGCGGGAGTCACACAGCGGGGCGGCGAGGCCGGGAGCGCTCAAGGGGGGCGCGCAGGCAGCCCGGCGGCGTCTCCCTGCCCCGCAGGCGCCAGGCACCAGGCCAGCCTCGGCCCCAGCCCATCTCGGGGGCCCCCCAGGCCTCCTGGGCCCCTCCGCCTCTCCCCCGGCCCCCTCGGACCCCGGGCTGCAGCCGGGCCGCGCTGGGAAGAAGGTGTCGAGGTCCGCGGGCGCCGGGCAAAACCCGCACTGGAATCCGCCAGGGGTCGGAGCGGGACGGGAGCGCAGCGCTGCTCTACCCGGCGGCTCAGGCGGAGAAACTGAGGCCTCGAGGGGCAGACTTTGCTCAGAGCAACCCAATTAGCAGGGTGTTGCTGGTGCCCGTGACCTCGGGCGAGGCCCTTCCCCTGCCCGGGCCTCCCTAGCTCCCCCGGAGGGCAAACTGTGGACTTCCTGCCACCCCCTCCAGGTCAGGGCTCAGACAGTCAGGAGCCCAGGGCTGGTGGGGGAGGGAGCAGCCGGCCTGACCTTGCCCTGGTCCAGAGCATGAAAAACCCATTCATGTCCTCCCAGGCCTGGGTGGCAGCTGAACCGGCCTGCGGGGGTGGGGCCTCCCTCAGGGCCTTTGTCCCAAGCAGGCCCCTCTAACTAGTATAACCTTCCCACCCCCCACCCCGCACCCCATGTGCATCGCCAGATCTGTCTGTGGTCCTTCTGTGGCCCCCAGATCACCCCCTCGTGGTCCTCCTGGACCCTCCCCCGGTCACAGCGCCCCCGCCCACCTCAGCCTGTATCTTTACCTTGAGTTCTGCCCCCCCCCCATTCTTCCATGCGCCCCTCCCCCAGTCTGAAGGTAGGGGAGAACCTGGCATACAGTAGGTGTCCAATAAATGTTTGTTGAAGGAATAGACTGCAAAGGAGTCCAGTGGGGCCAAGGCCACGGGGTGGGCATAGATAGTGGAGTGGAGGTGGGACCAGGGTGCAGAGCCTGGGGGCCAAGCTGGGGTGCTGAGCTTAGCCCCCTCGCTTGTCGGGCAGGCTATCTTCCCAGGCGGGCAGGACACAGGGGTAGGGCTGGTGGAGAGCAGGTGCCGGCTGATTTGCCTGGGACTCGGGCTCAGCCGGAAAGCGGGTCAGGGCAAAACCACTGGCAGGAAGGCCTGGCGGCCTGCGGAGGCTTGTGGTCTCAGGGATGGCCCCCTGGCTCGTCCCTGGGCTAGGGGACCTGGAAAAGCTGGGTTGTCTCCACAGATGCCAGGGAGGCCGCAGGTTCCCCGGGACCCAGTGTATCCTGAGAAGTAGGGTTCAAAGTCTGAACCCCACTGCCCTGCCGCGTGCGTGGCCAAAGGGAAGCCACATGCCCTGTCCGAGGCAACCCCCCACCCCCACCCCAGGCTGCTGGGAGCCAGCGAGGGGACAAAGTGCGTAAGGCGCTCAGTAACCAGCAGCAAGAGAGGTTATGCTTTCCTCTCGTCCCTGTGTGACGTCAGGCAAGGTCCGTGACCTCTCTGTGCCTCAGGGGGCCATCTAGGGCGGCCTCGTGGGGCTTCCATGAGGAATGAATGAAATGATTTGTTTACTGGTCTTTCGGAAGAGGCCAGCGCGCTGCGTGTGTGTGTGTGTGTGTGTGTGCCCAAGAAGTGTCCCTAGATAAATACATAATAGCATCAAACATTTATTGAACACCTACTTTATAGCGGGGATGCCAGAGGGCCCAGGACAGCACACGACCCAGTGGGGGAGATATACATGTCACACTCGCCCCCCCAGAGGGTCTCTTGCTGTCCTAAGGTCACAGAGGGTCAGGGAGTCCTCCCAAACCGAAAGACGGGTTTGTCTCGGAGTCCTGAAGGCAGGGGGCGGGGCGAGAGTGCTCCCCACCGACTCAGGGAGGCCTGCAGCCCCCGGGAAAACCCTTCCGGGACCAGGCCCCATGGGCGCTGGACAGAGGGCAGCCCGTGCGCCAGGATGCGGCCGGCTCGCCCAGGTTCAAGTCCTCGTTCTGCCAATTTCTGACTGGGTGACCTTGGCCGAGCCGCCTTCCTGTGCCTCAATTGCCTCACATGTCCACTGGGGGTTGTTGAACATTATGCCTGTGGGTTGAATAAATGACCTCATGGATGAGAGGGGCCCTGTAGACCAAGGGGTTCGTGATACCGCATCACCTCCATCATCCCCTTGGGTCTGATTGGGGATGGATCCCGGAGACGCGAGTCTGGCCAGAGCGCACGAGACCAGGGAGTCGGAGGGGGGTGGCAATCAGGCCCCCCTACCTAGACAAAAGCAGGGTGCCTTCTCTTGGGTCGCTCCCCTACCCCCACGTCCGCCTCCAAGCGCCTCCTGCCGCCCACCAGGCTCCTCCCTCCGTTCCGCGCCGCCGTAGCTCTGGGCCGGGTTTTGCGTGGCTCCAGCCCCGCTTTGGGGTTGGGGGGGGGGGTGTCCGAAGCAGTGGGGGGGGGGGGCGGAGGTGGCGGAGCCGCGAGTCGCAGCGGCGGCCGCGGCGGGCGGAGGAGATGCGGCCGCGGCGCGCCCCGGGTCCGGCCGCCGCGCAGCGCCCCCCCCGGAGCCGACGCCAGCGCGCCGGGGGCCGGGGCTGAGCCCCCTCCCCCAGCGAGGCGCCGCGGGCCGGGGGCGGGGAGAGCGCGCGCCCCCAGCCCCCTCCCCGCACAGGATGCCTGGCTGAGCCGGCCGGGCCGGGACAGGTGCGCGCACGGACCCCCCCCCCCCCCCCGCCCGCGCCCTCCCGCCCTCGCGCTCCCTCCCGCGCACTCGCGGCGCGGCGGCTTCGAGGTAAGCGCCCCGGGGCGTCTGCGAGAGGGGGTTGGGGGAGGCGCAGCCCGGGGGTGTCCGGCGGCACGCAGCAGGGGGGCTCGATCGCTGGCCCGGGTGGCCGGGTCAGGCGCCAGGATGGGGGCCTGAGGGCCCCGCCGCTCGGAGGGGTGATGGATTGGGCCGGTGAGGGGGTTTGGGGAGCGCTATCGCCGGAGGATCTAACTGTCAGCAACGCCACCGGGGAGGGGGCTGGGTTTTAGGGGGGTGGCTGCATGGAACGGTGTATTGGGGGTCCGGCGGCAACGCTGGGAAGGGACTGGATTGGGGCCTGGGGCGCTGAATGAGGCACCATAATGAGGGAGTCTAATGGCACCGCAGCTGGGGGGGGCCTGGATTGTTGCCTGGGGGCCTGGATGTGGAGCTATAATGGGGGTTCTGTCGGCACCGCAGCGGGTGGAGACTTTGTCCGGGGGGGGGGGGGGCCGGGGGAGGCACAATAACGGGGCTCGCGGCTGCGCCGCCGGGGAGCTGGATTTGGGCCCAGGTGGGGGGTTCAGGGCCGGCCGGGGCCTGCTGGCCGGGGGTGGGGGGGTGGTGCTGGGGGGGCGGAGCCCGGAGAGCTAAGTCGAGGCCGACCCGGCACCGGTGTGGTGGTCCCGGCACGGCGAGGCCCCTCCACCCCACTCCGCGGTCCAGCCGCCGCACCTTGGGTGCCCCTGAGCCCTTTCCAGCCTCACGCCCGGCCCAGAACGAGTCCAGGGCGCGGGCCGCGGGGGAGGGGCCGCGGGGGGGGGAGAGAGCCAGCCGGTCCGGATTCCCCCCCCCCCGTTGCAGCGGGGGCCCCGGGGTTCGGGGGCCCCCCAAGAGCTGACAAAGGGACAAAGAAAGCGTCTCTCTCCGAGCGCGCCGGGAGAGGTGGGGGCGCCGAGTGTGGCCCCCCTCCTGCGGGCGCTGATTGGTCCCCGGGGTGGGGGTCACGTGCCCCCCCCCCCCCCCCGCCCTGCTCTCCGCCTGCAGGCGCGCTCCGAGTTTAGGGCACCTCCCAGAGGGGGCGCTGCCGGAGGACTCCCCCCCACCCCCATGCCCCTGCCCCTGCCTGGGACGCGTAGATGCCGGTGCCGGGAGTGCGATCCACGGACCCTCCACCGCCGTTCGGCTCTCGCTGGCTGAGGTCTTTGGCACCTCCCCCTAAGGTTGTTACCTTTGACCCACGGACCAGAGGGGAACTGAGGTTTGCAGTCAGGAGAAGGGGCCCTCAAGCTTTGGGGGTCTGGGTTTTTGGGCTTAAGGAGGAAGGTGGGGGGGTGGCTAATGGCTGGGACCACAGAAGGGACCCCCCCCCACCCCGTTTACAAAATTGCATTTCTTGGTATTTCTCCGGGTTCCCTCAGCGTGTCAAAGGGTCCACATTCTCTCTCCAAAATCAAAGTTGGGTATCGCTGGGCACCCCCCACCCCCGCCCCACTCTATGGGCTCCCCACCCAGCCTCTTTCCCACATCCTCCTAGACGCTGTTGGTTTCCTTCAGGGGCGAATTTGGGGATGTGTGTGGGGAATGGCTCAAAACTCTACGTAGAATAGTGCAGGATGTGGCTGGGGCTCCCTGGTGCGGTCAGGGCCCACCTGGGAGAGGGTCCCAGGCTCTCTGGGAAGTTGGCTGGGAGGTCTCTGAGGCCCCTAGGACAGGTGGTAGCCTCACTGAAATGGTGACAGCCCTGAGTTGGCCCCGTTCCCGAGGGTGGATGGGGAAACTGAGGCCCAAGAAATTGGCAGAGCGGGCAAAGAGGGAGGCCGGGCCTGGCCTCTCCCGGGCTTGCTAGACAGGGTGAAGGAGGAAAGGAGGCGTCACATCATTGGAAACTGGATCCCAGCCCCTGTCCGTTCTGGGCTATGTGGAAATTTAGACCTGAGGCTTCCAAGGCCCCAGCCCTCTCCAAAGAGGGACAGGCTGGGACTAAGAGGAGGAGCACAGCTGTGCGACCTCGGACAGGTGTCTAGCCCTCTCTGGGCTGCCATCTCCGCAGGAGGCGATCTTTGGGTTTCGGACCTGAGCGGAGGGAGAGGAGACAGAGAGAGGTCACGCAAGAATGCCCTGGATTCGCCCCCCTCCACTCTCCCTGGTTCCCACCTACCTTCTGCCAGAGCTGAGCACCCACGGTCCTCGGGGTCCTGTCACCTCCTCCGCTTTGAGGAGAGAAGGTGTCTCGGAGCGGAGGCATTGCTTCCCCGGGAGGGGCTACCCCGCTGCTAGGCTTCTGTGCCCGCCTTTGTCCACTGGGCAAAGAAGGTGCTGGAGACGGGAGTTGCTGGGGTTACCTGGGGCTGGACCTGGAAGATAGAAATCAAACTGTCCTTGGAAAGGTGACCCTGACGTCAGGCAGCAGGACAGGTGAGCTGGGTCCCTGGAGGCTGGAGGACGTGCCGGTCGCTCCCGCCTCCTGGGAAAGTGCTATCCCTGGCTGACCCTGGGGTGTGGCCCTGTCCCGTGTGCCTGGCCCTTTGTCAGGAGATGCTGGGTGTCCGGGGAGGCCTGGAGCCAGCGTCGGGACAGGTGGAATCAGGGAAGACTGCCTGGAGGAGGGGGTGGTGGCATCAGACTTGAGGGAGGGGAAGGATGCTGCCAGGAGAAGAGGGGGACAGGGATTCGAGGTCGAGGGGGTGCCCAGTAGAGCCACGGCGGGGTGTGTTGGGGGAGCCCTGAGCGTCTGGCCCATTTTAGGGGTGGGAGACCACAGGCAATAGACCCGAGAGGTGGCTGGGGGCTGAGAATGCCAAACTGAGGAGCGAGCTTTATCCCAAGAGCAATTAGGAGCCATGGGAGGTGTTAGAGCAGGAGAGGGAATGGGCAACATTTTAGACCTTGAGCAGCCAAAAGGAAGGGTAGCTACCAGGCTCCTGGAAACCAAGGGAGCTGCCTGATGGGGGGTTGGGGGGCGGGGGGGAGAGTTGTCCGTCCCGAGAGGTTGGACAGCCGTCTTTGCAGAACCCTGGAAAAATCATTCTGGCATCGGTCAGGGCCCAGGTGACCCTCCACATTTCTTTTCTTTTTTTTAAACTTTTTAATGTTTATTATTTTTGAGAGGCAGAGCGTGAGCAGGGGAGGGACAGAGAGAATGGGGGGAGACACGGAATCTGAAGCAGGTTCCGGGCCCTGAGCAAGCGGTCCGCACAGAGCCCGACGCGGGGCTCGAACCCACGGACCGCGAGATCACGACCTGAGCCGGAGTCGGACGCTCCACCGACGGAGCCACCCCGGGCGCCCCCTTCCGAGTTGCTTTTCAGTGTCTGGGTGCCGTGGGTGTTTTGAACTGTCATGGTTAGGATCCGGTCATTCTGAAAGTCTAAGCCACTTGAGGGGCTGGGGACCCGTAGGCGGATTCCTCCAAGGCCCAGCAGTGATACGGTTTGACCGCGAGCGTGGCCTCATTTAGCAGAAGGAGGGAAATTGAGGCTCAAGGCAGCCCCAGACGCGGGCTCCAGCCACCTGCCCCCCATCCTGTGGTTGAATTCCCCGGGAGCCGGCTGCAGACCGACCCCCCCCCCCACCGTCCTAGACACCCCCACCGTTGCCCACAGCGCAGGTCTGGCCTGTCAGAGCCAAGGTTCAGCGGGTGGCCCGATAGGTCTGGACCCAAGCCATATATTCTCTCATTAGCACGGTCATTGTCACCGGGCCTTTGGGGATGTCCACGTAAAGTGACAGCCATTAGATTATGCTACAGAGGTGACTTGGGAGGCCAGAGACCCCTCTTCCCTTCCTTTGGGCAAGAATACGGGGCCCCCCACCGGCTCTGCCTCCGTGACCCTTCACTGGCCGTCCCAGGGCCCGCCGGGAGGGAGGCCGAGGCTGGTGAGGACTACATTTCCCAGGATGCACCGTGGCCCTGGCTGAGCCTGCCTTCCAAGGGCAGATCTAGGGGAGAACTTCCCAACTGCAGGAGCCCGGAGGAGGATTGTGGATTCTCAGAGGAGCCCTGGGGGAGACCTGGTCCCGGGGAGTTCGGGAGACGCTCCTGGTGGCCCCCGTGTGCCATGCTCCATGCCGGGTGACGCTGGGATCCCCGAGAAAGAGGCTTTAGCTCTAGTGCTTAGTGAGCTCTCAAGGGGCTTCCAGGCTGGAGAAGAGGAAACAGGCAGACGCCAGCCTTTTCTGCAACGTGGAGTCAGAGCCCAGGCACAGGGAGCAAATGGGGCCGGGAGAACTTGGTCTCTGCCCAGTGGATCCGAGAAGATGAATGGAGGAGGGGCATGGAAGCTAGGGCCATGACGGATGTGTAGGAGTTCCCAGTGCAGGCGGCTACACGTTTTCTGAGAGTTCCAGACCCTCCTCCCTTTCCCGGAGCCCCAGGAGTCAGAGCCCCTGGGCAGTTGAGACAACCTCACTGAATTATTGGCCTTAGAGGATTGCCCACCGGGATCAGACTTACCTGGGTTGGAATCCACGGCTTTGCCCACTCACTCACTCACTCTTGGAGGCTCAGTGTACCCATCTGTAAAACAGAAATACTATTCTCTCTCCTTTACGGTTGACCATTTAAAGAAGGAGACACAGGCAAAACGCCAGGGCAAAGTCGTGTTGGTTTTCTTTAGAAAAAGTAACAAGTTTGAAAAGCAGGAACTTGTAGCCTCTGGCCCCGACCTCACTTGGTGCTGTGAGGTCTTTGCTTTCATCAGATGAGTCGACAGATATTTAATCAGTATCTGCCATGTGCTAGGTGCTGGGTCCCCAGCAGTGACCAAGACAGACTGGGCCCTGCCTTTGTTGAACTCACAGCCAGATGGGGACACGGATCCCCACTCGGGAGGTAAAGTAAATTCAGTATAAGTTTGCTGAAGACAATCATCCGGGATGATGTAGCTGAGAAGGGCGGGGCTGTTTTAGCCGATGGTGTCAAAGAAGCGTGTCTCTGAGGAGGTGGCCTCTGAGCTGAGACCCGGAAAATGAGAAGGAGCCAGAGATCTGGAGGAAGAGCATTCCAGGAAGAGGGTATAGCCAGTGCAAAGGCCCTGGGGCAGAACCGTACCAGGTGCGTCGGAAGCCCGTGTGGCCGGAACAGAGTGAGGGGGAGAGGGGGAAAGAGGGGAGGCAGATTGTGCAAGGCCTTGGGGGCCTCAGGGGCCGGCTTGGGCTTTTACCCCCAGTGAGGATGGAACCCTGGAGGGCTGAGGACCGAGGAGGGAGGGCGGCACCTGACTAAGGTGCTCACAGGCGCCCTCTTATGACTGACGTGGGGAAGACAGCCTGGGAGCGGCGAGGGCCGGGAGCTGGGAGGCCAGGGCAGAGGCCGCTGCGCTGGTCCAGGCGAGCGATGCTGGGGACCAGACAGGCTGCGGCAGGAGAGAGGGAAAGGAGTTGGCGCATGGGGTTGACTTGGGACTTGCCTACAGAAGGATGTGGCGAGAAACTGAGGGCCCCTTTCTCTGAGGGGTAGGGAGTACTGGGGTTGAGTGTAGTGTCTAGACCATCTGGCCTGGGTTCAAGTCCTGGCTTGGCCATTTCCTGGCTGTGCAGCCTTGGGCCTGTCACTCACCCACCCCGGGCCTCAGTTTCTTCAACTGTAAAATGATAAGAAGAACCCCTCCCACCGACCCCACTGGTACTTTCTGTAGTGGCCGCAGCACCGGGCTGGGAGCACAATACGTGGCCCGAAGTGTTTACTCTTACTCCCTTTGCAGGTCTGAGCTCTGGGAGGAACGAGGCACAGACCGGGGTCGCAGATCTCCCCGGGGTCACCCAGCAAGCAGGGGCCCACGGCCCTCACTATTTTTCTCCACCGATGCGCCGTTCTCACGCCCCATCGTCACTCTGCCAGCATCTCTGCCATTCCTGAGCCCTGACTCACCAGGACTTGTGGTCCATTCTGACCCCAGGGCCGTCCCCCAGGACCTCTCTCCCGCCTTTGTCTTCTTCAAGTTCATCCTTTCCCAGCAACACTTAGCCCAGCCCCGCCTGCCCGCCACCCAGCACCTCTTAAACGCTGTCCCCTTGCAGACCTGTCCTTCTGGTCCCGTCCCCCTTGGGGATCCCTGTGGCCTTCCAGACGGGGCCTCTGGGGAGGGGCAAAGTGACTGGAGGAATTCGGGATGGAGGGGTGAGCCTGGGGGGCGGGGAGAGGAGGGCTCCCAGAATCCCAAGAAAGGAGGACCGGGCTGGCCGTCTTCTTGAACCCCAAGGGCAAGAACCGTATCTCTTTGTCCTCCCGGGAGTGGACCCCCTAGGGCCAAGCCTTATACCTCTCTGTCCCCCTAAACTGGGCCCCAAGAGCAGGGCCCAGCTCCTGTGTGTCTCCTTCAACTTGGGGCTGAGCACGGGGTCCGTCTGCCCCCAGGCCTACTTGGGAATCTGTGGGTGTCTGCCCCCCCCAACCCCAGCCTCACTCTGGATTCCCTAGGAGCCCCCAGCCCCCTCGAGTGGCCCCCCTCCTGGGCCCTCTAATTACCCGCTGGGTATAAATGACACTTTAATTTCCTCAGAATGGTCGCCGCATCACGGAGAAAGGAGCCCCCCCTTCCCCGTTCCTAATTACAAGTTGCTGCTTCCGATTTGCCTCCTGGCGGCCCAATTTCCAAACAGTGATTAAAATTAATTACCCGGGAGCCCCCCCCCCCTCCCTGTCTGGGCCTGGAGCCCCGGGGGCCTGTCCGTGTCCCCTACTTGAGGTCCTGCCGTCGTGCCCCTGCCACCTGTTCTCCACCCCGGCTCCCCGAGTGGCCTGGGGACAGGAGAGCCTCTCTCCGGGTCTCCGCTCGCTTATCCGCAAAACGTTCATTGAGGCTGTGCAGGCTCGTGGCCAGATGGCACTCGGTGGGCCCAGAGGCACCCTAGCCCCGCGGCCCGGGTTCGGATCCCGGCCGCACCCTTCTGTGGGCTGCGTGACCTTGGCCACGTGGCTTGACTTCTCTGGGCCCGTTTTTCCCACCCGTGAAATGGGGATGACGGTGCCCGTCTCTGCCCCACTGGGGTGGGGTGGACAGAAGCGTGGGGCACCATAGGGTTTCATAAAATCTTAGCTGAGGTCCCCGCTCCGCTGGGCCGCTGGGGGGCGGAGACGGGAGGTGACTCGGGTACTCTTGAGTTCCGTCCCCTCCAAGTTCAGCACGAACTGCGCGTTTCCTGCCTGCCCGGCTCTGCGCCGAGCCCCCCGAGCCCCCCCCCCTCCCCTCCCCCCCCCCCCCCCCCCCCCACCCCCGAGCATGATCACCACGGAGACTCCTGCCGGGAAGGTGCTCAGAGAGCCTGGAGCAAACGTGTCCTTGCGGCTTTTTGCACAAGTAGGGACTGCTCGCGGGACACTGGCCCAGCCGGTGTTAGTGGAGCACCTACTGTGCGCCCCGGAGCTGGGGCCGTCATCCCCGATTTGCAGAGGGAGGAAGCAGAAAGGTAGGCCGCTGTGTCCCGGGCCGGGGAGGGATGAGTCAATCGGCATCGGGCAGGCGTCGGGGGGCGAGGGGGCCTCTCTCCCAGCCCCTCCGTGGCCAGGGCCCCAGGGACTCCCTCTGGGTGCTCTGCCAAGTTCCTAGACAGCCCCGAAGCCCGGCTGGGCTGAGACCGGGGGCGACCGAGGCAGCTGGAGAAGGCAGCTGTAAGCAGAGCCGGTAACTGGACCTGGATGGCACAGGGGCCGGCTGCCGGGCCGGGTTACTCGATCCCCCCGGGGACACCGGGCCCCGGAGCCGGAATCCTGGGGCGGTCAGGCTGTCAGGAGCTCCTTCTATGGAACTGGAAACGGGCATCCCGCCCCCATCCTTGCCGTGGCAGATGGAGAAACAGGGGCTCCGAGCCTGGCCCTGAGTCACCAGGTCGCATACCCCTGTCTCCCCGCTGGAGCGGGGGCCCCA
This sequence comes from Leopardus geoffroyi, assembly GCF_018350155.1. Lineage (NCBI taxonomy): Eukaryota > Metazoa > Chordata > Mammalia > Carnivora > Felidae > Leopardus > Leopardus geoffroyi. The sequence continues at coordinate 3,396,972 of NC_059331.1, read as the reverse complement.
TAGGGGCAGGGCTTTGCCTGGAACTGTGCCTCGCATACAGCTGACACTCAATAATTGCTCATCTCATGAGTAACTGAATAGCTCCCAAGGTACAGGGAGCCAGAGTTGGGGGGAGTGGCCTCCAGGATGGGGAGGGGTGGTGGCTGGGGGAGCCCAGGGAGTGTCAGGCTCAGCCAGGGCAGGCAAGGAAGGCTTCCTGGAGGAGGGGACATCCGCATGTAGCTCATAGGGATGGCGAGCAGGAGTTGGCTCCAAGGAGGGAAAGCAAGGTTACTATGTCTGGGTGGTTGAGGGGTTCCTGGGGAGCAGCTGGGCCTTGAGAAGGCTCAACACGTCCCTGGCAGAGGAAGACGTGGGACGGGTGAATTCTGGGCATGCGTGGCAGAAGATGAGGGCAAGTGAAGATTAAGGTCATTGCCAGGGCAGGAGGGGTCCTGAAATGTCCGCGGATAGAAACCGGTTCTCTCTTCCGGGGGGGTACTAGGGAGCCATTGCAGGCCTTTGAGCAGGGTGTGGGCTGAGCTTGTGAAGCCCGGGAAAGAGTTGCTTGCGGGGAGGGGGATCGGAGAGGAGGGTGGCATTGCCCTTCGAGGCGAAATTCTCAAAGGCCCAGGGGGGGAATGCCCAGCTTGGGATCGAAACTCCAACCTCCAGGCCTTTTGCTTCTGGGAGCCTCCGGAAGCAAGAGGGGTTTCTGGGAGACTGGAAGGAGAACTTCCCTGCTAAGGCCCAGAGGATGGGAGGCCCCCCCAGGGGCCTGCTTATTCCTGAGGAGCAGTGGCCACACCCCCCCAACCTGCACTTGGGAATCAGGGGTGATGTTTGAATAATAACAGCGACGATGATAGGGGCGCCTGGGTGGCCCAGTCGGTTGAGCATCTGACTTTGGGCTCAGGTCACGATCTCGCGGTTCCTTGAGTTCCAGCCCCGCGTTGGGCTCTGTACTGATGGCTCAGAGCCGGGAGCCTGCTTTCCGATTCTGTGTCTCCCTCTCTCTCTGCCCCTCCCCCGTTCATGCTCTCTCTCTCTCTCTCTCTCTCTCTGTCAAAAATAAACATTAAAAAAAAAATTTTTTTTTTTAAATAACAGCGACAATGATAGGAATGACCACTGTGGGCCAGTCACCCTGTTCAGCACTTCCTCTGGAGCTGGGCTGTCCGGGGCCACTGGCCACATGTGGCTGTTGAATCACGTGTGGCCGGCCCGAATCCAGATGTGCTCTCAGTGTGAAACACATGCCAGTTTCCAAAGATTAAACGCGAAAAACAGCGTGTTGAAATGTCTCGTTAATCATTTTTACATTGATTACTTGTGGAAATAACAGTATTTTGGACCCATTGGGGTAAATAAATTATTAAAACGAGTTTCCCCCTTTGAGTGTGGCCACCAGGAAATTCAAAGTGACACATGTGTGCACACGGCTGTCTGCGGGATGGCGTTGGTCTGGATTATGCCTTCCTATCGCCACAGCAACAGTGTCGGGTTGGGCTTGTAGCCGCCTGCTGCTTATAGGTGGGGAAACTGAGGCCCACACGGGGGAAGTGGCCGTCGGAGGGCTCACAGCGGACAGGAGGCAGTGCCGGGATTCGGACCGGGGCCATACGAGTCTGGAGACGGCTGCCCTGGAGTTCTTCAGCTGGCAGGGTTTTCTGTCCAGCCCTCATTCTGGGCCTCAGTTTCCCCAACCCACCAAGATGAGGCTGGCTGGGGTGGGAGGGTGGGTAAGACCCCGGGGTTGGCCAGCTGGGTGCCCACAGTTAATTGAGGTCCGTGGAGACAGTTTGAGGGCCAGAAAGCCATCAGTGGGGGTCGCAGGCAGCAGCCTCACGGGGGGCGCGTGCACACACAGGCAGACGGCCTGCCATTGCTGGGGCACATGCGTGTGCCGTGGGCGCATCTACGGATACGCGTGAACACACAGAAGCTCACAGGGGCCCGTGGGCGTCCGCGGGGAGGACCCACACACCTGCAGACACTTGCGTGTTGTGGGGGTGACAGGCAAAGTGGAACCAGGGAGGAGGGCAGATCCGGATTCAAGCCCTGATGCTGACACTTAGTGCATTCACTTACGAGCCATTATTGAGCACCAACGGTGTGCCAGACGCTGCGGGGACACCAGTGGACCGACACATACCCAAGACTGCCTGCCGTCACAGGGCTCGGCATCCAGGGGGGCGGATGGGTGGGCGACTAGGTATCCATGCACAAAGTTTGACGTGCGCCCGGATCCCTGCGAGATCTGACTACAAGCGGCCTCCGGTTGGGCAGGTCTGGGTGGGGCCCTGGGACTCTGCATTTCTAAAAAAAAAAAAAGAATTTTTTTTTTTTTTAATTTATTTTTGAGAGCGAGAGAGAGACAGAGCGTGAGCGGGGGAGAGGCAGAGAGAGAGGGAGACACAGAATCGGAATCAGGCTGCTGGCTCACAGCTGTCAGCACAGAGCCCACCGTGGGGCTGGAACTCGGGAACCGCGAGATCATGACCTGAGCCCAAGTTGGGCGCTTGGCCCCCCCCCCCGAGCCCCCCCCCAGGCGCCCCCTCCCCCATTCTGTATTTCTAAGGGCTCCCAAGTGAGGCTGATGCTACAGGTCTGAGGAGTGGCAAACGGGCTAAATCGGACCCTTTGGGAGTGTGACACCGGGTGGGGAGGGGAGCAGGGGTGCGGGGAAAGGGTAGGGGCTACTAAGGTGAAAGGAGGTGGGAGCCCTCGAGGGCTGTGGGCGGAGGCGGGGGGGGGGGGGAGGGGGGCGGGACCTGACTCCGGTGCTCACGGGCGCCCTCCGGTGGCCGCTGCGGGGATGACGGCTGGGGGCGAGGGCGGGAGCCTGAGAACCGGGGTTGCGGGGGGGGGGGGGGCGGGGATCGCGCTGGTCCGCGCGGTAGATGAGGCGGGCGCCCTGGGAGCGGACTGGGAAGGGAAGGGGTGAGAATTCCGGATAACTGTGAAGGCAGGGCCCACGGGGCTTGCCGGCGTTGGGCGTGAGGGTGAGGGAATGAGGCTGGGGGCGGGGGAAGATCCGCAGGCGGGGCCTGAGGCATCAGCGGAGGCAGGGATGACGGCGGGGGGGGGGGGGGGGGAGGGAGGAGCGGGGGGAGCACCGGCTGGCAGTCAGCAGATCCACCTGATCTGTGCGATCGGCACCGTTCCGGTGAAAACCCCCGCCAGGTTTTATGTTTTCTCTGTTGTTTGCAACTTAACCAGCTGATCCTAAAATTTATACCCAAGTGCGGGGGGGGGGGGGGGGGGGGGGGGGGGGGGGTAGCCCCGACGCCTGGGCCTGAAGGAGGGCCGGGTGGGAGTTTTCCGGAAGGAAACTGGACCGTGCCTCAGAGCGGTACGGTGCGGGGCAGACAGGAGGGCCTCCGGACCAGCGGAGGAGGTGGAGAAGGCTTGAGGATGTCTCCGTCCGCCTCAGTCTTCCCGTCTGTACAATGGGAGGGTGCGCCAAGAGGTGGCCCGATGGTCGGGGTTCCAGGGGAGAGGCCCTGCCCCAGCGTGAGCCCTCCCGGATGGGGGCTGACGCTCTATTGCTCTATGACCGTCCCTTCTGCTCCCCAGGGGCACGAATGTCTGTCCTCAGGGCTGCTGGCAGGGGCGCCTCGAGTTTCATGGAGAGGAGCAGATGGTCTGGGGGGGGCGGGGGGGGGCCGTGCTGAGGCCTCCATAACCCCGGGTCAGGGGGTAAACTGAGGCCACGCGCAGCGGGTGGAGCCCGGGCTTCCCAGAAAGGGCGTGTGGGTTTCAGTTCTGCATTATAATCCAAATAACGAATGTGGGCCGAACAGATTTCAGTCTCAGCTCCGTGCTTGCATTTGGGCCAATGCACCTCAGTCTCCCCATCTGCATAAGGGGCACGTTAACGGCACCCACCTCTTGGGTTGCGTTGTGCTTGGATTCAATGAGTCCGCTTTGGTTTTTGCAATGCCTGGCGAGAAGCAGGTGCTTGGCGTGTGCCACCTGTATTTTTTTCTTTTAATTAAAAAAAATTTTTTAACATGTATGCATTTTTGAAAGAGAGAGGCAGAGCGGAGGCGGGGGAGGGGCAGAGAGAGAGAGGGAGACACAGAATCCGAAGCGGGCTCCAGGCTCCCAGCTGCCGGCACAGAGCCCGATGTGGGGCTCGAACTCATGAACCTGGAGAGCATGACCTGAGCTGAAACCGAGAGCCAGACACTGAAACGACTGAGCCACCCAGGCACTCCTGCTGCCTTTATTATGTATCGAGCTCCCACTGTATGCCGGGCCCTGCCCTGGGTGGTGGGGACACATAGCAGCCAAGACCCTGTCCTGCCCTCTCAGGAGGCTCACAGTCCAGTGAGGAAGACGGACAGCTGGTAGGGTGATGAGGGCACTGATGGGGGACACACAGGCCCCTAGGAACCTGGAGGAAGCCCATTTGGGGTGATCTGGGAAGGCTTCCTGGAAGAGGCGGCTGAGACCCGAAAAACAAGTTTACCAGGCTACTGGGAGCAGGAAGGTGAACCAGGCAGAGGGAACAGCGTGTGCAGATGTCCAGGGGTGGAGACGGAAAGGTGGGGAGAAGCTGGGATGTCATTTTGAGGATACTGGGGAGCCATAGAAGGGTCTAGCGCAGAAGTGTTCATCTGGGGGTGATTTTGCCTCCCAGGGAACACTGGACAACGTCTGGGGACATCTGTGGTTGTCACACTGCAGGGGGACCCCGGCATCAAGTGGGTGGGAGCCAGCCTGCTGCTCGACACCCCACGGTGCCCAGGACAGCGCCCCCCCCCCCCGCCCCGAGAGAACAGTGGCACATGAATGCCACGGGTGCCAAGGGGAAGAGACCCTGGTGAGATCTGCATTCTAGAAAGATTCCTTTGCTACCTTGAGGGGCATACTGAAAGGGCAGGAGGCGGGACTGGAGGCGGGAGCTGGGTTACAGAGTACTCGGGGCAGGGGAGGGGCGGGGAGGTCGAGACCCCGCTCTTTGCCTAGGGGACCACCGGACTGTCCTTAAGTCGAGAGACTGGTAGGAGCAGCGGGTTCCGGCGAGAGAAGGCCAGTTTGGGACCCAGGGGTCCTTGGATGGGTCCGTGGCGCAGGGGGGCAGGGGGGCAGGAGGAGGAAATGAACTTCCCAGCCTCGAAGTGCTGCATCACAAGGTTAAGAAAACCAGGAGAAGAAATTAGCCGTGGGGTCCCACCCCAACCAGGGCCTCTGTCTGCCCATCCGTGCCCTGGGTCTTAAGTTACTGCCAGCCCCTCTGGGTGGAGGGTCGAGGGAATGGCCTGGGTGATTATTAATCTTGTGACCAGTTGTATGCTCAACAGCTAGGAGCAGAATCCTGAAGCCAGAGAGCCCTGGGTTCGACCCAGCTGCCACATCCTCTCTCGTGGGGCCATAGCCCCCGAATTGGACCCTCAGCGTTCACATCTGCAGAATGGGCCGAATATTACACCCCTCCTACTACAGCCACCGGGGGGCTCTGTGAAGTAGTTCCTGGGAACCCCCCAGCCTCGCTTCTGGTACTTACTATGCCAGCAGCAACAACAGGAATCAGAATAATCAGCATTTATTGAGCACCTATGGTGTGCTAACACCCACCACAGGCCTATGAGATCAGTGCTGTCACTGTGCCCATTGTACAGATGAGGAAACTGAGGTCCAGAGGCGGGGGGTGGGGGGGTGGGGGTGGGTAACCTGTCCAGGGTCACACAGCCTGGAAATGGCAAAGCTGGGATTTGGACCCTTGGAGCCTGGCTCCGGGGCTAGGCTCCAGAATGGAATGGAAGGTTTGACCCCACTCCTAGGCAGGCACCCACAGGAGTTGAAAGGAGGGTCTCAAAGAGATGTTTGCCAACCCACCTGCACAGCAGCATCACTCGCGATAGCCAAGAGGTGGAAACAACACACGTTTCCGTCGACAGGTAGATGGATAAGTAAAATGTGGCCCATCCACACGCTGGAATATGATCCGGCCTTAGGAAGGAAGGACGTCCTGCCGCCCGCCACCACGTGGATGGACCCGGAGGACACTGTGCGCGGGGACAGAAGCCGGACACAGAAGGACGCGTCCCGCGTGACCCCACGCACAGGGGGTCCTAGAGGCATCCCGTCCAGAGAGACAGAGAGTAGATGGCGGGAGCCAGGGCTGGGGCAGGGGCGGGGAGTCCGTGCTTCATGGGGACAGAGTCTCAGTCTGGGGAGATGGAAAGTTCTAGAGACGGAGGGTGGGGGTGGTTGCACGACAGCGTGAATGTGCTTAACTGACGTGTATACTGAAAAATGGTTAAGATGGTAAATTTAGGGGGCGCCTGGGTGGCTCAGTCGGTTAAGCGGCCGACTTTGGCTCAGGTCATGATCTCGTGGTCCGTGAGTTCGAGCCCCGCGTCGGGCTCTGTGCTGACAGCTCAGAGGCTGGAGCCTGCTTTGGATTCTTTGTCTCCCTCCCTCTCTGCCCCTCCCCTACTTGTGCTCTGTCTCTCTGTCTCTCTCAAAAATAAATTAAAAAATATAAAAAAAGTGTTTTTAAGATGGTAAATTTATATTATATATATTCAATACAATGTCAAAAGAAAAATGTTTGGAAAAAAAAAAAAAAAAGGACAGAACCCCTGAGAGGCCAGGGTGACCCAGGCAGGTGTCGGGGAGGAGGTCAGGGGTCCAGCAGCAGGAGGGTTCATCAGGCAAGAGCAGGCCGGCGGCCGCACTGTGAGACTTGACTGCTCTGCGGGGGCCGTGGCCTGGGGCCTAGATCGGGGTCACTGGGAGCCATGGGTGGCTCCGGAGCAGGGGAGGGGCCAGGGAAGGAAGCTCTTAAGGAAGCAGAACCATGTCCCACGAACATGTGGGATCCGGGCGTCTGCTGAGTCACAAATCCCGGAAGCCCAGGGTCATGGAGAGGAAGCCACGCTGGTCCACGCAAGGCCTTCCTGTTTTTTGGCCCCAAATCCTCAGAGGCAGGGACTCCAGGGCCAAAGTTCCCACACCACCTTCACCTCCAGGGGTTCAGAAACCTGGGGCTCTGAGGCCAGGACACCGTGTGCCGATGTCCCTGCTGCTCAGACGGGGAAACTGAGGCACAGGGCTTGCCCGAGGCTTCCCGGAAGGACGAGGCTGCAGGTTTCTTACTCAGGACGTCCGGACTGCACCCCTGCGGGTAGGGGTGTGGCGGGCTGGGTTCCAGAGGGTGAGTTCTGCTCGCTTCCATCAACCGATCGTTACGTGAGGGGAAGTCTCCACTCGACACACCGGGAAGGTTCTTCAAATTATCTTCAACAGGAGGGTGACGCCAGCTCCCTTAAGAGGTAGTGAGGTGCCTGTCACAGAGGTATTCCAGCAGAGGCCAGAAAGGCCGGACTCGGGAAGGAAGTCAGACTAACGGGGGGGCCTCTGAGGTCCCAGGCCAGCTGGCATATTCTGCGATTCTAGTGTGACAATTCCCAGATGGCGGTTTATAAAATTCCAAGAGACTTTGAGGGTTGTTGTTGTTGTTGGTTGTTTGAGCCTTTCATTTTACGAATGTTGTGTTTTAATTCGAAGGATTCTTGAATATATGTTTTGAGGCTGAATTATTTAAATACGTGTCTTGAAGTGTTGTTGTCTATCGTGACCATTCAGCGTTTTACAGTGATTGAAAACCCCCTTTGTTCAAAAGTTATTTAAACATTGTCACTACGAAGTTGTTGGAAACCGTTTCCTGAGCTTTCACTGCGCTGTGGCCGGAAAGTTTTTCTGATAATTAGACTGAAGTGCGGGCATCACCGTTATTACCGTGGTTGGGGGTGTTTTTTTGTCATTGTCCCCCCTTAATGGGGAATTTTTTGGCTGCTTGAAGGGCCAGGCCGCTGCGGCTCGTGTGCGCCATCTCTCGGCGATGGGCGGGACTGCAGGTCGCGCCGCTCACCGCCAGGCCCTTCGCTCTCAGGTGTCGCTTCTCGTCACCCCGACCTCGCCATGCGGACCCCGCGAGCGCCCCCTCCTCGCCCGGCCCCACTGCTCCTACTGCTGCTACTGGGGGAAGCTAATGGCCTCTTCCCCGAGGAGCCGCCGCCGCTCAGCGTGGCCCCCAGGGACTGTGAGTGGGGCGGTCCCAGGGGAGGGGGAGTCGCGAGGGAGGGTCTTGCTTCCCAGCTGGGTCTGCGGCCCACTTTCCTCAGGGGCTCACCAGGCCAGGCTCATCCCGGCCCGGGATCACACCCCTCCCAACCCCTCCCCCAGACCTGAACCACTACCCCGTGTTCGTGGGCAGCGGGCCAGGACGCCTGACCCCAGCAGAGGGTACTGACGACCTCAACATCCAGCGGGTCCTGCGGGTCAACAGGACGCTGTTCATCGGGGACAGGTATGAGGGATTGTCGGGCAGAGTGTGCAGGGTGAGGCGTGGAGAGCAGGTGATAGCATTTGGGGGAGGTTTGCATGATGGGGCAGGTCGTTGGCTGGAGTACAGATTTGTGCCCTTGGGGTGTGATTTTATAAAGGGTGCTGACTGAACTCTCTTGTGGGTACAGCCCGGTTTGCCCCCGGTGGGGACAGCTCTTTGGTCAAAATTCACTGGGTTTCTACAGAGGGTGCCGGTGTGGGGCACGAGGGCTTCTCTGGGAGGGTGACATTTGAGTTGAGACCTGAGTGGGGTCCCCAGGCTTGGGGACATCTCGAGGGGGAGGGAGAAATCTGGGTAGAGAGCATGGTCTGTGCAAAGGCCCTGGGACAGGATCCGGCCCGGTGTGTTGGAGGAACATTGAGGAGGCCCAACTGACTGGAGCAGAGTGAGCAAACTGGGAGAGGGTGAGGAGGGAAGGGCAGGGAGGGGACGGAGTGAGAAGGCAGCTCTGGAGGGCTGTGGGCAGAGGAAGGCAGGACCTGACCCAGGTGCCCACAGGCACCTTCTGGTGATGGCTGAGGGGAGGACGGACGGAGGGCAGGAGCAGGGGCACCAAGGCAAGGCTACTGCACTGGTTCAGGATAAACTAGGGTGGTGGCCGCGGAGGGCATGAGAAGTGGGTAAATTCTTGATAGACATTAAAGGCAGAGCACAGATGTGTGTTGAGGGTGACTCCTAAGTTGTGGCCTTCGTCCCTGGAAGCAATGAGCAGCCTCAGCCAAGATGAGGGACAAGGCAGGAGCAGGTGTGGGGGACAGTTGGGTGCAGCGTGGCCAAGCTGAGTGTGAGACGCCCGGGAGCCCCCCGCACAGAGACTCCAGGATCAGCCGGACCCCGAGTCTGGAGCTCGAGGGGAGGCCCGAGCTGGAGACAGGGCTGTGGGCATGATGGGGCTGAGACGCGGTTCCAGTGCTGAGAGTGGACGAGGCTGCCCTGGAGAAGAGGCCCGAGGACCCAGCCTGCACACCAGGGAAGGGGTGGGAGACGGAGGGGACTGGAGAGATGGGAGGAAAGCCAGGTCCCTGAGGCGCTCCCAGCCGGAGGGGGGACGGGCCAGACACTGCGGGCTAGGGGGAGGAATAGAGACCATGTGACTGCTGGACTTCGCACGAGGTCGCTAGTGACCTTGACCAGGGAAGTTTCTGCGGCATGGGGGGGAGGGGAAGAGCCTGGGGGAGACTGAGAGGTGCCCAGAGGGCACCCGATGAAAGGGCTTTGGACAGTTCATCACGTTGGGTGTAGCCCCCTAGGGCAGAGGGGCGTGTGAACGTGAGGTGGCCTATGTCAAGGTATGTGGGGCGTGCTGGAACCTGTGGGTCACTTTAGGGGACGAGGAGGCATGTGGTGCCGGCGCAAGCACACGAAGGCTCGTTCGGTGTTGCAGTTGCTTGGGGCTGAGGCTCTGGCACACCCCTGCGTGTTCGGTGTTGGATACGACTTCTGCCCCATGGAGAATGGAGAGTGGGGGCAGGGGCTGGAGGCTCCCTTGCTCACCAACTATACCTTCCCCGCTCCCCCCAGGGACAACCTGTACCGGGTGGAGCTGGAGCCCCCCACGACCACGGAGCTGCGGTACCAGCGGGTGAGGAGGGGACACAGGTGGGAGAGGTGGGGGCGCATTTGAGGTTTCTGCTGGGGGGGGGTGGGGGAGGTGGGGGGGGTGGGGCCTGACACGGTGCTGGGGAGCCAGAATTGGGCGCGGCCCCGCGGGGGTTCCTAGGGCTGCGGGGATCCCTCACCACTCCCTGTGCCCTCAGAAACTGACCTGGCGCTCCAACCCCAGTGACATCAACGTGTGTCGGATGAAGGGCAAGCAGGAGGTGAGTGGACTCTGGCCACGCCCCCAGCCGCTCCCCGATCCCGCCCAGCCCGGGGCAAATCTTCCTCTGCCTTCATCCCAGGCCAGCACCCTCCTGTGGCCACGGCTCCGCCCAGAGTATGGCCACGCCCCCAGAATGCCCTCAGTCCTGGTCACGCCCACATCCCCGCCCCGCCCCCTCCCAGATCTGCTCTGCCCTGCCCCCGCCCCCTGCACTGGGCACGCCCACAGTCCGGCCCCGCCCCGCCCCCTCCCAGATCTGCCCTGCCCCCGCCCCCTGCACTGGGCACGCCCACAGCCCGGCCCCGCCCCGCCCCCTCCCGGATCTGCTCTGCCCTGCCCCCGCCCCCTGCACTGGGCACGCCCACAGCCCGGCCCCGCCCCGCACGCTCCCAGATCTGCTCTGCTCTGCCCCCGCCCCCTGCACTGGGCACGCCCACAACCCGGCCCCTACCCGCCCCCTCCCAGATCTGCTCTGCCCTGCCCCCGCCCCCTGCACTGGGCACGCCCACAACCCGGCCCCTACCCGCCCCCTCCCAGATCTGCTCTGCCCTGCCCCCGCCCCCTGCACTGGGCACGCCCACAACCCGGCCCCTACCCGCCCCCTCCCAGATCTGCTCTGCCCTGCCCCCGCCCCCTGCACTGGGCACGCCCACAACCCGGCCCCTACCCGCCCCCTCCCAGATCTGCTCTGCCCTGCCCCCGCCCCCTGCACTGGGCACGCCCACAGCCCGGCCCCGCCCCGCCCCCTCCCGGATCTGCTCTGCCCTGCCCCCGCCCCCTGCACTGGGCACGCCCACAGCCCGGCCCCGCCCCGCACGCTCCCAGATCTGCTCTGCTCTGCCCCCGCCCCTGCACTGGACACGCCCACACCCGTGACCACGCCCACCACGGCTTCTCTCTTCCCGCCCCATCCCAGGGCGAGTGTCGGAATTTTGTAAAGGTGCTGCTACTTCGCGACGAATCCACGCTCTTCGTGTGCGGTTCCAATGCCTTCAACCCCGTGTGTGCCAACTACAGCGTGAGTCTCCGCCCTTCGAAGCCCAGCCTGCCCCAGGCCCCAACCTCCTGGTCTTTGCTCACCTGCCCTCTACTGGCCCTACTCTTGCCTCAGGCCACATCACCTCCTTCGGGAAGTCTTGCTGGATAAGCCCTCCTCGGCCCCTCAACGGGAGCTCCAGAGGAGGCTTCCAAAGGAGATCAGGGAAGCCATAGCTACTTAAGCTACAAGCCAGTTATAGGATTAACTAGGATTGACTCTTAGACCCGTTCACAGATCAGTAAACTAAGCCCTAGAGGGGCTAAGTGAGCAAATCACACAGCATCCAGGGTAGAGCCACGATTCCCTGGAGGGGGGGGGGGGGGGCGGGGCTGCCAGGTGTGGCCAGGAGCTCTGTTACTCAGGCCCTGTCCCCCCCCTGCAGATGGACACACTGCAGCCCCTGGGGGACAATATCAGCGGCATGGCCCGTTGCCCATACGATCCCAAACATGCCAACGTTGCCCTCTTCTCTGGTGAGTGCCCCCCAACTCTGACCGTCTGATGGGACCCCAGCCCTGAGCACCGTGTGGCATTTTCCACTCTTGGAGTTGGGTTATTATGAAGGCGGCTGGGAGACCATCTGTCCAGCTGGGAAGCGGGTAGAATCTCAGCCACAGTCAGGACTCAGCCAAGGTCAGGGCTCAGCTGGGGGGTTGGAGATCAGCCTGGGTTCGGGCTTCGATGGGGTCAGGGCTCAGCCTAGGGACCGAGCTCCCCTGGGCTCTGGGCTCAGTCTTGGAAGATCAAGTATTGACCCACCCCACCCCTGGCCTCTATGATCTAATTTCTTACCTGCTTCCCCCCACTCACACCCATCCAGAAGGGATGCTCTTCACGGCCACCGTTACTGACTTCCTAGCCATCGATGCCGTCATCTACCGCAGCCTGGGGGACCGGCCCACTCTGCGTACCGTGAAACACGACTCCAAGTGGTTCAAAGGTGGGGTAGGCATTCATCAAATCCCCCCACCAGAATAAGAGTCCCAGCAGAGACGGAGGCGGTTGGGGGGGGGGGGCTCCTATTTCATCTTTGCAACTCACTGGCCTCTTTGAGGATAAAGCCAGAGGAAAGATTTGCGTTGGAGCTAAAGTAGATCTTGCTGGAAGCGGGTAACTTAGAAGCCTGAAGTAGGAATCACAAGAGGGGGATAGCGGGAGCTTAGGCTCTTCAACACGTGAGGGAGGAAGGTGACCAAAATAGTAGACATTGCTGTTTGGGGAGGGTAGACACAGTGATTTTAGGATTCTGACACCCCACACCGCCCCCCTCCCCGAAAATTCTTTGAGTCTATTTTATTTTGCCTGGGTAATCAGCGAATGTCCCCCCTTCACTATAAAAGCAGTCACCCCAGCTGATGTGTTCATAGCCCCAGAAACACCATTTCTCGTATCAGGGGCTGGGTTCTGACCCCTCCTCTCCTACAGAGCCCTACTTTGTCCATGCGGTGGAGTGGGGCAGCCACATCTATTTCTTCTTCCGGGAGATCGCGATGGAGTTTAACTATCTGGAGAAGGTAAGGTCCGATCCTCACCCCTACCCTCCCACTGAGAGGCCCTTGCAGTGGGGCGTGGAGCTGAGAGGCTCTGGTCAGCGGCAGTGGGGAGCAGAGGGGGACCCACGAATCTCCACCTGGGGCGAGAGGGTCCGCCCTCTACCTCCAGTCCTCAAGACCCTCCACTCCAGCCAGGACCCGGCCTCTGAGGCCGGAAGACATTCACGGGCGCGGTTCATGGGTTTGAGGGCAGGGGACGCTTCTGGCTTCCAGTCCTAGTGCTGTCGCTGTTGGCCTGTCCCCCCGCCCCGTCCCCCAACCCTCTGTCCATCCTCTACCCGCTGCCCACTCCTCTGCCCACCCACCAACTCGACATCATCCAACCACGCATCTGTCCATCCCCCCACCCCGGTGGGCACCCTCCCGCCCATTCGTCTCTACCCATCTGTCCATCCATCCATACACGGATAAAGTCCCTGGCCCATAGTGGGCGATCCGTAAACAGACGAGGTTCAGGGCCGCGACGATCATCGCTGACGTCCCCCCGTTTCCGCTGGGGAGCGCGTTGCTCAGAGGGGTGTGGCGACTGGGATCCCTCAGGGCCACACTCCTCCGTCGTGGCCTGGCTGACGGCCAGCGCGGCCCGCGGGCGGGCCTTCCCGGACACAGGGCTCAGACGCCCCCGCCTGTCTGCTGTTGCCCCAGGTGGTGGTGTCCCGAGTGGCCCGGGTGTGCAAGAATGACGTGGGGGGCTCCCCCCGGGTGCTGGAGAAGCAGTGGACGTCCTTCCTGAAGGCGCGGCTCAACTGCTCCGTGCCTGGCGACTCCCATTTCTACTTCAACGTGCTGCAGGCTGTCACGGGCGTGGTCAGCCTGGGGGGCCGGCCGGTGGTCCTCGCTGTCTTCTCCACCCCCAGCAACAGGTCAGAGAACCCCGATGGGAGCAAACTGGGCCACTGGGCGGACGTAAGCGGAGGGGTCCCACGTTCGTCATGTATTTCCGGGGTCCATTCCAAGTTGGAGGAATAACATGTGCAAAGGCCCCGAGGCAGCAGTGAGTTTGGTAGGTTTCACCAATAGAAAGGAAGCCCCTGTGGCTGGAGAGGAGCAAGCGAGGGCGACAGCAGAGGATAGGAGGGCAGGGAGGTGACGAGCCACTGGGAGAAGAGTGGACTATATCCTGAGAGCTCTAGGGAGCCACGGGAGAGTGAGGAGCGAAAGAGAGACAAGGTCAGATTTGCGTGTTTGGAAAGCCCCCTGGGGAATGGTCTGGAAGGAGCCACGAGCGGCATGTGGGAGACTGGACGTCAAGCAAGTCATGGGGGGAGGGGGGGGGACGCCTGGACACCGGTGGCCACAGAGGAGCCCTGTTCAGGAAGCAGAGCGACCGGGTTGGGTGGGGGCATCTCCGGCCCAGGGGACTGGACATCCGACAGCCTCACAGGGACAAAGACTCTCTCCCACACGCGTCCAAGGCCCTGCCCTCCGCCGGGCTCACCGCTCCCTTTCACCTAACTCCCCCAGCATCCCCGGCTCGGCCGTCTGCGCCTTCGACATGACGCAGGTGGCTGCCGTGTTTGAAGGCCGCTTCCGTGAGCAGAAGTCCCCCGAGTCCATCTGGACCCCCGTGCCGGAGGACCAGGTGCCACGGCCCCGGTAAGAGGCCCCCCCCCCCCGCCGGATCCCGAGGCGGGTGCCCGGGTGGGGGTCCTGACCCCGGGGACCGAGGGCTGGGACTTCCAGGTGGTCCTCTGTGGCTGAGGTCAGCTGTACCCATTACACAGATGCAGAAAGCTGAGGCCGTTTGGGCAGGGCGGCAGGTCCCCCTGGCAAACCAGAGCCCCTGGGTGGGGATGTTCAAGTCCACCGCTTCCTCCCCACCTAGACCTGGGTGCTGCGCGGCTCCCGGCATGCAGTACAACGCCTCTAGCGCCTTCCCCGATGAGATCCTCAACTTTGTCAAGACCCACCCCCTGATGGACGAAGCGGTGCCCTCTCTGGGCCACGCACCCTGGATCGTGCGGACTCTAATGCGGTCAGTCCCCATGCGTGGCGGGGGCGGCGGGGCAGGCCCAGACCGGAGCCCGGCCTGGTGGTCTGTCTGTCCCGGATACACACCCACGCCACCGCCCCCGTGTCTGCCTTGCCTGGCCCGGGTGCTGTCTCGTCACGCCTGACCCCTGCCCGCCCTGGCCCCAGGCACCAGCTGACACGAGTGGCTGTGGACGTGGGCGCCGGCCCCTGGGGCAACCACACCGTCGTCTTCCTGGGTTCCGAGGTGGGCACCGTCCTCAAGTTCCTCATCTGGCCCAACGCCAGCGCCTCAGGCACCGCTGGGCCCAGTGTCTTCCTAGAGGAGTTCGAGACCTACCGGCCGGACAGGTGGAGTGCACAGAGGCGGCCCGGCGGGCGGGGCGGCGGGGCGCGCCCTTGACTCTTACCAATCCGCTCACCCCTAGGTGTGGACGGTTCAGCAGCGGTGAGGCGGGGCGGCGGCTGTTGAGTCTGGAGCTGGACACGGCCTCGGGTGGCCTGCTGGCAGCCTTCCCCCGCTGCGTGGTCCGCGTGCCCGTGGCCCGCTGCCAGCAGTACTCAGGGTGCATGAAGTGAGTGCCCCCTGGGGCGGGCTGCGGAGGTGACCCGGGGTGGGGGGAGGCAAGGGGCGATGAGCACGGGAAGTGGGAAAAGTCCATCAAGTCCGGGGCCCGGCAGCCTCCTGGCTTATTGAAGAATGAGCCAGGCAGGGGACACCGCCCGTGCAAAGGCCCTGGGGCAGGATCGGGCCTGGTACGTTGGAAGAACAGCAAGGAGGCCAGATTGACTGGAGCAAGAGAGAGCGAGGGGAAGAGAGGGAAGCAGGGAGGGCAGGGAAGACCTGGGCTTTACCGAGGGGGGAAGCCCTGGAGGGTTGCGGGCAGAGGAAGGCGTGAGACCTGGCTGACATCTTTAAGACCAGCAGGTGCGGAAGAAGCTGGGGACCGGGGAGACAGCTGTCTCCCCGCCTTTAAAGTGGGTGGCAGGAGCAGGTGTGCAGGCTGAGACCCCCCTAGTCTCAGCGTGAGCCCCTCAACGCGGCGAAACCCTTTCCTGAGCCCGCCGTCCCGAGCCTCATCTCTAAGGGGGGGGTGAGGGGGATAGTAGCCGCCGATTTGTCACAAGCACCCCTGGAATTGACACTGAAAGGCGCCTCGTAAGGGACTGTGGTTGATGGCTCACCGTCTGCTCTAGGAACTGTATTGGCAGTCAGGACCCCTACTGTGGGTGGGCCCCTGATGGTTCCTGTGTCTTCCTCAGCCCCGGCACCAGGTACTGGGGGACAGGGGGTGGGGGAGGGGGTCTGCCCCCCCCCTCTGACCATCAGGCTCTGAGAGAGGTTTCTGCTGACTGCCCCTCTCGCCCCCCACCTCCCCGTCAGAGGCACCTTTGAGCAGGACGTGTCTGGGGCCAGCACCTCAGGCTTAGGGGACTGTACAGGTAAGTGGAGTGCGCGCGCGTGTGTGCGCGTGCGCGTGTGTGTTGGGGGCGGGTGCTGGCCTCCCTCAGGGCATGGGAGGGGCGGGGGGCCTCACTTCCAGCAGGGGTGGGGGGGAGGGACACAGAGATGCCACCGAGCGGCCGGACGGACTCACTGGCGGAGGGCGGCCGGCCGGCCGGCGGGGGCCAGCGGGGCGCGGGGCGGGCGGGGCGGGGACCCCAGCGTCCCCGCCGCCCCGGCTCACGCGGCCCCGCCCGCCCTCCCCGGCCAGGACTCCTGCGGGCCAGCCTGGCGGAGGAGCGCGCCGGGCTGGTGTCGGTGAACCTGCTGGTGACGTCGTCCGTGGCAGCCTTCGTGGTGGGCGCCGTCGTGTCCGGCTTCAGCGTGGGCTGGTACGTGGGCCTCCGCGAGCGGCGCGAGCTGGCGCGCCGCAAGGACAAGGAGGCCATCCTGGCGCACGGCGGCGGCGAGGCCGTGCTGAGCGTGAGCCGGCTGGGCGAGCGCAGGGCGGCCGGGGGCCGGGGCGGCGGCGGGGGCGGCGGCGGCGGCGGGGGCGGCGGCGGCGGGGGGCCCCCCGAGGCCCTGCTGGCGCCCCTGATGCAGAACGGCTGGGCCAAGGCCACGCTGCTGCAGGGCGGCCCCCACGACCTGGACTCGGGGCTGCTGCCCACGCCCGAGCAGACGCCGCTGCCGCAGAAGCGCCTGCCCGCCCCGCACCCCCACGCCCTGGGCGCGCGCGCCTGGGAGCACGGCCACCCGCTGCTCTCGGCGTCCGCGTCCTCCTCCCTGCTGCTGCTGGCGCCGGCCCGCGCCCCCGAGCCGCCGCCCGCGCCCCCCGCGCCCCCCGTGCCCGGAGAGCCGGGCCCCGACGCGCGCCTCTACGCCCGGCCCGGCCGCGCGGCGCTCGGCGACTTCCCGCTGACCCCGCACGCCAGCCCGGACCGCCGGCGCGTCGTGTCGGCGCCCACCGGGCCCTCGGACCCGGCCCCCGCCGCCGCCGCCTCCGCCGACGGCCTCCCGCGGCCCTGGAGCCCGCCGCCCACGGGCAGCCTGCGGAGGCCCGGCCCCCACGGCCCGCCGGCCGCCGCCCTGCGCCGCACGCACACGTTCAACAGCGGCGAGGGCCGGCCGGGCGACCGCCACCGCGGCCGCCACGCGCGGCCCGGCACGGACTTGGCCCACCTCCTCTCCTACGGGGGCACGGACAGGACTGCGCCCCCCGTGCCCTAGGCCGGGGCCCCGACGCCTCGGCGGTGCCAGCCACGGGAACCAGGAGCGAGAGGGCCGGCCCAAGCTCTCCAGTGGGTGCTCACGACCCCCGCCCCGCCCCGCCCCGCCCCGCGTGGGGGGCCCCCTCGGCCGCACGGAAGCACAACGAGCTCGGCGCCCCCGCCCCGCCCCGCCCCGCCTGGGGCCGCGGGACACTGAGGCGGCGGTGGGGGCGGGGGTGGGGGCGGGAGGAATGTGCTATGGATTTGAGGTTGACCTTCTGCGCGTGGATTTGGGTTTGTTTTCCAGTTGGCGTTTCTTTTGCAGATTTCTATCCAATTGCACAACTCCGTTCTTGGGGTGTCAGCCGGGGGAGGGGGGGGAGGGGGACGCGGGGCGGGACGCTTGGAGGCGGTGGGATGGGGAGGGGCCGCGTCTGCGACCCGAGCTCCCCACCCCCAGCCCCACCCCCCACGCCCCTCCTCAACCCAGGTTCCTGGCGTGTGTGGGTGTGCGTGCGCGTGTGCATGCCGTGTTCGTGTGCAAGGGGCCAGGAAGGGGAGGGACGTGTGTGTGTGTGCGCGCGTGTGCGTGCGCCCACGAGGGCTGCTGCCGGCGTGCGTGTGTGTGTGTGTGTGTGTGTGTGTGTGTGTGTGTGTGTCGGGGCGGGCCGCGCGTGCCGTGTACGTGTCCGTGTGCGAGGCGGTGGCCCCAGCGGCCTGGGCGTTGGCTGAGCCGGCGCCGGGGCTTCCAGAAGGCCGGGGGGCCTCCAAGGTGCCGGTTAGGACTTTGAGGGGAGACAAGCAGGGGTTTCGGGCAGGGGGGCCGGGAGGGCCTGCCCGGAAGTCACATTGGCAGCAGCTGTCCAAAGGGCTTGGTGGTCCGGGGGCGGGGAAGGCGGGCGGGCCCCACTGTAAATACGGCCCCAGGGTGGTCAGAGGGTCCCATGCCACCCGTCCCCTCGTGACCTCCCCCTCGACCTCCAGCTGACCATGCATGCCAGCTGAGTGGCCAGCTGAGTCCTGGACCCTCTCTGGACTTTGCCTCCCCCAACCCCCTCCCCATCAATAAAACTGTTTACAACCACCGGCCCCCCAAGGCTTTGGCTCTGCTCTGTCTCCTGGGGGCGGGACCTGGACCATGGTGTTGCCCCGGGGGCCAGCTGGGAGCCCCTGTGTCACTCGTGGTGGCAAGCAGAATTCTGGGGAGCTGGGTGTGGAAATGGGGGGGGCATCTTCCTCTGGATGGGGCCGGTTCCCGATTTGTTCTTGAGCGGATATTTACTGTGCACCTGCTATATGCCAGGCACCGTTGGGGACAAAGATCCCTGTCCTCATGGAGTTCGTAGCCTAGTTGGGGCGACCGGTCCTGTACTTGCAAATTAGGACTGGATTTGAAGGAGTGATGTGTGCAGTGGGGAAAAGGCCAGGTAATGTGCTAGGTAGAGGGTGAGGGTGTGGGGGGTGGCCAAGGAGGGCCTGTCGAGGTGACCCTTGAGCTGAGATGTGCTGAGTGAGAAAGCAGCTGTGGGGAGGCGTGCGGGCAGAGGGAACAATGTGGGGGACGTGGGAACACGCTTGGAGGAGGGGGCAAGGTGGCCACGGCGGCCCCGGGAGGGGAGGCGGCAGGAGCAGGTGCAGATCAGGAGGGAGAGGAGGGCCAGGGCTCGGGGCAGGCAGGGCCCCACAGATCAGGAGCGTAAAAAAATGTTTTTATTGTGGCAAAATCCACATAAATCCACATGAATTCAAATGCACCATGGGAAGTGTTTTAAAGGGCACAGTTCAGGGGTGACCAGGTGGCTCAGTTGGTTAAGCATCTGACTTGGCCTCCGGTCATGATCTCAAGGTCCGTGGGTTCGAGCCCCGCGCCGGGCTCCATGCTGGCAGCTCAGAGCCTAGAGCCTGCTTGGGATTCCGTCTCCCTCTCTCTCTGCCCCTCCCCTGCTTGTGCTCTGTCTCTCTCTCTCAAAAGTAAACATTAAAAAAAAATTTTTTTTAAGTGAACAGGTCAGTGGCATGAGGTCCATTCACACTGTTGGGCACCCATCCCCACCATCCATCTCCAGAACTTTCTCATCTTTTCCAAACTAAAACCCTGCCTCTGTTACACATTAACTCCCCATCCTCCTCCCCCCAGCCTGATGGAGTTTAAGTGGGACAGGGAACCACCCGAGGCTTTGAAGCAGGGGCGGGCTCTGATTGCACATTCAGAGATCTCTGTAGCATTTTGCCTTTAGGGTTCACACCCCTTCCTTCCCGCCCGCTTCCGATGAAGCACCTACTGTGTGCTGGGCTCTGGGGGTGGAGCAGTGGTCGAGACAGATCTGGCTCCCCCTTGTCCCAGAGGAGACTGTTAGCCTAGTAAACACATGCAAAACACCCGGAGGACATCGCCTAGCTTCTCCTGAACGCGGGAGAGGTTTGACCTACAACATTGTGTAAGTTTCAGATGTTTGATACATGCCAATATCGCACCATGAAAGGTTAACACATCCATTATTTCAGGTACTTCTGTGTGTGTGTGTGTGTGTGTGTGTGCGCGCGATGGGACCATTTAAGATCTACTCACCCACCGGGCGCCTGGGTGGCTCAGTCTGTTAAGCGTCCAACTCTTGACTTCAGCTCAGGTCATGATCTCAAGGTCCGTGGAATCCAGCCCTGAGTTGGGCTCTTCGCTGCCAGTGCAGAGCCTGCTTGGGATTCTCTCTCTCCCTCTCTCTGCCCCTCCCCCACTCTCTCAAAATAAATAAAATTAAAAAAAAAAAAAAGATCTACTCTCTTAGCAATTTTCAAGTATGTAATACAGGAACGTTAATGATAGTCACCGGGCTGTACGTTACAACTCCTGGATGTATTCATCTTGTGACCATGCATTTGTACCCTTAGACCCACATCTCCCCATTTCCTGCACCCCCAGCTCCAGGCAGCCACCATTCTACTCTGTTTCTAGTTTTTTTTTTTATTTTAAAGAAGTTTTTTAATGTTTATTTTTGAGAGAGAGAGAGAGAGAGAGAGAGAGGCAGAGTGCAAGCAGGGGAGGAACAGAGAGAGAGAGGGAGACACGGAATCCGAGGCAGGCTCCAGGCTCTGAGCAGTGAGCACAGAGACCAATTCGGGGCTCGAACCCACAGATCATGACCTGAGCCAAAATCGGATGCTTAATCGAATGAGCCACCCAGGCACCCCTTCTGTCTTTTTGATAATAGCCATCTGACAGGTGTGAGGTGGTATCTCATTGTGGTTTTGATTTACATTTCCCTGCGGATGATTGAGGCTGAGAACCTTTCATGTACCTGTTGACCATCTGCATGTCCTCCTCGGGAAACTATTATTCGGGTCCTTTGTCTATTTTGTGCATATGTTTTTGTGTGTCCATCTCAACGGGTCTGTTATTCTGTCCTGCTTTGTCTGTGTCTCTGTGTTGTATCTGTATCTGTGTATTCATGAGGGTATTCACCCGTCTTTCTTTACGCCTGTCACAGTCAGCTTGTACATATGTCTCTGAATCTGTGTGCCCACAAGACAGAACTCACATTCATTCTCACGGCTCGAGACAAAACTCTTCAGAGATTGGGCTGTGGAGAGACTGGGCCATGGCCAGGCGTGACCAAAGTCCAGGGGCATGTAAAGTTAACACATCACACCTGAATGTTTAGAACCCAACAAGAATGAAAGCGCTGAGTAACCAAACCCGTGAGATGCAGCCAAAGCAGTTCTCAAAGGCACATTTGTAGCTTCCGGATGCATTTATTAGGGAATGAGGGAGACCCCAAACAAAGAGCTCATTAGCCTTCAGATGAAGAAAGAAAGAGCAGAAGGGGCCCTTGGAGACTTGAGTTCCACTTCACGGATGTGGAAGCCGAGGCCAAGAAAAGTTAGGGTTAGGGCTCGCCTAAGATCACAAAACAGAGCAGTTTCTTTCTTTCTTTTTTTTTTTTAAGTTTTTTTTCAACGTTTATTTATTTTTGGGACAGAGAGAGACAGAGCATGAACGGGGGAGGGGCAGAGAGAGAGGGAGACACAGAATCGGAAACAGGCTCCAGGCTCTGAGCCATCAGCCCAGAGCCCGACGCGGGGCTCGAACTCACGGACCGCGAGATCGGGACCTGGCTGAAGTCGGACGCTTAACCGACTGCGCCACCCAGGCGCCCCTAGAGCAGTTTCTATAGAGCTGGGAGCCGGAGCATGATTTAGTCCCTCCCAGGCCATTGTTTGAAGACTGTGGAGACTTTAGGCATCACTCCCTTTTGAATTCTATTTTTTAGAATTCCTCTTTGTTCCTTCCATTGAACTTCCTGGTTGCTTAGATTTATTGCAAAGACTAGCTCTTGCTTAGAGAGCTGTCCCTCCCCTGCCCAGGAACGGAGCCTTGCAAACGTGACCCTTGATTCCTGGAGTGGGAGGAAGTGAGGATTCAGCCCCAGAGACTCTGGGAGTACCCACCCCCCAAAAGCAGGAGTCAGGGGGATGAAACACCAGGTAGAAGCAGGCAGAGAAGGGAGCACGCCCCTCCCCTGCCAGGAAGCAATTTTGCAATTCTGACCACCCCCCTTCCCTTGCCTGGCTCAGGTCCAGCCACTAACGGGAACGGGACGTGGGTGAGGACTTCCCTGGGGCGGGCGGCCCTGCCCCCAGTCCAGGCAGGTATAAGGCTACCTCACCGGGCTGAGCGAGCCCAGATGGAAAAGGGGGAGGCCATCATGTCTTCTCGGAGGCCACAGCGAAAGCACAGGTGAGTCCCCCCACCCTGCCCATGGTGGGCAGAACTCCATCTGATGCACGGAGGTCACGGGGCGAGATGTAGACCCAGGGGCTGGAACAGAGCGACAGGCTCTAACTGTGGACAGACTCGCTGTCACTCACACTTGCTACAGCAGTGCTCCACGGGCCACACAGAGAGCGGGAGGCCCACCAACGCCTCCCGATCAACACCCCACCAGAGGCCTGCTGGAGGGACCGCGAGGGGCAGAAGCCCAGCCCTGGAAGGATTATGGTGCCGCCTGTAAACCACCCCACCCCAGGGCCAAATGCCTGCTCCGATCTGCACAAAGCTGGATGCGCTTTCTGTGTTCAGGGTTCCCTTTGGAGCCCTGGGTTGCCCTCGAGCACTTTGGAGCAAGATAGAGCTGGACACAGCAAGTAACCTTGTTTGGCCGGCGCTGGGCAGAAAGGGCAGAAAGTTTCCCAGAGGGGACAACTTGGGAAAGTCGGAGAAAGTTTCACTGGGCAAGGGAGCATCGGAGCCGGGGCTTTGCAGGACAAGTAGGAGTTCGCTGCCCCGGCCTTCAACATATGGAGCCGGGGAGGTAAGAAATGACCCAGAAAACAAGCTAGAGCAGAAGGAATTAGCACATGTGACTGTAAATAATGAACAACCCGTTGGGTCAAGGCTGGCAGTTGGGGGGGGGGGGGCGGGTAACACTTCTGGGTCAGACTGAGAAACGCAGTCTTCAGAGAGTTCGAATTCTCTCTGGAACAACAGCTATCTCTGGCAGCTGTGAGGGGTGCGGGTGGAAGCCAGGAGAGGAACAGGAGGTGACTGCACTCGTCCCGGGGACCGATGCGGTGGCATGGGCCCAGGTAGCAGACAGGAACGGGCTGGCTGATTCTGGGGACGTTTTCACCCAGCCGGGTGTCTCTTCTGTCGTTGCCCGCAGCCCCGGAGGCCTGGACTCCCGGCTTTCTAGAACGCTGCTCCTGCTGCTGCTGTCTACGGCCTCCGCCCAGGAGGTCACCCCCAACCGTGCCGCCTGCGTGGTGTCCCGTGCGGTCAACGGCAGCTCCGTCTCCTGCCACCCCCCTGCCCACATCCCCCGCCGCTTCCCAGCCGACACCGTCTACCTGGTGATGGAGTTCTTCAACCTCACGCAGCTGCCAGACGACACCCTCCGGGGCCTCGCTCGCCTCCAGGAACTGCACCTGTCCAGCAACCAGCTGGAGAGCCTCTCGCCCAAGTTCCTGCTGCCCGCCCGCACCTCTGCTTCAGGTGCTGGATCTAACCCGCAACCTCCTGGCCCGCCTGCCCCCCGGCCTCTTCCAGGCCTTGGCTGCTCTCCACACCCTGGTGCTGAAGGAAAACCAGCTGGAGGCTCTGGAGCCCTCGTGGCTGCTTGGCCTGAAAGCCCTGCGGCATCTGGACCTTTCCGAAAACCGCCTCCAGACCCTGCCCCCGGGGCTGTTGGCCAGCGTCACCTCCCTGCGCATCCTTGACCTCAGCAATAACCAGTTGAAGGCTTTGCCCCCAGACCTTCTGAAAGGCCCCCTGCGGTTGGAAAGGCTGCATCTGGAAGGCAACGGACTGCAGGTGCTTGGCGAGGGGCTCCTGGCACCCCAGCCAGACCTCCGCTACCTTTTCCTGAATGACAACAAGCTGGCCACCGTGGCAGCGGGCGCCCTCCAGGGTCTGCGGCAGCTGGACTTCCTGGATCTGTCCAACAACTTGCTTACCGGCACACCTAAGGGGCTCTGGACGTCCCTGGGGCGGCCCACCCGGGACATGAAGGATGGCTTTGACATCTCTGGTAACCCCTGGATCTGTGATGGGAACCTAGAAGACCTCTACGGGTGGCTTGTGGCCAATAAAGACCAGATGTTCTCTCGGAACGCGACGCGCTGCGCTGGGCCTGAAGCCTGGAAGGGCCAGATGCTCCTGGTTGCAGCCGAGTCCCACTGAGGCCTGGGGCTGGGCTGGGGAGACAGGCCTGGGAGCACGCTGCCTGCTACTTGGCAAAGAATTCACCTCCAGCTTTCCAGAGCTGCTGGCTGGACCCGCCTGGCCCGTGCTTCCCCAAACACATCTTGGGCTCTCTGGCCTCCCGGTACCCTCTCCCAAGAAAGCCTTTCCCTG
Organism: Leopardus geoffroyi; assembly: GCF_018350155.1. Lineage (NCBI taxonomy): Eukaryota > Metazoa > Chordata > Mammalia > Carnivora > Felidae > Leopardus > Leopardus geoffroyi. The sequence continues at coordinate 3,372,741 of NC_059331.1, read as the reverse complement.
TTTTCCGGATCTCTTGGCCTCCAGGCGCCCCCAGCCTGCCCGGCCTCCCTCTGGCCCAGCCCTGGCCGCACTGGGGTTGTCTCTGTCTGGCTCTGTCTCCCCCACTTTGAGGGGCTCTCCGAATGCAGGGCCTGGGGCTGGGGTGCCTTCTAGCCAGCATCACTCAGTTTGGGGTCAGAACGGAGGGGTTAATAAATAACTGTGGAAAGGGACTGGGCGTACTGGAATTCAGTGTTACAAGCATCTCCCAAGTTGACTTCCTAGGTCTCCAGGAGGAAGGAGAAGGAAAGAAGAAAGAGGAGAGACCCAGGGCCTGGGGGCGCAGGACACAAGCTTCTAGAGCTTCTAAAGGGATTGCAGTTGGGATATGATGGCCTGTGGCTTCCCCTCTCCCTCCCCCCATCCAGGACTTAACTCCAAATAAAACCCTGACCGTTGCCCAGAGTGTCATTTGACCGGTGGATTCCTGCCACAGCTGTGTCCCGGGGAAGGTTTAAATTAAACTGGATGCTTCAGGTCTCCAAACAATTCATCATGCTGGCCGGTGACAACCTAGGGGGATAGCCACCCAGGGCAGGCCTGAGCAGGCTGGGCGAAGCTGAAAGCTGTGTTCTCCCAACTCGCAACCTTGAGCCACCTGCTGACACAGTACTGGGCATGCTGGAGCCCGAGTCAGACTCGGGGGACCCCTGGGTGTTAGGGGGGGACATGCCCAGTGTTTTCAGCTCCCTGGAAGGAGGGTCGTTGGTGGTCATTCCAGGTATGATGACGAAAGCCAGGGAGGGGCCTGGAGTCTGGCAGAGAGGGGTTTGAATCGGGTCCCTCAATTTGCTCATCTGTAAAATGGGGACCCAAGGGAACGGGCCGGCCTGAATCCTGGCTGAGTTCCACGGCAGATTTTTCTAAATAAAAACGCCTTGAAGGGGTGCCTGGGTGGCGCAGTTGGTTAAGCGTCCGACTTCAGCCAGGTCACGATCTCGCGGTCCGTGAGTTCGAGCCCCGCGTCAGGCTCTGGGCTGATGGCTCAGAGCCTGGAGCCTGTTTCCGATTCTGTGTCTCCCTCTCTCTCTGCCCCTCCCCCGTTCATGCTCTGTCTCTCTCTGTCCCAAAAGTAAATAAACGTTGAAAAAAAAAAAAAACGCCTTGAAGACTTGCCCAAAGTCACTCCTCAGCGACGGGGTGGGGGCTGTGATGGCCCTCCACCGTCTGCGTGGCAACGGCAGGGTGACGGGTGGCCAAACCTGGCCAACGGAAGTAGTCCAATCCTGGGGCATCCAGCGCCCCCCAAGTTACCATGACAACCGCGGAGCGCCGGCGAGAACCCCAGGGAAGCGCCGGGAGGTGGGCGGGTGGGCTGGGTCGCTGGAGCCCCGCCCCCGGGCCACGCCTCCACACGGCCTCTCCCCATTGGTCAGTAGGGAAGCCCCCACCCCCCCCCCCTCCAGGAGGCTATAAGGCGGGCGGGACCGGCGGTGGGCCGAGCCTGGAGCCCTAGTCGGGGGGCGGCGGCGGCGGCGGCGGCGGCGGCGGCGGCGGCCGGGGGCTGTGGCTGCGCGCGCCCGGGTGAGTGCCACGTGGGGGCGTCCCGGAGGACCACGCAGGTTGGGGGCTCCTGATCGGGTGGGCGGGAGAGGATCCAGCGGCGTGACAGGGGCGGGGGGTGAAGGGCTGGAGCAGGTGGCCGAGACCCTTGGCCCAGTTGGCTAAAGCTCAGGACCCAGTTGAGCGGCGACCAGGGCCCTGAGGGCACAGGGTGGGGAGAGGGGAAGAACTTCGAGCGAGCGGGGAGTCTCGGGTCGAACTCCCCACTCTGAGCCTGCTCAGATGTGTGGTCCTGGAAGCAGCATGGACCTCACCTCTGGGTGCCTCAGTTTCCCTGTCAATCTTTAGGTTTATTGGGATCCCGCAGCTACCACCTCCGCCCCTGCGGGGGGCTGCGTGTGCAGTTCTGTCCGGGGCGGGGGGGGGTGGGGGGGGAGGTGAGGGGGAGCTGGGGGGTGCACAGGGGTAAGAGGGGCCTCTTCTCCTTTGCCGAAGAGGAAAGAGCTCAGAGAGGGGAAGGCACTTGCCCAAAGTCACACAGCAGGTAACGGCAGGATGCGAACCCCAGTGTTTCTCTCTCCAGAGCCCATGCTTTGAACCCCTGCCATGTCCCCACCTTGCCAGAGGCTCTCTGGCAAGTGTGTGCAGGACCCTGTGCCTCCAGTGTCCGTGTCCCTCACGACGCTGCGAGGAAGGGTAGCATCATAACTCTGTTTTTGAGGAAACGGAGGTTCCCGGAGGGAACAATACTTTGCCCAGGTCGCAAAGCCCAGCGGGACAGAGCCCAAGGCCTGGAAGGCCCTCTCACTCGGCCCTGCCCCTCAGGATGTCTGCAGCCGACATGTCAGAAGATGAGCCTATGCGGCCCCCCAGAGACAGCCTGTGGGAGCAGGACAGGCAGGTGAGGGGCCGCCCCTCCCGAGGACAGGGGCACAGGGAGGGGCGGGGGGACCGTCCCTCCTGGGACAGTGTCGCGCCAGGGGCCCCCTCCCATGCCCATCCTTGCTGGACCTTGCGGGGGAGGGCTGCTGGCACAGGCTACCCACCTCCCAGGGGGGGCGCGGTGAGGCCCCGGGCGGGGAGCCTCTCTGCAGCCACACCCGGCTCCCCCTCCCCCACCTCGGGGTCTCTGCCCGGGTCTGTCTCTGTGCCCACCGCCTCGGCACTCTCAACGGCAGCAGCACGAGTGACAGCGATCACAGCACATGCTCTGCACCGGTCCCCGTTCCAAGCTCTTCGCGCACGTCGGCTCCTTGAATCTCCCGGCTCTAGAAACCCATTTTACAGATGGGGAGGCCGGAGCCCCAAGCTAAGCGTGCAGCCCACCCCCCCCCCACCCGCTCGCTCGCCCCTCAACCCGGCCCAGAGAAGGGCAGCGGACCGAGGGGCGGCCGAGCTCCCCGCACCCCCTCGGGCCCCGCTGATGCCACCCGTCCCCGCAGAACGTGGTGCAGCGCGTGGTGGCCCTGCCCCTGGTCAGGACCACGTGCACCGCCATCTTGGAGGCTTACAGTGCCGCTAAGGACAGGCACCCGCTGCTGGGCTCCGCCTGCCGCCTGGCCGAGCACTGCGTGTGTGACCTGACCGCCCGTGCCCTGGACCACGCCCAGCCGCTCCTGAGCCACCTGCAGCCCCAGCGTGAGCACCCCCCCTCCCCGCCACCGCGTCCCCGGGTCCTGCCTTTGATCTCCTGGACCTCCACCCTTAGCTGTCTGCTTGTGGCCCCCTCGTTCTGTGTCCTGACGCCCTCCCTCGTGGCCTGACGTACCTCAGGTATCTCCCTCCCCACCTGCCTCTCTGTCCTTGCCTCTGTGTGTCCTGAGCCCCACGTCCCCCCCGGACTCCTGTGATCAGCTGAGGGGTCCAACCTGACAGACGGGGGGGGGGGGCACAAGACCCTTGGCCTCACGTCTGACCCAGGAAGGGGGTCACCTCCCCCGCCTCCTTCCCAGCCAGTGTGCGTGACCTTGAGCCCGCTCTCTGGGGCATCTGAGCCGGCCCTGGGCGAGGAGTCACTTTGGTGCTGGCAGCCCAGCCGGGTGGCAGGGCTGAGGCGGGGAGGGAAGTGCAGGTGGGGCCCGGCCTGGTGACCCACCCACACCCTAAGGGTCCCCAGCCCCTCCCAGGGTGGCCCGGGCCTCCCTCTGCCTCTCCCTACGTCTCCCTCCCTCACTCCCTGACTCTCCCCCCTCCAGTGGCCTCCGTGAACAATCTCGCCTGCAGGGGTCTGGACAAGCTGGAAGAGAAGTTGCCCTTTCTCCAGCAACCTTCGGAGACGGTGCCGTGGGGACCTAGAGGGGGCTGGGGGCGGGAAGGAGCAGGGTAACCTCCTCCGGGACCGGACCGGTCGAGACCGCACCAGCCAGATTAAAATAATCAGCACCCGGGGCGGGGGAGAGGGGAAAGGGGTGACAGGCATTGAGGGCACCTGTTGGGATGAGCACTGGGTGTTGTATGGAAGCCAATTTGACAATAAATTACATTTAAAAATAGAATAGAATAGAATAGAATAGAATAATGAAATTGAAAAAAACCCCAAAAGTAATAATAATAAACAGCACCCGAGTTTACTGAGCACTTACTATGTGCCAGGTGGTGCTGGTAACGCCTTCAACGACCCTGTAAGGGAGAACTTTTACTCTCCTCCATGTTTTAGAGGGGAAACTGAGTCCCAGAGCCAGGAAGGGCCAGGGACCCTGGGCACCCAGCCCCAAGGAGCTGGGGGAAGGGAAGGGAAGGGAGCCCAAACCTGGAAGGGGACCCCTCTCAGCAGGTGGTGACCTCGGCCAAGGACACGGTGGCCAGCAGTGTGACGGGCGTGGTGGGCCTGGCCCGGCAGAGCCGCCGCTGGAGTGTGGACCTGAAACGCTCCGTGAGCCACGCCGTGGATGTCGTGCTGGGCAAGTCGGAGGAGCTGGTGGACCACTTCCTGCCCATGACCGAGGACGAGCTCGGTGAGCCCGGCTCGCGCCCACCCTGCCCCCGAATCCTTCTGCCCACTCCCCATCCCCAGAGGTTACGGATCAGAGAAGCCCGGGACTTGCCCAGGGCCACACAGCAGTTCAGGAGGAACCACACGGGGCTGGAGCCCAGGCCTGAGCCCCCCGGGCATTCCCACGGCCCCCCGCCCCACCCCCTACGATTAACCAGACCACACAGACCCTAGGGCTGTACGGGGCTTACAGACTTGAGGGCCCCGGTCTCAAACGGATGTCCCTTCCGATGGTCACACTGGCCTAAGCAGTGCCTTTAAAATGCTTTAGTGCATTGTGTGCATTTAACAATCAGATTTTGCCCTACAAATCCTGATTTGTGGCTGGTCCTCAAAAACTAAACACTTGGGGCGCCTGGGTGGCGCAGTCGGTTGGGCGTCCGACTTCAGCCAGGTCACGATCTCGCGGTCCGTGAGTTCGAGCCCCGCGTCGGGCTCTGGGCTGATGGCTCAGAGCCTGGAGCCTGTTTCCGATTCTGTGTCTCCCTCTCTCTCTGCCCCTCCCCCGTTCATGCTCTGTCTCTCTCTGTCCCAAAAATAAATAAACGTTGAAAAAAAAAAAAACAAAAAAACTAAACACTTGGGCTGAACGGCATCTGCCCCTTTATACGGTTCCCGTAGCCCCACCATTGTCACAGGGCTCCAGGCTGGCTCAGTGAGTGGAGCATGTGACTCTTGATCTTGGGTTTGTAAGTTTGAGCCACACGTTGGGGGTAGAGATTACTTAAAAAAAAAGAAAAAATCTTAAAAAAGCAAAACACAAAAACACCATTCTCCAGTTTTCTACATCTTGTTTCTGACCCCAGAGACGATCTGACTTCTCTCAACCCCTGCTTTAGGGGGGCTAGAAGAACATGTCGATGCACTCCCTCCTCTGCAGAAAGGCTTTGAGGCATTTATGAGGCACCTACTGTGTACCAAGCGTTTGTAGTATACCCTTTTTTTTTTTAGGATTTTTTTTAAAGTTTATTTTGAGAGATCGCTTCTTGGCCTTTTGGCTAAGATCAAGTGTAGTAAAGTTTATTTTGAGAGAGAGAGAGAGAATGGGGGAGGGGAGAGAGAGGGAGAGAGAGAGAAGCCCAAGCAGGCGCCTCACCATCAGCGCAGAGCCCGACGCAGGGCTCGAACTCACAAACCATGAGATCATGACCTGAGCCAAAGTCAAGAGTCGGATGCTTACGCAGCTGAGCCACCCAGCTCCCCATAGTATATTCTTTTTTTTTTTTTTTTTTTTTAATTTAAAAAAAAATTTTTTTTCAACGTTTATTTATTTTTGGGACAGAGAGAGAGCATGAACAGGGGAGGGGCAGAGAGAGAGGGAGACACAGAATCGGAAACAGGCTCCAGGCTCTGAGCCATCAGCCCAGAGCCCGACGCGGGGCTCGAACTCACGGACCGCGAGATCGTGACCTGGCTGAAGTCGGACGCTTAACCGACTGCGCCACCCAGGCGCCCCAGTATATTCTTAACAGACCGTTTCATAGAGGGGCTAAGAGTGTCTGGGTTGGAATCCCAGGTCCGCCTCTTGCAGACTGTGGGGCTTCATCGCCCCTGGCCTCAGTGTTCCTCATCTGTAAATGGGGCTAATAATAGTGCCTACGTCATAGGGTTTGGGGAAATGAGTTGATGTCCCTAAAAACTATAGGAAAACTATAAATTTCGGAGCCCGCGGGCTCGTCGACGCACAAGGAGGGTGAGCAGACGTGGCGGGGGCGGCCGTGCTGACCCCCATCCCCCCCGCCCGTCCTCCAGCGGCCCTGGCAGCGGAGGCCGAGGGCCCGGAAGTGGGGTCCGTGGAGGAGCAGAGGAGACGACAGGGCTATTTCGTGCGCCTGGGCTCCCTGTCGGCGCGGCTCCGCCACCTGGCGTATGAACACTCTCTGGGGAAACTGAGGCAGAAGAAACACCACGCCCAGGACACGCTGGCCCAGCTGCAGGAGACACTGGAGTTGGTGAGATCCTTCCGTTCACTTCCTCCCCGTGATGCGGGCGGTGAGCGTGGGTCGAGTGCCAGCTGGGGACCTGGTCCTGAGCTGGTCTGACGGGGGAGGCAAAGCCGGGCTCAGCTGCCTGCAGCTCGGTGTGTTCAAGGCTGGGGCGGAGAGGGCACATCGTCTGGGGAAGCTCAGGGGGGTCGAGGTTCAGCCTGGGGAGACAGGAAGGGGCTTCAGTGGGGGCAGAGCCAGTAGGAGCTGGAATTTATAGGTAGTTAACGTAGTTCAGGAGAGAAAGAAAACACCCCTCCCCTGGCTTTCCTGCCACCAATCCCGAGCCACCCCAGCTTTTAGGTTCTAGACTCTGCCCTCACTGTGTGTCCCTCCCTGCTCCAAAGGAACACGGAGCCCCCACTTTTTTTTTTAACTGTATTTATTTTGAGAGAGAGAAAACACGAGCAGGGGAGGGGAGGAGGGAGAGAGTGAATCCCAAGCAAGCTCTGCACGCTCAGCGCAGAGCCCCAGGCAGGGCTCGAACTCACAAACCGGGAGATCGTGACCTGAGTGGAAGTCAGAGCTTAATCCATCGAGCCACCCAGGGGCCCGCGGGAGCTCCCGCTTGGCTCAGCTTGATGACGTCAGACACCCCCAACCTGCTCCCACATCCGAACCTCCATTCACCTGGGTGGGGGGGGGGGGGTCAGGTCTCGGCTTCCCGCTTCTCCGCACCCACACCAGGCACCTCAGCCGGGATGCTGGCTCCGCCCACAGGTCCCCTTCCCCTTCCTCATCCCCAGGCCCAGCCCCCCAAGCGGCACCTGGTCCCCCAGCTCCGTCCGGGTCCCAGGCTGTCGTCCCCGCAGCGGCCACCAGAGGGCGCCGATGAGCGCCCGAGTGGGTTTCTATCCCTGAACACCATGTCCTCAAGGTCAGGTGTCAGAACGGGCTTCCTTTTCAAGGCTGAATAATACTCGAGTACAGATGGACCACAATTCCTGTTTGTCTTCTAATACCTGCCCCATCCTGGGCACCGAAGGCACAGTGGCCTCGTCAGGACGCTCAAAGTGCAGGAGGGGAATGAAGGTCATGATGAAAAAACATACCAGGCGCTGGGGCATCTGCCCAGCCAGGAGGCAGGGAGGGAAGACTTCCGTCCGCTCGGAAACACTGGAATGAGCCAGGCAGGGGTGTGGGGCGGAGGGAGGAGCGCACCCAGCCCACCGGCCAGCGTAGCCGAAGTGAGTCTGAGTGACGGGGGAACCGCGAGTGGCGGCGTCTGGCCAAGAGCAGAGGAGAGAATGGGCCGGTTGGCCAGGCTGGATCAGCAGGGGAAGGTTGCAGGGAAGAATGTTCTCTACATGGTTATCGAGACCAGATCCACGCTAGGGTCCTGGCTCCCCCGAGCCCCCGGATCCTCACCTCCACCCCCGCCCCTGTCCCCTCAGATCAACCTCATGCAGTGCGGGGCCACACCCACTGCCCCCGCCCGCCCTGGGAAGGTGCACGAGCTCTGGGAGGACTGGAGCCAGCGCTCCCCAGAAAACGGCCGTCGCCGCAGCCAGGTAGGGTGGCGGCGAGAGGGTGGGCGGGGGGTGTGAGGGGGCGTTCTGGATCTATCCAGGGTGGCGGGGAGGGGGGGAGGGGTGGGGCCGGGCTCCAGCCGTCTCAAACCAAGGGCTGAGGTCAGCGGTTTGGAGTGTCCACGGGGAAGCTGGCCGGATGGTCCTACGGGGTGCCCTGTGGGGAAACTGAGGCAGGGCGCTGGTCCGGGGGGGGGGGGGCCCGTCGGGGACGCTCAGGCCCCTCCCCTCCCCCGCAGGCAGAGCTGGAGACGCTGGTCCTGTCCCGGAGTCTGATGCGGGAGCTGCAGGGCACAATGGACGCGCTGGAGACCAGCGTGCGGGGCCTGCCCCCCAGCGCCCAGGAGAAGGTGGCCGAGGTGCGGCGCAGCGTGGACGCCCTGCAGTCCGCGTTCGCCGACGCCCGCTGCTTCGGCGACGTGCCGGCGGCCGCCCTGGCCGAGGGCCGGGGCAGCGTGGCCCGGGCCCACGCCTGCGTGGACGAGCTCCTGGAGCTGGTGGTGCAGGCCGTGCCGCTGCCCTGGCTGGTGGGGCCCTTCGCGCCCATCCTCGTGGAGCGGCCCGCGCCCCCGCCTGACCTGGAGGCTCTGGTGGACGAGGTCGTGGGGGGCCCTGACCCCCGCTGGGCTCACCTGGACTGGCCGGCCCAGCAGAGAGCCTGGGAAGCCGAGCACGGGGACGGGCCAGCCCTCCCAGGCGACACTTGCAAGGAGGAACCCACGCCCCCCAGCCGCGCCAAGCACACCCTGATGCCAGAGCTGGACTTCTGACCAGATGGGGCCGTGGGGCAGCAGACGCGGCCCTCGGGAGGTCGCCCTGCACCGCACCCCGCCCCCCCCCACACACACCCCGAGGTCCCTGCTGCCCCCTAGTGGCCATGCACGTGCACTAACAGGCCGCAAGGGGGAGGTCGCCCTGCCCCCCTCCAGGTCCCCGCTGCCCCCTAGTGGCCATGAATATGCACTAACGGACTGCGCGGTGGCCTTGGCCCAGGTGCGCGGTGGGGGTGGGGGGCTAAATTCACACGCCTAGACCAGCTTCACTGATCTCAGACGCTCCCCAGTCTTTCCCTTGGACACAGGGGGACTGGAGCCCAATTCAGGTCTCATTTGCCCCAAGCTGGGTGCCTCTGTCTGTGGTCCCTGTCCCTGCACCCCCCAAAAAAGCGGATCAAAACTCCCCAAAGAAGCTCAGTTTGCCCAGCAGCTGTCTGGGGGTTTGGAAAAGTAGGCACCCTCCTTCCACCCCCCAGCCTTGTACATCCTGGACGGGGCGGGGTGGGGGGAGGGGGGAGTCCCTGAGAATACCCAGCCTCGTCCGCTGGGCCTGCTGGATCCACGTGATTTGCCCTCTGGGGTCCACGCTCCAGAATAAAGGTGCTTTGTGTTGTCCAAAGGCCTATGGCCTCCGTTCAGGTCGGGGTGGGTGTTGGTTCCAGGGTGCGGGGGGCCTCAGGCGTGTGGGGCCGCAAGGCCCAAGCCAGGGTTCAAGGTTTGAAAGGAGTGATACTCCTCCCCAGGCCTGCGGGGGCTCATCATGCTGCAATTCCTCCAGCCGCACTGGTCCGGATGGGGCAGACCGAGGTAGGGGAAGGGCCACAGGCCAGTCTCCTGGGGGCCCTCCCATCCTTTCACCGAATTCTCAGCCGCCCCCGAGACTCCCCTGTGGCCGTGTGGGGTGTTAGGAAACCACAGTCTGATGTGGTGAGGTCAGGGTGGCCCCTGGCTTCCCTAGGACCCGGCCCAGGGGCGGTTCTGGGAGGTTGGACCACTTCCCACCGGCCGGATTCACTTCCCTGCCCCTGCGTAGAAACCTCCATGGCTCCCAGTCACCCTCAGACCAAATATCCAAACTCCTTTGCTGAGGCCGTGCCCTCCCACCCTCCCACCCGTCTCTCGGACTCGTCCATCTTGTAGCCCCAGCTCCAATGCCGCCGCCTCCAGGAAGCTCTCCCTCACTCCACCCCAGTGGCCTAGCTCTGACAGTCCACAGTCCACCTTCTTGGGACTCCAAGCCCCCTCCACCTGCACTTGGGAGCCACAGGCAACCTTGCCTTCTCTTCCCCTGGTGAGGCTGGGGGTTCCCAGAGGGCCAGGCTAGGTAAGGATGGGCAGAATGGCACACAGGAAGGGCATTTTGGCAGAGGGAAGGGCTCAGGCAGAGGCACGGCAGTGGGGGAATCAGTCTGACAGAGTGGGGAGAGAAAGATAATGGGTCGAGGTAAGTCTGGGAGTGGGTGGAGCAGTAGATAAGGTCCTGGGGTTGAGTCTCAGCCTTGCCTACGCCTGGGTGGGCAAGCTCCTTCCCTTGCTGAGCTGTGCCCGGCAGGGCGCAAACCAGATACGAATCCTGCCCTCGGGGACCCCACAATACAGTGGGAGAGACAGACAATAAACAAGAAACAGACGGAAATCGTCTTGGTGTTAGTAGGTGATGAAAAACATAACAGGGCTGAGGGATGGGGAGCGTGTGAGGGCAGGAGGAGGGGTGTATATTTTTTAACAGGGGACGAAGGGGCCAAGAAGACTTGTCTGAGGAGGTGAGATAGAAGCAAAGACCAAGGAGCGTTCCAGGCAGGGGGCACCACCGGTGCAAAGGTCCTGGGGCAGCAGCGGGCCGAGTGTGTTGGAGGAACAGTGAGGAGGCCCGTGTGTTTGCAGCCGAGTGAGTCAAGGGGAGAAAGGGAAGAGGGGAGGACAGGGAGGTGACGGGGGCCAGGGGCGGGAGGAGGACTCAGGTTTTCCCCCAGGGAGGGCAGAGGCTTGGGGGGCTGTGGGCAGAGGAGGGCGGGACCTGACTCCGGTGTTTACGGGCACTTTGATGGTCTTTGCTGGGTTTCTCCGCCATCATTGTGCCGCAGCGGCCCTGTGGGAAGGGGAGGGGCCCACGCAGGGGTTCCCGCCTCCCCTGCCACCTTTGGGAAGCGTTGGCCGGGAGGACAGAGTTTGGGGGACATCCGCATTTTGTTCCCCAACTGTTTGGTAAACACGCGATTGCTCCAAGGAGATGACCTGGGGGTCATCGGGCTGTGTCTGAACCCTCCCTCCTCCCAGCTCAGCGCCCAGAACGGCCAACTGGGTCTCCACCAGCGTGCAGCTGGGGCCCCTGTCCCAGGAGCGGGCAGGGGGGAGACTTAGCTCGGGGAGAGAGGTCACTTCTCTGCTGGCCTGTGCCCCTACCCACCGTCAGCCCACCCTGTACACAGGCTCTGGGTCTGGGTTTGAATCCTGTCCCTGCCACTTCCTGGCTCTGTGGTCTCCGGCCCAGGACGCCTCCTCCAGGAAGCCACCCTGGGTTGTCCCAAGCCCACCAGGCCGGCATCTCACTGCCAGGATCCCCCTGTTCTCTTGGCACTCTGTATCCATCCGCATTTTGGCCCTAATTTATCAAGGGAAGTCCCTCCCGGAGAGTGACGCATCCCCTCCCTGCTCAGGCGAGACCGGGCTCCTCTCTCCCCGCCCGGACAATGCGAAGCTCACGTTTGTTGAGTACCTGCTCGGTACCCGGCACTGGGGTAAACAGGTCCCATGCTTGACCACATTTCACACTCAGAACTATCCTATGAGCTGGCCCATCCAGCCAAACATCCCTTAGAGGCTGACCGTGTGCCAGGTACATTTCTGCCGCCGGAGACGTAGCTCGGAGTGAAACAGGCCTGAGGGAGGGGAGCTGTGCGTTGTGGGGAAGGGCTCTGCGGGTAGCGAGAACAGCATGTGCAAAGGTCCCGGGGCAGCACCCTGCCTGGCGTGCTGGAGGAACCGTGAGGAGTCCCGCGTGGCTGGAGGAGAGCGGGCGAGGGGGAGAGAGCTGGAGGAGGGGAGGGCAGGCGGAAAGCAGGACCCTGCGGGCCACGGGGAGGGCGTCTGGAAGAGGAACCTGAGGCCGGTGGATGGTAACTGGCCAAGGGGTCGCGGCAAAGCAGAGCTCTGAACTGTACTTCGTGGGTGGAAACCCGAGGCCGAGACAGCATGTGGGCAGTGCCTTGGGGGCAGGGGATGGTCCGCAAATCCCTCGGCCTTGCTGGGGGGGGGGGGGGGGGGGCGTGCCGTGGGCAGAGGCGGCCCGGTGCGGATAGCAGGGGAAAGGTCCTGGGCCCGGGGCCCACGCTGGGCTGGGCAGGCTGCACGTGACCGCCCAGGGCCCTCCCCCGGCCCGCTGGCCGCCTGCCTCTGCCGGCCGGGCCCGGGCCTGCCCCAGACCCTATAAGGCCTGGTAGCCGAGAGCAGAGCCAGCCCCCAGCTGCACCGCCTGTGGCTCTGAGGGACCCTCACGCACCCCAGGTGAGCAACGCCAGGGTGAGGCTGGGCCGGAGGGGTGTGGCCGGCGCGGGAGGGGTGCGGCAGGAGGCCCGGGAGCCCCCCGATTCACACACCCTCTCCGCCCCTTTCCAGCTGCTCAGAATATTACCATGTCTGCCCAAGATGAAGGAGGCCGGGATCCTCCCAAACCCAAGGGCAAGGTGAGGGGAGGTGCGGTGCGGGAGATCCCTGCCAGGACCTGGGGACCCCCCGGAACCTTGGGAAGGTGACCTTCACGGTACCGGGGTCCGGAGGGCCTGGGAAGGGTGGGGTGGGAAGGCTCTGCGAGCCATGGTACCAACTGTCCCCTCCGGTCCCAAGCTGAAGGGTGGGGGGAGCGGGGGGACACAAGCAACCCTCAGCTCCTTCTTTACCGTGTGACCTGGAACCAGCCATGGCCCCTCTCTGGGCCTCAGTTTCCCCATCTGTGAAATGGGGGGGCCGTGGAGGGAAAAGGCCTCTGGAGACCCGGAGGATGAACTTTTCCTCTGTCCACGGGAGGCAGGCTGACTCTGCCCGTGGCCCAGGCAAAGAAACTGAGGCTCAGAGAGGCTAAGACACCCTCCTGGGGTCTACCCAGGATGAAGGGCCCGAGGGGATGCAGGAACCCAGTGCTGTCCAAGGCATTCCCCCCACCCAGCACCCTGGCCCTGCTAACGCTTCCCCCCTGCCCCGTGTAGACCCTGGGAAGTTTCTTGGGGTCCCTGCCTGGCTTCAGTTCTGCCCGGAACCTCGTGGCCAGCGCCCACAGTTCTGCGAGAGAGGTCCGGCCGGTCGCCGACCCTGCGGGTGCGTCCGCGCAGCCCCAGGCTCAGGGTGAGTGGACATCTCCGCGGGGGCGGGGGCTCTAGAGGCGGGTCCCGGGAATAAACATCCCCGAGCAGGGACTTTGGATCATTTGTGGGGGGAGTGGGGGTTCACACGTGCCGGCATCACCTCAACAGACACTCCAGGCTGGCGTGCTCAGGTGGCACCAGATGGGGGAAACTGAGGCCTAAATAGGGCAGGAGAGGGGCCCAAAGGAGCATGACCAGCAGCAGCGAGGGTGTGGACACAGCCTGTCTCTCTGCTTTCTCAACCCCTCCCCTGCATCCCACCCCATTTCTGATGCACCAGGGACTGGGTGCTCCCCGTGTCTGAGCTCACTGAAGGTTTCCATCCTGGTTCCCAGCGAAGGCGGCTGGCTTCCCTGGGGTCACGTAGCCTTGGCGGCAGGGGCTGATGCAGGGGAGCGTGGGCCTGGACGCTCGCTCACTCTGGGCCCAGCGCCCCAGGGCAGTGACTCCTGCCCCACATACCCAGGCCAGACAGGCAGCTGCGGCTGGGGCGGGGCCCTTAATACCCTTCCTCGGGTCCCCTCCGGGGTGAGTGTCCAGCGCCCGGGACCCGGGCATAGAAAACTCCAGAGAATTTCCGTACCAGCAGCCCAAAGCCCCAGGGCTCCAGGGGAGCCTCCGGCAGGGCTCAGTCACTGGTTGTCGATGTCACCTCCTGCTGTCCCTGGCAGGGCGGCTGGGACATTCCTGACCTTTCAGGCTGTGCCCACCAATTACGCAACGGGCCCCAGGCCCGTTGGCTGATGCCAGCCCATGTCCCTCGCCCCTCCTGGTTGCCTGACCAGCTCCTGTGCCCACAGCAGCCGCCAACCTGGAGCAGACGGCCGGCGGGGAGAAGCAGCGGCCGCCTTCAGATAAGGTGAGAGGGGCTGGTCGACCTGAGGCCTGATGGCCTCCGCCTCCTTCTGGCGCTTCTCCGGGGGAGGTTTCGGTTCCTGCCTTCGGAGGGGGTTGTCGTAGGCCAAGGGGAGGGCAGACACCCCAGTGCGTCCTGCTGTGGCCACGATTCCAGGCGTAGTCTCCCCTCTGAGCTTCCGTTTCCACATCTGCGAAATGGGTGCAATGCCGACCACCGCCCACCTGCCCGGCGCGGCAAGGCTGCGCATGGTCTCCCGCTCTGTCTAGCTATAACGGGCCGGAAACACTGGCATCTCAGCGCACGCCAGGCTTGGGGCTGCGTGCTTTCTGTGTGCCGCTTACTGGTGAACCTGCCCCGCGAGGAAGGGAGCGAGAATACCCCACACAACAGCCAAAAAGCACAGAGAAGCCAAGCAGCTTGCTGAAGGTCACACAGCCAGGCGTGGTTAGGGAACCTTCCTGCACCTTCCATCCATCTCAGATGAAAGGGACTCTCCCCTCGCTATCACGTCCCCAAGGCTGGGCCGGACGGAGTGACTGATGCGCGACCGCTAAGGGCCACAGCAGGGCGCCACAGCCCTGTTAGGACTGCTTCACTGGGCATGCTTAAGCGCTTATCCTGGAGTCTTTTTTATTTTTCTTTAAAGTTTATTTATTTATGTTGAGAGAGAGAGCGAGTGAGAGTGGGGGAAGGACAGAGAGAGAGGGAGAGAGAATCCCAAGCAGGCTCCGCACGGTCAGTGCCGATCCCGATTCGGGGCTCGAAATCACGAACTGCGAAATCGTGACCTGAGCCGAAGTCGGACCCTTCGCGGACTGAGCCACCCAGGCGCCACCCCCCCACCCCGCCCCCCGCCCCCCTGCAGTCTTACTCTACTCCCCTCTGCCCTCAGCTCAAGGAACGAGGAATGCCAGTGGCCCTTCTGGCCCAGATGACAACAGACCGGGACAGCCAAGGCCACACCCTGTTCCCTCCCCGTCTTAGTCTCAATCTCCTGCAAAGCGCTTCAGGCACCTTGACTCCCTTCCTCCACAATCCTTGAAGGAGGCCGGGCTTCAGCCAAAAAGCTCAGAGGGGACGTGTCTTGCCTGAGGTCACGGCGGGGGGCTAGGGAGGGGCGGAGGGCTGAGATTCGAACTCAGGTCTCTGCAGGCACACAGCCCAAGTGCCCACCTGAAACGAGGCAGGGTAGCAGGTGGGCAGAGGTAAGAACAAAATTTCCGGGCTCCCTCCATCTCAGTATTGTGGCCGTTTGCGGCCAGATCCCTCCTGGTTGTGGCGCATCCTGGGCACTGCGGGGGGCATTGCACGGCATCCCTGTGCCCTGCTCGCTCGACGCCTGGGGCACCCTTGTCCCCGAGTCGTGGCAACCACAGATGTCCGTAGACGCCACCCAGGGTGCCCTGGAGGGTAGAATCACCCCGGTTAAGAAGCTCTGGATTAAAAACAGCACGCTTGTGGTTGAAAGCGAGTGGTGGCGACTCAGGCCACCACAACCCGTTGTTAGTTTGACCAGATTAGAGACACTGCCCTTTGAAGAGTAGGCAAGACGAGCCAACTATGTCACCCAGCACCCGGCACTGAGCCCAAGGTGTGGGGACCTGCCGCTGGCAGTGGGGATCTATTCAATCAGGGGCGCCGCCCAGCGCTGTGACAGAGCTCGCGAAGGCCGGGCCCTGGAAGGCCATGGCTGGGTGACAGTGTGAGAGCAGAGTGTGTACAGGTGGGAGGTGACGGGCAGACTCTCTGGGTGACAGTCCTTCGCCCTAACGCACGCGAGGGATCAGGCTGGCTGAAGTCTGGGGTGCGGAGCGCCTCGGACTCTCCCCTTGACCACGCGTGTCCTTTCTTATCAGATGACCTCTGGGGCAAAGGACCTGGTGAGCTCCAAGATGAGTAAGACCAAGGACACCATCTCCTCTGGGATGGCCAACGTGGTGGACACAGCTCAAGGTGTGGTGCACGGAGGCCTGGGCATGACCCAGTCTGCCCTCTCAGGTGCCAAGGAGACTGTGGCCAGTGGCGTCACAGGGGCAGTGGGTGTGGCTAAGGGCACGGTCCAGACCGGCCTGGACACTTCAAAGACCGTCCTGACAGGCACCAAGGACACCGTGTGCAGTGGGGTGACTGCAGCCATGAATGTGGCCAAAGGGGCTGTCCAGACCGGCCTGGACACTTCAAAGACCGTCCTGACGGGCACCAAGGACACCCTATCTACTGGGCTCACAGGCGCACTGGGCATGGCCAAGGGCACCGTCCAGACCGGCCTGGACACCACCAAGAATATTGTCACAGGCACCAAAGACACCGTGTCCGCTGGGGTGACAGGGGCAGTGACCATGGCCAAGGGCACCGTCCAGACCGGCCTGGACACTTCAAAGACCGTCCTGACGGGCACCAAGGACACCCTGTCTACTGGGCTCACAGGCGCACTGGGCATGGCCAAGGGCACCGTCCAGACCGGCCTGGACACCACCAAGAATATTGTCACAGGCACTAAAGACACAGTGTCCGCTGGGGTGACAGGGGCAGTGAACATGGCCAAGGGCACCGTCCAGACCGGCCTGGACACTTCAAAGACCATCCTGACGGGTACCAAGGACACTGTGTCCGCGGGGCTCTCTGGGGCAATGAACATGGCCAAGGGCACCGTCCAGACCGGCCTGGACACTTCAAAGACCATCCTGACGGGTACCAAGGACACTGTGTCCACGGGGCTCTCGGGGGCAATGAACATGGCCAAGGGCACCGTCCAGACTGGCCTGGACACCACCAAGGCTGTCCTGACAGGCACCAAGGACACCGTGTGCAGTGGGGTGACTGGAGCCATGAATGTGGCCAAAGGGGCTGTCCAGACCGGCCTGGACACTTCAAAGACCGTCCTGACGGGCACCAAGGACACCCTATCTACTGGGCTCACAGGTGCACTGGGCATGGCCAAGGGCACGGTCCAGACCGGCCTGGACACCACCAAGAATATTGTCACAGGCACCAAAGACACCGTGTCCGCTGGGGTGACAGGGGCAGTGACCATGGCCAAGGGCACGGTCCAGACCGGCCTGGACACCACCAAGAATATTGTCACAGGCACCAAAGACACCGTGTCCGCTGGGGTGACAGGGGCAGTGAACATGGCCAAGGGCACGGTCCAGACCGGCCTGGACACTTCAAAGACCGTCCTGACGGGCACCAAGGACACCCTGTCTACTGGGCTCACAGGTGCACTGGGCATGGCCAAGGGCACCGTCCAGACCGGCCTGGACACCACCAAGAATATTGTCACAGGCACCAAAGACACCGTGTGCAGTGGGGTGACTGGAGCCATGAATGTGGCCAAAGGGGCTGTCCAGACCGGCCTGGACACTTCAAAGACCGTCCTGACGGGCACCAAGGACACCCTATCTACTGGGCTCACAGGCGCACTGGGCATGGCCAAGGGCACCGTCCAGACTGGCCTGGAAACCACCAAGAATATTGTCACAGGCACCAAAGACACCGTGTCCGCTGGGGTGACAGGGGCAGTGACCATGGCCAAGGGCACGGTCCAGACCGGCCTGGACACTTCAAAGACCATCCTGACGGGCACCAAGGACACCGTGTGCAGTGGGGTGACTGGAGCCATGAATGTGGCCAAAGGGGCCGTCCAGACCGGCCTGGACACTTCAAAGACCGTCCTGACGGGCACCAAGGACACCCTGTCTACTGGGCTCACAGGTGCACTGGGCATGGCCAAGGGCACGGTCCAGACCGGCCTGGACACCACCAAGAATATTGTCACAGGCACCAAAGACACCGTGTCCGCTGGGGTGACAGGGGCAGTGAACATGGCCAAGGGCACCGTCCAGACCGGCCTGGACACTTCAAAGACCGTCCTGACGGGCACCAAGGACACCCTATCTACTGGGCTCACAGGCGCACTGGGCATGGCCAAGGGCACCGTCCAGACCGGCCTGGACACCACCAAGAATATTGTCACAGGCACCAAAGACACCGTGTCCGCTGGGGTGACAGGGGCAGTGAACATGGCCAAGGGCACCGTCCAGACCGGCCTGGACACTTCAAAGACCATCCTGACGGGTACCAAGGACACTGTGTCCGCGGGGCTCTCTGGGGCAATGAACATGGCCAAGGGCACCGTCCAGACCGGCCTGGACACTTCAAAGACCATCCTGACGGGTACCAAGGACACTGTGTCCACGGGGCTCTCGGGGGCAATGAACATGGCCAAGGGCACCGTCCAGACTGGCCTGGACACCACCAAGAATATTGTCACAGGCACCAAAGACACCGTGTGCAGTGGGGTGACTGGAGCCATGAATGTGGCCAAAGGGGCTGTCCAGACCGGCCTGGACACTTCAAAGACCGTCCTGACGGGCACCAAGGACACCCTGTCTACTGGGCTCACAGGTGCACTGGGCATGGCCAAGGGCACGGTCCAGACCGGCCTGGACACTTCAAAGACCATCCTGACGGGCACCAAGGACACCGTGTGCAGTGGGGTGACTGGAGCCATGAATGTGGCCAAAGGGGCTGTCCAGACCGGCCTGGACACTTCAAAGACCGTCCTGACGGGCACCAAGGACACCGTGTGCAGTGGGGTGACTGGAGCCATGAATGTGGCCAAAGGGGCCGTCCAGACCGGCCTGGACACTTCAAAGACCGTCCTGACAGGCACCAAGGACACCCTGTCTACTGGGCTCACAGGCGCACTGGGCATGGCCAAGGGCACGGTCCAGACCGGCCTGGACACTTCAAAGACTGTCCTGACGGGCACCAAGGACACCCTATCTACTGGGCTCACAGGCGCACTGGGCATGGCCAAGGGCACGGTCCAGACCGGCCTGGACACCACCAAGAATATTGTCACAGGCACCAAAGACACCGTGTCCGCTGGGGTGACAGGGGCAGTGAACATGGCCAAGGGCACCGTCCAGACCGGCCTGGACACTTCAAAGACCGTCCTGACGGGCACCAAGGACACCCTATCTACTGGGCTCACAGGCGCACTGGTCATGGCCAAGGGCACGGTCCAGACCGGCCTGGACACCACCAAGAATATTGTCACAGGCACCAAAGACACCGTGTCCGCTGGGGTGACAGGGGCAGTGAACATGGCCAAGGGCACCGTCCAGACCGGCCTGGACACTTCAAAGACCATCCTGACGGGTACCAAGGACACTGTGTCCACGGGGCTCTCTGGGGCAATGAACATGGCCAAGGGCACCGTCCAGACTGGCCTGGACACCACCAAGGCTGTCCTGACAGGCACCAAGGACACCGTGTGCAGTGGGGTGACTGGAGCCATGAATGTGGCCAAAGGGGCCGTCCAGACCGGCCTGGACACTTCAAAGACCGTCCTGACGGGCACCAAGGACACCCTGTCTACTGGGCTCACAGGTGCACTGGGCATGGCCAAGGGCACGGTCCAGACCGGCCTGGACACTTCAAAGACTGTCCTGACGGGCACCAAGGACACCCTATCTACTGGGCTCACAGGCGCACTGGGCATGACCAAGGGCACCGTCCAGACCGGCCTGGACATCACCAAGAATATTGTCACAGGCACCAAAGACACAATGGCCGCTGGGGTGACAGGGGCAGGGAACGTGGCCAAGGGGGCAGTGCAGACTGGTCTCGGCACCATCCAGAACTGGTTACCTGGCACCCGGGACCCTGTGTGGGGTGGACTCACCAGTTCCAGTGCCCCCCGCAAAGGAGGGGAAGCTCTGTCCCCCGGAGTATCTAGCGCCCCGGCCACACTTGGTGCAGGCCTGGACCTTGTCCGGGAAGCCACCGCTGAAGCAACACGTCCCCAGGGGGCCACCCTGGGCAGGGAGGATGCGGGGCACGTGGCCACCGCGCACGGCCACGAAGGACCCACGAGCTTCGCGACACTCCGGGACGAGCTGAAGGAGCTGGGGGATGTCTTCCGGCCCCTGGATGCCGAGGAGCAAGGTAAGAAGGGCGTGGCCGGCCCACCTCCCACGGGGCTGGACTTCTGTAAAACCCAAGCCCGGGGCCTCTCGGATCCAGTGATCCCCTCTTCCCCGCAGCCCAGCTTGCCGCCTCCGAGCCTGAGCCAAGGGTGCTCACGGCCGACCAGCGCAGCTACTTTGTGCGTCTGAGCGACCTGGCCCCCGGCTTCCGCCAGCGGGCTTTTGAGCACGCCCTGAGCCACCTGCAACACGGCCAGTTCCAGGCCAGGGCCGCGCTGGCCCAGCTGGAGGACGTCTTCAAGCTGGTAAGAGCCTTCCCCTCCCCACGCTCCCCCATCCACGTGTGGTGACCCGACGGGCATCTACTGAGCCCCACGGAGGCTTCTCCACGGCGGACAGCTAACCTGTCGGCTCCTGCTCTGTGCCAGAGGCGGAGCTGAGCCCCGTCCAGCGGCAGCCCCCTGTGGCCAGTGCAGACGGCGAGGGTCCCCCAGCTCTGAGGACCTCCCGGTCTCCAAGGTCATGGCTCTTAGATGTTTAGATACGCATGCAGTGAAGAACTCAGCAATGCTGCCTGAATCCAGATCCCCAGGCTGCACCCACACAACGGTGATTTCAGTCGGTGCCCCACGGTCTCTGGTGGGCCACAGCACGAAGACCGCGGGTCCGATCCAGCGGGATCTCCACGGGAGTGAACAGGCCCCTGGGACACTGGGCCATGTCTGGGGACATCTGTGGCTGTCACAACTGCAGGAAATGGTGCTCCTGGCCTTGAGTGGGTGGGGTCAGGGACGCTGCTCAGCCCCCCACCCCCACCCCCAGTGCCCAGGACACCAATAGTACAGCACACAGAATGATCCAGAACCAGCGCCAGTGTTAGCAGTGCCGCGGAGGGGAAAGCCAGGGTTAATTATGGGGGAAAAATAACGAGTAAAGCCGTGCTCACCCCAGACACCAGAATGCATCTCCAAGCGGTTAGACGGCACCACCCAGGGTGACCTCAAGGTCTGTAAGTCACTGCCCTGTGTGTGCAGCCTCCCATGACCTCAGCAGGTGAGAGGTGGTCAACATAATGTAAAGGCTCCTGGGGGCCAGTGGAACCCCTTAACCTAGGAAGTGTCCCCTGGGGGGGTGATTCTGTTCCCAGGGACACTTGGCAATCTGTGGGGATGTCTGTGGTTGTCACAACGGGGGGGGGGGGGGGACTCCTGGCATGGAGGAGGTGGGGACCAGGGATGCCCCCCAGCACCCCCCCCCCAGCACCCAGGACTGAGGAGTGGCCTGACCCCACCTAGGTTTTTCTAGGGGGTCCCTAGCTGCTGATGGGAGAACGGGCTGGACCCGGGAGATTCCTGCAAAACTCCCGGCACGTGATGGACAGTGGGGCCTCTGGGGTGGCTTCCATGGCAGCAAGAGGCACCCGGTTCAGAATGCGCCTCCGAAGCAGGGATGTGGGACACGAGAGAGGGGGACTCTGGAAGGCACCTCAGAGACCTTTTAATTCGTTTCTTATTAAAGGATCTTATTTTTTTGTGGCTTTTCCACCGTGCCCGGGAAAGGTCTAGACGTGAGGCTCCAGGGCCAGACCCAAACGTCCCCAGGGGACCAGCTGTAATTTCTCCGCCGGCGTCTCTTTCTTTCTAGATTCAGAAGGCCGAGCGGGCTCCAGAGGGCCAGTCACCTCCAGACCAGGGTCCGAGCAGCAGAGCGGAGGAAGGCGCGACGCAAGAGGTGCGTAAGCAAACGCTGAGGCTCCCGCTCTTCTCCCTCCGCCCCTGCTTACCTCGCTCCCCACTCCCGCAGGTGCCGGACGCCGGGGCCCTGTCCAAGGCCTGCAGCCTCATCCAGCAGCTCCACGTGGCCTACAGCTCCCTGGCCTCCGGCCTCCAGGGCCTCCCCGAGGAGCTCCAGCAGCGTGTCGGGCGGGCGCGGCACAGCCTGTGTGAGCTCTACGGCCTGGTCTCCTCGGCCAGCTCGGTCCAGCAGCTGCCGGCAGAGCGCCTGGCCCGGAGCCACGAGGGCGTGGGCCGGGCCTGGCAAGAGCTGGAGCAGATGCTGGACAGCGTGCAGCACGGCCCGCCGCTCTGCTGGCTGGTGGGGCCCTTCGCCCTGCCGCCCGGCGGGCAGCGGCTGTAGGCCGCTCCCGGCCCACGGGGGGCCCTCTGCGGGGCCTCCTCCCCGGCCCCAAACCGGCTCCCCCTCCCCGAAGGTCTGGACCCTGCGCTGCCTCGCCCCAGCGGGGGCACCAAGGACCGTGAGCTCAGCGGCACCACGCACCCGGCTCTAGGCCTGCCCGCACCGTTCACCCCTTCTCCTCCGGGTCTGGGGGCCCAGGGTTGCTAAGACCGCTGACGGAGGGTGTTTGCCTGAGGATCTCAAGCAAGCACTGCCATTAAGAAAGAGAAACGGACACGTGCCTAAGTCTAGAAGGTTCCGTCCAGTTCTCTTGCTCCTCCCTCCTGGGCTCCCGGCTCTATCCTCGCTCTAGAAGCATACGCCCTCAGCAAACCATGTTCCGTTGCAGCCGAATGTACCAGAAGGCCACTGTCACCCCAAGACAGGCTCCTCCCACCTCTGCCGACGCTCAGTGTGGCCAGGGGGCTTTGTGAGGGTCAAGGCTGCGGCAGCCAGCAGCCATGGCTATGCCCCGGGCCGGCTGGAGGACTGGACGGGGGCGGATATAAAACCAGCCACTTCCCACCTGGGCCTACCCGGAGCTGATGCTCTGTGGCCCTCCAAGCACCTGGGCTGAGGCCTCTGAGGAAGGACCAGCAGAGCTTCCCCGCAGGGGACGGAGCCCTGGGACGGTGGGGGCGGGTATGTGACCGCAGGTGCTCAGCACGTTCAGGTAGGCCCCACACTTGGTCGAGGCTGGAGAACAGCTGTGACGCAGCACCCCATCCTTCTGGGCCACACTTCCCCAAATGCCCAGGGCAGCCACGCCAGGGTGGCACGTGGGACTACAGGACGCCAGGCACGCTCTCCCTGGGCCTCACCTGTCCTCCGGCCGGGGGGACCCTTGCCAAGGAAGACCCCGCTTCCCAGAACCCGCATCCCACCCTCGACCCCCCGGTCAGGCCCCAGGACCATATAGCCCCTTCTCACACACGATGCGGTGCTCTGAGCCCAGGACGCGACACCAGCCTTCCCCCAAAGGGTCGCCAGGCTCCTGGGCACTGGCCATGTGAGACACGGGGAACGGGTCAGGAAGCCCCTCGGGTTCTTCCTTGACACCCGTCCTTCCTTGGTGTCCCTCACGCACTGTCATCACAGGAAGAGATGCTGGACACGTTCACACAAGCTGAGCACAGGAGCTGGAGCTCCAGTCCAGCCAAACCAAATGAGGGGCGCCAGGCTCAGGAAGTCCCAGCCTGACCACAGCCTCGGTGGGAACGGAGGCTCCTGGCCAGGGCAGGGTAAGTCACATACAGTGGACGCCACTGTTTAGCCAGCAACTGCCCAGTGCGGGGGTCTGTCTGAATCCGCGTGATGGCCCCGTGAGCCTGGGATCCTTACACAGGTGAGGAATGAGAAGCCCGGGGTGGGAGTGCCACTCGTCCAAGGTCACAGAGCAAGTCCTGCCCCCAGTGCTCACACCCTTGGAACATCAAGGACACTGGCCAGCCCACAGCGGCCCCCAAGCCTGAATGGCTCGAATGCCCCGAGCTACTGCTTCTGGGGACCCTGAATCTTGCCTCGGGGGTCCCGGAGCCACCTGCAGCCTGGCTGGGAACAGAGAAGCACGGTCTCCACCCTCCGGGCCCAGGCCCGCCCGCTGGGTCCCTGCTCCCGCCTGGGTGCTGGGCGGCCGCACGCAGGAGGGTCAGACCACAGCCTCCACTCGAACCCCCATTACTTCTATGAAGGCCCACCCCCCACCCCCACTCTCCCTCACCGTCAGCCCTGCAGGGCCAGGCCAGGCAGGGGCACCTTCGCAACCAAGTTCACGTTCGCTGTGAATGCTACGGCTTAAATCCTTCGTCCCTGGACGGGTCCTGGACAGCTGCCCCAGCAACACTAGACAACCAAGTCAATAAAAGTGACTTTCATTAAAAAAACCCTTTATAGTCATTTCATGTTGGTTGGAAATCACAGAAGTTAGGCAGAAAAACAACCCAGGGGACAGATACAAAGGGACAGCACAGCGCTTCCCCAACAGGTCTCTGCTCCTTGGGTGGTGGGCGGGGGCCGGGGCAGGCCTGGGGCATCTACGTGCGACGGGTGGGCCTGGCCGCCGGGGCTCAGCTGTCCTCCTCGTCCAGGGACTCTGAGGCTATCCGCACCCTCGAGCGCTCCTGCCGCTCCTTCCCGGGCACGTCCAGCTCGGGGGCCTCCTGCGCGCTGCTGGTGGGGACACAGCACGGGTGCGGGTGAGCACGCAGCCCTCCACCGCCAGCAGAGACCCAGCGCCCGGGGAGCGCGGCCATGTCCGGAGCGCCCTCCGCTGCCCCAGCCAGGCCCCAGGGCGGACCCAGGGTCCTCACCACGGCGGCGTCCGCACCCGGGAGCCCACGCGCCCGTTCCCGGAGCGACGGGAGGAAGCCACCCTCCCAGGGGGGCCGGGCCCAGAGCAGCTCCCTGGATGGGGGACCCACGGGTCAGCGGCAGGGGTGGCGGGTGCGAGCAGCCCGCGCAGTGGACGCCTTCTCAGGAAGCTGCCCCCGTGGCCGCAGCCCCCCCCCCGGCGATACTTACTTGTTGTGTAAGGGCTCTTCAGAGGAGCCGCACCCCAGCCCCTCCTCGGAATTCTGTCCTTCCTCCTGCTCCTTGTCCCCCGCGCTCTCCCCTTTCTGGGACGTGGCCTCGCCATTCACCGGGGCTGAGAGATCTGGGTGGGAGAGGGGCTCGTGACCCCGTGGCCCTGCCCGCCGGGAGCAAGCGAGCGAGCTGGTCCGGGGACAGGAGCCCTAAAGGAGCCTCCACCCCCCTCAAGGGCCCCGGCGCAGGGTGCCCACCACATGCCCCCGGCCCACACCTCCCAGACCCATCGGGACTGCTCGTCCGTCAGGCTGGGGCATGTGCTGGGTTCTGCAGCCGGCTCTGGGCCCCCGCACCTACAAGCCTGAGACAGGGAGCGACCTGTAAATGAGCGGGGAAACACGTGTGCGGAGCCTGGGGACAGAAATAAGGAGACGCCCCCTGCAGGCCGGCCCTGGGGCTGCGGAGACTTCAGGTCTGAAGAAGGAGCGCCTCTCCGCAGCCCCCATCAGCACCACGTAACCCTAGCGGGAAGGACAGCGCGACAGCCCCCTTGTCGCTGAGGGACCCAGCACCACTGTCCCTTCGGGAAACACCCTCTTTCTCCTCTCGGCCCACCCCTGGCCCTCCCAGGCCCAGCCAGCCTGTCCCGCGACGCTCCCACACGCGGCCCCCACGCACGCACGGCTTCCCGTGCTGTCTGGCTCTGAGGGTCTACGAGGGCTCCCGCCCTGCTCCTCACCAGCGCTCAGCTCGTCCTCCGCCCTCTCCGTGGGGGCCTCCTCTCCAGCCAGCGCCTCCTCTGCCTTCTCCACCTCGGCCCTCTCCTTCTCCGTCCCAGGTCTGGTCGCCTTCTGGATGGCCTCGATCTTTGGTCCCAGGACCCGAGACTTGAGCCGGGTGTAGACCTCTGCAGCCTTCTCCATCACCTCCTTGTTGGCCTTATAACGGCGGATCTGACCCACGAGAAGCCCGCTCAGGAGACGCAGCGGGTCTCGCCCCCCGCCAGAGCCCCGCCTCCAAGGCCGCCACCTCCCAGGCTGTGCCCCTCAGGACCCCTACCCCCGCCGGCCCCCAGGCCCTTCCGCTGCTAGGATCCCACCGCACCTTCTTCAGTGTGGCCACCACATCTGTGTTCTTCTGGAGGATCTGTGAGGTCACCTGCAGGGTCCCCAGCTCCTCCAGTGCGTTCAGACACCTCTTCACATCCTGCAGGGTGGGGAGAGGAGGAGGGGCGGCACCTAGCTGAGGGGACCCTAGGGAGTGCCCTGGGGGGCAGGCGGAGCGACAGGGACCCCCAGGGGTGGTGGTGGAGACCCAGAACCTGGAGGACCGCCCGGTGCCACCTGTGGGGACACCAAGCAGCACACCCCGGGTGGCGCCCCCTGCTGGAGGACGCCAGGTGAACCGAGGCCCAGGGTTTGCCTCAGTTTCCCAGAACTTCTCAGGGGCTCCACACACACGAGGGGCTGGGGGACTGCCTGGCCTGGAGGAACCTCCGCACCCCGAGGAGGGTCTCACCGGATTGTCGACTTTCAGGGCGAACTTGATCTCGCTGTGCAGCTTCTGCAACTTTTCCTCCACGGAAGGTTCTGCGGCCAGGAGAGAACGCAGCACCTGCACGTGACTGCAGCCGCAGAAGCCACCCTGGCCCGGTCCCGCCACCCGACCAGCTTCCTCGACCCGTGCACGTGCATGGGAGCAGAGGACCTGCCCTGGTGGCCCGCCCTCCTCACCTTTCTTCTTTTCCACCTTCCGGTCGGGCGGGAACCCTTCTGACCGCTTCCGGGTCCGCTCCACCTTGGGGGGCCTGTGGAGTCACACCCCTTAGCCCTACCCTCGCCTGCCGCGTAGCCCCCCTGCCCCCGGGGGCCTCTGTGTGCGTGGTCGGGGAGGAGGAGGGATCAGGGCCCATTGGGACCTGGTCTAGGCAGCCGCCAAACTCCCATCGGGAAGGTTCATTTGCGGATGCTGGATTCCTGCTTAGCAAACGGCCAGGCGGATGGGTGGTATCCCCCCGGCTTGGATTCCCAGTCTGAGGACCACTGGTCTGGGGGACAGGGTCCCCCGCTCAGCACTGCTGACAAGGGGCGGGTCGCTCTCTGAGGAACATCCGGGCCCTGTGGGGGGCGGGGCAACAAGCTGGGCCCACCCCCGCAATGCCAGGAACACCCCCAGCGTGACAACCAGATACGTGGGGTGGTGTCCACTGGGGGGCAGAACCTCAGTCTGGAGCAGTGGTTCCTACTGACGGGGCCCCACTTGGTTTGGATCTATCTCCAAGACTGATTTCGGAAGTCGGGTCCCTCCTGTACGGGGTGAGGGGGGACGGATCCCCAGGAGGCCGGGAGCCGCAGGGACCAGAACGGGGCAGGTGGGCCCCCAGGTAGCCGCGGGAGGAGAGGCAAAGCGGGTCCGACCTGGCTCGGGGCCTCTCCTCGGGGCGCCCTCTCTTCTCCTTCTGGCTGGGTCTCCTCGAGGGCTCTGTGCTTTGTGACTGTCTGGCCGCCTTCTTTGCCTGCGGTGTCCAGAGAGGGACAGGGCTGTGGCAGGCAGCGGGCGCTCCCTTTAGAGGTTCAGCCTGCCACCGCCTGCCACCACTGCACTGTTGGGAACTGGCGGACCGGGCAGGACGGGAAGAACGACCCCTGGGTCCAGCACATGCCCCAGGTGACAGCGTCTCAGGCCCTACAAGGACCACTCACTCAACGGGAGGAGCGGCCCCACAATCTGCACTTCCTGGGGCAGGGATCTTGGGCCCTTTTTTGTGACCGAGGGAAAACAGGGAGAGAGTAAGGTCGTCCTCTATCCCGTGGGGCTCGGTCTAGAAGGTGACAGGCCTGGAAGTGAGGCTCGGATCCAGGCAGATTGCGAGTGCCAGGAAAGTGGGGTGTTGACGAGCCTGCAGGACTGCCCTGGGCCTGCGGGTCACCCCTCATGCTCACAGAGGCCTACCTGCTCCCCACTCGTCCCAGAGTCCTGCCCCCCGCAGCACCCAGAGGGCACCTGTGAACACAGGAGTCAAGTCTGCCCTCCTCGGGCCCACAGCCCTGTTCAGGGCTCCCACCTCCCTGGGGGAAAAGCCCAAGTCCTCCCTGAGACCCCAAGGCTCGGGACGACCTGCCCCATCCCCTCTCCTCTTTCTCCCCCCTCCACCTCTCCGTTCTACCCACATGGGCCCCCCTGGTTGTTGCTCAAACACACCAGGCCTGGTCCTGCCCCAGGGCCTTTGCACAGACTGTGCTCTCAGCCCAGCGTGCTGTTTCCCCAGATACTTTCCCAGACCACCTCTCACTCCATTCAGATCCTTACTTCACGGCACACACGGCATCTTCTCAGCTAAAGCCTTTAGGGTTTACCCCACCCAAAACTGAAAAGCCCACCGGACAGCTCATGCCCCTTGACCTGCCTTCTTGTCTTTCGCACCCAACGTGCTGGAACGCACCTCACGTTGTCCCCTGTCTGGCCCCCTCACGCGAACCCCGGCTCCTCCACGGCGCGGGTCTCGGTGTCTCGTTCACCGCTTCACCCCCACCCCCACCCCCACCGGCGCCGACCCGGCGGGCGGCGGGAAGGGACCTGCCGGGCCCCTGCTCCCGGTTAGCGGGTAGCGCCGCATCCGCGCCAGCAGGACGCACCTCTCGCTGCGGCTCGGCCTCGGGCCCCGAGTCGGACGAGGACTGCGGCCCCCGCCCCCGGCCCTTGCGGCC
This sequence comes from Leopardus geoffroyi, assembly GCF_018350155.1. NCBI lineage: Eukaryota > Metazoa > Chordata > Mammalia > Carnivora > Felidae > Leopardus > Leopardus geoffroyi. The sequence continues at coordinate 3,344,356 of NC_059331.1, read as the reverse complement.
GCGCTTCCTCACGGGCTCGTCCTCGTCGCCCGGCTCGTCCCCGCTGCTGCCCCCGCTGCCCCCGGCGGGGGCCTCCCCGCGCTCGCGCTCCCGCCGCCGCTCCTTCTCCTCCTTCTCCTGCTCGCGGAGCCGCCGCAGCTCCTCCTCCTGCTCCCGGCGCCGCCTGGCCTCCAGCTCCCGCCTTCGCTCCTCGTCCCGGCGCTTCCACTCGCTGATGCGGTCCACCTCGTCGCTGTCGCTGCGGAGGCGCGCCCGTTAGAGGGCCCGGGGGCGCGCCGCCCGCTCGCCCGCCCGCCCGCCCGCCGCCCGGCCTGCCGCCCACCTGTCGCTGCTCGAGCTGCTCGGGGGCCGCTCTGGCTTCGGCTTCCGGCCGCGGGGCTTCGGGGGCGGCTTCTCAGCTGCAGGGAAGGAGGTGGGGGGGGGGGCGGTCGGCGCGGGATCTCTCCCCCAGGACGGCGGGGGGGGGGGGGGGGGGCGCCCCGGTCCGCGCCCTACCTGGCTTCCGGCCCCGAGGAGGCTTCTTTACGGACACGTCCGAGTCGGAGGAGGAGGAGGAAGAGGAGGAGGCAGAGGACGGCGCGGACCTGGCCACGGCCACAGGCTCGCCCTTGGCCCCGTCGGATTCCGCTTTGGAGTCGGAGTCGGAGGCCGAGGGCGCCTTCTGAGAGAGGCGGGGGGTGCAGAGGTGAGGACACAGGCCACGGGCAGCCCCCTCCCCGCAAACAACCGCCTCTTCCTTGGGCTCAGCGTGGGGGGGTCCCGGGCCTCATCCCCTCGGGGAAGCGGGGGGAGGCAGAGGAGAGCCGCCGCGCTTTCCGCGGCTAGAGCTCTTGGTTGGTTTTTAAATTTTTTTATTTCAGATAAAGCAGGCGCGTGAGCAGGGGAGAGGGGCAGAGGAAGGCAGAGCATCTCGGGCAGGCTCCCCACACAGTGCAGAGCCTGATGCGGGGCTCGATCCCTCGACCCTGGATCACGACCTGAGCCGAAACCAAGAGTTGGACCTTCACGGACTGAGACCCCCCCCCCCCCAGGCACCCCTACAGCCCTTCCCAGTGCAGAATAGGGGCGGGAGGCCCAGTGAGGGGAGGGCCCTCCTCCTGTCTCCGCCCCCATCCTGCTCCCCACTCCCATGCACACAGGTGGCACGGTCATACACACCCAAGCACCTAACGCACACACTCGAACACACGCACACCGTCCGCGGGATGCGGACACACAACACGTGTGCATTCCCTTCCACACACACCCACTCTCCCTGCCTCACACGGGGCCCCTAAGGACACCCCTCTCCCTTCTGAGGCCAGCGTTCCAGCACCCCACTTTCTGCACCGGCCTCTGTGTTCCTCTCAGGAGTGGTGGCAGCCGGGCGGCCTCCGGGCCCACAGACGGGCCCTGCACACTCCACCCTCGGAAACCACACACCGAAGCCGTTGGTGCAGGCAGAGGCGGACGGTGGTGATCCCTGGTGGCCTGGGCCCTACCCTCCTCCAGAAAGGACAGACTCTACCCACGGGCAGTGGCTGGCGACCACACAGAGCCTGTCGGGGGTTCCCGCAGGCAGGCAGGCAGGCAGGCAGGTGGGAGCAAGACACGAAAAAACCCCTCTACCTTTTTCTTCCGTCCCGCAGGGGGGCCCCGCCGAGGCGCCCGCACCACAGCTTTCTTCTCGGGGGTGAAGTCCTGGGCGGAGAGAGAGAAGGCGCTGAGCGTGGGCCCCACGGACTGGCCCCGGCTCGGCCCCCGTGCGTGCGTGGGTGCGTGTGTGCCCCCGCCCGCCCACCCCCGGAGGCAGCCACCTGCTCACCTGGTCACTGGTCTTCTCTGACTCAGAAGAGCTTTCTGAGTTCTCCTCCTCGGATGGGGACATGCTGGCTTGATCCAGGTCGCTGGAGGCCTTTCGAGCTCGTTTTGAGACCGACATCTAGAAAGAGCGCAGCCCGAGCACAGGAGCGATCAGAAATTTCGCCTGTGTGCTCGGCACAGCCATCTCCCGCCTGGCCGCTCACACCCCGGGGAAGAGCTGAGGTTCTGGAATCCTTGGGAGGTGGCAGGGACCCCTTGCAGGATCTGACTAAAAACCAGGGATCCTGGGGTGCCTGGGGGGCTCAGTCGGTTAAGCATGAGACTCTTTTTTTTTTTTTTTAATGTTTGTTTATTTTTGAGAGACAGAGAGAGACAGCATGAGCGGGAGAAGAGCAGAGAGAGAGAGAGAGAGGGAGACCCAGAATATGAAGCAGGCTCCAGGCTCCGAGCTGTCAGCACAGAGCCCGACGCGGGGCTCGAACTCACGGACCGCGAGATCATGACCTGAGCCGAAGTCGGACGCTCAGCCGACTGAGCCACCCAGGCGCCCCTCGCATGAGATTCCTGAATTCGGCAGAGGTCACGATCTCATGGTTCACGGGTCTGAGCCTCGCATCGGGCTCTGTGCTGAGAGCGCGGAGCCCGCTGGAGATGTTCTCTCCCTCTCTGCCCCTCCCCCACTCACATGCGCACACTTGCTCGCTCTCTCAAAAAAAAATAAAACAAAACAGGGATCTTGAACCTTAAGTACACTGTGCACAGTGACAGAGGCCAGACACAGAAGGACACGTCCTGCGTGACCCCACTCGCAGGGGGTCCCTAGAGGAGTCCTGTCCATAGAGTCAGAGAGTGGATGGTGGGAGCCGGGGTTGGGGAGTCAGTGCTTCACGGGGATGGAGTCTCAGTTTAGGGAGATGGAAAGTTCTGGAAAACGGGGGATTTGCAAAACAGTGTGAGTGTGTTCAATGTTACTGAGCTGTACATTTTATTTTCTTTTAAGTTTACTTATTTATTTTGAGAGAAACAGCACGAGTGGGGGAGGGGCAGAGAGAGTGGGAGAGAGAATCCCAAGCAGGCTCCGTGCCACCAGTGCAGAGCCCGACATGGGCCTCAAACGCACAAAACTGCGAGATCATGACCTGAGCCAACACCAAGAGTCGGACGCTTAACCGACTGAGCCACCCGGGCGCCCCAGAGCTGTGCATTTTAGAATGGCTGATTTTTTAATGTGAACCTTACCTCAATAAAAAGATTAAAAAAATTGGGGCGCCTGGGTGGCTCCGTCAGTTAAGTGTCTGATTTCGGCTCAGGTCATGATCTCACAGTTCACGAGTTTGAGCCCCACACTGGGCTCTATGCTAACAGCTCAAAGCCTGGAGCTGCTTCAGATTCTGTGTCTCTCTCTCTCTCTTTCTCTCTCTCTGTCCCTCCCCTGCTTGTGCTCTCCCTCTCTCTCAAAAATAAATAGATAAACATTTAAAAGAAAAAAATAAAGATAAATAAACACACACACACACACACACACATCCATGCAAACAACCTGAATTCAGTTTCAGGGGTCCATGCATTCTCTGACATCCACCCAAAGAAGCCAACGTAAGAATCTTTAAGAAGAGATGGGGCGCCTGGGTGGCGCAGTCGGTTAAGCGTCCGACTTCAGCCAGGTCACGATCTCGCGGTCCGTGAGTTCGAGCCCCGCGTCGGGCTCTGGGCTGATGGCTCAGAGCCTGGAGCCTGTTTCCGATTCTGTGTCTCCCTCTCTCTCTGCCCCTCTCCCGTTCATGCTCTGTCTCTCTCTGTCCCCAAAATAAATAAACATTGAAAAAAAAAATGTTTAAAAAAAAAAAAAAAAAAAAGAAGAGAGACCTGAGCTTTAGAAGTAGATCTCAGCCAGAGACAACCCAGGCCTCCCCAGCCAGCCAGTGCTGAGTTCAATGGCACTTTGCCTCTGTTTTGTCACATCGGAGATGTGGTGGTTCTCCTAACCACTGTCACCGGAGCATCTCCCCCGCTCTGTGCCCTGTCCAGGGCACGATGGGCTGGACTGTGTCCCCCTAAAATTCACCTGTTGAAGCCCTGACCCTCAGGACCTTAGAACGGGACTGTGTTTGGAGACCGGGTCTTTAAGGATAAAATTAAGTTAAAATGATGTCACTGGAGTGGCCCTAATCCAGTGGGACCTGTGTCCTTATAAGAAGAGATCAGGACATGGCCACAGAGGGACGACCACGTGAGGACACGGGATGGGGGCACGGCATGCGCACGCCAGGGAGAGGCCTCAGAAGGAACCAGGCCTGCCAACACCTTGATCTCAGACTTGCTGCCTCCAGGAACACTGACTGGTGTGCAAGACGTCTAGTCCACGGGACTCTGTGAGGCCAGCCGGCACACATGTACACTCAGTGACCCACTGGGGAGAGATAAGGCCCCCTACTGTCGCACAACATGTTCCAGCCAGGAGAGGCAAATGGAAACATTCCGTGCAAATCCGTGGGAAGGGTTACTCGCGTATGGGGGACCAGGATGGGACAGAGGGAGGATAGAGAAACGGAGGGAGGACGGAGGGATAGAGGGAGGACAGAGGGACGGAGGGAGGATGGAGGGACGGAGGGACGGAGGTGGGGGACAGAGGGATGGAGAAAGGACGGGGAGGGGGGACGGAGGGGCGGGAGAGACGGCAAGCACAAAGCCCCACAGGGGAAGGCAGCGTGGCTAGTGAGTGCTCAGGGGAGGGACGGGGACTGTCGGGGCCGGACGTGCAGGGCTGTGTGGTCGTGTGTGGAGTCTGGCCCCCCTTCGTGGGCGGCCGAGCTGAAGCCCGGGGCACTTCGTACTCCCTCTCGGGACACAGACGGCCTGTATGTATCCTAGGGGCGCTGTATGCTCTCCCTTCTCAACGCAGGCGCTCAGGGGATCCAGTTAGAGGGCAGTTCACGTTCTGCCAGAGTCGCCAGGCAGTTCTAGGGGAAGCGTTTCAAGCCGGCTGTGGCCTCCTTCCCCAGACCAAAGGGCATCACAAAGACTAGGGTGACCCAGGACCCTCCCTCCTGACGCCAGGGTGCAAGGGGAAGCAATGGCGAGGGGCCCCGAGCTGCGAGATCTGGGAGCCCCAGAGAGCACAGAGACCCCGGCTGGGCGGGCAGGGCCGGGACCCCGTCCCCAAGAGCTGGCGTCGGGATCTGCCTCACGAAGGAGGCCGTCCGTGGAACCACTCAGAGGACAGATGAGAAGACCAGCCAACAAGTTGTTGGCTGAAGAGAGAATGTATAAAGCCGGCCCCGCGGGAAAACCACAGCCCCTCACAGATCAGAGAAAGGAGAGCTGCGGATGGGCTGGGGGATGGGCTCCCGGGGAAAAGCGCTTTTAAATGTTCCCCGGTGTGGTTAAACGGGGTTGTAACAAGAACTTACATCTGTTTAATGCAAAAGTGACCCAAAAAATCTAAGTAGTGACTTACAAACAGGGGTTTAGGGGCGCCTGGGCGGCTCAATCAGTTGAGCATCTGACTTGGCTCAGGTCATGGTCTCAAGGTTCATGAGTTCGAGCCCCACGTCGGGCTCTGTGTTGTCAGCAGAGCCTGCTTCCGACCCTCTGTCCTCCTTTCTCTCTGCCCCACCCCCAATCATTCTCTCTCTCTCCCTCTCTCAAAAATAAGTAAATATTAAAAAAAATTAGGTGGGAGGCACCTGAGTGGCTCAGTTGGTTAAGCTCAGTTGATCGGCTCAGGTCACGATTTCACAATTTGTGGGTTTGAGCCTTGTGTGGGGCTCAGTGCTGGCAGCTCAGAGCCTGGAGCCTGCTTCAGATTCTGTCTGTCTGTCTGTCTGTCTCTCTCTCTCTCTCTGTGCCTCCCCTGCTCACATTCTGTCTCTTTCCCTCAAAAATGAATCAACATTTAAAAAATAAAGTAAGTAAACATTCATGGGGTGCCTGCATGGCTCGGTCAGTTAAGCGTCCGACTTTGGCTCAGGTCATGATCTTGTGGTTCATGAGTTCAAGCCCCACATCGGGCTCTGTGTTGTCAGCACAAAGCCTGCTTCAGAGCCTCTGTCCTCCTTTCTCTCTGCCCCCTCCCACGCACTCACACACACAACACACTCCCTCTCTCTCTCTCTCTCTCTCTCTCTCAAAATAAATAAACTTTAAAAAATTCTTAATAAAAAAAAACACAGAAAAACAAATACGGGTTTATCTCTCAGGGGTGGCACGGGGCAGGGTTGTTTTCTACGCATTTCTATTTAATGTCTCCAACAGCCGTAAAGAGAAATAATGGGGAATTTGACAAAACAGTGCCAAGCGCACCATAAAAACTTGGAGCTAAATGCCCAACAAGTTTTCTTTTCCTTTTTCTTTTACGCATTCGCTTTTGAAAGAGCGAGAGAGGGCAAGCGAGCAGGGGAGCAACAGAGAGAGGGGGAGACAAGAGAATCCTCAGCAGCCTCCACGCTATGAGCGCAGAGAAATCGTGGCCTGAGCCAAACTCGAGAGCCAGACACTTAACCGACCGAGCCACCCAGGTGCCCCCCTGAACGCCCGACGGTCTTGCTAACGTCCCGGTGAGAAATCACAGACTGCTTCTCGACCACGGAGGACCACGTCGTAAAACAGTGCTTAATGACCAAGAAATGCTCAGCAAACAGACACCGTGTGGACGGCTGCCGATTCTGTGCTTCGCACCCCCACCCCTGCACCCCCGCCCTCACTCGCACCCCCACCCGCACTCACACCTGCACCCCGTGGGAGGCACACTCGGGATCGCAGACAAACCCGCCAGGGCGTTTCCAGTCCCCGGCACAGCAGCCCGCGCACCTAACACGGGTATTTTCTACCAGCTTCTCCGCACCTTTCGCGTCTCATACCTGACGACAAGCACGGCTTATCACGAGGGTTGGAGCCAAAAGCAAACGTTATTTTTATCAGTAATGGTAGGAAAGCCTGTCAAAGACAGTGGCGCTAGGTCCCGGCCTTTTCATCCCGCACCCAGATGCTCAGAGTCAGAGGCAGTCAAGAGGCAGACGAGAGAAAGGGCAAGAGACTGTCTCCGGAGCCGACAACTCACGTCCTCACGGAAACCTGCACACGCCAGTGCACAGCACTGTGTTCACAGCGGACCGGAGTGGACACAACCCAGATGTCTATCAACTGGTAAATACGTGTCCACCGCACACACGCACGTCCCTCGGCCGCGAGCAGGAGCGAGGCGCCCACCCCCGCCGCCCCGCGGACCGACCCCGAACACATGACGCTCGGGGAGGGAACCGGACCCGAGAGGCCACGAGGGGTGTGAGTCCGCGTGTGTGAAATGTCCATAACGGGCCCATCCACGGACAGGAAGGGGGCTCGTGGGGGCTGGCGGATGACTGCTAAGGGGGACAGGGTTTCTTTCGGAGTGACGGAATGTTCTGGAACTCGCCGGTGGCGGCGGCTGCACAGCTCTGTGAACGTACTAAGAACCAGTGAACTGTGTATTTTGAAAGGGTGAATTTCGCGCTATGTGAGTGGTATCTCAATTTTCAAAAAGCATGTTAAACACCCAGAAAAATTATCTGCATATTCAGGTTACGGGCATAATTTCAGCTAGGAGGCTCCTGGGAGGGAAAAGCCAAGAGCGAGCACGTGCATTCTACTTCTGCTGGGATCTGTTCAGTCTGGCTGGTGTTGAGTAAAAGGTCGGGTTAATAATACAGGAAGGCATTTCAGCTCACACTACAGACCCGGGCTAAGCACACCCCCTCCTCGAGATGACAATCTATGAAGCGGAAACAGTAATATCTACTGAGGAACGTTATAAAGAGTAATGAAATGACATACGTAAAAAAATAACAAAAATAAATGAAACAAATCATGACGGAACCGTGCATTGAAAACAAGAAAGGCAGTAGGGGGAGCCCAGGCTGCTGGGGGCGGGGGGCAGAGAGAGGCTGGGCTGCCACCTCCCCCCGCCCCCCCACCAGGCCAAGGGCTCCCGCCCCACCCCTACCTTCAGGGCTGCGGCCTTCCGTTTCAGGCCACTGTTGTCGCTGCTTTTGTCCGAGTCGGAGTCGCTCTCCATCCTGTCGCTGGCCGCTGTGGCGGTCACGGCTGTGACGGCCATGACCCCCCGGACCTCGTCGTCCTCGCTCCCGCCTGCCGGGTCGGCTTCGGGGGCCTCGCTGTCAGAGGAACTCACCGGCTGGGGGGGGGCGAGACGGTGGGGGGGGGGGGGGACACAGACCAGTCACCAGCAGGCTTGGGCAGATTCCCCAGCCGGGACGGTGACCCCGAGGACAGATCCCACGGCGGGGTCTCAAATGTCAGGGTCTGGCCCCCTGGCTTTCCAAACGGGGCGGCCCGGAAAGACTAAAGAATCGAGGCTCAAAGGCAAGATGGGCACATGCGGTGGGTGCCAGGGTTCAAGATCAAACCTCAGGCCAGTCTGTGACTTAGCCTCTCGGGACCTCAGTTTCCACATCTGAGGGAGACGGGTGGCACGAGTTTGGCCTCTCGGGGCTGTGGCAAGGATGAGGCCGGAGTGGCCCATGGCATTCTTAGGGCAGTGCCCAGGCTGGCAAGAGGTCCCCCAAAGTTTGCCAGTTTACTGTCGGTACGCCCATCATGACGAAGACAGGACCTCCAGGCTGAAACTTCCAGGCTCTGCTATTTCTGCTTTACCCAAAGTGCCCGCTCAGGCAAGAACAGCCACAGAAACACTTCTGCCGCGCTCGGCACGTGCCGGGCTCCTTTACACGCTCGGGGGGCGTTCGCGCAGCCCGGAGTGCCAGGCACGGTGCTGGGCGGGCAGGCAGTGAGCACACGCAGATGCGAAGGCAGCGCGGCCCCTGCCCCCAGGGAGCTTACCATCTAGCGGGAGAGGCTGAGAGCAGCCATTTCGGCAGAACAACGTCTCGCTGTGGGGACGGGGAGAGAGGAAAATACTGGTATGTGGGTGCCGAGGAATCAGGGAGAGGTGGGTGTAAGGTGGCAGTAATGTTCTGAAGTGCGTTTTGGGGAGGAATCCTCGGAGGGCGGGACGTTTCAGCTGATGAGTCATCTCAAGCATGCAAAGGGACAGGAACAGCACGAGGGGAGGGACGAGGGGAGGGACGGTGCCCCTGAGAACCGGGCGGGCGAGGTCGGTGTGGCCTGTGGCCGGCCGGGACAACGGTGAGAGAAGAATGTGGCGGAAGAAAGGCTGGAGGGCTGGGCCAGGGCTGATGCAGGGTTATGGGGGATGCAGGGGACCCAGCAGTCGCACAAGGATGGTCAGGCCACAGGGCTCTCTCGGGCCTGTTTCTGACCCCGTTCTGGATATCTCGTTTGCAGGAGGAACACAGATGAGTCCTGGTCAAACTCATCCAGTGAGTGCCACAGAACACCCACTGCCTGAGGCCTCGTGCTGGGGCGGGGGCGAGACGGTGTGAGACAGGGTCCCTGCCCTCGGGGATCTCACAGTCCCCGATGGGGACTAATGGGGAGAAAGACAAGGAAACACAGAGAGACAACACGGCCTGAGAGGGGGTGCCGCTCCGTTCCTGGAGCACCCAGCCGACTCCGAGGGTAATATCTGACCACGTTATTTCGTGGTACTTCTTTACCGAGTAATTAATTTCTTTTAAGACACAGACTGTGAGTTTTTAGAGCTACGGTCTGCAAAAAAGCCAAATTTCCACCTACTAATAAATAGACAAAGTGCAGAGCAGCTCTAGGACAGAATACTATTCAGCCACGAAAAGGACTGAAACTGATATGCGCTACAGGGTGGATGAACCCCCGAAACACGCGCAGTGAAAGACGCCAGAAGCATAGAACGATACATAATCCCATTTCTATGAAATCTGGAGTATGCAAATTCATAGGAACAGAAAGTTGACTAGGAGTTCTCAGGGGCGGGATGATGTTCTCAGGAGATGCTCAGTTGGTTGAGCATCCGACTCTTGACTCCAGCTCAGGTCGTGTTCCCAGGTTTGTGGGATCGAGTCCCACGTTGGACTCTGCACACGGGGCATGGAGCCTGCTTGGGATTCTCTCCCCTCCTCCCCTAATCGAGCTCTCTCTCTTTCTTTAAAAAAAAAAAAAAAAAAAAGGAGTTCTCGGGGGCTACAGGAAGGGGAGAATTGGGGGTGACAGGGAACAGGAAGGGGGGGGTTTTCCTTGTGGGGTGATGGAGTGTTCTCGATTAGAGAGTAGTGGCAATTGCACGACACTACAAATGTATAAAACCCACTGTAGGACACGTTCAAAATAGTTAAAACAGCGGATTTCCCAAATTCATTAAAAAAACTTACAACAAGAGAAAGGCACGCTCCCTTGGTGGAACCACAGCCGGGGGTCGATGGATCGGGCCGGGGCCGCACGCCGGCCGACATACAAGCGGGGAGGACAGAAAGGGGTCCGAGTCCGAGCGAGGAGCCTCAGGGGCCGCGCCGACTAGACACAGGAGACCAGACCAGGACCAGGGAGCAAGGAGGCAGGAGCACGGGCGGCCGGGGGGCCGGGAGGGAAGGGAACCGGGGTCAGCACTGGACACGGGACCAGACAAGCGCTTGGTAGGACATCAGCACAGAAAGGCTCAGAAGAGGGGAAACGTGGCTGCCGGAGAGGAGACGGGAGGACCCCCGGCCCAACCGATCCCCCGTTCCCTGATCTCTTGCAGGAAGCCCCCCAGGCCTTCCCTGACTGAGGGGTCCTGAGCCCACCCTGGCCTTCACACAGCCGGGTTAACAGGCGAGGAGAGTAAGGGCCCGGCGTCGACAGGACCTCGCGCTCAGCACGCAGCACCTTCTGTGTCCCCTGAGGCACCGTAACAGGGCCCACTCTGGATATGCTTGACGACACAAAAAGACGTGACGCTAGGTAGGGCAGGCCCCAAACCTAAAACGAGGGGGCAGACGTTACCCGAGCTCGCTGTGTGTGTGTGTGTGTGTGTGTGTGTGTGTGTGTGCGCACGCGTCCTGGGTGCGAGCCATCACCCTCATTTTGCAGACGAGCAAAGGGCGACACGACAGCTCAAGACCACGGCGAGTGTGCGACACAGGCGAGATGCCAGCCGGGCCTGGCTTGGCCTCTAAGCCGGGGCCACCGGACGCAGCGACTGCTCACGGAAACCCCTCCTTGCTCCTGACCAACCGGGGCCCGACCTGTGCCTCTCGCGTCCAGCCAGGTGGCCGGGCTGGGTGGGCCTGTCCCACAACTGGGCAAGTGGCCGCTCCAGAAGGTAAGTGGCCGGCCCTACGCTGTGCCTGTAGATAAGGGGCACAGCTTATCTGCGCTAGGGGCCTGATGTGCGTCTGCTCACGGGGTTCCCCCCACAGCCCCGTGACACTACCATGAGCCTCTGCCTTAGATGAGGACACGGAGGTTCGGGGAGGTGACGCGGATTCCCAAGGCACACAGTAAGTGGGTGGCAGACCCCGCCCCCCCGTGCCCGATGAAACACAGCCTGAGACACAGGAGGCCCGGGCTTTGGCCCCAGCTCACTCTAACTAGGCTGAGAACCCTAGACAGGTCTCTTTCCCTCTTCCCCTATCGAGGGAAGAGGATGCATTTCTAGAAAATCCTCCGTCAATGGTTCTCAACCAGGAGCGACGTCTGTCTCCTGGAAGACATTTGGCAATGTCTGGGGGACATCTAGGGCTGCCGAGACTGGGGGTGCTCCTGGCATTGAGTGGGGGGTGGTGCTCAGGGATGCTGCTCAAAACCCCACGGTGCCCAGGGCCCCCACCCCGTGAGAACGATCCAGGCATGAATGTTGAAAAACCCTGGTTTAGGTCTAAGATGTCCCAGATTCTAGCTGGGTCGCTCTGGGCCTCGGTTTGCTCATCAATAAAACGGAAAAGATGCCACCTGCCCAGGCCACCCTCAGCACTGGATTAAGACCGTGAAGTCGGAACCACACTCAGATGCCATTTCCACCTCCCGGCTTGGCAAGGGGGCGAGGGAACAGGGCTAGTGGTCACCTCTTAGTGCCAGAGCCAGCTGAGGTAAGGCTGTCAAAAAGAACGAGGCTGTTCTCTGCACAGAGACCAACAGTCAAGACAAATTTTGGGGGAAGCCTGGTTGGCTCAGAAGAACGTGTAACTCTTGACCTTGGGGTTGTGAGTTTGAGCCCCACGACAGGTGTGGTGATTATTAAAGATAAATAAACGGACATTAAAAAAGGATGTATTTTGGAGAACAGGAAGCAAAGTTAAGAATTCCAGGCCTTAGGGGCGCGTGCGTGGGTGCCTCAATCGGTTAAGCGGGCGACTTGGGCCCAGGTCACGATCTCACGGTTTGGGAGTTCGGGTCCCACATCGGGCTCTGTGCTGTTAGTGCAGGGCCCGCTTTGGATCCTCTGTCTCCCTCTCTCTCTGCCCCTCCCTCCCCACATGTGCACACTAGCACTCTCTCCCTCTAAAATAAACATTAAAAAAAAAAAAAAAAAAGAATTCTAGACTTTAGAACAGAAAAGCTGTGTTCACGGCTTGATGTGAACACGGAATTTGGGAGAATGTATCAGGAATGAGGAGCTGCGGCTGTCTTGACCGGACGTCGCGGCACCGTGACCGGGAGCGAGGGCTGACTTCCCACTCTCCATAGACACGCTCTCTCGTACACCCCCTTTTCCATTTGGTACCCCGAGCCTGCCTTTCCACTCAAGATGTAGTCATACACGAGAAACGTCAAGAGCGAACAGAGAGAACGCTCAGGTACCCGCACAACGCTGCTTCCGAAAGCCCGCCTACGGCCTGGCTCTGCCGGAGACATCCAGGCTGGTGCCTGGGAAGAAACACCTCAGGGGTCCCGGGCCTGAGCCCTTCACGCCGACCCCAAAACCTCCGCAGGCGGGGCCCAGGAATCCGCATCTTAAACAGACGTTCAGTTTGGAGCCACGGGCTCGGTGGGAAAAGCCACTTCTCACCCCGGGGAGTCTGTGTGGGGCCAGTTCAACGTCAAGGTTGCACCACGGTTGAGTTTCTTTCCCCGAGGGCAGGCATCCACACAGCACTTACCAAGCTGCTGGTGTGCAATAAATATTAAACGGTGTGATGATTCACCAGCAGGCGAGAAGCTTACCGCGTAACCAAACAGAACTCGAGCCGGGGCCAGAAAAGGATCGCGCAGAACCCAAATGCCTTCAAGACCTTCTGACCCACTGCCCCATGATGGGGAGCGGGGAGGGGGGGCCGCGGGAAACCGGGAGAGACAACGGGCAGCAAAGCGGGGGACCTCCTTCTCCTAGACCCGTCCCAGGAGGCAAAAGGAAACCACCACCAACGTCTACTAAATTCTGGACCGTGAGCTCCCGGCTCAGGGGGAGCCTGAGCCGCAGGACAGCACAGGCTGGAGACCCCAAGTTCTCACGCAGGACTAGACGCTGCAGACATCCTGGGTCCGTCGCTCACTCGAACCAGACCCTCTGTGCCTCCTGCATCCCTCCCCACGGACCAGGCCGCAGGGCCTTTCCTTCCCCAGCTGGCCGCTCTGCCCCCGGCAGGCAGTTAGCTCCGCCTCCCGGCCAACCTCAAGCCCACCCCTCCTGAGGCCAGACTGCTCTGCCTCCTGCAGAAAACCCCAAACTCGGTGGCTAAAAGCAGAGCAGAGAACCGCAGCCCAGCCGCCCCTCATCTGCACCTCACCCCCAAGCGCCCAGAGCGAGGTAGCTCTCTGCCTCCTTCTGCAGCCTTCCAAGGCTTTCCATGAATTTCACTTCAACGTCTCTCCCCCCCCCCCAGAACAAAAGGCTTTTTCAGAGCTGTAATAACACTATTATAAACCCAAGCCAATTCCAGAGCAGTGGGTTTCACCTGGGGTGATCCCGCACCCCTCCACCCCACCTGGAGGGCACCAGCCAACGTCTGGAGAGGCGTTCGGTGGTCGCGACTGGGAAGGGGAGGTGATGCTAGTACGGAGTGGGTGGGGCCGGGGATGCGACGCAACTCCCACGAGGCCCAGGAAGGCCCCGACGGAGACAGAGAATGATCGGCCGGAGGTGAACAGTGTCAAGGGGGAATGAGCCCTTCCTCCTCGCCTACGGAGCAAGCTCAGACCAGCTCCGGTGCCCGGCGTGTGTAAGAGCCCCGCGTGACGTGGGCTCGGCAGTCACCACGCCAGCCACTCTCCACCCCCAGGTACTCACCAGAGGGGCGCTGTAGCTGGCGTGGGGATTGTTCTGGATCTCCCACAGTCCTTCATTGAAGCCTTTCCTCTTGTTGGGTTTCCCGTACTTATCTTTACATTTGTCGTAAGGGAACAGGTCCTTGGGGCCCAGGAAGGCTCTGGAGAAGGGAGGCACGGGGCCAGTCCCGGGTGAGTCAGGCCACCCGGGAGGCACCAGGGGGGACGGTCAAGCCCCACCTGGGGACACTTACGTTTCGTGTGTACCAAAGAAGAAGATGGGGTACTTGTTGGGTGGGGGCTTCACGGCACCGTCGGCGATGTCATCGATCTGCAGGGAGACGCTGCTCAGGGGGTGGCTGGGGGGGGGCAGCGTCACCCCCTGAGCCAGGAAATGGCCAAGACATCAGCCAAGTTACTTGGGGAAAGCATGCTGGGAGAAAGGGAGCCTTCAGCTGAGGGAGACAGGGCTCGTTCCGGTTAGGCATCTGCATTCTTCTGCGTGACCCCCCCCTCCTCCATACACACCTGTCCCTTCCCCCCAGAATGTTCTGCCTCCAAGGCAGGTGCTTCACCTGAGCAGAGCCAAATACGGGGCCCTGAGTAGCCAGGAGGTGGGGCCAAGCTCAGCTTCTGCGAACTCCCAGGACCCTCCCTCGGGACCCCCTCCCGCACAGAGGCGACCGGTGGTCTCTCTCCCAGAGGCTGCAGCTGGCAGCTCCAGGATGCAGAGGGTGGGGGGTGGGCTGCAGGAGACAGGCCCTGAGCATCCAGGAAGTCCCACCCTCTCCCTACAGGCCCATGGGCCCCGGCAGCTGTCAGTCACCTCCCCACAGGAGGCTAGCAGCCCCTTCACTTCCAATCAGGTGCTTGGAAATGTTCCGGGCTTGGAGAGCCGGCAGGAGGGGGGAGGGGGGGGGTTGGCGGGGGGAGGTGGAGGAGAGGGAGAAGCTGGTACTCTGGAAAGAAGGGAAGTGCCCGTAAAGTTTCATGGCTCCTGTGTCCCCCAGGAAACAAGCCCAAGCAAATCAGGTTAAAGTGAGTTTTCTGGTCCCCGTCAATTCCTTCCCATCCTTTTCTACGCCTGGGGGCTGCTGGAACCTTCCCTGCCGCCCCCCCCCCCCAACACACACACCCCAGCTTCCGTGCCCGGTTCTCTGGGCTACTTTTCAAAGTCCTTGGTGGCTGGGCCTCAGGCCCCCATGGCCAGCATCCCCGGCACAGACGCTTCCTCAAACTTCATCACCCTGAGGACCAGCCTGCCACGCCTTCCAGGCCCGGCTTCCAGGTCACCCAGGACCCGCCTCTGAGCCTGAGGCTCAGACGTGCCAGCAGCAGCACCAGCCCCTGGCCCCTGCCCGAGCTCCCGTGGCAGCCTCTCCCCACCCAGACCCCCAGCGCCGCGAGACGCCCGCTGCGCCTCACTCCTACCCAGAGGGAGCGCGGCTGAGATCTCCAGCCATCGGGCAACTCCTGGGCTCCTCCCGTTCCAGCCCCCCCTGCTGCCGCCGCTGCTCCCACCCCCCAAACTCCGCCAGTCCGGTCACGCGTTCCCCACCAACCCAGGTTCGGGGGCGACTTTACCCCTAGGACCCGGGGAGGACAACCCCCAGGTCCTCGTCCACACTGGCCTGCCCTACACAGTGCCTGGGACTCCACTCTCTGGGACTCCCAGACTCAGGATGCCCTTCAGACCTGCAACCGGCCGACCATCCGCGTCCCCCGGATCTCAACCTTTCCTAAAGGGGATCCCCAAAGTCCCCTTGGCTCAACCCCTTCCCTCAGATGCTCTCTCTCGGGCCTGAAGCTGAAAAGGAGTCTGAGTCGCGCATCAGGGGGGGACCACCCCCAGATCTCCCTCCACCCCACACCCCAACCAGAGGATGGGGAGGGGATCCGTACAGAGCACCGGTCCCCAGGGTTCAAGTAAGTCCCATTCCAACCTCTGGGCCGCGATACCCCGCATTCTCAGAAGAGTCCTCTCGGCTTCAGTGACCTTGTGAACACAGCTCCCAGCCCCCTTCCCAGCCTTGACCTCCCTCAGCCCCCCTCGGCCTTGACCCTCAACCCTTCTCCCTCAGGTACCCCACAACCCTAGCCCACCCGCACAAACGGCCTGCGGCCCCACAATGAGACCCTTCAGTCTGAGGCGCCCCCTTCCCATCAGTCTGATTCCGCTCTTTAAACCCCATTTTCCTCCGCTCCCCTCACACCACCTACTCGCTCAAATACTTGAACTTGAACTTGAACCCTGCCCCCTCAGGCCCCAGGTCCCTCAAACCCCACGACCCTTGGAGCGATTTGCTCAAGACTGGCCCCCCCCCCCCCCGCCACAAACCCTCCGTTACGCGGGTCCCTGAGGCCCGGGGGCCCCCAGGACCCCGTTACGCGGGTCCCTCAGGACCGGGGCCCCCAGACCCCCGTTATGCTGGTCCCTCAGGCCCGGGGGCCCGAAAACCCTGTTGCTCGGGTCCCTCAGGCCCGAGGGCATCCCCCAGACCCTCGTTCCTCGGGTCCCCGAGGCCCGGGGCCCGCAGACCCCCGTTACGCGGGTCCCTCAGGCCCGGGGCCCCCAGAGCCCCGTTACGCGGGTCCCTCAGGCCCGGGGCTCCAGACCCCCGATGCACGGGTCCCTAAAGCTCGGGGACCCCCAGGCCCCCGGTGCACGGCCCCTCAGGCTCGGGGCCCCTCCTGCCCCACCCCCCCGCCTGGCCCATCTCCCGCGCGGCCTCACCCGGGCCGGCCAGTGCGGGTAGCCCTTCATCTTGGCGAACACCAAGTCCCCGGGCTTGAAGGCATGCGGCATGCTGGCGGCGGGAGGCCCAGGCCGCAGGAAGCGGCGGCGGCGGCGGCGGCGGCAGCGACTACGGCGGCGGCGGCGGCGGCGGCGGCGGCGGCGGCAGCGGCAGCGGGAGGCGAAGCCGGGGGCGGGAGCGGGGCGCCTAGGGGGCGGGGGCGGGCGCCTGGGCAGAGAGCCGGCGCCTGCTTATTGGACTGCGGGCTTCCGGAAGTCCCGCCCTCCGGTCGTCACGGGCGGGAGACGCCGTCGCTCAGAACCACGTGCGGGGATAGAGGAGCATGAGGACCAATGAGAAGAGGGGTTGGAGCAGAGCAAGTTAACGGGATTGGGTAACGGGCAGAGCCAAGAGGCGTGACCCAGAGGCCTAATGGGAGCGGGGCGGAGGTTATGGGAGGTGAAAGGGGAAAGGTGGGAGGAGGGAAACGGAGGCTTTCAGGGAGTGGTGAGGCGGCCAGCCAAGCTTCTTCAGGGCGGGGCTTAGGGCAGAGGGGCGGGCCATAGGCCGCCACGGAAGGAGGGCTTTAAAAGTAGGAGGCAGGCCATTGGC
Source organism: Leopardus geoffroyi (assembly GCF_018350155.1). NCBI lineage: Eukaryota > Metazoa > Chordata > Mammalia > Carnivora > Felidae > Leopardus > Leopardus geoffroyi. Next base: position 3,327,131 of record NC_059331.1, on the reverse strand, counting down.
TACCACCGAAAGGAGGCCTAATCAATGCAGGGGGCGGGGCCCTGAAAGCCGCCCGCTCCACGAGCCGGGGCTGAACGGAGGGCCGCAGGCCATTGGCTACCACTCGAAAGGGCCTCAAGGTAAGGAGCAGTCATTGGCTACCATAGGGGGCGGGGCTAAAGCAGCTGTTCGCCATTGGATATGGTGATAGGAGAGGTTCAACTCAAAATAGGGACGCGCCGTTGCCTGCCCGAGGGGCGGGGCTTGGGAGGGGCGGGACTTGAGGTGTTCTTTGGAGTAACAGCCACAGAGCGCACTGAGCAGGAACTTCTTCCCTCCCGGGAATGTCTTGAGCCGAGCCACAAGATACCCGTTATGCATATTCATTTTAGAAAGCTGTTGCGCACTGCGTGGCCCAATTCCTTAAACTCTGTGCCTTAGCCTACCGACCTATAAAATGGGACTCATAAGGGTGCCTATCTTAGAGGGGCGTAAAAGTGAAAATTAGGGTGATTTCGTCACCCCTAAAGCGCTGTGAAGTGTGCCTGGCAATCAGAAATACTGGGAGTACTAGAAGTTGTTAGCCACTTAATTTCTTTGTAATTAGGACCCTTTGTAGGAACTCAAAAGAGCCAGAGAGCTTAAGAAAATGCTGAGTAGTGGGGGAGGGAACAGGGAGGGTTTTTTGCAGGATGTGGTCTAACTGGAGACTGGCAGGATGAATAGAAATTGGTCAATACGGCGAAGTGGATACTGAGAGGGCGCTTAAGGCAGAGCTGATAGCAAGTGCAAACGCCTAAGCTAAAGATGATGGAGTGAATGAATGGGACAGGCAGGTAAGGCTCTAGGGGTCTACTGAGGACCTATCGTAGTGCCTTGTGGACATTTGTGAGAAGTTTAGCTTTGACTTTAGCTTCGGGTTCTTAAGTTTTTATTTTTTTAACGTTTTATTTACATTTGAGAGAGAGCACGAGTGGGGAAAGGGGCAGAGAGAGATGGAGACATAATCAGAAGCAGGCTCCATCCAGGCTCCGAGCTGTCAGCACAGAGCCGGACGCGGGGCTTGAACTCACGAACCGTGAGATCATGACCTGAGCTGAAGTCGGACGCTTAACCAGCTGAGCCACCCAGGCACCCCAAGTTTTTATTTATTTATTTTGAGAGAGACAGTGTGAGCAGGGAAGGGGCAGAGAGAGAGAGAGAGAGAGAGAAGGAGAGAGAATCCCACGCAGGCTCCACACTGTCAGCACAGAGCTGGATGCGGACTCCCAGCTAATCATGACCTGAGCAGAAACCAAGAGCCAGACTCCCAACCGACTGAGCCACCCAGGCACCCCTACGTTAGCTTCTTGGGAAAACATTGGACAGATTTGATCGCAGGGTACAAACATCATTCTTTAGTCTCAAGATACTTCCTTATACGTGTGAAATAGATCTCAAAAATACTTTTCTTTTAGAGTTAAACAGACTTAACCACATGACCTGTCAGTTCCATCTCTCAGTGTCTACCCAAGAGAAATGAAGATACACTCCACATAAAAACTTGCATGCCAGTAGACGCCACAACATGATTCTCAACGGCCAAAAAGCGCAAACACCCAAGTCTCTATCAACAGGTGAATGGATAAACCAGACGTGCTCTATCCTTACAACAAAACACTATTCAGTAATGAAAGCAGCATTGACCCACTACAACCTGAATGAGCCTCAAAAACACTATACTCAGTGAAATAAGCCAGACAAAAGTCACATATTCTCTGATTCCAACGTCATATGCCATTTGATGGAATGTCCAAAAGGGGGGGGAGGGGAAGGCAATTCTTTCAAGACACAAAGCAGTTGCCTCGAGCAAGTGGTAGAAATCCAGAGTGAAAGTTATGATTCCACAAAAAGGGCCATGAGGTTTCTTTTTGGGGTGATGGATAGGTTCTAAACTTAGATTGTGGTGATGGGTCTTACTACTTTGCAAATATACAGTGAAATTCGTTGAATTGTATCCTTAAAGATAGAATTCAGAATGCCCAGTTAAATCTCAATCGTTGATACACGGCAAATGCTTTTTCACCAAAAGTATGTTCTCTTTGTCTCATGCAATATTTGTGACATCTCTAAACTAGAAAATGATTTGTTACACATCCTACAATGTGGATGAACCTTGAACCCGTCATGCTCAATGAAACAAGCCAGACACAAATGACAAATTCTGTAGGATCCCACTCCTAGGAGGTCCCCAGACGAGTCCCATTCTATTACAGAGTAGATGGCGGGAGCCAGGGCTGGGGCAGGGGCTGGGGAGTCACTGTTTCACGGGGACAGAGTCTCAGTTTGGGGACACGAGAAAGTCTGGAAGACGGATGGTGAGGGTGGTTGCACAACAGTGTGAATGTGCTTGATCTCACTGAGCTGTGCACTTAAAATGGGGATAATTATAAGTTTTATGTTATATAAATATATTTTTTTACCACAGTAAGAAAAATAATGGTAAATATTACCAAATAAAAGTATCTGACTCCTAGTTCTTTAAAATGGTTAAAATTGTCGTTTAACGTTACATAGATAACGTTAACGTGTTTTTATCAGAAATTCAGATACGATGGGGTGTCCTGTATTTTGTAACCGCTAAGTCACAAAAGGGACAAATGTGGAAGTCAAACAAGGAATGAGGAAGACGGTGCAGAGGGGCCTGAATTAGGTACCGCTGGGGAGACTGAAGCCCAGAGAGGGGTACGATTTGCCTGACGTCATACCTCAAGTCCAAGGACTCAGATGCCACTTCTGTGGGGCCCTGCCTCCAAAGCCCTCCTGATTCGGTGCCCGCTTTTCCCCCAGACCTTGAACCAGAGCAGAAAACCAGACTTCCTGCCCAGAATTCATTGAGCTACACTGAGCGGCTGGGAAACGATCAGGCTCTGATGAGAGCTGGGGCCGGGGTTCTCCCAGAAGGTGGGGGAGGGCCCCCCAAAGTGGCGGGCAGAGGCAGGAGAGGAAAACGGCCCCTCTAATCAGCAGGTGGCCTGAACACCTACTGTGTGCTACAGACTTGGCCTCCAGTTTACCAGGGGACTGTCATTGGGAAATATTTACCGCACACTTAGCCAAGTACAATAATAAGTCACATTTAGGGGCACCGGGCTGGCTCAGTCGGTGGAGCGTGGGATGCTTGATCTCGGGGTCACGGATTCAAGCTCCACGTTGGGTGTAGAGATTACTTAACAATAAAATCTTGGGGCGTCTGGGTGGCTCAGTCGGTTGAGCATCCGACTTCGACTCAGGTCATGATCTAACGGTTTGTGAGTTCGAGCCCCGCGTTGGGCTCTCTGCTGTCAGCCCAGAGCCTGCTTCAGATCCTCTGTCCCCCATCTCTCTCTCTGCCCCTCCCCTGCTCGTGCACTTTCTCTCAAAAATAAATAAATATTTAAAAAATAATAAAATCTGTTTTTAAAAAATCGGTAACGTTTATAGAGCAGCCAATATGTTCCAGGCCACATTACTATTATTATTTTTTTTTTTCAAGTAACCTCTACCCCCAATGTGGGGCTCAAACTCATGACCTTAAGTTAGAGAGTCACATGATCCACCAACTGAGCCAGCCAGGTGCCCCCAGGTCACCTTATGTAGTATGTTATTAACATTTCATTTCTAGATCAGTTATTTGTCATCCCTGCTTTCCAGATGGGGAAACTGAGGCAGAAGGGTAACACTGGGGCTTGGACGCCCCCCCCACCCCCCCGCCACAGAGTGTTGGATTCCACTTACCTAAGAACATTTCCCTGCCTGAGCTGTAATAGTAACATATTCATCTCTTACAGGGTTGTTTTTTTTTTGTTTTTAAATGTTTACTTATTTATTTAAAGTTTATTTATTTAATTAAAACAATTTTTTTAATATTTATTTCTCTTTTGAGAGACTGAGCATGAGCAGGGGAGGTGCAGAGAGAGGGAGACACAGAATCAGAAGCAGGCTCCAGGCTCCGGGCTGTCAGCACAGAGCCGGATGCGGGGCTTGAACTCACGAACCGTGAGATCACGACCGAAGCCAGTCAGCCGCTTAACTGACTGAGCCACGCAGGCACCCTAAATGTTTACTTATTTATTTTGAGAGGAGGCAGAGGGGCAGAGAGACAGGAAGAGAGAATCCCCAGCAGGCTCCGAGCTGTCAGCACAGAGCCCCACGCAGGCCTCGAACTCACAGACCGTGAGATCATGCCCTGAGCTGAAATCAAATTGGACGTTCAACCAACTGAACCACCCAGGCACCTCATAACTTATTCATCTATTATGGGCTTGCTCAGTGCCAAGCAAGTTTCAGTCCTCCTAGACCAGCCTCCAGCACTCTCACGTGGGGGTGGGAGGTGGGGGTATGGGGGTGCAGAATCCTAGCCCCCTCAGGATCTATGCATCAGAATGTGCATCTAAAGAAGCTTTCCATGGACCTGGAGTGTGCATTACAATTTGAGAAGCACCTCAGTGAAGTGTCATTAGATCTGCTGGTCCTGGGTTCGAATCCTCCCTCTGAAAGCTGTGGTGCCATGGACAAGTGTGTTTGGAACTTTGTAAACTCCTCTATAAATTGGGGAGAAATAGCAGGACTTATTTCTTTGGGTTATATGGCCTAGGGGTTGCTTTTACTACCTATTTACGTAACAAATTACCGCAAACTTAGTGACTTAAAACAATGCAAATTTATTGTTACCATTTTGGAGGGAAAAGTCCAAGATGAGTCCCACCGAGATACAATCCTTCTGTTGGCTGAATTGTACTACTTTTGGAGGTTCTGGGGGGGGGCGGGGAATCCATCTCCTTGCCTTTCCCAGCTTCTGGAAGCTTCCTGCGTTCCTTGGGTCAGGCCTCCTTCCTCCCTCTGAAGACGTTTCTCCAAAGAAAACATACAGACGGCCAACAGGTACGTGAAAAGGTGATCAACTCATCGTTAGGAAAATGCAAATAAAACCCATAAACTGTCACCTGACACCTGTTAAAATGGCTACGATTTTTTTATTTTTATTTTTTGAGAGAGAGAGAGAGCTCAAGCCGGGGAGAGGGGCAGAGGGAATGAGATAATCTTAAGCGGGCTCCATGCCCAACATGCACAGAGTCCCACATGGGGCTCAGTCCTACAATCCTGTTGTAGCACGATTTACAATAGCCAAGATATGGAAACAACCCAAGTGGCCACAATGGATGAACGGATAAAGAAAACGTAGTATGGATATACAATGGAATATTAGCCCCCCCCCCCAAAAAAAAAGAACGAAATCTTGCCATTTGGGACAACATAGATGGACAGCAAGGGCATCAAGTGAAATAAGTCAGAGAAAAGCAAATACAGTATGATCTCTCTTGTATGTGGGATCTACACAAACAAAAGTACAAGCGAAAAGAGCCCCACCAAAGTCATAGACAAGGAGAACTGGCTGGTGCTTGCCAAAGGCAGGGGGTTGGGAGAAATGGATGAAAAGGGTCAAAAGATAAAACAAAGCCCAAATGGACCATAACTACCATGCCACTATCACTCCTATGAAAAGTCCAGAAGTGGGGCGCCTGGGTGGCTCAGTGGGTTAAGGGTCCAACTTCGGCTCAGGTCATGATCTCGTGGTTCTTGAGTTTGAGCCCCGCGTTGGGCTCAGTGCTGACAGCTCAGAGCCTGGAGCCTGCTTGGGATTCGGTATCTCCCTCTCTCTCTTTGCCTCTCCCCCGCTGGGCTCTCCCTCTCAAAAATCAAATAAAGGAAAAAAAGTCAACAACAGCCCCTTTCTATCATCTACTGCCCAGACACATTCACATTTCCCTGGTGGTCCGAAAAATGTCCCTTTCTTGCACCCGACCCCCTTAGTTGATGTTGCAAACTGTCCACTTTCTCTCTCCAGCACCTAACATCGTCCCCTCGGCCATAAACTTTATCATGTTGTCTGTCTTCCCTCCCCAACCCCATGGAAAACATCATGAGGTCTGCGAGGTCAAGGATTTCCTTGTTTTCTTCCTTGCTGGTACAGAGCCGATTCCCAAAAAACCAACAAAACGGAGTAGATCATCATAAAGCGCTCCATTTATTGAATGATTTCTAACGGCATCGTCACCCTTATAATCCTCCGACGACGTGGACGTGGGTGCTGTTCTTATCCCCAGCGCGTAGGAAACCGAAGTTAAGGAAGGTTGGTTTGGGCTGCACCGGATTCTCCCCCTAAACACTGTGCAGGCCCTCGGGATGACGTCAGAGCTCCGTAACCCAGGCCCCTAGGGGATGCGCCACCGTGGGTCCCCAGGCCCCGGCTCAGGCGCCCCTTCCCACGTCCCCCACCACGTGCGCCTGACCACCGGTGCCGGACGCGGGGCTGGCTCGTTACGGTCCTGCGCGGCCCCCACCCTGCACTGCATGCGGGAGCCAGGGAAGGTTTTCGGTCAGGGGAAAGGTCAGGGCCAGCGCTGTCTCCGTGGGCTCTGCGGGCTTCTCCCGCCCTCTCCGGTCACCCCTCTGGGGAACGAGGTGCAGGGCGCGCGGGCACAGCCACCCGCTGGAAGCGAGCTCGTCGCCCCTGGCAACTGAGGCCCGACTAACCACCGAGACGCGGCCGACGGTGCAGAGCGGCCGCCGTGGGCCAGCGAGGCGCGGACAGCTAGAGAGGCGCACCGGGCCGATTGTCACGTGGGCGCCCGCGCGAAGGAGGGACTTCCGGCAGCGAGGTATTTTCTTTCCGGTTGTTGGCTCCTGCCGGCCCCACCCCGACTGGGCCCTGCGCCCCCCCCGCCCCCCGCGGCCCCCTGCCGCCGGGCCCGCCGCCACCATGAAGAAATTCTTCCAGGAGATCAAGGCTGACATCAAGTTCAAGAGTGCGGGGCCTGGTCAGAAGCTCACGGAGTCCGTGGGGTGCGTGACCGGCGCTGGGGCTTGAGATCCGGGGGGCAGGGGCGGGGAGGGGCGTCCGAGGGTGGGGAGAGACCTCTGGGGGCGGGGCACGGGGGGCGAGGGTGGGAGTAAGGGGGAGGGGTGGCCTCCGGGGGCGGGGCACGGGGGGCGAGGGTGGGAGTAAGGGGGAGGGGTGGCCTCCGGGGGCGGGGCACGGGGGAGAGAGGCCCGAGGGGGAGGGGCTGGAGGCGGGGGCTAGGGGGGCGGGGTTGCAAGTAGATGGGGGTCAGCGGAGAAACCGTAGGAGAGCAGGCGGGCGGAGAAGGGGCCCCCAAGAGGCGTCATCCAGTTTTGGGGGGGGGTCTCTGTGTACGGAGATTGGACACAGAGCCTGGAGAATCCAGTACAGCTGGGGCCGGGGAGAGGGGAGAGGCTTCGCGTCCATGGCCGTAGGGGTCTGGGCCCTGGCCCTGGAGCGCGAGGGAGGACTGGGTCAGAGAGTTTAAGGCCAGGGAGCCTGAGGCGGGGTTGGAAGAGGTCTCAGAGGATCGGGGGAGCGGGGGTTGAATTGGCTGAGGAAGGTCTGGGAGGGAAGAGGACCGGGGAGTGGGTGGAGGTGAGCTGGAGGCATCTGTGACAGGGAGGAGATGGGGGCCTTGTGGGTGACGGTTGAAGCCGAAGGCAGGTCCTGAGAGAGACGTGGGAGGAGAGGGGAGAAGAGGGAGGTCCGGCAGGGCGCACATCCGGGCCTCTGTGGCTTGTCCGGGGAGGGCCTGGGGAAGAGAAGGACGCGGGGGCAAGACTGGAGACCCAGTGGGGGAGGTGTGTGACAGTGAGGGCTCTGCTGGGCCAGGGGTGGATTGAGCAAAGGAAGTGAAGAGGGGGTGGGGCCCCTGAGGAATAATGGAAGGGATTGTGAAGAGGTGGGGCCCGGAGTGGTAGGGGGGAGAGGCAGGGAGGCGCCAGGGAGGACAGGGTAGCAGGGGCGGGTGAGGGAGAGTGGGTGCATGACATCAGTGCATCTGTCGCGGGGATGGGGGCTCCCGGGACTGGCCGAAGGAGGCCCACGAGGGCCTGGTTCATGAGTCAAGGAGGGAAGCCCGGTGGACGAGATCAGGTCCTGGGAGCCTGAGCGGGGAGAGGAGGGCAGCCTGGGAGGGGGCCAGACAAGGGGGTCCATTCATTTGTTGAGCAAGTGGGGGTTGGCGCAGCAGCGGGGACTGAGCTTGACGGGAAAGACGCGGGGGCCGTGTGGGGGATGGCTGTGGGAGATGAGCACCCGGGAGGAGAGAAGAGGGGAGCGGTGTGGAGATCCAGACTTCTGTGACGCGCGTGGGGCAAGACGAGGCTCGGGGCGTGTGACAAGCGCTGTCACCATGGGGCTCAGAGAAGGTTCCTGCTGTCTCAGGGCTCATCTTCTAGTGGGGAGAGATAGACAGCTCAACCAGGACACGGGTGGTGACAGAGCAGTGGGTACTCAGGGCCACGAAGAAAAATAAGCAGGGGCAGGAGATAGCAACAGCTGGGGGCCCTTAGGTGGTCTGGGAACACCTCTCCGAGAAGGAGACATTCGAGCTGAGCGCTGGATGAGGTGAGGTTCAGCCAAGTGGAAATTGCCTCCTCCCCCACCCCTCCCCCCGGCACCCACACACAGACCCTGAAGCCGCCCCAGCTGCCCCCAGACTTCTTCCCTCACCCCCGCCCCCCAACTGCAGACTGAACAGTTCGGCCAGAAAGTGCAAAGGCCCTGTGGTGGGAGCCACTTGGGCCTGCGGGAGCATCAGTAGGAAACCAGTGTAGATAGGGAGGCGTGAAGGAGGGGGGCGGCGGGTTGTGAAGAGCCTGCAGGCCCAAGGGGGCTTCAGGATTGTGTTGTGCGTGGGGCGGAAGGGCTTGGTGCAGAGGAGTGACGAGCTCTGGCTTAGGTTTTAGAACGGTCCCCGTGGCTGCCCAGCGGGGCCTTGAAGAGGGTAGGCGAGGCGTCTTGAAAACTGTGTTTTTATAGAACTAAGTAATCACAGGGGCTGGGGTGTGGCCATGTGGGGGGAGAGGAAACCCAGCCCCTGCCACGTGGCCTGGCATGTGGCCGGGCACACGGTCGGTGCTCCCTAAGTGAAGCCGTGCCACCTGGCTGTCCTAGGCTGGAAGGAAAGGGATCGAGGAGGGGAGGGACACCTTTGAGTCTCACCGGTTCCTGAAGGCGAAAGGTGCCTTCTCACGTGCATCCGTGGTGGCCGGTGGGGGCGGGCCTTTGTCTCCTCCCCCCCACCCCAGCCCCGCTCCCCCGTTAGCTGCCATGACCCCAAGGCCCAGGCCGCTGTGGGACTCGCCCCAAGGGGTGGAACTGGAGGCGGAACTGCCATCTGTCTCCAGGGGCCTTTCTTTCTGTGTTAGAACCATCTCGTGGCTGCGGGTGGTCCCCAGGAGAGAGGGACGTTTCTGTCCGATGGGGCGGAAGTGGGAGAGGGACAGAGGCTCTTGCGCCTGACCCCGTGTCACCCCGCCTTCCCTCTGTCTCTTCCCAGGGAGAGGGCCCCCAGAGGGAAACCCAACCAGCCCGTGCTCCAGCAGCCCCGCCAGGGACCCACTGACGAGGCCCAGATGGCAGCCGCGGCAGCCCTGGCCCGGCTCGAACAGAAGCAGCCCAGGGCCCGGGGCCCCACGTCGCAGGAGTCCATCCGGAACCAGGGTGAGCTGTGGCCGTCTTCCGGTGCGGCGTGGGGACGTGAAGCAAAGTCTCACGCAGAATCTCCCTTGTGAGAGTGGGGGGTGCAGGGTGGAAGGCACCGGGGCGCTGGGGTCTGAGAGGCCGAGGAGGGGAGACGGGAGCGGAGACGGGGCCGTCGTCGGGCCATCAGGTGAAACCTAGGGGCGTGGAGAGGTGGCTCAGGCGGGGGGGGCCTGACCGGGGAAAGGACTAGAACTTGACCCCCTTGGGGTCTGCGGGGGCGGGGGTGGAGTGTGCCTGGGGCCACGGCAGGGCCCCCAACTGACCCGTCTCTGCCCTCTCTCCAGTGAGAAAGGAACTTCAAGCCGAAGCCACTGTCAGCGGGAGCCCAGAGGCCCCAGGGACCAACAAGGTGAGCACATCCGCGGGGCAGCAGGACACCTGAGGGCCATCCTGGGGCAGGGAGCGGGTTCTCTCCCTCATTGGTCAAATCACGAGCCTCGGGCAGTAAGCACGTGGGTGCCGGGGCGGATAGGGGTCACGTCTGGCTTTGGGCAAAAGGAAGCTTGTGAGGCACACCAGAACAGTGGAGGCAGGTTGTGGTTGAAGGTGGTGTTGACTGGGACCTTCACACTCAGCTCCTGCCCTCTGCTGCTTGCCCGGGAGGTGGGAGGGCCCTTCAGAGACTGGTGTAATCAGGGAGGCCTTGCTGGGGGAGGTGGGCTTTGAAGGAGAACCTGGCAGAAAGGGTGTTCTGAGCAGCTTGACCTTTGAGGTCACACTGAGGGTTTTTTGTGTTTTGTTTTTAACGTTTCTTTATTTTTTTTTTTTTAACGTTTATTTATTTTTGAGACAGAGAGAGACAGAGCATGAACGGGGGAGGGGCAGAGAGAGAGGGAGACACAGAATCAGAAGCAGGCTCCAGGCTCTGAGCCATCAGCCCAGAGCCCGACGCGGGGCTCGAACTCACGGACTGTGAGATCGTGACCTGAGCCGAAGTCGGACGCTCAACCGACTGAGCCACCCAGGCGCCCCAACGTTTCTTTATTTTTGAGAGAGAGAGAGAGAGAGAGAGCTTGAGCAGGGGAGGAGCAGAGAGAAGCAGAGACACAGAATCAGAAGCAGGTTTCAGGCTCAGCTGGCAGCACAGGGCCCGATGTGGGGCTCGAAGTCACCAATTGTGAAATCATGACCTGAGCTAAAGTCAGAAGCTTAACCGACTGAGCCCCCCAGTTGCCCCCGTTGAGTGACTTTTTTTAAGTATTTGTTTTAATGTTTATTTATTAAAGACCGTTTTTTTAACGTTTATTTATTTTTGAGAGGGAGACAGAGCGCAGGGGAAGGGCAGAGAGACAGGGAGACAGAGAATCGGAAGCAGGCTCCAGGCTCCCAGCTGTCAGCACAGAGCCTGACGCGGGGCTCGAACCCACAAGGGTAAGATCGTGACCTGAGCCGAGGTCGGACGCTTAACAGACGGAGCCGCCCCAAGGTCTCACTGAGTTTTAAGGACAGAAGCGGCCCTAGACGACGCCTAGGAATTGAGGTCCAGAGGGAGGTCTGGACTCATCTGGGCCGCCGTGACTCCCGAGCCCTCCACCAAAGCCCCTTCCTCACGAGGGAAACGGGAACAGCCAGAGCCGTTGATGGAGCGTTTGCTCCGTGTCCGAAGCGGCTTCACACTTTCTGTCCCTTTCTCGTTGGGGTGCGGTGGCCCTGCAGAGCCATTTACGGGGCAGAAGGGGCCCAGTCACTGGGCCAAGGTGTCCCACGGCTAAAGAAGCAAAGGGGGGAAGCGTCGGGACCGGGGCCGCGCGGCTGCCGGGGCCATGCTGTCGGCGGCTCGGGCTGGCCTCTGTCCGCAGTCCGGGGTCAGCCGCCTTCGCCCCGTCCCCCCAGGTGCCTGAGCCCAGAGAGGAGGGCTCGACCCAGCTGGCAGTGCCCGTGGTGTGCTTCATCTGCCCGCTCACGGGGGCCACGCTCAGGAAGGACCAGCGGGATGCACACATCAAAGAGGCCATTCTCTCGGTGAGTGGCAGCCCCGTGTCCCCCCCCTCCACCGCCCTCCCACCTAGAGGTCCTGGCGCCAGAGCCGGGAGAGCTGGGTGGCACGGACCCTCGGTATCGTCTGCGCCTGCCTGTATCGGGTTTGTTTCCGTCTCTCTTCAAAGGCAGGATTTCCGTGGGGTCCGAAGCTCAGGATACAGACGGGTGGGTAGAGAAAAGCCCCCGCTCGCCCACCCTTCCTGGAGGCGGCCCCTGTAAGGCGTGCAGGCCCCCTTCCAGGGAGAGATCGATCGCAGATGCACGCAAACTGCCGAACCCCCGCATCCCCCGCACCCGGGGCTCGGGTTTCCCGATCCCGTTAGAACAGATTGTCGCAAAGCGGGCGGCCTCGTTTATTGTCTCACAGTCCCTGGAAGTCAGAAGGGTGACGTGGGTCTGGCTGCCCCGACTCAAGGCGGCGGCCAGGCCGACTTCCTTCTGGGCGCTCTGGGGGGGCGCGTGCGTCCGGGCCTTTTCCTGCTTCCAGGCTTGTCTGTGTTCTGTGGTCGTGGCGCCTTGCTCAGGCTGTCCCCTGTCTTGTCTCTTCCCCGTAAAGGGACCTTGAGGTTGCATTTGACCCTCGGGGATCATCCAGGCTCCTGTCGCTATTTTAAGGCCCACTGATCAGCAGCCTTAATTCCGTGAGCCTCCCTAATGCCTTCGCACCGTGCAGCCAGCCGTTAACAGTTTTGCCCCGTTCGCGCTGTCGTCCCTTTCTGGCTTGTTCTGAACCATTTGGGAGAAAGTTCTGCGTTCCTGTTAGCCAGCTTCACCGTATGCCCTGCTCCGTAACTGTCCGACCGGCTCCTTGCCGATGAGCGTGTCAGAAGCTCCCCGTCTTTCTCTAGTGACAGCAGTCACGTGGTGGAAAGCCTTGGCTGTGGCTGCTCTGAGCCGTGGGCTTGGTGCGGGCGCGGAAGCGGGACGCGCGTGCGGGGTGTGGACGGCGGTGGCCGAGGAACCCGCGTAGGCGCCGTCCCGACTCACACTGCAGCGGCAGCGTCGGGGAAAGTGCCCACGTCACCGGCCCCACACCGTCGCTGTGGGCGCACAGACCCTTCGTCTTTTACCGGAAGTGATAGTGGAGAATATCTCGGGATGGTTTCCGTGCGCGTTTCCCTCAGTTTGGCCCGGACTGGCCGTATTTTCCTGTGAGAATGCGCCCTTGGCCCGGTTTTGTGTCGTGTAGTTGGACTTTTTCTTGGTTACTAGGCTTTTTTTTTTTTTTTTTTTTTTTAGTGTTTATTTATTTGAGAGAGAACGAGCACGAGCGTGCATGTGCGAGCAGGGGAGCAGGAGAAAGAGAGGGAGGGAGAGAATCCCAGGCGGGCTCCACACTGTCCACGCAGAGTCCGACTCGGGGGCTCGATCTCGCCAACCGTGAGATCACGACCTGAGCCGAAATGGAGTTGGACGCTCAACCGACTGAGCCCCCCAGGCACCCCGATTCACGGGCACCCTTCGCCTGTTAGGGAAGCTGGTCTTTTGCCTATAATACGCAGCGTGAATATTTTCCCCTCGGTTTTCACTTTGCGGTTGTGCTCGTGGCCACCTTGCCGTGTAGAAATTTTTGATCTCTGGTTAAATGTGTCGGTCCTGTGACTTCTCGGCTTGGAAAGGCCTTCCCCGCTTTGCTGGCGCTTTTCTGTTTTGCTTTTTGTTGTTGTTGTTTTTTTAATTTTTTAAATGTTTATTTATTTTTGATAGAGACAGAGCACGAGTGGGGAAAGGGGCAGAGGGAGATGGAGACAGAATCCGAAGCAGGCTGCATCCAGGCTCCGAGCTGTCAGCACAGAGCCGGACGCGGGGCTCGAACCCACGAACCGTGGGATCATGACCTGAACCGAAGCCGGAGGCTCAACCGACTGAGCCACCCAGGCGCCCTGCTTTTCTGTTGTTTGTTTTAACGTTTGAAACTTTTGATCTGACTACAGGCGCCTTGGGTGGCTCAGTTGGTCGAGGGCCTGACTTTTGGTATCAGTTCAGGTCAGGATCTCGTGGTTTGTGGGCTCTGCACTGACAGTGTGGAGCCTGCCTGGGATTCTGTCTCTCTTGTCTCTCTCCCTCTCTCTGCCCCAGCCCCACTCACGTGGGCTCTCTCTCAAAATAAAAATTTGAGGGGCGCCTGGGTGGCGCAGTCGGTTAAGCGTCCGACTTCAGCCAGGTCACGATCTCGCGGTCCGGGAGTTCGAGCCCCGCGTCGGGCTCTGGGCTGATGGCTCAGAGCCTGGAGCCTGTTTCCGATTCTGTGTCTCCCTCTCTCTCTGCCCCTCCCCCGTTCATGCTCTGTCTCTCTCTGTCCCCAAAATAAATAAACGTTGAAAAAAAAAAAAAATTTGAAAACCACCCCCCCCAAAGACTCTGATCTGACTAGAAGCTATTGCCCTGCGGAGTATGAGGCATACGGACCACTCTTTGTTCCCTGACAGCTACCCAGGGTTGCCCCCCGCACGCACACCCCCTTTTTTACTGAAAACGCCTTTTTGGTCATGGCTGTGGCATATGTCTCTGTCACAAAGTGAATTCCCGTATGGGTTTCCCTGGGGGTTTGTGATGGTCCCGAGGAGGAGGCTGGGCCGGTCACACAAGCCTGGGAACTTCCCCTCCTGCTTTCTCCGTCTTTCTGTGTCCCTGCCCTCTTCCCTCCCAAGGGCAGAGTTGTCAGATGGGCGGACCCCCGGAGGCATAAGCTGGGCTGTGACGCCCCTCTTCCCTCGGGGCGAGGGCAGGGCTGAGGCTCAGGAGGGGGCCACCGCAGGGCTTTCTCCCCCTTTCTTGGCTGGGAGCGTCCAGTTGAGTTTGCTTCAGTGGAATGTTCCTGGCCTGCTGTCACCTGTTGTCACCTGAGTAGAGAGGCCAGCTGCTGGGGGGGGGGGGGGGGGAGAGGTGCCTGCGGGCCTCCAACCCCCAGGTGAGCGCTTGTGGTGCGTCCCCTCCCTCCCCCAGCACTTCTCCACCGACCCCGTGGCTGCCTCCATCATGAAGATCCACACGTTCAACAGAGACCGGGACAGGGTGAAGCTGGGCGTGGACACCATCGCCAAGTGAGCAGCCGCAGCCCTCCCAGCTGAGTGTCCCCCGCCCCTGACACCCGGGCCTCCGCCACAGCCTGCGGGGGGGTGCCCGGAAGGAGCTGGGCACTGGGGCTGCAGCCAGTCCCCACCCTGCACTCCCCGCCCCCCCCAGGCCCTCTGGGCCTCAGTTGACCTGCCTGTAAAACGCAGGGGTTTACCAATCAGGAGGTCCCGACCCGCTGCTCTTCTCTGGGATCATTGTAGGAAGGTGGGAAGGGGGCGGGGGGCGGGGGGCAGGGTCCCACCCCCTCCCCTCGTCTGCTCCAACAGGTCCAGGGTGGGGGGGGGGGGCAGGGAGCGCCAGGAAGTCCATGTTGCTCGTGAGCCCCGGCCCCCCGCCACGGGGCACCCACGGGCTTTAGTGGTCCGTTAGCCTGGCCCTGCCACAGCCCCCTGTGCGTTCGCTGGTGCCCTCGAGGGGAGGCAGGACCGAGGGGAGGGGGCCGGCGACGGCCCCCTCTGGGCTCACTGTTCCCACACGGCCGCGGGCCCCCCCAGGTACCTGGACAACATCTGCCTGCACCCGAGGAAGAGAAGTACAGAAAGATCAAGCTGCAGAACCGCGTGTTTCAGGTGCACACGCGGCCCCGGCGTGGGGGCGGCGGCCAGACCAGGCAGCCGCAGGGGAGCGAGGGCCCCGGGCCCACGGGGCGAGCGTCGTGGTGTTTGGCCCGCTCTCCCCCTCGCCCCGGCTGTTCTGACTTGAATTTGGATTAGCGGGGAGGAGGTCGCGGCTGGTGAGATTTCTCCCCCGAAAACACAGACTTCTGGTTTCTATGGAGAAATCTCGGGGTCCCGCCACCCTGGCCCGTGTTACCTGCGCCACTGGCAGGGCACCTGCCGTCTGTCTCCCGGTGGCCCCTTCCCGCCCCCGGCTTCCCACACAGCCACCGCCCCCACCCCTGGGCCCCTCCTGTTGTCCTGTGGCTTCTCGGCCTCCTTCCTCACCTGGTTGGTGACCTCCTGGGGTCCCGTGCCCTCTGCGAGCAGCTGGGGGCGCCCTGCAGCCCGTGTTGAGGCGAGCGTGTTCGTGCTCAGCCCTGTGGGCAGCTTCCGCGGCTTCGCCCTGCCGTCAGGGCCTAGCGGCTGCTGCGAGGCCGGGCGGGGTGGCCAGCAGGGCCCTGGTGACCACTGGCTCCACTCCCAGGAGCGAATTAACTGCCTGGAAGGGACCCACGAGTTTTTTGAGGCCGTCGGCTTCCAGAAGGCCCTGCTTCCGGTGCCCGATCAGGGTAAGGCAGGTGGAGCAGGGCGCCAGCTGTGCTGGGAGGAGGGGCGGGAGGGCCCCTCCGGGCGGCAGGGGTGGGGTGGGGGGCTCTCCCTGCCGCAGCAGTGACCCGCGCCTGCCCCAGAGGGCCCCGAGGAGTTCTACGTGCTGAGCGAGGCCGCCCTGGCCCAGCCCCAGAGCCTGCGGAAGCACAAGGAGCAGCTGCTGGTCGCCGAGCCCGTGCGGGCCACGCTGGCCCGCCAGCGCCGTGTCTTCCAGCCCTCGCCCCTGGCCTCCCAGTTTGACCTGCCCGGGGACTTCTTCAACCTCACGGCGGAGGAGGTCAAGCGGGAACAGAGGCTCAGGTCTGAGGCCGTGGAGCGGCTGAGTGTGCTGCGGACCAAGGCCATGCGGGAGAGGGAGGAGCAGAGAGAGCGGCGCAGATACACCTACACGCTGCTGCGCGTCCGCTTCCCCGACGGCTGCCTGCTCCAGGGTGGGTGCGCCCGGGGGGCCGGGGCTGCAGTCGACGGGGCCCGGCTGGGTGCCGCGGGACGGGAGCCCAAGGCCTCCCCGGTCTGTGCTCATCCTGGGAGGAGGCATCACGGTCCGTCCTCCCTCCCTCCCTCCCTCGGGAGCCGGCTGGGCGCGGGCTGGGGTGGGGGGCGGGGTGCTCCCCTGAACTCCGGCCCCACCGACTGTCCCGCCCACCCAGGCACCTTCTACGCCCGGGAGCGGGTGGCCGCGCTGTATGCCTTCGTCCGGGAGGCCTTGCAGAGCGACTGGCTGCCTTTCGAGCTGCTGGCCTCGGGCGGGCAGAGGTTGTCGGAGGAGGAGAGCCCGGCCTTTGACGAGTGCGGGCTGGTGAGCGAGGGGGCTGCCCGCGGGCGGGTCTCTGGATGTCCTGGAGGCACGAACTCCAGCGCTGGGCGGCGGGAGGCCCAGGGGTCCGGGCTCTCGGGTTCAAGTCCCACCTTCCCGCCTACGTGCCTGCGGTGCGCCCTCTAGTCCCGGGCTTTCTCGCCGGGTCCCTGCTGCGGGACTGGGCTGATGGCGGGGACCGTTGTCCCTTACGGATAGCAGCCGGAGCGAGCCGGAGGGAGCGGGGTCCCGGCTCTGACGGGGGAGGTCGAGTGGGAAGACGGGAGAGTCACGTCAAGGCCTGAGCGAGGCTGAGGCTTCTGGCCCACCGCAGGTGCCCTCCGCCCTCCTGACCTTCTCGTGGGACGCAGCCCTGCTGGAGGACCTCAGGGCCGCAGGGGCGGAACCGGACTCTTCTATCCTGAAACCTGAGCTCCTGTCGACCATCGAGAAGCTCTCGTGAAATAAAAGCAGGGTTGGCTTTACCCCGCGTGGGTCTGTCTCATGCTCTCCTGCGGCCTCCACCGCTCCGCTCCCCCCCCCTTCTCCCACCACCCAGGGTACCCCGCTTCTCCGGAACTGCTCGCCCTGGTCCACAGAGCCCTGCAGGCATGGGGTGCAGCGCTGGTCGGCTGCGACGGGGGCCTGGGACCGCCACCTGGAGAGGGCTCTCAGGAGGCAGCTGCCGGGCTGTCTTCCTTCCTTCCGCACTGGGTGTCAGCCGGCTACGGCCACCATCACCTGATTGCAGAACTCCTGGCAGGAGAGTAGGCCTGTGGCACGTGCCCTGTCCCCACATGCTGTGGTCCAGGTGGCTGCCGCTGGCCCTGACGTTGAGCCGCGGGGCGGCTGGGGAGGGCGACGGAAGAGGGCGACGCGGAGCCTGTCAGGACTCCGTCCTGTGATTACTGAATTACGAACCCAAATAAACGGGACGTGTGTCTAGTCTCCTGGTGGTGAATCGGAGCTGGTGCCGCACAGGGTAGGGGCAGTGGCTGCGGAGCTGCCCACAGAGGAGGCCCGGGCGTGGCTCCCAGGGGGATGGGACCAGGTAGATGGATACCTGCTGATGGCAGGCCTCCCAGGGACCCGGCATGAGGGGGCCAGGGTCCCTCGAAGGCTCTGTTTTACTGTGGTCCTGTGCTGGGCAGGACAAGGTCCCTGCAGATGGCCCGTTCTCAGTCCCAGTCCCTGTAATTGTCACTTTATAGAGAAGAGGGGCTGCGGGTGTGATTGATGGTCCCCAGATGGGGAGCGTCCTGGCTATCCTGGTGGGCCCAGCATCACCACAGGGGTCCTCACGTGGGAGGAGGTGGGAGACGCCAGGCTGCAGGTGTCAAAGAGGGAGGAGGGAAGAGGGGCCCGAGTCAACACCGGCACCTCTGGGAGCTGGAAGGTAGGGAAACGGCCCCCCTCCGGGATGTCCAGGAGGCACGGATTTTTAACCCGAGGCCCACGTGAGACTTTTGACTTCCCCGAACTGTAAAAGCACGTTTGGTTTTAAGCCAAATTGGCAGTGATTCGTTACAGCAGCCACAGGAAATGAATAAACGGGGAGGCGCTGTCCCTGGTCGCACCCCAAGGTGAGATGCCCGTAACACTCACCTGCACTGTCCCCTCCTCTCCCCCCAGACGGGCCCAGCTCCAGCCCTTCCGAGATCCTCCCCACCCCGGCACAGAGGCCTGTGGCAGCCGGTTCTCCGGCCACGGCCAGCTGGGTGGTGGACAGACTTGAAGCTCGGAGGCCCCGAACGTAATTCCAAAACCAAGCGTCGCCCATAGACCCCCCGCCAGCGGACAGCCCCCACGTGTGCCTTTGCTTCCCCCCTGGGCCACCAGCTACTCTGTTCTCACACAGGGCAAGACCTGGGACTGTCCCCCTTTGCGCTCCCATCTTGGAAACCCAACACAACCTGTCCCCCTGGCCCCACGTCCCCTCCCTGCCCCACTGCTACGTGGAGCTGATTCAAGTAGTTGGGTGGCCGATTAGAACGGGTTTCAGGGGACCTGAGGGGTTTGAGGTGGTCCCATTCACAGATGTACTACAGCTCAGGGCCCGGGCCCTCACCCTGCAACTGGGGTGTTCATCAGTCCCGCCCAAATGGGTGGGAGAAATGGGGCCCTTGCCTTTGAGTGCCCCGAGGGTGGGGTGGGGTGGGGTCACCCTGTGTTGGCGACTCGGCAGCTGCCCCCCTCGTCTCCCGTGAGGGCGGCAGGAACAGAAGCGGGGAGCCCAGGCTGAATGCAGTCCACGAGCTCTGCCAGAATCTCAGCTCCCCCGGGTCTCCGATGCGCTCAGATGCCTCGGGGGGGGGGGCCTGCCACAGCCCCAACAGAGAGCCGCTTCAGGGCCTCGGTGACCGGGGCCCAGGAGCCCACAGCCACCTGCACCCTCTTCCCGAGCTGTGGCCCGACCCCGATGCTGATCTGGAAGTGCAGTTCGGGTCCCGGCGGCTGGACTGGACTGGACTGCTCACCTCGGGGACGGGCAGGGGGGACTGGCTGGCGTGCGTACCTTCTGAGAAGCCTTCACCTTGAACTAGGTCAGCACAGGGGTGAGGGTTTCACGACAAAGCTGGGATGGTGCTTTCGCAAGGCGCAGGCCTCTATACAAAGGACAGAGGCACGCGTGGGGCAGGGGGGTGCCAGCTGGGCACGGGCAGCGGGGCGGCTCAGGCCCCAGGTAACAGCACACACCCACTCACAAGAAACGATGTGTCCGAAAAGACGACAGACGCGCCGGGTCAGGGCTGGACAATAAGTTTATACACACCCACATGGGGTCTGGGAGCCGCAGCGGGCTCCAACTCATTTACAAGCATTTCATCACAGTGCCTGCTCCGGGGCCCGCAGGGCGCGACCAGGCTTTCCCTGTACAGGTCCTCACATCGCGATAATGCTTTATTAAAGGGCAGATTAATATGCAGCCTTTGGGGGGAACATTTTTACACGTATCAAAAGGAACCAATCAAGCATCCTATATAAAACTTTCCAGACCTCAGGGGAGGTCTGCGAAGCAGGACAAAGTGCTCTTCACACAGACTCGCAGGACTTTCAAGTATCCGAGAGGCGTTTGTGAATCCCTAAACCATCCTACACGCACGCACCGGGCCGGTGGGGCACTCAGCAGGGGCCGAGCGAGCTGGCGGGCGGGGGACTCTCGCTGCTGTCCATCCCCACGGACCCCCCAGCTCCGGAAGCGGTTCCACACGGGGCCTGGGCCTCTGCAAGGCAAGAGAGGGAGGGGGCTTTAGCCGACCGCACCCCGACACCGGGTAGGGGCTCAAGCTGCTGTCCCCCCACATACCCCCTCGAGACAGCTGTATTCACTGCCCTCAGACCCCGTCCCCTCCTTAGTCCACTCAGCAAGTTCAGTTCAGCCTCCCTCACCACCCATACCAGCCCTGCTGTGCGTCCTGTCCTCACAACTGACCCTTGTACTTCCGATCCCCCCTGCCCCCCCTCCCCCGCCCCAGAAATCCACCGGGCTCCCACCTCTCCCCCGGGTCTCCCTGAGCCCTGTCTACGGCCGAGACCACCCCAGGACTCCACCACTCTGCCTCGTGGCACTCAGCCCACAGGTCAACGCCACAGGGGCAGCACTGTGGATTCTCTCAGAAGCTTCTGGAACAGTGCCATGATTTGGGTGGTCAGCACCCAAATGCCAGACCATTACTGCACCTGTTTCCGCTACGGCCACCGTAGTCCAGTCCTGATGTGCCCACGGCAGCTTTCAGACCAGTCAGACCCTCCAGGGCCCGCACTGGAACCCACTGCCCACACCCACCCCGGCCCACCCAGTGCCTTTTGGGGTCCCATCACTCAGCCTCGCTGTTTACAGACAAGAGGCGTGTGGGAGCAAAAGGGCACGTTCTTCCCTTCCGGCCAGGCTGATGAAAGAGGAGGGCTTGGGCCTTTCTCACCCCCAACATCCGAGATGTCCAGGATCACACAGTCGCCGTCCTCCTCTTCCTCCTCCTCCGTGTCTGCCTGGAACCCATCCAGGTCCCCAGCTCCAACCTGGACAGACAAGGGCGCACAGGCCATCAACAGCAGCAGCAGAAGCAGACGGGCCACGGGTGGGGCAGGGCGGCTACTGTGCCCCCCCCCCCCCACCTCTACCTGTTCTGGCAACAAATTTGAGGAGTCTGCCTGAGAGCCTATCAGCAAAGGAGCCCTGGGGGACGGGGAGTTTCTGTCAAAAGACATCACTCAGATCTCCGAAAACTACCACCAGCATTATCTACGAACTGTCTCTGACTTAGGAACCTGGATTTCTGGTTCACTCATGCTTCGATCACTTCTGCCAGGGACAACACCATCCAAGCAACTGCGGGCGGGGGCCAGGCAGGGCCTCCACTGACAGCAGAATTTCCACCGACATCCTGGAGCCGTTTCCATTGGCTTTCACCAGAGAGGACAGAAAGCGTGAAAGGGAGGACTGATTTCAAACACCAACCATCCACACGGGCGCCTTTGTGAACGACAAAGAACCAGCCGAGGCAGAGGTGGGCCTATTTCAACAGAAGGCCTATTTCTCACGACACTCTTGGAACTTCCCCGCTACAGAAAGCTGCCTTTGCCGGAGAAGGGGTGACAGACGGCACAGGGCCACCGGGGGTGTGCAGACTGCCGCAGGGCCCAGCCGGGCAGCCCCACGGACACGACAAGGGCTCCCAGAGCGAGCCGTGCTGCCAATGGCCGGACACCAAGGGGGACTCCCAACCACCCGTGTCAAAAGAATCCCCGGGCTGAGGACAGCAGACGGCCCGGCCCTCAACTACGCCGCTCAGGAGGCGCTCGGCTGGGTCTGCCAGGCAAGAGGGACCCGCCCATCGTCCCCGCTCACGGGCCCCGCAGACGGGACACGCGAGTGCAGGCGAACAAGGCTTCCCACGGCTCCGCCGGTTTTCAGATGAGCCACCAAGCGCAGCCCTCCGGGACGGGCCAGGCTTCCACCGGGAGACTCCGGGAGGACAACCCCGAGTCCCGCTGTGTGGCCACGGCAAAGCTCGGCAGCTGGGAAGAACCCTGTTCCGGGTCATCTTGAGCACAGACTTCTGACCGGAGAGGGAACACAGAACCTCTCCCCGCTTTCAACTAAAACCGAGGCGCAGAGCTCGCGTCACCCTCGGGCCGCACGAGACGTCCAGCGGCAGGACTGGCGCCCCTCCTCGGCCTGCTCAGCTCACTGACCAGGGCACCTGGTGAACCCATGCGTATCGGGACTACTTTGAACTCACACAGACCTTTAAACTCCCACAGATGAAAACAGCCCAACCCAGTCTAAAAGCTCTATCTGCACACCTCTAGGGTTTGCGACAACTACCCCCAAGGGTACAGAAGCACCGGCGGCTTCACCGAAACGCAAGTGGAAGCACTCTACGTGCTCCTGTGCCTTCCAACCTACCTTCTAGAAGTCCACCCGGGTCTCCCGCTTTATGTGGGTGCCGTGCGGTGGGGGGCCTGCTCAGCATGTGCCCCAAAGCCATTCCCCCCTCCCCGGCTTCTAAAACAGAGCCGGAGTTTTGTTGGGGGCTGCTGGCCAGTCCCTTTCCCAGCCTCTCCCGCAGCTGATGGGCTGTGCCAACGATTCTGGCCAGAGAGGCTCAGGAGGAAGTCTGTCGGGGACGGTGTCCCTTTCCAGCTGAACGGAGCCTCTGCCACCTCGGTCCTGGGGGCAGGAGGGGCGACAGCCATCCTGTGACCATGAGGACCAAGGCCACATACTAAGGAAGGAGGGAGCGGGACACGGGGAGCCCATCAGCACAGGAGCCGAGGACCTCTCGTTGCTGAGACAAACCCTCCTGTGTTGATGCCGTGGCTTTGGGGCCCCGTTACCGGTGGCCCGACACGAGGGGACCGTGGAGGAGGGTGTCCCACTCTGCAGAGCAGGGGCGAGGCTAGCTGCCCACGGAACCACTCCCAGAGCATCCCCAGAGCCGGGTGTTCCGGGCCTCTCACCCCATGACGCACACACCATGCAGGCCCACACTGCGGCCCTGGGCCCGTCACGTGCCATTTCTTGAGGGGTTTTTAAAATGCAGGCTTTAGATTCCTCCCTGAGACCTACTGAGTCAGAACCACTGGGTCCAGCAAGCCCAGGACTCCAAAGATTTGGTCTGCTCTGAGCGGTGCTTCTGTCCAGAACAGTTTTAGACCCCCAGGGACAGCAGGTGAGCCACACGCAGGGCCTGGAGCGTGGTTCACGTGCCGTGTGGCCTTCGGCTGAGTTCCCCACGCCGCTGAGCCTCTGCAAGGCCTCCCCCGTGAACGGGGAACGAAAGCACGGGGCTGCTGTTCACATGTATCATCAGCTGAGACTCCCCGTTTCATGGATTCCCAGACACACACTTTCTCATGCATCCACGAGTTCCCTGGGGGGTCACCCTAGGTTAACTGGGAGTATTTTTTTCTTTCCTGGTCTCAGTAAGATGAAGCATCTCGCCAATGAAACACGGGGATTCATATAAAGTGCCGACTATAGTACCTGATATAAGGAAACGCGTAACAGGGGCTAAAATCAAGGTTTTCCGTGCAAACGTGGGTCATGAACACAAATGAGGACGACCACGGGTGAAAGAGGACAGTGGGGCTCAGGATGCAGCCGTGACCGTCACGCGAGGACGTGTGACTCTCACCCACCCCAGTGAAACAGACAGGGACACGGCAGGGCCCTGAGGGACGACAGAAGGGCAGAGGCCTGCAGATCCTGCTCAGATAGGGGGACAAACTAGGCTGTTTTCCAGCCCAGCCATTTTCAAGCCAGGTTCCCACTGCTGCTTTCAACCAGAGCCAGTCACACTCAGGTTCCTCCTAAGACTGTTTGGGTGACACCAGCACGGAAAGGTCCTACTGCTCAAGCACAGCTTGAACACAAAACAGATCTAACAGGACAGCTGGGAGCCCGACCCCCTCCCGCTCCCGCTCCCGCCAGGCACCGGCACTCACTCTGCTGGTCCCTCTTCTCTCGTTTCGGCTCATTTCGGCTGAGGTCCAGGGAAGGAAGTTGTTTGTGGGTCTGAGGCCCCGACCCTAACCCGGTGGGCTCGCCATGGTATAAGCCGTGTCCACAGGCCAGGCGGAGCCCTGCACACAGCCTTGCACTGAGGACAGGTAACACGGACAGTTTAAAAGGAAGGTTTACGACGTATCAAAGGCCTGGGGCGCCTGGGTGGCTCAGTCGGTTAAGCGTCTGACTTCAGCTCAGGTCATGATCGCACAGTTCACGAGATCGAGTCCTGCATGGGGCTCCGTGTTGGACAGTGTGGAGCCTACTCGGGATTCTCTCTCTCTGTGCTTCCCCCACTTGTGCTCTCTCTCTCTTTCTCAAAATAAATAGACTTAAAAACAAACAATAACCAACATACCAAAGGCCTCATCTGTCTGCTGCCAGCAGGGAGGTGGGCTGACACCCCCCCGGGAGTAATCTCTCCTGCTTCCCTGTTCTAACGGCCACTTTATTTCCTAAGCCAGATGGTGACTAACGTCAGAGAAGCAGTGGGCAGGAGCGGGGCGTGAGGGGGCATCACCATCCGGCCTTTGGCACACAGCTCCCCAAGCCACACCTCCCCTGCAGAGGACGCTGGACGTGAGCAGGAGTCCTGACTTTTAAGACCCCCCTGTCTCATCCCCATAAAACCTCTAACTCTGAGTTGCCTGCCTAAAACGAGGACCCAGTGCTCATCCTGAAAATAGGTTTCCAGTGAGACTCAGAGGCGGGATAGAAAAGAAACTCGTTACACTCACGGTCCAGGAAGGAAAAAAACAGACACAGCCAACATCAGCGAAGGCTGCCGCTGGGGCACCTGCCCCTCGGGGCACGCAGAGGGCCCCGGAGGCCACTCCACACGGGTGTCCCCAGGAGGCCGCCCACCCCCCAGGTCCCCACACTCTGCTCTGGGTACTTGCTCCCGAGCTGCCTGTTTGTGATTAGCCCACTATTCCTGTGACAAACTCCTATCTGTGCCTCCCATCCGATGGGTTCTGCTCATCGCTGCCTACAAACTCTAGCAGGGTCCCTGATGCAGAATAAATGCTTAATAGTCACGTTAAGTGAATGTAAAAGCAAAAAGAGATTTTAAAAAACTAAAAACTGGGAGTGCCTGGGTGGCTCAGTTCGTTGAGCATCCAACTCTTGATTTCTTCTCAGATCACAGCCATGGTTCGTGGGTGGGATCGAGCCCAACGCGCACACTGACAGTGGGGGGGAGCCTGCTTGCGATTGTCTCTCTCTCCCTCTCCCAGTGCCCCCTCCCCACTCATGCTCGCTCTTCCTCAAAATTATTTTTAGAAAGTTAAAAACAAAACAAAACAAAAAACTCAACTAAAAAGTCATTGCACGGAACCCTGTCGCGTGCTAAAAGGAAACGAGCTGTCCAGCCACGAAAAAACACGGAAGAATCGGACACACACAGAGCGACGCGAGAAGCCAACCCGAAAAGGCTACACGCTGTGTGCACCTGAGCCTGCGATTCTGGAAAAGACAAAACGACGGGGACAGCAGATGCGTGGTCCCCCGGAGTGTGGAGGGAAGGACGGATGAGCAGACGGAACCCAGGGCACGTTCAGGTGCGTGGAGGTGCTCTGTGGTGGACACACGCCGTCGTACGCCTGCCCAAACCCGCAGAACACGCGGCACCAGGCAGGACCCCTGACGTCAACCGGGACTCTGGGTGAGGAGGACATGTGGACGCAGGCTGTCCGTGACGACAGACGCACGGCTCTGGCGCCGGGTCAACAGTGGGGAAACTGCAGCTGGGGACGGGGGGGGGGGGGGCGCGTATGGGAAACCGCTGTGCTTTCTGATCACTCTTGCCGCCGATCTGCAACGGCTCTACAAAACGCACTCTGTTTGTTGCAAGCAAGAAAGCCCGGGGGCATCGCCCCGCCCCGCCCCTCACCTGCCCGTCGTGCCTGCGCTTCTTCATGAACTGGGTGATGCACATGCTGCCCGCGGACTTCCTCTTCAGCGACACGGGCGTCCCCTGGCCGGGCCCCGCGGCCGGGATGCCGCCACTGTCCTCCCTGGCGGCCGAGGGCACCACGGTGACGTAACTCCACTGGCACGGCACGGGCAGGTGCTCCTGGTCAAAGCTCTTCAGCACCTGCGGGTGGACGTACCAGCACATCCTGAAGTCAGGCCTCTTCTCGTACACCGAGTTCTCAGAGATGATCCGCTTGAGCCTGGCCTTGGAGGGGACGGCGGCATCCTCGCTGCTGGTGGGGGTCTGTGGGCGGGAAGAGCCGGGGCTCGGCGGGCTGGCGGAGCTGCTGTCGGGACTGCCCGTGTCCTTGCCGAGCAGCCCTCGGCGGCAGCACTCCTGGAACTCCCGGATGATCACCTTGCTTCCGTTCACGTTCCCGTGCAGCAGCGGGAGCAGCTGGGCCAAGACTGGCAGGGGAAGGGGACACGGGGGCGGGGGGGGGGGGGGGGTGGGAGACACGAGGAGAAAGAGAACAAACATCGCACGCTGCTCCCTGGTTGGTCACCAAGGTTAAGACACACGGTCAGCTTCGAGAGGGCCCTTTTTTTTTTTTTTTAATAAAAAACAAAACAAAAAACCACAACTTTATTTCTAAAAGCAGGCTCCACACCCAGTGTGGACCCCGATACAGGGCTTGAACTCACGACCCTGAGATCAAGACCTAAGCGGAGACCAAGAGTCCGATGCTTAACTGACTGAGCCCCAGGCGCCCTTGGGTGGCCTTCTAAGGGCAGGTTTAAGACACAGGAAGTAGCTGCAGAAAGTCTGTGAAGGCCAAGCTTCTGGGGGGGGGGGGGGGGGGGGTCTCTGGCTGAACCACCACGCCTGACACCACAAGCCTATTTCTCCTTAGTTATGGCCGCCACACGCTCCTTCTGGGTCGCCGGGCCTCTCCCAGCTCTGAGGAGCAAGGAGGCACAGTCGGCAGGGATGTGTGTGGCCTCGGCCAGGCTCTCCGGGGGAGCGTGCTAATCAAAGTAGCTGCCCTGTGTGGCTGGTGTATTAAAGGGTGAACAGATGCGCTCAGCAAGCACTGGCTTTCGTTATCTGTTGAAAGACCTTGCACGTTTTAACCCAGACACCTGATAAAGTCTTCCTGGGCCCAGGACAGCCGGGAGCCCGACCCCCTCCCGCTCCCGCTCCCGCTCCCACCAGGCACCAGCACTCACTCTGCTGGTCCCTCTTCTCTCGTTTGGAGGCCTTGGGCGTCTGCTCCTCCTCCGAGGGGACCGTCTCCAGGAGGCACGCCGTGAACTGCTGGAGCACCTTCAGGTCAGCGCCTCCGTCCTTGTCGGCCGCCCAGACGCAGCCGATCTTCACAGGCTGGAGCACGCGGAACCTCTTCCCCTTGGCCAGAAACTCGTCCCACTCTTTGGCCTTCAGTTTCTGGCGAACCTTGTGGTTCTCTGGGTCGGCACACTCCTTGCAGGTGGGAGAACAATGCTTACTTTGGGGCCCCCGCATCCCGCCTCCGGAACGGTGACAAGGAAGAAGAGCGTGCCGGGGCAGCGCAGGGCCGCCCGCAGTCAGGGCCGCCGCACCCCCAGGCCCCACTGCGTCCTGCACCCCTCTTCTAACGCTGCCAGCCGGGAAACGGCAGAGTGTTTCCCTAGACTCAACCGTGACTGGCACGTGTGCCCCTTGCTGTCCGGAAGCATTCCCTCTGGCCACGACCGGCAAAAGTCTCAGGTATTTTCCTAATGTCACCAGTAAGCCTCTCAAGGCCGCTCGGGACTTCCTGGTGAGTATGTCATGCCAAGGCTCTCAAATCACCAACCCCAAATCTCATGCCCAGTTCAACCGCCGGGCCCGGCACCTTCCACAGCAGGCCCGGCTCCATTCTCAAATACCGGCGAGCTCGTGGGCACCTCAGACGTGCCTACCTTGCTAGCTGGAAGCGTGTAAGACGCGTCGACCCCTCCAGTCTGACTTGGAGACACAAAACCTACCCCCCCCGCCCCGCCCCGGGGCTGTTTCTCCACTGCCCAAACACTGCATCCCGATAGGCCATCGAAAGTTCCACTGTCTGGCAGGGTCCAGAAAGTCAGTGGTGGGGGTTGGGGGTTAACCAAGGGGCACGGGGGCACCTCCTGGAGAGATGGAAAAGTCCGAGATTTCATTTGGGGTGATGGATTTACAAATGCCAATTGTTAAAGCTCACTGCACGTCTTCTTGTAAGTTCCAACCCTAGCTAAGGAAACGTAAACAGACCCGACGCGGTTTAGTGCCCTGACCCGCAAACCTCATGGCATCGCTGTCACAGCCCCAGGCTGGGGCCCGGCCGAGCTCTCTCGGGGACCGTCACCTCCCCGCTCGCCCCCTCACCTCGGTGACCCCCTCGTCCTCAGACAGGTACCCGTGGGGCACGAAGAAGCCATCGTCCTCATCTTCATCGTCTCCCACTTCGTCGTCATCATCCTCAAAAGGAAAACAAAGGACGTTCACGACACGCAGCCCCAGAGTGTCGATTTCGCTTGGCACGTGAATCTGCGAACACCCGGCAGACGTTTTTCTGGACGCCACAAGCACCGGGAGAAACTTGGGGACCGATCCCAGTGGCTGACAGCGGGCCGGCGTCAGGTACCACACGGCGCGCGAAGCCACCCAGATGCGAGACGGGGACGGGGGGTGCGGAGACCACAGTGGACCAGGGGGCAAGTGGGCCCCGGGTAACAGTGGGGGACGCTTCTTGCCTCCACTGCCAAGCGGGCTGGTGTCACCAGGTAAGGTTTCCTGAGACAAGCTGGAAATGGGGACGTTCGAGGCTGCCCGAAACGTTCAGGCAACCCCGTGGGCCAAGCGGGGGCCGTGTGCGAGCGGACTCAGCCCGGGGCCTGCCTTCCGGGCGAAGCCTGAAGCCAGCGCGGGCAGGTGCTCACCCCCTCACTGTGGGACAGGGACTCTCCCGGCTCTTCCTCCTCCCACTCCTCGTCGCTGTCCACCTCGTAGTCCAGGAGCTTCTGGGAAAACAAAGGCACCGTGCGTCAGTCAGAGCAGAAAAGCGACAATACTCGTGGAATCCAGGAGACCCGCGTACAGAAGGCAAGACGAGAAGGAAACGCAGACGGGCGTGCCTGGACCGTCGGAGGCCTGCCACGTGCTCACCCTGTCTTGCGCCCAGGGGTCCCGCGGGTGGATGACGGTCGTCTTCTTATTCCACGTGCCCCAGTACGCCGGTCGGTGATTCTCGGAAAACTGCAGGAGCTTCATCCTGCCAAATTTCTTCCTTTCGGGAACGCCATCGACCTTGCCGCTCTCCACGATCACCACATCGCTGAGGGGGAGCCAGCAAACTCAGGAACGCGCCTCCCCCGCAACGCGCCCGCTTGCCACCCAGGCTTCCCGAGGAAGCAGGCTGTAAGCATCTCACGGAGACGGGTGACCGCCTGGTCCCAACGAAGCTAAGGAGCATTTACTCCAGGGACACAAAGCCAAGGAGGAGGGAGAAACAAGATTGCTAAGTTGCTGGCCCACAGCATCGATACAAGTAGGGTGGTGCAGAATAAGCAGACCAACAAGAACGGGGAAACGTCCCCCCAGGGAGGCTGGCACGGAAGGAACCAAGATCCCTGCCCCGAGAGTCCGGGAAGCCAGGACAGGAGTCCGCACTCCACAGCAGCAGCTTCCTGCAAAGCCACTGCACGCAGGGCTGCAAGAGCTCATGGGACGCCCGGAGAGAGACAAGTGGCCCAAAGCCAAGCCAGCAGCAGACCAGAACCCAGGGCTCTGTCCCGGGCCCCTCCCTTCCCGGCCTCTCCGACTGTGCTCTGACTTCACCAACAGGTAGACGACCGTCCCCCTGGCCACTAACCTGTTACAGGTGTCTGTGTTTCGGCTGGAAACCACGGTGGGTCCGGACCTGAGGGGCTGCCGGCCTTTCAGATCCTTCAGGAAGGAGAACTCGCCGTTCTGCTGCCGGAGGAGCTGGTCCAACTGATCACAGAGGTCCTGGTCGAAGGCGGTCCGAAACCGAGGGGCAAGGACCATGTGCTCTTTAATTTCAAAGGGGGCAAACTTCCCGCAAGAGCCGGCCAGGGTCTGAAATGGAGAAGAGGGTGTGACGGCACTCCCGCGTGCTGGGACGGCCGCCTCTCGGCAGCCGCGAGGACAAGCCGCTGGACACACAGCGCTCTGCTCTTCAGATTCGTCCGGGTTGGGAAGTCCCGGGAGACACACAAGAGGCCATATGCCATGTGACGTCACCTACACAGGTTCCTGGAAAAGGCAAAACTACGGGGTTGGAGGTCACTTCAGCAGGTGCCAGGGGCTGGGGATGGGGGGAGGAGGCTGTGGACTGTCAGGGAACCCCACGGGGTGATAGAAACACTCTAGATCTGGACTATGTGGGTGCCGTGGAGTCCCACACGTTGTCAGCCTCACTGAACGGGCAAATTTTCCTATCAACACCTCAATAAACACGGCTCTTTAAAAAGTAGCAGTGAGGGATGCCTGGGTGGCTCAGTCGGTTAAGCATCTTACTTTGGCTCAGGTCATCTCACGATTCCAGAGTTCAAGCCCCATGTCAGGTTCTACACAGACAGCTACAGAGCCTGCTTGGGATTCTCTCTCTCCTTCTCTCTGCACCTCCCCTGCCTGTGCATGCACACCCCCTCTCTCTCAAAATAAAAAACAAATGAAAATAATAAATTAAAAACAGTTTCTTAAACAATGAAAACGAAGAAGGGGGGTGGTGAGTGATAAAAGCAGAGCTCCCAGGTGAGGAAACCGAGGCCTGGGAGAGTGACTTTGCCCAGAGCCGCACCACAGCCTGGCTCACGGCCTGGAGCCCATCCCCCCACCGACCCCACCAGAGGCTGCCGTGGACCTGACACCTCAGCGTCTGTGTCCGAAGAGTCACATCCACCGCAGATTCCGGTGGGCTTGGTGTCCCCTCCCAGAGCTCCTCCGGCACCAGCAATGTGTTTGTCAGTGGATCCCAAAGCTGGCAGTGCACGAGGACACGGGCAGTGGGGAGGACAGTCCATGGCCGTGACGTTCGTATAAGAAAGCCAGGCTTCAACCTCACGGAGGAAAGAGTGCTGCGGCGGACAGCCTGCATCACGGCCACGCAGCAGGCCGTCCGGGGGCTGCCGAAATCCCCGCTGCCCACGGCAGGCTCGCGGGATGCTCTGGGACGGGATCCAGGCTCCATGACTTTGTAATCCCTCGGGATTCCAACTCACAGCCCGAGGTGAGAAGCAGCAGACGGCCCGCCTCCCTGACGAACACGTGCTGGGACACCGGGTACCACACAGGACAGTTAGGGCCGTGCCCCACACAACAACTACAGAGATCAGCCAAGCTAAGGGACTCCACATGAAAGCACAACGAGCAAAAACCAAAACAAAAGAACCACAAGCAAGCAAAAAACAAAACACGCTGGGAAAGAGAACGTATCTGTCTATGGCCACAGGGTACACAAGGCTCTGCAACCACATGCAAATAAAAAATCTTAAATGTTGCCATTAAAACAAAAACCTCTGTACAACAGAAGATGCCACGAACAGGTTAGACGGCGGGTAACAGACTGAGAGGGAGTGTCTGCTGTGTGTATCACCAAGAATGAAAATCCTGGCTGCATAAACAGCTCCCAGAGGTCAGAGGAAAAGCCAACCTTGCAGAAAAATGGGTAAAAAATAGGAATTGGCAAATCACAGAAGAAAGAAAATGGTAAACAAATACAAAACGATGTCTAACTGGAACCAAGGAAAACTGTAAAGTGAAAAAGGATATCAGTTTCTTTGACCCATTGGGTTAGTGAAGTTAAAAAACCCGAGCGTCTGGCCCGCTTCTAGGTGGCTGTCCTAAAGGAAGGCACGGGTACAGAGAGGAGTGTTCGTGACACTCCGTGTGCCCCTGATGGGGCATCAACAGGGCAATGGACATATAAACTGTGACGCCATCCACACTATGAAAGCTCAAAGCAGCGATAGAGAGAACAAGCAGGCCCAAGCGTGCCAGCACAGAAAGAATCCAAGACACGGCTACAAAAACAAAGCAGGGACATGGCAGTTCGTCATTTGTTACGTGTATAAACACACAAACATACGAAGGGATGTGAATGCAGAGAAATCGTTAGACGGACACCCTTGCACTGGGGGAGATGGGTCCCGTCTGGAGCATGGAGGGAGGGGGAAGGGAGTCTGGCGTCTCTGGAGGCAGACACTGGTAGAAGGGGACAGATGCCAGGCTGAGGAAGCCGAATTCTGTGCTGAATTCTGAACTGTCCTTTTATGCCTAGTCTTGCCTCCCATCTGGAGCATCAGCTCCCTGAGGGTGAGGACTGGCTCTTCCCAGACATCCTCCCCGACAGCTGCTAAGGCAAAACTGTTTAGGAAGCAACCTCCAAACACCTGGCAGTAGTTTGAGCAAACCTGACACTTTTCGCCTGGTGAAACGACAAAATACTGAGCCTCCGGATTCTACCAGAAATAAGAGCTCCCTCCAGGAGGCAAGCGGGGACCTCCTCTTGCTGAAAGGGAAGCTGGCTGGCCAGAAGATACCCTTATGTTTTCAAAAGGAGGAGCAGGCCAAAGACAAAAAGCCAAGCCAGAGGAGGCCGGCTGCTCACCTTGGGGGCCTGTGGGGTCTTTGGTTTCTGAAAGAACCTCGTGATTTCAGCCTTCTCTGCTTTAATGCGCTGCAACGGAAGAAAAGAGAAGCACAAAGAAATGGAGAGAAGCAATGTGTGTCTGCAAACACGCCGAAGGCCCCCGGAAGGGGAGCCCCGGCATTTTTAAGAGGAAGGCATTACTTTGAGGTCTGCTCTCGAAACCCACCAACCCTACCCCCAGCCGGTCACCAGCCCATCTCCATGCCAGGCGCAGAGTACGGGGAGCCTGCCGGCCACCGGAGGGTATGTGCACACATGGCAGTCCCCGCGAGGGCCACCTGGCTTCCCAAGACGGAGGAACACCTGGCAGCAGTCGAGCGGACTGAACTCCGCAGTCCTGGGAGCACAGCCTACCTTCTCCTCTTCCCGCAACCGTTTCTCCTCTTCCTTTTTCCTCTTCTCCTCCAGCTTCGCCCTGGGAGACGTGAGACACAGCTTCAGCCCAGAGGCACGGTTGCACACCAAGCCAGCCTGAGCTCGCCAGAGGCCGCTCCAGGGTCCCAGGCGGCCTGGGGGTGCACGCTCCCGCCCCCAGCGCCGCCCCCCCCCCCCCCCAGGGCACACGCACTCCAGTGCCTCCTGTCGCTCCTTGCGCCGCTCCTCCTTGAGCCTCTGCTTCTCCGCCTTCTCCTTCTCGTCCTTCTCCCGTTTCTCACGCCTCTCCTTCTCCTTCAGCTCCTTCTCTTCCTCCTTCTTCTTCTTGGCTTCTTCCTTGGCCCGCTTGGCCTCCTCCTTCAGCTTCTCCTTTTCTTCTTTCTCTGCCCGTAGCTTGAGCTGCTTGCCCAGACGCTCCCTGTCCTGCGGCCGGGAGACAAGGCGCGGCTGGGCCCCTGCGCGTCTCCCAGAGGGCCAGCCGCCCGCCCAAGCCGCCTCCCCCCGCTCCCCGGGCTGGGAGAAAGGTGAGGGCCGCCAGCCACTTGTCAGGGACCTTGCTGGCAATTCGAAGTAAGAGTCTTGGAGTGCCTCTGGCTTCTCGCGGTCCGTGAGTTCGAGCCCCGCGTCGGGCTCTGTCTGGGCTGATGGCTCAGAGCCTGGAGCCTGCTTCCGATTCTGTGACTCCCTCCCTCACTGTCCCTTCCCCGCTCATGCTCTCTCAAAAATAAATAAACCTTAAAAAAAGGTTAAGATTCATTCAAAATACCATGTATAAACGTGGGCCAGAGTTACTCTCTTTTTCACTAAATTAAAAAAGATTAAAGAAGAACCTCCAGGGACGCCTGGGTGGTTCAGTCAGTTACGCTTCTGACTTCGGCTCAGGTCGTGATCTCACAGGTTTGTGGATTCGAGCCCCGCGTTGGGCTCTGTGCTGACAGCTCGGAGCCTGGAGCCTGCTTTGGATTCTGTGCCTCCCTCTCTCTCTGCCCCTCCCCCACTCATGCTCTGTCTCTGTCATCAAAAATAACATTAAAAATTTTTTTTAATTAAAAAAAAAAAAAAAAAAAAAGAACCACCTCCAAGCTACCTGCTGTTAGGCTCGAACCACATTTATTTAACCAGAAAGCCGTGATAAAATACAGACAGAAATGCCTATAGGTTCTACTTCTCTATTTAAAACAAAAGCATTTTTCCTTCGTTCCTCCCCAAACCATGTAAGATTATAGGGTTTTATTTCCTCTGAAATGGAAGAATGGGATGAGATGAGGAGCAGGAATGTGCTAAATAAGGGGGAAATAAATGACAATAAACAGTAAAAGCAAGAAATGACTTTATCTTTACATCAGCTCCTCATTCCAAACAGCTGGTACATGGCCTGAGGCACTGCGCTATTCTGTAACCTTGAACTCCTCCTGAACAAGCTGGCCTGCCAGGCAGAGAGGTGCTTCCTTTTGCCACAGCAACGGGTCACTTTCAAGGCCCATTTCCATCAGAAATGGGTTTCCCAACATCAGGACCCTGGCAACTCAGTTTTCGTCTAGCCGTATGACTATGCCCTTGTCTACACCCTCTGCCCTGAGAAACCCCTGGTTGCTTTAACAAAAGCCATGGCGGCATGCCATGAGAGATGTCTGGACTGTTCCAGTTCTCACACCGTTTCCTCTGCATCTTCTTGTGACGCACAGGACACTTGAAGAAGGTGTCTGGTCTGGGGACGGTAAGGACACCAACAGTGTCTGTGCAAGGGGATGCCCTGCTTCTCATTGCTAAATGAGACAAAGCTTCTGGAAATCAGCCACACTGGAGCCCCGGCTCCATCCCCACCCCACCTCGGAGATTCCGACAAAGAATGAGATAAACCCTAAAAACGCCGTCAAGATCTGACCCACAAAGGCCGAATGCCACCGTGAGGTGCCCGGCACAGGGAGCAGCCGGTGAGCACATGGCCGGCCCCTTCCACCAGCTGGCGTGGGGGAGACGCCCGCTGGCCCTCTCCTCCACGGCAATGAGAAAAGTGCTCTGCTTTGCAGTGCGTGACACGAGGTGACCCCAGAAAACAGAAGTGAAGCCTCAGAAGGGATCGCCGCACAAGAATCACCCGTCTGGTGTCGGGGCCACCAAACCAGCACGGCAGGTGGGAAGGGGCCTGGGACGCAGGGAGAGGGACTGGATCCTTTGGAAGGCAAGGCTCAACCACAATGGGATGCCCAACTATCCAGCCAGTAGTAACAACAATAATAATAAGAGAAAAGTCTATGAGCAAAATCTTTGGACGATTTAGCAAAGCTAAAAATGATGCGACCCACAAGTCCCAGGGCACAGTTGTGTGAAATGAAGCAACTATCAGTGATGGTCAGGACAAGCGGGGAAAGGGGACAACAGGACCTTGCTTACTGTTTATTTATTTATTTTAAGTTTATTTATTTTTGAGACAGAGAGAGACAGAGCATGAACGGGGGAGGGGCAGAGAGAGAGGGAGACACAGAATCGGAAGCAGGCTCCAGGCTCTGAGCCATCAGCCCAGAGCCCGACGCGGGGCTCGAACTCACGGACCGCGAGATCGTGACCTGGCTGAAGTCGGCCGCTCAACCGACCGAGCCACCCAGGCGCCCCGCTTGCTTACTGTTTAATGCAAAAAGCACAGGTTAACGTTCTACTTCAAGGGCAATGTCTTACTCTTTGCAGTCTGAGCTTGTCCTTCTCTGCAGAAGCTTTGACCAGTTTCTTAGTTATCTGAAATGAGAGACGTTTCTCTTTCAACACGGGTTGTTTCAGTCACTGCATCACACAGAACAAATCACACACTTCTTTGGGCAAGAAAGGGGGGTGGGCATAAGGGATTCACACGATTAAGAACTTCTTTACGAAAAGGCTACAATGTTCCAAGTGACCAGTTTCCACCAATTAGAACCAAAACACTAAAATGTCCTAGTGAGGTCGTGACCTGCCATGAACACATACATCCATGCCTCTGGGGATAAGGCTGAGGAGACAGGTGACAAAAATGAAGGGGGCCAACCACAGGAAAAACAGGGCAGGCTCAAAAATAAATGCAGTGGACAGCCAGCCTCGGTGTCAGGCAGGTGACACGGAGTAGTTTCCGACAGAGGACAGAGGATGCACCCCGTCCAAAAGGGACAGAGCTCTTACTGGCCTGCAGCCCAGCAGTCCTGCCCCTTCAGATTTTTCCGAGAGTGGCTGATGTTGGGAACTGTATTTAAATTTTGTAGGTAATGTGTAAAAATTAACACTACGTGAATTAAATCAAACACATCTATGGGCTGGATTCCCATGAGCCACCAATCCGTACTCTCTGCCTAGCGCGTCTTCGAGAATGTGGAGTGAATGTTCAGGAGAAAAGCTCAGCTTGCCAGAGGTGGCAATCTGGTCTAGTCCCCTATATCATAGAGTATGACATTCCCTGTCATCCTGCTGCAAAGCGAGCCTGGGCTGGGAGGACTCACCAAGACGCACCGCTGGGTTCACTCACCAGGCTGGCAGCGTGGCCTCAGGCAGGAGTATAAGCAAGTTCAGACCACTGGCCTAAGCTATCTCCAGAGCGGGGAATCCTGAAACCCAAACCATCAGCTGGCCGAACAGGAGGAGAGAGAGCTCAGGCCAGAAAAGCAGTAACTGCCCAGGCTCCTTTGAGTCTTGGAGAGGCAGCCAAAAAATGGGACTGATGTGGAACTGAAAAAACCAAAGGCCTGTTTCTCTTGAAACGCTCTGACACACTGACAAAAATTGCATGGCGATGATCTATTTGGGAAAGTCCAAAACCTCTTCCAGGATAAAACTTACAGACCAATACATTCGACAAGACATCCTTCCCACTGTGAATTACATCTTCCCTTAGGAAATGGCTGAGCAGAGGCATATGAAAGCCACGCACACTGTGCTCGAGCCTGTCTGCACTAAGCACGTAGCAGCGCAAATGCCCAGTTACCAAAGCGGTTTTACCAAGGGCTTAAGAGAAAGCACCTGCCTTCTCCAGAGTCACTTTGCCTGCCATGTCTGTGGTCCTCACCCCCACCATAAAGGACTGAACAGCAGAATCTGCACGTTGCTGTATCTGTCGTTGTCCTGTGCGTTCAAATTTACAGTATTGAATATGATCCAGACTGCTGTGCGAGAGCACCTGGGGAAAGCACATTGGGGCAGTCTTGCCCACACTTGGTGAGTTTCAGTTGCAAATTCGAGGTCCCCTCCCGCCGTGCTGAGTCCAGGCACAGTAGAGTTGACAGGATTCCCAGGAGCCGACCAAGGACGTCCAGCAATCAGAGCAATTACGATTTCGTGCAGAACCCGTATCTATTGCTTCTCTGGGCTCTCAGGTGGACCTTACTGGTCTGATACAATGTTATCTCCTTGATATTCGGCCCAAGTGCTCACGGAACTCTCTCCAAGTCTAGGCCGTATGTGTTACCTATTTGGAATTCAAATACAAGATCCACATCCCAGAAGGAAGCTGAAATACACACATCAACTATCCCATGTCATCAATACTGATTTAACTAGATGCACGAACACTCTTGTACTTTATTTGGCAGGATCCTCTCAGAGCCGCTTGTTCTGAATTTATACATAAGGAGACCTCGTTTCTTAGCTCATAAGCAGCAGTGAACGAGGTGCAGAGTAGTGGGCATGCAGGAGTAGCTAAAAACCCAATCACAGGGAAGAGATACAACCCAAATCGGTCCAGCCATAGTCGAGGGCAAGCAGGCAAAAATTAGTGTGTGCATTCCTGGGACCTCGAAATTCTACTCCACAGCAGCCCAAGGAAACATGTAGAAGGAAGCACATTGTTCTGTCTTGGCTGAGAATGAGAAATGGAACCATCCACCAACCAGAATGAGTCTGTGAGCTAAAGTTTGTCCACACGAGAGGTATAAGATATGGCAGCTAACAAGAGATACATCATCCCAGCCCAATGATTTCACACCCCAGAATGAAAAAGAAACATATTTACAGCACGTGGCTCAGGTGAGGAAACAAAATGATACTGTGTATTCCCAAGGGAGGCCTCACATACACCACACAGAGAAACGTAAAATGACAGCCTCCCAGGAGAGACAGGGGGGCCAGAGAGGACTGCCATGCTTCCTTTATGTTCTTTAAACACAAAGAACTTAATACTTGTGTCATTTAAGTTCTACAGGGAAAAGTTCCAGCGATCTGGGTTCATTTGTATAGATGCAAAGATTCCAGGAACACAGCTGTATCAACATCATCATTTATGGAAAGATAATCTTGAATCTCCAGTCAAGGAGGAT
Source organism: Leopardus geoffroyi (assembly GCF_018350155.1). Taxonomy (NCBI): domain Eukaryota; kingdom Metazoa; phylum Chordata; class Mammalia; order Carnivora; family Felidae; genus Leopardus; species Leopardus geoffroyi. The sequence continues at coordinate 3,289,208 of NC_059331.1, read as the reverse complement.
CAATGACAGTTAAAATGCAAACAAACTTGAGAAATGGTTCTATCCCAAATGGTAAAACACTCTTGCTAAATAGCAACCGTTTGGCTAGTTTCTGACTTGTAATCTGACCCTGGATTACTTAAAATAGGTGTTCATAAATGACTGTTTTTTCAAAGTGAGATTCTCTGGAACCCTGAGAGTACTTAAAACAACAACACAAAAACCCCAACAGAATGAAGCTCTCTGGGTAGACTACATCAGACTCCCTTGGGAAGAGACAACAGGATCTGCATTTTAACAAGTGCCCTGAAAGGGGAACGAACACACACACACACACACAATACAGGGCCAGCGGATGCCTAGCGATTCCAATGCAAAAATCTTACAGTACCGACTCCGGGAATGATAGAGCCAAATAAAACCGAACAAGTTACAGTGGCATGAAAACTCCTGCTGCAGAAGGGGAAGGCGATAAAGTACAAGGCTGCGGGTGTCGTTGCAAATGGTCTGTCTCCAGCCACTTCCTCAGGCTGCGTGGCCCTCTGGGCGCCCAGAGGCTCCCCACGATCACCTCATTTTGCTCATCCTTTTGGTGTCGACCGCCATCAGGGGGCGCTACCTCTACCCTTGTGATGGACCAGCCCACCTGTGGGTAGCAGGGGCAATTTTCTGCCACAGGCTCTGGGGTCGTCTGAACCTTGGCCACTCACAGCGTACGATTATTTGCAAAGCTGTGTGAGAACACCGCCTTCTAGAGCATTTCAAAAGTGCAAGCCTGTGTTCAGAGTCAGACCGAGCATCTTAGGTGCAGGCCTTCCTAGCTGAGCACCCTCAGCTGTCTGGAGTGCTGCGTGGGCCAGCAGACAGACACTGAATTGTTTCATGACAAGGCCCAACTATGTCACTTCCCGATTCTCGGGCCTTGCTGTGGGAACAAAAACACACGTAAGAAATGAAGTGATTAAGAACGGAAACACGTTGGGGCGCCTGGGTGGCGCAGTCGGTTGGGCGTCCGACTTCAGCCAGGTCACGATCTCGCGGTCCGTGAGTTCGAGCCCCGCGTCCGGCTCTGGGCTGATGGCTCAGAGCCCGGAGCCTGTTTCCGATTCTGTGTCTCCCTCTCTCTCTGCCCCTCCCCCGTTCATGCTCTGTCTCTCTCTGTCCCAAAAATAAATAAACGTTGAAAAAAAAAAAAAATTTAAAAAAAAAAAAAAAAAAAAAGAATGGAAACACGTGTACACGTCCTGTTCTCGAGGCTAACTGGCTGCACCATGTCATGTGACAGTGGATTTCAAGCGATTGGCTGACCCAAACAAGATGGCTGACAACAAAAAGGGGCTTCAGCCCTGAGTCTGAGAGTCTGATTAATGGCTCAGGCGGAAGTTTGAAAATGTGCATCCATCTGCAACATTTAGAAACTTAGAAGGAAAAAAAAGACTTCCACTTTTGATATTTTGAAAGCCTGAAGTGAAAGCTATTTTCTTCTCTCTTGCACCTCTCAGGATATAAATGACATGAAATCGTCTAGAAACATAATTTTTCCTCCAGAGACCCAATTTCAGAAAGTGAGCAAGGTCAAATCAAGCAGGTAGATATTGAATGATCCAACCAGGATCTAATTTACATCAAAAAAACAAACAAACAAACAGCGGTGGGGGGGCCGGGGGGAGCGCCTGGGTGGCTCAGTTGGTTAATTTTAACTCAGGTCACGATCTCGCGGTTCGTGGGATCGAGCCCCAAGTGCCGCGTCAGGCTCTGCACTGATAGTGCTCACAGCACAGAGCCTCCTTGGGATGGGTGACTCCGGACGCTGGACGCTGGACGTAGGGCTTACTTAAAACAAACAAAAACAAAAACAAAAACCTCAAGTAAACAAAAATCCTACCAATACAAAAAACAAACCAAAAAAAAAAAAAAAAAAAAAACCCAAAAACCCAAAACAAAACACCGTTAAACACACCTCTGGATTCTTGACTGATATTACCAGTTTCAACCACAAGACCCTATGGGCAGATGAGAACAGAGACAGCCGTCATCATGCTCATCGCAAAGCGGTGACACCAACAAGCATTTCAGAGGCCATCCTTCTGTGGGCCTGAAAAACGGTGCCAGGTTTTTCTTTTGTTCTTGCTGCTCTGGGGGAGGTTTTCAGATGGCTGTCTAGGCGGACGAGGGCTGACCCTACAGAATCCCCAGTTTATCCTTCCTGTGGCCTTGGGGCCTTTCCACCAACGCTGACTGACTTTTTACCATCAAAACCCTTACGGGGCTCTCGGAACAGGAAGAAGAAATGGAGGGAACTCACATTTGCCATGAGGGCTCATGGTTGCCTGCTTACAACCGTTCCGTCACTAAAACTGCTGAGTTACTAGCAGCATTCGTTAGGCGTGAACAACCACGGCTACCAAGATGGCACTTGACACACTGGGGGCTAACAGAGCCACCCCCGAACACCCCTAATGGTTCTGGATATCGAAAGAATTCCGCATCTGTTTGCGGCCCCACCTGCTTGGCCACCAAGCACCTGGATGACACGGCGGTCCCAGGCGACTCCTGTCAGCACTGCCACACTGGCACTGAGCAGAGATACTTACTCTGCGGATGGGTGTGGAGGTGGGGAAGGGTCCGGGACTGCTGGGATGCCTTTTGGGAGCAGACTGCCCCTCGGGTGAGCTGGTAGGAGAGGAAGAACCCCCGGACGAGTGGCTAAGAACAGAGTCTTCCTCGGGGCCGGACTCCAGCATCTCGCTATCAGAGGGCGAGCCCTGGTCTGCAGGTGGCGTGGGAGGAGACTTGGTTCGGGGAGGTTTTGCAGCCAGTATGTCCTCCAAGACCACCACGGGCACCTTCCCTTTGAACAGGATGCCCCTGGCTTCACTCCAACCGTCCTGGTCCTTCTCGGAGCATGTTCTCAGACCACCTGTCAGCTCGGGGCAGCTCTGGAGCGAGCCTTCCTGCCCCTCTCCACTCCTCTCTGCACCTCTGGAAACAGCACCCTCCTCCTCTGCTTTGCATGGAATGTCTGAAAGGGTCTCTTCAGGACACGTCAGCTTGTCCTTCAGACTGGCCTCCGGCAGCCCCCTCTCACCTCCAGCTTCTTCCCCGGCCCCACTCACGGCCTCCTCGGAGGGAGAGGCGGCAGGCTTTAGTTTACTAAGGGCCGCGACGCCATCTAGCTGGTCACTCGAGTCCTCCGTCAAACCGGTGATGACCGTGGTCTGGTCAATACTGGTTTTGACTGTACTTAAAAAGTTATCTAAGGGACCCTTCCCATTGACAAGTTTTGGATTAAAATCTATGTCAGAACCCATATGACAGCTGTTCTCCAAGTTGTCCAAAGAGGTCTCTAGATGAGGGACTCGGCTTTGTGCAGGGGCACCCTCAGGGCTCCTCGTGTCATCCGACGCGTCCTCACTTTTCTCCTTTGGGACGAGGTTCAGGCGCTTGAAGGGCAGGCGAGCTGAAACAGAGCGGGGGGGGGGGGGCGTCTTTACAGGGGAAGTGAGGAGAGCAACAGCTCATCAGTACTCTAATATTCCACGTGCTCAGCAAGTATCAGCCTTGCTGGGCTCGAGGCGGGGCTGGGGGGGATTTCTCTAGAAAACACGCCTGTCCTCGGGTGCCCCAGTTGGCCCCTGCCCCTAATCCTTCCATCTCCGACACTGCTGCCCTTAACGTGACTCCCCTCAACACCAAACTTGCTATCTGTCCCCACAGGAGGAGGGAAGCTGCTACAGGGAACCAGATACCGAGTTTTAAAAACCAGAAACCACGGTCTTGTATACGGTCCGGTCTGCCCTGAGGGCAGATATACTACCCTTCTCACACAGAAGGATTTGGACGCATTTATCTTCCTGTACAGTGGTTCAACCAGGGGAAGGTGTGCCTGTCGGGAATGTCTAGGCAAGTCTGGAGACGTCACTGGTTGTCATGACATGGGCAAAGTGACCAGGGACACCGCTAAACTCTACGATATACAGGACAGAATGTCAACAGAGCTGAAGTAGAGAAACCCTACAAAAGGCAGTGACCGCTGGATTTGCTCCTGGAAATCTAAGAAATCAGTAATGCAACCAAATGGGTTTCCTTCCAGTTGGAGGTGTGAGTGTTTATCTCCCACGCCCCCCACGGGCCCCTTGATGCTCCTGCCGACGACCCCAACAGAAGGCCTCTGCTCGCAGGAAAGTAAAAACACAACTGAGGAGACCATGAAGGATATAAATTGTGAACAGTATATAACCCCTTCCCAGAAAGCTACCTTGTATTAACTTCTTGACTGGAAAAGCTGGTCTGTCTTTGCAATCCATGGCTGTGAATAAAAGTACCAAAGGACAAGTTACTAAAAGCTGGAAATCCTGAAGTAGTAAATGCATATGCAGCACCTAATATGTCCAAAGTGGTTGTCCCGTGGGGGCAATTTTTGTTTGCCACCCCTACCCCCAGGGCCTTTGGCAACGTTTAGGGAAATTTTTGGTTGTCTTGCGGCGGGCGGGGGGGGGGGGGCATCTAGGGGTTAGAGGACACAGATACTGCTAAATATCCTAAAATACACAGGACAGTACCCACGACAGAATTTTCTGCCCCAAATCGTAATAGGTCGAGAAATTCTGCTCTCAACACTGTCACATCTTCTCATCTCCTTGTGGCACTTATCGCTCTGAAAGTTACATTGTTTATTATGTCTCCCTCCCAACAGGAAGCCTGTAACAACAGGGAGAGGAGTTCCGTACCACACCCTTGGCACCTAGCTCAGAACTGGCACTCAGTGGGAAACCAACGAGTCCAGTAATAGGGACAGCGGAAAGGGGAATGATGGGGCATCCGCTGGCTCAGTTGTGGGGCATTACTTAAGAATAAAATCTTCAATGGGGCGCCTGGGTGGCTCAGTCGATTAAGCATCCAAATCTTGATTTCAATCAAGTCATGATCTCTTGGTTCGTGAGATCAAGCCCCACGTCGGGCTCTGCGCCGACAGCATAGAAGCTGCTTGGGATTCTCTCTCTCTTTCTGCCCCCACCCCCTGCACTTTAGCTTTCTCTCTCTCTCTCTCTCTCTCCCCCTGTCTCAGAATAAATAAAATTGAAAAAAAAAAATCTTTAAAAAAAGAAAAAAGGAATGAGTGCAAGCAAAGATGAGAGAAAATAATGTGTTAGCAATTTCACCATTAATGACCCCAAAATGTTCTCCTCCAATCCAACCCCACCTCACTACCAAATCTATAAAATCAGAATAGGGCTTATTGTTTTGTTTTGTTTTTAAAAAAAATTTTTTTTTAACGTTTATTTATTTCTGACACAGAGAGACAGACAGAGCATGAGCAGGGGAGGGGCAGAGAGAGAGGGAGACACAGAAACTGAAACAGGCTCCAGGCTCTGAGCTGTCTGCATAGAGCCCGACGCGGGGCTCGAACTCACGGACCACAAGATCATGACCTGAGCCGAAGTCGGACGCTTAACCGACTGAGCCACCCAGTTGCCCCTAGGGCTTATTGTTTTAAAATAAGAATCTATAAATCTTGCCAGGCTGGAGCTAAAGTGCTGTCAGGAAATAAAGGAGAATGTTTTCCTGCATGAAAAAAAAAAAAAAAAAAAAATCTCAGGAAAGGCATCTAATAATAATATCAGAGCTGATACAGAAATGACGGCAAACAGAGCTAAGTCTTTGGAAAAAATATCCTTAAATCGGTTAGAGTAAGTTTGAAAGCTGACACCTGCTAGGATATCTGGCTTGAAAAAACTTACCTGGGGCATGCTACATAAGTTTTGTAAAAGATACATACAAGGGAGCATTTGTAAAAAGCTGAAAACCTTGGCTGTCCCCCAAGCTGAGAAGATAAGAAAAGTACCCCGAGGATGCACATTTCCTTTCTACCCAATTCAAGACAACATCATCCTCAAGTTCTGTTACCCAAGTCATGTTCTTCCCCTCTTAACTGAAGATACATAATCTCTAGCTACTTACATTTACTTCTAGGACAACCCCAAGTATTACTGGTGTGGCCCCGAGTCACCAGCTCTGATGCCAGCGGAAGGCAAGTGACCTGGGCCCCAAAGCTACAAGCTGACACAAAACAGTAGCCCACCCAGGGATCCAGATTGTTCAGCGGTACACGTACAATTCACACACACTCGTGTGTAGTCACCAATGCTCTTCATTCTAAGATTACACCCCTCCTAATTTTATCTAGCCTTTAAACATCCCTTCTTTTTATGAGAGGAGGGTCACAGTAGGTAGTGCTTTTTAATTTTTTTTTTTTAACGTTTATTTATTTTTGAGACAGAGAGAGACAGAGCGTGAACAGGGGAGGGGCAGAGAGAGAGGGAGACACAGAATCTGAAACAGGCTCCAGGCTCTGAGCTGTCAGCACAGAGCCCGATGCGGGGCTTGAACTCACAGACCGCGAGATGGTGACCTGAGCCGAAGTCGGACGCTTTAACCGACAAAGCCACCCAAGCGCCCCTAATTTTTTTTTAATTAAACATTCTTACGGGACCAAGTGACTGTCGATGACAATCAGCCGCAGCTTTATTTATAGGGATTTTAGGTCTCTGAAATTTCAGAGTCGGGAAACGATTGAAGGAATGGTTCTCAACTAGGGGGCGATTCTGCGCCCCCCACCAGAGGCCCCTTGGCAGTACCTGGATACGTATTTGGTGTCACAAATAGGGAAAAGGGGTTGGCTCAGGGATCTAATGGGCGGAGGCCATGGATGCTACTCAACACCCCAAGAGTGCACAGGAGAGCCCCCAATGTCAACGCTGCCCAGGTGTTGGGTTAGACTAGTTGATTTCCTTGTCAACCCTTATCTGTCGGGCACTTCCTATGTGCCAAGCATTGCGTCAAGGGCTAGGGATACAATGGGAGTCAAGCAAGGTAGACAGGCAGTCTGGTCTTCCTTGGTTCGCCATCCCACGTTTCGGAGGCTCTGCCAGGTGCCAGAAAGCCCCCTTCCAAGATGGGGTGGGGGAGGGGAAGACAGGTCTTCACCTTGCACGGCGGGCAGGATCAAGAACCCCCGAGTCCCAGCTCCCTGGCGATCCCACCAGCCAGGGCTCTTACCTGGGCTTGCCCTGAGCCGCAGACGCAGCGTTCTGGTCCCCGAACCCGTGTGACCCCGGGCCTCAGTTTCCCCACCCGGCCAGAGGGCCGCTGCACGGTCCGACTTGCTCAGGGGGCACAAACGCACTCGGCAACCTGCAAAGCCAGCCCTTTCGCCTCCCTGGGCCTCAGTCTCCCCTCCTGGCCACACCGACCCGTCACCGCAGAGAGCCCTGGAAGGACGAACTGACGCAAAAGCGCCGGGAAAAAAATGGTCGCGGCGCAACAATAACGTCAAGGAGGGCGCCCTGCGGGTCGCGAAGGCCCTCGCTCAGCTTGTAACGGCCGCACCGACCAAACGCCCGCCGAAGAGGAGCGGGCCCGGGGCCGGGAGGCCCGTCCGCCCCCAACCGCCACCTCGGCCTGCGCAGGCCGCGCGCCGCGCCCCCCCTTCCCCTCGGCGCGGGCCCGAACCGACCTGCGGCCGCTCCCCTGGCGCCCGGCGCCCCGCACTCCAGCTCCTCCAGCATCGCCCCGGCGGCGGCTCGAGCTCCCCTCAGGCGGCGGAGGCGCGGGCTCCGTTCAGGCGGCCACTGCCGCTCGCCCTCCCGCCCGCGCCGCTGCTGCCGCGGCCGCCGAGCTCGTATTTGGCGGGAACCGCGGCGACCCCCGCAGCCCGCGCGGCGATTGGGCGAGGCCGCGTCACGTGACAGCCCGCCTCGGGAAGAAGGGAGCGCCGGGAGCATCCTCGCGAGAGTCGAGGCTTCTATTCCTCCCCATGGTTCCCTTATTGATATTCCCGCGGAAGACCGGGGTTTCCTCTCGGCCGCCTGTCATTGGCGGGGAGGAGGTGCCCTGCGATTGGAGGCGGAAGATGTCAAGCCGAGAGTTCGACACTGTGATTGGCTGAGCGTGTGGGCGAGGTCTGCGGGAGGAGGAGGGCCAGGCTCCTACGTCATGACGAAACGTTTTACGTAGGGTGACGGGTGACAACCTGAAACTGCGGTTTAGCGAGAACGAAGTTTTTGATTTTTTTCTCATTGGACATCGACTGAACATAGCAGCAGAAATTAGAATGATAAGTTTCTTTTTATAGGAACAACAGAAAGAAAATGTTACATGCAGAAAAAAAGTTAAAACAATAAAAAGGCTATACAGCAAAAAGAAACAAGTAAATTGTGTGCAGCCCTTCAGAAGCATTTAATATGCACTAAATATGTTCAGAGGGAATGAATGAAATGGATCTTACTGACTTAATCCTCAGGATTTTTGCAAACACGGTTTCCTCGCCTAGAAAACTCCGCAGCTCTTTTCCTGCCTGGTTTTCTTCCTAACTTCTGGATCTTGGATAGGCACCTCAGGACAGCCTTTCCTCCCCTACAAAGCGGATGGAAGTTCCTTACAAGCAGTTTTTTTCCTTGAAGCAATTACAGCTTATGTTTGATTAGCGCATTATTTGATTTATTATCTTTGTCACTAGCTCCACGAGAGCAGGAATAACTTATCACTGTATCCCCACGACCTCTCAGTGACTGACACACTAGCAAACACTCAATAAAAAGTCACTGAGCAAATGCATAAACTTCATTTGATTGGACTGTGTGATCGTGTAGGTTAAAAGCCTCCCACAGAGCAGAGGTCTTCTATCAACCTGTGAGCCTTAGAGTAGGTTTTCTTTAGCTCCAATCTGAGAAGTGATGAAAGAACACTGAAATTTAGTCCAACTTTAGGATTCTATCCATTCTGTAGATTGTATAATTAAAGCCGAATTGTTTGGAAGTAATGTGGAGAAAGAGGGAACTTAGGAATATCACTTTGGGCAAGTCATGTCTTACTCAAGGCCTGAGTTTCCCCATATGAATCGTGACATTCTGGCATTAGGCAATGATTGAAGCCAGTGGATCACGATTGAGAGTGCCTCTCAGAATCACGTGGGAAATTTAAAAAAAAAAATTTTTTTTTTTCAACGTTTATTTATTTTTGGGACAGAGAGAGACAGAGCATGAACGGGGGAGGGGCAGAGAGAGAGGGAGACACAGAATCGGAAACAGGCTCCAGGCTCCGAGCCATCAGCCCAGAGCCTGACGCGGGGCTCAAACTCACGGACCGCGAGATCGTGACCTGGCTGAAGTGGGACGCTTAACCGACTGCGCCACCCAGGCGCCCCTACGTGGGAAATTTTTAATAACTATTCACAACAGTCTCATCAGGACCTTTGGGTGGGAGGTTGCGGCATATGTATTCTGAAACAATCCTCTTAGTGCAGTATCCTCTGTTGAGGCCATTGGAAGCTTCCAGCAATCTTTGCTTGAGAAAAAGCACCCAAATCTGTCGGAGATTTCGGTACTGAAGTCGCAAACACTAGCTCTAGCGCTTTCTTGTTCCTCTTTTTGGATTAACTTGTTCATTCCAATTCATTAGTAACTTCCAATTAATTGAATTCAATCAAAACTGATGTAAAAACTATCAAGTAACATGTATCAATCTGGGAAGACTTCCTTCCTGAAGACGGTGACATTCCAAACAGTTTTCTCTTTTACACATAGGATCAAGGGGAAAGGTTGGGGGAGAATACGCAAGAAAGGAACAACATTAGCAAAGGTCAACAGGAAACAGGGATCATGGGTTATAGAAAAGGAAGAGAGCTGAAGTCGGAAGGGTTGATAGAGCCAAAATTTGCAAGCTTTGTAGGCCATGCTAGGAAGTTGAGGGTATTCTGAGGTCAGTAGACTGATATGATAGAAACTGTGTTATAGAGCATCTTTCTGTCTGTGTTTTAGGGGGAAAATTAGAGGGGAACCTGCAGGTGGGCATACCAAGAGGAGGCTGGTGGGATGGTCTGGTCAGGGCAGGGAGGACAGTGGGTATAGAAAGGAGAAGTGACACGCTGATGTCTGACTTGGGCCACTGAATGGATGACCACGTTGCCGGGTGGAAGGCGGTGTGTGGGGGAGGGACTAACCGCGCGGAGAACTGGGTTAGCCGAGATTAGCAAACAAGTATCTGGAGATTTGTAAACCTTCAGCCTCCCAACCTCTCCGGAAGGATTTAAGCGCCTTTCCTTTAAACGTTAAGACTACCTCCGCGACCCCAGGGGTCGCTGCAGCCTCCACGGACTCTCTAGGCTCGCTCCTGTCTCCTCGCTGGCGGAGGCGGCCGCCACAGGGCAGGCGAAGTGCGCGTGCGTTCTCTGGCCGGCAGGGGGCGCGCGTGCGCAGTCGGGGCCCGGGGCGCGCGCAAGCCGGCACCGGAAGTGTGCGGTTGCCATGTAATATCCTGGCCGCGCGGGCGCGCGAGGGGCTGAGGCGGCGCTGGGGCGGGCGCGGAGCTGGCGAGAGGGCGGTGGAGGCGGCGCCGAGGGGGCCCGCTGAGGCGCGCGGGGTGTCGGCGGCGCCCGGGAGCTTGTCGCTTGCGCGGTCCCTCCGGTTCGGGCGGGAGCCCTCACGACGGAAGGCAGCATGTCGGTGGCGGGGCTGAAGAAGCAGTTCTACAAGGCGAGCCAGGTGAGCGGAGGCCGAGGCGGGGAGTGAGCCTCGGGCCCCGGGCTGCCCGGAGTCGGGGGTCAGACCAGGCCCGACCCCGACTCGGGAGGGGGCCGCGGGCACCGAGGGGGGCGACGTTGGCACGCGTCCCCCGCTCGGTGAGCAGAGCCCAGGAGGGACAGGGGCTGCGAGCGAGGTGACCCAGGCCCAGCCCGCCATGTGGGCTCCAGTCTCCTCGAGGAGGGTGGGCAGACCCCCAGGAGGGGCAGAAACGCACCCAGAGGTTGACCCGGGACTTGGACCCCTCTTCGCCTCCCCTCGTCTCCTCTGAAAGGTCAAGGAGGGAGGAAAGAAGGAAGGGGAAGAAACCCTCCTGAGGCTGTCGACACGGGACTCTTGCCAGAGAGCCCAGGGGCAGGGAAACTTTGCGTCTGGAGTGGTACTTAAAAACAAACAAACAAAACCCCCCTTTGATGGGCCCGGTACAAGGTTGTGCCAAAGGGTGGAATGGAAAGTCAGTTTCCCCCTCTGGTCCCTCCGGCGTCCAGTCCCGTTCCCCAGTGGCCAAGACGGTCAAGGACGATTCATGCCTCCCTCCGAAGACACGCTTATGCCTTTCCTTTAAACACACACACGCGTGGTGGTAACATAGTCTACAGAGTCCTGTGTGCTTTTCCTTCAGGGTCTTGGAGATGACATTAGAGCTGGAACTCTCCATCTCAAATGGTTCCCTGCCGTGGGGGCAGCCTGGCCCTCACCCACTTGCTACCAGAAGTACCCCCCGCCCATCCTGACAGCACAGATCTCTCCCTGTGCTACCAGATGCCCCCGGGAGAACTCCCCTCTTACCCCTACCCCAGGACTCCGGCCCTAGAATTTCTTTGGTCTCTTAATGGACTGATCTGAATAGCCAGTGACTATCTTTTTTTTTTATTAAAAAAAATTTTTTTTAATGTTTTTATTTATTTTTTTAACGTTTATTTATTTTTGAGACAGAGAGAGACAGAGCATGAACGGGGGAGGGGCAGAGAGAGAGGGAGACGCAGAATCCGAAACAGGCTCCAGGCTCTGAGCCGTCAGCCCAGAGCCCGACGCGGGGCTCGAACTCACGGACCGCGAGATCGTGACCCGAGCCGAAGTCGGCCGCTTAACCGACGGAGCCACCCAGGCGCCCCTGTTTTTATTTATTTTTGAAGGAGGGAGAGAGAGACAGTGCGCGTGAGCTAGGGGAGGGGCAGAGAGAGAGAGAGAGGGAGACACAGAATCCGAAGCAGGCTCCAGGCTCCCAGATGTCAGCACAGAGCCTGATGTGGGGCTTGAACCCTCGAACCGTGAGATCATGACCTGAGCCGAAGTCGGCCGCCCAACTGACAGAGCCACCCAGGCGCCCGTAGCCAGTGACTGTCTCTGGTCACAAGTGGGATTGGATTTGTAGGATAAATTCCCGGAGGTGGAATGCTGAACCCAGTCGTTTATGTGTGTTACCTGTGACCGATAAGGATAGGTTTTTTGGAACGGCCAGGCCCCACTGCTCATTAATCTGGTGAAAGCTGCAGAGCCAGTCTCCGGAAAGCTGGGCACATGGGAAATTCAGTTTATTAATCCAGATCCAAGAAGCCCCAGATTCCTTGAATCCCACTGGTTCCTCCATGCCAGGTTCAGAACCGTAGGTGTGGACTTTGTGTGGGTAGAATCCACAGAACGAGCGACCATCTTAGGGATTGTGTGGGCCCCGCTGGCCAACCAGGCTTTTCCCACAATTTGGAGAAGCCCAGTGGGAGGGAAGAGAAACGAGTCCACAGTCACACAGCTGGTACCTTTTGTCCCTTGATGGATAAAGTCATGACCGTAGTGTTCGGGGCAAACCCCAGATGATGGCTGACCCCTGGAGGAACAGAGACTGAATCCAGAGGGGTTCTAGGATTATTGCTGAGGGTACAGCCCTTTGCCCCAGCAGGATGGAATTAAGTGACCCGGCCCTGGGTTAGACCCTGCCCAACGGGCGCCAGACCCCCAGGGCTTGACCGGAGCACCTGGGAATGGCTGCCTGCTGCCTGGACCTTGATGTAGTCCCTCCTGCAGGAGAAACCCTCTCCTCCCAACCCCCAGCTATCAGGGCCCATGCTGGTGGCCCGGACTGTCCCAAGCAGACACACTGTGCCAGAGGAGCTAGCTAGGCCGCTCAGACCGGCCACCAGGGCTCCTTCTCTCGGGGGGAAGCAGGTGGCCCGCATTCAGATCTGTGAGAAGCGTGTCGAAACCTGGAAAGCGCGGTGTGGATCAACTTGTGATCTCACCCTTCCGTGAGGCCCGTCCCCAAAGAATTGCGATGGCCACGTCCTACTCTGGGAGCGGTTGTCTTGGCCTCCTGATCCCTCTCTGCTGAGTCGTGCTCTCAAGAATCGTGCTGGCTGCACTCCATTCCCGTCTGCAATAGTTTCCACAGTCCCCCAGCATCTCTTGTTTATCAGGACAAGTCCAGCGTCTCCCTGTGGGCTTCTTGTCTGCGCTCAGTGACCCCCCTCTCATCCCCTTGTCCTCAGAAGAGGGTCAGCTGTTGAAGAGGGTGTTCTGGACAATGGTATGAGGAGGCAGCTGATGTCTCTTGAGCTCTCACGGCGTGAGCAGGCGATGCTGCTTCCAGCCGGCCAGTCTCAATCTGGCCTAAGCGTCAATGCACTCCCCTTTTACACAAAAAGACTTGGGGACATTTACCTCTACTCTCCAGGAGACATTGGCAGTATCTGGAGACATTTTTGGTTGTCACAACTTGGGTTCCTATTAGTATCTAGTGGGTGGAGGCTCGGGGTGCCGCTCAACACCCCGTAACGCACTGGGCAGCCTCCACCCCCAAGAATTATCTGGGCCCAGACGTCCTTAGTGCTGAGATTGAGAAACTCTGCTTCAAGATTTGAGAAGAGTGAGAATAATTACACCAAAACAAACAAACAAAAACAATACAACAACAACAAAATCTCTCCTGGGCCATTCTTGTGATAGCTACCTGCTTTGCTTAGTTTTCAAAACACAGATAACCGCATATACCCAGAGAGACAGGCATGTAAAACTCAGCATCCAGATCCCACGTTGTCAGACCCCCAGAGTGTCTTTTGGCACCTGGTATTTTTAAGAAGGTAGAAGCTTGCATCGTTGCTTCTCAGCTGGGGTGACTAACCCTGCCCCCCTTCCCTCTGCCCCCCACCCCCATGCACCCGCTTAGGGACATTTGGCAATGTCAGAGACGGTTTTTGGTCGTCACTGCTTGGGGAGAGGGTGCTGCTGGCATCGAGTGGGTAGGGGCCGGGGATGGTTGCTAAACACCTCACGGTACACAGCCAGCCTTCCCCACAACAAAGAATTATCCGGCCCCAAATGTGAGGAGCGCTGAGGTTGAGAAACGGTGCTTTGAAACAGGCTCTTCGTGGCAGAGGCTTGTAACAGTGTTGTTTCTAAATTGAGAACTAGAAGCCAGGTGGATGTGGGAGAGCCAGGGGCAATGGAGAGGCTTGGTTCCTAGTTGACGCTGTGATATTGATTAAAAGTTTCTGATCTCACTGCCAATACTGGTAACAAACCAGTTGTTAGTATCTGGCAATATCCCGGCAAAGTCCGTGCCAGTTCACCTCTGGTGACAACGTTCAAGTCTCGCATAAGGTTGGTTTGGACTTGAATGGGAAGTTCGTGAGCTTTTCTTGTTGCAAACTGGCCACCGCTGGGCTGAGGCACGGTGAAGGGATCTGTAGAGGAAAATGCTGGAAGGAACAGGCATCCGTCTGAGGCCTCAGTCCTACCACCCATCTGGTACTTATGTACATGTAGAACTGGGGGTGATGCTTTAGTCTGAATATTTCTGGGGACCTAAGGAGGGTAAGGAGACCCCACTAACAAGATCCAGACTTGGAAGTTCATTTCTCATTGTAAATGACATTAATTTCCAGACCTAAACTGCTAACCGCTTTCTGATAATTCTTGTGGCTGGGCCAGATTTGAGAGTGTAACTAGGGATAGAGTTGGCAGCCGCCTGGAATGCTGGCTTGACTTTTTTTTTCTTTTCTCTCTTTCTCTCTCCTTTTTTTTTTTTTTTTTTTTTTGGCCTGAAAGGAGGGAGAGAGTTTGCACTGAAAGATTGGTTGTGCGAGAGCTAAGAGGAAAATTCATGACTGCCATATCCCAGAGCTTTGAAGTTCATTGGATGCTTGCTAGGCCCTGGGTTTGTGCCTAGGAGGAAAGATCAGACTTCCTTTGAGAGGCATGAGGTGGGGAAAGGGCCGGGGCACCCAGGACCCCAACCTTTAGAGTAATTAGTATCAGGGAGATGTGGCTGGTGTTTGGAACGTCCCCAGATCCTGCCTGCTCTGACCTATTTTTTAAACCTTATTGTGTGGAATCCCACTTGATTTCCTAGCAAAGGGTTTAGCCTCTTAAGTAATAAACATGCAGTGATCTTAGATGCAAAAAATCTGGACCGTGGAGCTCCCTCATCAGCGGGACTTAAAGCACGGAACCTGTGTGCTGAGCACAACAGGCAAAGTGGGGTCCCTGCCCCAGGCCCTTGAGCTCAGCAGCTGCAGGCTAACTGCCGGAAGACCCTCTGCCTTGGGGCAGCACACACGGGGATGGCTTTGGTTGTTACTGTGTCCACGTGAGATGGGATCTGGATTAAGTCCAACTTTGCCGGAAGCAACTCTGCTGACTCCCCTTGTAAGAAGACCTTTGAACTAGCGGCATCCCTGTGGGACCCTGGACCGAGATGTTCCCGTCCCGCTCCACTGGTGGACAGACCAGCCTGCTCTTTCCACTCGGCTTTGGGCCGCCAGCTTGCTGGATGGGTAGAGTAACCAGCCTGGTGTTTTAGGCCTGGACTGGGGAGCTACAGAACAGGTGTGAGACTGCCCTCCCCCAAAGGAACCTGGGACCTCCTTAAACCCCACCGCTTCCCAGGCCTGTCCGTGAAGCTGGGGGAACCTGACCACCTTCACAGGACCCTGTTCGCCGTCACGGAGGCTCTCTGTAACCAGGCAGCATCCTGCGTATTGTCGTTAACAAACCAGGACCTCTCAAGCGGGCATCGTGTTCTGCTTCTGCTCCCCGTGCCCGCCGAGCGTGAGGTGGCAAGTTCACCTCTGACTCAGAACCCTGTGTTGATTAAAGACCAGTCAGCGTGCCTGGGCGCTCTTCTCCCTACTTAGCTGGCTCTGTGTGAAGGCAGAGCCATGGGACACTTAATTATAGTCCACATGCCTCTGAATAATAGCATGTGAGGTGAGGAGTTTCGTAGCAGCTCCCTGCTCAGTTTCAGAAACTGGGGGCTGTCACATTTCTGAGACCCCAGAACTTAGCGAGGGAACCGAGGAGCCAGTGCTGTTTACCCCTCAACCCATCCCCCCAGCTTTCCCTTTGTGGAGCCCCCATCTGAGCGCTAGTTCGTACGGATGGTTCTGAGTTCAGCGGTTCACCCCTCAGGTGCCCGTATGCACATCTGCTCGAGTTTTTCCTCCGAGGAAACACCGGTTGTGACCAGGCCTACTCAGGCCTGCCCTTTGCCTCTGGCATGCGTCCCAGGGCCTTTGACCCAAGGACATGGGCCGGTTAGCAGTGCTCTGGCCTGTCTCAGCCCTTCCCCTCTTCTGTTGTTGCCAATATTTTGAAACTGATCCAATCTGGGGAAACTCGGCTTTTATTTATTTATTAGAGCGAGAACAAGCGGGGGGGGGGGGGGGGGGGGCAGAGAGCAAGAGAATCCCAAGCAGGCTCTGAGCTGTCAGCCCAGAGCCTGGCGCTGGGCTCGATCCCGTGAACCGTGAGATCACGACCTGAGCCGAAATCAAGAGTCAGACGCTTAACTCCCTGAGCCCCCCACCAGGCACCCCAAAACTTAGTTTTTAGTTTGGCCCCGTGGCCCACTTCTTTCATGGGATTTCGGAAGCAAGTGTGTTGCACGTTCTGGCTCTGTGGCAAGTGGGAGCCAGGGGGTTGGCGGGAGGAAAGTAGTCTTGTTTCTTATTTCAAAGGTGAAATTTGTAAAATTTGTAAGCTGTAGGGAAAGTGTGATGCTGAAGTTTTCGAGCCACAGACCTTCTCTGCCCCGGAGGTTGGGAGCTGTGCAGGCCGGCTGAGGCGTCTTTACCCTCGAACTCCAACCCTAACGGCGTTTCCTGGCTGGCGAAGTGTGAGGGGCAGCTTCTTCTGGTGCTCTTTCAAGGCTGCCCCTGGCAAGCTGGGTGGAGAAGTGTGTCAGACTGGCAGCAGCTGGTTTCTGTCTTCTCTCCTTGCTCTCTCCTCTCCCTCCCCCCTTCCTCCCTCCCTCCCTCGCCTGGTCCCTGCCCTACCCCCGTCCGCCCCGCCCCCGCCCCAAGCTTTCGCAGGCTGGATTGGGTGGCCACTTCTCACTTCTCAGGAGCGCTGCAGTTTGGGTACATTTCCGCTCATTTCCTGTTAGGCAGTAACCAGGGTTCCAGAACGCAGGATCCCAGAGGACAGCTCCACCTTCCTTTTCCGCTCAGCTCCTAGAAAAAACCTGCTGACTGGGCCCTGAGAGTGGGGTCACGCGGAGACTCCCAACCACAGCAGGAAAATAGATGTGTGATTTCCTCCGAAGGACCTGACTCAGCATCGGGTCGCTGGCCAGCTGCTCAGAGTTCCACACCTGGGGATCGAGCACCTCCAGTGGCCTCACATACCCCGTGTCTGAGACCGCCAACCCCGTGGCCACTGTCCCCACAGGGCTCACAGTCGTAGGGAGTGCTGTCCAGCCAGACGATGTGACGTGTCCACCGAGGGTCACAGAGGCTGTGGGTAGTTCTCCCACACCCGGCAGCCCTCCCTGCCCTTGGCCTGGTGAACCTTAGTTCCCCTCCCATGTGTCCCTTCAACCTTCCCACAGCATCTCCCCAGCCCCCCCGGCAGTCAGAGCCCCTGTTCCTGTTTCTCAGACTCCTGCGTAGTTGCCTTCCCAGCCAAGGCCTGGGATTGACGTCTTTGTCACTGGATCCTAAGTCTTTGCAGGTAGCGCCCCGTGTAGTTCTGCCGTTGCCACGTGCCCAGTTGAGCCCAGCCCCTGGCCTGTCCCGGACACTCAGTGTTGTATCGGATGGACGGACAGACGGATGTTTGCGCACACTAGTGAGCAAATGGTTGCGTCACGGGTTGTGGGTGCAGATGCCGGAGCTTTGGTGTCAGCACGCCTAGAGGAAGCAGAGCCTGGGACAGGCGGGAAATGTGAACATCCCCAGCTGGCCTGGCATTCAGGGCCTCCTGGAGCCCTGCCTGGTCCTGGTTTTAAGTCCCACCCCTTCCCTTTGTGGGTGGCACACTCCAGTCCGACCGGTGTGTCTGCCCAGCCGGCTACCTTGTACTGCCTTGTACCTTACCTTCCCCACCCCAGCCCGGTCTCCCTGTCCACTTCCTGTTTGTGTCTTTATGCTTGCCATCTCCTGCGGCCACCCGCTGGAAAGACTTGTCCGTGCTCTGAGCATCCGGCCCGCTGGTCTCCACCCACGTGCCACACGCCAAACACATCCTCACACCAGAGTGTGCTTTTCTTCTCATCAGACCCGAGCTCCTGAGGGAGCAGGGCTTGCCTGGGCCATGGCTTGCTGGCCAAGTTGTCGGAAATGGTGGGCTTCTGAGAGCGGGAGTGGGGCAGGACAGTGACAGGGACGTGGCTGCTGCTGTGTCCCTGGGGGCAGCTCCTGCTCAGGTCCAGGCAGACCTCCAGGCGAGCAGAGTGGCTGACAAGCCTCCATCAGGAACAGGTCCAACTGGTTTAAAAATAATTCAAAGCTCAGAGACTGCCCCCTTGGCTTTAGATTGGCACGACAGAATGTGCACGATTCAGTCGCTACTCCCCAGGAGTTCCCAAGCATCACCTTGGCCCATAATTAACATCTTTGCCAGTGTCCCCCACCCAGCCCTACTTTTTCGAAAGTGCAACAAATGATGAACTTTCTGTCATTTTGGGCCTTAGCCCCGGGATTGAGCAACGACCCACATTCTTAGGAAGCCCCTTGGGAAGGAAACTGGTAACTTCCTGCTCCTTTTTACCCCCAAGGACCCAAAGCTCCTCCTGGTCCCCTCCGCCCGCTCGCCTTCCCCGCTTGAGGCCCCATGGCTGCCTGAAGGCAAACGGGCAGGCATCCATCAGCCCGAAGGCCTCACCCCATCAGAGCCCGGGCTTTGTGGAGGCAGCCGCGCAGCGCTGGCCCTTCAAGGCCAGTCTTTGTGGTTCAGAAGAGGGCCGCTGAGGGGCTGGGGGTGGATTTCTCCATCGCTTAACCTCACCTGCCCGGCCTAGGGTTCACCTTTCCCTCCTGGGAGCTCAGGAGCCCTTGCTGTGGTTAGTCTCTTGCTTCTTGCTGCCCTGCGCAGGGCGGCCTTTTGCCCATCTTCGAGGGGTTTAGGACTCGCTGTGGCTCCCCACTGACTGCCAAGCTGGCCTCTGGGTCAGGGCCCCCAAACGCATGCAAGTGAGGCCCCCCACAGAGGCGGGCCGCAAAGTCCTGGACGTCAAGATCCAGGTGTCTGTCTCCTCCAGCTGTGGCATGGAACATCGTCGCAGCGGAGAAGCGTGAGGCGGTCGTCCCAGGCTCCCAGCCGGGCGTTCTCTCCCTGCCTCCCACAGCAGGCCCCGGCTCTGTCCCAGAGCACGGCTTCAGCTCAGGGCGGCCGGGAGGCACTGGCAGCCCCTGCTGCTCGGTGGGACCTCTCCGCCACCTGGGGATGAGCAGGCGTGGGAGTCTTAAGTGGAAGCTGCGGGCCGGAGGGGTGTCTGGGACTCAGGAGGGCGCGGAGATGGTCCTTTTGCCCGGTTGCCTCCGCCGTGCCCCTGGAGTCCAGGAGTCGGCTCGGCTTTCCAGCAGAGCCCGCGGGGTTGACCTCTGGGAGTTTCCCCTCGGTGGCTCACGGCTCACGCTCACCGGGCCCGGAGCCAGCCGCCGCTGGGGTGTTGCGGAGGGACGCCCCTTCTCCGGCGCCTCGCTGAGTTGTTGCTGTTGTGATCAGTATTTATGACTTTTCGCTGATCGCATCGTTGCGTTCTATTGACGTGGTCACGTGAACGTGCTCTGCGTCACGATACGTCACGTCGTGTTCCGTCAGTAGCCGTTATCTAGCTAACGTTAAGTTATGTGCTTAGGCGTGAAGTTATGCGCAACGCGCATCTTACGTTGTGTCCCTGCTATTGCTGCCGGACCGTGAAGTGTTCCAAGCATAGAAATAGAGATGAGGAAGGACCGCAAGAGCCAAGTGCCCACAAGAGCTTCATGCAACACGAATACAGCCACAGTCAAAGCCCCCTCCCTCGTTTGCACCTTCATTGCACAGAAGTAACGCCAAAAGTGCGCAGGATTGTTTTTGCGAGTTCACCCCTCCTCCAAGTGGCGTGAGGTGCTCGTGTCGCTCAGCACTCTGGGCGTGTCCCCTTCACGTGTGTCCCCAGACACATGTAACTCTAGGTTCACTGCTCAGCCGGCTGGCTTTCCTCGCTATGACGGTGCCACGGTGCACTTATCCGGCCCCTGCCAGTGGGCATTTAGGGCTTTGCACGCTTTTGTTCTTTCGGACCGTGTGGCGGTGAGCTCTCTCGCAGGTGTCCCCTCCGGCACGTGCGTCAGTTTTTCCGGACTTATACCTCGTTTAATGAAGCCATATAGGTTTTCAGCGGTACCAGCCTGGAAAACGAAACAAAACAAAACCCGTATTCAGTTTGCATGACCCAAAGTCCTGAGCCCAAAGCTGGCGGGAGTCACGTGTCTGAACACTCACAACGGTGATGTTTCAGGCGATGTTTCAAGTGTGCTGCCCAGGGAGCTCAGCGGGGGGCACGGAGGCTCCGAGGCACAGGCTAAGCTGGGGGTCGTCCAGGGGGAGGGCGAACCGTGGGTAAACCCAGGGTAAACCCAGGGAGGCAGCCCGCACCCAGAGCCCTGCATCTGCCCTGTGTCCTCCTCACAGAATTAATCTGGTCCTCGGCCTGTCACCTCCTCAATAGCTGTGTCCTCAGTCCTGTTCTCCACAGCGAGGCTGAGTTCGCAGAAAGCGCCTGGCATCCGGTCTTGCCACACAGGGCCACTTGGGCTGGTGCATCCAGTCAGAGCTCACCTGCCCGCTAGTATGTGTCTGTACGTGGGCGCTTTGCAGTCGTTCGATTCCCAGCTGTGCCTTCTGGTTTCGGCTCCAGCTGTTAACCAGCGTCCTGAGGCAGTATGTTTAGTGTGACTTTTTTTTTTTTTTTTTTTGCATTGTTGTGCTTTTTGTGGATGATTTCACTGTTTGAAATGGCCCCACGCGCAGAACTGTGGTGCTGGCTGGTGGTGCTAAGTGCAGGAAGGCTGCGCTGTGCCTTACGGAGGAAACCTGTGTGCGCCATGAGCTTCCTTCGGGACGGGGTTACCGCGCTGATGGCCGAGTTCATCGTTGACGAGTCAATAGCGTGTATGAACTATGGTGTCTTTAAACAGAAACGCACGTGATGCAAGGTGATGTATTGATCGGCCGCGACTAGAGGCTCACAGAAACCTAACCCCAATATCTCTCCCAGGAGCAGTGGCTCCACGTTCAGCAGTTCAGTGTTTGCAGGGACTCTCTAGAACAGAACTGCTATGAATGAGTGGCGAGAACCGCCTGCAGTTCCCGTGGCAGGCAGGGTGACTCAGGGTGACCCCAAGGGTGTCCCCACCCCACAGAGCCTGCGTGCGTGCTGCCTTGGCCAAGAGCCCTTGCTGGTGGGATCCACAGCATGGAGCTGGAGATACAGAGACGACTCGGAGTTAACCGGGTGGGCCCCGTCTGCTGATCAGGGCTCCTTAAACGCAGGCTCCTGTCCCCTCTGGGGTGAGAGAGAAATGTGACTGCAGAACAGAGGACCAGGGAGAATGGAGCATGGCACGTCGGCTCCACAGCCTTTGGGGACAGGACAGGCCACAGCCAGGGAACTCAAGCTGCCTCTAGAAGCCAGGAGAGGCGTGGAAACCCCCAGAGCTGCAGGCACCTTGGTCTCGAGCCTCGTGAGGTCCACGTCGGATTTCTGACCTCTTTAAGATTTTTGTGTTGTTTCAGCGTCCGGTCGTTTAACGTGTTGTATTGTTTAGGAAACTTGTGTTGTTTTGTCACTGAGGTTACAGTAATTTGTTGTGGCAGCCAGAGGGAATGCAGACAGGTCCCCCCCGTCTTAAAGCCTTGTCCAGAGACAGGTTTTCGGCTCAGTCTTTAAGGGGTGGGTGTGTGCACACACGCACGTGTGTGTTTTCTCCTCCGTTAGCTCTCGCCTCCAACCTGATGGCCAGACTCCACCAGAAAATAGGACTGGTGCACTTGGCCGAGTCCACTTAGGGGTCACTGTGCTAAGAACAGTTCCTCCAAGAGCCGCTTCAACTGAAGTGCTCTTTGGAGCAAATCGGAAGCTCTGCAGTGGTCACTCCCTGGTTCCTGGATCCCCCACCTTGGTGACTTAAGAGCTGCTGAATTCGTAGACCATCCCCCGTCACCGTTGTTTAATGTGCATTTGAAAACTGGCTCTGTGCTCAGGCTTTATGCAAAAACCACCGTGTCAGCCTCGGGGTGCCGTGCACAGGAAGCATCTCAGTAGGGTCTCCATCTCCCGGGGCTCCTGCCAGGTGTGTAGAAGGAGGCTGGCAGCTCTCGAGTCCACTGGCACCTTTCTTCCCATTGTGAAGCCTGGAAGCTCACACCAGACACCCTTTGCTTAACGACCCCTCACATCTTGAGAAGGGGCACTTCAGAACCCCGTCCTGCTGTTTCCGTGCCAGCCCTCAGCTCCTCTGCCCTCGGCACTGGTTCAGGTCCCCGTGTCCCCTTGTCTCTGCCTTTACTCACTCCATGTCCCTTTCACCTTTCTGCACCCAACCCATCCTTCAAAGTCCAGTTCAGGGCCATCTCCTTCATGAACCCTGCCTGGTTCTCTCCCCACAAGGAGGAAGTGGCCTCTCCCTATCCCTTGGCATAGATCCCTTCTATCATCATTCTTTTTGGTGTGGTTATATTACTCATTTTCCCCCTCTACTACATCTGGCACATCTAACGATTATGTGTTGAATGAATTGGGCAACTTTCTCAAAAGGAGGAATCCGGGTTTGTAACTTTGACCCCGGTTGTCCATCCCCATCCCGACAGAGCAGATCAGCTCAGGGTAGGAGTCTGCAGGGTGACTGAGTGATTGAAATAGGGCTGATACAGTAACCCAGGGTCCTATGACAGGAGACTGAAGGGAGGCACCAGGGACGATTCCCGAGGTGATGACCCTGGGCGCTGGCTTTGCGTCTGGACGTGGGAAGGAGAAAGGAAAAGAGGACACACGCAGCTAGAGTGAGGCCCCAGCGTTGGAGCCTCAGGGCCACTGGCCTGCCCTGTTGGGTTCTTACCCCTCACCCGGGAGCCCAGACACAGTCTGTGGAGTCGGTCCTTGCGGGGAAGCGGAGGCAGCCCCGGGTGCTGGGAGATGGCCCTGGCTGCTAGACCCGCGTCACGAGGCGGAGAGGGATTTGAGCACTCTTACGGCTCCGAGCTTAAGAAGCGGCAACGCCAGACGTGTATCGCATGGGTGACAACAGAGAAGGCAGGCCGGGGGAAAAGACCACCAGACTGGGAGCACGGGCTTGCTTTTCTCCTGCAAAAAATAGAAACAGCCTCATTGAAGAGTACCTTGAGTCAGAATTGCACTGCCGTCTTGGCCAATGCAGCACGACCCTGACCCCACGTCGTGGGGGTGAAACTCCGTTCCCTGAGTGGAAGTGCGTCCTGGATGCGCACAGCAGCGCCATCCGGGAGGACGGGGAGGACGGGGATCTCGGCTGGGGGCGCTGGGGCAGGAATCCCATTAGCCCGGATGGAGGGTAGAAATCCACTTGGGGGTGGTGAGGGCCGGCCGGCAGGCGGGCTTGGTTGGCTGGGTGAGAGCGGGAAGAAGAGGGCGGGCTGGAGACTGGTGGAGCAGTTGTGTGCCAGGGGCGCCTCTCCACTGGGGGTTTCCCACCCATTCCTTCCAGCTCGGTGCCCCGCCCACCCTGCCCCACAGGTGGGGCTTCGGGATCGGGTACAGCCCATCAGCGGTGTGGTTGGTGCTGTGAGATTTCTTGGAGTCGAGGTTCCGTCACTGTCCCCTCGGGTGGGGCTTCTGTGGCAGAGGAAGAGCTGGCAGGTCGGCCTGCTGTGGACGTGGTTTTTATCCCTGCCTGGGTGTGTGGGAAGCCATGGGTCCCTCCTAGGAGGGCTCCCCAGAAGGCCTTTCACCCCAGGAACGTGGACTCGTTACTGCCCCTGTCATGTGGGCCCCTCGGCAGATCCTGTTTCTGGGCCTTGTCGGAGTCGTGGAGCCCTGCACACGGCTGCTGCCTGCACACAGCCTTCCTGGCCGCCTTTCCTTGGGTCTTGTGCCCCGCAGCGGGCAGCAGGCGTGCGTGTGTCGGGTGGTCTGTGGTTTGTTTTTTTTTTTAATTTTTTTTTTTTCAACGTTTATTTATTTTTGGGACAGACAGAGACAGAGCATGAACGGGGGAGGGGCAGAGAGAGAGAGACACAGAATCGGAAACAGGCTCCAGGCTCTGAGCCATCAGCCCAGAGCCCAACGCGGGGCTCAAACTCGCAGACCGCGAGATCGTGACCTGGCTGAAGTCGGACGCTTAACCGACTGCGCCACCCAGGCGCCCCTGGTCTGTGGTTTTTAAAGCACGTTCACACCTGAGTCCCACAGCACGTCGCCCCCACCTCCCGTGGTACAGGTGAGGAAACTGAGGCTCAGAAGGGGCTGCCTCTTGCATAGAGTCATGGGGCCTAGAGTGCCCTCCCAGGAGCTCCCGGAGGGCGGGCTGTGCGTGCTAACGGTATCTATTATCTCAATGGATATTGGTTGTCCCGGTACCTAATGGGAGCCAGGCCCCTGCCACCCTCCCAGCTCCTCACGGGAGGCACACTGCCCACTGGAAGTTGGTGTTCGGGAGTGGGGAGGGGGGCGAGGCTGTCCCAGGTGGCATTGCTGGAGTGAAGATGAGCCCTGAGGGAGGAGAAGGGGCCCCTGAGAACGGCTCGTCTCCGTCTGTGGCCTGCAGCACGGTCCCCGGGTGCTCGCCCACTGCCGGGGCACGAATGGTGACAGCGAGTGTGTGTGTGTGTGCACGTGTGCATGTGCGAGGCCTGACCGCGCATCCTGAGAAAGGACAGGTCTGCCTGCTCCGTTCACTAGAAGGATGGGTGGCAGCTGGGGGCCCAGGAGCAGTTTGCTCCGGTGACCGCCAGAACTGCCGGCCTAACCCCGGCCGCTCCCTTCTCCGCGGCCCTGCTGGTCTGTGCTGTGGTGACTGCACCGTGATTCCGAGACTCCTCCCAGCTTTGAGTTCTCAAGACTGACTTTGCAGTTGAGAAGGGCGAGTGCCCCTGGACAAATGGGGGGTGTGTAGGGAGAGGAGTGGTCGGGCAGGGTCATGGCCATAAACACACAGCAGGGGTTGGTCTCCCGGGCTGAGAGCTGCTGATGGCTTCACCTCTCCCTGCTTGCCACGTGCTGTCCTGGGATCAGCACCTGCCCAGGTGCTTTTGTAGCCACGCTGGAAGAAACCGGTCTTGGGGACCGTGGGCCACCGTGGCCGTGAGTCACCTGTTAGCCAAGCCTGTTGTCACCGCCCTGATATGACAGGCGAGCAGTAGAGCCAGGTGAGGGTACATTCCTCAGCACGCACTCAGGGCCTCCGCCTGGAGCTGTGTCAAGGAGCTGCGCCCTCACAGCGGCCCTCGGCATCCCGAGCGTGTGTGGGCCCGGTCCCACACAGCTCCAACCTGGTGTGTTTCTGTTTGGTCTTTAGAGGCTATTTGCCTGCCAGCCTTCCTTTCCTGTGTCCTGTGCTCCCAAACCACAGACTTGTGGCTCTCACGCGGGTTCCTGTCGATAAGAAACCATTGCCATTCCGGGAGTGGGGTCCTCTGGATGCGAACCAGCCCGGGCCTGGCTTGCTCAGATTTTTTTCTTTGCAAATTTTCCCGAACCTTTGCTCTCTGGTGAGGGAGCCAGCTGTGGGCAGACCTGGGGTGGAGAGCAGGGAGCTGGGCTGGCAGCCTCCAGCCAGAGTGCCAGCCTGGCCTGAATTGCCCACAAGCAGACACCAAGGGGAAGTTGGGGATACGGACAGGTGCTGCCGTCTGCTAGCTCCTGAGTCTGCTGCCACTGCGGAGCGGTGTGTGAGGTCGTGTCAGTTAGGTGCTTCCTGGTTCAAGCGTGGGCACAACAGTGATGGGGTTGCTCACTTCAAGTTCACAGTCCGGCGGGCGGAGGGCCATAAAGAGATGGGAATGAGGCGGTGCCGTCACCGAACAGAAGACGCAGCTTGAGTGAACCTGGTCCAAGGTGATGTCTGAAGGGGGTGGGGGCTTGAGAAAAGAAGTGCCAGTAGTGTGATGGGACAGGTGGCCAGGGGCCACATCGCTCCTGCCTAGATAAGGAGGCAGGTGATGGAGAACCAGGAGGGCTTCCTGGAAGAGGTGGCTTCTCATTAGTTAGGCTTTTAAAAATGGAAGGGGTCTTAGAGACAGGAGCGATGGCCTCTGTGTTCCAGGAGGCAGGGGCGCTGGGCTTTAGATCGATTCATCGGTCACCTTAGCTCGTCGTAGTTGGAGTACTCACGGCCCCTCATTGAGACTTGTGCCCGGGTGCCTAGCCCCTTGTGTGGTAAGCTGTGCTCCGGTGTTTGATACTGACCTTGTGTCTGTGCCTTCCAAGCAGGATTTCCAAACTTCATCTCCTATCTCTTCCTGAAGAGTTAGTCTTAAAGAGGAGTTCGTGGAACACCCTTGTTGTCTCTGCACACGCAGAGCAGACTTCTGCTTCGCCACCCTGACTGTGGGCCGGCAGCTGGCGGCCACCGCACGGCACCCGCTGAGCGACGCGGGGCTGGCGCCGCCCGGCCAGGCGGGACTCGGGGGACTTATTACATTTGTTTGTGGACTGGGTGTTTCTTTTTTATAAGTTTTCGTCTGAAACTGACTTTCCCAGTTGTGTGACCCACAGCCCTCCTGCCTCACCCCCAAGATGAGACGATAAAACGCACAAGGCTGATATATATCCAGGCATTTTAGCCCTGTCACGAATCCCATGTGTGGCCTTTTCCAAGGAGATGAGCGTCAGACAATTGCTGGCATCTTGGTAGTTGGTAAAAACTGTCTGTATGGTCAGGAATGCCGGCTGGGATCAGGCCCAGCTCAGAGTCCCCCCGTCGGCGGGCCTAGTTCGTTCCACCTGTCCTGGGAGGAGGCAGAGGGAGCTCACAGCCTGAGCCCCCACCCCAGTCTTCTGGTCCCTCTGCCGGGCCTGTGGCTTTGCTTCTCCCTTGCCCAGGGTGTGTTCTGGGCAGAGCCGCAGTCAGCAGGTGGGGGCGAGGGAGTCCTATCCAGTTCTTCCCAGGTTAGCAACACCGTGCCACGGGAAGGGTTCTGCATGAGGGAGGCTGGTGGACCTCCCGAAGAGCTCCAGTCTGGTGCACCCCTGGTATTTGTACAGGGCTCTTTAGCGTTTTGGGAGCTTTGGCCTCGTGTCAGCCCTGAGCCATGGGTATTGTGTCAAGTTCCAGAAGGCTCAGGACAGAGCCGGCCCTTGAATTCAGGTCCCCTGCCTCTGGGCCAGCATAGGTAACTTGGGTCCTTGGCCTGGCATCCAGGAGCAGGTAAGGTCCTCCCGACCACCCGATTGCAGGGGCCTAAGATCGGCCCCACACTTGCTGGTGGGAGGGCTGGGGTTTGCAGCCCACCCCAAGTGCCGACCTCAGTCCCCAGCAGACCAGTGCTCGTTATTAATCAGCTCCCTTGCACCCAGGGCCCTGGCACCCAGCCTCCGAAAATAAGGAAATGGGCGCCTGGGTTGCTCAGGTGGTTGAGGATCCAACTTTGGCTCAGGTCATGATCTCACGGTTTGTGGGTTCGAACCCCGCGTGGAGCTCTGCCCTGGTGGTATGGAGCCTGCTTGGGATTCTCTCCCACTTGCTCTGCCCCTCCCCGACTTGTGTTCTCTCTCTTAAAATAAATAAATAAACTTAAAAAGAAAGGAAGGGAGGGAGGGAGGGAGGGAGGGAAAAGAAAATGAGGAAACAAGCCAGACAAGTGCAGGGGCAGCCTCCGGAGACGGGTGATTTTAACACTTTTGGGGCTCAGTTACCCCTTCCGCCCGGCTTGGTCTCACAGTGTGCACCACACTGCCTGGCCCTGAGCAAGGCACCTCGCCTCCTGGGCCTTAGTTGTCCTGTTTATGAGGTGAAGGTAGTTGCTCAGAGGCTGCAGCTGGGCCGGGTGGTTGCTAGAGGTCTCAGGTGGCTCTTTCCGTTCCTTTTGGGGTCTCAAGGATGACAGAAGGACCACGGAACATCATCATTTGTGCTGTGTGACTCTTTCTCAGCTCCTGCTGTCTGTCCTGCCTTCCTCTGCAAGCCATGAGTGTTTCAGCTGGAAGCCAGCTTTCCCCAGCACCCAGCAGGGCCACTTCCTCCCCCAGATTCTGTGTAATCGATCAGGGACCTGGTTAACTGTGGATGAAAAGGAGGGCCAGTTTTGTTAAGTGGCCTCTGCTTCCTTGTGGGGAAGCTCTGGCATCTTAATGGAAATCCGAGGATTGTCGATCTTTACAGTTGAACCTGGGCCAACACTCCCATTTCATTGACAAGGAAACCGGGAGGGTCCCCAGAGGAGCCAAGACTAGGACTAGAGGTCACTGCTCCACCACGGTGCGTGGGGAGGGTGCTCAGTCCTGTGGCTCCTGGCCAGACGGACTGGGAGGGGAAATCCCTGTCTGTGGCCAGTGTTGGCCAGCCTGGGCCCTCCGCAGGCCGACACTCAGCCTGCCCTGTCCCCACACTGTGCACGTGGAGCCCAGGCCAGGCAGGGCGAGTTTCTGGTTACTCCTTCTCCTAGGACTGCTGAGTCACCTTGGGGGAGGGACAGGCACTTCCTTGAAGCAGGGCTGAGGCCAGCTCTGTACGTTTGGTGGCTGGGACCCTGAAGCAACAGGAGACGGCACTTGCAGCTGCCTGTGCCCATTCTGCCTCTGCTCGGCCCCTCGCTTGGGTCCTCCCGTGCCACTGTGCCTGTGTTTCGTTAGCCCCTCCTCGGGAGGCGGGGGGGGGGGGTGGGGGGGATGGGGGGGGTGGGGACGGCCCTGAAGGGAAGCAGCCGGGGCGCGGCCGACACGCCACGCTGACCCTGTCCTGTCCAAGAGCGACCCTTTGTAGGTGGGAAGAGGGGCTAGCCAGTCCGATGGTATCCATCAAGCCCATGCAATGTGCTGGCTTGGGGCAGAAAGCAAGACGCACGGTCCCTGCACCCTGGGAGTGTGCTGTCAGCTAGGGACCAACGTGGTATCCAGAGTTAGGGAGAGTGCTCTGAGGGGGGGGCCTGGGGGCCTCTAGCAGGACATCACACTGAAGCTGGGGCCTCTGACTACCCCCAGCAGTTAGGCTGGAGTGATGGACTGGGGGCACGGAAGCAGTCCTGAGGGTGCAGGCAAAGCCCGGGCAGGTGCCTGGAGAGGGTGGCAGGCCCTGACTTGGCTCATGGAGAG
The DNA here is from genome assembly GCF_018350155.1 of Leopardus geoffroyi. Classification (NCBI taxonomy): domain Eukaryota; kingdom Metazoa; phylum Chordata; class Mammalia; order Carnivora; family Felidae; genus Leopardus; species Leopardus geoffroyi. The sequence continues at coordinate 3,260,165 of NC_059331.1, read as the reverse complement.
TCCTGGACAGGAGGCAGGAGCAAGGCCCGGGGAGGGAGCCCAGTGTGGAGGCTCCCCGGGGTCCCAGGGAGGGGTGAGGGGAGTCCGAACCAGGGAGGGGGCAGGCCTGGTTCAGGCACGTGGAGGGGGCACGAAGGGACCTCGTGACAGACTCCTAGGTGTTGTGAACCTCATTAGGAAAGCCCTGTGACCATGTGGGGGAGGGTGGGCGGGGACTTCACTGTCAGTGAAGAAAAATCCTTTTAGCCGGAGCCGAAGGGGCAGCTTCCTGGGCGTCTGCCGTGTGGGAGCCTCTCCCGGCTGGTACTCGGACTGTGTTGCCTGCAGAAGCAGAGGTCAGGGCTTGAAGACCGGGCCTCAGCGACATCCCTCTTGTGTCTCGGGGGCAGCGACACCCAGAGCTTCGTCACCTGACTCATCACTCCCTCCGCCTTGACAGTCCCTGAGTGATTCTCCCCGTCTGCCTCGCCACTTCCTTCTCCAGTCAGTTCTTCCCGACGCTCGCTTCCTGCTTTGCTCCCAGTGCAGTGGCCATGGCCAGCTCAGACTTCTGGATTAAGCCAGACAGGTGACTCCAGGGCCTTCCCCCGTCATTTGAACAGCGTGTGCCAGGCAGGGAAGCGGCAGCTGGGACTTCACGCGGCATTCAGCTCACCGCCTTCCAGACAGCAAAGTGTTGATCTTCCCGGGCCAGCCCGGGGGCCCTGCTCTTCATCTCGAGGAGCCAAGCGGTTCAGGGAGGTGGGAGGCTTGAGCCCGCCTGAGACGTGACCTAAACGGCCGGTCCTGCAGGTGGCAGAAAACCACGGGGGTCCAGATGGCAAGAGGCCAGGTCTGACCGGGGCCCCCATGCCAGGCTCCCCTTTGCACAGCTTTCCTGGCTCTTTCCCCAGACGACAGCCAGTCCCGTCTGGCTGGGAGACCGGCAGCTGGCATGTCCCTGCAGTCTGGGGGGCCTCCGGCTTCTGCTTCTGAGCCAGCGTCTCAGCCGCTACTGCCCCTTCTGCTGAGGGAACGCCCCGGCTTTCAGAGGCCACCGTCTTCTGGCACCAATACTAGGCTCCCAGTGAGGCCCTGCCATACTGCGTGCGGAAGTGTGTCTGCGGGTGCGTGTCTGCTCGCCGGGGCCTGATCTGGTGGCCACCATGCCCAGTTTGGAGCCTCTGTGTGGAACGTAACGTCGGGAGACTTTTCCTGGTTGATCGCTTCCACTGCTCCGTTTCACCAAAAGCTGCAGTTGAGAAAACACTGAGTTCTGATCTCTAGGAGGAGAGGAAGTGTGCGCCCTGAGCCCGAAGGGTACGGGGAAATTGCAGAATTCCCGGTACGCCTAAGGAAGTTCTGACTTGTCGGAGCCCTTCCCTCCGTGGGGTTTACCAAAGGGGGTGGCGACTTAGCGCACAAATATTTACGAAGGGCCTGCGACGGATAAAGTGTCGCTCGGTGCCAAGACCTTCAGTCTGTCGCTGACACGTCTTCACATCCTCCTCCTCCACCCACGAGGGGCGGGAAGGTTCATTTGGGCACAGATGATGTTTCTGTGGCCCCTACTTCAGTGGCACCTCTCCCTCACCCCCGGGGCGGTGGCCCAGCCCCGCGTCTTGTGACCTTTGCTCTCAGAGCCAGTGGGAGCTCCGCCCCAGTCAGCGAGCGGTTCTTCAGTTCTTCTGGAGAACTCACAAGGCCCCGAGGGCCCGGCCTCTGGAAACTGTCCCGAGTATCCTGGGCACGCCGGGGGCCACGGAAGGTTTCCGGGTGGGAACGGACACATAGAGAGAAGGCGGCTCTGGGGTAGCCGGGGCACCACACACGTCGCCTCCGCAGAAGCACACTCGGCTCGCCTCGCCATTTCAGAAAGAGAGAGTCCCATTAGGCAGAGAGGACACCAGCTGTGTCTCTGCCGGCGCCCCTAGGTGGGGGCGCAGGGGGGTGGGAAGAGGAAGGAGAGCTTGGAGGAACCCCGCAGTTTCTTGTTGGGCAGGGCAGCAGACAAGCTCAGCCCCGCGCCCTGCGCGTGCCGTGGTTCTGAGTCATGAGACAGGAGACCCGAGAGGGGCCGCTCTGCCGCGTTTGCTCAGAGCGTTCCAGATGTCAGGAGGCGGCAGGGAGGGCGGGCCAAGTGGGAAGGGGTTTGGAGAGAGTGTGTCTGTCCTCGGGCCCCTCCCCATGAGGTCACCCTGGCTCAGGAATTTCTCAGCTCTGCCTGTGGCCTCTTGGGGCCTCCCACGTCCAGGCCTGGTGCACACCGCTTTCTGACCCCTCCTCATAGCCCTGGGAGGCCCTGTGTAGGCCCCGGGCCTCACCCCCCTTCCGGCGCTCACCAGTTGTCCAGTACGGGGCACCGCGTAGGCCGACTGGCAGGTCCCATGGGTCTGAGCACAGCTCCCGTCTCCACGTACAGCTCCACGGCCTGTCACCCTTGTTTCCTTGTCTGTTAAATGGGCCCTCTGGTCCCTGTGTCCTCATGGAGTAGATACGGGGCCCAGCACTTAGTAGTCCAGGAACGGCAGCCCTCGTGGCCCGAAGCTGCGTCTCACCCATATCTCTCTCTGCCCACCCGGCCTGGCCCTGCCATTTGGGACCCGGCCTTTCAGGTCCGGCTCAGACAGCACTGGCTTTGCGGCCACGTCCTGCTGCCCTTTGGGCGTATTTACACCTCCTCTGTGACTCTTACCACGTTCTTCTCTCCGTTGCTCTTACGTCTGACGGTCTCCTCTCCCGTGCCAGAGGGGCGCTCCTCAAGGCCAGGACACACTCCCGTGCCCGGTCCATACCTCTTCCTGCTGCAGACACAGTTCATCACACCACGGCGGTCAGCTACTGCTGGCCTGTCCACCCCCTCCTGACAGCCGTCGCTGACTGGGGCAGCAGCTGCTCACACCTGAGAGCCAGGAGGCCTGGTCCCTGGCCCGGATCCTCAGGATGGCAAGTCTAGGGCCACAGCCCTAGTGGCTGGGCTAGAGTGACTGGGCCTGGGCCCTCCGGGCTCCCCTTGGCCCCTTGTTTCCCTCACCTATTCCAGGCCAGTCGCTCGGGCTCTCCAGCAGTGCCTACCGGCAGCTTCTCTCCTCCACGCCTGGCCCTGGGCTCGCCCTCACCTCTGAGGATGGTGTGGGGAATGTCACCCTAACGCCCACAGATGGGCAGGACCAAGTCAGCTAGGCAGAGGCAGGAGGGGAAGCATGCGCCAGGAGAGGTCAGGTGACTTCCAGTGTTAGCCTGGGAGGTGGTCCTTGAGCGTCACAAGTAGGCCACCACAGCACAAGGTGGCTGGACACAGTGTAGGACACGAGTAGGAAAACGTTAGCCCCCATCTGAGACCGTGTGGCCCCAAGCAGCCCCGCTTGTCCCCCCTTCTCCCCGCTCCTCTGTGCCAGCCTCCTCTTCCTTTTTTTTTTCCCCCTTAAGCCCTTAGATCATCAAAGCAGATCATCTGCCCAGGTCACTGAGCCTGCAGATCGGCCCCTTCATTTTCCGTGTCATGTGTATCGATCAGGTTTCCTTGCAGAGATGATTTGGTTACGAGGCTGCCGTTGGCTTCCTCCCACTCAGCAGGATTCGTGCCACTTCCCCAGCTGCCACCAAGTGGCCTCACACAGATGTGCCTGCCGGTGTGGACAGTTGTCCCCGTGCTTCCCCCCCACCCCCCATGAAAGACCCTGCCCTGGCCTTTCTGTGTTCCGCTTGACCACTGCTCATGGCACACGGCATCTCTGTTCCCTCTGGGGATCATTCTGCATACGCGCGCTTTCTCTCCCGAGTGTCCCGATCCCTCCCTCCCCAAAGATGGCCAAGACTCTACAACAATAACGCCAGTCTTTGAAAGTACAGCCCCTTTCCCAACTGGTCTTTGGTATTGAAGCCCACAGGCCAACGCCCACCCACGGAAGTCACGTGGGTGCTCCGGGCTGAGGATTCGGCTCCGTTCCCAGCTCGCTCCCCTCCCAGGTGCCCAGTTCACAGGTGGTGCCGTGAGGTCCACTGCTGATAAACACAAGATCCCGCGACAGGCCGCCGTCCGCCTGATGCAGCCGCTTGTGGACACAGCCTTGCAAATGCGATCATTGAAAGGCCAGGTGGAATCTGGGCCCAGGGAGTGCCCGGAGAGCAGCGCGGGGGGGTCGGGCGAGCAGGGAGGCGCACAGGGAGCGGGGTCTCTTGCTCCATCACCAGCAGCAAGCACCTCTGCAGTCTGAACTTAGGGGCATGGAGCCACAGATCCCTGTCCCATCCTGGAGTGCCTGCCACCTGGGCTGGGGGCAGAGCATGCCTTCCCGAAGGTCAGAAGCAGTATGGGAGTAGTATCGGGCCAGACACGCGGTGAGCGTCCATTCGTGCAATTTCCAGAACAGGTACCACTAGAAGAGAGGGAACTTCCTTCCTGCTGGAGGTGTTCGGAAGCCTGGCAAGGTGCTGGCACTAAAACTCCTCTAAGGGTAACTCACGGCCGGCAGCTCGTGGGATAGGCCCACGGAATCTTGGTAAAACCATTAAAGCAGACGGACACCGGAACCTCACTGCTCAGAGGTGCCCCAGAGCACGGTACTCACACAGCGGGTGCCTGGTGGCCCAGCCATGGTCTTTGTTAACACAGCCGCCCAGCCTCCCCCAGGAGAGACCCCACCCCACCCTAGGCCCTCCGTGGACACGGTCCCCGAGTGCTAGCCTGAGGCCCACCGTGCGGGCAGAGCCAGGCCAGGTGGGCGAGGAGCGCAGGTGGACACGGAGATTCGCCTCCGGAGGCCGCTGCCAGGTCCCACCGAGTCTCGGCTCGTGGGGGCCCCGTGGGGCACAGGCTTGTGTCTGAACTGAGGCAGAGCTCTGGAGATGTTCTGGCCCAGGCTGGGCTTCGTGTCGGCCCCCGGGAGGTGCCAGCACGGGTTTCACGGCGGCAGCCGTCACGGAAGCACTGCTGGTGATCAGCGGGGCCCAGGAGGCTGTGGTTTCCACGCACCGCCGCGGCCATGGCGCTGCAGGAGCGGGTCCGCGGCCAGGCGGGGCTCAGCCAGCGGGGGGACGGCCCCTCCACGCCGCGAGCCCATGGGAGTCCCCGGCTGTGTCTCAGACGTGGAGGGGAAGAGCGGACCCACCAGGCGTGGGAGGAGGACAGGCTGTAGCGAGCTCCTCTTCGTCTGGGGCGCAGACTTTACAGGCGGAGGTGTTGTCTGTGATGGCGTCTGCTGCTCTCGTCGGGTCCACTTTTCCTGAGCAGCACTGAAATGTCGGGGTTGCAGCCTTCCCCACAGACGGGCCCTTTGGGGCCCTCCAGCCCCCTCCACCCAGACAGCATCCCAGCCCCTGAGCTTCCGGGGCTGGCTGCTCAGTGACAGGAGGCCTGTGGTTCCTAGAAAACCCCGTTCCTCACACCCAAGGGTGCCTCCTCGTTACCGACATGGCTTCCGGCTTTCCCTGTGGAGCCCTCGGGGCCTGTCCACTGGACGCGCCCTGCGGCCCAGCGAGCCCACACGCAGAGGTGCGGATTCTGATGCTGCGTTGCCGTGTGGCTCCTTTGGTTTTCCCTTTTGCCTTTGGGCCTCTTGTCACGCTTTCATCCATTTGGCTGGTTCCAAGACCACGAGCCCTGGAGGGAAAGGGTGTAGGGGACAGTCACCTGCTACCTGAGGGACTTGAGCCCCGAGCTCCCGGGCAGGGTGAAGGGAGGCTAGGAGGGGCCCGGGTGCCTCCAGCATGGCCTTCTGTGTGCCCAGGTGCAAGGATGGCCTGGAAAACCCATCCCTACACGTGGTGCTGAGGAGCTGGGGGCTCCCAAGGGAGGCACCCCCCCCCCCGCCCCTGGAAGACTGCAGGGTCGTCCTGCACCCCTCCCCTGGGGGGAAGGATGTGGCTCCTGCCCCGGAGACCTGTCCCTGTTGGCCCCGTGCCCGTGTCCCTGTCCTCCTGCACCTGGGGCCCGGAAGGTGTGGTTTTGAGCACTGTTGCTCCAGCTCCCTCCCAGTTCACCAGAAGAGTCTGGTCTCACGTCAGGCAGTGAACTCATTTCCCTCTCTGGCAACCACTGAATTTGAGAATGTCCTGTTTTATCATCATCAAAAGAACTGAAACCGTCCCGTGAAATAAAATGGAACGCCCCATCAACGCCCAGGGAGACACCAGGGTCTTTCCTTACCGAGTGGCTAGCAGAAGCAGGAGGGTGGCCCCTGCCCTCCTACAAGGTCCCTGGGAGGATGGCGTAAGGCCCAAGCCGCTCCAGGTGGCAGCAGTCATGGGGCAGGCCCTGCACCAGCCCGCTTCCTTCCTGCCCCCCCCTCACCCCCCGCAGTGGCCTCACCTGCACCCCAGGCCCTTCCTGGACTCCCAGGCTCAGCCTAGTAGAAAGCCCCTGACCCACTGGGGCACTCAGCCCTGTCTCCTCTTGATGCTGCTTGGGGGGCAGAGGCCACAAAGAGACGAGGCAGTTCCCACATCCGTTCAACCACAGGACCTCCTCCTCACTGCAGACCTGTTGGTTTCCCAGAAGCGCCCAGGGAGAATCCATATTGGGGAAGTGTCAGGCCCAGGGTTCCCGAGATTCCTTCCCAGAAATGCAAGGAAAGTGGGAAGAGGGAGGTGTGTGATTCCCTGAGCAAAGAGGCTTTGATGAACCTCTTCCCCATGCCTAGAGCTGAACCATGGCATCACTGGCTGCGTGTGAGCACTTCAGCCCCATGAGGGGATGTCACTCAGCTATTGGCTGGCCCCAGGCAGGTCTCTGGGAGTGGGGGGCACTCGAGTAGGCATGGCCAGGGAAGGCTTCTGCCTTCTAGCAGAAGGTGCCCCCCCCCCCCCCACCGACCCCACAAAGCCCTGGGTTTGAAGGTGTGGGTTTGGAGTCAGGGCCTTGCTCGGCCACCCATCTTCCCATCAGCTGCCATGTTCGGCATCCTGGGGAGCCATCGTGGATGTGCTGACTCCTCAATCTGCTCCCACTGGTGGTGGACGTGGCTGGAAAGCATCCTTGGGCCTCTCCCTCCTCTGAGGCTCACACTGTTTTCCCTCCTTCTGTCCCCCAGCTGGTCAGTGAGAAGGTCGGAGGCGCCGAAGGGACCAAGCTCGATGAGGACTTCAAGGAGATGGAGAAGGTACCAGGGGAGGTGGTGCGCCCTGCCTGGTGCTCAGCACTGTTTGCCAAGTGCCCGTGGCCACAGCGCCACATCTGGGCTGCGGGTGGGGCTCCTGGATGGACAGATCCCCCAGCCACGGGGGACCCGCGTAGCGAACCACAAGTAGGCAGGGAGGCCAGCAGCCCTCCGAGCGGCGGGCGGCCCTTGTGTGGGCTCTGAGGCAGGTGGGGCTAGGGAGCGGGGCGAGGGCTGTCCAGGGGCTCCGGGTTTGGCCTCCGGTGCATGATAGTTATAAAACCCCCACACGCTGCCTCTCTTCACAGAAGGTGGACGTTACCAGCAAGGCTGTGACAGAAGTGCTGGCCAGAACCATTGAGTACCTGCAGCCCAACCCAGGTAGGGGTACCAGCCAGCTAGTCTGGAATTTTCCCATTACTGGAGCACGAAGGAGGAATGTACAAGCTCAGAGAACTGAAATGCCCAGGGTGGGCAGGCTGTGTGTGTGGCTGGATCCCAAGGGTCCACGGAATGTCCTCAGTCCTGCACTAATTTCCACTTCATCCGGCGGCTCTCATTCTGCGTGGCAGTCCTAGCCTTAAATCACCCTTTCGGCTGACAGTCCCAGCAGAAAAGAGCGTCTTTTCCACATAACCAATTCACTAGAGCAGTTGGAATCGGTTGCCCACCCATTCGCCAGGCCCCAGCCACCTGCCGACCCTTGGAGCATGAGGTGGGGTCCCCTAGTCCGAGAGGGAGACAGGGACCTTTCCCTGAGGGCAATCCAAGTGCCGGTTCCCATAGCAGGAGGTAATGCGTGTGGGACGCGCGCGGCGACACCAGTCACGTCCATTCAAGGCCTGTGCCACGGACGGCCTGGAGCAGGCGGAGGGAAGTGCGTGCCTCCCCTCCCCCCACCCCAGCGGAGGGCTGTGTCTGGGGCACCTGTGCGCACCTGCGCCCGCCCCCCACGCTTTCTCTGAGGTGCTACTCCCGGGCCAGGGAAGGCAGCTTCTTGATGACAGCTGGGCCGCAGGACGAGGAGGCCCGGGGGGCCCAGAGGAGCTGGTCACCTCCTGCCTCCCGCCAGGGCTCCTTTGTGGCTAAGGGGAGGTCTGTGCAGGAGCTTCTTTGCAGAGCCTGGCTGTCAGCAGGCATAGGGACCGAGGTCCCTTGGGCCAGGGCAGTGCTTTAGAAAGAAGGGTGCTGGGGAGAGGAGGAACCCAGAGAGGAGCAGCCGGTGGCCGGTCAAGTGCAGGCCTCCAGGCTTCGTGAGCGAGACTGGCCGTGTGCCTACCCAGCCTGTTCTGTTCCAGCCTCACGGGCCAAGCTGACGATGCTCAACACGGTGTCCAAGATCCGCGGGCAGGTGAAGAACCCTGGCTACCCGCAGTCAGAGGGCCTGCTGGGCGAGTGCATGATCCGCCATGGCAAGGAGCTGGGCGGCGAATCCAACTTCGGTGAGGGCTGCGGCTGGCACCGGATGGCGGGAGGCCACTTCCCTGCCGCTGCAGAGTTTTCTGTGGGGACGAGCGAGGATCGGAGTGTTGGCTGTAGGGCCACAGCCGCTGGCAGGCCTGCCCTCCGGCCGCAGCTGATTCTGGGGAAGCCGGTCCTTGCAGTGGGGGCTTGTTTGACACCTGTCCTCGCCAGCTCCTGGCTGCTGGGGCTCAGGATCAGACCCTGGGGTCCCGTGTTGGGTCCTGAATTCTGGCATCTGGGCCCCGGGGCGGGAGGACAGTTCAGAAGTTGGGGTGTCTTGGGCCCCTAGGCCGCGGCCTCCGGTGACAGTTTCCTCCCCATTCCGGGTTCTGCCGCAGGCGACGCCCTGCTGGATGCGGGGGAGTCCATGAAGCGCCTGGCAGAGGTGAAAGACTCCCTGGACATAGAAGTCAAGCAGAATTTCATCGACCCCTTGCAGAATCTGTGCGACAAAGACCTCAAGGAGATTCAGGTGCTGCCCGCGTCCCTCCCCCCCCCCCGCCGCGCCCTGCCCAGTGTGGCTCCCCAGTTCACACACACAACCCCCCACCCCAGCACCACCTGAAGAAGCTGGAGGGCCGCCGCCTGGACTTCGACTACAAGAAGAAGCGGCAGGGCAGGATCCCCGATGAGGAGCTGCGCCAGGCCCTGGAGAAGTTCGAAGAGTCCAAGGAGGTGGCCGAGACCAGCATGCACAACCTCCTGGAGACGGATGTGCGTCTGGGCCCCACTGGGGGGAGCCCGGAAGGCGGGGCCGGTGGGCGGAGTCACATGTGCCCCGCCCACAGCGGGTTCAGCGCCCAGGTGGAGCCTCCGGGACCTAAGGGGGCAGCCACCCTCCCCTTCAAGCCCCCTAAAGCTTTCTGGGCACCTCCACGGGCAGCAGTAGGGTCAGGCAGATGGGGAGAGGGCCGGGCCCCTGTGCCAGGAGTGTTCTGGAGAGGCTCCCTGAAGAGGCGGCCCTGGGGGGAGGGGTCACAGGGAGAGCCTCCCCTTCAGCAGCCGGTCGCTTGCAGATCGAGCAGGTGAGCCAGCTCTCTGCGCTGGTGGATGCCCAGCTGGACTACCACCGGCAGGCCGTGCAGATCCTGGACGAGCTGGCCGACAAGCTCAAGCGAAGGTGAGCCCCGTCCTGCTTTGGGCCGGTCTTTCAGGGCACCCGGGACACCGCCACCAGCTTCTATGAGGCTGCACTCAGGGTGGAGGTTCCAGGGGAAAGACCTGATGGGCTTGTCCCGCTTGTCAGAGGGGAGGGCTGGAGTGGCCTCGGAAGGGGGGCGGGGGGGGGGGCGGGGGCAGGGCTCCGGTCTCCCGAGAGTCCGTAGTCCAGTGCCTGAGAAGGGGAGCCTCGTGCAGCCATGTTCCCAGGCAGGGTGGGCATGCTAAGGGACTTCAGGTCTGGCAGGACCTGGCCAGCCGGCAGCCTCTGAGAAGGGCCCGAGCCGGGGGTGGGGGGGGGGAGCTGACCGACTTGGGGGGCCTTGTGGTTAGACCCATCGGGCCTCTGCGCCCAGGCCTGGCCCCGGGGGGCAGCAGTACAAAAGGCGGGAGGCGGAGGCGTCCCTTCATCGGGGCGTACACGGGATTCGGCCGCCGGCCACTCCCCGCTCTCCTCCCTGCACGCAGGATGCGGGAAGCCTCCTCTCGCCCCAAGCGGGAGTACAAGCCCAAGCCCCGGGAGCCCTTCGACCTTGGGGAGCCCGAGCAGTCCAACGGGGGCTTCCCCTGTGCCACGGCCCCCAAGATCACAGGTAAGGAGCAGGGAGAGGGCCGCCCCCCAGCCGGCTGCCCCCCCAAACCGCAGAGCCAGGCCCCGCCCAGGGTCTTCAACCCCCTCTGTGCTTTTGTGTGAGCAGCTTCGTCTTCCTTCCGATCTTCTGAGAAGCCCATCCGGACCCCCAGCAGGAGCATGCGTGAGTGTCCCGCAGGCGCGGCCCCGCCCTTACATGCTCCCCGCCTGCTAGTCCGTTTCAGGAGGGCCTCCCTCCTCCCCTCCCCTCCTCCGGTAGGAGTGGACACCCCTGCTGCCAGTCCTCTCGGCCCGTCTCGGGCAGGGGGGGAGCTCGGCGCTGAGGCCAGGCGGCACGCCCCCCCATCGGCGTGAGTGTCCAGCAGTCTCCGGGCCCTCTGAGTGGCACGGTCATTCTGTCACCCCGATGTCCCCGGGCAGCCCTAGCTCTTCCCAGGAGCGTTTTGGTGACCACTCGTGGAGCCCATTCCCATCCCTCGCCCCTGGTTCTTCCTGACAAAGCTGGGCTGGGCAGGAGGAAGGAGCAGCTGCCCTTCAGGGGACAGGAGCCCGGGGGGGTGGGGGAAGAGCCAGCGGTCTGAGCCAAGCCCCCACCCCCAGCCCCGCTGGACCAGCCGAGCTGCAAGGCTCTGTACGACTTCGAGCCCGAGAACGCCGGGGAGCTGGGCTTCCACGAGGGTGACGTCATCACGCTGACCAACCAGATCGACGAGAACTGGTACGAGGGCATGCTCCACGGCCAGTCGGGCTTCTTCCCCCTCAGCTACGTGGAGGTGCTGGTGCCCCTGCCTCAGTGACCGCGTCGGCCCCGTCCACGTCGGCCTTCTGCAGCCGGGGCGGCGCCCGCAGGCGCTCCCCGTGGGGGAAGGCGGGCCTCGCTGGGGCAGCAGGGCTGGATGTCGGGGAGGGGCCCGCTTCCACGAGGGCCCCCCCCACCCCGCGGTCCCCGCTCCAGGCGGCAGTCTGGGGGCCGGGCAGTATTTTCGCTCCCCGACCCCGCGCCCCGAGGGGGCGAACACTAAGGTGCTCTTAGAAACACTAACTTCCTCCCACGCCTCCAGGAGCGGGTAACTCCAGGTGGGCCCCCTCACTCTCACACGCGCGTGCACACACACACACACACACCCCTCCCCCCCCCCCCCCAGGAGACCTGCCCTGAACAGGAGGAGATGGGGGTTCTGAGCAGGACCCCTGGCCGACACTCACCACCCTGCTTTTCAATTCACCCACAACACTCCTTCCCAGCCCCAACTCCAGGGCTCCCCAGGCCCTGGCACACCCGTGGATGCCACCTCCCTGGGGAGAGATGAGCCTGGGGTCCTCAGGGTTCCCCTAAGGCCGGCCCTCTCTGAGCAGCCTCTGAGGTGCCGTCGTCTCCCTCCTCCAGTGCCCTCCACCCTGCCCCGCACCCCCTCCTCGCCTCCCAAGTGTAGGGTGCCCCGCCCCAGATAAGCACACCAGACGATCCTCTGGCACAAACCGCCACCACCAGCCGTGCCCACGGCACACGTGTGCACCACAGACGGGACCACGGGAGTCTTGTGCCCTCTGTCCTGCAGGTGGTCCCAGACCCCTGGGACCACCCTGAGGAGGGTCACAGGCACCTCCCCAATCCCAAGCCAGCCACTGTCCCCACCGCTGACAGCGGCCCCAGCCATCTTCCTACAGACAGACCAAGGCAGGCAGCCGCCCTGACCAACAGAGCCGAGCCCCGCAGCTACTTCCTCTCTTGCCCAACCCAAAAATTGGCGCAACTAGGGGACCTCGGGACTGGATCACATTCCCCTCCTCTGATGACCTTGCAAAGGCCCCAGGGACCCCTGGCTCTGAGGCCCCCTCATTGCCATTACATGGGGGAAGCACAGACCTCCCAGCAGACATGAGCAGTGGAACCTGGGCCACAATCGGCAGATCGAAATGTAATCCTGATTTTTTTTTTTTTTTTAAAGTATTAAATGTCTCTTTCTACAGCCTCTTGCTTGGTGTGGTGCAGGGTGGGTCTTCCTCCCTGGCTCTCTGTGAGTGTCCAGGGGAGCCGGGGGAAAAGTCATTTGCCCAGCCACCAGCACAGGCATCACATCCTCCAGATGTCCCTGCAGCCCCAGGAAGCCCGCAACACGGGCGCTCGGAGCGTCCCCTCCTGTACCGCTGTCCAGACAGCAGCCTATGTGCCCAGGGATGAGTGCAGGGGGCTCCTCCTCCCCCTCCCCCCAGGGTGAGACACACACCCAGGCTATTTGCTTCTGTCTTTTATTACCCGTGCCCCAACCACCGCACAGCTAAGTTGCACAGGAACAGAGCGGCACAGCCCCCAAGAGAACCCCCTGGTCCCAGTCCCCTCAGCCCAAACCACGGTGGGGGGGGGGGATCAGAGTCTGACCAAGAGGCCCCCCAGGCCCTGGCAGGCGGGGCCTCAGCTCCCTTGTTTAAGAAGGCTGTAAACCTGCTCCAGCACGTGGCACAGGCCCTGGTCCTTGGGTGTCCTGCTGGCCAGGGAGATCTGAAAGGAGCAGGGCTGGTGCCTCAGGGCTGTGCCCGGTGGTCCTGGCCTCACCGGCTCCCCTCCATCCGGGCAGAGGCTCTCCTAACCGACTCACACGGTAGCGTCCCCAAGACAAAGTTTTATGTTTAAATGAGGAGGCCCGCTCACGCGGAATGTTCTGGGTTTGGGGAGAGGAGGACTATCTGCACACTACAAATCCGACACTCTTCCCAGCTGCCTCCTGCCTAGGCTCTCACACCCTCTGCGCCGGGGGCTGCCCCCCGCCCCACCAGCCCAGCAACGGGGTGGAAGTGACCCGTGGCAGCCGGAAGCTCTGGTCACTCTTGAAGTTTGAGCAAAACAAGCAAACGTGCAAAACTGCATTTCTCTACAAGGCAGGAAGCCAGTCAGACACCCCCAAGGCCGCCGAGCCCCGCAGCGTCCCACTGGCTGCAGGGCCGGCGAGCTGGAGAGACCTCTGCTCGCCTCAGCTCTGCCGGCGCTTGAGGCTCTGAATCGGACCCCGGCCCCTTGTGCACTCGGGTGGGCGCCCACGCCGTGACATAGGACCCAGTGTGGCTTCTCCATCCCCACGGCCCAGGGTCTGCGGGTTCTCCCCTTTCTAGCTGCTCTTGAATAGCTCTCCCCGTCACCGTCACCACCCAGCTGTGACCCAACAAGGCTGTTGGCAGCGTTGACACCCAGCTGAAATAATACGGAACTTAGGACACTGTTTCTCGGGCTGCCCGCGGATGGATTCTCGCGGGCTCCCCCCACATTGTCTTCCTACGGAGTCTGCACGAGACAGGGGACACGAGTCTTACCTTCAGCTTGTCGAGGTACGTGTGCTCCTGGCTCCAGGGCTCCTGGAACCTCACGAGGTCCGGGGCGCCCTTGTAGAATTCCACCAGCAGCATCTGGGGGACAGGGGGCCGATGGGACTCCTCGCTCCTGCCCTCCCACCCGTGCCAGGTGCTGGGGATACAGCGGTGGGCAGCCTGTGGGGCTTCAGTCCCATATGGCACGTAGGCGCCCAGGACCCCAAGGGAGACCACCCACTGAGGAGTGCCACCAGGGAGCTTAGCAGGAGGCCCCTGGAGGGGCACCGAAGTAGCCCCAGGCAGAGGGAGGCACACTGAGTGTCGCACAAGCCTGACACGGACCCCTTGGGCAGCCTCATCCAAACAGTATCCGGGATCCCACAGGTGACCAACTAGCTTTTTTCAAACGCCACTTGGAACATCGACACTAAAAAACAGCTGGGGGACCACCTCAAGTCCCCTCACGTGCCTCCATTTGGAGAATCAGTGCAGGTGCAGAGGCCCGAGGTGGGGGCACCTCCGGTAACTTCCAGAACAGCAAGGCCAGGTGGGGGGATCAGGTGGGCAAGGATCAGAGACTTGAGCCTAAAGCCACAGGTGATTTTCAGCCCCGGACGAGGAGTCTGGCCTATGCCCCGACGTGGCGCATTCAGGCACCCTGAGTCCTGCAGTCTCGCCACCGACCAGCGGGGTCCTTCAGCCCCGCCCGCCCCTCTCAGGGGCCCTGTGCGCCCCACCCGGGAGTGAGCTCACCATCTCATGAAGGATGTCATTAGTCAGGAAGTTGTCCTGGACGTAGGCCATCTCCACGTCCATGGGGATGCCGTAGTCACTGGGCCTTTGCTGGCAGGGACACGAGCCAGTCACGCCCAGCCTCCGATCCCACGAGGGGATGCGTCCTGGCCCAGCAGCCAGAGAATCACACTGCGACCAGGTTCAGAGCCACGTGGGTCCTCCACAGAAGGCTGCGGTGCGACTCCGGAGGCGGCGTGGCCCTGCCCCCAGCAAGAGAGGCCGCCAAGCGAGCCACGTACCCGGGAATGGCTTCCCAAGCCCGATTTCTAACCCCGGGACAGATGTGGGGAATGGCACTCGGCAGAGTTGGGGAGGGAGGCCGTGTTAGTATCAAGGGCTCCACGTGGTGCCCGCGCCTTTTCCACATCCAGGCCCTCTCGGGAGCCCGGGACAGCACGACGGTTATGGTCCCATTTCACGGGGGGAAACGGGGGTCCCCACTCCCCTAAATGAGCCCAGAACCAGAGTCCTGGCCACGGACCATCGACAGGCCCCTCCTGGCCTGCAGCGCTGCGACCCTGCCCTCCCCCCACAGCCCCGCCTACCTCGGGGGGCGGCATCACCCAGAAGGGGGAGATCTTAGACTCGGGGCCCGGGTTGCCAGAGTAGTAAGGGGCTGTGGGAGGACAGCGAGAGTGGCGAGGGCCTGGAGGGGTCGACGGCCCCGAGGCGCCACGCGCGCGCGCGCACGGACGCACGCGCCGGACGCACGCGCACGGACGCACGCATGCGTACCCGCGCGGCCCAGGCCTTACCGCAGAGCAGGGCGAGGCAGGGCTGGAAGCCGTTGCTGGAGCCCTGCAGCCGCAGCTGGTAGTCCATCTGCGAGTCGATGTCCTGCAGCGACGGGAGCGCGGGGCTGTGCGGGTGGCTGTGGTACCAGCCCACCAGGGACAGGCCCCGCAGGAGCAGGCTCTGGTAGATCTGGGGGCACAGGCGAGGCTGCGGTAGAGCCAGGGGCTCCCCCAGCCCTCGTGCGCGCTCACCCTTCCCAGCCGCCAGCGCACCTGCCGCATCCCATCCCTATTCGAGGCCAGCACTTAATATGTGCCTGCTGTGTGCCTGGCCTGGGGACACAGCGGCACCAAGACAGAGCCCGCCCCCACCCTCTAGGAGGCCAGGGGAGGGGGAACAGTCAACAAATACATAAAAAGATGCACCTGTCACAAAGCAAAGGCAAACGTTTATTTTAGGCAGGCCGTATCGCCAACTCCTGGCTCGCAGCGAGCACTCAAACAGTTAAACAGATAGGAGGATGTGTGTGTGCACTCGGGCAGGAGCAGGCATTTCTGGATGCCTTCAGCAAGCAGAGGCAAGTGCTGGCGTAAGGAGCAAGAAGGAGGTGGGCCGAGAGACGTGCGTGCAGAATCCGCACCTATTCGCCTGTCCCCATGGGTCACTGCCGGTGCCAGAAGGTGGGTGTGGTGCACGTCGCACAGCGCCAGGCACATACAAAGCACCACTATGACAACGCTATTGAGAATGGCAGCTAATATTCACTGGGCTCTTACTACGTGCCAGGCACGGCCTGGAAACCGAGGCTCGGGGTCAAGAGGGCGGGCCACCTGTGCAGAGGAAGCAGGACCACGGACAGGGTCACAGCCACGGGGCGGGCGCTCACACGTACTCTTCCGACCGCTCGTTTTTGCACTACTAGCCACCGGGACAGGGTAGCCAGGACAGCTGCATCCACACGAGCCCTCCCTACAACGCCCTGACCCCCCGCACCCCCTCACCTCCTCTTCCATGGTGGCCGCCATATCCGCGTCCCCCAGCCGGCTCCGACAGGGGAAGGCTCTCAGCACCGTGAGCACTGGGCAGAGGCCAAGAGAAGGTGTAGACATCAACCCCAGCCCCAGACACCCCCCTGCCCACCTGGCCCCAAATACCCACTCTGGCTGTTGATGTCCCAGCGGCCCCCCAGGTACCCCACGACCTCGCTTCGAGTCAGGTGGCTGTGGAAGTCCTGGGGAGGGGACGGACACCAGAAGAGCGGCTCAGGCTGCGGCCCAGCCCCAAGCGCCTCTCCTCGGGGCCAGAGCCCTTGCAATATGCTGAGACCACCCCATCGGCCTCCTCCTTCGTTCACTGATTGAGTGCCTACTGTTTAGCAGCAGTGAACAAAACAGAAAAGGTCCCTGCCCTCATAAGGGCCAACCTCCCAGGGACCCCTTCCAGGTGCCCCAGCCACCTGCCCAGGTCTGGCCCTTGGCCCTCAAGGGACAAGGTGACAGCTGGGAACACACCAGCAGGAACAGCACGTTGCTGGAGATGGCCACGTTGAATGGCTGGAACTTGTTGATGGCAGCGAAGGATGTTACTTCCACCAGGGTGTGGGGGTTCCTGTAGGAGCCAGAGGGTCCCGCAGCTTCAGGAACTCAGCCCTGAGCTAGCTCCCCCGGACCCCAGAGCCAGCACTGAGGATGTGAGGCCTTGTGTCCCCCCCCCCCCCCCAACACCCGCAAGAGCTAGTGAAACCTGGGGGCGGGGGTGTGGCGGGCACAGGGTGTTTCTGACCTGGCAGAGTCTCGACTGCCCAGCATGCAATACCGCACAGGCACCCGGATCTTGTTTTCCACCCGCTTCCCAGGGGGCACGGCCTCTGTGGGGCGGGCGAGGGGGGAAAAGGCAGCCTCAATCCCTCCCAGCCCAGAAGTGGAAAACAAAGACAAGGCGGCCCAAGAAAAAACCTCCAGAGGCAGCTTTAAAAATCAGGCCCCAGGGGCGCCTGGGTGGCGCAGTCGGTTAAGCGTCCGACTTCAGCCAGGTCACGATCTCGCGGTCCGTGAGTTCGAGCCCCGCGTCGGGCTCTGGGCTGATGGCTCAGAGCCTGGAGCCTGTTTCCGATTCTGTGTCTCCCTCTCTCTCTGCCCCTCCCCCGTTCATGCTCTGTCTCTCTCTGTCCCAAAAATAAATAAACGTTAAAAAAAAAATTAAAAAAAAAAAAAAAATCAGGCCCCAGAACAGAGAGATCAGGTGGCAGGTTAACAAACTGTTAAAAAGGAGATTAAAATACCACAGGAAGGGCTTAGGAAATCAGGGAAGGACCCCAGGAAACCAGGCAGGGGGCCAAAGGAACCAGGCACTGAGGCAGCGAAATCCTACAGGGGAGCGTGGAAATCAGGCAGCATAGTGAAGAAATCGGGCCATGGGACCAAGAAATCCTGCATTAGAGCTTAAGAAGCCAGGCAGGGGGGTGGGGGGCGCTGGGGGGCTCAGTCCGTTGAGCACCAGACTCTTGATTGCGGCTCAGGTCATGATCTCAGTGTTTGTGGGTTGAGCCCTGACTCAGGCTCTGCACTGACTGCACAGAGCCTGCTTGGGATTGTTCCCCGCCCCCTCCCCTGCTCACGATCTCTCTCTCTCTCTCTCTCTTAAAATAAACAAACATTAAAAAAAAAAAAAAAAAAAAAAAAGAAGTCAGGCCGCGAGAAAGAAATTAGGCAGTAGAACTAGGAAGTCCGCCAGGCATGTTGGGAGTGCTGAGAAAAACGCAAGACCTGCCCCACCCCCCAGCCACCTCCTCACCCGAGTTCTGCCCGCCTCCTGCCCTCCTCTAAGCCTCTCACCTGGGTGCGCAGGCTCCAAGGGTCCCTTGGCAGGTAGTCTCCGACTCTTGTCCTCAGTGGAGACCCCTGCCAGAACCTCCTCCTCTTCTTCCTCCATCAACAGCTCCTCCTCCTCCCCTTCACTGGCCGGGCTCTGGTGGGGGCGGGGCGGGGCGGGGCGGGCGGCAGGACCCTCAGCTGGGCGCCACCCACCCTCCTCACCAAGTTCCACTCACACCTTCCGCTGGCCTTAGGGTCCTGCCATTGCCCCAGGGGCCCACTAGAGGGAGCGAGTGAGCACAGGCGGCCTGAGGTCCTGGTGCCGCTCAGATCTGAGCACCTTCCAGCAGCTGCCGGGCGGAGTTTCAAACCTCTCCTCCGCTTTTACAAGCTGTGCAGCTTCTAGCAAGCGCCCTAACCTCTCTGAGCTCTGTTCTCCTCATCTGTAAAAAGGGGCTAATGACCTCCAGCGCTTAGGGACAGCATCAGGGTGAAATTAAATAATGCCTGCAAGGCAATTAGCACACCTCCTGTAGACCCATTCACTGAGCAAGCAAGTGCTTATAGGGATTATTGTACCAGATTCTCTCGATAATCTCTGCTGATCTGCCCTCAACTGCCCCTGCTGGGGTGACCTCTCAGTGTCCAAAACCCAACAGGCACATGGTCTCTGTACTCTTCCTCCTCGCCGCAGGGTCTGGCTGGTCCTGGCTCCTTCTTCTGGGAGCGCCCCAGGGACCCGGCTTCCCTCCCATCTCTCCAGTCCCCTCCGTCTCCCACCCCTCCCCGGTGTGCAGGCTGGATCCTCGGGTTTCTTCTCTCCCTTCCTGCTCCCCTCCGGGGCAGTCTCCTCCACTCTTGGGACTGGAACCCTGTCTCTGGCCTGACCACCCCCACAGTCCTATCTCCAGCCCAAGCCTCCCCTGAGCTCCAGACTCAGCGTCCGGCTGATCCTGGAAGTCTCTGGGGAGGGCAGGGGTGCTCCCAGGCACCTCGCACTCAGCTCTATAACCACGCCGCACCTGACTGTCCCCCAATCCTCCCCAACCCCCATGGCAGCCTCATCCATCCACTCGCTCGGAACAAAACATCTCTTAACACCAACATCTATCTGATGCAACCGCCAATCCAGTGAGATCCACTTTCAAAATCAGCCAAACCTTGCCCGCTTCTTGATCCATCAATTGTCCGCCCGGTCCACCCCATCATCTCCTGCCCGGACCAGGTTCTGTCACCTGCATCCTGGTCCCCAACTTTCACCCTGGCCACCCCCCAGTCTTTGTGCCAGACGGCGGCCACCAGGGGGCGCGTGTGGGCACCTGAGTCAGGTCTGCCCATCCTCTCTGCCTTCCTGGGCTCCCACCCACCTCAGGGAAAAGGCCCAAGTCCTCCCCGCCTGTTTCCAGCCTGACATCGGCCCTGCAGATTTCCGATCTGCCAGCAAGATATACGTATGTGGTACATACGGATACTGTTAGCATCTTCATTTACATACGAAGGAGAATTAGCACCCAGAGAGGACCCTAGGCCAAGCTCACCAGCTGGTGAATATTCAAAGATGTTATTACTATCATAGCATTAGAAACTCTCCCCGATCTGGTCCCTGCCACCGTCTCCAGTCCCCTCAGCTGCTTAAGACACGTGAGCCTCAGGCTGTATCCACTGATCATGGTTCCCCAAGCGCTGTGTGGCTTCCTACCTCCGCGGCTCTGCTGTCACTGGCTCCCTCTGAAAACTCCTCCCTTCGCCTCGCTCTGACAAACTCCTGGTCATCCCACAGGGCCCCAGTTCCAATGTGCTCACTCTGGGTACTCCTTATCCAACAGCGCTTCAGGAGGCTGAGGGACTCACCTCATCGGCAGCAGCCGTGGGAATGTGCAGCTGGTGTCGCCGGAGCCAGGCCGCCTTGTACTTGTCCAGTTTCTGGCCCTTGTACTTGACAGAGGCCCAGCCACAGCCGGACTTCTTGGCTGGGTTCACCAGCTTCTTGCAGTGGGTGGCCCAGGCGCTGGGTGAGTTGAACACCTGTCCCGTTTCCTGCCACACGATCCTCCCGTCGGGCTGTAGGTCTCCCATGAACTTCTTCCCCTGCAGTAACAGCAGCCTGGCTGCACCCAGGCCCTGGTACCCACCAAGCCACCTCCAGGAAGTCCTCCCTGACTCCCCCCGTCCTGCTCCCCGGAGCTTGGCACCCACTTCTCCCTACAGCATCCCTCCCAGGAAACTGACCAGCTTACATGCCTCCCGGTCCCTGTATGTCCACAGTCAGTCCTCATCAGCCTGGGTTAAAACTGCCCAGCTCTGTGTCTGCCCACCCGCTCACTGGACTGTGAGCCCCCAAAGGGCAGGGACAGGGCCTGCTTGGTCCCTAACACACAGCACACAGCCTGGCACACAGCAAGTGCTCCATTCATGAACTGCCCCCACTCACAAGGCCCAAGGAAACAGCAGCAAACGCGTAAAACATAGTGTAGCAGGCTGCCCGCTGGGCGCTGTATTCCTTTGACCCTCCTACAACCCCGCGACAGGAAAAATAAAAACCCATTTTATAGATAAGGAAACCAGGGTATGGAGAGGCTGAGTAAGGTCACACAGCCAGGAAAGCGGTGGTGTCCTCTCCGAGCCTCAGTTTCTCCTCTGTGGAATGGGCTGTTTGGTAAACGATGCCCTGCAGCCCAGAAGGGTTCGTGCTGGGTCTGGATGCATGTTTCAATTTCCCCTCCCCACACCTGGGCTTGGCCGGTGGGAGAAGAGCTCTGGGCCTCAGTTTCCCCTTCCTGTCCCAGCCGGGAGGGGATGGGGGATAGGGGAGGCTCACCAAGTAGTAGATGGACAGCACCCCGGCGCCGGGCTCCAGTAGCGCATCTTTGAGGAGCACCCGCAGCGTGACCGCGCGCCGGGTGAGCGCGCCCCCAGGCCCGCCGCAGCCCCCCGGGCCCGCCCCGGCTCCGGCCCCGCCGCCGCCGCCGCCGCCCCCGCCCCCGCCCCCGCCGCCTCCGCCTCCGCTGCGCGCGCCGCCAGCTCCAGCCGGCCTCTCGGGGTCCTCGGCCTCTGCCTCGTCCTCGTCCTCATCCGGTGCCTCCTCGCCCGCGCCACCCGCCGGGGACAGCGGCTCCGGAGCTGCGGGCAGCGACAAGCTGCAAGGGGCCGCGCGCCCCCAGCCACCCCGGCCTCTCGACCCCACCCCGCCCCCACCCCCGGACCCCCAGCCGGGCCCGCCGTACCTGCCATGGCCGCTCCGCCCCAAGCGCCCCGCGCCCTGTGCGACTTGCGCGCCGCTGGCTCTTTCTTCCCGGCACGTGACACGGCTCCGCCCCGAGGGGGAGGAGCCCCAGCCTGGGGGCGGGAGGGGGGCTCGGCCTGCCCGCGCGAGCCGGGACCCGGAGGCCTCGCGGCCTGTCCACGGGCAGAGCCGGGGACTCATCCCTCCGGGACCATCGGGAAAACGGAGGTTCGAGGCCACCTTCCGTGGGAGGCGCGTGGCAACCTACCAAGCGGGGAAACTGAGGCCCCGGGCCTTTCGCTTTCGGGGAACTAGTGGCTCCACTGGGGCGGCCTGTTATTGGATTTAGACCCGGAGCTGGGGGGCGCGGGGGACTCAGTTCACTAGGACCGGGCGGGGTGGGGCACTTGAGGGACCAGAAGTCTCAGCTGTGGAGACCAGGGGAGAAACCCCCGAAGAACGAGCCACAGCGCCCTGGGGCTGCAGGCCTAATGGGGAAGGTCTATAGCGCCCAAGGCGGAGCGCCCGGCTGGCTCAGTCCGTAAAGCAGGCGCCTGTTGATCTCGCGGCTGTAAGTTCGAGTTCCATGGTGGGTGTAGAGACTACTTTAAAAATAAAAAATTTTAAGTAATAATAAAAATAAATAAAGCGCCTGAGCCGGACGTCAGTCTCTAAAGGGTTAACTCCCATTTCCCCTGGGCCGATTCCACGGTTGGGCCCAAGCGGAGCCCAACAACCAATTATAGGAGGGTCATTTAAACTTCAACCAATAGGCAGCAGTCGTGGGATTCCCTCCAGCCAATCAATGTTAAACCGCTGCTTCCGCCAAACGCGTAGCCCTCGGCCAATCACAGGAGCCCCCGGGCCTCACGTATCCATTCAGTTGTAGAGTTTGGTCCTGTGCCAGCCAATCAGATCCCGGGTCAGACGTGCCCTCAGGCTGCCGCGCCCCCCGACTTCCCACGCCTCCTCGCGCCGGGCTCTCGGAGGCGGAGCCGAGTTGGGTGTTCGCGGGTCGGTTTCAGTGCGGTCCTTTGTCCCTGGCCCCTGGCCCAAGACCTTTGCTCTGAGGCGCAGCGGCACCTCCCAGGACTAGGAGTCCCCAGGCCCTGGCAGGGCTGCAAGCCGGGGGTGGGGGCCTTTCCGAAACCGCTGGGAGTTACGGGCTCGGCTCAACCCCTGACCGGTGTACTCCGCCCAGTTTGAAAGAGGGGACGGGACGTTGGGGGAGGGGGGAGGGGATGTTATGGGACGGTGGTCTGCAATCAACGGACCTGGCTCCAGATCCTGGTCCACCACATCCCAGCCCTGTGACTTTGGCCAAGTGGCTCCGTGTCTCTGTTTCACCATGGGGACGATCATAATGACTCCCTGAAGGTTGTTAACGAATGGGGCATCACAAGAATTGAGAGCTGGACAAATGGGAATTAATACTCTTTTTTGTCAAGCCCACGCCTCCTGCTGCAGTTTCCCCACACAGACACCCCCCACCGCAGGTCCAGCCACCAACTGGGCATTCCCCAGCAGCCCTGGACTCTTGACCTCAGTTTATTCCCCCATGTCCTTGCCCACGTTCTTTTGACTCTGTTCCCCAAATCCTGGACCGGACCTCCTCCTCCCAGCTGGGCCCTGGTCATCACCTTGAGCCTCAGACCTCTATGCACAGCCTCCACCTCATCCACCTTCCGCACTGGCCCCAGAGGGATCTTACCAAAATGCAACTATGACCACCTCCCTCCCCTACTCTAAATCCTTCTATGGCTCCCATTGCCTTTGATAAATACAATTAAAACAAACTGCTGTGACCTTATTAACCATTTATGGCACCCCCTTTTGAAAATTTTTTTAATTAAATGTAATTTTTTAAAAATATTCGTTTTTGAGGGAGAGAGCAAGTGTGAGCACTAGTCGAGGAGAGGCAGAGAGAGACAGAATCCCAAGCAGGTTCCACGCCCAGTGTGGAGCCTGATGCAGGGCTCTATCCCAGGACCCTGGGAGCATGACCCCAGCCGAAATCAGACACTCAACTAACTGAGCCACCCAGGTGCCCCTATGGCATCCCTTTATGGCAGGCATTGTTATTGACTTTATTAGTTCATCAGATGAAAAGATTGCCAAGTCACTCGGCTCTTGAGTGGATTGCAAAGGCTATTTTTTGCTATGTGTATAAAGTCCAGGCAGCCCTATAATGATTAAGGAAATTGAATTTGTAATTTTAAGACTCCTCAAAAATAAATCTCCGTGCCCACATGGAGAATTGTACCAAAGATTCAAAGAATTAACATCACTTTTAAAAAAATGTCTTCCAGAAACTTGAAGAGGAGGGAACATTTTGCAATTCATTTAATTTTTTTTTTGAGAGAGAGAGAGTGCGTGCATAAACGGGGGAGGAGAAGAGAGTGAGAGAGAGAAAAGAGAATCCCAAGCAGGCTCCACACTGTCAGCGCAGATCCCTTCTCAGGGCGAGCTGAAATTAAGAGACACTTAGGCGACTGAGCCACCCAGGCACGCGCCCCCCACCCCCCAATTCACTTTATGAAGCTAGCATTACCCTGAAACCAACACCAGATAAGGACGATACAAAAACATTTTAAAAAGAAAGAAAACGACAGACCGTATTCCTCATGATTACAGGCACGCACACACACAAAAAAATCGCTAACAAAATATTAGGAAGTAGAATTTGGCCATATATAAAAAGAATTACACACCATGACTGAGTGGGGTTTACTCCAGGGATGCATAGCGGGTTCAGTATTCAAGAATCAATCAATGTTAGCCATCATATTTAACAGGCTGTGGTCGTGGAATAGCGGTTCCCTAAAGATGTTCACATTCTAATCCTCAGGACCTGTAAATATGTTAGATTACATGGCAAAGGGGATTTAAGGTGCAGATGGAACTTAAATTTCTAATCAACTGCCTTGAAAATAAAGAAATTAGCCTGGATTAGCTGGGTGGGGGCGATGCCATCACAGGGGTCCTTAAAAGCAGACGACAGTAGTCACAACAGAAGAAATTCGGAGTGATGTGATGTAAGGATTCTGCCTGTATTTGCTGGTTTTGGAGATGGAGAAAGGGGACCATGAGTCAAGGAACCCAAGAAGCTTCTAGAAACTGGAAAAGGCAGGGAAATCGAGTCATCTTCTGAGCCTCCAGAAAAGAATGCATCTCTGGCAACCCCTTGATTTCGGTTCTGTGAGATCCACGTAATACATGTGTGTCGTTTTAAGCCTCCACGCTTGAGGTAATTTGTCAGAGCAGCCACAGGAAACTAACACGCAAACTAAGGAAGAAAGGTCTCCATCAAGATCATTTCAACTGATACAGAAAAGGCATTGGACAAAACTCAACACCCATGCATGGTAAAAACTCTCAGCAAACTAGAAACAGATGGAAACCAACTCACCTGCAGTAAACATTGTACTCGATGGGGAAAGCCTAGACGCTTTCCCCGTAACAGAGCGAACAGGGCAAGGATGTTCACCCTCGCCACCCGTATCCAACACAGTCCTGGAAATGCCAGCCAGTGCAATAAGGCAGGAAAAGGAAACGAGGGGCATACCGATTGGAAAGGAAGAAATAAAACTCGCCCTGTTTGCAGATGATAGGATGGCCTTCCTAGAAAATGCCAAGATGCGAACAGGAATACCTCGTTCTAAGGTGCTTCACTTTATTCTGCTTCACAAATAGTGCCTTTTTTTTTTTTTTTAAATAAATTGAAGGTTTGTGAAAACCCCACATCAAACGGCACCGCTTTTCCAACAGCATTTGCTGACTTTGTGTCTCGTTTTGGTAATTCTCGTACTATTCCAAACATTTCCATTATCATTGTATACTTCTGGTGGCTCATGGGAAGAGGGCAAACTATTAACAGTACCAGGAATTTGGAAGTTGTTTCCAACCCTCATGGATGACGCTGAGAGAGCGAGAGAGGCAAACCAAGAAACGGACGGCTTTAAAAAAAATTTTTTTTTTAATGTTATTTATTTTTGAGAGAGTGAGCGAGCGGGGGAGAGGCGGAGAGGGGGACAGATGATCTGAGGCGGACTCGGCACTGACCGCAGAGAGCCCGATGTGGGGCTCAGACTCACGAACCTTGAGATCATGACCTGAACCAAGGTTGGACACTTCAACCAACAGTCACCCAGGCGCCCCTTAAGAAACAGACTCTTTGGGGGCGCCTGGGTGGCGCAGTCGGTTAAGCGTCCGATTTCAGCCAGGTCACGATCTCGCGGTCCGTGAGTTCGAGCCCCGCGTCGGGCTCTGGGCTGATGGCTCGGAGCCTGGAGCCTGTTTCCGATTCTGTGTCTCCCTCTCTCTCTGCCCCTCCCCCATTCATGCTCTGTCTCTCTCTGTCCCCAAAATAAATAAACGTTGAAAAAAAAGAAACAGACTCTTTGGTGCTCCTGGGTGGTTCAGTTGGTTAAGCATCTGAGTCTTATTTTTGGCTCAGGTCATGATTTCGAGATGTGTGACTTCGAGCCCCGGGTGGAGTCGGGCTCCAGGGTGACAGTGGGATAGTCCCTCTCTCTCTCTCTCTCTCTCTCTCCCCCTCTCTGCCCCTCCCCTGCTCACACATGCTCTCTCTCAAAAGAAAAAAGAAAAAAGAGGGACAGAGGAAGAAAAGAATGAAGGGGAAAGGAGAGGAGGGGAGGGGAGGGGAGGGGAGGGACTCAACTACAGAGAACAAACAGCTGGTTACCAGAGGAGAGGTGGGGGGGGGGATGGGTGAGATAGGTGATGGGGCCAAAGGAGTGCACTTATCCTGATGAGCACTGGCTGTTGTACGGAAGGCAGTGTTGAATAACTATATTGTACACCTGAAACTAATATTACTGAAATTTAAATAAAAGCTTCAAAGATTTTTTAAAATGTTTATTTGGGGGAGGGGGGCAGGGGCAAAGAGGGAGGGAGACAGAGGATCCTAAGCGATCCTAAGCGGGCCCTGTGCTGAGAGCAGAGAGCCAGACGCAGGGCTGGAACTCAGGAGCTGTGAGATCCTGACCTGAGCCTAAGTCCAAAGGTTAACCGACTGAGCCACCCAGGCGCCCATAAATACACTTTTTTAAGTACAGTCTACCTCCCAACGTGGGGCTCAATCGCATGACCCCAAGATCAAGAGTCTCCTCGTACACGTCCCACTGAACCAGCCAAGAGCCCCTTAACTAAAACCTTTAAAAAAATTTTTTAAGGTTTATTCGTTTTTCAGAGGCAGAGCATGTGGGGGGAGGGGCAGGAGAGAGGGAGACACAGAATCGGAAGCAGGCTCCAGGCTCTGAGCCGTCAGCCCAGAGCCCGACGCGGGGCTCGAACTCACGGACCGCGAGATCAATGCCTGAGCTGAAGTCGGACACTTAACAGACTGAGCCACCCAGGCGCCCCTTAATAGATATTAAGGCGCCCCTTAGATAATTTTTTTTTTTTAAATGGAGACGCCTGGGTGGCTCAGCAGTTGATGGCTCGGTTGACTCTTGTCAAAGAGTTGACATCTCCTGTCTGCTCCCGGTGACACGCAGGTGCGATTCCTATCAAAATCCCAGCAAGATTTTTTTTTTTTTTTTTTTTTTTTTTTTGTAGATTTAGGGAAGATTGGTATAGCAGGCAGGCAGCTTAAGGGGCACGCAGACCTTCATGCGATGTCCCTGTTGTGTCCTCTCTGGACACACGCACTGCCACTGGGGCACCAGGCTCCTCCCTTTCTCACATCCAGACCTTTGCTTAGGCAGGTCCCTCCTCCCGGTGCGCCCTCTGCCCAGTCCCCGCTCAGCACGGAGAGCCTCCCAGTGGCTCCCTCCTCCCCAACTCCAGCGGGCCTCCCAGACTTCTTGGGGCGACCAGAGAGGCTGGGATTTCCCTAGGACCTGCCTGGCCCAGCACCCGCCCAGCACCTGGCAGGGGAGGGAGCTGGGGAGCTGACAGAAGAGAAAATTCCCCTGGAACCGGTTTCTCTGCTTCCTGGCCCAGCTGGGGCACCCACCCCAGGGAGAGGCCAAGGCCAAAGACCCGGGCCACCATGGCCTCAGCCCTAAGCCCACCCCGGGTCCCCAAACCCAAATGCGCTCTACCTTCACACTACTACGAGAACTTTCTGGAGAAGAAGGGACCCTGTGACCGGGTAAGGCACTGCTGGGCTCCTAGGCGGCTGCCCTCACCTCTCTGAGCCTGGATCTTCACACCTGGCCGAGGGGGCGGGGTGGGTAGTGGCTGGGGCCGGGCGCCTGCTGGGGGTGCTGGAAAAGGCTCTGCCCACCATCTGGCTGTCTCGGACTCTGGTTTATCTCTTTGTCTGTGTCTCTCCCTGCCTGTCTGCCTCCCTCTGTCTCCCTCTTGGTCTCTCTTCTCTTTCTCTTGGATACAAACAGATCAGGGACTTCCCCCAGGAAGTGGAAAACCTTCTGGCTCCCAGGTCCGAGCCCCACACTAACCTTGAGCCGAGCCTCAGCTGCGGGGTTGGGTGGGGCGGGGGGGGGGGGGTCAAGGCCAGGAGAGGTAGCTGAGGGGGCCGCATCTGGCAGGACCAGAGACGGATGCAAGCCCAGTCCCTCCTTCCCTGAGGCGCCCCACCCCCCACACTTGTCTCATCTTCTGCTACAACCCCAAACACCCACCCGCTGCGTTCCCTGGCCACCCCCACCCACCGCCACTGCGGATTGCGGTCCCCTCCTCCTTTCCTTGTGCCTCCAAGTGCCCACCCCCCACCGCCCCCCTCAGGCCCACACACCATCGAGGCCACAGGGGTCCCCACGTCTTCCTGACTCCCAGGCCTTGTGCAAGGGACTCTCCATCGTTGTGCCTCGGTTTTCTCTATTACACAATGGGTATAGTAGGGCCGTAACCATGGTTACTGGAGAAGGGGTCTGGGGTCCTGACTCCGCAAGCACTGTTCACTGGTATGAACGCACCCAATTCTTTCAGCGGCCTCTGCGGTAGGTTCCTCTTTATCGCCATTTCATGGGTGGGGAAACTGAGGCACGGAGAGCTTAAATACCTTGTGCAATGGCGTATAGTGGGTACACGACAAAGCAGGTCTGACCTGCTGAGTTTAATCACTTACTGCTCTGCTGCCAGGGCCGAGCACATGGTAAGTCCTCAGTAAATGTCAGTTAAATGTATCTACGGACAGATGGGTAGGTGGATGGATGGGTATGTCGATGGTTGGACAGACATAGAGACGGATGGGTGGGTGGATAGATAGATAAGTGGATGAACAGATGGATGGGCAGGTAGATGGACAGATGGACAGGTGGACTGATGATGGCTACTGGGCATCAATATGAAAACTATCCTCATTATCATTACGGACTAATGAAAGTACCTCCTCCTCCCGGAAGTCCTCCCGGATTTCCCAGTTGGAGGGCCTTTCTCAGATCTCAAGGCCTAGGGTTTGTCCCTCTCGGGGTACTGATTACTCTTCCCTGGAAGATTTAGTATCTATGCTTTCTTTTTAGTTTTTAAACGTTTATTTATTTTATTTTTTTTTTCAACGTTTATTTATTTTTGGGACAGAGAGAGACAGAGCATGAACGGGGGAGGGGCAGAGAGAGAGGGAGACACAGAATCGGAAACAGCCTCCAGGCTCTGAGCCATCAGCCCAGAGCCCGACGCGGGGCTCGAACTCACGGACCGCGAGATCGTGACCTGGCTGAAGTCGGACGCTTAACCGACTGCGCCACCCAGGCGCCCCAAACGTTTATTTATTTTTGAGAGACAGACAGTGTGTGAGTGGGGGAGGGGCAGAGAGAGAGAGAGGAGGGAGGCACAGAATCGGAAGCAGGCTCCAGGCTCCGAGGAGCTGTCAGCGCAGAGCCCGACGCGGGGCTCGAACCCACGAACTGTGAGATCGTGACCTGAGCTGAGGTTGGACGCTCAACCGACTGAGCCCCCCCCAGGTGCCCGAGTATCTATGCTTTCTATATTCTTCTGGAAGACAACCTATTTAGAAACAGAAGCCATGTCCCAGGTAGTATTTTGCCTCTGCAACAGAACTGGGTCCAGAGTAGATGTTCAGGGAATATTTGCTGGAAAAAAACCAAACAAACCCATTCTCTTACCATCTGAGCTGTATCAGCCCCCTTGGACCACCAGAGAGTTAGGACATTTATAATTCAGCATCCTGGGGGCAAATCCTGAATCGGCAATAACTTCTAGAGTCCAGAACCTTGTGAAATTCTGAGACCGCAGACTCAGGCCCACAGGAGAGCCCAATAAATATTTATGGGGTGGACAAGGAGAAGGGGGTGTATGTGTGCGAAAATGGGTACATAGATGGGTGGGTGGGTGGACGGTTAGTTCAACTTACTCCTGGATCTCCTACCTCTGTACACTGGCCAGGGGCGGGGCGGGGGCGGGGGCGGGGCGCTGCTCTGCAGTCCCCATTCCATCAAGGAGGATTCTTTGGTCCTTTCTCAAAGAACAACAGATCCCCAGAAGTTGGGCCATGGATGGGGAGGGCCTCCCAGAGAAGGCAACGTTCGTTCAAAGACCCAAAGCAGGTGATGAAGGAAACTGTCATGATCTGGGGAAAGAGTCTCCAGGCAGAGGAAACGGCCAGTGCAAAGGTCCTGAGGCAGGAGTGGGTGCCATGGAGGTACCCGGATTTCCCTTCTCACCTCCTTCTCTTTCTCTACCTTTGGTCCCCAGGATTACAAGAAATTCTGGGCAGGCCTCAAGGGTTGCACTCTCTATTTCTATAATAGCAATCGGGACTCCCAGGTAAGGAGGGGAATGAGCTGGTCGCCCCCCCCTCCCCGCCCCCCTCCTTTGACCTCAGGGACCAAGCATAGAGGGCGGGTGTTTCGGCCAAGCCAGAGGGCCTGGGGAGCCACAAGCCTGGCGCTCAGACCCCTGCTTCCGGATCCCCAGCACGTGGAGAAGTTAGACCTAACGGCACTTGTGAAGCTCACAGATGACCCACCCTGGGGAAGCTCCCGAGACCCAGGCATCCATTTCAGCCTGGTCCTCCGGAACCAGGAGATCAAGTTCAAGGTAGGCCCCTCCCTCCTTGTCACACTTACCACTAACACACAGTAGCATGGAGTCGCACGGAGGCTACCACTGGGTTGGTGACACTGGCCGAGTCACTTGACTTCTCTAGGCCTTGGGTTCTTCGCCTGCAAAATGGGAGACTACATAGAGAGGAGCCAGAACAGCACGCGAGCCACAAGGATGGACCCCCCCCCCCCCCCGCCGCCCCGCCATCGTTCAACCTTGCAGCTAAGGTTATCGAGCGCCTCCCGTGTGCCAGACATTCTCCTGGTTGCAGTGAACAGGACAGTTAAAACTCCTCACCGTTGTGGAGTTTGCAGTCGAGCGGGGGAGGCACACAGTACACAATACAAGCGTGTAAAACGTATCTGGAGGGGCAGATGGCAGGAGACGCTTGGAAAAAGTGCTAGAGAAAGGACGCAGCGCGCTCAGGGTTACCATGTGAAACAGGGCGACCGGGGAAAGCCTCACCGAGACCCGCAGGTGAGGGAACCAGCACGTAAATACCTGTGCAAAGGCTCGTGTGTCTGAAGAGCCGGGAGGAAGAAGAGGAGGGGGGAGGGGGGAGGAGCAGGAGGCTGCTGGGTAGAGGGAGGGAGGAGGGCAGGGAGGGGACAGGGCGTGGGGTGCAGGGCTTTGTGGGCCCTAGGGAGGACTTGGGCTTTTACCCCAAAGCAGACGGGAGCCCGGGGAGGGTTTAGAGCATTGAAGATACAGGATCTGATTTGTATTGTTTTCAAACTTGACGTAGTAACATTAAAGAATTCTATCCCACTTTCCTAAGGACTTATGATGTCCAGACATCCTGAAGTAACCCGGGTCCCAACTCGTTTAATCTTCAAAAGAACCCTTGGAAAACAGTGGCTATTATTCCTCGTTCCCATTTCACAGATGAATTGACCGAGGCTCATCGCCATGGGCTCTGTTTCTGTCCCTCCGCAGGTAGAGAGCCTGGAGTCTCGGGAGATGTGGAAAGGCTTCATCCTGACGGTGGTAGAGGTAAGACTGGTTGCCTCCTCGGGGACCCTCTTTTCTCCTTCGACGCCACAGTCCTCAACCAGGCCCCCAGAGTCTCCTACACGGGTCTCACGCTGGCGGACTCTGAGCCCAACGCAGCCCGCAAGCGGCTTCTGTTTTTGCCAACAGTGTTGAAACTGTGAAAGTGATCTGCCATTATTTAAGAGCCAGGAGTTTTTGTCAACATTCCTGATCTCTGCTTTAGTCCTTTGTCCCCTGTCTGGCCCCGCAGCCTGTAGAGTTTTGAGAGCCTACATTCGAGCATCTGATCTGTCCTTCCCCTCCCTGAAGTCTCTTCACCCCTGCCCTGAGGAGGCGCAGGGTCGCTCTGGAGCCCCCAGGCCCGGGTTCCCATCCTGGCTTGCCTGGGCCCGCACCCCGACCTCAGGGTGTCCCCTCGGTGACGCGGGCACCAGCCGCCCGTGCCCTGACGTCCAGGCGCCCTCGGGTGCCTCATCTCCCCTCAGCTCCGCATCCCGTCCAACCTGACCCTGCTGCCCGGACACCTGTACATGATGGCCGAGGCCCTGGCCAAAGAGGAGGCGCGCCGCGCGCTCGAGGTGCCCTCGTGAGTGCCCCGCCGGGCCGCGCAGCCCCGGGACGGCGGCGGGCGGAGGCGCGGGGCCCAAGGGGCGGCCGGCGGGGTCTGCGGGGAATCCAGTCTTTCGGGACAAGGTCCACGTGCCGGGGGCGGGGCTCCGCGGGAGGGTGTGGCCGCGCCCCAGGGGCGGGGCCTGCGCGGAGTGAGGGACGCGTCCGCCCCAGCTGCTTCCTGAAGGTGAGCCGGCTGGAGGCGCAGCTGCTCCTGGAGCGCTACCCCGAGTGCGGAAACCTGCTGCTGCGGCCCAGCGGGGACGGAACGGGCGGCGTGTCGGTCACCACGCGCCAGACGCTCAATGGGTGCGCATGCGCGGCGCCGGGATGGGCGGAGGAACGCGGAATCCGGGGGGGCGGGGCCAGAGTTCGGGGGGGCGTGGGATCCCGAGGCCGGCCCCTCCCCGGAATGGGGGTGGGGTCCACGCCTGGAGGCGGAGCCAAGGGCCGGACGGAGGACCCCTTCGGGGGAGTGGTTAGATCCTGAGGCGGGGGCGGGGCTCTAAAGGTGAGGTCAGACCCTTGGGTGAGGATGGGCTCTTCGGGGCGGAATCGGGGCCGGGTCTGGACCTCCGGAGCAAGGAAGAAATCAAATCCAGGGGTGGTAACCAGCCCTTTGGGCGGAGTCAGGACTTATGGGTGGAGTCATAGGCCGGTCTTCCCCTTGAACCAGGGTGGTTGAATCAGGCTTTGGAGGTCCACTTTGGGGACGGATCAGAGCCTGGCCCTAAATCCTTCTTTGGGATAGCCAGGTGAAGGGTAGGGCCACATCGAAGGCGGAGTTAGAACCCACGGGGCGGGGGCAGAGGGGGCGGGGCCTCCCGGGGGTGGAGCCATCAGGGAGTGGCCCTCCACATCGAAGGCGGAGTTAGAATCCACGGGGCGGGGCCAGAGGAGGGGCGGGGCCTCCAGGGGTGGAGCCATCAGGGCGTGGCCCTCCTTAGGTGCAGTGCCGAGACAGCGGCGGGGTCTTCCTGGGGGGCGGGGGTATGCAGTCAGTAGAGGGCCTGATTCTCCCGGGAGAGTCACGCCAGGTCGGGGCACGGTCACTGTGCGGAGGACCAGGTTAGCCCCTCCGTGGGGGCGGAGCCAGGACGAGGGGCGGGTTCCTCCTGGGCCTACGCCAGCCCCCTCACTCACCACTTCCTGGGCAGGTCGTCGGTGGTCCACCACTACAAGGTGAAGCACGAGGGCCCCAAGTATGTGATCGACGTGGAGGAGCCGGTGAGCGTTGGGCTGGGGTACTGGAAAACGCAGGGGGGGGGTCTGCGCCCCTTCCCCAGCAGCCCCGACTGCGACCTCTCCCCGCTTCCAGTTCTCCTGCGACTCACTCGACGCAGTGGTCAACTATTTCGTGACACGCACCAAGAAATCGCTGGTGCCCTTCCTGCCAGACGAGGACTATGAGAAGG
The DNA here is from genome assembly GCF_018350155.1 of Leopardus geoffroyi. Taxonomy (NCBI): domain Eukaryota; kingdom Metazoa; phylum Chordata; class Mammalia; order Carnivora; family Felidae; genus Leopardus; species Leopardus geoffroyi. The sequence goes on along the minus strand of NC_059331.1, from coordinate 3,226,995 downwards.
TGCTAGGTGAGTGCGGCCTCAGGGAACTCCGGGAACCCAGTACGTGCCTCTCCCTCCCCTGCCCCCCACGGGGCACCCCTGGGTCAACCCCCAGCCGCCGCGCCTCCTCTAGGACCACTCTCTGTTCCAGGCTACGTGGAGGCGGATAACGAGAACGGCGAGAGTGTGTGGGTGGCACGCGAGGCCCCCGCGCCCCGAGGCCCAGGTGATGCCCCCGCCCTGCAGCCACCGCTGGGTCATAGTGCAGAGAGACCTGGGACCCACATGGCGCCGCCCGTGTCCAGTCTTGGACCCAGAGTTACAAGGACCCAGAAGTTACCCAGACCCTGCCCTCCGGGTTGTGGAGGGGGGGACAGAGCTGGACACACTTCCAGCCCTGTGGGGTTGAACCTGGGGCTGAAGACAGCGGTGCCTAGAGTTGGGGAGAGAAAGGGGGGAGGCTTCCTGGAGGAGGCGGTGTTTGCTTAAGGCCTCAAAGGATTTCAGTAGGAGGGCTCACCTGGAGCGACATCTACCCAGAGATGGGAACCGGGGTGGCTATTGAGAAAGGGGTGGGGGGGGGGATCCCGTTTACAAGGCGGGAAGACGATGCTAGGAAGGCCTCTGGGCTGAGCAGACGCTGGGGGCCCCTTGTGCACAGTGGGCACGAATGTGCACACATCCACACGTGAACACTCACAAACACGAATTGCGTCCACCTGCACAAGCAGCTCACGTGCAGACACGGGCACGGACAAGGGCTCCGCACGTGCACGAATCCTCGTGTCACACGATTCCCGTCCCGTGTGGCACGCATACACACACCTTAAGCCACAATCACGTGTGTGGACACGAATGCTCACTGGCGAGCACAAATTTGGACACGTATAGGCACGTGGGGGCACACGCTAACGTAGACAAATACTAGCACCCTCGCGGTGTCAGGCACGTAGCCACGCATTCGGGTGCGCGTACAAACCCTCTGCCTGTATTCAACTATGCAAATTCACTCGGTGTGCCAGATTGTGCGACACAGGGACACAGACAGCGACTCCTGGGTGAGCGTGTGTAAGAACCACGCACGCACAGGGTCACACGCGTGAACCTGGCAACTGCGTTTCTCACCAGGCCCCGCACCCCCCTCGGGTGGCCCCAGGCAGCTGCCTCCCGTGCCCGTCACACCTGTGTCGAGCCCGAACAAGCTCACCCCACTCCCGAACGAGGATGAGAACTACGTGACCCCCATCGCACACACCCCAGCCGCCACCTACGTGAACGGGGACGGTAGGTGGGGGCGGGGGGGAGACGGGGACAGGGGAGGAGGCTGAAAGGTAGACGTGATGTGACGTGCCACACCTTTGTCCACACAGTGCCCTCCCCCAGTCGGCCAGTCATCCGGAAGCCCAAGAAGGTGGCACAGGTTCAGGCAAAGCCTCCCAAGCTCCCAAAGCCACCCGTTGCGCCCAAGCCAGGTAGGGGTCCCGCCCCCAAGCCCTTCCCTTGTCCGGTGGAGAGCTGGCCTCAGTCCCTCCTCTGCCCCCTCCTCCAGAGCCCCAAGGCCTCAACGGCGGCCTGGCCAAGAAACTGGCGGGCAACTCAGCGCAGGCTTTCTTCCCCACGACAGGTGAGGCGTTTGGGGGTCCGTGTGGCCGGTGACCCGTGCTGTCACGCGGGACCCACACTCCGAAGGGCCCCACGCTTGGCTTAACGCTGTGCGGTCTTGAAACCCCTCAAGGCTTTTGAATAGATTTTCATTTTTCACGGGGCCCACAGATTCTGCGGGTGGGGTGGGGGGACAGCGTGGGCTGGGGACCCCTGATGCGGCTGAAGTCCCCCCGCCCCCCCCCCCCAACCAGGCCTGGCGGATTTGACCGCCGAGCTGGAAGAGAAACTGCGGAAGAGACGGGCGCTGGAGCACTCGGCCGGACACGCTGGGGACCTGTGAGCCAGAGAGGCGGACCCCTCCTCCCAGAATAAAAGCTCAAGTGACCCCAGGGCCTCTGCATCTGGCCTGGTGTGGGGGGGGGAGGGGGCGGGAGGCAGGGAGGGTCTGGTAGACGTCTGCCCACAGCTGGCCCCTCTTAGCAAAACCTGCCACCCGGCCCTACAAGAGAAGCCCATTTCACAGCCAGGAAAGCCGAGGTCCAGAAAGGTTTGGGGGCACACTCAGTGCCACCCAGCCCCAAAGAACCATCAGCACGGCCTGGCCAGTGATTGACCTTTATTAGGACGCGAGGTGGGGAGGAGGGCCCGCCCCGGGGCCCGCCGCTCCCCAGTGGTGACCCCCGCAGGAGTTAAGGCTCCAAGCAGCAAGAGAGGAGAGGGTGCCGGCTGAAACAACCGAGGCCTGGGAGGGCCCCCCTCTGCATCAGCCGGGCGGGGTGGGCGGTCCAGGCGCCTAGGTGAGGCTGGTGTTAGAGCTGCTGGTGGCACTGCCCCGTTTCTGCAGGCAGCGCACGGAGCTGGGGACCTGCAGGCCCGTCGTCACCTGGAAACTACCGCACCACACCTGGGGCACAGGGGGAGGGGGGCAGGCGGGCTCAGGAGCAAAGCCGGCACCCGGCGCCCCCCCCCCCCACCCCCACCCCGATCCCCGCCACGGAAGGGTTCTCACCGTGAAAGCGGGCAGCAGTGGCTGTGTGAACTTGGCCTTGAAAGTGTGCAGCAGCTGTTTGGTCCGGGCGTTGTAGAAGGACAGGAGGCCTGGGATGGAGGCAGAGCGACAGGGGGACCCATAAGGGGATCGTGGCAGAGGCGGGACGGGGAGAGGCGGCTAGAGACGCGGCCCGGGGCGCGGGGGTCACCTTGGTGGAAGTCGCAGTGCACGCCCAGGCAGTCGGGCACGGGGGCGTCCAGCACCTTGGCCTTGTTGGCGTGCTTGGCGGTGAAGCTGGCCTGCAGCCAGTTGTTGACGTGCAGGCACCAGGACGCGGCCGTCTTGCCCAGCTGCTCGAAGCGGCCCAGGCTGCGGTACGCCACCCCCACGCCGAACGCCTTGCTGTCCGGCTCGAAGCGCACCTCCCAGTAATGCTCCCCGCCGTCGATCAGCGTGTCCCCTGCGGGGCGGGGTGGAGTCGGGTCCCGGGTGGCCTTGCGCCAGGGGGCGGCCACCTGGGTACTCCTCAGTCCTCGGCTACTGCTTCCGGGCCTCATCCGCCTCCTCTGGATGCCCCGAGAGCCCGGATACTCGCCAAGCCTCAGCTAATCCTTTCGGGTTCTCTGCCGGTCCAGGCTACTCGTTCCAGCTACTTCCAGGCCTTAGAAGCTTCCTCCAAAGCAAACAATTCCTCCCCGTGTTCAGACACCCCTCGGTCCTCAGTTCTCTCCGACACCAGATCACCCCCAAACCCTTGCGCCTGGCGGACTCCCAAGTGTTCCCACGGGCCTCGAATCCCACCGGAGTGCAGAGGCGCGCCGGCGTGCCGGGCCCCTCTCCTACTGCTCTGTGAATCTAGGGTCTCCCCGGACCCCCAGCCCCTGGTGGAGGCCAACTTCTCCCAGGCCCGACTGCACAGCCTCTCCTGCCCCTGCCTCCCTCACGGCCCACGGCCCTCTCCCGTCTCAGCTCCTCCCCGACCTCAGCTACTTTCCCAAGCACAACCAGGCTCGTTCTTCCCAGAGGCCCCGTAGCCCCCTCTCAGGTGTCAGCCGCTCTGCAGAACCCCCACCCCTCCCCCCTGCTTCCTCCCCGGACCCCACCTCTCGCCAATCTCAGATGCTTTCGGGAAAACCCAGCTCCTCCACAGAACCCCAGCTTCTCCTCAGGTCTTAGCTTATCCCCAGGACGCGGCTACTCTCTAACCCCGCCCCTGCCCAGGTACTACTGACCGCACTGACTCCTGCACCCCCCAGCCTCTTCTGGGAGCCCCCTTCTGGACAGCGACGATCCCCCTGAACCCTGGTTCCTCCGTGGGCCCCATTCACTCCATTGCTAACTGTCTCCCACACCAGCGACTCTCTATGGCTCCCCCACCAACCCGGCTGCCCCGTAGGTGACCATTCTTTCCAGCTACTCCACAGACCCCAGGACGCCCCCTGGCCGACCTCCAGGCCACAGCCTCCACAAGTTCTGCCCCCCCACCCCCAGTAAGCCCACCCCCTCCCCCCTCCCCCCCGCCAGTCCTCAATTCCTCCAGCACCACATTACTGGAACCATTCCCAGAAAGCTTTGTTGGCGGCTGCCTCAGTTTCCCCAACCAAAGGAGTTCTCTCCACCCCCCACCCCCCACCATCAGGGCCCTGCCCAGAGTGTCCCCTGTGCCCTCCTGTCTTTGCCCCTCCTTACCCAGCACCGTGTAGGACTCGGCTGTAAAGCGATCCCGGCCCCCACGACCGGAGGGCATCCTCTTGGGAGACGGCACGCCTCTGTGAGTGACAGGGAGAAGGCTCAGCGCAGCCCTTACTGTCCCCACAGGAGGGTTTCCCTGGCCCCCCCCACCCCCCACCCCGCCGGCCACCGCGGTCTTCCTGTCAGTCCTTCCCAGGACTTGGTTCTTTTCACGCACTGGGCCCCTCCTTCCAGAACACGCCCAGATAGCCCTTCCTCGTCTGGAAAACTACTCAGCTGTCAAAACCCAGTTAAAACTCTCTTCTTGGGGCGCCTGGGCTAGTCGGTTACGCATCTGACTTCGGTTCAGGTTGTGATCTCACGGTTCATGAGATCCAGCCCCGTGTCTGCTGTCCGCGCAGAGCCCGCTTCAGACCCTTTGTCTCCCTCTCTCTCTGCCCCTCCCCTACTTGCACGCATTCCCCTCCACCCCTCCCCCCGCCCCGAAAATAAATACACATTATAAAAACAAATCTCCTCTCCCTTCTCGGGCTCCCTCCTTCCACCCCAGCCTTGACCACGCTGGGCTCTGGGTGTCCCTGCCCCGTGTGATCATCTCCACCAGAAACTCAGGGAGGCCAGGGGGCAGGCTACCTGGCGGGGGAGTTGACGGGAGACGCCGTGCGCCCCTTGCCGTCCTTCTCGCGGGCCTTGATGTCCTGCACCTTCCCGCCCATGGCGTCCCACTCCACGGAGAGATCATCCACCCGCAGGTTCTGGTGAGATGTGGACGCGTCCAGGCGGAACATGAACGCTGGGGCCGGGCAGACGTGGGAGTCACAGAGATGGGGAAACCCAGAGAGACACAGAGAGAGAGACAGAGAGACAGACAGTGACCAAGACAAACCATGTGACAGGGACGGAGAACAGAGAGCGACAGCAGGGACTAAGACAGAGAAAACGAGAGAGGTTGCCGGGCTCAGAGACAGACGGATACAGAGCGACAGGCAGCAGGACGCCCAGAAAGACAGACGGGGCAGAGCCGAGGGCCAAGGGAGTGAAGGCTGAGGGCTTGTTGCCTGAGGGTCCCCTAGGTCTGGAGTCATTTTCAAAGCACTGGTGGTGCTTCTGCTGGAGGGTAATCACAGGAAGGGGCCCGGGCTATAGCACGACAGTTAGGCTAGACTCTAGAAAGTCCTCACAGAGCACGCAAAGGTGTTGCTGCAGGAGAGTAAGCTCGGCCTTCACTACTGATATCCCATCCCCATTTCTAAGAGCGCTTATCTAGTTTTTAGGAGAGAGAAAGAGAGAGGGAGGGTGTGTGTGTGTGTGTGAAAGAGAGAGAGAGTATAAAACCCATCCAGTGTAATGGGCTCAAGTGCAAAAGCAAAAAAACCATGGCAGGTGTATATTAGACACTCAGGTTAAGGAAGCTACTGGGGACTAAGCTCCGAGCATCCTGGCAGCCAGAGCAAAAAGAGTCACGGAGCCCTGATTAGAAGATGCTCATTACACATCAGTACCTGGGGCCCCAGGGCGAGGGGTTATGGAGTCACAGCCAGGGTAGGGGTGGGAACCAGTCACCTGGTGTCTCCAGGGTCACCGACTCGGAGAACTCGCCTGCAACTGCCTTATTACAGGCCTTCACACGGAAATTCATATATTTCATGTCAAACTTGAGACCTAGGAGCAACAGAGGGATCTCAACATGGCGTGCACTTTGAGCGAAAGGTTACAGGTCCCTGTGTCCCACGGTAGTCCCAGTACTCACTCTAAGGAGCACCTTGCAAACGACATCTTATCCCTGAGACACCATCCTTGCCCTCATTTACCTGTGGTACTATGGGTACTTGGCTCCGCCTCCAATCCAGACTGGCCAATCAGGATGCTTAGGGGCACAGTAACAGCGATTGGCTCAGGAATGGGCACATGACCCAAACTGGCCAATCAGAAACTTCCCTGGGACTTTGGGCTGGTATTATAGGGAAGAGAGTTACTGTCTGAGGCTGGCCAGCGGGGAGGAAGCTCCTCTAGGAAAATCTGTCAGTGCATTTGGCAAGCCTCCTTCAGAATGTCGCATCCACATGCAACAAAGGCAGGAAACAGGCGAACGAGCCATTTGATTTGCTGGAACCCCTCGATCTCCCCATGCCTGGTTACTTAAAGATATTCCTTACTTCTAGGATATGTCCCCCACTTTCTTTCTTTCTTTTTGGGTTCGTTTCTTCCAGTCTTCAAAAATAAAAAGCAGCTACCCAGTTGTCCTTCCCCTCAAGCTAAACCTCTTTGGAGAGCTGTCTACACCCTCAGCCCTTCTCTGCTGCCTCGCTCACTCTCCCTCCTCTGGCCTTTGTCGGTCCCCCACCTCGCAGGACCTCCTGGCTGACCACTCCTTCCCTCCTGGAACATTCTTTCCTTGGCAGCCACGGCACTGTCGTCTCTTGGCTCCCCTCTCTGTTTGTTCTCCTTAGGTCTTCTTTGCAGGCACTTCCATCCTCAACACCCTTAAATGTCAGGGTGACTCTGTCTGGGGCTCTTATTCGTGTCACCGTGCCCCTGTCCCCTTCTTGCACCTCAGACACCATCTGTCCACCAGAGCACCCACTGCCCAACCCCTCGCTCAGACCGCATGCCCAGCTGCCTCCTGAGTGTTCCCCCTGGGATGCCCGTCCTCTGATCATCCAAAACAGTACTCAGCGCCCCCTGCTCTAAAACCTCCCATAGCTCCCCTTTGCCCATTCTTCCTCTCACTTCCCCCACAGATGTTGTTCTCTCCGCAAACCTAACTTAGTTCCGGACACAAAGGCTCGCGGTGCTCGCTTCAGCAGCATGTAGAGTAAAATTGGAATCACCCAGGGGCGCCTGGGTGGCTCGGTTGGTGCAACAGCTGACTCCTGACCTCGGCTCAGGTCATGATCTCACCGTGCGTGAGATCGAGCCCCGCGTCGGGCTCTGCACCGGCAGCGTGGAGCCTGCTTGGGGTTCTCTCTCTCTCTCTCTCTCTCTCTCTCTCTCTCTCTCCCTCCCTCCCTCCCTCCCCCCCGTGCTTGAGCTCTCTGTCTCAAAATAAATAAGCTTTAGAAAAATAAAATAAAATTGGAACGATATAGAGAACGTTAGCGTGGCCCCTGCAGAAGGGTGGCATGCAAATTCGGACATAAAAGGCTCAGCGCTCTGGCCTCTGAGCCCTAGATCAGGCTGTTCTGCCTAGAAGACTCTTCTCCACCCTCCCCTCCTCTGTCGGGCCTCAGCCTGGCTGCCACCTCTTCCAGATGCCCACCCAGACTGTCTCCCCCTTGTCCGGATCCCCTTCCCTGAGAGCCCAGTACATTACTCAGCAACACCACCTACTGCCCCAGAGCAGAGATTACCAACCAGAAGGCTCAGCTTCTGAAACCTGGAACCTATGTGCCTATGGGCGGTCTGGACTCACTGTGTGCCTCAGTTTCCTATTCTGCAAACTGGCAATCGCAATGCCAAATCCCAAGCAGGGGTCACATGAGGACGCGATGAGTCGAGGCATGTACATACCAAACGCTAAACCAAACCCCTCCCGACTTGTCCAAGCAACGGAGACGACAAATGACGACACGCGTTCGTTGCCTAGATGAGCGCATTCGTCCCTATCGACATCACACGCCTTTCAGTGGATTCAACGTCCTGCCCTGCGGAACGCACTCGCTAGGAATGTTGCAAAAGGCAACAAGAGGGGGGTGGCGAGGGGGTGACGCCTCAGGAAGCCTGGGATGCGACAGACCTCCACGCTGACCGTGGTGGCGGGTACCTGAACTTGCACACGGCACGAAACCGCATACGGGCGTACACACGCGCGCGCACACGGACGAAGGCACGTAACGCCAGCGAAACGCGGACCCACGAGGCTCATGCCTGTTCCTTGGTTTAGATATCGAACTACAGTTACGGAAGCGGCTACTGGCGGATCCTGCTTCGGGTTCTGCGTCTCCTGCCCCTCCCCCACTTACGCGCTGCCTCTCTGTGTCTCTCCAGAATGAATAAGTGTTTAAAAAAATAAAATAAATAAAATAAAAACAAAGCCTGGGGGGGGGGGGGGAGTGGGATATGTTTGTTTTGATTCCCGTGCAAAGGATAATAAACCAGTAGCTTCTCAGGCCCTTTTGCGGGCTGCTGGCTTTTCTTTCCTGCAATTAGCATGCTCATTAGTAACCATGCATGCTAATTACAGATAAAGAACAGGCTGATTACAGCCCAAGAGCTGTAGCGACAGTTATCTTGCGGGCACGGCTCTCCCCGCCACTGAGGATTTCCTCCGGCGCAGACGGCTGCTGAAACTCATCAGGGACCCCCGATTTTACCCTTCTGGAGACACTCCCCTTCCGGCTGGGGGGAATCCCCACGCTTTCTGCTTTCTTACGACTGCCAAGGAAATCCCCCAACGCTGGGAGGATGCCAGCTCCAGGGCGGGACTGTCGCCAGTCTTGCTCACTAGGGCAAGGGCAGCACCGGCAGGCGCTCAACACCCGGAAACGAATGAATGAACGCTGCATAGGAGACGTGAGACGCCGATGCGGAACGCCTTGCCTCCCGGGCCTCAGTCCTCTCGTCTGTAAAATGGCGGTGAGACGCGTGTCCGTTGTTCGTTACGCGTGGGGCAAACATTTAGCACATAGTAAGCCCTCCAGAAACGGCGCGGTGCCTGTCATCAATATCGTTTTTATTATTATCACTTCGTTACTCCTGCTCAGCCCAGCGGGGCCCCCAGTTGATGGGGAAAAGGAGCCCGGAGGGGGCTGAGCCCAACGGGGCTGGGGGTAGGGAGCGGGGTGGGTGTCAGCAGCAGGGCTGAGCTGCTTACCGGTCAGGGTGTACTCCGTCTGCCGGATGCCCTCGATGACCATCCACGGCTGCTCCTCCTTGAGGCGGGGCGGGCCCTCGAAGTTGGTCCGCCTGTACTCCAGCACGTAGTGGTCGATCTTGCTGTCCTCGTCCGGCATGCGCCACACCAAGGTCACGCAGTTGTCTGCCACCAGGGACTCGGCCAGGTCAATCACAGGGGCGCTGGGCACTGTCCAGGGGGGGGGGGGGGGGTCAGGTCCTTTGCCTGCAAGGGCGATCTTACAGAAACCTCACCCGCAATTTAGGCCTTCTTGGGGACCTCCTCTGGGGCCCAACCTTGGGAGCGGGGCCCCTTTGGGCACTGGGGCCTGGGGGTGGAGCTTCCACAGGGTTTCACCAGAGTGGGGTGGTGGGGAAGAGCTTCCTCAGGGTTCAACCAACAAAAGCCTGGGCCTTCTCAGAATACCACCATTTCAGGATAATTTCTAGAATTCTCTCATAGGGGCATGGCCTTCATGGGAGGTGGGTAGGGCTTTTCAGGGCTGGGCCACCAGGAGCGGGCTTCCTCGTGGCCCCACCTCCCGGGGCAGGCCTCCTCGTGGCCCCACCCACACAGGCAGGTTATCCTCGTGGCCCCACCTCCAGGGACGGGCCTCCTCGTGGCCCCACCCAGGCAGGGAATCCTCGTGGCCCCACTCCCAGGGGCGGGCCTCCTCGTGGCCCCACCCACACAGGCAGGATATCCTCGTGGCCCCACCTCCCGGGGCGGGCCTCCTCGTGGCCCCACCCACACAGGCAGGATATCCTCAAGGCCCCACCCCCAGGGGCAGGCCTCCTCGTGGCCCCACCCACACAGGCAGGGTATCCTCAAGGCCCCACCCCCCCAGGGGCAGGCCTCCTCGTGGCCCCACCCACACAGGCAGGGTATCCTCAAGGCCCCACCCCCCAGGGGCAGGCCTCCTCGTGGCCCCACCCACACAGGCAGGGTATCCTCAGGGCTCTACCTCCAGGAGCGGTGCCTTCGGGATTTCAACGCCAGGTTTACTAACCCAGCCTTTCTCAGGCTACCCTAGACTCCTGGGCCATTTCCCTGAAATCCAGGCCGGGAGAAAGTTCCCCTCTCACCAGGTAGGAACTTGAGTGCCTGTAGCATCCTGCGCTCCTGTGCAAAGTCCACCATGAGGTGACTCATGTTGTCGCTGACCTTGGCTTTCAATGACAGCCGGAAGGCAGGTGCCATCGTCACACTGCAGGGAGGAAGACAGAGGCAACCTGCCGGCAGGCATCTCAAAAGGGCCCAGGCCTCTGAAGCGTGCGCGGGAGACCCAGTCCCCTTTGTTCTGGTTCAGTGCGCTGGGCCAAGGGACCCCACCTTCACACCAGGGACAGGGCACTGGGGTGGGAACCAGATCCCGGCATCTTACCCATCTTTGATTTGCTTGGCAGCCTAGAAAAAGGGACGGAATAAAATTCAAAGTGTTGTCTTCATTGAATCAGAAAGTCACTACACAGACAGGAAGACTGAGGCCCAGAGTGGGCCACTTGGCAAAGTCCCCACCACTGGGGCAGAAACACTTGGCTGTGCCCCAAAGGGATAGGGGGCAAAGACAGGCTCCTACGCCCACCCCCAGTGCCCAGGATATACAGCTGGCCAATTTGGCAGATAAAAATGCAGGGTGCCCAGTTACCTCTGCGTTTCAGATAAACAAAATGATCTTTTTAGTATAAATGGGCCCCATTCAATATTTGGGACATATACTAAATACTTCATGGGATATATTATATTCAAAAATTATTCATTATTAAATTTAAATTTCAGATCAACCACAAATAAGTTAAAAAAATTTTTTTCCAGTTTATTTATTTTGAGAGAGGAGGGAGAGACAGAGCACAAGCAGGGGAGGGGCAGAGAGAAAGGGAGAGAGAGAATCCGAAGTAGGCTCTGCCCTCTCAGCACAGAGCCCGATGTGGGGCTTGAACCCACAAACCGCGAGATCATGACCTGAGCCGAAATTAAGAGTTGGATGCTCAACCCACTGAGCCCTCTAGGCACCCCGACAAATAATTTGTTTTTAAGTTTACTTATTTATTTTGAGAGAGAGAAAGAGTGAGTGAGCAGGGGAGGGGCAGGGAGAGAGAGGGAGGGAGAAAGAGAAGCCCAAGCAGGCTCCGCTCCGTCAGCCCAGAGCCCGATGTGGGTGGCATTCGATCTCACAAACCGCGAGATCATGACTTGAGCCGAAATTAAGAGTTGGATGCTCAACCGACTGAGCCCCCCAGGCGCCTTCAACCGCGAAGAATTTTTTAGTATAAGTATGTCCCATGTGCTCTTTGGGACATACTTCTGAATGCTGCCCGGGCCACACTTATACTAAAAACTCACTCATGGTTGATCTGAAATGCAAATTTAACCGCGTGTCCTATATTTTAGCTTGTAGTCCTACCAGTATGGCTTCTGAGGCGCCCACCTGAGGGAAGTCCTCGCTGTCCGTGGCCTGCAGGGTCTGGTTGGCCGTCTCCAGAAGCTCCTCTGAGCTCTCCAGGGCCCGCGTGCAGGCAGCCAGCTGGTTCTAGGGGTGGCATGGCATCGAGGGAAGAGACACCTCACCCCACTGTGTCAAACCCTCGCGGTCTCCCCCACTTTGTGGGATTGGGGACACCACACCTTTCTCCAACTCCAGGCTGTGGGGGTGGGGAGGCTGCAGGGAAATCGGGGCTCACTCCCGGCAGCACAGCAGAATCACCTGGGGAATCCCTTTCTTGAAAACTCACACGCCCAGACCCCACCTGAGCCTTGGGGCCCCAACGTCTTCCACGATGGGAAATCTGGGATGTTAGGAAGTTGTCCGGGAGGGGCTGATGCAGCCCCAGTGCCTCAGTTAGAGTCCTAGACCCCCTAGGGGCTGTACGTGGCAGGGGTGGGGGGGTTGGCAAGAGGCGATGCTGTCGGATCTGGGGACCAGTGGGAAGGGCTGAGAAATCAGAGGCGTTGGGTGAGGACAGGAGGGGAGGAACAGCCAGACGTGGATGTGGTGAAGGAGAAGGGGGTGGGGGTGGGAGCAGGGACCGAGAGGGACAGCAGGTGGCTACACGGATCACGGCCAGGGAAGGGGCAGAGAAGAGGCCAGGAAACAGAGGAGGTGAGGCCAAGGCCACTGGGGTGTCTGTTCTGGATCCGGGAGACACTCGGGGGCACCTCCAAGAGGCGGTGTGGGAGGAGGAGCAGCTGTGGAGGGAGACCCTGAGGCCAGCTGGGCTCTGCTGAGTCTGAGGGGTGCAGTGGGGGGGGGTAGGGTCTGGGTGATGGTCTGGAGCGCACCCCGCCCCCCACCTGCAGCTCGTAGGTGCGGCTGGCGCGGTCCTGCTTGATCTTCATCAACATGCCCTCCTTCAGCTCCTCCAGGAGGGAGAAGAGGGACTGGAACTCCGCCTCTAGGTCTTCCTGTACCTTGGTGGAGTTGGCCTTGGGGAGAGGTGGTGGGGTCAGGACGGCCAGGATCGGCCAAAGCCCAGGCTCAGACGGGGACACGGAGGCCTGGACGCGGCAGCCGGGCACAGTCCGACGGGCATCGGCAGCAACAGGCTGGCTAACTCCCGTGGCTGCCCCCCCCCGCCCCCCCCAGCCCTTCTGGCCCACGAACTCCCCACCTCCTTCCGTCCCTCCTGCAGAGGGGACTTCCTCACCTCCACGTTCAGCAGCATTTGCTTGAGGGAGTAGATGAAGCTTTGAATCTCTTCATTCTTCACAGCCAGCGTGGTGATGATCTTCCGCAGAGCCTCCTGCCCCCACCCGAAGCAGGCACACGCCAAAGCCGGTAAGCCCCTCGGCCAGGCCCGGCACACCCCCCCCCCCCAAACTTGGGGCTCCCCACTCCGCCTTCCTGGGATCCAGGAGATGTGGGAGCCACCGTGCCAGTGAGCTTGGGCACCGCCGTGAGGCAGGCCCTGGGCGAAGCTCTGGCCCTACCTCCCCTCGCCTGGCACATGCCCATTTGACAGGGGAGGAAACTGAGGCTCAAAAAGAGCCTCTGGGGAAGGCGCCGACCCTGGGCCGGAGCCAGGTCGGCCTCAGCACAAAGCCTTCAACCTGAGGGCGGGGCGTGATCTGGGGTGAGGGGCCACCTTGGGAACAGGGATGGGGAAGAAGAAAGGAGGAACCTGGGAACGCGGGGCCAGAGGGCCCAGGCAACTGGGGAGCGGGGCAGGGAGGTCTGGGGGAGGGGACGGAGAGAAGAGAAGCCGCGTGGGAGGATCCCGCTGGGGCCTGGAGCCCCGACCCAGGCCTCCCACGGGAGGGACCCCCTCCTGGTCCCTCTTCTGGGGGTGCGGGATCGGTGGGATCACCTGTGCGGAGCCGGAGCAGCGTCCTCAGGGGCGGGGCGGGGCAGAGACCGGACACCTGGTCCGCAGTCCGCATGGAAGGCGTGGGGGATGGGTCAGGCTGGGGCTGGGATGCTGGGCGCCGGTGGGGGGCTTGGAGGGGATGCGCCTGGACCCGGGCCAAGATGATGAGAGGTCGGGGCGACGGCGGGGGTGGGGTGGGGTGCTGGGTCCCGCATTGGGGGGGGCTGGACCCCGGCGGGGTGGCGGCGGGGGTGGGGCCTCGGCCGCAGAGCAGCTGCGGGGGTGGGGGTGGGGGGCGCTGCGGCAGCACCTGGTCCCCTCCCCTGGTCCACCCCCGCCCCGCCCCGCCCCGCCCCGCCCCGCTCCTACCCTCTGGTCCTCCATGGCCGCGGCCCAGGTCGTCCCCGGCCCGGCCCGCGGGCCCCGCTCGCTCTTCTGGTCCTCGAGCCGCCTTTGCCGCGACCACGAGCCAATGGCCCGCCGAGCCCTCCCCGCCGCCGCCGCCGCCGCCGCCGCCGCCGCGCCCCCCGTCAGCGCTCCATCACTGGCCGCAGCGCGCAGGCGCGCCCCCCGCGGCAGCCTGGGAAACGTAGTCCTGCGCTGGGGTCGCTGAGAGCCGGGACCCCCCCCCCCCCCCCCCCGCCATCCCCCAGAGCCTGGGGCCGACGCCGGTAGCGATGACGGAGCTGGCGAGAGCCCGGGACTGGGAAGGAGGTTGCCTGGGTTCGACCACCCGGGTGGTGACCTCGAGCCCATCCTTCGTCCCTGGAGTGCCTCAGTCTCCGCACTCGGGCACCCACGCGATTTCGTGGCTGCTCCTCAAACTGGAAGGCCATACCCACCCCTCCCGCGAGATCTGGCCCCTCACTGCTCACGCTCCTTGCGTCCGCTGCAAAGCCAAGGTCCAAGAGGATGGTCTCCTTCCAATGCCTTCTTTCTCTCTCCGAGAAAAATAGCCGAACTCCTATGCACCCCGCAAAGCCCCGGCATCGCACATCTCCGCCTCCAGCAGCCTCTCTGCCTGGCCGGAATCCACAAGGCCAAGAATGTCTGTGTCCACCTTGGTCTTCCCGGCCAGCCCGGGGCCAGATCTCCCCAGGATCTCCAGCATTGCCTCTCAGCAGAGGGTGGGGGGAAGGGTGGAGTTTGAGAGAGTGCAAGGGAGGCTGGGACACTGTGTATACCCGCTACGACAGTGTGGTCAGCGTGCCGCCGCCGCCGGGGGCCATCCTGTGGTTGGCAGGAACGACTCTGGGGCGCACGCAGGCCCTCTTCTTTCCGGGTTTAAAAAGAGGTCACACTGTGGTCGGGAGCCAGACACTGAGGCCTCTCCTGCCTGCTCCCTGCCCACCCCCCCCCCCCCCCCCGCCACCTGCCTCACCTGACCTTCCAACCTGTCCCCCCCCCACCCCCGCTCAGGTGTGCTTATATAGAATCTGCCAGAAAGATTTCCATTCACTGGGACGCATTATCCCATTCACGTACACGTGCTGCCTTTCAGATCATAAATAAATAAATAACCAAACGAATCTTTGGGGAAACTGAGGCAACAGACGGGAGGAAGTGGAGCCCTAAGAAGCATTGGTCACCTGGCTGACATCTACCGTCTGGCCTGGGCGTCACATCTGCCCCTGTGGCAGGGGCGGAGATTGTGGCCAGAGGTCTGTCGAATTGAATGGGGGGTGCGCACCAGCGAGGAGAAGGGGGGGTGCCTGATGGGCCAGGAATGGAGCCCCTGGGCACAGCGCTGGTCTTCCTGGTGCATTTCCGGGGTGAGGACGGGGGTCTCCCTCCCCCCTCCCTCCTTCCTGTTGTCCATCACCCCCGCGGCCTGCCCTCTAGCCCAGAACCCCTGGAAACCTCTCCCTCTGCTCTGCTAGACACGGCCTGTTTCTCTCTGATACGCAGAACCTTCCAAGGGTTGCAGGTTCGGGGCGACTGGGGGCTGTTGATTAAGCGCCCGGCTCTCGATTTAGGCTCAGATCATGATCTCACTGCTCGTGGGATCAAGCCCCACTCATGCGCTGACAATGCGGAGCCTGCCTGGGATTGTCTCTCTCTGCCCCTCCGCCCCCCTCTCAAAATACATATATAAATTCTAACCAAAAAACGAACAAAAAAACACATCACAAAACAAGGGTTGAAGGTTCTAGCAGGGATCCTCAGAGTGGGGCCCTAGGAGAACATTCACACCACGCCCTGCACCCCAGTCTCTCAGCAACACACTCCTGCGCCTTCTCTTTCTTGCCCTTGGCTGGCCTGCTGGCTTTTCTTTTCTTTCTTCTCTTTCTTTCTTTCTTTCTTTCTTTCTTTCTTTCTTTCTTTCTCTTTCTTCCTTCCTTCCTTCCTTCCTTCCTTTCTTTCTTTCCTTCTTTTTCTTTCTTTTCTTCCTTCCTCCCTCCCTTCTTTCCGTCCTTCTTTCTTTCTTTTTCTTTCTTTCTTTGTTTCTTTCTCTTTCTTTCTTTCTTTCCTTCTTTTTCTTTCTTTTCTTCCTTCCTCCCTCCCTTCTTTCCGTCCTTCTCTTTCTTTCTTCTCTTTCTTCTTTTCCTTCTTTCTTTTCTTTCTTTCTTTCTTTCTTTCTTTCTTTCTTTCTTTCTCTTTCTTTCGCTTTCTTTCTCTTCTTCCTTCCACCCTTCCTTCATTCTCTTTCTTTCTTTTCTTTCTTTTTTTTCTCTTTCTTTCTTTCTTTCTTTGTCCCTTTGTTTCTCCCTTCCTTCTTTCTTCCTTTCCTCCTTCCTTCCTTTTCTCTTTCTTTCTTTTCTTTCTTCCTCCCTCTCTTCCTCTCTTTCTTTCTTTCCTTTCTCTTTCCTTCTTTTTCTTTCTTCTTTTCTTCCTTCCTTCCTCCCTTCCTTCCTTTGTTCTCTTTCTTTTCTTTCTTTTTTTCTCTTTCTTTCTTTCTTTGTTCCTTTGTTCCTCCCTTCCTTCTTCCCTTCCTTCCCTCCTTCCTTCCTTCTCTTTCTCTTTCTTTCTTTTTCTTTTTTCTTTCTTCCTCCCTTCCTTCCTCTCTTTTTCTTTCTTCTTTCTCTTTCTTTCTTTCTTTCTTTCTTTCTTTCTTTCTTTTTCATTCTTTCCTTCCTTCCTTCCTTCCTCCCTTCTTTCCTTCCTTCCCTTTCTTTCTTCCTTCTCTTTCTTTCTTTATTTCCTTCCTCCCTTCCTTCCTTCTCTCTCTTTCTTTTTTTTCTTTCTTTCTCTTTCTTTGTTCCTTTGTTCCTCCCTTCCTTCTTTCCTTTCTTCCCTCCCTCCTTCCTTCTCTTTTTCTTTCTTTCTCTTTTTTTCGTTCTTCCTTCTGTCCTTCCTTCCTTCTCTTTCTTTCTTTTTTTTCTTTCTTTCTCTTTCTTTTCTTCCTTCCTTCCTCCCTTCTTTCCTTCCTTCTCTTTCTTTTCTTTCTTCTTTTCTCTTTCTTTCTTCCTTCTCTTTCTTTCTCTTTTTTCTTTCTTTCTTTCTTCTTTCTTTCCCTTTCTTTTTCTTTCTTTCTTTTCTTCCTTCCTCCCTTTCCTTCCATCTCTTTCTTTTCTTTCTTTCTTTCTTTCTTTCTTTCTTTCTTTCTTTCTTCTCTTTCTTTCTTCCTCTTCCTTTCTTTTTTTCTTTCTTCCTTCCTTCTCTTTCTTTCTTACTTTCTTTCTCTTTCTTTCTTTCTCTTCTTCTTTTCTTTCTTTCTTTGTTGCTTCCTTCCTTCCCTCCTTCCTTCCTTGTTTCCTTCCTTTTTTCCTTCCTTTTCTTTTTTCTTTCTTTCTTTTCTTCCTTCTTTTCTTTCTTTCTCTTTCTTTCTTTGTTCCTTCCTTCCTTCCCTCCTTCTTTCCTTTTCTTTCTTTCTTCCTTCCTTCCTTCCTTCCTTCCTTCCTTCCTTCTCCTTCCTTTCCTTCTTTCTTCCTTTTTTCCTTTCTTCCTTTCTTTCCCTTCCCAACACGCCCAGGTTGATCCCACCTCTGGGCCTTTGCACCTTCTGTTCCTTCCACCTGAAACACCTTTCCCTGGATTTCATCTCTCCAGCGTCAGCTGTCATGGCATCTCAAAGGCCAGGCACTTGATCCAAACGCACACATTCCAGGGGGGTCTGACGGGCACCTCAGACTTCTCCTGGTCCCAAGCAAACTCTTCTCTTCTCCTCCAGCCCTGCTTCTCCGCCAGTGACCTCCATATTGGCCGAAAGCCACCTGATTCACACGGTGCCTGAGGCTAAAGCCTTGGCCATCGGCCACCTCGCCCTCTCTTGATTCAGTCCTTCTTCGACCCTTCCGGGGGCAACCTTCAAAATCTATTCAGATTCTGTCTGCTTTTCCCCAGGGTCCAGATCCTGATGCCACTCTCCTGGGCCCTCGTCCGCAGCCAGCCCTGATCCTCCCCGCCCACCCTCTGTCCTTAACCAGGGCAGTCAGGCCCACCTTTTTAACACTTAAATTGAACCCCGTTTCCTCCCCGCTCCCCTGCTTTCCCATCACACTCAGACTAAAAAGCAAACTGGGGCGCCCGGGTGGCACAGTCTGTTAAGTGTCCGACCTTTGACCTTGGCTCAGGTCATGATCTCATGCGGGTTCAAGTCCCGCATTGGGCTCCGTCCTGATGGTGCAGATCTGCTGGGGATTCTGTCTCTCCTTCTCTCTGCCCCTCCCCTACTTGTGCTCTCTCTCTCTCTCAAAATAAACTGTAAAAAAAAAAAAAAAAAGATTAAAAAGCAAATTTCTCTGCTTTCCGCATGCCCACCTGCCCACCTCAGCCAATCCCCACCTTGCGGCCTCCAAAGCCTTGTATAGGCCATCCCCTCTCTGATTCCACTTCCGCCCCATCTCCCCCGCGCTCACTCTGTTCCGGCCACAAGGGCCTCTTCGCTCTTCCTTTAACCTCCCAGGAGTGATGGTGCCCCAGGACCTTTGCATGGACTGCGCCCTCTGCCTGGAGCGCTCTTCCTCCCTATTTTCCTTTCTTCCCACACGACTGGCTACTTCTTACCATTCCAAACAGCACCTCTTCCGAGACCACCCTCCACAACCAGATTCTCCCTCACCTCATCCTTACCTTCCATCGTGATTCTCACTGCACGACTTCCTGGGTCTCTCTCTCTGCACCCCCGAGACCGTCAGTTCCACCATGGCAGGAATGGTTGTCTGTCTCCGTCACCTCTGTGCCTGTGTCTGTGGTCTCCAGAACAGGACCCGGCACACACGGGGCAGGATTGGTGTGCCTCAGTGAGAAGTGACCTCGCAAAGATCACGTAGTGTCACCTGTGTGGGCTGAGAGAGTAAGTCCCATAAACACACACACACACACACACACACGGAAAGGCCTTACTCACGTCTTGTGTCCCCTAGTCCTGCAAGGAACTGCAGGCCTCAGTGTGCAGCAGGGGCCCAAACTGCCGCAGGTGAGGGAGGATAGCCAGGTGACCTTGGCCCGCGGGGCAGCAGCTCCGTGTCGGGTGGAAGAAGGACGGTGTCTTCTTGTGTGACTCACACGTCACCAAAGGCAGGTTCAGCCTGGGGGTCTGCGGGCCCCGGTGGCAGCTTTCCTGGGAGTCGCGTGGCAACCTCAACCTGCGGGGACCTCGGGACCCTCAACGACAGCAGGGACCACACGGGCTGGGTGACCGTGGAGATTCCTGAGCTGGAGATGGCTCAGGGCAATGGCACAAAGCGTGTGGCCGACAAAGGTAGGAGAGTAAGTGGAGGGAAGATGTGGGCACTTTGGACTTACAGAATCTCAAACTCCTAGAAATCTAAACTCTAAATCCTTCAGATCGGATTCTTACAGAGACCTTGCAAACTCAAGAACATCAAATTCTAGAATCACAGAACCAAAGATATGCTGGAATGGATCATTCTAGACCAGGACTCAGAACACTTTCTGTCAAGGGCCACGGAGTAACTATTTTCTGCCTTGTGGAGCTGACGTTCTCTGTTGCCACCACTCCCGGCTGCTGTGGTAGCCGGAAAGCAGCCCTAGACTGGACATGCGTGAATGTGCGGGCCTAGGTTCCAATAAAACTTTATTTAAAAACAAAAACAAGGGGCGCCTGGGTGGCGCAGTTGGTTAAGCGTCCGACTTCAGCCAGGTCACGATCTCGCGGTCTGTGAGTTCGAGCCCCGCGTCAGGCTCTGGGCTGATGGCTCAGAGCCTGGAGCCTGTTTCCGATTCTGTGTTACCCTCTCTCTCTGACCCTCCCCTGTTCATGCTCTGTCTCTCTCTGTCCCAAAAATAAAATAAACGTTGAAAAAAATTTTTTTTTAAATAAAAACAAAAACAAAAACAGGCAGGGGGCCTAGTTTGGTCCACAGTCTGCAGTTTGCTGAACCCTCTTCCAGAATATCACAATCATAAAGACTCTTGAATATTTATAGTTGTGGAATTCAGATTAAAAACAATCCCAGAATCTTTCTACAAATGTGTTATTAAAGTATATCTTACGTACAGATGGGGCGCCTGGCTGGCTCAGTCTGTGGAGCATGCGGCTCTTTTTTTTTTTTTTTTTTAAGTGTATTTATTTATTTTTGAGAGAGAGACAGCACGAGCACCCCACGGAGCATGCAACTCTTGATCCTGGAGTTGTGAGTTCAAGCCCCACATTGGGCATAGAGATTACTTAATAAAAAAATGAATAAAAATACAAGAGGGGCGCCTGGGTGGCTCAGTCGGTTGAGCATCCGACTTCGGCTCAGGTCACGATCTCACAGTTCGTGGGTTCGAGCCCCACATGGGGCTCTGTGCTGACAGTCCAGAGCCTGGAGCCTGCTTCGGATTCTGTGTCTCCTTCTCGCTCTCTGCCCCTCCCCCGCTCACGCTGTGTCTCTCAAAAGTAAATAAATGTTAAAAAAAAATTTATCAAGGGGCGCCTGGGTGGCGCAGTCGGTTAAGCGTCCGACTTCAACTCAGGTCACGATCTCGCGGTCCGTGAGTTCGAGCCCCGCGTCGGGCTCTGGGCTGATGGCTCAGAGCCTGGAGCCTGTTTCCGATTCTTTGTCTCCCTCTCTCTCTGCCCCTCCCCCGTTCATGCTCTGTCTCTCTCTGTCCCCAAAATAAATAAACGTTGAAAAAAAAAATTAAAAAAAAATTTATCAAGACAAATAAATAAACCTTAAAAATCAAAAATAAAAGCTCTTCAGGAAGCTGATAATGAAAACGGGTTGCGAAACAGTGACATAAAGGAAGAGACGATTCTGGAATCTTAGCACGGCAGTAGCTTAGATACTTTGCACAGGCTTTTAGGATTTTCCAGTCTCAGAGTAAGAGCAGGGAATTCTAATATCCAGGTGGAAACCCATGGGCTCTCAAGGCTGGAAGGGACCTCGCAGATCAGTCAAGCCAGCTGCCTCCGGTCACAGATGAGGAAACTGAGGCCCAGAGAAGGCTAACACGTGTCCAGGCACGTGCAGCAGCTTTCTGGAGAGCCCAGCGATTAGGCTCTCCCCACTCTGCAGGTCTCCTCGCTCTGGGCCAAGCCCTGCACGGGGCCGGGACACTCAAGCTGACCCAGGGCTCCTGCTCTCCCGGCCTGCTCAGTTCCTGGCCCAATGCCCATTCCGCTCCCGTTGGCAGGAGGGCGATACGTTAAGGCTGTCCTGCCTGTCCCCACCTTCTAGTAACGTGACGCCTGCGTCCAGCTCCCTCCAGCTGGCTTCCCCACCCCCAGAACAGCTTCTCAGCCGCCCCGGAGGGACCAACTCCAGTGTGAGATGAAGAGGTCAGGGGCACTGGGCCTCACGTTCGTCGCAGCAACTTTGGCTGGAGTTCATACCAATTACACAGCCCTCGAAACATGGCCCCACTGGGCGGGTCACTTGCTGTGTGACCTTGGGCAGGTAACCTGACCCCTCTGTGCCTGATTCCTCAGCGATGGGTTAGGTGAGTTTGAAGTAATCATATCTACAGAGTTTATTACCGGGTCTGGAACATGATAAGTCCTCAGGAAACGTCAGCGATTATTTCGATCTGTTATGTTGATTATATTCGGCCAGACTCACAAGTTCAGGCCAGTGTAAGCTTTTTCTTTCCTTCCTTTCCTTTCTTTTTCTTCCCCCCCCCACCCCCCCCCCGAAACAGAGAGAGAAAGGGGAGCTGAGGTGAGCAACACTTTTGCTCAAAGCGGGGCTGAGACCCAGTTCCCTTGTATGTAAAATGGGGTAAACACCAGGATTGAGCTCAAAACCCAGGAGTCGCGAGGGTTCCATCGCCAGCATTGTGGAACTCACGGTGGGGACGGTGGAGCTCACGACCAGGGGGATGGGGCTCATGGCGAGAAAAAAAAATCCATTTGCAATAACCGAGCAAGACGGAGGTGGGTAGCCCCGTTTTTCAGAAGAGGAAACCGGTTCTGAGCGAGCACCTGCCCCGACTCCCGCAGCGCGGCAGGGGAGGAATCGTGAGGTCCCACGTGGGGTAGGGAGGCTGTGACCCTGAAGGGTGGAGGCTGGACCCGAAGGTGAGCACCCCCACCCCCACCCCCGCGACACACAGGTTCCTCCTCTGCAGACCGCCTGCTGCCCAACGCGAACCACACCTCCAGCCACCCAGGTGAGCCCCCGCCGCGAGTCCCGCCTCCAGCCCCGCCCCGCCCTCCCCCTCTTCAGGACTCCTGGTCGCACCGCGGGTGGCAGGGGCCGTGGCCGTGGCCGCCGTCGCGCCGAGGGCCCGTGTCTGGAGCGGCCGTGGCCGCGGGCGCGGGGACTCAGGTAACCGCGCAGGTAGCCGGGAGGACGGCGGGCGGTTTCCGCCGGCGACCCTGCCCCCGCGTGGCGGAGGCGGGAACTGCAGCTACTTGGCGAGGCCGCGGCGGGCGCCCCACCTGCCCCTTCTGGAAGGAGCGCGGGTGGGGCTGCGGGGTTGGGGGGAGAGAAGGAGAATAAAGGGAGAAGTCTGGCCCCAACACTCGTGTTCTGCAGAAGCGGAGGAAGGCTGGAGAAAGCCAGGCGGTCTCCTGTGATTTTCCCCTCTTAGTCTGTGGCATCCCTCCCTCCCCCCCCCCCCCCACACCCGTGCAGGGGATCCTCTCTAGGGTAACGTCCTCTACCAGCCCCGGGGGCGCCCAGAGAAGACTGAGGCGTGGCCTGTGGAGGGGAAGGTGCTGGACATCCCCACGGAGGTCCAGACGGGTCTATTTGATCTCTTTCCCGCAGACCCCCAGACCCCCAGCCACGTTTGGCCCAGAAGCCTTGCCCCAGCCCGGGTCCCCCCATCTCTACAGTCGGTGTCTCCCCTGACCCACGCCCCTCTGGGCAGCAGAAGCCAAGAGGGCTCCTTGAAGAGGGATCAGAACCCAGAAAAGACACCACCCCCCCTCCCCGCCAGTGGCCACGTGAAAATGTGACTGATTTCCAGAAGGGGTCGGGGAGCCCAGCCGCCCAGCCCAAGACCCGTATCCTCACCATGAGGCTGGATTCCTCCCTCGCCCCCTGGGCACTCAAAGGCTCGTAAAGAAAGGAAAGGCAGATTTTGTGGTGACTTGGGGAGCGTTAAAGATATCGGAGGGGTCGTCTGGGGGCCCCTGAGCCCCAGGACGCCTGGAGGGGTCCGCTGTGGTGAGGGGGCTCTGTGATGACAGGCCAGCTCCCTCCTCTAATCCTTGGAGGGTCACGTCCAATTAGCAGAGAAGTGATGCCCCCAACCTCTACCGGGCGCCTTGAGCTGGAGGCACCGCCCTCCCTGGGTAGGCTTGGAGATGGATGGCGAGGCGGGACATGGGGGTCCCTGGAATTTATCAGCCCCCGGGGGCTCTGGCTCCACCGTCACCTTGAAGTGACACCAGCTGGGACCGGCTCCCCTCCCCCATTTCTGCTGTTTCCATGGGGACAGATGTCCATTCTCAGCAGCATCCGGGCCACGGCTGCCCGCCCCGGCGGAAAGGAGGGGCCGGGTGGGGGCAGGGCTGGCCTGAGAGCCTCCCCCCCTCCCTCGGTTTCTCCATTTTTGTATCTGCCCGGGATCGGCTCTCTCCGGATTTTCATCTGACTTCATACTCACTCTCCCTGTTTCCCTCAAGCCCTCTTAGTTGTGGCCCATCCTTGTGAGCAATTCAGGCTTCACCCCCAGCCGGGGTGGGGGACACCCGTCTCCCTTCTTTCCCTGGGGCCGGGATCCCCGCCTCCCAGAAAGGACACTTGAAACGCACAATAACTTATTTATTTTCCAGGCCAGAGGAGGGCTGGGAGCCGCAGTTCTGTATCCTAGAACCCGGGAGAGGGCCAAGAAGCAGCCCAGGGCTTGGAGGGGCAGCGAGCGTCTCCCTCCGGCTTCCCTCCAGCAGCGACTCTTGGGCCCTCGCGGTGCAGGGCAGGGGCTGAAGCTCCTGGGCTCAGGGCGTCTGCACGACCACCGGGTACAGTAGGGCCAGGTGCTCAGCGCCCTGCACGGGCAGCGGCCGGGAGCTGTAATGCAGGACCAGCTCCGGGACGCTGGCGAAGGGGCCGCTGTGCTGACCCAGCACGAACTGGTTCTCTCGGGTCCGAGCGAACTTCAGGTGCAGGAAGCCCTGGCTGCCCCTGGGGGACAGGCATCGCAGAGCGCCTTGATCACCCCAGACCTGCTCAGGCTCTGCGAGCCTAAAGGCAGGCTGGAACACAGGCTGAGCTTTTTCTCCCAACCTGAGCCCGTGCCCTGCCCTTCCGGGGCTCCCCACCGGTTAACCTTCAGTCCGGGGTCCCTCTCCTTTCTAAACTGTCTGCCCAATGGAATGACCTTGAACCTCAGAATCATTGTATCCTTAGCATGAAGGAAGCGCTCCTGGCAGGGGCAGGATTGAAACCCATTCTCCAAGCTCTCTTCAACCTTGTTCTTTTAGGGATCTCACGCTCGGACGCCCAGCAGAGTTTGGGGGCTTGTTACAATCCGACACACTTAGAATCTTAGAGATTCTTAGAGAATCTTAGAGAATCTTAGAGAAATGCCCATAAGGGCCACTGGGAGAGCCTGGCCCCGATGGACACAAACGGATACAATTCAACTTTTGGACTGGAGGAGTTGGAAGGAAAGGTCTGGGGGCGCCCGGGGGGCCCAGGCGGTTGAGCTGCAAGTCGATTTCGGCTCAGGTCGTGATCTCACAGCTCGTGAGCCCGAGCCCCTCGTTGGAGCCTGCTTGGGATTCTCTCATTTTTCTCTCTCTGCCCCTCCCCCGCTTGCTCTCTCTTTCTCTCTCTCTCTCTCTCTCTTTCTCTCTCTGAAAATAAATAAACTTAAAAAAAAATAAAGGAAACATCTCACCCACATCCTAGACCTACTGGAGACCACGCCCTCTGGCCCTACAAGGCCCGCCCCACTGGTCCTATAAATCCCCTCCACTTTCCTGAATCCCGCCCTCCCCCACCCTCCACGGCCCCGAAAGCCCCGCCCACTGGCTGCTGGCGCCAGGCTTGGCTGCCACCGAATTCACCCGAAAGCCAGAGGCGGGCAGTTCTGCGACCCTCGGTCCCTCCAGGGGGGCTGGGGTCTCACCTGAGGGACAGGGAGCAGTCTTGGGGACTGGTCTCGCTGAGCCGCACGAGGTAGCTGCCTTCCTTGCAGAGCGACAGGAGGCTCTCAGCATCGGCCCGGCTCAGTGGGCCGTGGAACCACCTAGGGGGTGGGGACAGATGTCTCCTCAAGGGTCATCCCCCTTCAAACGCACCCTGGGGCCTGCCTCCAGGCAAACAAGTGACAAAAATTCCCCCCCGGGTTTCTCAGGGGGAGCCTGGTTTCCAGGCAGCTGAGCCCAGGTCCACGTGGAGCCGCTCCCCCCAGTCCAACAGATACACCTGACCTTGATCTCTACAGCCTCCCCAGGCGAGGTCCCCAGTGTCCTGTGTCCCCTTCCCTAATCCCTCAAACTGAAACCACTTGCGTGGGGCTTTCACGAGACTTGCCACATCCCGTATCCCCACCCACCTGTAGCATCCTTTCCCGAATATTTCCCTGTAATGTGCTCGGGGAGAGGTTAGCGGTTGCGAGCGGGGGGCTCAAAGGCAGACGAGCGCCCAACAGACTCGGCGGTTGTGTGCATGGAAAGACCCTCCTCCCCCGGTGCCCCCTTCTTCACCAGTCAGTTCTGTGTCACGGTTTGGGAACAACCGTGATAAACACACAGGCTGGTGCCCTCAGGGCTGGACTCGGCGGGCTGTTAGGGACTGCCCGGAGGAACCGCTAGGCTGCAGCGGCCCAGAAAGGACCCGGACTCCCCCAGCTTGCGCGCCTAGAGGTTAAGTGACTTGCCCAAAGCTGCACAGCCAAGAGACGCAGGGCAGAGATGTGAACCCAGAATCTGATGCCAGGGGGAATGACCTAGCTAGGTGTCTGTCACAGGGGCAGGCTCCGGTCCCCAGCGAAGATGGGCAGAGGAGAGAACTGAAGTGAACGAATGAGTCCTAGGAATCTGCAGCTGGTACGAGATGGGGAGGGTCCTCCAGCTGGAGCTTTCCCACTCACGGCTGTTTCTCCAGGGGCAGGGCCGGGTCCACGCGCTCCGCGGGCTGGGGGCTTCTGGATGCGGGTTTCCGGAGCTCTTTGGCTGAGCCTGGGGTCCTTTCCCACTCCGGGCCGTCGAACTGCACTGGAGGGGGGAGGGGGACGGTTAGAGAGGACACGGTTAAGTCCAACCCCACCCGGGAGGGGCGGGACCGGGGCAAGCCAATGCACTCTCAGTAGGGAGGCGGTGCCAGCTTGGGCAACCTATCAGAGTCCCCCCAGTGGGTGGGGCCGGGCTTAAGGGCTGGGGCAGGATTGGCACAGGAGCAACCAATCGGCCTTCAGGAGAAAGGGGTGTGGTCACTCAGGTGTGCTGGCTTGCAGGGGCGGGGCAGCTCCACGAGGGACCAATCTGAGAGCAAGGGGCGGGGCTAGAGGGGAGGGGTGGTCATTCTGCAGACTCTGGCCAAGTCCTGGAGCCCAGAGCCCCGCCCCCACCATGGACAGGTAGAGTGAGGCACTGAGCCCCAGTGTCCCTCCGGGTCACACAACTTCTGGGGCCAAGCTGGGTTTGCACAACTCTCTCTGGCCCACGTTATTTTATTTCTTAAAGCTGACCGTTCGGTTACCCTCTTTACAGAAGAGGAAACTGAGGTCAGAGACTTGGCCATGCTTCCCCCGCTCAGGACCTGACCCCAAGCCCACCTAATGACAGTTACTAAGAAATGCTACCCTCTCCCCCAACAGCACTTTCTACCACTCGCTTCGCACGCACCCTGTTCTGTAGGTGCTAGAATGACCCCCGTTTGAGGGGTAAGGCAACTGAGACTGAAAGATAAAGTCTCAAGTGAGTGACATAAACCCAGGCCTAGCCTATCCCTGCACAACACTGAGGATAAAGAGTCGGTTCCATCGCCCTCTAACGGTGTTTCTGCTCCCAAGGAAGATACAAGTTCTCCTAGGAAGAGAAATGTATGGCTATCAGTCCTTCACACTTCAGTGAGAATGAGTAAACTATCACGGTGGCAGGCGACTGGGGTCTATTTTGTACGTTGAAACAGGGGGAAAAGACCAGATCGAGAAATGGAAGGGTGAGGACATTCAGGGCCCGTGGAAGGTCAAGGCCTGGGTCGGAGGGGCACCTGCAAACGCCTTGGAGATGTGGTCTTTCTTCCACTCCCAGGGCTGGTCATACTCATCCGCTGGCCGCTCATCCTCCTGAGGCAGCCGGCTCTGGCGAGGTCTCCTTCCAGAAGGGGGCCCATCTCCTGGCTCTCGGTCCTGCTCCTCATAGGGGGTGTCATACAGCTGCACCCCCTTGCACGGCAGTTCTGGGAGGCCGAGAACACTGGTCAGTGCCCACACCCACCAGGGACCCTGCCACCTGCCCCCAAACTCTCACCACCCCCCCCCCCCCACTCACCGCTCACGGCCCTCTGGGCATCGTAAGGCTCCATGTAGCCATCATCTGAAGGTGGCGGATGAGGCTGGGCATCAAAGGGGTCTGAGTACTCGGTGTCGAGTTCCAACTGGAGACAGAAGTAAGGAAGTGGCCCGAGGGGAGTGGGGAGACTGAGCCCAGCGGCGGACACCCCCTCTGGAGGGATGGCGCCCCTCTCTGAATCACCTAACCCTTCCGCTCCACGCGGCTCATTTTTTGCCGGGGTTGGGAGTCCTCTCCACCTACCCACCAGGATTTGTGCACGGACGCCAGCTTCTCCTCCTCTCTGCCTCCGTGCAGTTCTGACTCTGACACACAGCCCTGCCTCCCTCCTTCAATAATTGTTAATGCTTGTCAGATGAGGAAAGCAAGGCACAGAGAGGGCAAGTGACTTGCTAAGGGTCACACAGCAGGCGAGTAGGAAGCAGGGTTGCAGCCCAGGCTGTCTGCTTCCCGGAATCCCCGCCTCCTCCTTCCTCTCTCTGTGCTCTTAAACCACTGGGCTCTTCACACAGTCTCTGGCAACCCTCCTCAAATCCTTCTCTGTATCCACGGAGGGTTGGGGCCTGCCCCCTCATCCTCTAGGGAAAATACTGAAAAAAGCATGGGCATTGGCGGCAGGCCTGGGTCAAGTTCTACGGAGCTAGGGCCCTGCAACCTTGGGCCAGATGCTTCCGTGAGCCTCAGTGTCCACTTCTGTGAAATGGGAATAATAGCGGAGGAGGGGCATTTATAGTGGAGGATGTCCCAGGGCTCGGCAGGGCGGTACGGCGGTGATCCCCTCGGATCTGTTTGGGGAGCTGGGGGGAGAGGACGAGAGGTGTGAGCAGGGGACAGGAGGACAGGGGGACAAAGCGGGCCCAGAGAGGCAGTGGGACCACCAGCGCCGTGCATCGGAAAGGGACAGATATCAAACTCCATTCAGCAGGTGGAGGACTGAGGAGGGCCTGGCTGGGGCCCTGGCCTCCCCATGAAACAAGCTTCCCCAAATCCAGGCAGCCCAGCCTGGCCCTCCCGGCCACCCGCTCTCCTGGGGCCACCCCACCTCTGGGACTCAGCCACGCACCTCTTCCCCAGGGCTGCCCAGCAAGACCTTGGCTCTGGCCATGTCTGCAGCTTCCACCTTGATGAGCCGGTGCTTGGGAGAGTCGTACTTGGCGTCTCCGAGGCCCTTCGAGTCCCCGGCGCCGGCGGGGTCGGACTCCAGGCGGCTCTCCGAGTCCTCATAGGGGTCCTCGAAGTCCAGATTCTTCTGTTCCCGGTAGGCCCTCAGGATGTCGCTCTCCGTGTAGTCGGGGGTAGGCGGCTGCGGAGGGGGCCTCCGACCGCCAAAGCTCAGGTAGTCGCGTAGCCACTTGGCCATTTGTGTGTGTGTCACGCCAAACCTGGCCACCGTCAGAGGGGGACCCACATGCCCCCTTTCTCCGAAGAGTTCCCGGGGGGGATGGGGGAGGAGACGGGGGGGGGGGAGGAGGAGGAAGAGGAGGAAGGAGAGCAAAAGTCCACCTTAGCCCGGCTCCGCAAGGACGGCGCGGAAAGGGGGCGCCCCGCAGGGCCCTGAACGCCGAGCGCCGGGTGGCCGGGCCAGGGCGAGGGGCATCCGCGGAAGCGCGCGGAGTTTCCGCGGGAAGCGCGGTTCCCGTGCGCCGCTCGGCCGCCCGCCGCCTCCGGGAAGCTCCGGGATTCCCTTCTGGGGTCTGGGGTCGGGGCAAGCGCCGCCCGCGGGCGCCCCCAGCCCCGGCTCAGCCCGGACGCCTGGGTGCTCAGCGCAGCGGGCGGGCTCCCCCGGGGCGCGGGCGCCGCGCGCAAAGTTGGGCCACGGGGACGGTGACCTCCGCGCGGCGCATCCTTTGTTGCGCTCGTCTCCGCTCCGGGGGGAGCCCGGGTCCCGCGGCCCCCGGCCCGGCCGCCTCGATCCCACCCCAGCCGCCGGCACAAAGGGAAATAAAACCTCCTCCAATCCCCCTTCACGCTTTCGGAGAGACTTTACCCGCCGCGGCCGGGAGGTGGGACTTTGGGGAGGGGGCGCGCGGGCGGACGCCCCAGCCCCTGCCGGCCCCCAGCCGCGTCCCGGGCAGCGACGTCAAGGCTTCCCCGCCTCCCCCTCCGCGGCTTCCCCCGCCCCCTCCGCTCCCCCTGCGCCCCCCTCGGAGGTGACTGAGACCTTCAGCTGTTCTGGGAGGGGAGGGGAGCCGCTGCCCGCGCTGGGAGGGGGGGGGTGCGGGGCGGGAGTCGCGGGGCCGAGGCCGCGGCAGCTGGACACTGACCCGGAGGACCGCGGCTGGCAGGAGCGAGCGTGGAGCGCGGGAGGTGGGAACAGACGGGACTGACCTTGCTCACGAGAGCGAGAGGTGCAGAGGCGGGGGACGGGGCGGGGAGGGGGGGGGGGCGCGGAGAGGCGGCGAGGTGGAAATTGGCCGGGAGATGGGGGTCTGGATTTGGCCGCGAGAAGGGGTGAAACTGACCGGCAGAGGGGGTGAGAGCCACCACTGTTGAGGGTTGAAATTGAGCCAGCCTCTGGCGGCGCAACTGACCAGCAGACTGTTCCAGAGGTCACTGGCTAAAATTGATATTGATGCTGCGGAAGCAGGCGAGGGGCGACGGGGAGGGACGGGGGCCTGGCGTCCCCTTCCCAGGAGGACGCTTCTCTGCACCCCCCACCCCAGGAGACCAATTGCAGCATGGGGGAAGGGGGCTGGGGCAGCTGGCCTGGGAAGGGAGATGCTATCTGTGCCTGGCGCGTGTCCTCAGCATCTGTCCCTTTGTGGCTTCTGGGGGTGGAGGCAGGGAGGGGGACGGAGACGAGAGGGGTCTCGCCTGGCCTGGCCGCCTGTTGGCAGCTGCGGCTGTCGGGGGGCCGGGAGGGGGGGGTCCGGGGCGTGGGGTGGGGGTTGGTGAGGACGCTAAGAGGTCTGGGGCAAGGGGAGCGGAGAGGTGTGCTGGCCAATTCCAGAGCAAACAGGCCTTTTCTTTCCTCACAAGGGGGCTTGCTCAGCTCCCGCTCATGCTGAAGGGAGGGGTGATCGGGAAGAACAGGACTCCGGGTTCCCTTCTCCCAGTGCCCCCCTCCCCCAGGGCGGGCAGGTGCCTGTGGCTGGGAGGGGGGTGGGGAGGATCAGAGAGAAGTCCGGAGCTGACAGTGAAAGTGCCCCTGGGGAACGACAGTGGGTCGGGCAAGGTCTATGCTGTCTGCGCCTAGCTTTCCTGGTTTGAAAAGTGGGGCTTCTAACAGGAAACCCCCCAGGGAGCTCAAGGAAGGCTTGCGGAGAAAGGAGTCATTTTTTTCCCCCATGGGGAAACCAAGGCACAGAGAGGGGGAGGACTTGCTCAGAGCCAGCCCGCAAGCTCATTGCCTGATTTGGTTGGGCCGGGGTGGCACTCGAGACCCAGCAGAGTGTCTTTGTGAAATTAGTGGTTCCCCGTCTCCCGCCCCCATGCACACTGTTAGCCCCATTCTGCAGGCCGAGAAACTGAGGTCCAGAGCTGACGAGGCAAAGCCTCTCAGCGCAGCAGAGGCCCCATGGGCCTTCCTCTTTTCTGCTTTGGCCGTGTCGCCCACATGAACCTGTTGAACTCGGTCCTCCTCCTGCAGCCCATCCGGACGCCCCCACCCCGCCCCGCCCTCTCCGATCAGCGACAAGGCAGCATCCCCCCCCCCCAGGGACTGCCGGGGAGCACGGCGGGTAATTGTCCTGTTTTCTGTCAGCCGCGAGGCAATTCCCAGCTCGGGGACGAGCCGTTGACAGATCTCATCAAATCCGAGCCCTCTCCCGGTCGGATAAATACGAGCCGTCTGAGGTATAAATATTTGAAAGGGGCCTTCTAATTACAGCGTGTGTCAGAAATAGCAATTAGAGGCCCCGGAGGCAGAATCAAACGGCGTTTGACTTTCCTGCGCTTCTGAGCTGGCTGCTCCTGGGGCCGGCCCCCCCCCCCCCCCCCCCCCCCCGCCTCGTCCTAAGGAGAGGAGCGGGGAAGGGGTTCTGGGAGGAGGGAGGAGCGGGAGACGGTGGATGCCGACTGCCAGGCTGGGGGTCTGGCGACCTTGCGGCGTGCCCTTGAAGAGCCACATAAACTCTCGGTTTCCGCTTTTTCACTGGGAGAGGAGGGGGCCCGCTGTGTGGACAGTGGGGAGCAGGTGGGGTGGTCTGGGGGTGCCTCCCTTCCCCCAGCACCCGTGGTCCCAGAGGCAGCGTATCAGGGGCGTCGCCTGGGTGTGGCTCAGTGTCTGGAATCCCAGCCCTCCTGACCTTGGGTGGTGACCTCAACTGTTTTCCCGTCTCTGAGATGGGACAATGACCGCTTACCTCTGTTGAGCGCTTTCGGGACGCCGTTGGTGGCACCTTGTTTTTTTTGTTTTTGTTCTTTTTTTTTTTCCTTTTGACATACAGTTCACATACCCAGTTTACCCACTTGGCGTGTGCGTTTCAGTTTGGGCATGTTCTCAAGATCGTGCAACCGCCAGCACGAATTCCAGAACATTCCCATCACCCCCAAAAGGAACCCCATCCCCATCAGCAGCCTCTGACTATTCTCACCACTTCTCCGGCCCCAGCACCTCTAATGCACTTTCTGTTCCTGGGGGTGAACTGCCCTGGACATTTCACGCACAAGGAATCACACACGATGTGGCTTTTTGTGTCTGCGTCACGTTTTCAAGGTCCGTCCACGTTGTAACAGGTGTGAGCGCCTCGCTCGTCTTATGGCCAAATGATACTCTATTGCATGGCACACAGTAGGTGCTCAGTATATGCTTTAGGTGGATGGGATCTTAAGCAGCAGCCAGATGGGGGCCCTGGCTGGGAGCTGTCCCGTCACTCTTGTCTCATGGAGCAGCCAGTCTGGAGGTGGGAAGGGAGCCAAGGCACCAGGATAAGAAAGGACCCTTGGGGATGGCTCATGGGGAGGCCTAAACACTCCTACCTCAGAAGACTCAGTCTGATGGAGGATAGGTGCCTGCCTAATAGGCTCCCAGTCTGATAGGGGAGGCATGATCTGACGCTCTGAAACATTCAATCTGATGGAGGAGGTATGGCTCCGACCTCAGGGGCTTCTACTCTGATCTGAGAGACGTGGCCCTGCTTTTAGGTGCCCCTAGTCTAATGGAGGAGACGGGAGCCTGTCTTTAGGAGTCCCAGTCTGATGGGGGAGGCATGGTCCCAACTTCAAAGGCCCCTAGTCTGATGGAAGAGACACAGCTGTGTCATCACGAGTGGCCAATCTGATGGGAGGGGCACGGCCCAGCCCCTGGAGGCTCTGTCTGCAGGAGTCGCCGCGGAGCATGGTCATTAAAGGTGTAGCCTTGGAGCCTTGCGGCTGCAAACCCAGGCCCTGTCCCTCGCTCATTCTGAGCCCTTGGCCAAGGAGCCTCCCCTCACGGGAATGAGCCAGTTAGAGCTTGGGAAATGGGCCCTTTGTGCAGTCCAGGCTCAGGCAGAGCGGGCTGTTTGCAGGGGGGGGCACCCCCACCAAGTCCTCTGATGTACCGCAGCCCCCAGGGGATTGATGGAGGAGATTCCGGATGAGGCCTGACAGCTCCCCAGGATGACAGACACGGAGCTAGTGAGCGAGCAAGCGAGCGCGTGGGGAAAGGGGGAAGGGCAGGCTCTGGAGAGCAGGAGGGGGGGTGCAGGGGGTGTGGGGGAGAGGGGGCGGGTCGAGGCTGTGCAGGATCCGAGCACACACATACACCAGACACAGATGCATGCTATCCTTCTGCCGCTGGACCCTGGGCACCCCCACGGGAACGGGGGCCAAGAGCAGACCTGCTCCCAGGCCAAAGGGTGGGAGAACGAGGCGTGAAGGTCTGCAGGGAAATAGAAGAAAGATCCAGCGAAGTAGGGGGTGGGGAGGGGTTATAGAGCGGGCAGAACTGCGGGCCTCTGCTCCCTCCTCTGTGAATGGGGAGACACCCACTTAGGCCACAAACATCTGTTGAGCACCTACTTAGTGCCTGGATGGTCTTAGGTGCTGGGGATACACCCGTCCACACAGCTACCCTTGCAAAGCCCATTGTTGACAGGGCGCCTGGCAGGTAGACCCTCGGCGGACCTCCAGTGACCCCAAGCTGCTGGTGGTCACAGCCATGTGTAATCCCCTCCCCGTGAACGTGGCCGGAACCTGCGGCTTGCTTGCGGCCAGCGTGACAGGGCAAAGGTGATGGGATACCACTTCTCAAAGACTCCTGTTGTGGTGGCTTTCTGAAGCCAGCTGTCGGAGGTCCCTGTAGCCAAGCGCCCTGAGGGTGGCCTCCGCCCAAGAGCCCGTGAGGAGCCAGATCCTGCCAACAGCCACGTGAGCGGGCTTGGAAGGGGATCCTGCCCCAGACGGGCCTTCAGATGAGACCGCAGCCCCGACCAACATCTCAGTTGCGGCCACGAGACCCTGAAGCAGAGAACCCGGCAGAACCACACCCACATTTGTTGTTTTCAGCTGCTACCTTTTGAGAGATCTTGTTAGGCGGCATTAGCATATACGGGGGGTGGTGGGTAATAAACACACCTCGGGCCGGCAACCCCTCAGGCCGCCATCTCGCCCTGCTGTGTGTTCGCCCAGACTTATCACTGCCTCCGGCACACACGTATTTCCTTTCATATCTTATCGTTATATTTAGGTGGGTTTACTATCTTATCCCCCATCTTCCAAAAATAATGTCACCGTTACGAGTGGGGACTGTTTTTTCTTCGCTGCCATTGTCCCAGTGCCTGGAACAGATCTGGGCACAAAGTAGGTGCTCAAAAAAAAAAAAAAAAAAAAAAAAAAAAAGCTACGTGAGCTCAGAAACTTAAAGGAGTAAATCTGCCCAACAGCTTAGCACGGGTTTAGCAAACGGTGAGTCCTTCACAAACGTTCGCTACCATTACTCACCCAACCGGATCCCGTGTACTCCGTCCGGTGTGCCACTGAGAAGAGGGCGGCTGGCGGCCGTCCTCAGGGGGACTTCGGGCAGCAGGGCCGCGGGCACAGCGTGAGCCTGGAGGTCAGGGTGAGGAGGGGTCCCGGCCACCCTCCCGTGGAGGCTGGGTGACCCAGGCAGGGGTGGGCTGACCTGGTGGCTTTGCGGGTCAGAGTCCCCGTGCAACTCGGCCACTGCAGAGCGAAGCAGCCATGGTATGTGCCAATAACACTTTATTTACAAAACTAGGCTGTGGGCCACGCTGGGCCCACCGACCGTAGCTCGCTAACGTAGGCGGTAGGATGCAGTCGATACTCAACCCTGGTAACCGATGGCACGTGTACGTGGCTACAAGTAGGGTGGCCCCAGAACAGGGACGTCTGCAAGGAGGAATCAGAGCGGACCAGAGAGGCCCAGCCTCCTGCCCTCTTCCGGCTGGACGGTTTACTCTCACCGCTGGTCTGAACAGGCACGTCGCGGGCGTCACGGGCGTCGCGGAGTGTGGGGAAAGCAGGCAGCGGTGTGCTAGTAAGCGCCTCGCAGCCGGCCTCTGGCGGGGGGTGTGCAGCTTCCCAGCATGCGTGGACTTCCGGGTGTAAATGCTCCAGCCACGGCCGAGTTCAAGCCACAGACGCGATGTGGCAGCGGCGGGTGGAACTGGGAGCGGGGCGCCTTCTCGCCAGGCGCGGGTGAGCAGGCTCCCGCCCCCCACCGGCCCTGTCTTCACAGCGGAGGCCCCCGGGTCCTGATCGGAAGCCCTGGCTGGATCCCAGTTCACCTCAAGTCACACTAAAGCACAGAAACCATTGTAGGAAAGCAGAAAGCAGACCCCCAAAGCGGGGGCTTTTCCGGGCGCCTGGGTGGCTCCCGCGGTGGTGATCTCACGGTTTGTGGGTTCGAGCCCCGTGTCTGGCTCTGGGCGGACAGCTCAGAGCCTGCTTGGGGTTCTGTATGTGTGTGTCTCTCTCTCTGCCCCTCCACCGCTCGTGTTCTCTCGCTCTCTCTCAAAAATAAACATTAGAAGGATTTGTTTAATTGAAAGAAAAAGTGAGGGCTTTTCATCTCGCAAACAGCGAGAAGCACAAAGCCTCATTATCAAATGCCGAGTGAATGAGAGGAGGGCTGACGTCAGCGACCCAGGGAGGAGCGGCAGGAGAGATGGGGGAGGGGGGGTGTCAGGTTGTGAAGGAACCTGGTGGGAACACAGGACCTTCAACTAGACGAGGCTGAAGAAGAAGAGAATTACACCAGAGTTGACAGCCGGCAGCCTTGAAAGAACGTGAGCTTTGGAACCAGGTTTACTAGTCACGTGACCATGTCAGCTATCTAGTGCTACATAACAAATCATCCCCAAACTCAGGCCGATCAACAAACCCTGATCGACTCAGAGCTTCTGAGAGCCAGGCGCCCACGCTGGCCACGTGTGCTCCCGCGGCCCCGCCTCAGAAGCTGGCGGAAGTGCCCAGGCCAGGCGGCAGCTTCCTTTCACTGGCTTGCAGGTTTCGAGGCAGGAGGGGGCGGAGCTAGCGCGTGGGCGGGGCCAGCGGGGGGCGGGGCCCCAAACACCGCCCAGCCCTCCCTGCCATCCAAGGGAGGCCGGGGAGTACCGCAAAAGCCTGCTGGAAGCCGAGGGCTGTTCCAGGGATGCCACAGCCCCGGAAGGAGGGCCAGGAGGGCGGCAGCGTGAGCCAGGGACCCCGAGGTCCCCGAAGCCTGGTAGGTGGGGGGACAGGGGAGAAACCGAGTCCGGGGGTGGAAGCCCTCGCTGGCCCGACCAGCCTCTGAGGACATCTGTGTTTGTCCGCTCATGGCCCTGGTTGGTGCCAAGGCCTCCTGCCGACCAGCAGCTGACTATGGACATGTGACCTTGACCCGGAGAAGGGCCTGGGCAGGGGTCTCAGCTGCTGCCGCTGCTGTCCTCGCTGTCCGAATATGCCCCCAGCTGGCTCAGGGAGGAGGTGCCGGGCGTCCAGGGTGCAGGGTCAGCCGCCTTCCCGCTCTCCCTGGCGCCTGGGAGAGAGGCGAGAGCGCCTGGTAGGGGGCGCCCCTCCCTCGCCCCCCTCCGCGGGTTCCCAGCGCGCAGCAGCACCGGGGGCGCTGCTGCCACCTGGCGGCCCTCTGAGGCGCCGCGCTCCGATCCCGGGACCCAGGGGCACCTACCGGGGGTGGGTGACGCCTGGCCCTGCCTGGTGCTGCGACCCGGGTCTGTTTTCTTCACCACGACTAGGCCTGACAGCGGGGGCCTGTTGCCAAGGGTGCCGACGCTCCGTTCCCAGCTCTCCGCCTTCCTCTTGGCTTTTGGAGCCTGGGGGTAAGCGGAGGGGACACGAGTGAGTGAGCTGTCCCAGATCCCCCCTTCTCCGGCACATCCTAAGTCACACACCTTCTCACCTCCATGCCTTTACTCACTCCGTTCACTCCACCTGCCCTGCCCCTTTTCCTCTAATGCATTTGGCGAACTCCTACTCACCCTTCAATACCCACCCAAGTACTGGCAACTCTGGGAAACCTTTCTCCACGGTTCAAGCTCAAGTGAGTGCTGTATTTCCACGCCCCCAGCA
The DNA here is from genome assembly GCF_018350155.1 of Leopardus geoffroyi. NCBI lineage: Eukaryota > Metazoa > Chordata > Mammalia > Carnivora > Felidae > Leopardus > Leopardus geoffroyi. The sequence goes on along the minus strand of NC_059331.1, from coordinate 3,190,333 downwards.
CCCTTTCACCCTTTACTGCCTCATTACGTATCCCCCCCATCCATCCATGCCGTGGGTTCCTGTCCTGTTCACAACTGGGTCCACAGTGCCACACGTAATTCTTGGCAGGAAGATGCTCTATCAATATGTTTGATGGAAAGAGGGGAAACGGAGGCATCCACTTTCGGGACTAGTTAGGGGAAGGCAGAAAGGGGCTCAGCCTCACATCCAGCTCTTCAATCGTACTGGGAGGAACCCCTTTTGTCAGTTATGTTGAAACAGAGAAACGAATCCCCTGGATCAGGAGGTCCTGTCTGAGCCTGGCGCTGGAGCTGCCCTCGCGGGGCCCACCATCTGAGGGAGGACGGAGGAGGGACAAGAGTAGGTCACCAGGACAACACCCGTCTTGACAGAAGGACATCAGCGTGGCACGACAGTGGAGGGGAACGGCAGCCACTGTTGACAGGGCGGTGGGGACAGGTCTCCTCAGAGAGGGGACCCGGGCTGACATCAGAGCGAGGAGGAGGAGCTACAGGCAGAGATGCGAAGGGGGCTTCGGGCAGCCCTGTCTGCGTGCCGGCCGGGGCCCTGAGAGCGGCGACCAGGACAGACGCGGCCCAGCGGGGGACAGAGCAGCTTTCTGACCCGGCATCACTGGACGGTCTCACGCGGCCCCCACAGCAGGCCGGCACCGGCGCTTGTGAGCACTCGTTCGAAACCCGTCCCTGCCAGCTGCGCTCACTGCCCCTAAACTGAACCGAGAACACAGGGACGGACAGATGAGCTTCCGTAAGGGTCTTGGTGAACGTCTGCGAAGTCTTGACGGAGGCATATTGTGCAAAAGGAAGGTCGGTTGTCACACTAGGCGTGAACGAGACACCTGTGACGGGGCTGGGGGGGACCGGACATTGATGAAGCCTTCAAAGATTAACGGATGACAGGGCACGACCTCCAGAGCCATTCTCTCTGCTGACAGTCAGGGGCACCTCAGCGGGAGCATGGCTACCCCACGGAAAGACTACCTTTCCCATCCTCCTTTGCAGCAGGATGTGGTCAGGTGACTCGGCTCTGACCAATGGGATGTGAGCAGCAGGATGTGCAGAACCCAGGGTGCAGCGGCCCCGGGCCCGGAAAGTCCCCCTCCCCTGCCCGCCCCTCTCCTCTCCGGCCAGGATGTGACGGTGGCACCGAGACACCATGCAATGAGGGCACCCCCTGCCCCCACCCCCCACCCCCGCCGACAGCAGAACCAGGAAGAAGGCAGGTGCCTGGGCCCCGTGCTGTGGGGCCACCTTCCCTGTCCGGATGGCTGTGCACAACTGTCACTGGAGAGAAAAGTAACCCCTGTGCAGTTGAAACCCTTGTTACCTGGGGTCCTATCCACTGGCGGGGCTTGCAATCTAGTACCCCGGACCACGGATACATTTAAATTAAAATCAACGATTTCCCTCATTAACCCCCTTCTTCAGTTAACAAACCAGAGTGGCCTAGGGGCGCCTGGGCGGCTCAGTCGGTTAAACGTCCGACTTTGGCCCAGGTCACGATCTCAAGGTTTGTGAGTTCGAGCCCCGCGTCGGGCTCTGTGCTGACAGCTCAGAGCCTGGAGCCTGATTCACATTCTGTGTCTCCCTCCTTCGTTGCCCCTCCCCCTGTCTCTTGTCTCTCAAAAATGAATACACGTTAGAAAAAAAAAAAAAAGAGTGGCCTTGACCTTGGCGGATAAGACAGCTGTGGTGCAAAGTCCACCTGCCACATCCTTCTCTCCCCTCCTTTCTGCCAGCACGGGCCGCCTGCTGCCTCCCGGGCTCTCTGCAGCTCCATGAGGCCAGGAGATCAGTCCAGCCAATGAACTTCGAGGGGCTGACAGGCAAACATCGGTGTTCTCAGGTCTCCACCTTTGAGGGTCTCGCTTGTTTCAGCGGCTGAAGCAGCGGCCGGTAAAGCAGAGCCCGTCTTGACCGTGAAGTTTTACCGGCACGTGACCACGGCCACTCATTCCCGCAAGATCCAGGGCTGTTTGGGGCCGCGACGGCAGACTTGAGCCCTTACGACCCACGCGGTCTGGCCTTTGGAGACCAGGTTAGGCCGACCCCTGGCTCACCCTCTCAGACTAACCCGAGAACACGCGGAGGTCCGGGCGTGCACTCACCTCCTCCAGGATGGCGGTGGGGTTGGGCCGCGGGGCCAGGCGCGGCGGGGCAGGAGCAGCAGCGTCCTCTTCTGAATCCGAGTCCTCCAACAGCCTTCGTTTCCGGGCTTCCTCCACCAGGGCCCTGTGGGACGGCACGGGTGCCTGGCATGTCCTGCCGGGGCGCGCTGCCCCTCCTGTCATCGGTGAGTGCCGGAGGCGGGGTGGGGGCACACAAATGCCTTAAAAACAACCTTCTCCGGGGGTGCCGCGTGGCTCAGTGTGTTGAGCATCCGGCTCTTGTTCTCGGCTCAGGTCGTGACCTCGGGGAGATCGAGCCCCACGTTGGGCTCCGCACTGAGTATGGAGCCTGCTTGGGATTCGCTCTCTCCCTCTCTCTGCCCCTCCCCTGCTTGTGCTCCCTCTTTCTCTCAAAATAAACACACGTTAAAAAAAAAAAAAATCTCTGTCCCCTGAGGGCAGCGAGTGGTTGAGTGCTTGGCCGATGGCACCAGCTACCTGAACCCGAACCCTGGCCGGGTGACTCGGTCGGGACCGCGCCTGGAGGGCCCCACACCGCAGTCCTTCGACTGCCAGAACGATCAGGACTGACCTCAAACCGGTGCCCGGCACTCAGCAAGTGCCGGATAAACATACACCCTTCTCACTGCGGACCACCGTATCGCCGACCTGCCCACGCCACGGGGACCTACTCCGTGCCCCTGTCCCAGGCCCTGCGAATGCAGACACCCAGCCACCTCAGGTGCTGGAGGCGGGAGGGAGGGAGGCCATAAACCGGGAGACGGTGAGTCAGCGAGAAGGTTCCACGGGGGTAGGTGCCGTGCACAAAGTGTGAACACAGCAGGCCGGGCCTGAAGCTCCTCCTGGCAGATCACCGAACCCGGGCGGGGCCTTGGGGACCCCCGACACAGACGCCCTGAGAAAGTGAGACGCGGGGGGAGGGGGGGGATGGGGGAGGCCTCCCGGAGAAGGCGGCCCTTGAGGGAGCCCCGGGAAGACCTGGAAGGGGGGTGTTCCAGGCAGAGGCAGAGCCGAGGTGGGTCGGAGCACCCTGGCCCCCGCCCGCCCCGCCCGGCCGACTCACGCGGTCTCCCTTTCGTCCTCCTCCTGCTCCCGCTTCCGCCTCTCCTCCTCGGACAGGCGGTGCTGCCGCAGCATGGCCTCAAAGTCCACGTGCGCCTGCCGCTGGTTCAGGTCCTTGAGCTCCTGCAGATTCTCCAGCACCTCCATTTCCAGCTTGGAGTCCTTGGTTCGGTTCTCCAGCACCTGGCGGGCAGGACACGGGCTGCGCGCACCTGCTGGGGCCGTGGGGCTCGGCCCCCGCCAGGGAGAGACCCCCCCGCCCCACCTCCATCCACAGCGCCCGTTCGGGGGCCCCCTGCCCGAGCTGCACCCATCTCACAGCTCCGAACACTGAGGCCCGGGCACGGGGCGTGGTCATCCGAGGCCGCGTGGCTGGTCGGCGGTGGGGCCAGTCGGCCTCGGCTGCCAGCCTGGCTCCAGCATGAAATGATACATAGCAAAGAGGAGGGGCGCCCGGCCGGCCCAGTCAGTGGGGCGGGCGGCCGGATGTCAGGGTCGGGACCTGAACCCCTGTGCTGGGCACGGAGCCCACTTAAAAAAAGAGTTACAAAAAAGGTTAAAAACAGACACCCTGAGCCACTGTTGTGTGCCAGGCTGAGATGTTTCCAAACGGAAGGTCACTTAATCCTTGCGATAGCTGCGTTTCTGTCGAGGCTCGGAGGGACGAGGCCAGCCCACCTCTCCCAGACAGGGGCGTCGGGAGCCGGGCACAGCCGGGTGTGGGGCCTGCCCTTGGCCGCTTCCTGGCCGCGTGACCCTGCGCTGAGCCTTTGGGAAGTGGCGGTCCTGGGGGTTTCAAAGTATATCCCCCGATTCTTCGAGGTTCCTCCCTTGAAAGAGCGGAGCCTGAATTCCCTTCCCGCGAGTGTGGGCCGGATTCCGTGCCCCGCTCCTAGGGAGCAGAGCATGGGAATGATGGCCTGTCGCTCTGAGAGCGGCTCCTTTCCCGCTCTTCTGGATCCCTCGCTTTGGGGAGGGCGGTGCTGCGCTGTGCGGGTGCCCAGTGTCGGGGTGGGGTGGGGGGCTCGGGCAGTGCAGTGGAGGGGCCCGCGTGGCAGGGACGGAGGCCCCTGCCAGCTCCCTGAGGGCGCCAGCATGGAAACAGCCCCTCTGGTCTCGGTCGAGCCTTCAGAAGATGTGGCTTGACCGGGACTTCATGAGAGACCCCAGGCCAGAGCCCCCCACCCCGGCTCAGCTCCCTGGGGCTCCTGACCCTCAGAAGCTGTAGGATCACAGATGTTTCTTAGGGAAAGTTGCAGTTTTGGGGCGACTCGCTAGGCTGTAACCCCCGGGGCCGGCGTGGGCGGACAAGGATGGACGCGACCACGCAGGCAGCTCCGGGCACACGGCAGCCCCTGCAGAGCGCGCCTCCCCGCCCCCGCCACCCTGCTGAACCCGCCACATCAGGTCCCCCGCGGCAGCTCAGAAACCTGGCAGAGGGGCGCAGGAATACCCGGCATCATGCGGGTCGGGGAGATCGGAAGGGGCACAGATGCTCTCTTTTTTCTGAGAGACACAACACAAGGCACAGGGAGGCCAAGTGCCTTGCCCAAGGCCACACAGCCAGCGAACGTTCAAGAGAACGGTGCCTCCCACGCTTCTGGGCGCCACGGCCCGCGGTCATAGGAGCCTCCTGCGCTAACACGGCGCCTTGTGTTCTCCAGTCCGACCTCCTGCCTCCCCGTATCACCTTCTTCTGGCTGCATGACCATCTGCCACCAGCTCAGTGGCTCAACACAGCACGAATCTCCCCGTCTGCCCGCTAGCGTGGGCCAGGAGGCCAGTGCCGCGAGGCACGGCTGGGTTCTCCGGCAGGGTTTCACCAGGCTGACGGCAAGGGCCGGTGGTCTCATCGGGGGCCCAGGCCGCTGGCGGAATCGGTTCCTTGCGGCCGAGGGACTGAGGGCCCCGCTGTCTTGCTGGCTGTTGGACGGGGGGGCTGCTCCCAGCTCCCGGGGGCCGCCCACTGCTGCCTGCCAGGTGGCCCCCACCCCGGGCTTGCTCCCACACGTGGCCCAAGTGCTCCGGACCCAGATCAGGGGGCTCGGGCGGCAGGGCAGGCCCTGGATGAGCTCTCTTCCCTGAGGGTGACTGGCAGCCAATCTCACAACCGGATCCCAGGAGTCGGGTCCTGTACACGCAGCCCCGGGACCGCGCAGGGTGCGCGAGCGGCAGGCGGGGGGTGGCGGGGCGACCTGGAGGGCCGCGGCCCGGGGGCTCTACCTTCATGGGGTTGTTCAGCTCCTCGTCTTCCCGCTCCTTCTGCACCCGCTTCTCCTCCTCCTCCAGGAGCTTCTCCGCCTGGAAGTTCCGGGTGGCCCCGTGCTCCATGCTGTAGTCCGTGTTCTCTGGGTCTGTCTGTAAGGCGGAGGGAGTGGGGGGGGGGGGGGAGGACAGACGTCAGTCCTGTGTCCTTGGGCGTCAAGAGATCCTGCCAGCCCACAGCCCGGGACACCTTCTCTCATGCTTCATTCCTTCTCGAGCCTGTTCTTTTCTTTCCTTTTTTTTAAAAGTTTATTTACTTATTGAGCTAGTTAGTTTATTTTGGGAGAGAGAGAGAGAAAACTAGAGGAGGAGAAAGAGGGAAAGAGAGAGAATCCCAAGCAGGCTCCAGGCTCCGAGCTGTCAGCACAGAGACCCACGCGGGGTTTGAACTCACGAACCCTGAGATCATGACCTGAGCCGACGGTCGGAGGCTTAACCGGCTGAGCCGCTCGGGCGCCCCTCCTTTTCTTAACACTCGGCTCGTTTGGTGCTTTCTAGAGCTCCCGTCCCCTTTGCCAAAAGTGCCAAATTCTGTAGCCTGGACTTTCACACCTCCCTCTACCCGCCCTCTGCCCCCCTGCCGCCTTCCACACGATTGCAAATACGAGTCTCTGGGTCTTTGCGCGCCTCCTGTCTTCCTGTCTGCTGTGTGCGTGTGCGCGCGCACGTATGCATCTGCCGTGTGTGCGCGCGCCTTTCACAATTCTCAATCACATATCGCGTCCGTGCACAGCGTGCACCTGTCTGCATTTATAAAACGGAGACAGGGAGGAAATGTAAGCTGGGCTCCTGGACGAGACCCCCGCGCCGGAAAGGTGGCATTGGGGAAAACGCGGAAATCTACATGGCGTCCCGAATCTGTTGGCTTCTGACTGCGACGGAGGCCCGGGGAAGCGGGGGCCGCTGACGGGCGGGGAAGCTGGTGCGGGGCAGACGGGACGCGCTGGGCTGGCCAGGCCGCTCCTGTGTGTCTCCCAGTATCCCAAATAAGCGCCGCAGCGCTAAACCAAAAAGGGCCGGGTAGAGGGTGGTCGCTCCGCGCGTGCGCGCGCGGCACTTCTCCTGGACGCCGTACAAGAAACCTCCGAGCGACCGTTTCCACGCACGGGGCCCGGCCGGGCAGAGGAGGGGGCCAGATCTGCGGGTGCGGGGCCTGTACTCCCGTCTGAGCTGTGTCTACCTCACACGGGGACGCGCCCGCCCTCCATGTCCCCCTCGCTACGTACTCGCCTGAAATTCTCCACCAGGAAGCCCGGTTTCTAACATTTTGCCACAGTGCCTCTGGTCTTTAAACAAACTCATGCAGGGGCGCCTGGGTGGCTCGGCCAGTCGAGCGTCGGACTCTTGATGTCGGTGGGGGTCGTGATCTCACAGCGCGTGCGTGGGTGGGAGCCCCGCATCGGGCTCCGCGAGGTCAGCGCTGGGGGGGGGGGGGGCCCTGCTTGGGATTCCCTTTCTCTGCCCCTCCCCCACTAGCGCTGTCTCTCTCAAAGGTAAATAAAATAAACTTTAAAGAATTTTTTTAAAAATTTAGGGGCGGCTGCATGTCCGACTTCGGCTCAGGTCGTGATCTCACCGTTCGTGGGTTCGAGCCCGGCGTCGGGCTCTGTGCTGACAGCTCGGAGCCTGGAGCCTGCTGGGGATTCTGTGTCTCCCTCCGTGTCTGCCCCTCCCCCGCTCACATTCTGTCTCTCTCTCTCTCCCTCTCTCAAAAATAAAGGTTAAAAAAATATTTTTTAATACGGAGTCATCAAAATATGTAATTCTTTCAATGTCCTTTTTCTTCATTTTACCCAAATCTTGTTCATTAACCCAAAGGGAAGAACGTACGGGGAGAAGATAGTAGGTAAAGACGTGAAGAGAGAGCGGGAGGCTCTCCTCGTCCTCTCCCCAAGTTCTCGCACAGTCGTGATGGTTACCGGCCACACGACTCCTCACCGCATGGTCACTAGCTCCCCGAGCCCCTCGTTACTGTACATGTGGGTGGCTTGTGCGTTTCCGCCCTTACGAACGATGCTGCTGTGAACAACCCCCCAAAATGCCTGTTTCCTGGGGATAAAGTGAAAGGGGGACTCCCTGCGGGGAGAGGATGGGCGGGGAGCCCCCGAGGGGGCAGGGCCAGCCCGGCCGGCGTCTACCTTGAAGGTGATCTCTGCCAGGCAGCGCGTGCACTTGATGTAGAAGCGGAAGATGGGCAGGCCCAGGTAGGCCTCGTTCTGCACGGTCTCCTTGCGCGCATTGAACTTCTTGCCCTTGTAGATGTATTCTCCGCACGTCTTGCACCTGTGGGGCAGGACAGTGGGACTTGTGCCACCTTGGTACCCAGGTTCCTGCGGTCGGATGCGCGGGCATTCTGGCGGATGGCTGCTTGCATACCTCCAGGGACGGGGAGCTCCCTCCCTCCCACGGCAGCCGGCCTCAGATTCCCCCCATCTTGCCCGTTCTTCCTCCTACCTGCCTGGGTCTTGGTCCCAGGGTCCCCTTCTGGGGAAGCACCCGGGCGATCCAGACCCTCTGAGACTCGCCGGTCACCCGCTCCCGGAAGCCTGGCTGGCGCTCATGGGGCATCCTAGCCTCCACAAGGTTCGGTGCCACCAGGAGGGAAGCCACAGGAGCCACACGGAAGCTCCCGCCAGCCTGCCCTCACTCAGGCCCCGTGCTCCCCAGGCGCAGCACCCCGGCCTCCTGACGGTTCCTACAAATACCCCCAGCACGGGCCGCCTCCGGGCCTCTGCCCTGCACTTCAGAGCCCAGGACACCCTTCACCTTTCAGACCCCAGCCCTGCTGGCGTGTCTTCTGACGTGTCCCTGACCACATCAGCTAAGCAGCCTCCCTTCCTGCCACCTACTCAGTCACCCTCCCTCATGCCTGATTCACACGTCGTCCCATGTACACCGGGCGTGAATGTGCCCGAACACTGGGTTATTATCTCCACCCCTTCTGACTGTGGGCTCCGCGGGCCAGGGGCTCGGCCGGTCTCCTTCCCCGCAGCATCCCTGGGGCCCAGCCTGGGCCCTGGCACACAGCAGGCACCCAGAGTGATTGCTGAATTAAAAACAAAACGAATGAACGAAGGAGAGCGAGAGACAGACTAACAATACATAAACGCTGAATTTCACTCAACCAGGGGTCTGTGACGGTCGGTGTATCTAACTTCTACCTGCGGAAACGTGAAAATCTGTAGGACTCAGCATCGGGGAGGCGGTCGCTGGGAAGCAGGGCAGAGGGCAAGATCTGGGGACCGTGAGGGAGAGGGGATCACGGAAGGGGTCAGATGGGGGGCAGGAGGGCCTCTCCGAGGAGGTGAGATTTTTTTTTAAGATTTAATTAAAATAAGTAAATAATTAATGTTTTGAGAGAGGGAGGGCGTAAGTGAGCAAGGAGCAGACAGAGAGAATCCCAGGAGGAGCAGAGACAGAAAGAGAGAGACAGCGAGAGAGAGAGAGAGAGAGACAAGCAGGGCTCACCCCAAGTGGGGTTCGAGCTCACCCGACACAGGGCGTGAAGTCACGAACCCTGAAATCATACCCTGAGCCAAAGTCAGATGCTTAACCGACTGAGCCACTTGTGTGCCCCAAAGATTTCTTGTTTTTTTTAATATTCATATTTTTAAGTTACTTATTATTTTTTTTGTTATTCTCTACACCCAATGTGGGGCTCAAACTCACAACCCTGAGATCAACAGTCGCATGCTCTATGGACTGAGCCAGCCACACGTCCCTGAGGGGGTGAGATTTAAGCCAAGACCTGAAGCGTGAAGAAGCACCAGCCACGTGAGAGAAGAAGGAAGACGGTTCCAGGCAGAAGGAACAGCTCGTGCAAAGGTCCTGGGGTATGAAGGAGCTTGGCTGTTGTGAGGAGGTGAATTAGTACCCAGGGCCCCATCTCCGCTTAACACACTTAACTACCAACGACCAAGATCCAGGGGGGTTAATCCTGAACTGTGAGGAAGGTGACGGCTGGTCGAGTCACGTGCTCACTGGGATGTCACATGGGGGGGGCACATGAAGAGGCGCACGGGGGGGGGGGGGGGGGCGGGGCACTCACCTCATGTTGAAGGGAGCCATCAACCTCACCACGTACTGCCGATCTTTGGGGAGCTTGAGCTTGGGGATCTTTGACGGGTCAAAGTCAGGCGGGTAGTATTTCTGTGGGAGGCGAAAGCACCAGGGAGCTGTTTGAGCCACAGGGAAGGGCTCTGGGGACCGCCAGACCCAGGTCCCCAGGACCGCCCTGGCGTTTGATGACTTCGTGTGACGGCTCCTAGGACTCCGCGTACGCTCGTACTTATGGCAACCACTCGTTACGGCAAAAGGACACAGAGAGAAATCGGCAAAGGAAACAGGGTGTGTGTGTTGGGCGGGGGGGGGGGGGGTTCCGGGGAGACTAGACACACTGTTCCAGGGTCTTCTCCCAACGGGCTCACACAGGACGTGCGTGATTACCCCAGTAATGAAATACGACAACACACGTGACACGGTGTCTCCCACGGAAGCTCACGGGGACCCAGTGCCCAGGGTTTTCGCTGAGGGAAGGTCACGCCGGCCCCACGGCCTCGCAGGTTCTGACGTTCTAGACTCCAGGAGGAGGGCCCACGTGCAGCGTAAACCACGTTGTTCGTACAGAGTTTGAGTCCGGGGAACCATTCTCATCAGGGAACGGTGGGAACCAGCCTGAGATTCAAGTTCCCGGATGCCAGCCAAGGGTCCACCCTCGCCGGCCAGACTTTCTGAGGATGGCAACCCCAGTTCTGCTGTCTTAACTCCGGCACGGGAGGCTGAGGTGGGGCATACGGGGAAGGCAGTTTGGGGTTACAAAAACAATGTCAACGGACAATCAGAAAACACGGCAGCTTGTGTTTTGGGCACCTACGAGGCGCCAGATGCCACGTGGAGCACTGTACCTGCCATGTCCCACAGAATCCTTGCAAAGACTCTAGGAGACGGGGTGCGACGTCCCCATTTCACAGAGGAGGAAACTGAGTCCCGGCGGGGACAGGACTCTGGGGGAAACAGCGGTACGGTGGTGCATAGGTTACGGATCCAGGGACCTGGGTTGGACTCCTCCACCCCGTGGCTATCACCCCTCTCTCTGGGCCTCATTCTCATCTGAATGGACATAACCCGTCCACCTCCTTGATGCGATGTGCGTGCCACTAGCGCAACGGCCGGCGCACAGAACTATCCACCAGTAAATTAGAGAAACGGTTCCCAGTTGGATCCTCAGGATGGAAGGACTTTCAGGGACACGAAGTCCAGCACCTGAACTGGACTGCGAAGGGGCTGGGGGTGCACTCCTAACATGAATGTTTAAAAGATCAGAACGTTGAGCCGCAGGAAGGAGCATCAAACCGACCCTGCAGATCTGGGCTCTTGGCCTGACATCCTGGACTTACCCCCCCGCCCCCAGGCTGGGGAGCTCACCCCCTGACATTCCTGAGGGGTGGGGGGTGGGGACAGGAACTCGGAATTCAAGAGCTCTCTTTTCCAGAAGCCGCATCCTGACTTCTGAGCCCCCCTCCACCTCACAGAAGTCCCCGTTTCACAATACAGCTAGGAGGCTCCCCCACCAGCAGAACGGGAGGGCTGAGCAAAGCCAGACCCGTATGTGGGCGGGGCTTCCGGGAGCCACGGCCCTGGGGCGTGGCGTGGGGAAAACACCGGTACTCTTCAAGGCGAACCCCCCCTCCCAGGGGAAATGATTGGCTAATTCCCTTCGGAACATCCAATCAGAGGACGTGACCTGGTAAATAGCCTAAGCTCCGCCCCCAAACACTGCGAAGGCCCACCCCTCACGGAAGGTGATTGGGAGGTGTCTGAAAGCCACGCCCTGCGGAAGATCGTTGGAGAAAAGAAAAAGGTTCCAATAGGAAAGTACAGGAAGCCCACCTAGGCCGGAGCTCCGAGATGTCCCCTCTCGGGTAGAAAGCCCCAGTCACCAAATACTTACGTTTAAAACTTTTCGCTCCGACATCTTTGCCTCCTACTCCTCCCACAAGGGCCAGAGGACCGCTTAGGCTCGGTGTTCGCCGAACTTCCTTAACCGTCCCTCGTATTTCCGCTGACGTCACTTCCTTCATTCTATTACTGGTTGGAGCATACGCAGGTTCCCTTGTCATTGGCTCAGATCCCCGCCTGTCAAGACCCGACTCCGGCTATCTCTTCTTCCGAGTGGCAACCTCGGTAGTTGGCAACAAAAGCTCCGGGAGCCGGCTGATTGGAAGTTCAAGGCGCTCCGCCCCCTAGAGGTGACCAGGGGCTCCTAAGTATTCGGTCGTGACGCGCCGTGGCCGCTGCTCGAGACATTCCCTACTGTTTGCTCTTTCTTGGAGCGAATAGCGAGGTCGGCGTTGAGCGCTTAGGCTGTGTGTTGGGCTGCGGGGACCCACACGTGTTCCCGTGCCGCTCACCTGGGGACTGGAGTCAGCGCCCCCGGGCTGCACGTGTCCGCAGAGGAGCACTCTGGACGCCACCCCGCCCAAGTTTACCTGGAGTCCCCCGCAGACACTCAGAGACCAGGCTCCACACCCTCCTCCCCTGCGCGCGCGCGCGCGCGCGCGCACACACACACACACACACACACACACACACCAGCTCCCACACCCATCTCCCCTGCACATGCACGCACACCAGCTCCAAAGCCACCTGCCTTGCACACACCAGAGACACAGACACACATGCACGCACACCAGCTCCCGTACACACATCCCCTGCACACACATTCACCAGCTCCCATACCCAAACACCTGGTGAGGGATCTGGGGATAGTGCAACAGGGCAGTGTTGGGACAGTGGAAAGAAGGGCTCCCTGAGATGGTGTATGAGCTTCCTGTCGCTGCTGCGAGGTTATTATCACAAGCTCCCTGTCCTAAAACCACACACGTTTACTAGCCTGCAGTTTGGAGGTCAGAAGTCTAAAGTGGATGGGAGGAGGGCTCCAGGGCAGAATGTGTTTCCTTGACTTTTCCAGTTTCCAGTTTCCAGGGGCCACCCACATTCCCCAGCTCATGGCCTGGCATCACTCTGGCCTCTGCTTCTGTTGTCGCATCACCTTTTCTCTCTCCCTCTGGCCCTTGTCATTATCCTGGGGCCCCCTGGATCATCCAGGATAACCCGCCTCGATGTTCATTAACTTAATAAAAGATCCTTAATCTTCAAATTAAGGATTCTCATGATTCTTAATCACGCCTGCAAAATCCCTTTTGCCATGGTAGGTACTGTATTCACAGATTCTGGCCATTAGGAGTTGGGTATCTTTGGGGGGCCATGACTTTGCTGGCCATAGATGACGGACGTGGTCAGGAAAGACTTCTCGGAGAAGGTGACCTCTGAGTGAAATTCACAAACAAGTCCGTGGATTTTTTTCTGGTCTTCGGTCGGCAAGGCTTTGCCCCCTCCTAGAGAAGTCTTCCCAGATTCATGTCATTTTTGTGTCCATCCACAATGAGGCTCACCCCCAGGCAGCTTTTCAGGAGGTAGGTGGTCTGAACGCCTGAACTGAACAGATTCCACCCTCTATCCCAGGCAGAACCCCTGCCCCCAGCCCCAGGACTCCGCCATCCCCAGGCTTTGCCTCCGTGCCAGCCCTGAGCCCATTCCTAGGAGCTGGGAGTCGCTGTGTGTGTGTCCCACTCCATTCTCTCCTCTCTGGGTCTCATCTGGGTCTACTGCAGGAAGGGAGGAGGAATCCTCATTCCAGCAACAACAGTCTTTTTCTAGTTAAACAATGAAAAACATCACACGTTCACAGTTCATAAAGCCCTGTACTGGGGTCTAAGAAAGGAGTACATCCCCATTTCACAGATTGACAAACTGAGGCTCGGGGGGGGGGGGGGCAAAGTGATTTGTCCACAGTGGCTCAGCCACTCAGCAGCAGCGAATCCAGGCCAGTTGGGTCCCATCCACGGCAGTGGGGGAGGGGGAGGGTTGGACGTCAAGGACCCAGCCCCTCCTCTGGGGGTTCTAGAAAGCCCCGCTACTTGCCCCAGATCATGGAGGCAGTGGCAGGGAGACTCCAATCACTCACTTCCCCATAGTCGGTGAGGTCCTGAGCGGCCACCTGGATGCAGTACTTGGCCTGGGGCCTCAAAGCCCTGAGGGTGAAGGATGTGGCTTCAATGGGCCCCACCTGAGAGCAGAAAAGAGGGCCAGGTCAGTGGGAAGGACAAGGCCGGGAGGGGCCGCTGTGCACAGAACTGCAAGACCCAGACCCTCACCCAATCCAAAAGAACACGTCCTCTGCGGCCCCCTCCACCGCGCTGGGCCTTCCCCATCCCTGGCCCCAGAGCCGCCCGGTTCAGGATTCCTTGGGGGCCTGCACGGGCCCCCAGACTGTCTCAGCAGCCAGACCCCAGCACCCCACTCCTCCTCCGGGCTCCCTCCTGGCCCACTGGGTTAACCTTGTTTGTAAGTTTTCGGTATCTTCCGATTCGAGATCTTCAACGTCTGGCTGACCAGGGTCAGCCGAGTCTCAGAGTTCGCAAGCAGGCCAGGAGCCTGCCTCTCCCGTACAAACCCACAAACCCGCCGATTGGACTCACACCCCTCTTCCTCTCTCTTTCAAGCCGACACTCCCCCTGCCTCAAAGCCTCTGGGGCGGGTGCAGCCCAGAGCCGTTCAGACTCGCCAACCCCAAGCTGTCTACCTCGTCCTGCCTTGCCTTTCCGTGGAAATCCCAACAGAGGCACAGCCGGGCTCCTGTTTCTGCCTCCTGACCGTCCTGATGTTGCCCCAGGGCCCCCCTCTGTCGGGAAATCTACTAAATTTTCTTGCCGAGGCACTGACCTCTCCACATCCTCACTCGGCCACCTCCGTAGATGACAATCTACGAGCAATCTGCTCAGCAATTCTCTGGCCTGATATTCCCACCCTCCCTCCCAGAGCCGGCCCTTTCCTCCTGCCGGGTCCCCCTCATCCTCAAGGACGACCCATCCCAGCCCCCAGAGGCAACCTCCTAGCCCCAGACCTGACTGGCTCCCTCTCAGCTCTGCCCTGACCTGTCCTGATGGTCGCAGGATGTGGTGATTGACATTTTGCATTTAGATTAAAGGTTGCGCGACTTTGCGAATACACTCAAAGCCACTGGCTTCGTATAGTGTTGTGCACTTTAAAACGGCGAGTTTTACGGCATGCAAATTCTGTCTCAGTTTTAAGGATTGCGAAAATATTTAAAATAAAATTAATGAACACTAAATGAAACTTAAAAGCCAGTTCCTTAGCGGGAAGCCTGGGTGGCTCAGTCGGTTAAGCATCTGACTCTGATGTCAGCTCAGGTCACGATCTCACCGGTTTGGGAGCTCGAGCCCCGTCCCCCGTCGGGCTCCTGACTGACGATGCGGAGCCTGCTTGGGATTCTCTCTCCTCGCTCTCTCTGCCCCTTCCCAACTCGCGCGTGCATAGCCTTCCTCTCCCTCTCAAAATAAATAAATAAACTTAAAAAAAAAAAAAAAAAAAAAGGCCAGATCCTTGGCTACCCACCCCGCTCCCCCCTTGCAGACACGTGTGGTTCGTGGTACAATTGTGGGTGCAGACGGAGAACATTTCCATCTTCCCAGAAAGGCCTATGGGACGGGACTGAAGATGCCCTGAGCTCCTGGTCCCCGCTTCCCAGGCTGTCTGGTACACAGCTGACCTTCTCAGTCCCCTGCCCTTATGTGTTTTTTCACTTTGTAAAAATGCAAAACAACGGACTTGTTTTCAAGCCAGGTGAGAGTCACATGACATGAAATTCACCCATCCAAAGATACCATCCAGGGGCACTGAGTCCCTTCCCACTGTTGTGCAACCGTCAACTCTCGTTCCAGAACATCCCATCACCCCAAAAGGAAGCCATGTGCTCATCAGCAACCTCCCCCCACCAGCCCCCCAGCCCCGGGCAGGCACGAGCCCCCTTCCCGTCCGTGGATGAGCCTGTTCTGGACGGTTCACACACGTGGGCCCGCACCACGTGGCCTCTCGTGTCTGGCTCCCTCCCTGCGCGGCGGGTGGGGGCGCCTCGCTCCGGCTCGCGACCCAGGGAGGTGCGCGTGCGCGGTGGACGCGTGCATCTGTGGGCGTGCGCGTGCGCGGTGGACGCCTGGGTTTATCTCATTCAACCGTTGACATTCGGGCAGTTTCCGCGCTTCGGCTGTCGTGAACGTGTATGTGCGAAGATTTGTTCGAGTTCCCATCTGCCGTCCTTTTGGGTAGACAGTCAGGAGTCCAGTCCCGGGGCTGCCCCCAAGTGGCGCACTGGCTGCGTTTGAGGCCCCAGCGCACGCCTGCTCCCGCGGTGCCCTCTACCCGGGAGCCACCCTCCCCTCCTCCCCTCGTCCTCCTCACCTGGCGGAAGCGGGCAGATCTGTGATGCTTGTATCGGATCCAGTACTTGAGTGAGAAGGTCTCCGGGAAGGGCCAGGACCGGGGGGGTTCCCACTGCACCCACAGCCGCTGCCCAGGGATGGGGCTCAGGCGGACGCCTTCTGGAGGGTCCGGTTTGACTGATGGGCGAGCAGGATGCGGGGTCAGGAAGGGATGGCGGATTCCCTCCTTCACGCAATCAGATACTTATCGACGGTGAGCCTGTTCTGGACATTTCCCATAAAGGGAATCACACCCCATGTGGCCTCTCGTGTCTTTTTTTTTTTTTTTTTTTTTTTTTTTTGAGAGACAGAAAGAGACAGTGTCAACGGGGGAGAGGCAGGGAGAGGGGGAGAGAGAGAGAGAGGAAATATCTCAAGCAGGCGCAACATCCAGCGCTAAGCCCAACGGGGGGGGGCTCAATCTCACAACAGTGCGATCATGACCTGAGCCGAACTCAAGAGTCAAACACTTAACTGAGTGAGCCCCCCTGGTGACCCTAGACTTTCTTATTAACCACCAGCAACATATGAGGGTTTGCAATCCAACAATGTGCTCGGAGAGTTGGCGGGGGTGGGAGGAGCTCATTGAGGAGATGAGTAGAGGCCTGAAGGAGGTGAGGGAGTGAACTCCCCCAGAGAGATCTGGGGGAAGAGGATTCCCGGCAGAGGGCACAGACAGTGCAAAGGTCCTGGGGCAGGACCTGCCTGGTGTGTTGGAGGGACAGAGGAGGTGTGTGTGGCTGCAGTAGAAGGAGTGAGGAGGAGAGAGGG
Source organism: Leopardus geoffroyi (assembly GCF_018350155.1). NCBI lineage: Eukaryota > Metazoa > Chordata > Mammalia > Carnivora > Felidae > Leopardus > Leopardus geoffroyi. The sequence continues at coordinate 3,173,746 of NC_059331.1, read as the reverse complement.
AGGAGGGCAGGGAGGGGATGGGGCAGGTGCGCAGGGCCCTGGGGATCCAGGGGAGGAGGACTTGGGAGGCCTGGAGGGCTGTGGGGAGAGGAGGGCTGGACCCGACTCGGAGGCTCCTGTGCACCCTCTGGTGGCCACTGTGGGGAGGACGGACTGTGGGGGTGAGGGCTGGAGTCTGGGACCCGGGTGCAGGGCCAGACAGGGGCTCAGGATGGGGAAAAGTGGGTCTCTTCTCAAAGAAACACCAAGGTGGGGCTGACGGGACCCAGGATGGGTGACAGGAGGTGGGTGGTGAGAGGGGGGAGGGGCAGGAGCAAGCCGATGGCCTCCACACCCCCCATCGCTGCCCACACTCACTGATGTGTTCCGGAACAAAGGGCACGAAGCTGCTGCTGGTGCCCCGGGGCTGCACAGCCGTGACGTTGAGTATGTATGGCACCATGGAAAACATCTGGACGTCTGGGATGGTGCAGCTGGTGGCCTCTGGTGTCGGCTGGAGGCAGGGCCGGCTCTCCCCGTGGGCAGCCACGCCCAGCCTGGACACGCAGGGACAGTATGAGGGCCTCGGCCCTTCCTGCCGGCCCGCCTGTGCCCTGGACCCCGTGTGGACAGCACTCGAGGACCACGGGCTGGGATCCTGCTGTTGGCTGGGGGACCCTGAGGGAGCCGTGCGCCCCAACATCGCAGAGCCTGTGGTGACCCAGGGCCAGGGGTCACGCCCCACAGGGAGATGCTAGGGTACAGATGCTACGGCTTCTGGAATGTCAAAGTTCCAGCCTTAGAATTCCAATATCCCAAGGTCTATGGAATCACAGGTTTGGAAATCAGAAGATTCTGATTCTGCCGAGTTCTGAGGCCCTGAGACTTCAGACTCTAGAGACATTCCAGAACATTCCAGAGCCTTCCAGAATATTCCACGGGCTCCAACCACGCTGTTGGACGCAGCGGTCACCGGCCATGAGTGGCTCTCCACCATCTGAAATATGGCTGGTGCAACCGAGGGCGTCTTTCTAATTTATTTCATCTACCCTCAACGTCAAGTTCCCAGTTGGGTGAATCGATTTTCCCAGCCACAAATTTCATAAAACATAACCAGAGACCGAGAATTTCCAGTGACTGTTTAGCACGTGAGTTGAAAAGTGCCATAAGTGTAAAATGCGTGTGGAATTTCAAAGACTAAGCATAAAAAGGATGTGAAATATCTCATTAATTTTTTAAATATTGACTACACGTTCAAATAATTATTCTTGAATCCTCTTAAGTAATATTCACTTCTGTCATAAATGTAAATACATGAATCGTACATAAGCATGTTAAATTACATTCCGTCGTGTTAAATGAGAAGTCCTTGGGATATTTAGATGTTACCGAAGTAAAATACCAAAGTCAACTTCACAATTTCCCTTTCCTTTTTAAACGTGCCTTCTCGAAGATTTTAAACAGGGCACGTGACTCACAATCTGTATTTTAGGAAGTGTATTTCCCCCAGCTGGTGCTGCTCCAGAGTCCCGAGGGTTTCAGGTCTCCCTAAGCCTCCAGTTGTCCTGGTCTCAGGGCCAGCAGGAAACCACCCCCTGGAGGCCCCCCTAGCACTCTGACCTGTACGTGGCAATGAAGGAAGTGGGCCTGGTGGGGAGCGGAGAGGCCGGCAGGGTCCAGATGCAATCCACGGCGATTGGGTACCTAGAGGCCCAGCACCGCACCCTGGGCTGGGTGGGGGCTGCTGGGGCCCCGGAGGGAGAGGGAGCAGGGTGAGCTTTCAAAGTCACCCTGGGGATGGTCCGAGCCCTACTGTGTGCCTGGCGCCAGCCTCCCCGCCAGGCACACAGGAGGTGCCTAATAAAGGTTTGTGAAATGAATGAATGAGTGCGTGAGTGAAAGGCGCCTGCCTCATCTCCCACCTTCTCTAGCACCTGGGAAGGAAGTATTAGCCCATTTTCCAGATGGGGAGACTGAGGTTTATTATTTTTTTTTTAATTTTTTAATGTTTTATTTATTTTTGAGAGACAGGGCGCAAGTGGGGGAGGGGCAGAGAGAAGGAGGGAGACACAGAATCCCAAGCAGGCTCCAGGCTCCGACCTGTCAGCACAGAGCCTGACGCGGGGCTCGAACCCACGAACTGTGAGATCATGACCTGAGCCGAAGTCGGACGCTCAACCGACTGAGCCGCCCAGGCGCCCCAGACTGAGGTTTAAGGAGCCTCAAAGGGGGCCTGGGTGGCCCCTCTCGTAACAACTTTGTTTCGAAGCAAGTGAAATGGATGCTATCATTAAAACGTCTCTTGTTCCCTCCCTCCCTGCGCCTCTCTCCCTCCATCCAAGCTGTGGCTGCTGCTTCCTGGTGCCACTTTGCGGTGGGACTCATCCTGTGTCTCAGTTTCCCCATCCATGCAATGGGATGATAACGCCCTCCCCCCCCCTGCACTGGGTATCCGGTAGGTGTGTGAGCTCCCACCCCAGCTCAGAATGTTCCATGGCAGGCAACCTCCAGGCCCCAGGGAGCGTCCCTCTGCCCTGGCCTCCCAGGCCCCCGGGGGTCCCACATACCTTCTCTCCCAATGCAGGGTGAGCAGCCCACACAGAGGGCGAGCACCAGAAGCAGTCTTGAGGCCATGACTCCGCGGGCTCTGCTGTCGTGAGCTGGGGCAGGAGCACCTCTGGGGAGGCAGGGGACTGGAGTCCCACCCGAGGGGAAGCTTCTCCTTCCCCAGGTATGACTCCCCCACCCAGTTGGCGGGGCCAGTGGAGAGCTGAGCAGGGGCTGGGGCGGCGGAGGAGGTCCCTTCACTATCGCGGCCACCAGCGGGGCTCTGGAGGCCCCGAGGGTGCAGGCAGGAGAGGAGGCCACGAAAGAGAGAAGTGGAGACCCCGTGGCCTTTCCCACAACAGCCCGGCTGCCGGTCCTTCCTTCCGCCTGCAGCGAGGACGGGGACGGGGAAACCCCCGGAGGGGGACAATGTCATGGAGAAGGATGAGAAAGGAACACTGTGGGGAGGGACACGGGGACACACACAGAGAGGAGAGAGCAAGAAACAGAGACGGGAGACCGTGAGACAGGGGCGGAAACAGAGGAGAGACACAGAGACAGAGACAGACAGAGACCTAGGGAAGGAGACAGGGTGAAGAGAGGCCCGACCACAGTGGTGGGGACCCACCCTGGCCAGGGATCCACATGCCAGGCCACAGAGAGACAGAAACGCAGGCCCCGGGGAGGCAGCCCCACCTGCGGACCTTATCAGAGCCACAGGGACCCCAAGGGACAGGCTGAGCCCCTACAGACATGGTGCCTTCCCTGGACACCCAAGGAAACCCCCCGGGACAAGCCACACTCCTGCCTCCCCTGCCTTAGCTAGAAAGATCCAAGAAACCCCAGGGGATTTCTGGGGACTTGCCAGGGGCAGGGAGGCTGGGGGTGGGATGCCCCCAGCAAGGCCAGATTCAGGGTGAGGAAAGTGACACAGGACGGGCAGACGCGGATCCTGTCTTCACTTGACATCTGGGTGGTTTGTTCATCATGAGCTTCGACACCACGAACACAGCATTCCTTCCGGACACCATGTGGTTGGCGTGGGGGGGTGAGCACCTCACCTCCTCATCCCTGCTCGTGGCCACCCTCCCCTCCCTGAGGGGGGCAGCGATCAGGCCACACACTTTCATCCTTGGCTCCAAGAGCTTTTATTTCTGGGGTCCGGGGTGCTGCCTGGCTACGGGACAGACAGGACAGATAGGACGCGGGAGAGGGGACCACAGATTCTCCGGTGGGGGCGGGGGACGGTCAGGGCTGGCCCTGACACTGGCCAGTGTGTGCGGGAGGGGGGGGGGCAGTGGGGCAGTGGACACAGCCAGGGGCGGTCGGGAGGGCCCAGACTGGTCTGCGAGTTAGGGGGGCCAGTGTGGGAGCCCGGACACCCCTGCGCGGGGCCTGGCGGGCGGAAGGCCAGTGTTCTGATGCTCAGCGGCCCTGAGCCTGAAGCCTCTGCATCTGTAGGATCTGGCTCAGAATCTGCTGTACGTCTTCGTCCATCTGACCCTGGGGGTGGGGGGCGGGGTGGGGAGGGGGCGGAGAGAGAGCCTGGGCACTCCCCGTCTTCCCATTCCCTCCCTCCCCACCCCTGGAGGCCCGGGAGCTCTCCCCCCCACCCGCCTCCCCCCGGAGGCGGAGGCGGGACTCACCTGAATGGCATACAGGAGGTGGCTCCTATACAAGGCCACCACTGCGCTGTGGTCCCTGGCAGCCTGCTGTGGGTATGGGGGAGGGGGGCTCAGAAAGCGGGACCCACCCTCCCCAAGAACGTGCCCCACCGCGCCCTGGAGACCAAGAGCCCCCGCACCAGGGTGACAGCTGCTAAAATGCTGAATAATTTTCCTCCCATGCCCGCCGGCCCGTCCCTCTCCCGGGATCCCTGCCCTGTACCCTCACCTCCAGCTGCTCCTGTAGAGCTTTAACCTGGCCACGGAGGGCCTCCACCTCCGAGAGGCCTGGGGCGGCCGGCTGGTCCTTCAGGGCCTCCTTGAGACTGAAGACTTCCTTGGACAGCTCTGTAATCTGGGGGGGGGGGGGCATGGGGGGGGCATCAAGGCACCCTGAGCCTGGGCGGGCTTGGGGGGTGGGGGCTTTGGACCTCTCCAGGGCGGCCAAAAGCAGCCTGGCCTGGGCGGGGGGCGGGCGCTGGGCCAGGCAGCCCTGGGTTTGGGTCCCCTCCCTATTCCCTTCTTGCAGGAGATCTCGGGAAGATGACTCAACCCCTCCGAGCCTCAGTTTCCTGCTCTGTAAAGTAAGGGGAATCACAATTCTCACCTTGGAGGGTCACTGTGATTCTGAACAGAGGTTAAGTCTAAACTCTGCCTGGCAAACAACAGGTGCTCAATAAATGCAGAGCTGTACTATTCTACGACGGATCAGAGGTTCTCAACCAGGGGGCCATTCTGCCCCCAGGGGACTCCAGGAGATGTCTGGGGACATCTGCGGTTGTCACACCAGGGGTGCTTCTGGCATGGAGGGGGTGGAAGCCAGGGATGCTGCTCAGCCCCCACGGCACCCAGGACGGCTTCCCGGTGACCCGTCCTGAGTGTCACCAGTGCGGAGAGGGACAGACCCTGCAACAAATCCACCATAATCTCTACCACAATTTTATTTTCATTTTGCAAGAGGCGGTGTTGGGCTCAGAGAGGTCGACTGACTTGTTCAAGGTCACACAGTGAGCTAGGGCCGGGTGACCTGGTGCCAATGCACCTGGGGCTCTGGGAGTCACATCCGCTGTCCAGTGACACGATGTGAGACTTTGAGCCGCTCACTTTGCCTCTCAGAGCTTCGGCTTGCTCATCTAGAAAACAGGAATAAGGATGCCTTCTGGCTTTTGGGATTAGAAGGGAAGGAAAAGTGATAGTGTGTGAAAACCGCTCCACCCAATAGCCACAGGCTGCTGTTAGCCATCATTGTTCTGGTCCCAGACCAGAACATCTGGTCCCAAGACCAGAACTTGGGAACCTGGGTTCAAACGCTGCCCGAACCACTGCATGGCTGTGTGACCTCGGGCAAGTGGCATCACCTCTCTGTGCCTCATTTCCGCAAATGGGGACAATAAAAGCACCAATCTTATGGGAAGTTGATGTGAGGATTAAATGCGTAGTCCATGTCAAAGGCATGGCAGGGGGCCCAGCATGCGGTAAGCGCTCAATAAATGTTACTGTAGTTATCATTCATAGTTACAACAGTAGCCCGTGTGTCTGAGTTGTGCCCTCCCTTCTCTGTGCCTCAGTCTCCCATCTGGAAAATGGGATGATCTCCCAAGACTCTTTCATCTGGGACATTCTTGGATTTCCCCCAACCTCTGTTGAGTGGGAACCCCTCAGGTGAGCACAGGAGAAGGGGACGCACCTTCTTGTCCTTTTCCTTGGCCATATCCAGGGCCTCCTGGGCACGGCTCTGGGCCTGGCGTGCCCGCTCGGCCTCGGTGCGGAGCCCCCGCAGCTGCTGCTCTGCCGAGGCCAGCTGGGCCTCGGCCGCGTGACGTTCACTCTTCATGAATAACGCCTCCCTCTGGACCTGCAGCCCAAGCCCATGTGTGACCACAAGGACATGTGGATCCCAGATGCCTGGAACCCAGAGTCTTCTGATGCTTCTATTCTGGCCTGAGGACAGTCAAGCCCGTTTTGACCTTAAGGGCTTTGACTCAGGGGAGTTTGGGGTTCTTCCTGGGCACCATGAACTTTCTGACTCTGCCAGAGACTTCTGACCTGCTAGCTGTGTGGCCTTAGACAACTGGCTTAACTTCTTTGTGTCTCAGTTTCCTCATACGTAAAATACGGGTAATAACAGCCCCCACTTCACAGAGTGATAACGGGGACAAAATGAACAAATACAGGAGATCTGCTTAGAATAGCACCTGGCACACAGGAAGTGCTATATTTGAGTTGTTGTGCTGTCGTCATTACTGATGCTCCTTTCTCGTTCCGTGTCGTGAAGGTTTATAGATTTCTTACAACAGGAAAGAAAACCAGAAGACTTTGGACGAAAAGCAAACCAACATCCAAACGATGACTGCATTTTCACAAAAATACCAAGATCGGAGCAATGTCAGCTTCACAAAAACTGGTCGTGGGCTGGAGGCTGGGAGCACTTTGGCCTGTATAGAAATATTGGCTCCAGGGGGACAAGGATAATAGGTAGAGGTTCTACTCAGTACAGACTGGCTACACTTTAACAATTAAAAAAGAAAAATCAGAGGTGTCTGGGTGGCTCAGTCGGTTAAGTGACCGACTTCGGTTCAGGTCATGATCCCCCGGTTCGTGAGTTCGAGCCCCACGTCGGGCTCTGTGCTGACAGCTCAGGGCCTGGGACCTGCTTCAGATTCTGTGTCTCCCTCTCTCTCTGCCCCTCCCCTCCTCACATTCTCTCTCTCTCTCTCAAAAATAAACATTAAAATTTTTTTAAAATCTTTTTCTTGGAAAAATAATACTTACGGCTGCCACTATCGATCTCTTATACCATCATATATAGATTAAACTATTCAGTTTTCACGTGAGGACTCAAAACTATTATGATCTCTGTCGTAGGGATAAGTGAGCAGAGGCATGGAGAGGAAAATGCTCTCCTGACAACAACCAGCAAATGTGGGCTTATTCACATGTTTTGTTATAACACCTACTAGTTTTTTGTTTTTGCTTTTTTTAAAAGAAGAGATGGAATCAAATGTCCACCATCAGGGACAAAAAATATTCCCTGGCCTCGGGGCGCCTGGGTGGCTCAGTCGGTTAAGCGTCCGACTTCGGCTCAGGTCATGATCTCGCAGTTCGTGGGTTCGAGCCCCGCATCAGGCTCTGTGCTGACAGCTCAGAGCCTGGAGCCTGTTTCATGTTCTGTGTCTCCCTCTCTCTCTCTGACCCACCCCTGTTCATGCTCTGTCTCTCTCTGTCTCAAAAATCAATAAACATTAAAAAAAAATAATAATAATAAAAAAAAAATTCCCTGGCCTTAAGAAAAGCAACAATAACTCAGCACCAAAATCTACCGGGCTCAAAATATTAGATGAAAAAAATCTCTGGGCAGGGGCGCCTGGGTGGCTCAATCAGTTAAGCTTTTGATTCTTGATCTTGGCTCGTCATGATCTCGTGGTTTGTGAGTTTGAACCCCACCTTGGGCTTTGTGCTGACAGCTTGGGATTCCTGCTTTCCCTCTCTCTGCCCCTCTCCCAGTCACTCTCTCTTTGCCTCTCGCAAAATAAATAAATGAAGTGGAAAAAAGCCTCTGGGTGTAACATCCTCCTACTTTCGGGCTTAAGCATTGAGAACGGTCATAAAACGACAAGCTGTAAACAGCCCGCCGGGAACCACAGGATGTTCTGAACCAGCGGGGAAGATGGATGTCAGGTAAAACCGTCAGTGGTTACAAAACAATGAGTGGGCCCCAATCCCTGCCTCACACCATACACACCGTTCAAAGATGAAGGGTAAATGTGACTGGAATTAAAGCAATAACGTTTCTGAGAGACACCGTGACCTTGGGTGCACGGAGGTTTCATACACAAACCACAGAGAGCCCTAACCTTTTGAAAAATGATGGGGCTGGCGGCTCAGCCGGTTAAGCTCCCGACTTTGGCTCAGGTGATGATCTCCTAGTTTGTGGGATCGAGTCCTGCACTGAGCTGTTTGCTGTCGGCACAGAGCCTGCTTCAGATCCTCTGTCCCCCTCTCTCTCTGCCCCTCCCCTGCTTGCACTCTGTCTCTCTCTCAAAAGTAAGTAAACATTTTTTTTTTTAATTTTAAAAAGAAAAGGAAATAAAAAAAAAAAGAAAAGAAAAATGATGGGGTCAAAATGGCCCAAAGGTTTTTAAGAAGACACACAAACGGAACCACCCAAGAGATCTGAACGGCTGCAGGGTCGGCCATCCACCTGGAAACGCCGCCGAGGGTCAAGGGTCTATAGGATTGAAACCAATGGGGTGGCCACGCCCCGCGGCTGCAGGTCAGACTGCCAAGGCCAGGGGGGTGGGGGTGCGGCGGCCGCGCTCACCTGGAACACCTCAGCGCTGGTTTTCTCGTGCCGTCGTGCCAGCTCCTCCAGCTGCCCCTCCAGCCGGGCCACGTCGGCCTGCAAGGCGCCCACCACGCGCTCGTGCTCCAGGCGGGCCACGCTCCCCGCGCGCTCCCGCTCCAGCTCGGCGCGCAGCCGGGCGGCCTCCTTGCCGGTGGCCACCACCTCCTGCTCCAGGCCGGCCGCCCGGCCCCGCAGCTCCAGGGCCTCCTCCTGCAGCCGGTGGTGCTCGGAGGCCGGCACGGCCGACTGACGCAGGGCCTCGGAGGCCTCCCGCAGCTCCGCCAGGCCCCGCCGGGCCTCCTCGCAGGCCGCCGCCAGCTCGGCCGCCCGGGCCTCGGCCGCATCCCGTGCGCGGCCCAGCTCGGCAGCCACCGCCCGCTGCTGTTCCCCGGCGGCCGAGGCGGTGGCCAGCTGCTCGCGGAGCACCTGCAGCTCCCGGCTCTGCTCCAGCCGCACCTCCTCCCGCCGGGCCAGCTCTGCCCGCAGGCCCCGGGCCTCCTCCTCGGCCAGCAGGCGGCCAGCGCGGGCCTCGTCCAGCCGGGCCGAGGTCGCCTCCAGCTCCCGGAGCCGGGAGTCCCGGACTCGGAGGTCCTCGCGGGCCTGCTCCAGGGCGGCTCGCAGCTGCACCGCGTCCCCGCCGCCGCCGCCGCTCCCCGAGGCTCCGCCACCCTCAGCCTCGCGCATCCGCTCCCGGAGCCGGCCAGCCTCGGCCTCTGCCGCCTGGCGCTTGCCGTGGGCCGCCTCCAGCTCGGCGGCCGCCTCCCGCTCCCGTTGCCGGAGTGCCTCCTCCAAGCCACGGATCCTGGTCTCCAGCTCCGCTTGCAGCTGTTCTGAGGCCTCGGCAGCACCAGGGTGCAGGACGGCGCCCAGGGGGCCCCTCGGGGCTGGGGCCTCCACGTGGGTGGTCTCTGTGCCCGGAAGCTCCGCCTCCACCTCACCCACTCCATTGGCCTTCACCTCTGCTCCCTCGGCTTTCGGCTTTGTGGCCTCCGCTTCTGGGTTTCCTGCCTCTTCCGGAGCCTCTGTTTCTGCAGCCTCGCCCCCCGTGGATCTTGTTTCTGTGGCCTCGGCGTCTGTGGGTTTTGGTTCCGTGGCCTCGGCGTCTGTGGGTTTTGGTTCCGTGGCCTCGGCCTCTGTGGGTTTTGTTTCTGTGGCCTCGGCCCCTGTGGATGCCGCTTCCACGGTTTCATCTCCTGCAGCCCCGTCCTCGGTGGCCTCGGCTCCGTCAACTTTGGTTCCCGGAGCCGTGGTGCCATTAAGCTCCATTTCCATTGGCCCGTCCCTGGTGGTCTTGACTCCCGTGCCCTTGCCCTCCCCAGGGGCCGCCTCCTCTTCTCCAGGGCCGCGCTGTGCCTCCTGTCGCTCCAGTGCCCGCAGGGCGTCGGCGTGCCGCCTGCGGAGCTGGTCGAACTCAGCCCGGAGAGAGTCATAGAGGGCCAGGGGGATGACCTCGGCTGACCCGTTTACCTCCATCTCATCCTTCTCAAAGCTCTCCAGGATCTGGGAGGTGGTAGCAGGGAGCCGGTGGGAGCCTGGGGCCACGGGGGCACAAGTGGCCTTGCCGCCACCTTCCCTGCCCACAGACTCAGCCACATGCCCACGCTGACCCCCGCCTCCCCCTGGGGACAATCCCTGGGGTCCTCAGATCTGTCCCCACCCCACCCTCCGGTGCCGCAGTTTCCCCACCTGGACCTTCTCCATCAGCTCCTGGTTTTGTCTGGTGAGTGCAGCCACTTGCTCCCGCAGCGAGGCCAAGAGCTCCTGGGCCGAGGGGCTTAGCCGTTTGGAGAGCAGAGCCTCGGCCCCTGGTGGGCGCACAGAGTCAGCCCCAAGGGTCCTGGGCCACAGGGACGGGAGCTGGGGGTCTGGAGCGGTGGAGGAGGGCCGACCTCCCTCCCAGCTTCAAACTCTCTCCATGCCTGTGGGTCAAGGCCCCGTTTCCCGGGGACCCCAGGGACAAGGTGGGCAGGGAGGGAGGACGGGGTGGGGCTCACCTGGAAAGTCAGACAGTTCACCTTCCTCATCCTGCAGGGTGGCCACGTCATAGCTCGTGTTCTCCCGCTCATTCTGGGGGGAGGGACGGGGTCCAGCTCGGGTCCTGTCCCCCTCCTCTCCCCAAATTCAGAGTGGACAGGGGTGTCCACATCTCCCACACTCCCCCGGGGCATCAGACGGGATCTGTTTGGCCCACGGAGTTTACTCAGTGCCTACTGTGTGCCGTGGGGCTACGCTGGGCCCCCGGGGAGGAGCGGCGATCAGCCCCGCCGCTGCCCAAACACGCGACCACAGCCCACTGACTGGAGTCGTATGTGCGGCCTGGGTGTGTGGGCTGTGTCCTCACAGGGTCTGTGAGTCCACGCTGGGGTCACGTGTCTGCGTGCGAGTCCCGGATCACGTGACTCAGGGTTTGTGGGTCTGTGGTGAGCACGTGCGTGTGGCGTGGCCCCCCCCGCATCTCCCGTGTGAGCTCCTGGGATACGTGTGATTTTGTGCTTGTGTTTTAGTCTGGTGTGTCCGTGCATGTTTCAACGTGTGCGTGTCCGTGTGCGCGGGCATGCTCGTGTACGTACCTATGTTTGCGAATGGACGTACTTTGGAGAATACACGTGCGTGTACACGGATCTGTGGCCCTGTCGTCCGTGTGTGATTGGATGAGAAGCGTCTGTTGGGCACACGTTGAGGGTGTACAGGGTGCGTGTGTGCTTATGCATTCACAGACGTTTTGCTGTGGTGGCCAGCTTTACGGGCAGGGCCACGTGCGGATGACCGTGGTCGTTCATCCCTGTGCGTACAGGCTATGCGTTTTGGGACGTGTCCGTTTTGTGTCCGGACGTGTGTCTGTGGGCGTGTTGCCTGTGATGGCACGTTTGCGCCGCATTTGACTGTTGGGAGTGTGGCTGTCGCGTGAGAGACCGTATGTGTATTGGTGTGGTTGTCCTGTAGCCGCAGCAGGAGAGGCCCCGCCCACCTCCGGCAGGGGAGAGGCCCCGCCCACCTCCAGCAGGGACAGCCTGCTCTGCAAACTCTCCACCTCGCGTCCCAGGCTCTCCTTCTCTTCCTGCTTCTCCACCAGCAGCTGCTGCAGCTCTCGTACCTGGAAGGAGGGCAGTGGGGGGCTCGGCCAGCCTCCAGGAGGAGACGCCGGGGGGCGGCTGGCGGGGCTGGCTCTCCCCACGGCTCCCACCTACCTGTCTCTCCAGGCTGTGTAGGGAGCTGGCCTCTGTCTCTGGCAGCTGACGGGAAGAAGAGGGGATGGGGCTCGAATCCGGGTAGAAGGACCTCCCCTCCCCGCCTCTGCTTAGTAGCCCTCCATCCCGACCGCAGACGTCCGTGGTGTCACCTCCTGCGCACCCGGCACCGCTCTGCCCCCTGACTCATCGCGAAGTATTTATTCAGGGTCAGACCCTGTTTGGGGCCGCTCATTCATTCACTGCCTCACTCAAATATTCGCTCACCCAATAAATATTCATCAAGCATCTTCTGTGAGCCCATCCCGGTCAACCATGGCTCTGCTCACAGGCTTATGGTCAAATGGGTGACCATGAATAAAATGTACATCATGTCCAACAGCAGTAAGCACTTTGAATAGAAATAAAGGAGGGGCGCCTGGGTGGTGCAGTCGGTTAAGCGTCCGACTTCAGCCAGGTCACGATCTCGCGGTCCGTGAGTTTGAGCCCCGCGTCGGGCTCTGGGCTGATGGCTCGGAGCCTGGAGCCTGTTTCCAATTCTGTGTCTCCCTCTCTCTCTCTGCCCCTCCCCCGTTCATGCTCTGTCTCTCTCTGTCCCAAAAATAAATAAACGTTGGGAAAAAAAAATTAAAAAAAAAGAAATAAAGGAAACTCAGGGCGCCTGGGGGGCTCAGTCATTTGAGCGTCCAACTCTTGGTTTCGGCTCAGGTCATGATCTCGTGGTTTGTGGGATCGAGCCCCACATCGGGTTCTGTACTGACAGTGAGGAGCCTGCTTGGGATTCTCTCTCCCTCTCTCTCTCTCTCTCCCCTCCTCCCTCGCTCACACATGCCCGCTCTCACTCTCTTTTTCAAAATAAATAAATAAACATTAAAAAAGAAAGAAAGAAAAAATGAAGGGAACTGGGAAGTGAGTCTGGGGTGTCACAATTTTATATAAGGTGGACAGGAAAGGTGTCTTTGGCAAGGGGTTTCTGAGCAAAGACCCAAAGGAAAAGAGGAAGGAAGCCACAGGAACATCTGAAGGAAGTGTGTTTCCAGCAGAGAGCTCAGCACGTGCAAAGGTCCTGGGGCAAGACCAGGCCTGGCGTGTTGGAGGAGCCACAAGGAGGCCCATGTGGCTGGAGCAGAGTGAGTGAGGGGGGAGGGAGGGAGGAGGGAGCTAGGAGAGAGAGGGGGAGTCTTCCCCACAAAACTGCACTCCACCCCAGGCTGAGCCCCAGGCCTGTGTCTCTGGGGCCCCTCACCTCCTGTTTCCTCCGTTCCTGGTGCTGTTCCAGGCCCCGGATCTTCTGCAGCAGGCGGCCCCTCTCCTGGCGCAGCCGCACGATCTCCTCGTAGGCATCGCGATCATCCTGTTCCCCCCAGCCCGGGGACCCGCCACCTTCACATGAGGCCCAAGGGCTGTCCCCTCCCATATCTGAGCCAGACCTTGTCCCCCCTGCCCCCCGCCCGCCCGCCCCTGTTCCGCCCCCACAGCCAGGACATCTCTCACCGGCATGGGGATGCTAGCAGGGGGCTGAGGCGCTTTCCGCTTCTTGGGGGCCCCTCGCTTTTCGTGGCTGCACACAGAGTTCTGGGGGAAGGGGTGGAGGAAGCCCGTGGGGAACCTGCCAGCCTCTCACCCGAAGACACCAGGCCAGCAGGGCCCCGCTATCCGCCATCGACCTCAGCCCTTGCCCTCACTTCCCGTGTGAGCCCGAGCAAGACCCTGCCTCGCCCCGGTCCTCACTTATCCCAGCATAAAAGGGAACACATCTCCAGAGAGTTCCAGATCTTACACTTTACTCTCAGCGTCTCTTTGTGCCTCGGTACTTGGTACCAGACCAAATTGTCTACAAGCTCCCTTTCCCCGTGGAGCTGAGATGATATACGGCTGGGAGAGAGAAAGAGGCCGGACTTGCCTCCTTCCCTGACTTCACCAAACTCGGTTCCCTCTACCGCGCCGCCCCAGCCCCATGATTTGGCCCCGTCCCCGCCAGTGTTCTCACCCACTTCTGAGAGTTATGCTGTAGACGCTGCTGTCACTTGGTAACAGCATACCCTGAAGGAAGCATTCATCCCAAACAGGTCTTCCTAGGTCACAACCCTGGGACAGAAGCCCACCTCTTCTCTCCCCATAAAGCTTGGGACAAGGGGGAAGGTAGCGAGCGCAGGGGGACGACTCCTTCACTGCTTAGGGATCCATACCTGAGATGATGCCTCGCCTGAGTCATCCTCTAGGAGGGCAGGGAAGAGAGGGAAGCAGGGTCAGGCACTCTGTTTTAGGGACTCTATTCCCAGCCCTAGGAAGGGCACTAGTGAGCCCAAGGGACTTACGGCAGGGGTGGGCTCCCAATTCCCCAAGAGTCAGGACTCTCAAAGTAGGACTCGACTACGTTTGCAGCGGCTGATAGGAGGGACCTTGAAACTCTCAAAAGGGGAGGACAGGGGCACCTCCAGGATGGGGCAGGTACGGGGTGCCAATTCTTAGGAAAGGCAAATATCCGAGCATAAGGATGACCCAGGAAAGCAGAGTGGACCCCCCCAGATTATTCTAAAAGCTCCGGGGACCCTCGAAACTATTCTGAGCAGCATCGGCAGAGGCACGCTGCTATGATGCAGTAAAGAGGGATACCTTGAAACTGTCTCCAGCGGAGAAAGGGAAGGAGATTCGCTTTGGCCGGGGCCTGGGGGGGGGCAGGGCAGGGGTGCATACCACTGGGTGGTGAGGGGCGCTGAGCTGCCTCCTGCAGGAGGTGCAGGATGAGTTTGTCTCCCGCCAGGGCGCCGTAGTGGGCAGCATCCTGGCCCAGGGCGTCGGTGATGCCTGGCTGGGCCCCGCCCTGAAGCAGCACCTCCACTGTTTCGGGGCTGGCCCCCTCACAGGCCAGCATCAGGGCTGTCCTACCAGGAGAGGGGGCTGCTGAGGAAGTGAGGGCATTCTCAAACCCCCAGGCCCTCCTCCATACCCAGGCTGCGTGGGGGAGGGGAAGAGGCAACTAGATCCCCCACCCACAGAGGCTAAGAGACTTGCCCAAGGTCACACGGCATACACCGGGCCAACTGGGATGGGAGATACTCACCTGCCCTGCAGATCCTGGTCATTTGCGGCAGCCCCCTGCTGCAGGAGGAGGCGGCACAGATCTGTGTGACACATCTGAGCGGCTATGATAAGGGGCGTTGTACCTGACTGGTGGGAATCAGGGGAAGGATGAGACAAAATGTGAGAGGCTGACCTTGGGAGGTAGGGAAGCCCATACGACTGCCCCTGAACTTCACTCCAGACCCTTTTGACGCTTTTTAACGGGCGCCTGGGATGCCGCCACTTGGTGACAGCGTACCTCAAGTACAGTTCCCAAAAAGTTCCCGGAGGCTCACCCGATCTCGGGGACTCAGATGTGCCTTGAAAGAGCAAAGGATTTCTGAGCAGGAAATGCAACCGCCAGCCGCTGGAAAAAGAGGGAGGGTAGGTAGGGCAAGGTTTAGACATTTTTTTGGGGGGGGGGGGCGGCGGGCCTTCCGCCTGGTGTGATTCTTATCCCTTATTTTGTGACAGAAGTTCCTACCTTCCCTGGGAGGACAATAGCAAAGGTACGCCTCCCTACTTTACAGATGAGGAAACTGAGGCCCACCCAGGTGCACGGTCAGCCAGTAGGGTAAGAGACAGAGCTAGGATTAGGTCTGCTAATTCCCTGTCCCAAGTTCCTGCCACATCCCACCGTGGCTCTCTTTCAAGGTGGAAGTTTGGGCTAATTTTTATGCATTTCCTCTCTTCGCTTTAGCCAACAGTACGTGCCTACCATGGGCCAAGCGTCATACAGAGACTGGTAATGTTCACTGGGGGGATCAGACGTCAGCTGAGCCCGGGCAGGCTTCATGGGGTTTGACCTGAGTTCTGAGTCTCGAAGGTGAAAAGGAAGAGGGTAGAGGTTTCTTAGGAGCCGTGAAGCGAGAAACAGCCTTGTAAGGTCAAGGAAGGGGGAGACTGTGCGTCCAGAGCCGCAAAGGAGGAAGGGTGTCATGCCATCACTAGAAATGTCAACAAGAGGGGCGCCTGGGGGGCTCAGTCGGTCAAGGCTCGGGTCATGATCTCACAGTTCATGAGTTCGAGCCCCGCGTGGGGCTCTGTGCTGACAGCTGAGAGCCTGCTTGGGATTCTCTCTCTCCCTCTCTCTCTCTCTGTCCTTCCCCCACCTTCTCTCTCTCAAAAAAAAAAAAAAAAAGAAATGTCAAGAAGACCTATCTAATTATCTGCTGTGTCCTCAAGGGGGTACAGCATTTGGTTTTCTGCTGCAATCCCAGGGCTTAGAACAGAGCCTGACACATCGCAGGAACTTAAATATTTATTGAATGAAATAACCGGCTGAGCTTCCACAGTGTGACCACTAGGTGGCAGCACACGCCAACTGCCCGTAAGTTTCAACCCACGATTAAAACCCCCAAAGCAAATCCCAGCTTATTCTGTGTTTCCAAAAGGTCAGGCATTTCTTGAGTCACGAGCGGAAGTCATTCCCTGATCTCATGGGCATGGTGGACAGATGCCGGGTTGGGTTCTGGTTCAAGCGGGCGGGTCCCTTGGCCTCCCTCAGGAAGGAGTTTGGATTCAAGGACTATGAAGGATGCTTGGATCTTTGTCCTTCCTGAGACTCCCTAGGAAAGTACGTTCTGGTCACTGTCCTTACCACCACCATCGTTCTCGCCCAGGCCTGGTGCTTGGGGGTCAGACAGCCTGAGTCCTCCCCGCTTTCTCGTGGCTGAGCCTCAACCACCTTGCCTGTCCGATGGGGTGACTGGGGCTCAAAGTGTTCCTGAGGATTAATGCTGAGCCCGGGGACTCGCTCACAGCGGGGACTCGGTGAGGAAAAAGGAGGAAGGAGGCAGAACGCTCACGGCCAGTGCCCCAGGACCCGGAGTAGAATAATCCCAAGCCCAGCACCCTCTGGGTCATGGTGGGCAGGGCAAAGCTGGGCTGCACCCACCTGCATGATGCAGGGCTGTCCATCCACTGCTGTCCACAATATCCACCACACAGGACGCCTGGGGACAGAGGGGTGTGGGTCGTTTGAGGCTCTCCAGGAACTGGGACCTGCCCCTTCTTGGGCTCTGCTGTATTTCAGGCTCCCTCCCTACCTATCTCTTCCCTCCCCCGTGCCCGCTCCGCGGACCCCACCTCCTCATGGACTCCCAAGTGACTCTCTTTGCTTTTTCATGAAATTTGGTAACAGAGGGACTCTTTGGGAGTTCAGGAGCAGCTGGGGGCTTGGGGGCTTGACGAGAGCTCCGAGAGTGGCTGTAGCCACCACCTAGGGTTTGAGGAGAAGCTGGGGTTCAGGAGATACCTGGTGTTGGGAGCATATCTCGGGTGTGTGAAGTATCTGGACACGCAGGGAGTATCTGGTTGTCCAGGGAGTAGCTAGGGCTCGGGAGCAAAGGCGGCTAAGACACACCCAGGATTCAGGGAGTATCTGGTGGTGGGGGGTGCAGTTCAGGGAACTGCTAGAAGTCAGGGGTAGCCAGGGGAAGGGAGTATCTCTGTTAGGGGAGTATCTGACACGAGGGGGTAAATGACCTGTAGCAGCTGCTCCAAGCACTGTGGGTGCCCATACTTGGCCGCCAGGTGGAGGGCATTGTAACCTGAAAGGCAGGGAGGGTTCGCTAGGGTTCCACATACTCAAGGAGCTTCTGGCTGCTCCCCAAATCTGTGTCAACTATCTGCGAGGACTTTCTGTGTCCCGTGGACGCCCCAAACCCCAGGTACTTCTCCAAACCGTGCTACTCCCCGTAGCTGGAGACTCTCCAGGTGCCAGCTAGTCTGTGTCCCAGACATTCTCATCTCGACTATACTCCACACCCTCCCACTTCTCAGGCCCTATTGCCCCAGCCACGGTCCATGTCCCCAGCCACTCCTCCCCATGTCCCCAGCCACCCTCCGTGCTCGACAACATGCAGCTCCAGCCCTGTCCCTCGGAATCCCGTTGTTGTGTATGCCCCGCTAATCCACAAACCCTTGCTATCCCACGGGCGGCCTGTGCCTCCTACGATGTCCTGAAGTTTCAGCCAGGGCTATGCTCCCCCTCCTAGTTACTTCCAGAGCCCCAGCCACTCCCTTTGGCCACGCCTTCTGTATCAGACATTCCCTCAGAGCCCTCATTAAGTCATACGCCCAGACTCTCCTTTGGCTCCAGCTCCTCCCAGCTACCCCTAAACCCCAGCTACTCCCCATGCGTCAGATACTACCTCCCCCTTCCCCCCAAATTCTACTTGTTATTGTCCCGTCCCCAGGTACTTCTCAAGCTCAGGGAATCCTCTGTTCCAGCTAATTCCTCTGCCTTAGCCACTATGTGAGTCCTGGCCACTTCCCGCCCACGAGCTGTCGACTCACCTTGATCGGTGCCAGCTACAGAGTCTTTTTTCTTGTTCACTGCAGCCTGACAAGTCCCTGTGCCTCCCGGGGTGGGGGGCACTGAACGGAACCCCCGCTTTTTCAGCAGGTCGCTGAAGCCAGGGAGCGGGACCTGAGTGGGCCTGCGGGCTGAGCCCCCGGTCTGAGTTCCTCATCCCTCCCCCGGGGCCCAGCAGGCAGTACCTGCCCCATCGGTGCTCATGACGTTGGAGCCCTGTGCCAGCATCACCTCTAGGCAGCTGGCTGCTCCCCGCATGGCAGCCAGGTGGAATCTGGAGGTCGGAGGCCAGGGATCAGCTGCAGGATGGCCGCCCCTCATCCCTCCACCCCCAGGGTGTGGGCACTCACGCGGACTTGCCCTCGGGGTCCAGCTTCGTGGGCACCAGCCCCTTGCGGGTGATGAGAGCGGCCACCCGTGCAGCGTCGTCGTTCTCCACCGCCTGCAGCAGTCGCTCGTCACTTTTGCCCCACTCCTGGCTCTACAGGGCACACCCAGAGGAGAGTGGGGCCAGGCGATCGCGGCCCCCTCCCTGCTCCCCCCTGGCCGGGGCTCCAGGCTTCACTGCCTGCCCTTGGGCACTTGCCTGGCGCCTGCCTCTGGCGGCCGGCTTCGGGATGGGGCAGGGGCCACAGGGCGGGCAGGAGCCAAGGTCAGCGGGGCTGAGCCGCAGCTGCAGGGGGAGGTAGTCCTGGGCGGGGATCTGAGACAGCGTCCCCCAAGCCTACACCCCCCAGCGTCTGCTCCCAGGTCCATACAACAGCCACTACCATCATTGTCCCATTAAATTCCGCCCCCCCAGGCATCTTTCCAGAAATTGTCCCCAGCCAGCCCTTTAGTGAAGGCCACCTTTCCAAACATCACCCCCACCTCCAAAATCTTCCCATGGGAACCCCTAAAAGGGTCCCTTTAAATGTCTTCCAGAACCATCTGTCATCTATCCTTCTTAAACTGTCCCTGAAATGCCACAATTGTCCCCTAAATGTCCCAAGATCCGTGCTCTAAACAACCGTAGCGTGAAATACATTCCAAAACGTCTTCCCCAAATTTCCGAAGTGTCTCCAAAATCATCCCCCCAAATGACCCCAACATCTGGCCTAAAAATGTCCTTCCAAAAATATCCCTTGAATGTTCTCTGAAATTATACTCCAAATGTCACTATATTTTCCCGAAAATGGTTCCTTAAAACATAGTCCAAATTATCCCCTCAAATGAACTCACCCAAAACGGGTCCCCGAAACTGTCCCTCCAAATGCCCTCCACATTTTCCAGTGTCCCCTTCTGTTCTCAAAGCTGCCTCCCCAAACATCCCCATGTCTCCCCAAATATCCATCCCTCGACCTCTGCCCCCCTCCTCCCGCACCCCCCTCACTGCCGGTCCTTCCCGGGTCTGGGGGCGGGGGTCCGGTGCTGGCCCAGCCAGGGGCGGGGAGGGGCGGGCAGGGAGGGGAGAGTTAGGGCCCGAGCCCCGCCCGCTCCCGCGCCCCCTCCCCTGGCCCTACCGCGCAGGAGGCGGCGGCGCACACGCACAGCTGCTTCATGGCGGCCAGGGCGCCAGGTGCCCGGCTCGGTGCTCCGGGAGGCCACCGGGCCGGAGCGGGGGGTTGGGAGGGGGGCCCGGAGGGAGGGGCAGGAACGCCCGCGGGAGGGGCTGGAGGGGGCCGGAGAGAGGGACAGGGGGCCGGAGAGAAGGGCTGGAGGGGGCCGGGGCGGGGTAGGGGGCGTCGTGGGGGTCGGGCGGAGGGAGGGGCCAGAGGTGACTGGGGGAGGGGCTGGAGGGGGTCGGAGGGGAGGGGCCGGAGGGAAGGGATGGAGGGAGTCTGGGCGGGGCTTGGAGGGGTGAGGGTCCGGAGTGCCCGCGCGCCGCGCCCCCTCCCGGAGACCCCCGCCCCCAACGGTAGGGGTCGTGCTGGGGAGAGGCTGGAGGAACCGGGAGGGAAGGGCTGGAAGGACCCGGAGGGAGGGGTAGAGGCCTCCGGAGGGAGGGGCTGAAGGGGCCGGGGGGTGGGGCTGGAAGGACCCGGAGGGAGGGGTAGAGGCCTCCGGAGGGAGGGGCTGAAGGGGCCCGGGGGTGGGGCTGGAAGGGCACGGAGGGCGGGGCTGGTGGGGGCCTGGGGGCGGGGCTGGAGGGGTGAGGGTCCGGAGTGCCCGAGCTCCACCGCCCTGCCCGTGCGCCCCGCCCTCTCCCGGAGACCCCGCCTCCACGGTAGGGGTCGTGCCGGGGCGGGGCTGGAGGAACCGGGAGGGTGGGGCTGGAGGAGGCCGGGGGCGGGGCTGGAAGGACCCGGAGGGAGGGGCTGGAGGAGTCAGGGTCCGGGGTGCCCGCGCGCCCCGCCCCCTCCCGGAGGCCCCGCCCCCACGGTAGGGGTCGTGCTGGGGGCGGGAGGGGGGGGGCTAGGCTCTGGGGGCGCAGTGCCGCCCGGGCACTACCTGACTTTCCTGCCGCGAGGGGGATGCGGCGAACGAGGCCCGCCTCCCTCGCCCCCGCGGGCTCCCACTGGATCTCCAGGGATCCGCCTGCGTCGTCTCCGCCTCGTCTGAGCTGGCTGCGGGTCGCAGGTGACTCCGGCCTGAGCCCTCTCGGCGGACGCAGCTTCCCACGGCTGCCTTGCCATCATTCATTCACTCGTGCACCCGTGGGACCCAGCAGTCTGACGAACTTGAATTTGAATCCAGGGCCCTGCACCCAGGCCCCTCACATTTAACGCCTGTGCGACCCAGTCAAGGTACTTACCTGCTTTGGACATCGCCTTCCTCATCTGGAAAATGGGGTTCAAAACAAACAGTAGCTACTGCACGCGGTGTTAGCGAGAGGACTAATGAGGTACTCTGTGCAAAGCCCTCACTGGTGCCCGGTACGCAGCAAGTGCGCGATAAACACGGATTCGTTCGTCAAAGGTGTGCTTGCGCCCATGTGCATGTCTAATGCTGAATCCTGGGACACAGGCCATAGTAGGTGGTCAGTTAAATCACTGGAAAGCAGAGTGGACACAGCTCCTCCCAAGGGGCTGGTAGGGTCTGTGTTCGCTGGTTGTTTTCTCAGACTGGGAGCCCCCTGACCGCAGGGCCAGGCTGAGGCCTCCCTGGCACAGACCTGGCACCCCGGGGTGGGGTGGGACAGTTGATAAACGTTTGCTGAGTGAATGAATGACTCACAAGGCCCTCTGGGCCATGTGAATTTCATTTACTGACTCTGCTTGTCCTACTGGGATGCCTGGTGCTGCACTGGGCCTGGCGCCCAGTGGTGACAAGACAGATGCCGCTGTTATCACTGGGGTCCCTGGGGAGACAGGTACACCCATGGATTGATGAACCAGGGTGATTGGGGCTGCGATGGGGGCAGTCCAGGCCAGCTGGAAGCTCAGAGAGGACTCCTGACCCTGGGGAGTCGGGGAGGGCTTCCTAGAAGAGAGGGCATCTGAGCTGAAACTTAGAGGACGGCTAGGATCCCCCCGAGTTAGGGGGTTGCAAGGACAAGATCACGTTCAGGAGGAATCGTGAAGTTATCGCTCGCCTCAACCAGCCCAGTTACCTGTGCCCTGATCCGGGACCAGCTGGATGAGGGTCATAACTGAAGGGTAGGGCAGAGGAAGAGGGGTGTCCCTGGGAGGAGGGGGAAACCAGGAATGTGAGACATCAGGGGAGCCACTAAAGGTTGCAAAATGGCCCACCATGTTGATGTGGCTGCAAATTCACAAAGGGGCCAGCAGAGGTGGGGAGGGGGGAGGACACAGGGATGAGAGGGGAGAGTAGGGGTGAGTATAGCGATGGCCTTCTGGGACCTGAGTTTAGCAGCAATGACTGCAGACAGGAGGAGGGGGCTTGAGTCCAGCTTGGTCATGTTCTGCACACTGTGTGACTTTGGCCTAGGCACGCTCCTTCTCTGGGTCTCAATTCCCCAACCGCTAGATGGGACAATAGATGGCATAAAGCCGGGTTCCTCCACTCAGGCACTGCGGACATTTCAGGGCCAGATCGTTCTCTGCTGGGGGGCTCACATGGGTGCCGTGGGGGCTGAGCAGCATCCCTGGCCCCCACCCACTTGAAGCCAGGAGCACCCCCCAATGCGACCACCACAGAGGTCCCCAGACATGGCTCGGGAGGCAAGATCTGTCTGGCATTCTTCTTAGACACCTTTGCGCAGGAGGGAGGAGAGGTGGGGCAGGAAGATGGAGTGTTTGGTAATAAGCAGTTGGGGAGGGGTGGGTGTTGAGGGCTCCTCTCTCTCGCACCCAACCCACCAGCCAACCCTGCAAACTCGATCAACGTACCCAATCTTGCCTGTGGGCCAGCCCTGTCGCTGTAGCCCCTGCCCTTGCCTCCCATCTTCCTCCTGCTCAAAAGCCTCCACAACCTCAGTAAAATGAGGACTGCTCTCAGGGCCCAAGAGGTTCTACAGAAACTGGTCCCCGGGACCGAATCCCAGCCCCCCTCCCCCAGTTTCCTGTGGCCCAAGAGCTAAGAATAGTTTTTACACTTCTAAGTGGCTGGGGGGAAAAAAAGATCAAAAGGAGAGTCATATCTTCTGAGGTGATGCTTGACAATGACATGAAATTCACATTGCGCGTCCATAAATCAAAGTTTTCTTGGGGCGGAGCCACGCCCATCCATTCAGAGCAGCCAATGGCTGCTCTCAAGCTGCATTGGCAGAATTCAGGTCTGAGGGCCCTTGAAGACAAAAATATCACGGCCTGGCCCTTCACAGGGAGAATCTGCCCACCCCTGCTCTTCACAGTACCCCCTGGCAACTCCCTGGGCCCATCTCCCCTCCATTTCCTCTGGTCAGACCCATCACAGTGGCCTCCTTTCTGGTTCTGGCCTCGGCGCTCGCAGTGCCCTCTGCCCGGAGCACCTTCCCTCCCCCACGGTCTACAAGGCCTGTTCCTCTCCTACCGTCCGCACTGGGCAGCACCCGAAGAGGGTTTATTAGCAGTTTGTTTGTTGTTTTTTTTTTTCCTCCCTGTTCTTTTTTTTTTTTTTTTTTAATTTTTTTTTCAACGTTTATTTATTTTTGGGACAGAGAGAGACAGAGCATGAACGGGGGAGGGGCAGAGAGAGAGGGAGACACAGAATCGGAAACAGGCTCCAGGCTCTGAGCCATCAGCCCAGAGCCCAACGCGGGGCTCGAACTCACGGACCGCGAGATCGTGACCTGGCTGAAGTCGGACGCTTAACCGACTGCGCCACCCAGGCGCCCCTTCCTCCCTGTTCTTACTAGCTGATGCCACACTGCGAACCTTCCGAATGCATTGTTTCCCTTTGGTCTAACCCCGCCCCCTAGGATGTCAGTTCCGCACCGGCAGGGATCTTTGTCCACCTCAGTCACTACTGTATCTGCAGCTGATACCAGGTACGGATTTTGCAAGGCCTGGTGCAAGATGAAAATGCGGGGGCCTCCTGTTCAAAAATTATTAAGAGTTTCAAGATGGAGAGAAGAGAGCAGTAAACCAAACTGGGGCCCTTCTGAGTGAAGGTCCTGTGAAGCTGGCAGGGCCTGGCGCATAGTAGGTGCCCCATCAATGTCTGTTGAAGGAATTAAAGAAATAGTGACTCTGGGGAATTAACACGCGAGACAGACTTTCCAGGAAGCCTTGAGGAACTGGGAATCTATGGGTTTCTAAAAACTCCGATCTTCTTGCTTGTGGGATTTTTCTAAAACTTGAAATAAGGGAGAGGCAGGGGGGGAAGCCCAGGACTAGGCTCACGGCTCCCAGTTAAATCCCATCTTACAGATAGAAAAACTGAGGCCCGGAAGGGTTCCAAGAAGGCTCAGAGCGGGTATCAGGATGTGTTGGGGCCTTGGAGGAAAGGCTGGTATTAAAGAAGCGGAAGGGGCGGGGGGGCACCTGAGTGGCTCAGTCGGTTGAGCATCTGACTTCGGCTCAGGTCATGATCTCACGGTCTGTGAGTTCGAGCCCCGCGTCGGGCTCTGTGCTGACAGCTCGGAGCCCGGAGCCTGCTTCGGATTCTGTGTCTCCCTCTCTCTCTGCCCCTCCCCTGCTCATGCCCTGTCTCTCTCTGTCTCAAAAATAAATAAAAACATTTAAAAAAATAATAAAGAGGCAGAAGGGGCGGGGTGCTTGAGTGGCTCAGTCAGTCGAGCATCTGACTTTCACTCAGGTGATGATCTCACGGTTCGGTTCCTGAGTTCAGGCCCTGCATCAGGCTCTCTACTGTCCTCGGCACAGCCCGCTTGGGATCCTCTGTCCCCCTCTCTCCCTGCCCCTCCTCCGCTCACGCTCTCTCTCAAAAATAGGCATTGAAAAAAAAAAGCAGCAGCAGCAGCAGAAAGGAGTGGGGAAGGACTGAGCAAGAGGGTGGTGGCTGGACTGTGTCCTGAGAATTGGGAATGAAAAGCCCCCAGAGACAACGGCGGGGGGGGGGGGGGGTGTCTGTGCGTCTGCAGCAACGAAGTCACGGGTGTTTGCTTTCTTCCCTCAGGGGAGCAGGCAGAACAAAAGCTGAACTTGACTCCAGCTGTCTGCCCAGAAACTGGAGCCTCCGGTGGAGGGAGGGACAGCGAGATGCCCGGTGGGGGGGGATGGAGCACAGGCTTCTCCCCCTTCCGCCCCCCTGCCGCCCTCCCGCCTCTCTCCGCAGGCTCCTCCCTGCCAACCAGGCACCACCCCCACCCCCCACACACCCGGTCTGCCCTCCACCACTCACCCCCATACCTGTGTGAGACCCCTAACACACCCACTTCCCAAATTAGGAGTCTGGGTTTGCTTTTTGTCTTTTTTTTTTTAAACTGCACAAAGTTTTTGAAGGATTTGATTTTGATAGAATTTGCCTTTCGAAATTAAACGATTATACGCTTTGGTTTACCACCGGCTACAACATCTCAGGAGTTCTTGGGGGACAAGCGTGAACAGTCCAACTTAGGAACTGACTCCAAACAGGATGAAGAATTTTAGGATCCTTCCACAATGAATCAGGCTGACTCCGGGCCACATTTGATAGGGGCTAATGAGCCATTTATTCCTGTCTCTGTGTCTCTGTCTCTGGGTCTCCCTCTCTCTCTGCCCCTCCCCTGCTGGCGCTCTGTCCTTCTCTCTCTCAAAGATAAATAAACGTTAAAAAAAAAAAAAAAAAAAAGATAGGGGTGCCTGGGTGGCGCAGTCGGTTAAGCGTCCGACCCAGCCAGGTCACGATCTCGCGGTCCGTGAGTTCGAGCCCCACGTCGGGCTCTGGGCTGATGGCTCAGAGCCTGGAGCCTGTTTCCGATTCTGTGTCTCCCTCTCTCTCTGCCCCTCCCCCGTTCATGCTCGGTCTCTCTCTGTCCCCAAAAAAATAAATAAACGTTGAAAAAAAAAAAAAGATAAATAAAACCCAAGCTAGGTGAAATAAATAAAAACAAATTCACTGACGTTACATTTGAACTTTTAAAAATTAAATTCAAATAAATGAAAGGAAAAGGGACGTTAAGCTTAATAACTAACAAATAAATAAGGTCAGTTGGGAAAACTGAGGGGGCCCCAGGGGACTGGTGACAGGCCCGCAGTCACCCAGCTAGTCAAGCAGAGCCAGCTGACCTGGGTCTCTGCCCTGTGACTGGGAGAGGCGAGTTAACCTCTCCAGACTTTGGTTTCTTCCTGTGGCGAGTGTGAAGTCAAGCATGACCAAGGCCAGGCACAAAAGGGTGTTCGAACCCTAGATTCTCTCAGTCTGTGCCCTGGACTTGGGGGGAGGGAGTCAGGGAGGAGTGAGTAGGACTGAAGACAAAGCATCTCTCCTGGGGAGTTCACAGTCCAAGGAATGGCTGCACAGGGAGCCAGCTCCGGCCCACCTCAGGGCCTTTGCACTGCCAGCTTCCTCTGCCCGGGATGCAATTCTTGGAATATGCGCACGCAATTCCCTCCCTCTTTCCCTTCTAATCTTTGCTCGAATATCAGCTCCTTGCTGAGGCCTTTCTTGACAACTTGCTTTAAAACTGCAGCCATCTCCCCTGCCCTAGATGCTCCAGTCCCCTTTCCTTCTTTTCTTGGTCTCCGTAGCACCAAACATGCCTTTTCAGCTGTTTATCCTGTTTAGTACCCATCACCCCCCACTCAGCTGTCCGCTCCACCGGGGGCAGGGATTTCCTCAACGCCCACCACAGTGCCTCCTGCAAGCATTTGCTGAACGAACCCCTCAAAAGCAAGAGATGGAGGTCCCCCCAGGAAAGTGAGTCCTCAGAAAAGCAAGCGGTCACTGGAGATTCTTCGGGACAAAGAAGAGTGTTACTGAAGCCAAACAGGGTGGGGGCCGTGGAGGGTCAGACAGGCAGCGATGCAGGAGAGGGCTTCCTGGTGGAGGGAACAGGAGGGGCTGGAAACTGAACAGGAAGCAGTGGGGACATGAGGACAGCAGGGGGCAGTAGACAGGAAAGGGAGGAGAGGGGACAGAAGCCAAAGGGGGGGATTTGAACCTGTGGGTGGTGAGGAGGGTCCCGAACGGGGAGGGGGGTGGCCTGGTCCCTACTGAAGCCGCCAAAAAGGTGGGATGAGGGGCAGAGGACAATGCTCCAAAGGCCCAGGGGCTCCTCGGCCAGGCCCTGAGGCACAGGGGCCTGAAGATGGGGGGCACCGAGCATCTCGGCGGCCTCAGACTCACCTCTGTCTTCTTAAATCGTGCCCGCAGGGTCTTCATGGCCAGCGTCTGGCGTTTCTCCTCAGCCCAGGCCACCTGGGAAAGCACCAGAGTGGGGTGGGAATGAGGGACCCCGTGAGCAGGAGGGCCACCTGCCTCCCCCTTCTCAGAAGGACAGCTTCCTCTTCCCTGGGCCATCTCAGACCCTAGAGCAGGACAGGGACACAGGATGCCCCATCCCCTGACTGCTGTGTGTCCTTTGGCAGATCTCTTGCCCTCTCTGAGTTTCACTTTCCTCACCCTTAAAAAGATGGACACAATCCCCTCTTGACCAACTCGTGCTCAGTTTTCAGTGGCGTCCTTAGCATATAGTAGGTGTGCAGGAAACACACCTGCTGAAGCAGCTCAAGCCTTTTCCGGTCTCCAAGCTTTCATCTGTGTGGTTATTCCTGCACGGGGTGCCCGTTTTTCTCCATTCTCTCTGGTAAGCTCCTATTCACCCTTCACAGCCCATTTCCAAAATCCCGTGTTCTGATGAGCTTTGCCTGTCGTCCACAGGCTGAACTCTAACTCCCCCACCTGGGTTCCCCTACCCCTAGTTGGGTCCCTTCCTCTGCCCCAGCCCTGGCTTCGTAGGCTGGAAGTGGTCTGGGCTGGTACTGTCTTCTGAACAATGAGGGGCCCTGGGGGCCAGGCCCAGAGCTGAGGCCTCTTAGCACAAAGGCTTGTTTGGGATTCCTTCCTCTTTTGAGTGGGATTTCTTTTTTTTAAGTTTATTTATTTCGAGAGAGAGAGGGAGGGAGAGAGAGAATCCCAGGCAGGCGCCGCGCGGCCAGCGTGCGGCCCGACGCGGGGCTTGATCCCGTGTACTGCGGGGTCGTGACCTGAGCCAAAGTCACGCGTCGGAGGCTTCACCGACCGAACCACCCAGCCGCCCCGAGTGGGATTTTTTGAAGGCACGTCCCACACCCGTCCATCCTGCCTGTGAATTCTCGAAGCCATCCTCCCATCGGTCTACTCACCCATCCATCCAACCCCACCCCCACCCCCGTGCATTCATCCATCCAGTTTTCCACCTACCCACCCATTCCTTCCCCCACCCCTCCACCAATCACCCTACCCACACTGTACTCACCCCACCCTTTGTCTTCTGCCTCTGTCTCAATCAAACCTAGAGCAGGAGGTAATAAGATAGCCAAGGGGAGTCCACAGGTTGCCAGGGCAGGAGGGAAGCCATGGGCTTGGGGGACGAGAGTGGCTTTCTGGAAGAGGGGATGATATATAAAGCAGGACCTAGTGGCCAGGCAGGAGGCTGAGCAGGGCGGCAGCCGTTAAAAGAAGGTAAGTGCCCTAGACAGTGCAAAGGCTGGGAAGTGGGAAGTGTGTGTGTGTGTGTGTGTGTGTGTGTGTGTGTGTGTGTGTGTGTGTCAGGGTGTCTGGGTAGCTCAGCAGCACAGCTAGGACATACACACACACCTCTCCTTTATCCCACAAACCAGGGCTCCAAGGCAAGAGGCTGAGGCCCTAAGGGGGGGGGGTCTCCATCCCAAGCTTCCCTCACTTCCTCCTCTCCTACCTCCAGCAACGCCAGTGACTCCAGCACTCGGCCTCCGCGCCCACGGCGGGCTCCAGTTACCTGCTCCCAGCCGGGCCACCAGTCACACCGGCAGCTCCAAGCGCTCAGCTCTGACACCCGATCGGCTCTGAGGGCAGCCGCCCCAGGGGGCCGGGGATGAACAGAGGGAGGAGACAAGCCGGCTGCGGGGCTGCCTGCTGGCCAACGAGCTCAGGCGGGAAGACACCTACTGTTCTCTCACCGCCCTCCACCTCTCCTCCTAGCCTTTGTCCTCGTTGTGTCTTCGCCAGCAGCGCCCTTTCTGCGCCCCATGTCACTCCCAACCGGCTCACTCGCCCCATCTCATTTCTGCTCGCTCCTACTCACTCTCTGGATCTTTGCTGCAACACCGCCTCCTCCAGGAAGCCTTCCCGGAGGCACCCAGGCTGAGCTCCCTTATGGCTCGGGGCCCTCATGGCACCTTAATCGGACTAAGTCACCACTGCCCGGTCACTTGTGTCCATCTTCGCCACAAGGTGCCGCCTTTGCTCCCCGGTGTTTCCCGGGCACTCAGTAGGTGCTCAACACGTGTTTCTTAAATGCATCCTCAAGGCCACCAGCCCCAATGGCCTTGAGCAGTTTCTCTAGCGGTGCACCAGTCCGGCTGGGTGGAGACTGTCACCCACCTGGATAACGTTCGGGTAATTCAGGGCGGCGTCCAAGACCCTCCCACATGCCCCCCCCGCCCCCCCCCCCCACACAAACGCAGGGTATTCGTGACTTTGTCAACTTCTGAAATGTGCAGCAGACAGAGCCTTGACTAGAAGCACAAGCTCCCTGTCGTCCCGAGAGGCGTGGGGACCTCAATTTACTCATTTGCAAAAAGAAGAAAGGGGAGCACCGGCCGCTTGTGCCCCTCACTTTAGAGGTGACTGCAGAACTCTCACGTGGACGGCTGGCCCCGTTTCCCGCTACCTAAGGAAGCGGGCTCCTCTTTGCCAGCAGTTGAGATGGCGCCTGCGGCGTCAACGCGAGGCGCATGCGCCTTGGAGGGAGAGGCTGGCCGCGCAGGGCGGAACGCGGCTCCTCCTTCCTCCCCGCCCTGCCCCGTTTCCGGCGGAAGCGGCCTCAACAAGAGAAACTTTATTGTTCCCGTTGGGGCGGCGAGGATGTCGGTGAATTACGCGGCGGGACTGTCGCCGTACGCGGACAAGGGCAAGTGTGGCCTCCCCGAGGTGAGCGCGGCCCGGCGTCCCGAAGGCCGCCCCCAGCGCCACGGGCTGGGCGGGGCCGGGCAGCAGCGGGGCATTGTGGGAATATCGGGAGGCACTGAGGCTAGACAATGGGAGGGACTTCCCAGTGGGGAGGGGGCGGGAAGTGACGCCCCCTGCTCTCCCGGGGACTGGAACACCCCTCCGCCCCCAGCCCCGGGTCGGCCCGGCGGGATAGAGGGAGGGACCCGCGTCGGTGGAAAGTCCTGAAGTTCTCTGATGGGGGAAGCCAGGGACGGAGTTGCTGGCGGAAGGCACCGCAGGGGCGAAGGCGAGGAGATGGAAATAAACACGCTTGGGGACCAAACTAGGCCACAGAGGTTTCCAGAGCCAGGGCCGGAGGGGCCTCACGTGCCGGGCCGGGGAGCTGACACTTTATCCTGGGGGTGGTGGACAAGGGTTCTAGGCGGGATGATCGTAGGTACGTGTCAGAAAAGACCCCTTCGCCCACTGCAGGACTTGGGGCGAGTCCTTCCCTCTGGGTCCCCTCTCCCCTTCTGGAAGCTGGTGGGGGGAAGACTGCCCCCATCCCCCAAAGGCTGGTCTGTGAGGTATTTAATAGCCCTCAGAATCCCTCCGGAAGTCCCTCTCCTCTTCCTGCCAGTCCATTAGCTGGATTCCACAAACATTTATGGGGCGCCTACTGTGCACCAGGCACTTCCTAGGCCCTGGGGCCCCAGTAGCGACCGAGACAGACAAAAACTCCTGATTCTAGAGGGGAGACAGACAAAGGGCAAGTCAATGCAAGAAGTCAGATGATAGTAAGCTTCAGGGAGACCAGTAAGGCTGGGAGTCGCCAGGAGAGCCGGGGCTGCGTTGAAACCAGGGCCCAGGAGGCACCACTCAGATGACTTCTGTTTTCTCCATTTTTTTTTTTTTTTTCTTTTTTTTTATTGTGGCGAAACACACAACGTGAGAGGTACCATCTTAGCCATTTTTTAAGTACACAGCTCAGTGGTACTGAATACGTTCATGCTGTTGTGCAACCACCCCCACCATCCATCTCCAGAACTTTCCATCGCCCAAAACTGAGACTCTGTCCCCATGAAGCACTGACTCCCCGCCCCCTGCCCCACCCCTGGCTCCCACCCTCTGCTCTCTGTCTCTGTGGACGGGACTCCTCTAGGGACCCCCCGTGAGTGGGGTCGCACAGCGTCCTTCCGTGTCTGGCTTCTGTCACTGTGCACGGTGTCCTCCAGATCCATGCACGTGGTGACAGGTGTCAGGAGGTCCTTCCTTTGGGAGGCTGGATCATATTCCAGTGTGTGGATGGACCACACTGTGTTTATCTTTCATCCGTCGGTGGACACTGGGGTTGACTCCATGTTGTCGCGGTTGTAAATGATGCTGCCATGAACGTGGGTGTGCAAGTGAGGGGACTTCTCAGCCAAGACCTAAAGGGGATGAGGGAAGAGCCATGTGGGAGAATTCCAGGCAGAGGGCACAGCCTGTGCAAAGGTCCTGAGGCAGCACCAGGCCTGGCGTGTTGGGAGGAAAAGTGAGGAGGCCCCGAGGGGCTGCAGCAGAGAGGGGGAGGAGTTGGGCAGGTCGTGTAAGGCCTCGGGCCACTGGGAGGACTTAGGTTTCTACCCTGAGGCATGCAGGAGCCCTGGAGGCCTGTGGGTAGAGGAGGGACATGAGAACAAGCCACCTTTTCCAATCACTTCTCTGCCCTGGGCAAGGCAGGGGCATTCCCATCTGTGGCTAGCCGCCTTGCCACAATGGGACATGTTTTGACCCCTCCCTTCTGCTCTGTCCCCGGACAGATCTTCGACCCCCCGGAGGAGTTGGAGCGGAAGGTGCGGGAGCTGGCGCAGCTGGTCTGGCAGTCCTCCAATGTGGTGTTCCACACGGGGGCCGGCATCAGCACCGCCTCGGGCATCCCCGACTTCAGGTCTGTGGGCACGGAGGGGAGGTTGAGGCAGCACTTGCTGCCATCCTCCCCTGGGGGATGTCGGCCGGGAAAGACCCTGCCCTTACAGATGCGTCCCTTTAAGTCGCGCCACATTCCACTCACACCCCATTGGCCAGAACGTGGTCACCTGACCCCCACCTAGCTGCAAGGGATCCTGGGGAATGTAGTCTTTTGCCTGGGCTCGCTGGACCTGCCTGCCTATTGGGATCCTCTTACCTTAGAAGATGGGAGGATTGGTATTAGGGGTAATCAGCTCCTAATGCAAATATTTTTCTCCCTTTTCTCTCCTTTTCTGCCTCCCTGATCCCTGAACTCTCCGTGTCTCTCCCCGCCTGCCACCTTCAGGGGCCCCCACGGCGTCTGGACGATGGAGGAGCGGGGCCTGGCCCCCAAATTCGACACCACCTTCGAGAGCGCGCGGCCCACGAAGACCCACATGGCACTGGTGCAGCTCGAGCGCGTGGGCCTCCTGTGCTTCCTGGTCAGCCAGAACGTGGACGGGCTGCACGTGCGCTCCGGCTTCCCCAGGTGACGCCCGGGTCCGGCCCCGCGCTCTCCGGGCCTCGGTTTCGTCGTCTGTAAAAGGGGGGGGTTTGGATGGGCCGATGCAGGGGGGCAGCCGGGAGCAGCGCTGGGCACTGGGTGGGAGCCCAGAAACCAGAGCTGTCCTGTGTCATCAGAGCTGCCCGGGCACGGATCGAGAATTGGGGTGCCCTTTCCCGGTCCCGGGGGGGTGATTCCAGCCCTGACCGCTCGGGGCCTCCGGCGGCCCGGACTATGGCCCAGACTGCCCTCGGGTCCTCAGCTGCCAGCCCCACAGCCTGGCCACGGGCCGCTGTGACATCCCCCTCGGGGCGAGGCCAGGGGAAATTGGGCGTGGGGAGGAGGGTGCTGAGAATTTAGAACGTTCCTAGTTGGGTTTTCATATCCCTCGTTACTGCCTCCATAGTGAACGTGAACGCTAGTAGGGCAAAGGACTGACTTTTCTTTAGGTGTTTTTTTTTTTTTTTTTAAGTGTATTCGTTTATGTTGAGAGAGAGTGAGTGAGTAGGGGAGGGGAAGAGAGCGAGGAGGAGAGAGAGAATCCCAAGCAGGCTTCACACTCAGTGCAGAGCCCGGTGAGGGGCTCGAACTCACAAACCGTGAGATCACGACCTGAGCTGAAATCAAGTCAGACGCTTAATTGACTGAGCCACCCAGGCGCCACCCCCCTCCCCGCCCCCAAAGATAAAATTTCTCTAGAAGTCTGGCAGTTCTCACAACCTAGAGATGTTGCCACGTTTGGGGACTTCACCCTTTCGACATGTAACTAACTAAGCCTCCAGCCCCCTCTGGCTCAGGGTTACCGTCGGGCTCCGGTCTGGGCCGGAACCACTGGCGTCTTATCCTTCGGGTCAGACCGATTTACTAGGCACGTGGCTACAGGCCTGCCCCTCGGGACCTGTGTAGACATTTCTAGAAACAGAAACAAACGTTTTTTTCACTGTGCAGTGAGTACGTTCAGCGGCACGGGAGGATAGGGCTTTTACGGGCATGTGGGGCAAGCCGGCGACATCTGTGTCCCCAAACAGCCGGACAACACGGTAGGGTGGAGGCGCGTCGGCAGATCGAGAGTGGGGCACAGCCACCCGCTGGCACGCTCCTTCCCAGAGGCGGAGGGCAGCACCTTGGGGTGGGCCGGCAGGAGTCCACTTGGGGACCGCAGTGCCTCCGACCTCCTGTACCGTGGGTTGCACACCCGCGTGTGCCCAGCCATCCCTGGCACCCACCGCCTACGCCTTCACTGCGTCACCGGTCTGTGTGTGTGTGTGTGTGTGTGTGTGTGTGTGTGTGTGTTGGAGGAGGAGGAAGCACTAATCCCCCAGCACCCACTGTGTGTGTGCAGACAGGAGCAAAACGGGTCACAGCCAACAACTATTTTGCCCAGCGCCGACCGTGTACCACACGCTATTCCAGACATAGGACACAGAGTACACAGGACAGACAGAAGCTCTACCCTCCCGGGAATCATCTAGGAGGGAGGAAACAGGCAGAAGACGAGACAAATCAGCCAAGTAAATTCTGTGTCAGGCGGTGATCCTTGCCATGGACCCAAAGGGGAAAGTTGGGCGGGAGTTGAAGCCTCGACCAGGTAGGTCAGGGAGGCTGTGACATGTGAGAGGTGACAGAGGGAGCCAGGGGACGAGCCTTCCAGGTCTGATCATTGCTCTTCCAAATAACCCAGAAGTTGGACACTGTGGTCCCATTTCACAGATGGGGACTGAGGCCCAGAGAGGCTAAGCGACCTGCCCAAGGTCACACAGCTGGGAAGCCAAGGGAACCAGGAGTTGCCCCCCACATTCCTCTGCCTCTGAAGTCCAGGCCCCTGGGCCACCCATCGCCTCAGGCTTTTGATTTGCAAACTGGGGATTAAAATTCCTGTCCTGCAGCCCCGGTGACACTTGGTGGTTCCAACACAATTGTGGATGGCTTTTGCGAAGGGAATGGTCTGCCCATGTGCAGAGGTAGGGTCAGCCATGAGGGCCAACAGTCCCTCCGGCTCAGAGAGGTTGGGCCATCTGTAAGGCTGTGGATGGTGGGGTCAGCAGCCAGAGGCACTGGAAGGAGGGAATCTGCTGATCCTAAGGTTGAAGCTTAGGGAAGGCTTCCTGGAGGAGGAGGGCTCAGTGCTCTGCCCGAAGCCTCAGGAACCAGAATCCCATGCCATGGCCAAGTGTCTCTCTCCTTCCGTAGGGACAAGCTGGCGGAGCTTCACGGAAACATGTTCGTGGAGGAATGCGCCAAGTGTAAGACGTGAGTGCCACCGGAGGGCGGGGGCGGGGGTGGGGGGGTGAGGCGGGGACAGCCCGGGCAGCTTACTGCTTCGCTTCCCATCACAAGGAAGGGCCTTGTGAGTCGCTTCTGACGTTGCCAGGGACCCAGGGAGGGGCAGGGCTGGGGCCTGAGCCTCCAGCCTGTGAGGCTGGGGGCACGAGTTCCTCCTGGAGAAGGACGTTCGTCCCCTGCAACCGTAACAGACAGCCAGAGGCTGAAAGGCGTAAAACAGAAATCTGTCGGCTCCCAGCCTGATAATGTTTTGTTTTTGAGAGAGAGAGAGTGAGAGCAGGGGAGGGGCAGAGAGAGAGGGAGACACAGAATCCGAAGCAGACTCCATCCAGGCTCCGAGCTGTCAGCACAGAGCCCGACGCGGGGCTCAAACTCACGAACCATGAGATTGTGACCCGAGCCGATCTCTGGTGCTCAACCGACTGAGCCGCCCAGCTGCCCCACAGCTCCCAGCCTGGAAGCTAGAAGTCCAGAAGGGAGGCTGTGGGGGGGGGGGGGGGGGGCTCCTTCCTGCCTCCTCGTGTTTTCTGGATGTTTCTCACAGTCCTTGGCTAACCACCCGCCTTCCTCCGTTGTCACGTGGCCTCCTCGCTGTGTGTCTGGGTCTCTCACAGGGGCATCAGTCCTGTTAGATTGAGACCACTCTACCCCAGTGTGGCCTCATCTTGACTCTATATCTGCAATGATCCTGTTTCCAAATAAGGCTACACTCTAAAGTATTGGGGGGTCAGGACTCCCAACATATCTTTTTGCGGGGACACAATTCAACCCATACCAGAGTGTGACAGAGGTAGGACCACCCGCTCTGGGAAGGCTGAGCCAGAGCCCTTCCTGGAGCCAGGGCCATCTGGGCGCATCTCCTCCTGCTGGCCGAGCGGCCGCACAGGTGGGGGTCCCCCCACTGCAAGGAAAGCCCTTGTCCCCCACTGTATTTTGAAAACTTTCAAATCCATAGGTGACTCACAAGAATAGTACGATGAACCCCCACCTCGCCTAGGCCAGGGCTCAGCGAGCTTTTCCTGTAAAGGGCCAGATGGTAACATGTGTTCAGCTTCGTGGCCCAGACAGTGTCTCTCACGACTGTGGGCTCTGCTGATGGGGCACGAGAGCCGCCACGGACCACACACGAAGGAATGGGCGTGGCCGTGTGCTGATAAAGCTTTATTCGTGGAAGCAGGAGGCTGAGGGCCAGATTCCACCCACAGGGCCATAGTTCGCGGGTCCCGACTAGATCCGACAACTGTTAACGTTTTGCCACACTTTGTTGGTTACTTGCTGTGCTGTTGAGGGGTAAGTGGCAGACCGCCTCGCCCACGACCCCAGACCCCCGAGACTCCACCTCCCTCCCAGGAGCTGCGCTCTCCCGTTGGCGCGGCCGCAGTGAGCTGTGAAGGAAGTCAGGGTAGTGCGATCACTCAGGGCCTGGCCCGTGTTCCCAGTGGCTTCTGGTTTTTTTGTTTCCTCGTCCGGGATCCCGCCCAGGGTCACGCTTTGCATGTCGTCATCGCGTCTCTTCAGGCTCCTCTGTCTGGAACGCTCCCTGCCCCTTCTGCTTCCACGCTGTTGGCTTTGGGGTGCGGCCCGGCCAGCTGTTTTGGGGAAGGCCCCCGTCCCCTGCTCTGGGTTTGTGGGATGTCTTCCCGCGCTTAGAGTCTGCCTTGCGGCCCCCCCACTCCCCTGGGACAACAGCTCCCCCCAAAGGAACAAGAGACACGCCACTGGGACCCCTGAGCGGGTGCCCCGGGAGCAGGTGGTGGGCTGACCCGACCCCTGCGGGTCCCCCTTCCTCCCCCGACACAGGCAGTATGTCCGGGACACCGTCGTGGGCAGTATGGGCCTCAAGGCCACGGGCCGGCTCTGCACCGTGGCCAAGGCCAGGGGGCTGCGTGCTTGCAGGTGAGTGACCCTTTGCTGCGCCCAGGGTCCAGGGGAGGGTGCGCGTCTCCGTCTGACCCCCATCCCCCCCCTCCCCCCCCCCCCCCCCCCCGCAGGGGCGAGCTGAAGGACACCGTCCTGGACTGGGAAGACGCCCTGCCTGACCGGGACCTCACCCTCGCCGACGAGGCCAGCAGGTCTGACCCCACGTGAGCCCAGACCGCGAGGTTCCAGCACGGGAGGGAGCCATCAGGAAAGGCTTCCCTGAAAGGGGTGGCCGCACCCTCGCTGGGCCTCGCTGGCCCCGTTGGTGACAGAGCCTTCTCACACCCTGTACGCCAGTCTCATGCGACGGGCAGGGAAACAGGCTTCAGCAAGCGGACGCCTCTGGCCCATGAGTCCCAAGCATCGGAGGTCACGCCCGCATCAGCAGCCCTGCTTCTGGCCGGGTGGGGAGGCTGCTCCGGGCGGACGGGAAGCTGGCACAGGTTGTGGGCGCCCTTGAGAGCAGAGAAGGGTGTGGAGCGAGCTGCCCAGGCTGGTCTGGGCGTGTTCCGGAGCACCAGGCGGCTGGTGGAGCACTGGGGCTCGAGCCAGGAGGGGCTGGCGGCCTCTCGTGCCTTGTGGGGCAGGAGGAGTAGGGCTGCCGAGACCTTTGGGAGGGGGGGGGCGTGGAGGGGCTCAGTCTCACCCTTCTTGTCCCAGGAACGCAGACCTGTCCATCACTCTGGGCACCTCCCTGCAAATCCGGCCCAGCGGGAACCTCCCACTCGCCACCAAGCGCCGAGGAGGTCGACTGGTCATTGTCAACCTTCAGCCCACCAAGCACGTACGTGCTGAGCCCACCCTGATGTACCCCCTGCTCCTCTTCAGACCCCTGCCTAAGCCCGGCCTCTCTTTGCACCCTGCCCCCCCCCCCCCCCCGCAGGACCGCCACGCCGACCTGCGTATCCATGGCTACGTGGATGAGGTCATGACCAGGCTCATGGAGCACCTGGGCCTGGAGATCCCCACCTGGGACGGCCCTCGAGTGCTGGAGAGGGCGCTGCCCCCCCTGCCTCGCCCGCCTGCCCCCAAGCTGGAGCCCAAGGAGGAGGCCCCCACCCAGCTCAATGGCCCGGCACCCGCCAGCCCCAAGCCGGACCCCTCCGCCGAGCCCTGTACCCAGCACAACGGCTCTGGGCCTACCAGCCCCAAGAGGGAGCCGCTGGACAGTCCTGCACCCCACAGGCCCCCCAAGAGGGTGAAGGCCGAAGCGGTTCCCAGCTGACCAGGGGGCCCGGGGAGGGTGGGGCTTTTTGTAGAGACCATGAGTCATCTTTTCTTACTGTTCTCACTTTGTTACTTTCACCTGCCCTTGCGGGTGGGGGGCAACCTCAGGGTGCTGAGAGCTGGGCTCCAGGCCCCAGGGCAGGCCCACCCCCCACTGCCTGTCTCTTTATGTTGAGGGGCCTGTGGTGTGGGCCTGGGGAGGAGCATTTTCACCCTGGACGCTGACCTTGGAGCTGACCCCAGGCACCTGCTCGTCCCTGTGCCCCAGCCCCTGACTCAGGATGCTCTGGGGAGGTGTGGCCAGGCCCTCCCTAGTTCCCAGCCTAAGCAAGAGTTAACTCCCTCTGCCCTCACACTCCCCATCCCCTGCCTGCCCCAAATCGCCTTCATGATCCCTCCGGGAGGTAAGGGGGGGCAGAGCCACCTTTTCGGAGCCAGACTTCTTGGGGGCACAGACAATAGAGGCTTGCACTGCCTTTGGGGCTAGAGGGAGAGAGAGGCGTGTTCACCTGGTTCCTCCAGACTTCCAGAAAAGTCTTCAATGCAATAAAAGCAGAAATTCTTGCATCTGAGTCTGCGTTTAACATCCACGACTTTGTGCCGGGTCCTAGTCCCGGGGAGAGCGGGGCAGGGGGTGCAGAATGCCCGGTCCCCTTGCCCCCTGTGGAGTCTGCCTGGGCCTCCCTGCAATCCGGGCCTGGGGGGGCCGTGGAGGAGGGGGACAATAGCGCAGCGGGAGCTCCTGGCGCCCTCTGTGATTATGTACTCCTGTGCGTGGTTTCTAGATATTTTCCCCCCACTGCTAGGCTGTGAGCCCCTTGATGACAGCCGCCAGTGGCCTTGGGCCGCGTTCGCAGCCCGCCCCCCACCTCCCCGCACCTGCGCAAAGCGGGTGGGGCGGGGCGCATCAGGAGAGCGCGGGCACAGCCGCGTTCCGGTGAGATCCCTTCACTTCCGATGCCTCGGTCTCCTCATCCGTAGAACGAGCGAGGTGGGCAGCGCGGCCCCCCTCCCAGGAAGGCAGCTGCCCTAGATCGTCCGAGGACGCGATGAAGGGCCTCCTGAGGCCCCCAGAGACCTCCGGTTCCAGGCGCGCCGCGCTCACCGCTCGAGGCCGCTCTCCAAGGTGCTGAAGACACTCCCGGCGCCTGGCCGGCAGCCTTTCCACCCTGGGGGTGGGGGTGGGGGGCCGCACCCCACTCCCCCTTCCGAGGCTGGCCCAGACGCTCCTTCCAAGAGCCGAGGAGCCCTAGACAACGCTTTGTGCCAACGTGTTCTGTCAAAATACTTTATTAAGGATCACTGCAATCTTAGAAAAGAGGCGCGGCTGTGGGCTGCGGTTCTGGGGCCAGGGTCCCCGTAGACTCAGCCAAGTGTGCAGGGGACAGGAAGGAGTCCCGGGGCAGGGGAGCTGTCGAGGCGTGGTGTGTGCGTGCGTCTGTCTGAGTCTGTGGATCACTCTGTATGTGCCCGTTCCTTTCTTTGCCTGGGTGTGTATTTCTCGGGCTCCGTGGCCCTGCGCTTGTCCTGTGTCTGAGCGTGTCCTGTGTGTGCCTGGGTCCGCGGGTGTGTGGCTGTGACTTTGTGCCATCTCCATCCTGGCACTTCCGCCAGGGTGTCACCTCTCACCCCCATGCCCGTTGCTGTCCACAGAAGGGCCCCTAAGCAGAGAGGCCCGGGGGCACGTCCGGAGGGTGTTCACAGCTCCTCCCCTGCTGCCTCCAATCCCCCGCGCCCAGGGCTGAGTGCTGGCTCAGGGGCAGTCCAGTCCAGCAGGGTGGCCCGGTTCAGCTTCTCCGTCGAGTTGTCTGCGATCAGGGTCGAGTTGTCCAACTCCTCCGTCAAGTTGTCCAGAGCCGACTTGCCCTGAGATTCCCAGTCTGCCCTGGGGCTGCCTGGAGACCCTTCCTGGGACGCGCCAGCTTTGGGCCGTGGTCCTGGGACCTCGGAGCCTGGTGTGGCGTCGGGGGCCACACGGGACGCAGCGTCGTTGTGCAAAGTTCTGGAGAAAACTG
Organism: Leopardus geoffroyi; assembly: GCF_018350155.1. Taxonomy (NCBI): domain Eukaryota; kingdom Metazoa; phylum Chordata; class Mammalia; order Carnivora; family Felidae; genus Leopardus; species Leopardus geoffroyi. Next base: position 3,134,344 of record NC_059331.1, on the reverse strand, counting down.
AGCAAGGGTTGGGAGGGTCACGAGGGACGGGCTTGGGGGCTGGAGTCCCTCCGTTCTCTGACCCCCGTCTCAGGGAGTAGCAGCAAGGAGCCCCCCCTCCCCCTGCCAAGCCCCAGAGGCCCAGTACAGGGGCTTAGGGAACCAAGGGGATTGTGTCCCTGGGGGTTCTGAGGGCACAGCTTCCCCGGCCCACCTACCTCGAACAGGCGCGTAGTCTCCGGCGCTCTCGGCTTTGTTGGCGACGAAAGGGCTAATGGAGGGCAGGACGATGAGGGCAAAGGAGAGCAGCAGGACCTGGCGGAGATGGGGGAGGTCACCCCATCCCTCCCCCACCCTGTGAGCAGAGACACCGAGGCCCAGCAGACACCGGGGGCTCACACTGCGCTCATCTTGCCACCCAGACCCCTTTGCCAAGGCCGAGGACGCCCGTCATCCTGGGGACCAGGACTTACCGCTATGCAGGTGCCCGTCTGGGCCGACTTGCTGGTGGACTGGACCACAATGGCCTGGAGCTTCTTCAGCTGCTCCAAGAGGGACCTTGGCAGGAATGGGCAGGCCTTGGCTGAGCCCCCCGGGGCCGTGATCTGGTCCCCATCCGTTTCTGGGGTCCCCCCAGCGCGGCTGACGTCTGAATCCCATCCATCCCTCATGGCCCCGCTGGTCTTTAAAGTCCCAGACTCTCCCTTGTTGCTTCAACAAATCTTCCTGAACATCCCACCCACTTGAACCCACCCACTTCTCTGCCACCCCACCCCCGTGACCCGGGCTGCCATTATCTCTCACCAAAATGCCAACCCAGCCTCTACTCTGGACCCCCAAGGCCTCTCTTGCTCCCCTAGGGTTCACGCTCCAAGCAGCAGCCAGATGGCACTTCTCAGACGTGAGCAGGCTTCTCTCGACCCTCCCAGGGCTCCCACGCCCCTGGGGTCAAAGCCCAAGTCCCCCTCGTGGCCCCCAAAGCCCCCCGCATGACCCGCCCCACTCCCTACCTGCCCTCTCCTCCTCCTCCTTCTCTCTCCCCCTCGCTTACTCTGCTGCAGCCACACGGGCCTCCTGGCTGTTCCTCCAACACGTCAGACCCAATTCTGCCCCAGGACCTTTGCACAGGCTGGTTCCCTCTGCACCAAGGACATTAGTCCCCCAGATCTTTTTGTAGCTGCTTCTTTCTCATCCATCAGGTCTCACCTCAAAAGCCATCACATCTGACCTCCCTGCCCAGAGTAGCGCCACCCCCCCACTCGCTCTCCGGGGCCTTAACCTTGCTTCACTCTTCTCCTCAGTGGCTATCGCTATGTGAATTATCTTTTACGGATTTCCCTTTGTCTTGAGTCTGTCTCCCACCAGACCATGAGTTCTTTAAGTAGGGAGCCTGTCTGTGCAGTGCTGTGGTTCCAGGGCCCAGAACTACGCCTGGCACAGACGACATGCTAAACAAATATTGAATAGACGGCCGCGCCTCTTAGAGCCGCACTCGGTTCTCCAGCACACCGTGCTTCCGGCCTCTGGCCGTTCGTCTGCCGTTTCCTCCACCGCAAACGCCTTTCCCCGACTCCAAGTACCCTCCAAGTACCCTCCTCCATGCAGCCCGCACCCTTGCTAGGTGGGGCCCCTGCCCCCTGCTCTGCTTTGCCATCACAGAGGCTGTCCCCCACATTGTCCACCCCTCCTGCAAGGGACTCTGGGGGCCGGCTCCCCTGTCCTCTCCCATAGCTGGACCGAGACTCACAGGTTCTGCTTCTCCAGATGCAAGACCTTCCTCTGAAGCTCCTGGTTCTGGGCAGTGCAGGCTGACATCCTGCAGGGACAATGCCACAGTGACCTCCAGAACCCGTGCGTCACCAACTAGCTCGGCTGACATCTCCCTGGGGGGCCCCATGTTACAGGCAGGGGACCCAAGGCCAGAGAGGGGAAGTCACTCATCCAAAGCCACCCAGCAAGTCTGTGGACAGGGCCCAGATCTGAACCCAGCTCTGCCTGGTTCCCAGGCCCCACGTCTGCACTGCTGTGGGGGCATCGATCTGGTCTGTGCCCCGAGGACGGGCCGTGGAATGCCAAACTCGGGCAGCGATGCTTCCAGAAGACTGAGTGGGAGGGTGATGGGGAGTCCACGGGGAACCGGGTTACAGTCCCCACCCTCCCTTGTGACCTCAAGCCGCTCTGCTCTCTGACCTCAGTCCCCTCACCTGTAAAAAGGGGCTACGATTACCTAGTTCACAGAGCATTTGGGTGGGAGAACAACACGAGATAAAGCTGATCAGGGGCTTCCCAGATTGCATCTGAGGACTAAGACAATGGTGACGAGTCCATCCGGGGGTTCCCGGATCCAGGCTGGGGGACCCATCTTTCCCACCTGTATCCATCTGTGGGCGTGGTCTGGCCCCAGACCAGCCAGCTGTGGGACTGAAATACTCAAATTCCCGCACGACGATATGTCCCAGCCAAGAGTACACCCCCCCCCCCCATGGAAAGGCCCTCCTTCTGGATGACTCATGGGATAAAAATAAGAATCCAGGACGTAAATTAGAGAAGATTCAAGGGCCAGATGGTAACGCCAATTGTGTAAATCACGATTCGAGAGGTGCGGCTAACACAGCGCGGAGAGGGACAGACCTTCACCAACCTTTACGCAGCTTAACAAGCTGGACGCACACGTGTTGAAAGTTCGCAAGAGAGCAACATAGCAACCCCCCCTCCAAAATCAAACATCAAGGGGGGGGGGCATACCAAATCTAAGAGCAGAAGTGGAACAACTAGAAAAGTACAGGTGGGTAGGAGATAAAAGCCAGAAAGCCACGCTCTGAAAAGAATAATTCAATAAATAAGTCTCTGGCAAGATTAATCAAGAAGGCAGGGGCGCCTGGGTGGCTCCGTCGGTTGAGCGTCCCCCTTCGGCTCAGGTCAAGATCTCACGGTTTGTGGGTTCGAGACCCGGGGCGTCGGGCTCTGTGCGGACAGCTCGGAGCCTGGAGCCTGCTTCGGATTCTGGGTCTCCCTGTGTCCCCCTGTCCCTCCCCTGCCGACAGCACAGAGCCTAGCAAACTAAGACGAGAGAACTGGGAACCATTGGATGTCGACGCATTTGCAGCGAGCAGCTTCCCGGACAAGTATGGCATCCCAAAACTGACATGGGAAGAAAGAGAAGACCCAGGGAGACCTGTAACCTTCCGTCAGGCCACTCCCGGCTTAGAGAGTGGGTCTGCTCGCGCGTTGCGCTTCTGTTAAAGAAGACAAAGGAGCCCGTCCCCTTAACAGAGTTAAGAGAGCGGCAGTTGGTGAAAGTGGGGTGCGCGGTTTTTTCGGAGGCGGATGTTCTGCCGAGAACGATCTCTCCTCTGTCCTTGCCACACACAACACGCACCATCAAGGAAACGACGGCAGCTCTGAGGACCAGTGGGGCTCACGCAGGCGGGGTAAGCACCCCAGCTCCAGGCAGAGCCCCAGGGCAAGACGGGTAATACATCCTCCTTTCTTGGGGCCTCCCGTTCCGTTCCAGGGGATAAAGGGACCCCGAGCCTGACCTCTGCCATCTCCGGCCATCTTCCCACGCTTGTTAATTCACATGACAAATGACCTCTCCCCGAGAGACAAAGGAAACCTCTCATTTTGTCAGCCCCCCCCCCCACACACTGTGACCTTAGCCCCATTGCACGGCTCTCCCTGGGTCTCGGTCCCCTTCCCGCACCCCAGAAGGGCACCCCGGGGGCCCCAGCCTTACCGAGTTTCCAGGCCATCAATATATTCCTTCTTCTTCTTCCGGCTCTCTTGGGCCGATTGCTTGTTCCGGATTTTCCGGCGGATTTTTTTCAGCGCTCGCTCTTCATACTGCACAGTGACATGGTGGGGTGGGGGGAGGGTCCACCCTGTCGTCCGGCCCCCATGACCTCACCCCTGCTCCTCCGGGGGGAGCCCTCCCAGACCCAGGGAGCTGGGGGCAGGCTCCCCATGACTCGAAGACCGCTTTCGTCCCCCTGAACTCGTGCAAAGTCTCCGGAGTGGGCGGGGGTGGGGGTGGGGGTCCCCGGGTCCTGAGCATTTTCCCAGATCCCAGAGTCCCAGGTAGGAACCGGCGGCCACACTCTGAGCGCTGGTGCGAGTGCGCCACCTTCTGGCCATGCCTGGGCACAGCGCCTTTCTGGGGGGCCCGCGGATGCTCCGGTGGCGATGGCGAACCCAGGTCTTGACATTGAGCGAAACGGGCTGGGCGGGGGCTGCGGGCGGACGGGTGGGCGTGGGGGGGGGGGGGGCACGGCCATGGAAATCGTGTGTGAACACTCCTGGCCAGAGACATTTTAGCGACCGATTCAAGCCTTCACAAAAATGCAGCGCGGCCCAGTCGAAGTCCGCGTGCAGGCCGTGGGTTGGGGAGGGGGCACAGGTCACCCCTTTGGGGAGCTCCGGCCTGCAAGGGGCTACGAGGCAGCGCGAAAGGCACAAGGAGGCCCCCCGGGGCCCAAACCGCTGCCGCCCGAAAGGCCACCCTTGGCCCCCCGGGAGTGGGGCTCTGCCCGCTGAGCTGGGCTCAAGGGCGAATTTCCGGGCTCCAGGGACAGACGCGTCCTAACACTCGAGGGCGGGTGGCCGCAGAAAAGGGGGCGAGGCCCGGGGCCAGGGCTCACCTTGGTGAGGGGCAGCTGGGTGGGCAGGGTGAGGCCTTCTTTGGCCAGAAGCTTCTTCTCGTCCTCCGTCAGCACCAGCTCCTGGCAGTGCTGGGTCGCAGGCCGGGGCAGGTGAGGGGCCCCCGCGTGATGCTGCTGCCGTGGGGGAGGGGGGGAGAGGGGGACACGGCTGTGGGGGCAGGGAGACAGCCTCCCGGAAGCGAAAGAGACACCGGACCCGGGACCCTATGGGCGCGTCTGCCGTGGGGCCCCCTCTGGCCCCGGGGCTGCAGAGAGCGAGCACCAGCCCCCAGAGCCGGCACTTCCGCATCCGGGAACCCAGTGGGCGAAACAGCGTCCGGCTGCGGCGCAGGTCACGATCTCGCGGTTCGCGGGTTCGAGCCCCGCGTCCGGTTTCCAGGCTGGCAGCCCAGAGCCCGCCTGCGATTCTCTCTCTCCCTCTGCCCCTCTCCCCTGCCCTCTCTCTCTCTCTCTCTCTCCGATAATAATAATAACGGGAAAAGATGACGCATTGAAGGCATTTAAAAGAGTGTCTGGCCCGTGGTAGGTACTTGGTAAGTTTCAGCTGTTTTAAAAAACGTTATGACGACGACCGTGGCGGCAAGCGCCCCACCCCGTGTGTGACTCAGTCTTCCCGTCTCCGAAATGGGAGGCATCGGGGCCCTACGAACCCCCGGCAGCCCCGCAAGGGCTGAAGTTCCGGGGCGTGGGGTCCGGGCTGCTCACCAGGTCGCCGCCGCCGCCCGAGAGGAGGAGGTCTTTCACCGTGAGGCTGCAGCTCGAAGGCAGGTCGGCCGACTCAGCCCGCTCCTCACGACGGAGGCCCTGGCTCCACATTTCTGAGCAGGGCAGATGGAGACAAAGACGCGGAGGGGTCACGCGCGGGCCCCTGAGCTCCCCGCTTCTACCTGCCTCCTCCAGCAAGGCCGCCAGGATTGACCGCAACGCGCTAGGGCCCCAAGGCCCCGGGTTGAGGGGAGCATCCCCGACCGGTGCCTCGGTCTTCCCGCCGATGGAAAACGGGAAGCCGACTCATCAGGACGTTGTTGAGGGACCCACTGCCAAGCCAGGAGGGACCGGCTGCTATTGGCCAGGGTTACAGGCTAGGTCCCCAGCCGGCTTGGCCTTATCTCCCCCTGGTCCTTGCCCAGGTCTGATTCACCTGCGGCTCCCTCCCCCTGGCACCCGGCACGCTGGAGGCAAGGTGCTCCCCAGAGCACAGACTTCGGGGTGGCTCAGCTCTCGGTTCTTATCCCGACTGTGCAGAGCTGTGTGGCCTTGGTGAAGTGACCAAACCTCTCTGAGCTTCCGTTTTGTTAACTCTCCAGCGAGTCTAATAAGAGCTAGAGGGACAGAGGACGGCCCTGCCGGCGGGGAGGGGTGTCTTCCGCATCAGGCCAGTTTTCCCCAGATCCAGGGGGGGAGCGTCTGAGGCCTGGGGTCCCCGGACCTCACGCCCTGTCACTGAACGTCTACTATGGTCCTGGCATCGAGGTACAGAGATGAGGTTGGAAGTGTGGCGCCTGGAGCTCAGCAGCTGTGACTCACAGCCTCACCTCACGGGGACTCCATCTCACCGTCCGGGAAATGGGCCCATGACAGCGTCTATTTCGGAGGGTGAGTGTGGGCGCCCAGCGCCTGGCACGGGCAAGGGCAGTGAACAAGGAAGGAGGACCCACCCAAGTCTATGGCCACAGACGCGTCCAGCACTTGGGCCACTGGTCCGGGGGGCCCGGCGAGGCAGGGGGCTCCCGGGTGGTAGGAGGGGCAGCCCGCGGGGGTGGTGGCTGCCCCACTGCGTGGAGGGGTGTCCTGGGAGTCGGAGGGCAGGTCTTCAGAGATGCCACTGTCACTGGCTGCAGGAGACCAGATCGGGGAGCTGGGCACCGAGTCTCCAGAAGCCAGGATGGAATTGAGGAAATCATCTGAGTCTGGGCCTGGCAGGACCTGCTGGGGCAGAGAGAGAAGGGCGGGCATTAAAACCTCTATACTGGGGGCGCCCGGGGGGCCCAGTCGGTTGAGCGTCCGACTTCAGCTCAGGTCACGATCTCGCGGTCTGTGAGTTTGAGCCCCGCGTCGGGCTCTGTGCTGATGGCTCAGATTCTGTGTCTCCCTCTCTCTCTGCTCCTCCCCTCGTAGCACTCTGTCTCTCTCTCTCTCTCTCAAAAATAAACAAACATTAAAAAAAAAAAAAATTTTTTTTTAAACCCTCTATGCTTTGTTCCTGATTGCTGTGTGACTGAGCAAGCCACTGATCCTCTCTGGGCCGCACTTCCCCTTTCTGCCAGACAGACGAGCTAACGCTCCTTCCTCTGGGGTCGTTGGAGCCTCAACACAATCTCGTAGCATGGGTACCACCCGAGGCACAAGCCCCGGGTTGGAGTTCAAACCCACCCCCAAACTGCTGTGTGACCCTGGACAAGTTACTGCCCCTCTCTGGGCCTTGGCTTCTCCACCTGTAACAAGCTAATGTCAGCCACCCCTTAGGGTGGCTGAGAGGGTCAGCACAAGGATGTGCTTTGCTAAGAGTGGGCGCCGTGAGCCCTAAACGCTGCACGAAGCTGAGCGAGGCTCCGGTCTGAGGCCTGGCGTGTCCTCACCTGGTCCTCGAGGTGGCCCCAGTCCTCGCCCAGCTCTACGTGTCTCAGGATGCCGTCCTGATGGTCAAACAGCAGGTCCAGGAGCTCCAGGCTGCCAATGGGGCCCATGGGACCGGTGGAGGAAGCCATCTGGGGCAAGGAGGGGACAGGCGTGAGGGTCACACAGCCCCCTCTCCTCCCACCTCCCATCTGCACACCACCCCGACGTCCGTGGGCCTCAAGTCCCCGCCCCCCCACCCCCCGCTCAGCCCCCGGGCTCAGCCCACCGCTGCCCTTGGAGTTTCCTTCTCCAGAAGGGCCATGAGCTGACATGGGCTTCCTCAGGGCATGGAAGCTGATTTCTTTAAAAGTGCTAGAAGGTGCAGGCATGGGGGCGGGGGGGAGGGGAGCAGCCTGGTCGACCCCTGGGGGGCCGATGAAACTAGTTCCCTTTCCCCCCTGCCCATCCCTACTCTCCCCTCCCGGAGGAAAGACAAGGGCAGCCCCTGGATGGAGGCAGGACTTCCGCTGTGACATGCTCTCTCCGAGCCCCGGTCTTCCCATCCGTGCAATGGGGGCGTGAGGCTCCTTCCACCTCTGGGAGTCTGGGGAGGGTTTCCTGGCCGAGACCTCCCTCTCCCGTGGCCCCCGGGGCACGGCTCACCTTTCCAGCTGCTAAATCCCCATTCATGAGGCCGGCCAGCTCTGCCTCCAGCCGCCTCCTGAGTCTGCCCAGATCCGGAGCTCACCCCACAACCGGGCTCCCAGGCTCCCCGCGCTCCTCTCTGCGGCTCTGTAACCGCCCCCAAAAGATGCTGAAATAGCGTGGGGAGGTCCCGGCCCATCCCCGGGTGCCGATTGGGGGACAGGCCCGACGGACAGGGTTCAGGGCCAGTGGCACCAGGGCAGGCTGGGGGAAGGGAGGGAAGACCGTTATCTTGATGTTTTGTGCTTTCCTGGCCTGCAGTGGGCAAAGGCCAAAGTCTGGGGTGCCTCAGCTTTGCCATGACCTCTCCCCTACTTCCAGGGACTCTTTCTCCTCTGAGTCCCGGGACGCCGGGCTCCAGGAGAGCCCAGGGCCCCTGACTGGGTCCGGTCCACCCTCGGGACAGAACAAAGCCAAGAGGCACGGCCCAGGCCTTTGCTGAAGTCGCCCCCTCCTGCCAGAAGCTACCTTCCCTCGGGGGCTGGCAACCTCCTATCCACCCTCTAAGCCCTCCACAGACAAACTTGAGCAGCGTCCCCACCCCCCACCCCCCCGCCCCCGTTCCTTCTAGAATCTTCTATGGGTCATTTACTCACTGAATGTGGATTGAGCCAAACTGGTTCCCACCCCAGGGCCTTTGCACTGACTGTTCCCGCCGCCCAGGACTAACTCCCCTCCCCTCCCCCTGTGACTCTGGACTGTCTTCACAGGTTCATAAATGTTCGATTATTTGTGAACCAGCCCAGATGGCTGAGAGGCGGTGGGTGACCCCTGCCCCCAACAGAGGAGCCCTGCCCCATGGCTCTTCGTGACATCACGACATCACGGTTGTCACGGAACCCCCTCACCGTTGGAAATTTTCTCGTCTGTTTCCCTGGTTTTTTGTCTTCCCTCATTTCTCCCCTCCCCACCCACCCCCCAGGGCCTTGTGGGCTAGAATGGAGTTTCTTTTGTTCTCTGCTGGGCCCCCAGCATCTAGGAAAGTGCCCGGTACACGGTGGTGCTCAATCAGCTCTCGCTCACGGAGCGCCTCCTGCGTGCCCACCACTTTTAAAGGTGAGCTCTGAACCCAGTGTGGGGGCTTTTGCACTCAGGACCCCAAGATCAGGAGCTACGTGCTCTACCGACGGAGCCAGCCGGGCAACCCCTTAAGATGGTGACATTTAAGTACAACCCTGAAGGACGAGAAAGAGCCAGCCATGGGAAGATCTGGGGGAAAGGTGTTTCCGGCTGAAGAAACAGCACATGCAAAGGTCCTGGGGTAGTACCCGGGCTGGCCTGTTGGGGGGAACAGGGAGGAAGCCCATGCGACCGACAGGAGCAGGGGGAGAGAGGGAGGAGGGGAGGGCAGGGAGGGGATGCGGGGATCAGGGAGCCTTGGGGAGTGGCTACAGTGAAGGATTTTGTTTATACTCAATACAGCAGGAAGGTGTTGGGAGCTCAGTGAATGGAGGACGAAAGTGGGCCTCTGTATGCCTGGTGCGACGTTAGGCACTAGGGTCACAGGGGTAACTAAAACACCCTCCTTGCTTCCAAGAAATTCCCCTCCCGGTGTGTTTTTTTCTCAACGGACCAATCATCATTTATTCACGGTACAAACATTAAATGAGGACCTACTACGTGCCATGCCTGATGCGGTACAGCAGCTGTTCCCCCAGGGCACAGGGGACCACGTCTGGGGATGCCTGTGGCTGGAAGGACAGGGGGAGCTCCCGGCACGGAGGGGGTGGGGCCGGGGAAGCTGCTCAGTCCTTCCCCCTGCCCCAGGCGCCGGTGGCAGTGGCGGGGGGGAGGGGGATGTCTCTGAATCACCGTCCCCTCTGGTCGCCGGTGCCCTTATCTCCCTAAGCCTCCCAATCTTTCTCACTTCCTCTCTGCCTCTGTAACCACCGTGTTGGCTTTTTTTAAGGGCCGTGTTTGGCTTCGCTTGGCTTTAGTGATCCCCAGTCATAATATTTATTCGGCCTCTGCTGTATACGGCGCTTTTCCTACACAGCAGGTGCATGAAGCGGGCGAGGTTCGACTTGTAGCTTCTCCTGCCTCCCTCCGCCTCCCTCTCTGGTGCGACCCTCAGGACCTCAGTGCCCTGGAGACAGAGCTCTCCCTCCTCCTCGTACCCAAACCCGCCCGAGGGAGGGGTCTGGCAGCACTCACTCCCCCCTCCCTGTAGATTTAGACCCCGTAGGGCCCCTCCCCAAGATATTTGTATTTAAAAAAAAAAATGTGTTTTTATAATTATGGACTTTAGAAGGCGTTTATATGCCCCAATGAAGAGCTATCTGAACAAGTAAGATAAGGCTGGGCCGGACTCTGACGCGACCTTCCCACAGTGGAGTCCGCATGGCTGATGGGGGTCATATCAACCCGGTTTGGGAAATTGGGTGGTTGGACGCACCTGTCCCTGATGACTCAGCAATTTCGCTCCTGGGGGGTTTGTCTAAGAGCGACGCAAACCTGTGTTCGCAGCAAGAAAGGGACGTTCCCGCCGAGACTTGAACGTGAACGTGTGAACGTCGGTAGCAACTTGACCCAGAGTTGTCCTGGGCGGGAGGCAACTCAAATGCCCGGCGGTAGGGGAATGAGCAAACCGGCCGAGCCAAGCGACGCGGCGCCACTCAGCCCTAGGAGGGGACACGGCACGAGTACGCGCACCAGGGGTGACTCTCGGGGACGTCGAGTCGAGAGACACCGGTCACCAAAGAACGCACGCTGCGCGATTGTACCCATACGACATCCACGACGGAGGCCAAAGCATCACCGGGAACAGAAAGCAGTTGCTGGGGTGTAGTGGGGACCGCGGCGCGAAGGGACTCTTTGGGGTGCTGAAAGTCTTCGCTCTCCTTACTTTTAAATGTTTACTTATTGGGGCGCCTGGGGGGGCTCGGTCGGTGAAGTGTCCGACTTCAGCCAGGTCACGATCTCGCGGTCCGTGAGTTCGAGCCCCGCGTCGGGCTCTGGGCTGATGGCTCAGAGCCTGGAGCCTGTTTCCGATTCTGTGTCTCCCTCTCTCTCTCTGCCCCTCCCCCGTTCATGCTCTGTCTCTCTCGGTCTCAAAAATAAATAAACGTTAAAAAAAAGTTTTTAAAAAATAAAAGTAAAAATTCGTTCTCGCCTCGTGTGCTAAAATCGGAACGATACAGAGAAGATAAGCATGGCCCCTGAGCCAGGATAACACAACCGGTTTTCAGCCCCCCCCCCCCCGTGAAGACAATACCCTCCCCATCGAAAATGCACCAGGTTAGTGAAAAAGGCCGGTGCGGGACACAGGAGGCCCTGCGTGAGTGAAAAAAGGAGACGTGAATACAGATGCCCCTTTGTGGGAAGGTTATAGACCACCCCCGGAGGAGGTGGGACTTGGGACAGCTTTCAGGGCTGGGCGCGCTCCCGGAGGAGAAGGGCTTTCTAGGCCTCATCACTAACGCTCTCCGAATCCGAACCCACGTACCTGTGGCACAGCTTCCGAGGAAATACAATTTCAATTTTTTTTTTTTTTGTTTAAGGAACAAAACCATCACGAACCGAGGATCACGCCTTCTCCCCAGCGTTTTCAAGTTTTCTGATGCAGAGGCAGCAGGTATTCGAGTTAGCATTTAAGAGCTGCTTTTCCTACCGCCGTGAATCGCTTCACCTGTGTCCCCAAAGCCCAGCGTTCCCACGTTCCCACGGGGGCTCGATGCCGCCCTTGTAACGTTCTGCAAAGAAGGAAATGCCTGTCTTTCACCACAATTGCTTTCTCCTGGTGTGAATGCTAAAGGGTCAATGATTGCCGGCCGAGCCCCGCCAGGAGGTAGTTCCCCCAGATCCGTGTCTTTCTCGGGGATCCCTCTGCCTTTCCATCCCCGAGGATTCCTCGGATGGTTTCCAACGGCGCAGAGGGAACATGCGCGCGAAGCTCTTTGTGCTAATTCTAACTAAAGTGTGAATGACCGACACCCGGTTCACGCATTCCTTTTTCTTGGGAACAGATACATTTTCTAGTGGGGTTTGGAGGAATTGTAGCTCAAGTCCGGATTAGCTCTTAGGTTCTTGCCCCGGGGCAGAATTCATCCCGCCCCCCCCCTCACCCTACCCCCGTGTTTGTTAGGTATAAATAGTTCTAGTAAAAGGTGAATAACTGATATCGAGCTCATATATCCCTTTTCGTGGGAGCATTTACGTTTTCTCATGGAACTTGAAGGCAATGTAACTCCAAGATTAGCTCTTAGCTTTCCTCCCAGGGCAAAAGTCACCCCTCTGGGGTGTTACTTAAGTATAACTACATCCAGTTCAAATATGATGACAGATGTTAGGTGGGTACATTGTTTCTCCTGGGAACATTTACATTCTCCATGGCAGCTCAGATCTATATCAGCCCTTAATGTTTTGCCCAAGGCAAATCCTTCCCTCTGTGCGTTTCTTTCTTTTTTTTTTCCTTTTCCTTTTCCTTTTCTTTTTTTTTTTTTAGAGAGAGAGAATGTGAGTGGGGGAGAGGAGCAGAGGGAGACAGAGAGAGAGAGAGAGAATCGCAAGCCAACTCCACACTCGGTGCAGAGCCGGCTGCGGGGCTCGATCCCACGACCCTGGGACCATGACCTGGGCCGAAATCAAGAGTCAGGACACCCAACCAACTGAGCCACCCAGGCGCCCCAGGGAGCTCTTTTTTTTTTTTTTTTTTTTTTTAATTTTTTTTTTAACGTTTATTTATTTTTGAGACAGAGAGAGACAGAGCATGAACGGGGGAGGGGCAGAGAGAGAGGGAGACACAGCATCGGAAACAGGCTCCAGGCTCTGAGCCGTCAGCCCAGAGCCCGACGCGGGGCTGGAACTCACTGACCGTCAGATCGTGACCTGAGCCGAAGTCGGATGCTTCACCGACCGAGCCACCCAGGCGCCCCCCCAGGGAACTCTTGAAGTTGAGAAAATGTTACCCATTTCGTCTGCAGCCTGAGGACAGGTCCACAGGAGGAAGTACGATTCAGCGGGGAAGAACCCAGGGTTTGGAATCAGATGGGCCGAGTGCGTGAACTCTACCTTCCCTCCTCACAAGGGTTGTGGGAGCCCCGGGGGAAGTCACTTCACTCCGAACCTCCTCTTTCCACATCTGTAGAATGGGTACGCCGGGCCCGCTGGGGATGCCAAGCTGTAAGGAATGTAGGTTTGGGGCTGCTGGCCGTCGTTGCCCCACGCCGGGAGGCTGGGAGAACGAGGCCCGCCCAGAACACAGCAGAGCAGCTAGAGGGTAATCGAGCCCCGACAACACGGTCCGATGTCCTGGATCCAGCCATACCTGAAATCCCATCCTTGGCTCCAGACGCAGGGCAGCCATGTGAGCCGGTGGATTCTCTTTTGGCTTAAAATTTCGAGTTGATTTTCAGACCCTTGCACGTCAGGGAGGGGAGTATGACAGGACACTATTCACTTTCGCTACTTAATTCTGCCCACAGAGCTCTCCCCGACTCGAACCGCACGCTGGAGTGTGGATCACGGCGACCCGCGTTAGCACCCTCTCCTTAGGTGTCTGCTCCCTGCTCTCACCCGTCTGCCTCGTCCTTTCACAACTAGACTGAGCCCCCTGAAGGCGGTCTTCTCATCTCCCCTGACACTACTCAGGGCATGATGGGTACCCAAGAAGCTCTGGCAAGTTCCGAATCTGCCAAAAAGGTTCTTTCCTACTCACACCCCTTCGGGTTATTTTTCCTCCCTGTTTCTTGACCGCCAAGGTCCCATAACTGAATTACTGCCAGTCTAATCTCATGGCATGAGGTTAACGTTCGTTAGTAGCCGAGCCTGTGCAATTGTTTAAATCATATAAAATAAAAATAAAAATAAAATAAAATAAAATAGGGGCGCCTGGGTGGCGCAGTCGGTTAAGCGTCCGACTTCAGCCAGGTCACGATCTCGCCGTCCGTGAGTTCGAGCCCCGCGTCGGGCTCTGGGCTGATGGCTCGGAGCCTGGAGCCTGTTTCCGATTCTGTGTCTCCCTCTCTCTCTGCCCCTCCCCCGTTCATGCTCTGTCTCTCTCTGTCTCAAAAATAAATAAACGTTAAAAAAAAAAAAATAAATAAAATAAAATAAAATAAAATAAAATAAAATAAAATAAAATAAAATAAAACAAAACAAAACAAAACAAATATAACATAACATAACATAACATAACATAACATAACATAACATAACAACATAAGTTTAGACGTTTCCCGAATGTCGGTCCCTTACCCCCTTCCATTAACATCCCACTCGCTCGTACTTATTTTCATCTCTGTGGGCTTTGCTCATGTTCATTAAAATCCACCCGTGAGCCTTGGCAGCTTTGCCTTCAAAACACACTCATTCCTTGCCTGCCGCATTCCTGGGTCCTCGTCCTATGACGCGACAGTCCTTACACTGACGCGGCCTCGTCCTGCCTCAGGGCCTTTGCACTTGCTGTCCTCTCTTCCTGGAATTCCTTTTCCCAGATCTCCCTGTGGCTGGCTCTTTTCACCTTCGGATTTCTGCTCAAATTCACCTCCTCCGTGAAGCCCCCTTGACCACCTTCTTTAAAATTGCAATTCCCCTCCCCCTCAGTCTCCATCCCCCATCCTGCTTTATGTTTCTTCGCAGCAACTTACGATCTTCCGACACTCCACAGATTTTATTTATTTATCAGGGCACGCATTCATTCAACAACCGTTTATTGAGTATCTGTGCCAGGCGCAGAGACACATCCTGGGGGATACAAATATTCGTTGTTTGGGGCGCTTGGGTGGATCTGTCGGTTAGGCATCCAACTTCGGCTCAGGTCATGATCTCACAGCTTGTGGGTTCGAGCCCCGTGTCAGGCTCTGTGCTGACAGCTGGGACCCTGGAGCCTGCTTCGGATTCTGTGTCTCCTTGTCTCTCTGCCCCTCCCCTGCTCGTGCTCTGCCTCCCTCTCTCTCTCTCTCTCTCAAAAATAAACATTAAAACATTAAAATATATATATTCATTGTGTTAGTAACAAAGAATGCCATTTAAAAAACACTTTTTTTTTTTTTTAGTTTATTTATTTTTGAGAGAGAGAGAGAGAGTGTCGGAGCAGGGGAGGGGCAGACAGAGTATCCCAAACAGGCTCCGTGCTATTACTGTGGACCCCGATGCAGGGCCCGATGTGGGGCTCGATCTCACAACCGTGAGAGCATGACCTGAGCCGAACTCAAGAGTCAGACGCTGAACCGACCGAGCCCCCTTCCCCCCGGCCCCTTTTCTGCATCAACCCCGGTCCAGGTCCTTAAGAATGTGGAGTGAAGAGCTAGAAAGTCTCCAGCTAGGCCTGTCTGCTAAACTGTGGCGAGACCTGTGTCCACATTCAGTGTCCCCAGCGCCTGGCACACAGGAGCCACCTAATCGGTGCTCGTAGAAGAAACAACCAAAGATGTATAAACAGAATCACAGCGCCGAGTGCCCGGTTGACAGACTAGAGCCCGTGGGCCCGTTCCGGCCCTCGTGTGCTTTTTGTAAATAAAGCTTTATTGGCACATGGCCATGCCCTTTGGTTTGCTTGTTGTTTATGGCGGCTTTCATGCTACAATGTCAGAGTTGACTCATTGCAGCAGAAAATATTTGCTAAGTGGCCCTGTAATTCACAGGTGTCGTGGATGAGACCGGCGTGGCCCCACACGCGGGGATCACGTCACACGGTCATCGGAGCACCCGAAGTATACAGTGTGACTGACAAAGTGACGTTGAAATTTTATTCCGCTGTGATTAATTTACACGTGAAAACCTATACTCAGTTCCGTTCGCGGACCGCTGTTAGTACCTATGGAACGGCTTCGGTGCACGAACCGACATTTTTTTTTTTTAATTTTTATTTTTTTATTTAAAAAAATTTTTTTTAATGTTTATTTATTTTTGACAGAAAGAGAGAGAGACAGAGCACGAGCAGGGGAGGGGCAGAGAGAGAGGGAGACACAGAATCCCAAGCGGGCTCCGGGCTCTGAGCCATCAGCACAGAGCCCGATGCGGGGCTCGAAGTCGTGAGCTGTGAGATCGTGACCTGAGCTGAAGTCGGAGGCTTAACCGCCTGAGCCACCCAGGCGCCCCAGCAGGCTATATTATTAAATCAAAACTTAGTTTTACTTTGTGCTGTTTATACGTAGCTGCTAGAAATTTTCACAGGACACGTGAACATTTTTTTAGGTTTATTTATTTTGAGAGAGAGAGAGAGAGAGAGAGAGGCTGAGGGAGGGGCAGAGAGAGAGGAAGACACAGAGAATCCCAAGCAGGCTCTGTGCTGTCAGTGCAGAGCCTGATGCAGGGATCAACTCACAAACCGTGAGATCACGACCTGAGCTGAAACCAAGAGCCGGAGGCTTGACCAACTGAGCCCCCCGGGCGCCCCTGACACATGATGCGTGACTGTTCCACGAGGAGGTGCTGGGCCAGGGCAGAGCTCGGCTTCACATCCTTGCCGTGCAGCTGTGTGACTCCGGGCCAATGACTCTGCCTCTCCCTGCCTCAGTTTCCTTGTCTGTGAAAGGCGGTAAAGGCCCTCCTCACACCGAGGTGTTGGCAGGAGCCCATAAGTTAAAGCATGTGAGGGTCTAAGAAGGAACCTCCACGGACCCAGGTCCCCAAACCTGTGCTCTGTGTGTCAGTTTCCATCACGAACAGTACGTGCACCCGTAAGGAACCCGTCGTGCTCCAAGCCCGGGACACGCGGGCAGAAGCCTGCCTGGCACTTTCCGGCCGCCTTGGCCCTTTGGCCTCAACACAGATCTGCTCAGGACAGCGGGTCCCGTTTTGCACACGAGGACCGAAGGGCTAATCAGGGGTCGTGACTCACTGTGCCACTCCATGAGTCAGCCACAGCGGGGACAACGCCCGAGCTCCCTGCTCCAGGCGGGGGCTTGTCCCCGGCCACCATGTCACCTCCCCGTTCCTTTGACTTCTCCCTGGGAGGGGGGGGGGGGTTCTCTCTACACTGGCTTTTAAGGTCAGTTTGGGAGGAAGAGGCAGGGAGGTTCTGGGAGCAGCAAGCCCTTGACTAACTCTCTGCTCCCTCCTCCTCCCTTTCCTCCTCCTCCTCCTCCTCCTGCTCCTCCTCCTCCTCCAGGACCCTCCCTTGGTGTACCGCCAGGCTGGGCAGTGAGTAAAACCCTCGTGATATGGGTGTGGCAGGGGCAGGCCAGGGGCTGGGGGGCAGGGGGACTCTGACCCACCTCTTGGGCAATGCCCACTGATTATTACCACCTAATCCTCAGGGTGCCTCCTACATCACATGCCACAGCGTGTCCAGGAAGTTCCAGGCCCTTGGGGTGGGTGACCACAGGTGATGTGGTCTCTGAGCGCCACAAGGGAGGAGAGCTTGGCCCGGGGTGGGCGCCCTCAGGCTTCCCTAAAGGAGGAAGGGCGCCGTGCCCGAGAACTCGTCTATTCTTGTGGTCACTGTTTATTGAGCACCTGCTATGCGCGGGGCGTCAGGGACACCGCAGGCTGCAGACCAGACAACCCCCCCCCCCCCCCCCCGCACGCTGATGTTCCCGCGGGGGCAGACAGAGGCTAAATAGAACCACTTGCACATAAGCAAGTGAATAAGTCAGATAAAGACACCATGGAAAGAAAACCAGAGCAGGACAGGTGTGGAGATAGGAGGGACGGGAGGGAGGGGCCGTGGGGCTGAAATGCGTTGCGCGCAGGGGGGAGGCGAGGGCAGGGGTGCCGGGGGCCTGTTCCAGGGTGAGATGGCTCATGGTCAGGTGCGATGGCCAGTCGTCGATGGCTCTGGAAGGTTCTGTGGGGGTCTGGGTGGGACGTGTGCATGGACAGGGCTGGGAGGCCGGGTGTGTCAGGGGCCCTGCTGTCCAAGCCTGGCGTCTGGGGCTCGCTCCTAACTGGGGCGCAGGCAGGTGGTCCCCCAGCTCCAGGAGGATGGGCGGCCCCTGGGGTAGAGGGCCTTGAGGGTAGAGGACCAAGCGGGGGCCCGGGGGGGGGGGGGGCCCTCTGTCCGTCCCCACCCCTCCTCCATGTCTAGCCCCCATCAAATCTTGGTGATTGCTTTATGGCTGGCGGTTCCAAGGGTCACAGCGACTCTCTCACAGGAAAGGAGGCCTCCATTGGCTGTGGATGCGGTCATCCCAGCTTCCTTCCCGTCGCCTCGGGGTGGGGGGTGGGGGGGCTGGGCGTGTCTCCTCTGGCTCCACCCCAGGGCATTCTGGAAAGGAGCCCACGGTGCGGGGGTGCAGAGGCATTTCTACGTCTCCAGACCCTGAATTTGTCCTGACCCTTCACCTTCGCCGAAGGAGGTCCCGTAGACAGGGCGCCTAAGGGCAGAATTTAGTGTCTCCCCGCCCTGGAGGCTGCAAATCCCAGATCAAGGTGTGGGCGGGGCTGGCTCCTTCCGAGGCGTCCCCTTGCGGTGTAGACCCCGCCTTCTCCCTGTGTCTCTGTGTAAAAGACACCCTGTCGTAAGGGTCAGGGCCCCGCCCTCATGACCTGAACTTGATCACCTCGCTAAAGACCCCCTCTCCAAATAGAGTTACATTCTGAGGTCCTGGAGGTTACAGTTCCAACTTTTGAATGGGGGGGGGGGGGGTTGGGGAGGGCACGTCCTTCAACCCACAAGGCCTTCTCAAAGCTGTTCCCAAACCCACGCCTGGTGGCCTCTGCCCAAGGGTCACCTCCCTCAGGGACCATGCTGAGCCTCCCGGCCACTCTAGCAGAGCGCCTGGCGGGGGCGGGGGTGGGGGGGCTCTGTTCACACCAGGGAACGGGCCCCTGTCTGCGTCGGCCACCGATGGCCCCCCACCATCAAGGTGGCTCCAGACGCATCTGCGGATCCCAAGATAAGTGTGGCTGCTCTCGGCCAACTTGGGACACCAGCCTCAGGTCTCATCGGCCCTTAACTTACTCTCCCCTTTCGTGCCGGGTGGCTTTCTGGCCTGCGTGCCCCGGGACCTCAGCGCCCCCCCCCCCCCCACCCCAGCTCGGCACAGTATGCTTAGCCGGGACACCACATCGCGTCTCCCCTCTGAGACCCCGTCCGGAAAAGTGTGACGATTGACCTAGAAGGTTATATAAGCCTCCTGCAAGGCCAAACATGGGGGTTAATCTTTAATCCCAGGGAGAATCTGATCAGGATTGGCGTTTGATTGGAGGGACGGGCCCAGGAGTTCGGGCACAGGGAGAAGCCCACCAATTAGAGGCCAAGCGCACCCACGCATGAGAAGGGTGTCGGAAAGTCCCGTGTCCCGCCTCTTGCACTGGGACGCGCTATGAACTTGTGCCCAGAACTCCCTTCCAGCAGCAGGCCGGTCCCCCACACCTCCCGCCGCCGCTCGCCAGGTTGGACAACACTGGAAAGGTCGCCCGGCCTACGCACCCCCACATTTGGCAGGATTGAACAACACTTATCTTTATGTTGCATTCATTCCTGCGATCTCCTGCTCTTTGGGGCATCCGACATCCGTCTCAGTTTATCATCGTGTCCCTAGTTGTCATTCTAAAATCAATTTAATGAAGAAGAAGAAAAAAACAAAGTTCGCGACGCTGTTGAAGAGTGTGCCAAGCCTTTTTCCTTCGATGCATTTTTTGGAAAGTTTTATACACTTATTTCGAGAGAGAGAGAGCGCGCGCGAGAATCCCAAGCAGACTCCGGGCCGTCTGCGTGGAGCCTGCACAAGGCGCGATCCCACGAAGCGTGAGACCGTGACCCGAGCCAAAACCCACAGTCGGACACTTAACGGACTGAGCCGCTCAGGTGCCCCTGATACATTTATCTTCAAAGGAAACATGACAGGGGCTCCTGGGCCGCTCAGTCGGCATGATCTCGAGGTTCATGAGCTCGTGAGTTCGAGCCCCGCATTGGGTGTGGAGATGACTTAAAAATTAAAAAAAAAAGTTTTACACAAGCAAACTCCATCCTTCAGAAATCTCAGTGAGCGGGGCATTTCTTCACAGCCAACAGCAAATGTTGTCACCCCAGTGCCCCAGATGGTGACCACTCAGCCTGCGGCTGCGATGCGGAAAGGGCCATCGTCAGCATGTGAAGCAATGAGCAGGGCTGTGTGCCAATAAAACTTTATTCGTAACGCTGAAATTTGAATCCTAGATACTTTGCACAAGTCGTGAAATATTATTTTCTTTTTTTTTTTTTTTATTCCCCCCCCCCCCGGCCGGTTAAAAAAACTATCCTTAGCTCCTACAAAAATAGACATTGGGCTGGAGTTGGCCAGCAAGCTGTGGTTTATCAACTCTTCGTCTAACTGCTGCCAGTCGTAGTGATATCCGATAGTGGGACACTTTGGATTAGCACATTTTCATTGTTTATCCTTTGGTAAACATCGTATCCTACTTGGAACAGAATTTGGAGAACTCTGTGCCATGCATTTGGCTAGAACACACACAGAGATTCAGCTACCCATGTTCATTAAAAAAAAATTTTTTTTTTCGAGAGACAGAGCGTGAGCAGGGCAAGGGCAGAGAGAGAGAGACACACAGAATCCGAAGCAGATTCCAGGCTCCGAGCTGTCGGCACAGAGCCCGACGTGGGGCTCGAACCCATGAACCGCGAGGTCGTGACCTGAGCCGAAGTCGGACGCTCAGCCGACTGAGCCGCCCAGGCGCCCCGAGGTATGTTTCACTTTAAAAGAAAATCGTTACCGGAAGGGAAAGATACTCGTCCATTACTCTCCGTACTTCGTTGGACTGTGGTATGGGATGCCCAATAAAAAAGAAACATTTCCACTCTGTATTTCTTTCCCGGCCATTCGTTACTATCATCTGTTGCTTTTCCACGTGAGGCTCGAACCCACGGCTGCGAGCCCAGCAGTCACGTGTTCTCCGGGCTGAGCCAGCCAGGCGCCCCCGGTTTTCGCATTTTTAAATGCTTTTGAAAAAACATGGCAGAGAAAGTTATTTCGTGTCACAGGAAAATGATATGAAATTCAAATTTCAGCCTCCCAAACCCACAACGTCACTGGCACAGAGCCCCGTGCCTCTGAGGAGGTGCTGTGTGCCTAGTGTGGGAGCTGGAAGGGGGGAGCGGAGCCCCTGGCAGACAGACAAGTGCGGTTAAACTTTCGGCTATGTGGCCCTTGGAGAAAAAACTTGCCCGGGCGCCTGGGTGGCTCAGTCCTTTAAGCATCTGACTCTTGGTGTTCGGCTCAGGTCATGATCTCCGGGGGTTTGTGAGTTCGAGCCCCACATCGGGCTCTGGGCTGACAGCATGGAACCTGCTTGGGATTCTCTCTCTCTCCCTGCCTCTCCCGCACTCGTTCTCTCTCTCTCTCTCAAAATAAACAAACTTGAAAGAAAGAAAAAGAAAGGAAGGAAGGAAGAAAAACAAGTTTGCAGACTCTGGCCCTAATTTGTCAGCCCCTGTCCTCCAACCCCCCAACTCTGGAAGCATTGGAAAGGCTCTCCAGGTTCAAAGACACAGACACCCCCCCCCCCCCTTCCTGTTCTGGCCACCCAGCATCCTCGGTGGACCCCCTCTCTCTTCCCACCGGGCCAGGCCCGAGGCTGGGGACACGGAGGTCGGCTTCCCAGTCCCGGGCGCCCTCTAGTGGATCCTAGAAGCAAGTGCTTCCTCGCCTCCTCCCCAGCATCTCCGCGGGGGAGGGCGAGGTCCTCGTTCTTTGGCCCCTTCCTCGCCCTCATTCTGCCCCCTGCCCCGGGACGAGGTCTCCAGCGCTTTTCCCTCCCGGGTCCGTGCTCCTCCTCTGCCACCGTGCACGACATCGCCCTCAGCTAGGGTTACGGATGCGAACACACGTGAACGGCCTTGTTGTTTTTTTTCCAGAGGCCCTTCCGACGTGCACCTGCAGACACTTTGTATCCGGACACGCGCGCACGCGGTGCTTTGTGCCCCCAGAGTATTTCGGCCCGCGTCATGTCATCTGACATCTGCAAGGGCCGGCTGCTGCGTCCCAGTAACGGACTAGGACAGATGATGCTAAGCGGGCTCGGGCTCCCCGGGAAGCTTGGGGTCCCAGGCAGGGAAGGCTCGGGCGCGGTGGCACCTCGGTCTGACTCCGCGCTCCACGACATCACCTGGGTGGCCTGAGCTCGGCCACCGTGGGGGGGTTTGCCCCACAGGAACTGACACCTGCCGCCCACTGGAGGTTTCCCTCCTCCCAGAACCCCTCGCTGCACATTAACCAGCCTGCCCGCCAGACCCAAGCCCTCGGGGTCCGCTCCGATTCCGCATTGACCTTGGAGCCTGCTTAATATTCTCTCTCTCTCTCCCTCTCCCTCTGCCCCTCCCCTGCTCGCTCACGCGCTCTCTCTCTAAAAAATAAAATAATAATAATAAACAAAAACAAAATAGAAACAATAGTCCCCGTGTGGTGCGCACGAGGCGGGGATGGGTGGCCGTCCTGGAAGGCTGACCTCGTTTTCTGCCCGGGGTTGGAAACCGGCTCGTGGATCCAACTGGCTTTGCGCGGACTGTTTCCTCTGCCTCAAAACCCTTCCCCCACATCCCCGTGGGACGTCCTCCCACCTTTTATGCCTTTGACCCAATGCCACTTTCTCTGGCATCCTATTTCAAACCTCAACCTTAAAAAAATAAAATAAAATAATTAAACTGCCACCTTGCCCTCTTCCCTCCTTGCAGGCTTCCCACGGGCCAAACCCAGCTTGTCACCTGTGTTTGCACGGCCTGCAAGTTAAGAGTGGTTTTTACATTTTGTTAATGCCCGAAGAAAATGTAAGACTATTTTGTGACGGGGCACCTGGGTGGCTCAGTCAGTGAAGCGTCTGACTCTTGATCTCAGCTTGGGTCTTGATCTCAGGGTGGTGAGTTCAAGCCCCGTGTTGGGCTCTGTGTTGTATGAAGCTTACTTAGGAAGGAAGGAAGGAAGGAAGGAAGGAAGGAGGGAAGGAAGGAAGGAAGGAAGGAAAGAAGGAAGGAAGGAAGGAAGAGAGAGAGACAGGGAGGAAGGAATCACAAAAGAAAGAAAACAATACTTTCTGACGTCAGAAATGATACGAAATTCAAATTTCAGTTGTCCATAAATACAATTTATTGGCACGCGGCCACGCTCACTTGTCTGAATTCGGGCTGTGGCTGCTTTCTGGCTACGAGCCAGTGTTGAGTAGCTGAAAATATTTATTATCGGGTCCTTTACAGAAAAAGTTCGCACAGCCCTGCTTTAGTGCCAAAGGAGGAAGGGGGAAACTGAGGCCCAGGCGGTTGAAAGGAGTTTTTCAAGACCTCGAGCCTTGAAGGGATTCCTCGTTTGCGAGACGATCCCAACAGTACTTCAAATGCTTTATAAGAAACATAGAAATCATGGGGCGCCTGGGTGGCGCAGTCGGTTAAGCGTCCGACTTCAGCCAGGTCACGATCTCGCGGTCCGTGAGTTCGAGCCCCGCATCGGGCTCTGGGCTGATGGCTCAGAGCCTGGAGCCTGTTTCCGATTCTGTGTCTCCCTCTCTCTCTGCCCCTCCCCCGTTCATGCTCTGTCTCTCTCTGTCCCAAAAATAAATAAACGTTGAAAAGTTAAAAAAAAAAAAAAAAGAAAGAAACACAGAAATCAGACTGACCAGTAAGTGCCTCCACAAATCGAAGGTCGTCTAGGATGCCAACCTTGAGGGGAAAATCTGCACACACCCATCTGATCTTGCCAAGCCCTGAGATTTTTTTTTAATTGCCCCTGTAAAAAAAAAAAAAGTCATTGCTCTTTCCAGAAACCTTGAATTTAGGACTTTGATCAGAGTGACTAGGATAACATATCAAAACCCCATTTTGAATTCATCCCTCAGGAGGTATTTTATTATTAATACAGTCAGAAGTGGGTGGCAAAAGACAGAGAGCAGGTTTGTGGGGGCTGGGGGCTGCGGTGAGGAACGGGGACGGATTGCTGCTGGGGATGGGGTTTCTTTTTGGAATGGCGGGAATGTTCCAGAATTAGATGGTGGTGATGCCTGCACAGCACAGTGAATTTTACACTAAAAACCATCGCACTTGGAAGTGGTGGACTTTACATTGCATACATGCTGTCCTGATTTAAAGTCAGACTTCAGCTCAGGTCACGATCTCGTAGTCTGTGAGTTCGAGCCCCACACCGGGCTCTGTGCTGACAGCTCAGAGCCTGGAACCTGCTTCAGACTCTGTGTCTCCCTCTCTCTCTCTGCCCCTCCCCCGCTCACGCTATCTCTCCAAATTGAATACGTTTAAAAAAATTTAACTAAAAAAAAAAGAAAAGAGAGACACAGTACATAGCTCACCATCGCACGGTATTTTCACCAAACAGACGTATTAACGGAAATAGAGGACAACGAAATAAAAGGCCGAGCCAATGGTAAAATGTAGTGTCGTTGGAAGGGATGAGATCCACAGAACATAAAATGAACTGTTTCAAAGTGAACACTTCAGTTGCACTCAATGCATTCACAATGTCTTGCGGCCATCAGCTCTGTCCGGTTTCAAAACAGTGTCATCGTCCCAAAAGGAAACCCAGTATCCACTAAGTAATTGTTCTTTTTTTTTTTTTTTTTTTCAACGTTTATTTATTTTTGGGACAGAGAGAGACAGAGCATGAACGGGGGAGGGGCAGAGAGAGAGGGAGACACAGAATCGGAAACAGGCCCCAGGCTCTGAGCCATCAGCCCAGAGCCCGACGCGGGGCTCGAACTCACGGACCGCGAGATCGTGACCTGGCCGAAGTCGGACGCTTAACCGACTGCGCCACCCAGGCGCCCCTGTTCTTTTGTTTTTAATGTTCATCTATTTTTGAAAGAGAGAGAGAGAGACAGAGTGGGGGTGGGGGAGGGGCAGAGAGAGAGGGAGACACAGAATCCGCAGCAGGCACCAGGCTCTGAGCCATCGGCACAGACCCTGACGCGGGGCCGGAACTCACAAAATGTGAGATCATGACCTGAGCCAAAGTCGGACGTTCAACCCACGGAGCCACCCAGGCCCCCCTCCATTAAGTGATTGCCCCCTCCCCCACCGCTGGCACCCACAATCTCCTTCCTGTCTCTATGAATATACTCCTCTAGAGACCTCGTATAAATGGAGCCCCGCATCACGTAACTTTTTCATATCGCCTTCTTTTCGTCAGACAAAATGCCTTTGTGATTCACTCAAGGCCCTGTGCGTATTCAGCTCATTCCTTCGTATTACCGAGCAGTATTCCCTTGTGTGGAATTAATCCATACTTTATTTTTATGTGTTTTTATTCACTCAGTCCAGAATTTGTTTTTCCGGTCACCCACTGAAGAGCCCTTGGGTTGTTTCCAGCTTTTGGTCT
This sequence comes from Leopardus geoffroyi, assembly GCF_018350155.1. Classification (NCBI taxonomy): domain Eukaryota; kingdom Metazoa; phylum Chordata; class Mammalia; order Carnivora; family Felidae; genus Leopardus; species Leopardus geoffroyi. Next base: position 3,109,248 of record NC_059331.1, on the reverse strand, counting down.
CTTACCAGGAAAACTTTTATGAACGCTCCTGTTCAGATTTTGTGCGAACCCAAGAGTTTCTTTCTCTTGGGTGAACCCTCAGGGGTGAGATTGCCGGGTCGTATAGTAAGTATTTGCTTAACTTTCTAAGAAACCACTAAACTGTTTTCCTTGCCAGCACTTGGTATTGTCAGCCTTTTTCATTTCAGCCATTCTAATGGCCTGTGGTAGTCGTATCTCTTTGGGGCTTTTGGGCAATTCCCCAGTGGCTAATGGTGCCGAGCCGATTTCATTTCATAAATATGGTCTCATAAAGACATAGTCTGTAACTCTGTATTTCTAAGACTTTTTTAAAAAGTAATCTCCACCCTCAACGTGGCGCTCGAATTCAGGACCCCAAGATCAAGAATCACGTGCTCCACCCAGTGAGCCAGCCGGGTGTCCCATACTCCTGAGACCTTTTTTTTTTTTTTTTTTTTAATTTTTTTTTCAACGTTTATTTATTTTTTGGGGGACAGAGAGAGACAGAGCATGAACGGGGGAGGGGCAGAGAGAGAGGGAGACACAGAATCGGAAACAGGCTCCAGGCTCTGAGCCATCAGCCCAGAGCCTGACGCGGGGCTCGAACTCACAGACCGCGAGATCGTGACCTGGCTGAAGTCGGACGCTTAACCGACTGCGCCACCCAGGCGCCCCCTTTTTTTTTTTTTTTTTTTTTTGATGTTGTTGTCATTTGTGAGTTTTCTGCTGCTTGGCATTTATTTGTGGGACTATTCTAGAACATATTTGTCCCCGGATTTGGATCTGTGTACCTTCCCGATTCCTGCCATTGAGAACATTAGTGTGTATGTCTCCCAGTTATACGAGGCAAGAGCTTCCTAGGCCAGGTGCCTGAGAGTAGATTTGCTGGGCATTCCAGATACCCAAAGGGGGCCTGTCAGCACTGTTTCTGCTAACCCACCGCACAGGTAAGACAGACAAAGTTCAGGGTGCATTCTGAGATAGCAGGGGCGGACATGTGTGATGGTGACACCAGATCGTGCCTGAACAGGGTAAATGTCACCTTGGGTTGGAGCTACCAAAACGATTAGAAATCTATTTCCTGGGCCGGGGGACGGATGTAGGAGACACCCACGTTTCTGGGACCAGGGAACACATGCCTTACGAAAGGTGTGATTGGAACTGGTGATAAGTCCAGAGATATGTTAGTGGGAGAGTTTGCAGAGCAAAGCGTGCTCGTTAATAAAGATAGGAGGGCAGAGGGCGTGAAATCCGCAGTGTTATCTCAACAATAAAGGCTCGCGTTCTGTATCGAGTGGTGACCGCCACGTGATTAGCGGGAAACTTGTCTCCCCCAGGACAGGGACGCCCATTTGTCTTATTCAAGCTGCGAGTGTGGACCGGGAGGGGAAGGGGCAACACGAGAAAAGATGTGAACTCTTCTTGGGGCCATCCCCCAATCCACACCCCCGAAATATCCTGTAGCGAAGCAAGAGAACCCGTTACCGTTAGACGTGGCGGCGTGAATGAATGCAGCATGCTGTGAGAAGAAGGCGGTCACGGTAGCGTGCAGGCGGCACAGGTCCCTTTCCACCAAGCTCTAGAACACGCAGAAGTAATCTAGGGGGATAGAAACCAGAAGCTAGGGCGTCCGTAGGGGAGTCGTGGGCTGCAGCCAGCTCGTCCTGTCTCGTGCACGCTGATTGCTACCTTCCTTTCCAGCTTCCTGGTAGCCGAAAAGTGGCCACAGTGGAAATGTCTACACCACGGGGGAGGGCAAAGGCCACGCATGACAAATCAGCCCCCCCCCCATCTTATCTGTCTATCTCTCATTTCAAAAACCCACTGTTGATCCACTGCTGGTAGGGGGCGAGGCGGACTGCCCGAAAAGGGCACCGAGGAAACTTTCCAGAGGGATAGAAACCCTCACTCCGCCTTGTTTCCGGGCATGCCCACGTGGGTACGTGCACGGGTACAAGCTCGAGGGCTTGAGCGTTAGCAAACTGTGCATTTGTCATGTGAAAGTCAGGGCTCAATAAACAAGACTGTCTGTGCCCATAGAGCCTAAAATAAAATGATGGGGAGCTCACGTTGCAGCACACAAGGGAGGTAGAAACGCCCGGAGCTGGGGAAGGCTGTGGAAATTTTTGAAGCCGGATAAGCATTCTCCCCAACTTGGAGGGGGCTGGGTGGGAACAGCCGGAGGAAAAGGTAAGAAGGCTCAGGTTGGGGTAGCGAAGGAGCCGAGATACAGAGCAGTTGTAATCAGGGGCGACTATAAGGTTACATTGCATTTTAGATCGCTTGTTACATTTTGTAATCACGTGGATATATATTAGGTATCTATTCTGTAAACACTGTATTTCTGTACCTATCCTGTAAAGAGCCCTGCAAACCAACTATCAAAATATGATTGAAGGGTAGCTGGAAAAAAGTGGGCAGAACTGAGCCAGGGTGACCAGGGGACCCTGGAAGAGGGTGTCGCCTGAGCCCTTCCCTCTCTGTTTCTTTGCACGTGGTCCCCAAAGGCACACCCACCATGACAAGTACACCGGGGCACAGGGACGTGACATAAAGAAATGCAATGTGGAGAGTGTTTTATGATGTCAACCTTTTTTCCCATTTAAATGGCTGTCTTTTGGGGCACGTGGGTGGCTCAGTTGGATAAGCCTCCAGCTTCAGCTCAGGTCACGATCTCGAGGTCTGTGAGTTCGAGCCCCGCGTCAGGCTCTGTGCTGACAGCTCGGAGCCTGGAGACTGCTTCGGATTCTGTGTCTCCCTCTCTCTCTGCCCCTCCCCCACTCATGCTCTGTCTCTCTCTCTCTCTCTCTCTCAAAAATAAAGAATTAAAAGCAGGGACTTGAACAGATATTTTTGCACTGTATTCATAGCACTGTTATTCATAACAGCCAAAAGATAGAAACACACAAATATCCAACAATGGATGAATGGATGAACGAAATGTGTCCTATCCATACAACGAAATATTACTTAGCCTTAAAAAGGAAGGGAATTCTGACACCTGCTAGAACACGGATGAAGCTTGGGGACATTATGCTGGGTGAAATCAGTCAGACACACAAAAGAACAAATACTCCATCATTAAAAAGCAAAATTCAACTGAGCAAACGTAAGATCTAATTGGCTGTATTTAAGGATTCATGAAGTGCACAGCATCCCCGTCTCAGCAGGTAGAAAGGAAGTCTGAAAAGCTGTACAAAAGGAAAGGTTTTTACAGGCAGAAGCAGCAGAAAAAGGAAGTTTCTAGCAAAGAGTGGGTTGTTTCAAGCAGGGTCACCTTCCTTTGGGGGAAGGCCGGCGGGGGAGGGGGGTTGTCTATCAGGCAGGCTATCTCACTAGTGATGACCAAGCAATTCCAGATTGGCTCGTTAAAGGTCATTCTTGTGAGAGCCTAACACTGTAATTGGGTTAGGTATGAAGTCTTGGTTTACTGACACGGGGCGTAACACGAGTGAATCCATTTTGGGCCTATTGGTTTCTTTTTAACAGTATGATTCTAAATATTTGAGGTCCCTAGAGAAGTCCTGTCCGCAGAGACAGAGAGTAGAAGGTGGGAGCTGGGGGTGGGGTTGGGGGGGGCGTCAGTGCTTCATGGGGACAGAGTCTCAGTCTGGGGAGCTGGAAAGTTCTGGAGTCAGAAGGGGGGGGTTGCACGACAATGCGAGTGTGCTTGACGCGGCTGAGCTGCGCACTTAGAATGGTAAGTGGTAAGTTTATGCCACATATATTCGCCACAATTTAAAAACTGTTTTGAGGGGCACGTGGCTCAGCCAGTGGAGCACGTGACTCTCCATCTGGCAGTTGTGAGTTCAAGCCCCACGTTGGGTGTAGACATTACTTGAATAAATACATAAATAAGTCAACTTAAAATTTTAAAAATGTTTTGAAATGACCTTTCATGAAAGAATTGGGTAATTGATATCACGGGTGGGGGGCGTGAAAGTGTCCGTAAGTGGCAAAAAGACCGAAGTTGACCCTGGGTGGCCTCCCACAACTTTTGGGGATCTTACTGGCTCACGGAGCCCTAGTCGAGCACCCACGAGGCTCACAGGAACACGGCCTCACTCCGGCCCACCTGCCCGCTCTCATCCCTAACCTGCTAGCTCCGTCTCCCCTGCGCCTCCGCCCAGAGCCCCAAGCGCATGCGCAAACGCGCCGTCGGACGCGAGCTAGGGCGCAGGCTCAGGGCGCCGCCTCAATAGGTCTCCGCCCCCTTTACCCTCCCCCCACCCCCCACAGGAAGGCGGCCTCCGGCTGGTGCGCAGGCGCCGCGGTAAGGGGCGGGCCCGCGCGGCTCCCGGCGCTGGTTCTCGCGAGAGGCCGGTCCGCGATCTCGTCGCTCCCCCTCCCTGCCCTCGGCCTCCCGGGCTCCGGCTGCAGCGTCAGCCTCGGGCGGGCCTTCCTTGCGGCGGCGGCGGCTCCTCGGCCTCAGCCCCGGCGCCTCTCGGCGCCCCTTGGCCCCGGTCCGCAGCGACGCCCGCCCTCGCCGCCCCGGTGCCCGCCTAGGCCGCGGCCGCAGCCCCGGGCTCACGTCGGCGCCGCCCGCTCCCGGCCCGCCCCCTATGGGCCCCGGTTAGAGGTGCCGCCGCCGCCGGCCCGCGGAGCCCCGATGCTGGCCCGGAGGAAGCCGGTGCTGCCGGCGCTCACTATCAACCCCGCCATCGCAGAGGGCCCGTCCCCCACCAGCGAGGGCGCCTCCGAGTGAGTGGGCCGGGCTTGGCCGGGTTGTGGAAGGGGAGGGGGTCCCCGAGTGGTGAGGTCGGTAGGAGGGGGGGAGGGTCCCTGAATGCTGAGGTCGCGGGAAGAGGGTCCATGAGTGGAGAGGATGGGGTGTTGGGCCCTGAGTGGTGAGTGGGGGCTGGGGGGGGGGGGTCCCTGAGTGAAGAGGTTGGGGTGGGGGATTCGGAGTAGTGAGGTCGGGGCAGGAGGTCCCTGAGTGGAAAGGATGGGATGCAGGGTCCTGAGTGGTGAGGTCAGCGGGAGAAGGTCCTGAGTGGAGAGGATGGGGTGTTGGGGCCCTGAGTAATGAGGTTGGGGGGGTGGGGGGAGGTAGGGTCTGAGTAGTGAGGTCGTGGGGTAGGCGTTCCTGAGTAGTGAAGTTGGGGAGAAGGTCCCTGGGTAGTGAGGTTCAGCTGCAGGAACCTGGGGGGGGGGGGTAGGGGAGCCACCGCCTCTGGGGGCTGGAGCCTTGCAGACGCTGGGACTTGGGGGACAGAAAGGAGCATCTGGGACCGTGGGGGTTCAAGGTAGCAGAGTCGTATTGTGTGAGGGGCACGTGCTCGTGAGGTCAAGCCAGGGTGACCCCTTGGCCACAGAACAAGTCCCCACTCCTGTTCCCCACGCTAAAGAGAGGCAGGGTGGTTCCAGAGGCCCCTAGCTGGGGTCTGTTTGCTGTGCCTGTGGTGTGACCCGGTGAGAACCAGGGGTGATGGGTGAACTGCATGTTGGGCACCTCTCGGGGGACTTGGCACTCTGGGCCCCGGGGGAGGGAGTCTTGGTGGCTGTGTGTGCAAAAGCTGACATCTTTTCCTGGCTCTGAGTTTGCGGCTGTACGTGGGGATGTGTTCCTTACTTTCAAAAACCTACTGCTGCTGCTTCTCACAGGAGAGCGCCTTCTTCATACTCCCTTCTCTGCCTCTTACCGTGGTTTCTGATTTCCATCCCTTCCAGAATTCCCCCCGGTAGAGGAAGCCAGCCATTGGAATTCCAGTGTTTTTTTTTTTTTTTTTTTTTTAAATAACCACAGCTGAGTTGCTATTAAATTTAAAATGGATTAATCAGCTGACTCCAGAATGCATTTTAGATATCACAGGGCAATGCCAGAGACCTTGCAGAGTCTGGCCTCGAAAGCTGCCTCTTTAACTCTACGGGAAGGAGTCGTGTCGCGGACGCTCATTGCTTTGCCTCCTCTCCTCTCTGTCCATCGGTCCTTCTCAGCCATTCCTCATCCAGGTGCTTGTTAACCAGGCATTCAGGGAGCACCTGCTCAGGCCCATGGTCCTGGCTCGGGGCCGCGAGCAGGGGCTTTGCAATCGCGCAGGACACGGGTTTGATTCCAGGCACTGCCACGTCCGTGCACTGTAACCCTCAGGCAGGTTACTTAACCTCTCTGAGCCTGTTCCCTCCTGCGTGGGCCAGGACTCCAAGATCCCCGCCTCCCAGGAGGATCTGGAGAACAAAACAGGGTGGGGTTTGCAAAGCTCTGATACCCAGGGGCAGGTAGCCCCCTGCCTTCTAGCAGCTTCTTTGCAGTACTGGCCCAGATGGCATTGCCCGGCCAGCCGCAGACCATCTCGTTCCCAGCCTGTGCCCCGTTGCTCAGGCCTCTGAGTTCCAGGCTCGTTGCGGTCAATTGAGGGATTGGAAGGTTTCTGAGAAATTTCTAGTCTCCCTCTTTCATTCCCTGTTTGAACCCCTCAATGAGGTCTATGGGGGCGATCAACCTTGGTTTAAAGGCCATCAGAAATTGGTGGGGGCGCCCGTTTGAGCGCCTGATTCTTGATTGCGGCTCAGGTCATGATCTGAGGGTTGTGGGGACATGCATTGGGCCCCACGCTGAGCACGGAGCCTGCTTAAGATTCTCTCCCTCCTGCCCCTCCCCTGCTTGCTCTGTCTCAAGCTTGTGCTCTCTCGCAAAAAAAAAAAAAAAAAAAAAAAAAATTGATTGCCATGGACCCCCTGAGGTGGCCCATTCTCCTTTAGAGACTTTTCTCAAGTACCCTCCCTGTCTGGTCCAGTAAGCCCCTGACCACAGCCAGTATTTGAAACGTGGCTTATCCAGATTCAGGGGAGACGGAGTAGTTAGTATAATACGTGTTCCAGATGCCAAACACTTTAAATGAAAAGGAAGAAAATAAGTATTTGTTAATCGGTTCTTATTGATTTCATGTTGAAAATTGTATTTTTTTATTAAAAAAAATTTTTTTTAATGTTTATTTTTGAGAGAGAGAGAGAGAGAGAGAGAGTGAGCAAGCAGGGGAGGGGGCAGAGAGAGAGGGAGACACAGAACTTGAAGCAGGTTCCAGGCTCTGAGCTGTCAGCACAGAGCCTGATGTGGGGCTCGAACTCGGGAATGGTGCAATCATGACCTGAGGTGAAGTCGGATGCTTAAGTGACTGAGCCCCCCAGGTACCCCTGGAACAGGAGTTTCTTTCTTTCTTTCTCTCTGTCTTGTCTCTCTTTCTTCCTTTCTTCCTTTCTTTTTTAATTTTTTAAAAATGTTTGTTTATATTTGAGAGAGGGAGGCACAGAATCGGAAGCAGGCTCCAGGCTCTGAGCTGCCAGCACAGAGCCTGACACGGGGCTCGAACTCACGAGCTGTGAGCTCATGACCTGAGCCGAAGTCGGACGCTTAACTGAGCCACCCAGGTGCCCCTGAAAATTGTATTTTTGATGGGTTACGTCAAACATGTTGAAATTAATATTACCTGGTCTATTTTTAAGGTATATTTTTTTAATGTTGCTAAAATATTTTTAATTGCACACATCTAAAATAAAATAACTTGCATGTGTGGCTTTTATTCTTTTTTTTTTTTTTTTTAATGTTTATTTTTGCGAGAGAGAGCACAAGTGGGGAAGGGGCGCGGGGTGGAGGCGGGTGCACAGAATCTGAAGCGGGTTCTAGACTCCAGGCTGTCAGGGTAGAGCCCAAGTTGAGGCTCGAACTCCCGAACCATGAGATCATGACCTGAGCTGAAGTCGGACACTTAACCGACTGAGCCCCCTGGGTGCCCCCTGTTTGGTTTCTTTTGCACAGCACTGTGTTAGTCCTTGTGTGCATTGAGCTAATGTCTGCCCACCTCTTACAGGGAGCTGCTTTTTACTCCAAGATTTGGTTTAAAGTCAAGGCATTAGTGAAATTACCTTATTGTCAAAATCCCTTGGAAAATTCCTTGAATCACCCAATAAAGTGCCGAGTACGTGGTTGGTTGTTTTACTAAGTGGCTCCAGGAATGTTGTGTGTATAAATGCTTAATGTTCAGAGCAACATAATACGAGCCCGTCCTCAGGGAGGGGGCCGTGTCCTCTGCACAGTACTTGGGTCTGATCTGTTCCCGCGTCCTTCCAGCCACACACATGGGGCCTGGCATGCGGCGGCCACACGGTGAGCCTGGCTGGCCCAGGTCATCTCTCTGTAGCTTGCATGTTCTTGGCTAGCCCTTGCCCTTGGGGTCTTTGCAGAGCAAACTTGGTGGACCTCCAGAAGAAGCTAGCAGAGCTTGAACTTGACGAGCAGCAGAAAAAGCGTCTGGAAGCCTTCCTCACCCAGAAGGCCAAGGTCGGAGAGCTCAAGGACGATGACTTCGAAAGGATCTCGGAACTGGGGGCCGGGAACGGCGGGGTGGTCACCAAGGTTCAACACAGACCCTCCGGCCTCATCATGGCGAGAAAGGTAGGTGAGAGGCAGTTGGTGAGGGCGGGCCCTGCACCCCTGCGCGGTGCAGCAGCGTGTGGTGGGGCAGGCCTCTGCTTTCTGATCCGCCCAGGGCACTTGGGCACTCGGGCACTCGCCCAGGCCCTTAGCGAGAGCTGGCCCTCTTGGGATGCGGAATGCCCGCCTGCCTCGGGCTGCCCTTCCTTGACCGACCGCTGCCTTCCAGGACTTCAGGTCACGTTCCCAGAAACATCCGGACTGGGACAGACTGGCTCCCTCTTCTGGGCTCCCAGGCCACGGTGCAGCCCCCTGGCTAGGTGGGCGAGAACCCTCCCTGAGAGATGTAGGGGTGGAGAAGAGGAGGGTGTGACCATTTGGGGACTGGTGACTCCTACACGCATAACCGGGGGACACAGTCCGTGTGATAAGTCGCTCAGCTCATACAGGCATAGCAAGTCAACCCTTTCTGGAAGCCCGTGCCCCGGTGGTTCCCACCTATGTTCTCAGAGCCCTGAACGCCCTGCGCCCAGGTGGGTCCGCACGGGTCCTGCCTTCCCTGGGTTCGCCATGCTCCCTTGCCGCTGGGATTTAACATCGTCGCTCTTTCTCCTGCCCCCAGAGCACCGCCCTCCCTCCTGAAACCTATTTCTGTCCCCTTCCCGCAGGCAGCCTTTTCAAAACCAGAGCAGCCCCAGAAGTCTCTGGTCTGCCGTCACCCAAAGAACAGGGGATAAAAAGGCAGATGCGAGATTCAGGGGCGGTGGGGGGGACTGAGAACAGAGAGCTGGTCAGAGTTGGCTTGAGGCACCAGAGAGTGCTCCCGGGCCAGCTGAGCAGTCCCCTGGGACGTGCCTCATGGTAAGCCTGAGCCTGGGAGCTTGTCCACACCTTTACGGACAAGCCTTCGGAGTACGATTCGGGAGCTTGAGCCTGGGGCCCGGATGAGTTCTGCCATGGTGCTCCCTTGTGATGGGTGCTCCCCTGTGACGGGTGAGCGAGCCGTCGCCGTGAGGGAAGTGGGGTGAAGTCCACATGGGCACTGCCGGTCTTAACAGCTTCCCATGCTTCCAGAAGTCCTTCAGAGTAAAAAGTTAAGAGAAGAACAGGTCTAACCTATTGGGAGCAGACCTCCCGTTTTGTTCCCCGTAGATTGTGGCCTCTCAGTCGTGTGGGCCCCGTGGGGCTGCCCGCCCAGCACCGTGTCGGAGCGGAGCTGTGCCCGCGGGCACTTACTTGGTAGACGCTTGGAACAAGAAGGCCGTCCTCGCAGCCAGCGCAGTTCGGGGCTGCGACTCCACAGGCCCAGGAGCTCTGTCTCAGCCAGTCAGCGGAGGTCGTAGGCTCTTTTGAATCCCATCCGGGAGCCCATTTCACCCAAGAGGCCGGTTTGTTTTTCTTCAGCTGGGGGCGTAGGTGGGAAATTGACACGCAAAGCGGTTTTTGGGAGACCGGCCTCGGTCGTTCCCCGCCATTACCCTGGGTGGATCCCGAGTCCCCGCGTGCTGGGTCTGAATGCCATGCTTTCTGAGTACAGAGCTTCTCAGATCTGCAAATGCAGCCCGCCAGCCGGGCTGGAGTCCGAGGGCCAGGGTGGGCTTCTCCGTGGGCCAGCATCCTTTGTCACCCGCGTGGCTCCGGTCCCTTTGATCGATGGAGGTGGGGGGCACGTGGAGGCTGGTTACATAAGCCCCGAGTGAACTGGTCTGGACTTTTACAGTCACACTTGATTGTGTTTTCTTGGCCGAAGCACGGCGTTCTGACCCCTCGTGCCCTAGGAACCAAACCTGCGTCAGTCGGGCCAGGAGAGTCTGCAAAGATCACGTTGGTTCCGTACATGCCTCCCTAGACTGGTAGCGGACGAGTGAGTTGGGGCCTTGTGTTTGCACGGCCCCTGGGCACTTGCTTGCCTCCGCGACGGAGGTTTGTGGCCTCTGTAAGGCCACATCGTGGGACCAGCTGCCATCTCTCAAGTGCCCGGCCCACGGCCGAGCCAGCGTTATGTTCTGGTTTAAAAGGAGCAACAGCCCCACTTTACACACGGGCAGCCTGACGCTGGGTCGGGGCAGCGTGTGAATTGGCTGGGGTGGGCCCCTCTCAGGCTGGCCCTTTGCAGTCAACCCCGACTTGATGGGCGCTATCAGCTTGTGGCGTCCAGAATTTATTTCCCCCCTATCTGTAGCTCGCACCTCCTGGCCCCCCATCGTGCGGCGGAGATAATCGCTTTACACCCCGAGATGGTTTGGTGCTGGGTTTGGATGCCGAGCTCCAGCCTTATCTAGTCCTTGGCGTCTGCGTGACCCCAGGGCAGTGGCGTGGAAAGCGCGTGGTGTTGGTGTTCGGGGAGCCTGGCCCCAACACGGACTTGCCCGCCCACCAGCTGAGTGCTGCCCAGAGCAGGATTTAACCTCGCGGCACCTAGACCTGCCCCTCGGCCCTCCTCCCACCGGGTTGATGTCGGGAGTTGTGAACGCACGTGCTCAGAGACGTGCCCCTCGCTCCCTGCTCCAGCTTTTCCCCAGACGAGATGCTGGCAGGCTGGCTCCTAACTGATCTGGAAGGCTCGCTCTACAGTCTCGTTCGCCCCCGCGTTCTCTCTGCAGCGTCCTTCCCGAAAGCCTTTGACTGACTGTGGCCTTACTTCACGTTAAAGGCTCCAACCCCAGGCGTCCGGGGTTCCGTCCGGTTGTGCCCCCTTCTGCCCACTCTTCCTCTTCTGTGAAGCCTGTAGAGTTCTAGCTCTGCAGCTCGGTCGTTCATCTGCGGCCCCTTTGAAGTTCTCGGTCGAGAGCCGCACCGTCGGCAGCAGCTGGCCCGGTCAGCCTTGGCCACGGAGCCGTCGGGACACGGTCCGGCCGAGGTGTGCTGTCTGTGTAGGGAAGCGCTTTCCGGGTTTCAGGGGCTCGGGGTGGGGAAAGCTCACGGATTATGCGTTGAAACAGTAATGTTTTGGTGCATCGCATTGAGTGAAAATACACGAAAAATTCCTCTCCTCTGTTTTCCCTGTACTTTTCCAATGTGGCAGCGGGAGGGTTTAAGACGGAACACGCGGCCTGTTCTGTGGGGCAGCGCTGGCCGCCATCAGCCCGTATTGCTCATCCCTCGGCCTCAACCAGGCCCTCTTTCTGGGCTTTTGAGAGGAGACCGCTGCCTCCTGGGTAGACCGCCGCACTCCTTTTCGGAGCCAGCGTGTCGCGAGTGTCCCCGCCGGGCAGGTGGTCCTGCAAAGGGGAGAGTGTCCCCGAGTCCTTGGACGGGTGGCCGCAGGGGCGGGGCGGTGCCCAGGCGTGCGGCCAGAGTTTGCCCCCGCAGGTGGCAGCGACAGTTCCCCGACTTTGCTGGGGAAGGCGAGGGGCACCGGGCACCGTGCCACTGCGACCCACCAGTCACGGCCGCCGGGGTCATCGTCACGAGCTGACGCCATGTGCCACCCTGAACTCCACAATCACGCCTTCCTGGTGCCCTCAGTCCGCTCTCTGTCCCCCCGCGGAGCACCCATTCCCCTCCATATCCGGCCAACTCTCACCTGGCCTTCCAGGCCTGGGGAGCCTCCCCCAAGCCAGTTGTCTCCCCTGCTCCCTCCGAGCAGGTCTTTACCACTCCCTCTGCCCGTCACAGGGACTCCATGCAAATGTCTGAAAGGCTCAGACACCCTCGATCCCTTTCCACCTCTCCCGTTTCTCTTGTCCTGTCGCAGTGGTCAGGGCAGCTGAGATCCTCAGTGGCCAGGACAGGGAACCACAGCCTCAGCTCTTTCCTGGTGGGTGTGGCTCTTGGCGCTTTGTCACCTGCGTCCTACATCTCTCCAGATGCTCCTTTGGTTTCTCACCTTTTGAATCTCGAGGTGACCGTCCCCTCTGCCGACTTAAGCTCAGGTGAAGGGGAGCTAGGACCCTCGGGTGGTGGCCCGGAGCTCCCTCCGTGTGGGGATGCGGGACTCCAGAGGCAGACCCCTGGCGGAGAGGGGCGGAGGTCCCGGGCCACCCTGGGCTGGGTCCTGGGCTGGTGCTTTGGGTGACTGGGGGGGAAGATTCCTCTTACCAGAGCTCCCCTGTAGCCAAGTGAAAATGTTCGCTCCATTGAGGTTTGCTTTAAAACAGGCTTTCTGAGATGTACTTTACGTGCCACACCATTTACCCTTTTGCGTGTGTGTGTGCGTGTATGTGGGTTTTTGGCCCCACCTCCCTTCCTCCACTTACCCTTTTTTTTTTTTAAATGTTTATTTTTGAGAGAGAGAGGGAGACACAGAGTCTGAAGCATGCTCCATCCAGGCTCTGAGCTGTCAGCACAGAGCCTGACGTGGGGCTCAAACTCCCGAACTGTGAGATCATGACCTGAGCTGAAGTCGGAGGCTCAACCGACTGAGCCACCCAGGCCCCCCCCCCCCCCCCCCCCCCCCCGCTTACCCCTTTGAAGTATATGTAATTCAGTGGTGTACATTCACAGACCTGTGCATCTGCCACCACCGTCTATTCTAGAACATTCCCTGTCCCCAGAAAGAAACCCCATGCCTGTCAGCAGTCACCTCCCCGGCCGTGGATGAGCCTGTTCCGGACGTTTCACACCCGTGGACTCACACCCCGTGTGGCCTCTCGTGGCCGGTTCCCTCCCTGAGCGTTGTGTGTTCGGGTCCGTCCGCGGGGCGGCGGGTGTGGGCGCCTCGCTCCTGCTGGCGGCCGGGGGACGTGCGCGTGCGCGGTGGCCACGTTCATCTGTGGACGTGCGCGCGCGCGGTGGAAGCCCCCTCGTTGCGGGTGCCCCTCCGAGGCCCGGTCTCGAGCCCCCTTCCCTCTCCCTCGCAGCTGATCCACCTGGAAATCAAGCCGGCCATCCGGAACCAGATCATCCGCGAGCTGCAGGTGCTGCACGAGTGTAACTCCCCGTACATCGTGGGCTTCTACGGGGCCTTCTACAGCGACGGCGAGATCAGCATCTGCATGGAGCACATGGTGAGTGCGCCCTGGCGGGCGGCTGGGGGTCCCCGCCTGCCAGCCTCGGGCCGTGTCCTCAGACGCAAAGCACCGTTGTTTCCAGGGTCCTTCCCGAGATGCCCCAGGCGGGGTCGGCGTGTGCGCGCGCAGGTCCCGTGGTTCTCTGCCCCCGTTCCGGCCTCGCCTCTCCCTGGGTGCGTGGCAGAAGCCGTTCCCTGCTGGCACACGGCCCGCCTCGTTTTCCCCACCGGCCGTGTTCCGGCAACGGCGCGTGCCTGTAAGGTGGCTTATTAAACACTCCTTGATGGTGGGCACGGGCTGATCCCGACCCGTCCCAAGCCACAGCGGATGAAATTCCCTTACACGAGACGCGGGATAAGGTCCCGAAGCTGGAGTTGCCGGGCCCAAGGCGTCCAGCAATCTCGATTGATGTTTCCCAGGTGCCCTCTGAACAGAGAGCTCCGTTAAAGGCGAAACCCCGCTCTGCCCCCCAGCTCAGGCCTGCGGAGTCAGAAGCTTCGGGGTGGAACACGGGCACCTCTCTTGTTTCAAACCACCATGGCTGATTCTGACGAGCCCCCTTATTAAGAAACTGTGGTCTTGAACGTCAGAACTGGGTGGGATCGGGTGTAACAAAAGCAGAAGTGGTCAGAGCTGAGGGCCCCGGGAGGAAATGCTGCCCACCCTGTTCCGAGCCGAATTCGTCAGGTGTGGGGCTGTCTGCCGCCCGGCTCCCCGGGCCCTGGCCCTGTGGGGCCCTTGCAAAACCAGGATGCTGTGGCCTTAGGCACAGCGGCTTCGGTTACGCCTCGCAGGCGTGCACCGTCCCCTCCGACGGTGTTGTAACGCAGGCAGGAAGTGAGTTTCAGCAAGCGCCCGTGAGGGACGCTTCGTGAGCGCTCGTGGTGTAACCGTGCCCCAGACGGGGTGCTGCAGGCCCCAGGCCCCGGGTCAGGCAGTGCCCCGCCCGCCGGTCGCTGCCAGAGAGAGCCAAGGGCAAGAAAGGTGGTCGAGGCAAGCCTCCGGCTCCCCTCCCTGCTGCCCTGGAGCGCGGTGCGGTCCGAAGCTGCCACCTTCCCTTGCAGAAGAGGCCCCGCGTCCCACCTCGGCCCCCTGGCCCCGCTTCTGTTCTCGGTTTCCTGCTGAGGCATCTGCGCCTCGGCGACACGGAGAATGGGCTGCAGTGATGAGGGGGAGGGGCAGGGATCCCGGCTGATCGCTCGCTCGTCCTCTACACATTCCTGGTTGGGTTCTTTCGGTTTGCTTTTATCACAAGGGTGGGAGGGAGCTAGAGCGAGCGTGTAGCACCCGTGAGAACACGCGGTCAGGTGAGGCCCGCGCTCCCCACCTGCCGCGGGGGTTACCGTGCACGAAGCCAGGAGGCCACCGGTTTTCAAGTTTCGGGTGAGCCCAGAGGAGGGGGCGGTCTGGGCAAGGAAGGCCTGGAGAGAACAAGATGACAGCACAGTAACCGGGGTGGGGGGTGGCCCCCAGCCCACTGCCCTTCGTGGTGTTTTCATGTCACACGATCCCCTCCAGAGCCACATTCCCCAGGGTTTTCTGTCTCTCCGTCATTCACTCGTGTGCCATATCGGGCGACAGCCTGGGGTCAGGCGTCCACGCCACCGCTCGCCTCTTAGCGGCACGGCTGGGGACGAGGTTCTCGCCTTCCACCGGTAGAGCTGGGGGGCGGGAGAGCCAGCCTTCCGCCAGCACCTGGAGCCGAGGGCAGGGGGCGAGACTATCTGCGCAGGTTTGCGTGCGAATTGGCTCCCGTGTCCAGCTGGGAGGACTCCGGCCCCTGCTTGCAGCAAGAGACCCCCAGCTGGTGACGAGCAGCGTGGATTCCGCACGCAGGGATGGTCTCCCCTGGCCGGCCCATGGGGTGTGTGGGGCTTAGAAGCAGCGGGTCGGTGGTTTCCTGGTGGCCTGAGGCTGTCGCTGGGGCCACTCCGGGCACGGACCCCGCAGACAGCGGGTACTTTGGGGGGCAGCCTGCTGACTGTTCACAGGCACCTCTTGGTGTTTCCTGGGGTCTAGTCAGGTCTGAAGTCACACCTCCGCCCGGCAGGGAGAGGAAAGGGTGATCCCCACCCAGGCCGGGGACAGAGGTGACTGGGCGACAGGGCGTGTGTGCCCCGAGCACGAGGCTCCCTGAGGAGAAAGTACGCATAACGGGAGCCGTTTAGGTACGTTTGTGAAACTCCGTGTTTCCCCGCGCATGTGGATGCCGATGCAGATACACAGAAAGATCTGGAACAATAGAAGTCACGCTTCAGGGGAGGCCAGCGGACTCCCCAGGAGATTAGGGGGTGACGTGCCTACAGTTGAGGGTTTTATAAGGAAAGTACTCACGTAGCACCTGCTTGATCAGGGTACAGTTCCCAGAGCATTTAGGACACCTACGCAGAATGAAAGTGTGGGATGCTGCACACGCGTGAGATTTGGGGTCAGAGACACCCAGTTGTGCTATATCTCTGCCACTTCCTGTCAACGTGACTTCAACGATTTACACTTAGTGCAGACCAGGGGGGGTCTCATCCGGGACTGCTCTTGCCCCAGGGGACACCGGGCCACGTCTGGGGACGTGTGGGACACGTGTGGCCGGCAGGACTGGGCAGTGCCTGGCCTCCCATGGCCTCTGGGGATGTTCCCCCCGGACATCCTCGTTTATAAGCCTGTGGTAGGTCCGTGACAATTAAGAATGAAAAGAGCCGCGTCAGGAAGCAGGGTTATGCTTTTAAAAGAATTTGTTTTTTGGTTCTTCTAAGATTGGTTGATGCAGGAGAAAACGGGAGGGCTGGAAGGAACGCCCCCGCCCTGCAGACAGAGCGGGCTGAGCCAGGACGCCCGGTCCCGAGGGTGGCCGTCTAGGCACTCGAGAGTCACGTGCAGGTTGTAGAGGCTTCATCGTGTATCGGCTTTTCTAGAACTTCCCACCCCTGGCCTTTCTCACTGGGCACAACTCGGGTAGAAGTGCTGGAGATACGAGGCCCCGGCACCCCTGGGATTTCAGGCTCTCCTCCCCGCACCCCTTCCTCTGGCTTCGAGGAAGCCGCGTGGCTGTAGGCAGCCCAGAGCCGCTTGGTGGAGACCGTACCGGCCCGAGGCTGCCCAGCGTTGAGCTCAGATGCTGGCCCCCGCGCGTGGAACTTAGTGGGTCCATCTAGCGTCCCAGGGGACCCAGTGGGCATTCCTCAGAGCCCCACCTAGTTTTGGTCTCCAGGTTTGCTGTCCCACAGCCTGCGGGTTTAAGGCCATGACTGGGGTGGGGTGAGGTGGGACTCAGACTGGCAGGACCTGTGCCCGTCCTTTGAAGGCAGGACGTATCTGCGCACAGCGGCGAGCGCGTGACAAGGCCTGAGGGACGGGGGCCCGGGAGCCGGGAGCTGTGGGCAGCGGTGTTTCTCCTGTGCCGGTGCCTTCGGGCCCCCGCTGCCCTTCTGCCGGGTCTGCCTCCGACCTGCAGGAGGAGAACCCAGCCCCAGAAGCTGGCTGCTTCCCTCCGCCTGCTGCCAGTGTGGCGAGCTGGGGAAGGCTGAGTCCTGGGCCTCGCTTTCTGGGAGGATGGGCCACCTAGGACACCGGCCGGCACTCTCGTGGCTTCCTTACTGGATGGAGTGTCCCGAGGCCCGGAGGTGACAGGGACCGGAGGGGGTCCCTGCTCTTGACCAGCGAGTCGCGTCTGGCTGTGGTCTGGCCTCCGTGTCCTGTGGAGGAGATTGAGCTCCAGCTCCTGGGAAGCGGGGAAGTGCTCCGCTGTCCTGCCTGCTTCCCGGTGTCCCTCTGGGACTCCTCCTCTGCACCGCAGGCCCCGCCTGGCCCACCGCTCAGAGCCGGCTTTCTCCCCTCTGTGCCGACCCTAGGACGGCGGCTCTCTGGACCAGGTGTTGAAGGAAGCCAAGAGAATTCCCGAGGAGATCCTGGGGAAGGTCAGCATCGCGGTAAGTGCGAGGGCTCCAGGCGCACTCCCCCTGCACCGACCCCCCCCCCCCGGCCCCCCAGGGCCGCCGTACCCCTGGGGCGGGTCCATGTACCCACTCCCGGCCCTGGGCTCCGCACGAGTCTATTCTTGTCCTGGCCCCAGTTGGAGGTCCCCGTCTCTGGCAACCGAGGGGCTGAGCAGGTGGCACCTCTTTGCACATGAGGTGGAGGGACGCTTTCCTGCCCCGCACGGGCCTTGGCGCCCCGTGGGTGGTACCCCACAGTGCTGTCCTCACGTGGCGAATTAGCCGTCGGTCTGCGGGGCCTCGGGGCAGCCCGGCACGGAAGCTCTCAGCAGACGGTGCCCGTCAGGCTGGCGAGACCCTCCAGGCAGTGGGGGCGGGGCGTTGTGGCCGTCCCTGCCACTCTTCTCGCTTGTCCCAGCCTCACGTGGGCTCCTGAGCCCGTCCCAGTCAAGTGGCCCCTCGGGTCTGCCCGAGACGCCGCCCTGCTCACCCGCTCCCTCCCTCCCACCCCGCAGGTTCTCCGGGGTTTGGCGTATCTCCGGGAAAAGCACCAGATCATGCACCGAGGTGAGCGGGCCGGGGCGTCTAGGCGGCGGGCGGGCCAGCCGGGCCGGGCCCCCCTCACCTGCAGCTGGTTCCGCCCGCAGATGTGAAACCATCCAACATCCTCGTCAACTCCCGAGGGGAGATCAAGCTGTGCGATTTTGGGGTGAGCGGGCAGCTTATCGACTCCATGGCCAACTCCTTCGTGGGAACTCGGTCCTACATGTCTGTAAGTCTGTCAGGGAGCCTGGGGGCGTCCGTACTCTCCCCTCTCCTGTCAGCTCTTCCTTGTCTTCCAGAAGTTTTTCAAAAGCCTGCAATTCTCCGTCACACGCTTTGTGTTTCTGCTGGGGTCCTACTTTCTGTCCAGATTCTAGCGACCTTGTCTTCTCACTCGGGGCCTTCTCTGGAAACACCTGCCTCGTTCCTTTCCGCCAGCATCAGAGACTAAGTGCAGGGCTGGGGTCAGTTAGAAACTGGCCCTCAGGTGTTTTCAGAAACATCTGGGGGTCTCGGGAGCAGACTCTGAGAAGTTAGTCTTGGGATTGTAGCAGAGTCTACACTCTGCCTCTTCGTGGGCTGGTCATCCTTTTCCAAAAGTGCCAGAGGTTCGGGTCTCGAGTGCCGTTTCAGCCCCGGCTGGGAGCCTCGCTGTCCCAAGGCGGTGGAGCAGGGGATGGAATGGCCTTCTTTGCATTGCCGGTCTCTGGAGGGTGGCAGGGCCAGCATGGGGACGCTAGGGTCCAGCTTCCGTCTGGGCGTTTCTTTGCTCCTTCTCCCCCGACAGCCAGAGCGGTTGCAGGGCACTCACTACTCGGTGCAGTCGGACATCTGGAGCATGGGCCTGTCCCTGGTGGAGCTGTCCATCGGAAGGTACCCCATCCCCCCGCCGGATGCCAAGGAGCTAGAGGCCATATTTGGTCGGCCCATGGTTGACGGGGCAGAAGGAGAGCCTCACAGCATCTCACCACGGCCGAGACCCCCTGGACGCCCCATCAGTGGTATGGCCTGAATCTGGAACTTTGGACTGGACGGGCAGTGTTACCCGTCCAGGGTATCCCGGGGCACCTGAGGCTTGTGGGGACTGCCCCCCAGACCCGGTCCTGTCTCCCACGGGGTGTCCTGGGCACCTGAGGCTTATGGGGACGGCCGCCCAGACATGGTCCCATCCAGGGGCAGTTGCACGTGTTAACCAGCTGTGGGGCATCTAGAAACTAACCTCTCAGCCAAACTGTCATTTGGGTGGTTTTTCCAGCACTTTATTCCGGAAACGCTCAAACGTAGAGAGATGCCCACGGGGATTGCCCAGTGAGCACCCATAGGCCCACCGCCTGGACTTTGGGCGAAGGCTCTGCCGTTCAGAAACCGAGACTGACTCAAGTCAGACCCCCGCGGCTGGTCTGCCGGATTCAGTCCCGACACGCAGCGCAGGAGGGAGCGGGAGGCTGGGGGGCGCCGGGGGCCAGCTGGGCTCCCACAGGGCTCTCCGTACCCGCGGCGGTCACCTGTGCGGTGGGGGGCTGCCCAGGGCCAGAGAGCTTCAGGCTGGCCCTTTGGCCGCTTTGGAGGGCGAGGGCGAAGGGTCACGGCAGCGTAACTAGGAAACAGCGCTCAGGGCTCTGCTGTCTTTCTTTTCCTTAAGTCAGGTGACAGGAAGGGAGCGGAGTAAGTCTGAAGGAGTGCGCCGTGGACAGCGGCTGGCCTGTGCCTTTGCTTCATACCAGCTTTACAGAGAGACGTCACACACCGTGTGACTTACTAGCTTAAGGGGTGCAAGCCAGTGGCTGTGTCTTCACAAGGCTGTGCAGCCATCACCACTGTCTGGTTCCAGAACGTTCCATCACCCTAAAAAGAAGCCCCATCCCCGTCACCCCTCACTCCCGCCCCAGCCCCTGGCAACCACGAGCCCCCTTCCCGTCCGTGGACGAGCCCGTTCCGGACGTTTCACACCCGCGGACTCCCAGCCCGCGTGGCCTCTCGTGTCTGGCTCCCTCCCTGAGCGTCGCGTGTCCGGGGTCCGTCCGCGGGGCGGCGGGGGCGGGCGCCTCGCTCCTGCTGGCGGCCGAGTGTCCCTGTGTGTGGCGCTGTGTCTTCGCTGCCCACAGGCGCCGGCAGTCCGGCAGCGGTTTGTGAGTCCGGCTCCTCTCCTCTCCTGGTGCCAGACCCAGGGGGTCCGGGAGTCTTGGTTTTCTCCCGTCTCCCGCCCCCGTGTGTGTCCTCGGGCCCTGGCTCCGTCCCTCCCAGCACCAACTCCCGGATGGCATCGCGGGCACTCCGCCGAGGCCCCGTCCCGGCAGGGAGAAGCCGCAGGGGGTGTCGTGCCAGGCCGCCTCGGCCTGCCAGCGCCTCCCCCAGCCCCAGCTCGCGTGCCCGTTTCAGGACAGGGGACAGGAGGCGAAAGTCCAGCGGCCAAACCTGGCCCTGGTCAGCTGGGCCAAAGACAAGGGTCAGCTACCCCCAGCCGCTCATCCATCCTGGGCGGCGTTTGGGGCCTGATGCCGCCTTCACCCGCGGCTCCGAGCAAGGTCACGCTGCCGTCCTTGCTCGTGGTCACCCCCCACCCCCTGCCTGTGCGCTAGAAAGCAGGGGCTGTGACTTTGGCACAGCCTGGAGGCAGCACCGTGCCAAATGTGTGACTTCTCAAAAAACACTCCTGTTCGTTTTGGCGTCTCGTCTTGTTTTGTTTTGTTAAGTCACGGGAGGTTCAGAAGAGAAGCCGCTTTACCAGGGAGGCAGGCGCAGTAGCCGGGGGCACGGCCAGGCCGCCGCCTCTGGTTCAGGCCGGCGTCGGGGGGAAGGGTGCTCAGTGGACGCCCGCCTCACCCCTGGGTCTGTCTCTGCCCCTGCAGGCCACGGGACGGACAGCCGGCCGGCCATGGCCATCTTCGAGCTGCTGGACTACATTGTGAATGAGGTGCGTACCCGGAGCCCCCGGCCCGGCTGCCCGGGGGCGGAGTAAGCCGTTTGGCTTCGATTTGCCCGCGTGACTCAGAGGAAGGGGCTGCAGGCACAGACCGGAGCTTGTCGCGGGGGGCAGGTGGCGGGACCGCTTCCCTCATACACACGAGTGAGCCGCGGGCACGGACGGGGGTGGCTCCTCGGGCCAGGAAAGGGCTGAGTAGGGCCTGACCCCGAGGCCCGCCCTCCCAGCTCGGTCAGGCCACCCTTCCTGGGCGTTGTGTGGGCCGCAGCGTGTTCTCGGTGGCCCTTTTGAGTCTGGGCGGAGAAACAGGGCGGCCGGCCTGCCTGAGGCCCTGGCTCGGTCCAGGGCTGGGCGTCCAGTGAGCAGCTCAGAGCAGGGTCAGTGATGACAGAACAGGACGGGCTGGCTCTGGTGACACAGCCCTGCACCTGGCAGCCACGCCCAGGCCCAGCGAGCACGTCTGTCCTCCCACCCCTGCTGGGTTTCACCGGGACCGTTGGCCCACAGCTTTCCCTGACAGGGGCTTAGCCCCACACACAGCTGTCCCCACCCAGGCGCCTGTGTCCTGGCTTCCCCAGCTTCCAGGCCCGAACCTGGAACGAGCTGCCCCCCCCCCCCCCCCCCCGGTGGTCCCAACCCCCTGCTGGAGACAGGTGGCCCAGACAGTACGACGCACATCTGTAAAGTGGGGGTGGGCCCTGTCCTTTCCCCCCACAACCAGTTGTGATCCTGAAGCCAGACCTTTCCAAAGAGAGCCCTGAAGAGCCTGGCCGAGTTGGCAGGGCGGGTGGGGAAGCTGCTGGAAGACAGGGTGGGGAGGGGTGCCTCTCTAGCAATGAACGTGAAAGGACTGGGGCCAAGGGCGGTGCCTTCTGAGGGTCCCCGAAAAGTGCTGTGCTGTCCCCATGGACGCAGGACTGGCAGGCGCCTTTCCCCGTGATTCCAGAACCATCCTTGAGCATCTAACCCCCACCTCTCTGTCCGCCCACAGCCACCTCCCAAGCTGCCCAGCGGTGTCTTCACCCAGGACTTCCAGGAGTTTGTAAATAAATGGTAAGGTGCCACCGCCTCCAGCACGGTCTCGGGGCGGGCCGGGGCGGGATGCCAGGCCGCCAGGGGCCCCGCCTGCCTCCCGGGATGGCCGCCCACACCCTGGCCACCGACCCAGATGTGCACTTCCTTCCTGGTCTGGGGCCAGGCCCCTCTGCTGGGACCGATGGGCGCTGCCGGTGGGTGGCCATGCCTGGGGGGCACCTGGAGCCCACCCGAGAACCCAGATGGGTTCCCTTTCGAGGCTGCTGAGTCGTGGTGTCCAGCTGGTGGCCCCATCTTGTCCCCAGAGCAGACGAGGGTCACGGGCCGTGTGGAAATGATGCCATTCCCGCCTCACCTTCCACCAGCAAGCACCTCCGTTTCCTAGCCTCTCAAGCCCGTAACTGCCCCATCTTCCACATGAGCCTTCCCAGTCGCTTTCTGGCAAGTGGCCACCTTTTCTTGCCGCGTCAGCCCGGGCCCGGGGCGCGCAGGCTCCGGAGCAGGAATGGGGCTGGGAGCCGCCCCTCACCCTCAGGGCCGTCCTGCACATCAGGATGAGCGGCCGGCAGGGCATCGCACACAGCAGCACACCCGCTCCTGGTGGCAAAGCCACCACTGGCCCTTTGCACGACCGCTGGCCAGCATGCTGCAGCTCAAATCCAGTGACACATGTCAATGCTTCTGTACCCGTCGCGTTTTCTTTTGTGTTTGAACAGCCACCATTTGGCCTCAGGCTGGTTTGAGCAACGGTTCTTAGGGGCAGTTCTGCTTTTCTGAAGGAAAAAGTTCCATTTTGACACTGGGACTCCCAAATTGGGGACATTCGTTAGCAGTGTAGCCGCATTGCCGCTGGGCCTGACGGAGCAGCAGCGGGGGCGTCCCCACGGCCTCGCCCCATCCCTCTTGCCCTTCTGTCCCCGGGGGTCGTGCCCTCCCAGCAAGGGGGGAGCAGAGCAGACTCTGTGCCTTGCTGCATCCAGGCTTCGGACCGGCCAGGCGTGGGGACCGGGCTGACCCACCCCGGCTCCGCACGCGGGTCTCCGCGGCCACCGGCTAACAGCCCTGCCTTGTCTTCCCACCCCCTGTCCTCCTCTCCAGCCTCATTAAGAACCCAGCGGAGCGAGCCGACCTGAAGACGCTCACGGTGAGTGAGGCCGCGGGTTCCGGGCCCCGGGGGCGCTCCTCGGGGCGCGTGTGGGTCCCCTGCGGGTCTCCTTTGCTCCGAGCAGCCGTGGCGCCCTTGGCTCCCGGAGGAGCGGGATGGCTCAGCTGTGCCCGTGGTCGGGGCCCTCACGCTTCTGTGTGGCTCCCGCCTTGGGCCTGGCGGGCCCCACAGATCGGGGAGACCCGAGGGCCGCCGGCCTCCCTGTGCGGCGTCCGGTGTCTTCGAGAAGCCAGGTGGGCGTCAACTCCCCTCCCCCCCCCCCCCCCCCCCCCCCCGGCAGGGTGGGGGCGGGTGGGGCTGCCAGCCCGTCGACCTGGGGCATTTCTGTCTGTGAATTTGACCCCCTCCGCTGCCGGGCCTCCTCACCCACAGCCACCCTGCCAAGCCTGGGGAGGCCTGCTCTTCAGGCACTTCCACGACACGAGACCGTGAGGGTCACACCTGCTGGTTCTCGGTCTCTGGTGCCGAGCGTCACAACACGCGTGTCTCTCAATTACCGGAACGTGGTCTTTCCAGTAAGGGAGCCTCAGCCTTCCCGCTTGCTGCGGTTAGCCTCCACCTCAGGACCTTTGCAAAGGACAGTGCTTCTCCCCAGGGGACGTGTCCCGGGCCCCTCTCAGCTGGCCTGGCTGCTTCCTGGGGTCTCGCCTCAGCCCCTCCTCTGACGTGTCCCCAGACACCTTGCCCAGTCCCACATCCTCTGTTCGTTCTGGTGACGACCAGCGTCTCCTGGTCGTGGGCGCCACCGAGAACGCCCGGCGGGAAGGGTCTGCGCGCGGTGACTCTTCCGGAAAGTCTTCCGACGCAGGAGGTGTCCCAGTAACGTGTGTTAGAGGCACGTGTGACGTCACAAACGTCTGTTCGTTGTAAGATACACGAAAATCTGTGAAATAGAGAAACTGATGGCGGGGCCCCCGCAGCGCCCCCCGGGACTCTCTGTCCCACTTATACCCTGCTGTGGGACCGACTTTTTGACTTCCCTTCTCCCCCGTTCCTACCCCCTGCCTACAGGGCAGGCAGCAGCTGGGGGTCCGGGTGTCGCATGAGGAGACCAGACCTGCCCCCAGGACCCACCCCTCCCAGCACGGCCCGCTGGGAAAGCGTCGCTCACCCCCACCCCCACCCCCACCCCCCGGCCTGCAAACCAGGAACCTCGGGTACTGAGCTGTCCTGCGCAGGAACTGCCAGCCGCGTGCAGCTTTCTAAATTACTTGAACCGAAACAGAAGGCCTGGTTTGGCTCCTCAGCCACAGGAGCCACGGGTAAAGGCCTCGGAGCCTCCCGTGGCCAGTGGCTGCCGCAGCAGACAGAACGTGTCAGGGACTTCACTGTCCTCCCAGAGGCCCCTGTCGCTCCAGATCAGACGTTCTCACCCAGGGGTGACTGTCCCCGGGGGACACAGGGAGGTGCCTGGAGACGCTCACGGGCGCTGGGGCCGGGGTGCCGCTCAGCCCCCCGCGGACGATGCCAGGGGAGCCGCAGCGCGGGGGGGGGCACCCGGGCCCGAGTGAGCGGG
The DNA here is from genome assembly GCF_018350155.1 of Leopardus geoffroyi. Classification (NCBI taxonomy): domain Eukaryota; kingdom Metazoa; phylum Chordata; class Mammalia; order Carnivora; family Felidae; genus Leopardus; species Leopardus geoffroyi. Next base: position 3,084,814 of record NC_059331.1, on the reverse strand, counting down.
CGCAGAGCGGCCTCCTGCCCGCGTCCCGGGCGGGCGCATCCGGACGGCCCGCCGGGCCGGGTCGTTGACGGGCTCCTCCTCCCCTTCCAGAACCACGCCTTCATCAAGCGGTCCGAGGTGGAGGAAGTGGACTTCGCCGGCTGGTTGTGTAAAACGCTGCGGCTGAACCAGCCCAGCACGCCCACACGCACCGCCGTGTGACGGGGTCCCCCTGGCGCCCCGCTCTCCCCCGCCCGCCCGCCCGTCTCCGGGGAGGGCGGCCCTGCTCCTGGCGTCTTCTCAGACCTGCTTCCTTAGGTTCAAAACAAAACAGGGAAAGAAAAAGCAAACTGTGCCCATCGTACTTGTCCCATTTGTTCTGGGGGGTCAGACCCTGGCCCAGTCCCAGGGCGGGAGAGCCGCCCGGGGAGGCAGCGCCAGCCCCGAGCCCGCCGCCCGCCGCCCACCGCGGGAGGAGGGGGTGGGGGTGGCACCAGGAGCCGGCCTCACTCTGTTCCCAAGGGATGCGGCCTCGGAGGGGACCTCTGGACACCGGCGTCCTTCACCGGACAGGGAGGGGCGCCCCCGCCCCCTCCCCCCAACGCCCAGCACTGTCCCTGGAGGTGGCCGTGGGGTCGGCCCCTCTGCCCTCCCCACCGCCTCTTGTCACTCAGCGTCCCGTGACCTGCGCCTCAGGAGGGACCCGCTCATCCCCGCCCCGTGCTCAGGGGACAGACACTTCTGACTTCACGGCAGCGAGCCGGCACCCGGCAGAAAGGATGTGGCGGGTTTCCAAGCTGTCGGTGGAGCCAGCAGACGAGGCCTGTGCCGTCCCCGAGCCTGCGCACCGCCAGATGGGACCAGGTGGCTCCTCGTGTCCCCTCCGCTTTCCCAGATTCGGGAGTGACTGCCCAGGGCGGGTCACTCGGGCCGTCCGCGGGGTCAGCCGCAGCCGCTGGGAGAGGGAGGTGGTCCCGGTTCCTCGTCCGTCGGGGCCCGGCCGCGCTGCCCCTGGAGCCGCTTCGGAGACTTTCTGTCCTCGGAGCCCCGGAGAAGACGGAGCTGGGAGCTGGGGGCTCCCCTGGACGCTGCCCGCGGGCTGGGACGAGCCAACGCTCAGCTTCGGGGAATCGCAGGAGGAGCCCTCGTCTCCTGTGGACACCAGAGAGACGGGTTGCTGGCTCCTTCGACCGGCTTTCAGGGTCCTCCACTTCCCAGATCCCCCAAAGTCTCACCTGGTCAGGAGGAGAATAAAGATAAGCGGAAGTCGACCGGTGTCACTCTGTGGGGCCTGGTGGGAACATGGTCTGACCCGCGGCCTCTGTGGCCTTGTGTCGCACATGCCCAGCCCGGCTGCGGCCGGCCAGCCCCCATTAACGGCTTGCCCTTTTCAAGGACTGAGAGACCGGGTCCCGAGGGTTTGGGGGGGGATTTGGAGTCGGTGGGGTGAGGCCCGCAGGGTCGACGACGAGCTGAGGGAGGCTGATGCAAAAGCGGGGCAACCTCCAGGGTCAGGACCCCAGAGGGGTGGGTGCCGCCCTGAGACCTCCCCTCCGCGGTGACCCGAGGCCAAACCAGAGAAACTGGCACTTTCTCTCTCCATCTGCCCCAGACCAGGCTCCTGGAAAGCTGGGGGCTCGCCCGAGCCTTGGGGACCTAAGTGTCCCCTCCCTGACCCATGTCCCCTGCAGGCGCCCGGCCGTCCCCACCAGCTGCCAGACAGACCTGGTGACCGTGCCTGTTGCAAGGGGACAGGCTCCTCGAGCACTTCAGAGCTGCTGGCTCGGGGGCCCGGGCAGGAGGTGGCGTCCAGGTCCTTCCAGGCCTGTCCGCGGCCCGTCAAGACGGAGCCGTTCACGCGGCCGTGGCCCCCGGCTCCTCCCGGAGAACTCGGCACAGCCCGCACGGGAGCGGCACAAGGACACCCCCTCCGTGTCCGGGGCTCCTGTGGACACACGGGGGCGACGCCGGTGACCCCCGACACCCCCGCTGTCTGACCTCGTGGTCCAAAACCAAACCAGTCACGGAAGGAATCGTTTTGGGATCTTGCGCGTTGGGCGCTCCCTTCGTTGGTTTTGTGTTTTCTCCACTTTTGGTTTTTGGCGCTTGGTTTGGAGGAAGAAAATCCCAAGCGGGGGGCCCGTTGGTGCGGAAGCTTCTTCCGGCTGGACGCCTTCCTCCGTAGGAGCCGTACTGCACGCGAGCACGCGCGCCGTCCTCTGCGTCCCTGGAGAGCCGGGCTCTTGCCCGTGGCGTTTGCGCCTCCGGTCCCGCTCCGTCCAGCCCTGTGGCCCGCGTCCCCTTCCCGGTGTGAGGAGCCCCAGGGCCCGCAGGGCGGAGCAGAAGGAGGTGTGCGGGGTCCCGGTGGCCCCGTGCACGCCACGCGGTTGGGAGATCTAACCTCTCAGCCGCGCTTCACGCCCGGGAAACAAACGGGAAGGTAACTGGAGGGTCTGTTCGACTGGCCCCACTGTAGGCACAATGTCACCGTTTTACCTCGTGTCCGCTATGGGACAATGAGCAGCGTGGTCTTTGACATTCTCCTCTCCCCTCCCCCGCCGCCACAAAGTCTTGGGGACCTGGTAGGTGTTCTGCCCTCACGGCACATCTCAGACCCGGCACGTGTCGGTGCCGGTGCCCCCCGCGGCCCGGGGCGGTGTTGGGCAGCACAGGCCCAGCTCTCCATGGGGATGACCTCGGCCCCTCAACCCGGGGCCACAGGGCCACGCCTGGGACACCTGTGGTTGTCCCACGGGCGGTGGGGCCGGGGAGGCCACTGCCCAGTAGCGCCCGGGGCGCCCCGCGGAGAAGGGTCCCGAATGGCCACGGTGGCCAGCGGCGGGTGAGGGGAGGGAGACCCTCCGTTAACTATTTGGAAAAGCAGCAGAGTCCGGGCCCTGCTCCCACGAGACCTCAGGGTAGATCCCCGAGGGGTCAGACGGTGCAAGCCAGGGTGAGCCCCGCGTGACCCACCCCTCTTCCGCCCACGCAGTGCGTCTGTGTGTGTGTATTTATTATTTCTTTTGAAGCCAGCTCCACGTGGGGCTCGAACTCTCCACCCCGAGACCACGAGGCTCCTGCTCCAGCGACTGAACCCCTCAGTGTGTGCGTTTAAATGGGCGCAGTACCCCAGGACCTCGGTGGTCACGTGATTGTGGAAGGCAGTCTCCTGGGGAGGGGGGGTCAGTGGAGGCCCCTAACCCAGGGAGTCTCACCTAGGGCAGTCCTGCCCCCCAAGAGACACAGGGCGGTGTCTGGGGACATCTGTGGTTGTCATGACCAAGGTGTTCCTGGTATGGGGGGGAGGGGGTCGGGAGCCCGGGATGCTGCTCGGCCCCCAGAGCGCCCAGGCCGACCTCTGCAGGAACGACCCACCCCAGGGGACACTGCCCAGGGGGGAAACCTGATTCAGCCCCAACCCCGTCCCCAATTCGACGGTCCAAGAGGCCACGGTTGCCCAGCCAGCAAAGGTCAGCGCCTGCCTCGTCTGCGTCCCCGCAGCCCTGCCTGGACTTCCCACGTCCACAGCCGGGGATGCCATGTGGCAGGAGGGATGTGGGCAGAGGTGGCCCAGAACCTTCTGGAAGGTGGGGAGTTGGGAGGAGTGCGCTCAGCCAGCAGCCGGGGTGGAGGTGTGTGCCCCCGGCAGGAAGCCTCAGGTCAGAGGCGGAACTCGGCCTCCCTCTGTGGGCCGCGGACTCCGGGTTAACAGAGGTCAGAGGAAACTGACAGGGTTTCCCAGAAAGCGGGGTCCGCCGCGGGGTGGGGGGGCGGAAGGGGAAGGGGCCCGGCCCGCCCCCCTCCCGGGCTCGGAGCTGACCAGGTGTGTGCGCCCCAGGCCAGGTGGGGGGAGGACCCACCTGGCCGGCCATCCCCATGGCAACGCAGGGCTGGCTCCCGAGGAGGAGGAAGGAGGAGGAAGGAGGGCCGGAGGGAGAGGCCTGGGCCCCACGGCTGCCTGAACCGGGCCGAGGCTCAGTCTCGGGTTTCTGCCCGGCCTTCCCAGGGGACGGAGGGGGGCCCCGGAGGGAAGGACTTGGAGAACCAGAGGCCCCAGGTGAGGGAGGGACCTCGGCCTGCAGCCCTGGCTCCTCCCATGAGACACCTACCCCACGGTGGTGGCCCCGGGACCCCGGGAGCCCCACCGCATTGCTGCCCACCCCCCCCCCCAGCTCAGTGGCCTCAGGGAGGGTCCTGCCCCCCGGGGAGCCTCCCTTGGCTCCCCGCCCCACCTGCACGGGGTCAGCCCAGGCTGCCCCTCCCCCAGGAAAGAGCAGACCCTCTCCCTTCACCCCAGCCGCACCCCATAATGTGGGCGACACGTTCAGCAGCTCTCGGGACCCCTGTCCTTCCTCTCTGACCCCCACAGAGGCTGCGCGACTTGCCCAAGGTGACCTGGGACCCATATGGAGGGTCCAACCTGGCCCGGGCCAGACTCCGGCCATCCTGCCTGCCCCGCACTCGGTCACCGTCTTTTCCCCGGGCTGTTCTGCGGTGGGGTCCACGGCCCGGCCACAGAGCTGGACGCAACTCCCAGCGCCCTCCAGCCTGAAGGCAAAGCGAGACCGAACCCCACGGACTGGCTGTTCTCTCCGAGAACTGGCTACACACGAGGGTCAACGAGGGCCCTCGGGGGCAGGGAGGGCGGGAGGGCCCCCCCCCCCCCCCCGCAAGCAGGGAGCAAAGCTGGGCAGTGGGGCCCTAGAACACGGGCCCTGGAGATGGGCCTGGGGGGGGGGGGCGAGGCAGGGAGACGGGGTTCAGAATATTTCACGACTGTCCAGCAGACCAGTGACCACCCCCCAGTAGACGTGGGAAGGAACCTGGGGTCACAAGGCCCCCACTGTGCCTGGGGTTGACCCTTTCATCTCCGTCGCTGTGGTGGGACACAAGGAGGCCGGGACAGCGGCTGCCATGTCAACGTCCCACTGGCCTTGGGCATGGGACCGGGTGGGGGCCGAGCGGGGAGCCAGGTCGCTTGGACGTCTGGCCAAGACACCGGTGCTTTGTGCCAGGGCCGGCTGCCGCCCGCGAGCCAGGCAGTCGTGTCACACGAAGGGGTTCAGGAAGACGAGTTAACGGGGAACACGATGCACAGAGCCCAGCACGGGGGTCCAGTCCCAAGGGTGGCCGTCCCCTTGGGGGCCCTGCCAACTGTGCCGGAGGGGACATTCATGGATTGACAGGGGGGCCGGACCTCTGATTGCAAAACAAGTCACGGAGAGCTGGGTCCAGGGCAAGGCCTTGGACTGGAGACCCCCCTCGTCCTCCCCTGGGGCCCAGCCCTGAGGTCCGTCCCTCCACAAATACCCTGGTCCAGGGGGCCTGCCTCGTGTGGAAGTCAAGGCCGGCTCCTGAGAAGCTGTCCCGTCCTCCCTGCCCCCCAAAAGACCAAGCCCACCGGCACCGCTGTCCGCTGCCCCCACGGTCCCCGTTCTGCTCCCCTCTGAGCCTTGTCACACTCTGTTCCCTCTGCGCCTGCCCGGTTCCTACTCACTGACTGGTGGGCATCTGCTCAGAATTCACCTTCTCAAGGCCAAGGCGTCTCCCCTGCTTCCCCACCCCAGGTGGCTGCATTCCCCCCTCCACTCACATGCAAGCTCGTGCAGGGGTCAGTCGCCACACCGCTGTCCTGACACCCCGCTCCTTTCTTGCAGTGACGGGCTTGGATTTTTCCACGGGGACCCAGAAGCTCTCTAAGCACAGCCACGTCACCACCCTCATGCCAGTTGCCCCCCTCCCCGGGGACCCAGGGTGCAGGTGCAGGGGCTGCCCAGGGGTCCTGGGGATGAGGATAGGAGAGAGGTGGGAGGGGGGAGAGGAAGTGCAAATCTCTCACTCACTCTGGCCTCCCTGTCTTTGCAACTGCTGTTCCCCGGTTCTGGAAGGTTCTCCTCGCCCCTCCCCCCCTCCCCCCCCACCCCCGGCCCCCAAGGGCCGCCAGACCTTCCGGGGAACCTTCAGCACCACTGCTGGTGTGATTTTTCCATCTCCCGTCTTTGCGGCCTGGGACTTGGCTGGCGGGCTCTTCACCATGATACGTACATAACTCGGGCAGCAGGAGAAAAAAAAGCAGGTGAACTTGGACTGATCACAACTAACTTGGTGCATGAAAGGGCACCATCCAGAGACAGCCCACAGAGTGGGAGGAAATATTTGCAAATCTTGTACACGGGAGGCGGGTCTAGTTGTAAGGATGTGCGAAGCAAGCGTCCTTACAACTGGACAGCCAACAGTTTGCCCAACGACAAAGCGGGCAGAGGATGTGAACGGACATCTCCCTAAAAGATGGCGTCCAAGTGGCCACTGAGCACATGAGCAGACCTAGTACTCAGTCTCCCTGCGGGTGACCCCTGGATCGGGGCCGGGTTTCTGGCCGGTCCACCGAGGGGTGGGGTCTCGGCACCAGGACCTGGGAGGGGAGTTAGCAAGGCCCAGGCGGGGGTCCTGAGGTTGGGGGTGTGCTGTTCCCTGTCTTACCCCACATCAAAGGCGGGGAGCTTGGGGCGGGGGGGGGGGCGCCGTCGGTTAAGCAGCTGACTTCAGTTCAGGTCATGATCTCACGGTTCGCGGGTTCGAGCCCCGCGTCGGGCTCTGCGCTGACAGCTGAGACCCTGGAACCCGCTTCAGAATCTGTGTCTCCCTCTCTTGCTGCCCCTCCCCCACTTGCGCTCTGTCTGTCTCTGTCTCTCTAACATAAATAAATATTAGAAGAATTTTTAAAAATAAATAAACATTAAAGAAAATTAACAACCAACCAACCAACTAGCAGGTGGCTCCCGGATGACGGAATTGGACACTGTAACTGTGGTTTCTCCGTCTCCTTCCCTGCCTGGGGACGCCGTGCCCAAGGTGGGGCAGGACACAGGCACAGGTGCAGGGGGGCCACCGGCCCACGTGGGCTAGGAGGAAACCCCTGTGCCACCCTCTTTCCCCTCCCGGCCTCTCCCCTCCCTTCCCCTCCTCTCCCTTTGGTCTGCTCAGCTCACCACAGCCCTGCAACCCTCTGCCTTACAGGGAAGGGACCGCTTTCCGGCCCGCCTGGCCCCTGCCCTGTGTCCGCCAGCCCCTGAGGTTCTGGGAGCCTCTGGTGTCCTCAGTGGGGACCCTCCGGGTTCACGGCCGGGCCAACCTAGGGGGCAGGGAAGGGGTTCCCCGGAGCCCAGCAGAGACCTGGAGAGCCTGGGTGCCAGGGCACCTCCGCTGGGTGCCCCTCACCCCACAAAACGCAGGGTCCCCGAACATCACTCACTGTGGGCGGACACGCTCTCATCAACACTTTGTTTTGGTCACCTCAACACCTGCCCTCGTTCACAGCAGCATGATTCACGGTAGCCCGGGCTGGAAACAGTCCAGACGTCCAGCAGCTGAAAAACAGGTACACACGGGGCGTCCACCGCGCGCGCGCGCGCGCCCTCAGGTGCATCCACCGCGCACGCGCACGTCCACAGATGCACGTGTCCCCCGCGCACGCGCACGTCCCTCGGCCGCGAGCAGGAGCGAGGCGCCCAAACCGGCAGCCCCGCGGACGGACCCCGAACACACGACGCTCAGGGAGGGATCCGGCCACGGGAGGCCACGCGGGGTGTGGGTCTGCGTGTGTGAAACGTCCAGGACGGGCTCATCCACGGACGGGAACGGGCTCGTGGGGGCCGGGGGCCGGGGGCCGGGGGCGGGGTGGGGATGACAGCTAATGAGGACGGGGCTGCTTTTGGAGTGACGGAACGTTCCAGAATTAGTGGTGGCGGTTGCACAGCTCTGTGAACGCGTGAACGTCCTAACAACCAGTGACTTGTACTCTTGAAGTGGGTGAGCTGTACAGTATGTGAATTATATCTCAATAAAGCTGTTATTAAAAAAGCAAGCCACCCTCTCCCATTGGTTCACGCTCTATCCTGCCGGAGCCTCAGGTGACTCCCCGGTCCTGTCTGGCGAGTCCTCCACGAGGCCCTGGGCCCTGAGCTGCGGGGGGGAGAGGTGACGGGCCGGTTCCTCCCTGGCTGGGAAGGCAGTGGCTCTGTTCCCGGGCTGTGGACCCCCCCGACTCCGCAGAAGGGCCGCAGGGTCCTGGGTGGGGCGGGTGGGACTGAGGCACAAGGCCACGCCCATTTCACAGACAAAAACACCGGGTCCCTGAGACAGGCAGGTGTGCCGGAAAGCAAGCAGAGCAGCTGGGCCGCCAGCCTGGGGCTGCCAGACAGATGCCGTGGTAGCAGGTGGCCTCGGGGACACTGTCCTCCCCCCCTCCCCCCCCCAGCACACACATCCAGGCCGGGGCTCAGACCACATGGAGCCTCCTTCCTAGCGGTTTCTGGGCCAAGGGTCCCTTGCTGGGTGACGTCAGCTGACATGACATCCTGTTCTGCCTTGCACCCCGCCCCACCGGCTCCCACTGGGGACATCGCGGGGCTGTCCTTGGCGTTCTCTGGTGGACGTGACTCTCGGCCCCACTTCAAGGCGGCGGGCGTGGGGGCAGGAGCCCGGAGGGAGGAGGTTGCCCGCCCCGCCCGAGGTCACGTGGAGAACTTGACCTTGACCCCTTGACCTTGACCCCAAGAGTGGGGGGGGGGGCGGTGCGGCGGAGGCTCGGGAGAGGGAGCTGCAGGTGGCGCCCGGCGGGACCCTGTACCTGACGGCCGCCCCGTGCTCTCTCCACCCCTCGTTCCGCCGCTGTGGCTCTGCCCGAAAGTGAAGTCCGGTGACAGCAAAGTGAAACCGAAGCCTCAGCCCGCCGGGCCAGCCCCAGGAGGGCCGGGGGACAGGGGCGGCTGCCGGGCGGCCCACGTGGCAGGCGCCGGATGGAGGGCGGAGCCTGGCGTTCAACTGCGCTGATTTTAAAAAAAGAACGAACTCGGACCAGCAGTGCGGCCTCGTCCTCCCGCCCGCCCCCGCCCCCCGCGGCCTGCTCTCCTCTGCCCGCCGCCTCCCAGGGGGTGGGGGGCGCAGGGCCAGGACCCGGCCTCGTCCCCTTGGGGTCACGGAGGCGAAGCCGACCCACGGGGCCCCTCCCTGAGGCGTCCCGTCACCGCCCGGCTTCGGGCCCATCGCACGGACGGAGAGCAGGGCCCCCCCCCCCCCCCGCCCCCGGAGCGGAGACCGGCCGCCTCCCTGGGGCGGAGGGGGCAGAGCGCAGCAAGGGGGCTCAAGTCCGGGGTCGCGGAGAGCCAGGGGGCAGCGCTTTATCCTCCTGCGGAGCACCCAGAGGGAGAGGCCCCAGGCGCGCTTAGCAGCAGGCAGGATTGAAGTTAGACCCAGGCCAGGGTTTCTCGCCCTCAGCACCGTGGATGTTTGGGGCCACATCATTCTCCGGGGGGGGGGGGGGGGGGGGGGGGGGGGGGGGGGGGCTGAAGGTCACGGGGGCTCAGCAGCATCCCTGGCCCCAACCCTCCAAGCCGGGCCGGGAGCCACCCCTTAGGGTCACAACCACTAATGCCCCCACCCCTGGCGGGAGGGAGTGGGGTGGGGGTAGGCGGGTGGGGACAGCAGCCTGACTCACGTGACCCACCGCCCTAAGCAAATTCTTACAGTGTGGGGCCAGGCCAGGGAGAGAGCCGCAGAGACTGAGCCGTGACCCAGGCCCCAAAGGCAGGCAGGCAGGCTGGCCACCCCGAGCGCCGGAGCGCTCTGTCGAGGTTCTGAGAGCCCAGGGGGTCCCCATCCAGCCTGGAAGCGAGGGGGGCATCCAGGAGGCCAGGACGCAGGTGGAGAGAGAGGCCAGAGCTAGGTGCAAGGGCCCATTGCACAGGTAGGAATACTGAGCGGCAAGGTGGCGTAAGGGACAGCGGGAGGGCCAGAATAACCCGCCTTCCTCTAGCTCCCAGACCAAGTCTAAACTGCCTAAGTGAGGTGCACTAGCCCCCCCCCCCGCCTCCCCGAGGTACAAATGGGCCAGGCATCTCCCCAGCCGCTGAGAGTTCAGAGGCTGTTGCTCGAGAAAGATTTCCCCTGTGAGGCTCAGGGGCTGTGCCGGGGGAAGCCTCCGGGCGCCGGGGGCAGTCGGGCGCTCCACGCGGCCTCGATTTGCCAACAACTACTGAAGTGTTCCCGGTACTTGCACACCTGGTTTGGCCACCCTGGGCGTGCTGGTTAAATGTTAGCTCTTCCCCAGGAGCACCTCTGGGAGGAGCCCCGGGATCTGGGAGGAGCCTGACTGGGAGGAGGCTTTACCGGCCACCGCGGGAGCCCTGCGGAGGGGCTGGCTGGCGGGTGGCGGCCCCCAGGCCTTCTGGGTGCCCGCGCACCTGACACGCAGGGCCCCTGCCCACGGAGTCAGCACCACGACCCCAGCAGGACACTCGAAGCCTGGCGCCAGAGGCCGGCCCCTCGTCCCGTCCCTGTGGTTGGAGGAAGCAGTTTGTGCCCTTGCTGGGCGGACAGAAACGGGCAGCCTCTGTGCAGCCGGACCCTGATGTGTTTGGCTTTTCTTTTTTCAGTCTTAATAGAACGAGAGAGAGAGAGAGAGAGCGCCGAACTCTGATATTTTGATTGTGTAAAATCTACGTACGTCACCATCGTCACCATCTCCAAGCGCACAGCTCAGGGGCATCAAGGGCACTCACTGTCGTGCAGCCGCCCCCGCCATCCGTCTCCAGAACCTTCCATCTCCCCAGACTGAGACCCTGCCCCCACGAAGCACGGCCTCCCCACCCCTGGCTCCCACCGTCCACTCTCTGACTCGGTGGACGGGACTCCTCTGGGGACCCCCCGTGCGTGGGGTCACGCGGGACGTGTCCTTCCGTGTCTGGCTCCTGTCCCTGCGCACAGTGGCCTCCGGGTCCATCCACGCAGTGGCAGGCGGCAGGACGTCCTTCCTTTCTGCGCTGAGGAATATTCCAGCGTGTGGCTGGACCGCACTGTGTTCTTCCCTCATCCATCAACAGACACTCGGGTTGCCTGCATCATTTTAGGAACCGAACTTTGCTCTGGATTCTCTGACTCAGGCCTCAGCCACCCTGTTGGGCGCTTTGGAGCTAGATGGAATCAGAACTGTGGAACTCATCTGCCTGCCTGGGGCCAGAGCGGACCGTGAGTGGACCAGACCCAGCGCGGTTGGCCAGGCCGGGCAGCGGGCGGAGGCTCAGATGGGACACGAGCTGGTCTGTCATCCCTCCCTCTGGTCCACCCCAGAATCAATTTCATCCTCCGCAGGTCAGCCCCACAGAGAACCCCCGGTGAGGTAGGCCTGGCTGTCAGTCTGTCTGTCTTTCCTCGTGGGACGTGGCTTCCTGTCTCCCTTCCCCATCTTGGTCTTGTCCCCGAATGGTTTGGTGAGACCACCACCTCCCTTGGGCTGAGCACTAGACCTCCAATATTATGACCTGAAATCACATTAGCTTTTTCAGAAGCCCAGCTATGCTATTGGTTCTGAGTTTCTTTTAACGTTGATTTATTTTTGAGAGAGAGAGGCAGAGACAGAGCACAAGCAGGGGAGGCTTAGTGAGAGGGGGAGACACGGAGTCCGAAGCAGGCTCCAGGCTCCAAGCTGTCAGCGCAGAGCCCGACGCGGGGCTGGAACCCACGAACCGTGAGATCACGACCTGAGCCGAAGTCGGACGCCCAGCCGACTGAGCCCCCCAGGCGCCCCACCACTTTCAACCTTTTCTCAGGGTGCAGCTCAGCGGCATCAGATACTCCCACACTGATGTAGCCATGCCCACCACCCGTCTCCAGAACTTTCTCACCTGCCCAGACTGAACATCTCGTCTCCGTTTGCTCAGCTGGCTTTTGAGAACGCGCCCAGACCTTTACGGCCCTCCCAGGAGACCTTCTGTTTATTTGGCTGTTTTGCGTCGTCTACCCTGGGTCCAGATCTCTCTCTGTTCTTCCAGACACGTCTCCCGAACGGCCGATCACTAGCCTTCGGCACGTCGGCACCTTTACTCAGGTCGCTGGTAAACACAACAGGGGAGAGCTAGCTAGCTAGGTAGATGGAGGTGTTTTTGCGCACGCACGCACGCACCACAGCCAAGTCCTAATCTCCAGTACCCCAGAACGTGACCTTCCTGGGAAATACGGGTATTGAAGAAGATGTCCTTAGTGAAGTGACGGTGAGGTCATCCTGGAGTCGGGTGGACCCCTGCTCCGATATGACTGCTGTCCTCATAAGAAGGGGGCCTTTGGACACAGAGACAGACTTGCACGGGGGGAAGGCAGGGAGACGGCCGTCGGTCTGCAAGCCAGGGAGCCCCCGAGGTTCCCGGAGGCGAGGAGAGAGGCCAGGGGTCTTTGGAGGGAGCCTGGCCTTGCTGACGCCTTGACTGTGGACGTGCGGTCTCCAGACGTGAGAGAGTATGTGCCTCAGCTGTCCTGTGGCACCCAGCCTGTGGTTCCCTGTTAATAGCAGGTGCCAGCAAGGGGACTTAATATTTTCTAGGGTCGTTATCAGAGGAGGGGTCAGAGACACCTTGGAAGAATGCCATCCTGCTGGTTCTGGATGGAGGGAGGAGGTCGTGGGTCTTTTCAAAACTAACTGCAGGGGCGCCTGGGTGGCTCGGCCGGCTGAGCGTCCGACTTCGGCTCAGGTCACGATCTCGCGGTTCGTGGGTTCCAGCCCCGTGTCGGGCCCTGTGCTGACAGCTCGGAGCCTGGAGCCCACTTCGGGTTCCGTCTCCTTCTCTCTGAGCCTCCTCCACTAGTGCTCTCTTTCTTTCTCTCTCTCTCTCTCAAAAACAAACATTAAAAACATTTTTTTTAATACATAAATAGGGGCACCTGGGCAGCTCAGTCCGTTAAGCGCCCGACTTCGGCTCAGGTTGTGATCTCACAGCGCGTGGGCTGGGGCCCCACCTCGAGCTCTCTGCTGTCAGCACAGAGCCTCCTTTGGATCCTCTGTCCCCCTCTCTCGCTGCCCCTCCCTCCCCTGCTCGCGCTCTCAATCTCTCTCTCAAAAATAAAGCATTAAAGAAAAAACCCTCTTTAAAAATAATTGCATTATGTCATTTATATATATTTAAGACCAACAATAGAAGTAAACGTATCCATACACTTGCACACACACACAGGCAGGTCTAGGGACACCCCCAAGCCAAGGCCACCCTCTCCCTGACACTCCTTATCCACCTGTCCACTGCCACCCCCCCGGAAACCTGGCAAGCCCTTCGGGTTCTAGGCCTCCCGTCCCCCCACCCCTGACATTGCACCCAGCAACAGCTCTTTTCCACCTGACCTGCGGAACAGACCCGTTCTGGGGCGTCCGGGTGGCTCAGTCGGTTAAGCTTCCGACTCCCGATCTCAGCTCAGGCCGTGACCTTGCAGTTCGTGAGCTCGAGGCCCGCGTCAGGCTCTGTGCTGATGGCGTGGAGCCTGCTTGAGATTCTGTCTCTGCTTCTCTCTGCCCCTCCCCTGCTTGTGTTCTCTCTCTCTCTCTCTCAGTAAACAAATAAACCCCAAATACAAAACAGACTCGTTCTTCCTGCTGCTGCTGTGACCTCCGTCTATGCTCCCCGGATGCCCACACCAGATCCCCGCTGGTCTCTCCATGGCGTGTGTTGGGTTCTCACACAGCCGTCGGCGGGTCTAACGGAGCACAAAGCTGGACAGTCACGTGCTCAAAACAACACTAACTCTTTCGGCTTGACTTCTTTTTTCTTTTTTGCTTTTTTATTGTGATCATGCATACGTGGCATAAAATCTAGCATCTCAACCGCTCTTGCCTGCATAAGTCACTGGCCCCCACACTGTCGTGCAGCCGCCCCCGCCATCCGTCTCCAGAACTTTCCATCTCCCCAGAACTGAGACTCTGCCCCCAGGAAGCACGGACTCCCCACCCCTGGCTCCCACCGTCTACTCTCTGTCTCTGTGGACGGGACTCCTCTGGGGACCCCCTGTGCGCGGGGTCGCGCGGGACATGTCCGTCTGTGTCCGGCTCCTGTCACTGCACACGGCGTCCTCCGGGTCCGTCCACGCGGTGGCAGGCGGCAGGACGTCCTGACTTTTTAAGGCCGAGTAATATTCCAGGGTGTGGATGGACTGCGCCGTATTAATCCACTCGCCTATCGCTGGATCATTCGGTGGTTTCCACATTTTGGTGGTGTGAATAACGCTGCCGTGAATACTGGTGTTGCTTTGCGTTTTAAAAGTCCGCAATTGGGGCGCCTGGGTGGCTCAGTCGGTTAAGCGTCCGACTTCAACTCAGGTCACGATCTCGCGGTCCGTGAGTTCGAGCCCCGCGTCGGGCTCTGGGCTGATGGCTCAGAGCCTGGAGCCTGTTTCCGATTCTGTGTCTCCCTCTCTCTCTGCCCCTCCGCCGTTCATGTTCTGTCTCTCTCTGTCCCAAAAATAAATACACGTTAAAAAAAATAAAAAAATAAATAAATAAATAAATAAATTTAAAAAAAGTCCACAATCCACGTACCCCAATATTCACTCTTTAGAGTATAGAAGTCAGTGGTTTTCAATCTAATCTTAGAACATTTTCATCACCCCTAAAGGAAACCCCGTTCCCCCTTGGCAGTCACTGTCCCTCCCCGGCCCCCACGAGCCCCCTTCCCGTCCGTGGATGAGCCCGTTCTGGACGTTTCACACCCGCGGACTCCCACCCCGCGTGGCCTCTCGTGTCGGGTCCCCTCCCCGAGCGTCGTGTGCTCGGGGACCGTCCGCGGGGCGGCGGGGGCGGGCGCCTCGCTCCTGCTCGCGGCCGCGGGATGTGCGCGTGCGCGGGGGACACACCCGCGTGACGTGCGCGTGTATAGACGGACACGTTGTGTTTACGCATCCGCGAGTCGACGGACGTTTGGACGGTGTTGACTTTGGGGCTGTTACAAGTAACGCTGTTGCGGATTTTCGCGCCCAAGTTGCTGTGTGGGCCAGATGCTGTCACTTCTCTTGGATACACACGTAGGGTCCCCCGTTAACTTCCGGAAGAAGGGCCACAGCTGTGGCGCTGTGCATTCCCAGCACTCGTGGTGCTGGTGGCAGGGGGGCGGGGGTTCCGGCTTCTCCCCAATCCCATCGACACTTGTTACCGACCTTTTTCACTCTCCCCATCCCAGCAGGGGCGAGGTGGTGTTTCATCGTGGTTTTGATTTGCATTTCCCTGATGACTAATGATGTTGGGCAACTTTTCATGAACTTTATGGTCCGTTTATGTATCTCTTTTGGAGAAACGGCTGTTAAAATCCTTCGCCCGGTCGAAACAATTTGGTCACTTTGCCGTTAGCGTCGAGTTTCGGATTTCTTTGTAGGTTCCGACGAGTCGGCCCTTATCATAGCTATGATTTGCGAAGCTTCTTTGTCTCCCCTTCGGTGGGTGTTTCTTTCACTCCCTTGATGGTGTTCTCTGAAGCACCAAAGTTAAGGAATGTTACTTGAAAGATATTTTAAATTTCATGGCAAATAACGTATGCATTGGGGCGCCTGGCCGGCTAAGTCGGTGGAGCATGTGACTGTTGGTCTCGGGGTTTTGAGTTCGAGCCCCACGCGGGGCGCAGAGAATACTTAAAACAATAATATACGCGTGGTACGGAATTCAGAAGATCAAAGACAGTGAACAGAAGGTCTCTGGCCCTGCTCCCCGTCCTCCTGAGAGCATCCCCCAGAAGCTATCCCCGCTCATGGTGACAAGAATTACCTGCTCAAAATCTACAAATTTGCAGCCTAGCCAACACAACCTGAATTCACGTCCACCCAATGCCTCGCTGTGCGTCTTTGGGAAATTATTCAACTTCTCCTCCTCCGGGTCTCGGCGTCATCATCCTGTACCTCAGGGTTGACAGTCGATGCCGCACAGGGGGACCGACATCGCAGGTGGAGACAGAAGTCAGAAAAGTAGAGGTGACGTTACCACCGACCCTGGAACGAGTTAGTTTGGAGACAAGTGCCTGCTACTTGTCAATTTTCGTATTGCTCTGTGGCTAAGACAGAGCCGGTCAGGTTGACACGCCCCAAGAAGCCTCTGACGGGGGTGGGGGTTCTGCCGATGAAGTAACAAACGCTATGAGTGCGTGTGGATGTTTCAGCTCTGCAAGGTGGGTTTCAATCCAGCGCTGCCCTGGCCAGGAACGGGAGGGGGGTGTGGCCCAAGAGTAGTAATAACCCCGACAGAATGACATCTAGGCTGTACTGAGGACTTCCGCCACACTGTGCTGTTGAAGATCGTTACCCGTGCCACCTTGTCTCTCCCCTGTTTACAACCCTAGGAAGTCCGGGTCATTATTTTCTAAAGGACGCTGAGGATCAGAGAGGTTAAGTAACCTGCCCAAGGTCACACAGTAACTCAATCTCTTATGCTCTATGAACTCTAAAAATAGTATCTACCTGGGTAATGTGGGGGGAGGGGAGGGAGTAGGGTCTGAGGAATGGGGGTCAGGACAAAGCTTTGCCTCCCTTCCTGTTTTCACTGCAGGGACTGGAGTGAGCATGGGGGGGGGGGGCGGGGTATGCCAGCCCGGCACATCCTTGGAGGAGCCACCCCCAGCCCTTCTGGCAGGGTCCAGAGTCAGGTGGAATGCTGGATTTGACGCCCTTGCCCCTTGCCCCTCTCTGGGCCTCAGTTTTGTCATATGTAAGATGGAAATTATGTAACTCCTCCTTCTCAGAGCATAATGAAGTTGAGATTCAATGCCAATCTTCTGTACGTGTCTATATTCATTCCCTGCCCCTTCTGAAGCGGTTTATCCCCTGTGGAAAAACAGTGCAGGATATTCAGGGCTGCATGGTACAGGAGGGGAAACTGAGCCACCCGGAGGGTGGAGCTTGCGGGGAAGGGGGTGAGGCCATTGAGGAGCAAGGCCCGAGCTCCAGTTATCTGCAGGAGTCCAGGCACAACCCTGAGACCTGCAAGTTGTCTTTCTGCCTGGCCCTTCTGTCCTAAGGCTGATGGCAGGCTGGTTTAAGGAAGGAAAACGGGCTTATATCCCAGGCAGGGTCGTTAGAGCAAAGTCCCTGGGTTCCACCCTCACCGGGACCCACACGGCCCCTCCCTCAGTCCCTTCCTACCTACTAGGGGCTGGTTTCAGTCCTGGGGCTGGCACTTCCCCTCTGGGGGCCTCCCGGGTTTCCCCTAGAAGCCAAATTATTATTACAAAAGCCGATTCAACCCGTTTGGGAGTTGAAAGGCGCCTTTAATATGTTGGGCGAAGAAGCAATAAAGTACCAGGGGCGGTGGGAAGCTTTGAAGTCCGAGAAGGACAGACCCCGTCCCCTTCACCCATGGCAGGGCCAGTAATGGTGGTGATAATGATGATAACAGTAAATAATAATGATTATAACGCGATTGGACGTTAGAATGGAGGTAAACAGGACCCGGGACAGAGCCAGCCACTCGAGAGGCGCTCGGTAAAAGGCGGCTATAAAGCAGGTGCCAGCCCTCTCCGTCCGAGGGAAGGAGGAAGGGGAAACTGAGGCCCAGAGCCCCTCGCGCGGCTGATCGCACCGGCCGGCCCTCCCCAGGCGCCTACTGGGTGCAGCGGGCAGCCGGCCGGGCCGGGTCAGGCTGTTCTCACCGCGCGGCCCCTCCTCCCCCTCCCCCGTGCCCCGCCGGACCTCTCCCACGACCGGGGAGGAAGTGGGAGAAATGGACAGGGAAAAAAGTCGGGCTGAGCCAACGCCTCCCCACTCCCCATCTCTGCCCCTCCGGAGCCACGCAGACCCTTGAGCGAGCGGCCCGCCGGACCCAGACGTCCGGGGCCCGGTCCCCGTCCAGCCCAGCGGCCCGCAGTTGGGTGGGGGAACTCGGAAAGCCGGGAAAACAACCGCCCAGCCCGCCCCTCGCCAACCCCTTCCCCCGCTACGCCCCTGGCGCAGCGGGCGGAGGCGACTCTTTTATATAATCGCGGGCAGGCAGGTTGGCTGTTTCATTTAGGGACCCGGGAGCCCAGCGGACCCAAGCCGTCAGTCGAAAACCCGCCCCCGGGTCCCTTCTGCGGCGGGGCAAACTGAGGCCCCGGGAGGGCCGGCGCCTGGCCCGGGGTCCCCGCTCCCTCGCCCCCCCCTATCCCCAGCGGCCCAGGCCGCCGCGACCCACGCCCGCGTCGGTCCTCGCAGTGCGCACAGCCCTCCCCGCCCCCGCTGCCATCCTGCCACGCCCCGGGCGTCGGGGGCAAAGCCCGCGCCCCCCCGCACCCGCCCCTGCGCAGAGGCTGGGGGCCTGTTTATCTGGAGGCCCCCACCCCCCTCCACCCCGGGGGGCCCGCTCCCCCCGCGCCCCGGGGAGCTCTGGGGCCAGATAAGCTGGCAAGCTGGCACGGCGCCGCGCAGCGGGGCGGAGAGGTCAGAGGAGGGGGGGCGCGCCGGGGGCGGGTTGGACCCCCCCCCCACCAACTTGACAAAACCTAATAACAGCCCGGTCTCCCCGGCGCAGCGGGCGAAGCCCCACGGGAGGGCAGAGACGTGGCAAGAGGGGACCTGCCGAGCCTGTTCTGGCCTCCGAGGCCGGGGTGGGGGGGGCGGGCTGGGCGTGGGGGGGGGGGCCGGCGGCTGCGGCACCTTTAAGACAAGGGAGGACCCCTCTTGCCCTCGGAGAAACCAGGAAGGGAGTCGCGAGCATCATACGGGGCTTTGGCTGTACTGTACAGTTACTGTAGGGGCAGTGACGCCGCCGCCGCCGCCGGAGCGAGGGAGCGACGAGTGGAGAGCGCGAGAGGCGGAGAGCGAGAGACGCGGACCCCGGAGGCGAGCGGCCGAGGAGCCCAGTCCCAACTCCGGGCCCCGGCCCCTCGCGCCCCGGCCCGGCCCGGCCCCGGCCCGGCCGCGCGAGGTAAGTCAGCGCCCGGCGCGGCCCCCCGCACGGGGTGCAGGGCGGGGACGGGCCGGGGGCGCTGCGCCCACCTCTGCCCTCTCGGGAAGGGGAGATCCGGGAAGCCGCGGACGTTCCGCAAGTTTCAGAGGAGGGGGTGGTTGGCAGCTGCCCGGAGGCTGGGAGCGTCCTGGATCCCGAGCGCGGGGAGGGGGCGCCGCCCGGGAAGGGGGTTTGGGGGCGAAGTGCATGGGCTTATGCCCCAGCCCCCCCCCCCCCGCGCCCCAGTGCATGGCTTTTCGGGGATCCCAGACGCGCGGGGAGCGGGGGAGGGGAAGCGGGGCCGCATTGAGGGTGGGGGGGGAACCGGCGTGGGGAGATAGGGGGGCGCGTCGCGTGCTAAGTTTGCAGCTAGGTACTGGGGGTGCTTTCGCCCCCCGGGGGCCTATTCGGTGCTGCGTGCATACGTTGGAGTTGGCCAGGATTGAGCTCCATGGGGGATGGGGGGGGGAGGGGGCTGAAAAAACAGGGAGGGGGGCTTTGCAAAGGAGGGGGAAGGGGTGGAGTGTCCCGGTGGGCGGGCGCGGCCGCGGGGGCTTCTGGACGCCGTAGTCCCCCCACCGCTTGCGACTGGCAGGTGGCAGGCGGATGGGACTACAAGTCCCAGGGTGCCTCGCGCCGGCGGCCCGCCGCGGTCCGCGGGTAGGGGCGGTGCGGAGGAGGGGCGGTGAGCGGCGGGCCGGCGAACCAATGGGCGCGGACCGATCGCGCGGCGCGGCGCGGGGGCGGGCCGAGCCGGCCCGGAGGCGGGGCCTGAAGCCGGGCTCCCCTCGCCGGGGGCCGGTGGCGGTCCCCGGCTTCCGGCTGCGCGGCCCGCGGGCCGGCCCCCTCCCCGCCCCGGGGCCCCTCCCCGCCTGGTTGTGTAACCGTCCCCAGCCCCCCTCCCCTCGGCCCCCCGCCCCGGTAGGGGGGGGGTCACCCACCCGGCGCTCCCCGGGGAGGGCGGCGGCCCCAGCGGCCGCGCGGCGCAAGCGAGCCCGGGGATGCGCGGCCTAGTGCAGGCCGGGCCCGGGCGTGGGGGAGGCGGGCGGGCGGACCCAGATCCGGGGTAATTTGCATCGCCCTCCCCCCAGCCCGGGTGGGGATTGGCCGCCGGCGGCGGGGGGTGGCGCGGGGCCAGGCTCACTGCCGCCTCCCGGCCCCTCGGAGGGAGCCAGCCCAGCCGCAGCCGCCGCCACCGCCGCCGCCGGGGCCGGGCCCCCTCGCCGCTGCCCCGGGAAGGAGGTAGGAGCCCCCCACGCGGGCGGTGCGGCGGGGGCCCGCGGGCCGGGGCGGGGGCCGCGCGCTGCGGCCGGGGCGGGGGAGGGGGCCGCTTCCTGCCCCCGCCCGGGCCTGACTCAGCCTTGGGTGGGGGGACAGGCCTGGCCCCTTGCCCCGCCCGCGCGGCCCGCGCGGCTCCGGCCCCCGGGGAGGGGGCGGAGAGCACCCCTCTCCCCCCGCCTGCGCCCCCAAAGCGCGTGACCCCGTCTCCTCTGGCTCAGACCCCCCCCCCTCCTTCCCTTTGACGCCACCACCACGTGCGAACCCTGAGTCCCGGCAGAGGAGGGGGTGAGCTGGTGGGATCCGGCCCCCTCCCTCGCCCTTCCTCCCTCCCTGGCTTGGGAACCAGCCCCCTCCCCCAGTCCCGGGCCTGGAACCAGGCAGGGGCCTGAACTGAGCGCCGGGGCCGGTGCACCCCCCCCCCCCCCGCCTCTCCCCCGGGCACAGGCCTTTGCGGGTTCTGGGTGGCACTGCTGGCTGGGGAGCCCGGTGGACCGCAGCAAGAGACTGCTGTCCAACCTGGCTGGGGCACCCAGTGGGCGCCCACTAAATGTTTGGGGAATGCAGCCAGCAGTGGAGTGAGCCGGCAGGGGAGGCAGACAACTCCTCCCCCCACCCCCCCCAAGCTGGGCGGCGGAAGTGAGAGAGGTGCTGGTGCCCCTTCCCCGGGTGTGCCCACCTGGTTCACCCATGGGTGGCAGGCTTGGTTTACTACGCACCCCCTCCCCCTGCCAGCTGCCTCCGGGAGCAGGGCCGGCTGGAGAGGGCATCCGGGATTCCATGTCAGCGCCCCCCCCCCCCTCCCCACCACCACAACACGGCCAGGGCGTAACCCTGAGTGTGCCGCTCCCACACTGGGGGGGCCCTCCGCAGGACCAGCCGATCACTTCCTATTGGCAGAGCTGGTCTTGGGAGAGGTCTGGGGAGTCCAGGCTGGGCTCCGTGCAGGGGGCATTTTCCCCTGGGGGCCACCCCCGCTGGGGCCCCTAGAGCGCACCGGGCCTGGCACTTGTCGGCTGGGCTCGGGGCTCTGTTTACCGCCAGCCATCGCTGTGGAGACGGGAGCCTAGGGGAGAAGGGGGGGCAGGAGCCGGTGACTGGAAGAGCGGAGGCCTGGGATCCGCATGCCTAATGAGGGAAAGAGGAGCCAATGGGGACACTGAAATTTTAATTCGAGGGTCACTTTGGGGGGGTATTTATTATTCAGTTCTGATTGGCTGCGTGGTGGCCAGTCAGCACCCTGGCCCGGGCCGGGAGCCACGAGAAACTCTCAGCACGAGCCCTAGGAGAAGCGGCAGGGGGTGGCCGCAGGGAGCTGATGCGCCCTTTCCTCTGTGTGGGAGACTGAGGCCTGGCAGAGCTGGGTCTCATCCAGTGGGGAAGGTTCCCGAGGCCGTAGCAAGTACTCGTGTTTGCTTTTTCCCTTCCTTTCTCTTCCTTGGGGCCCTCTGACCTATAGCTGGGTCAGGCTGGTGGCAGTCCCCTTTGCCACAGGAGGAAACCAAGGCTGGGAGGGGAGGCCAGACACGCGTGTGGGGACCCCGGGGCCGGGAGGGGGGGTGGCTTACAGCAACCCTCGGAGCAGGTGCCGTGTTGGGCAAGGGAGACTGAGGCCCAGGGGGAAGCAGAGAGCAGCCCAAGGTCACCTAGCTGGGCCTGGGTCTGACCCTCATGGTCCTGCCTCCTGGCTCACAGGACGAGTCGCCTCTCAGCTGAGGGGCACCCACCCACTTCTCTTCCTGGGGACCTGGGGGCTGAGAGCCGGCATTTGTAGGCCAAATGGAGACTTCCTGGGGCTTATGAAACCCTGTGTCCAAAGAGGACAGCGAGGCTCAGAGAGGGCCAGCCAGGTGCCCAAGGTCACACAGCACGAGCCCCTTGTCCTCTCGCCTCCCCAGCCTTCTGTGGCAGGCACTTTTATGGCTCGCTAAGGCCTTTCCTGCCCTCTCTGAGCCACAGTCCCGCACCTTGGCACCTTGGCCCCTGGAGATGGGCAGGGCTCTGGGTTTTATGACCCATTATACCCAAGATGACTGAGGTCACCTCGCTAAAGCTGAGACTCAGGGCCAGCCCCTCTGCAGCAGGGCTGGCCTGAGGTCTGCTGGGGTTTCGAATGACCCACTAGCTGCTGTGTGACCTTGGGCAAGCCCCTTGGCCTTTTGGAGCCTGGGTGTCCCCCGCTGTAAATTGGGGTTACAGGGTTCTCCCCGGGTGGTGCCTGCGGGTCTACCTGTGTCCTCTTTAGGTCAACTCAGGGCGAAGCGGGGATTCTGGCGGAGTGTGTCGCCAGCCCAGCCACTTGAGACATGCAGAACCCCCTCACCTGTCACCTATGCTCCAGGCATGGACCATAAACCACCCTGCAACAGCCCTGGGCAGTGGGGACCAGAGGAACAGGCTTGGGTGGGGGCCAGTGTGGTCCAGTCCCAGCCCAGCCCTCACCTCCACCTGAGGTCTCCTTGGGGAGGTCACCGCCTCTCTGCCAGCCTCAGTCTCGCCATCAGCCCAAACCTGTGGTCCTGAGGGTTTAGTCCCTGATTCCCCCGGAGACTTGGCTGAGTGACTGTCGTGCGGTGTCAGGGCCTGGGAGAGTGCTGCGTCCCTGGTGACCAGGGGTTAGGGCCCCCCCTGTCCTGAGTTCACAGATGTCAGCAGGACTCCAGTCCTGCCCCAGGCTCCCTCTGTGACCTCAGGCAAACCTCTCCCTTTTTTGAGGCAGAGGCAGCTCTGAGGGGGCGTGAGAATAAGCTGTCCTCGGCCCCAAGGCCTCCAGGGTAGGGGGTTCAGTCCCTTGCTGGTACCTGGGGGCAGTGTGGAGGAGGGGGGAGGAGCCTGGGAAGGACCAGTCGGGCAGTACAGAGCCAGTGGGCTTGTGTTCAAAGTGAGCTCTGCTGTGTGACCCTGGGCGAGTCACTTCCCCTCTCTGAGCCTCAGTTTCCTGACCCGTAAAGTGGGGCAGTGATTACAGACCTGTAAGGACCCCTGTCGAGATGAGGGTCGGGCCTGTTGAGGAGCAGCGCCTGCCCTCGGGGCCCAAGTCCTGAGTGGAGCCCCAAAGCGCGGAAGGGGCCCTGCTGAGAATCTGGCGCTTGTGAAGAGCCTGGCCAAAGGACTGGCCCCTCCATCTGTCCCCCCAGCAGGCTGTGAGCGGCCACTCGGTGGAAGTGTCCCCACCCACGCCTTTCTGGTTTAACTGGAAAACAAGGCCCCGTCCCACCTCCCATCGGGATGTGTTTGATGGGAGGGAGCTGGCGGGTTTGTGGGCACAGGACACAAGGCCCCAACGGGCCAGGCTCCCCCTCGTCTGGGCCCTCCAGGCTTAGCGATCCACCTGCCCTGGCTGGGGGCGGGGGGTGGGGGGTGGGGTGGGAGGTGCAGGCACCTCCTGGTAACAAGCAGGCCTCGGGGGAGGGAGGGAGAGGTCTGGACGAAAGAGAGGACAGCTTCGAGAGGCCAGCCAGGCCCCTTCTGGGCATTTTGTCCAAGCAGGTACAGCCTGAGCAAGGGTGGGCTAGACCGTGCTGGGAATCTGTGAAGCCTGGCTTTGCTTACCCCCAGGTGATGGGAAGCTCATTCCTTCTAACTCCCCACGAGTGGCTCTGGCTTCCCGGGGCTTCCTCTTGGAAGCCGGTGACTGGTGTCAGGGCTGTTACTTCCTGACCCGCGACAGCCCTCGAGAGCGTGGGAATAGGGTGAGCCTCAGCCCCACCCATGAGTTGGGGGTCAGATGGGATCCCCGTGACCTCCTCGAAGCACCCCCCGCCCCCCAACTTCCCACCGGCCTGCAGCCTTCCTGCCTCTGGCCCTTTAAGGCCTGGGCAGGAAGCCCCTCCCCATTTAGGGCAATAAATGGACACATAAAATGGCCGAGGGCCTGTTTGCTGGTGTCTGGCCTGGCTGGAGGCCTGTGAGGACAGGCGGGCTGGCAGCCCGGCAGCCACCCTGGGCCGTTGGTGCCCCCCACTCCCTAATCGGGACGCTGCATTCCTGTCCCATTAAACCCCAGGCCGGGGACCGGGCCAGGCAGGGATTGGCACCAGGTCAGGGCGGGGTTGCCCGTTGGGACCAACCTTGCAACACAGGCCGCTGGCCTGGGAGGGGGCGGGGGCGGCTGGGCGTGGGCCTGGCGACCGCACCTGGGCACCAGACTTGCTGTGTGACCTTGGGCCGGCCACCCACCCTCTCTGGGTCTGGTTTTCCCCTCCAGGTGAGGGCTCCTCGCCCCTGGCTTCCTCCTGGGGCCTCACCACATACTTCCTTGACACGCAGTAGGTGGGGAGGGGGCTGAATTCCTGGAGTCACATTCGGAGGTTAAGTTCAGGGTCCCCCCATCCGCAAGGAGGCCCGGGGGGGGTGGGGTCAGTAAGCAGCCTCACTGGGCCTTTGGGGACGCATGCCGGCACACAGTAGGTCCTCAGGCAGAGTTTGCTGAATAGGTGGGGCCGGGACCCTGGGCCTCAAGCAGCCCCAGTCCCCTTGGCACTTGTCATGACCTCCGAGGAAACTGAGGCACAGAGAGGCCCTGCCTCTTGCCCGGTGTCCTACGGCCTGGAAGTGGAGGACCTGGGATTTGGGCCCGGACTGCTGTGCACGGCACATAGTAGGTGTCAGAGGTCCCTTCTTTGGTTTCCTGTCCTACTCTGTGTCGGGGCCAGGGCGTGGGGGATAGACAGGCCTCAACTGCTCATTAAGAAACCCCCCTCACCCCCTCTTCCAGGAAGACAGCAGGTGGCAGTTACCTGCCCACCCCCTGCTGGCCACCCCCTCTCCTTCCCCATGAGTCTGAGGAGGGGGGAGAAGGAGGAGGCCCGCCCCAACCCTCACCTTGCCCCTGACCTTGGGAAGCACGGTAAATAGGGCCTCCTCCCCCTGTCCCTCTCCGGGGCGCCCACCTCCCGGCCTTTGCCTGTCCTGTTCTCCGCGCTCAGGATGCCCTTGCCACACCTGCTGCTCCTGGGGCCAGGCCGGGGCACTCCTGACCTGGCACTGGGTCCCCGGCCTGGCCGCTGGTCTGCTGTGTGCCCTTGCCCAGGCCTTCTCACCTCTCTGAGCCTCTCCTCGTCTGTAAAGCCCTGGGCTTACAGCGAGAAGGATGAAACGAGGTGCCAGTTAGTCCCCAATCGTCCAGGGCACGGGGGAGGCCCCGGGAGGGCTCCCGACAGGCCCGGGTTCTGCCGCCTTGGAAACAGTGCGGCAAATAAATGACCCCAGGTTAGCTCAGAGGTGGGACCGGGGGAGCGCGCCAGCCGGGTGGGCGGGGCTGGGTGTGGGCTCACTCCGCGCATGGCTCTGTGGTCTTTGGTTCATCCGGTTTGCTGCGCCCCTACTGTGCGCCGGCGGCGGGGGTGGGGGGAGGGGGGGAGCCTGCTGAGGCCTGCCCCTCGGCCGCCGCCGAGTCAGCACCGAGCGCCCCGGAAATCCCATGGAGGCGGGGGCGGGGCTCTGATGAAAGATGGGCTGGGTGGGTGTGGGCCCCGAGCTGTGAGGACCCTGGGCCTGGAGGGTGGGGACCTGGCCGGCGTGGGGGTGGGGCTTCCTGGAGGAGAGAAGTTTCATTGGGTCGTCCTGACCGAGGCAGCCACCTGGCGTGGGGTTAGGGTGCCGGCCGGGCCTCTTAGGGTGCAGGAGGCCACACGGCTGTCCTGGCGAGAAGATGCCGCGGCGCACAGTGGGTGTTCAGCAAACAGGTGCCTTTTAACTGCCGGGTCGCCCGCCTGACCCGCGCAGGGTTTTCTGCCTCTACCTTAGAGGGAGGGGCCCCAAGGGGTGGGGGCAGTGGCCTGGGGTGTGGCACGCAGGTGGCGGGAGGGTGTGGGCCAGGTTGTCTGCAGACCCAGTTTAGTTTCCAGGCTGAGGGATGACGCAAGGGCTTGCTGGGGGTCGGGGGGGGGGGTCTCTTAGGATTACGTGGGGGAAACAGAGGCCCTGGCTGGAGGGGACAGAGACGTGGCCTTTGGACCTACGGGCCGCGCCACGCTGCAGGCTCGCCTGGCTGGTGGAGACCCAGACCCAGGGCCCCGGGCTGGTGCCCTGGGCCTGCTCCCCCAGCCGGCTGCAAACCGGAGCCCCGAGCATCTTCATACTTAGGGCCAGGCTGCGCCAGCCCCCTTGCCCGGCAGGCGCAGTGCCTGTGGGAAGGCAGGGGTGGGGCAGCCTGGGGGGGCGGGGGTTGGGGGGGGAGGTGCTGCTGAATCCTCTGAACCATTGCGGGTCCGGACCTTGAGGCACCTGGGGGGAGGATGGCAAGTGGGGCCAAGGTGGCCATCTTGAGGCCTTGGTGGCCCGGATCATAAGGGGGTGAGGAGGGCCGAGGCCAGTCTGATCCGGAGCCCATCTGCCCACTTGCTCCCTGGGGCCTGGGGCCAGACGGCAGATGGTGGCAGGGGGTGGGAGCCGCCACAGGGGCTCCTCCGAGGCTTCCGTGGCTGGGCCTCAGATGGGGTCGGGCGTCCCCCCCCATCTCCTGCTCCCAACAGCCACATCTGAGCCTCCCCCCCCCCCCCCCCCCCGCCCCACCACAGGCTGGCGGAACAGAGGGGGGAGCCGAGCAGCTGGTGTGGTCAGCGGGAAAGAGGGCGGGCCGCAGAGAGAGGTGTCCTGGGAAGTGTAGTGCCGGCCCGAGTGGCCACACAAAGGCCTCTGTGTCAGCCCCAGGGCCAGGGCCCTGCTCCCAGGGCGGCCCCGGGTCGGGACAGTCCCGGCCTGGCCTTGGGTCGGGCCAGACCAACCCCGGGGTCCCTTGCCAGGCTGGTCCACTCGAGGCGGGAGGGATGTGGGTTGGAGCTGGGTTGGGCTGCTCGTGCTCTGCCTGGGGGGCTGGGGGTCCCGAGGCCCTTAGGACAAGGAAGGCGCGGCCCCCCTCCCAGGAGATGTCTGGGGGCTCAGTCCTGAGAGCTGGGCAACCGGAGCAACGTGGGTTGTGTTGGGTGGCTTGGGGCAGCTGGGGGCTCCCCAGAGAGGGTGGAGGGGTGGGGACAGGAGCCAGAGGGTTGCACAAGCGCCCGAGTGGGTGGATGAGTCACAGCCCAGGGGAAGGCGGAAAAAGGGAGTGGGGGAGAGGGGCAGGACAGACGGAGTGTCCCCCACCACTACCGCCAGCTTTTCCAAAGGCCTCTCTGTCCATTCGACAGATGGGGAGACTGAGGCCCTGGGCCGAACAGGGTGGCCAAGAGTTGGGGAGGAGCCGGGTGGGCATGAGGTGGACAGAAAGCCCCTACTTCTCCTCTGGGGGTTCAGCCTGGGTGGGCAGGGAAAAGGAGCCTCAGGCAGTCGTCCCCCCTCCCCCCCCCCCCCACCCCGTGACTCTGCTGTGCCTGGGCCAAGCTGAGCTGCCTCGTCCTGGGGGCTCCGTGCTGGGGGCTCCGCCAGGCGCGGGAAGTGGCTTGTCCTGTGGCCACTGGCTCCGCCCCTCCAGGGCACGCCCACAGCCTGGTCCCTGGGTCTTGGCCTTACCCTTTCCTCCTGACTCGGAGCCTCACTGGGAGGTCAGAGAGGCCCAGGGGCCAGGCAGGGACTGACGACCGGGTTGTCCCCCGGGTCACGCATCCTAGGTGTGAGTCAGGGTACGGCTGAGGGGCCGTGGGCGTGGTTCTCCTCCCGGAGCCCTGTTTTCTCACCTCCACAGGGCAGACGGTGCTGCCCGCAGGGACTGCCGGGGGCTCGGGCATATGACAGCGCACAGTGGGTGCCTTGCATCACCGCCTCCTAGAGAGGGTGCGGGCAGAAGCCAGCACTCAGATTCATTAGGAAGCAAGGCATTTATTGAGCGCCTACTGTGTGCTCCCGTACCGCCTCAAATCATCCCTTGGCCGGGCACTCTAGGGGGCCCTCTGGTGGAGGGGGCGGGGGGGGCGTCAGGATCTGTCGCTCGAGCCCCCGGGTGGGTTTTGCCCGTTGATAAGGCAGCACTGTACGTCCGCCTGCCCTGGTGCACAGCTGGGAAACTGAGGCTGGGGGGGGGGGGCGCCTTCCGGGGGTCCCCAGCCCCGGCCGGTGCGCCCACCACCCCGCACCCTCACAATCACTACTCCCTCCCTCCCTCCCCCCCCCCCCCCCCACCTGGCGCTGCAGGTCTCGGCGCGGAAGATGGCCGGCGGTGTGGACGGCCCCATCGGGATCCCGTTCCCTGACCACAGCAGCGACATCCTGAGCGGACTCAACGAGCAGCGGACGCAGGGCCTGCTGTGCGACGTGGTGATCCTGGTGGAGGGCCGGGAGTTCCCCACGCACCGCTCGGTGCTGGCCGCCTGCAGCCAGTACTTCAAGAAGCTGTTCACGTCGGGCGCCGTGGTGGACCAGCAGAACGTGTATGAGATCGACTTCGTCAGCGCCGAGGCCCTCACGGCCCTCATGGACTTCGCCTACACGGCCACGCTCACCGTCAGCACGGCCAACGTGGGCGACATCCTCAGCGCCGCCCGCCTGCTGGAGATCCCCGCCGTGAGCCACGTCTGCGCCGACCTCCTCGACCGGCAGATCCTGGCGGCCGACGCGGGCGCCGACGCCGGGCAGCTGGACCTCGTGGATCAGACCGACCAGCGGAACCTCCTCCGGGCCAAGGAGTACCTCGAGTTCTTCCAGAGCAACCCCATGAACAGCCTGCCCCCCACCGCCGCCTTCCCCTGGTCTGCTTTCGGCACGTCCGACGAGGACTTGGACGCCACCAAGGAGGCCGTGGCCGCGGCCGTGGCCGCCGTGGCCGCCGGCGACTGCAATGGCTTGGACTTCTACGGGCCGGGGCCGCCGGCCGAGCGGCCCTCGGCCGGGGACGCGGACGAGGGCGACAGCAACCCGGGCCTGTGGCCGGAGCGGGACGAGGACCCCCCTGCCGGGGGCCTCTTCCCGCCACCCGTGGCCCCGCCGGCCACCGCCACGCAGAACGGCCACTACGGCCGGGGTGGGGAGGAGGAAGCGGCCTCGCTGTCGGAGGCGGCCCCCGAGCCGGGCGACTCTCCGGGCTTCCTGTCGGGCGCGGCCGAGGACGGGGACGGGGACGGGCCCGACGCGGATGGGCTGGCGGCCAGCACGCTGCTGCAGCAGATGATGTCATCGGTGGGCCGGGCGGGGGCGGCGGCGGCGGCGGGGGACAGCGACGACGAGTCGCGGGCGGACGACAAGGGCGTCGTGGACTACTACCTGAAGTACTTCAGCGGCGCCCACGACGGGGATGTTTACCCGGCCTGGTCGCAGAAGGTGGAAAAGAAGATCCGGGCCAAGGCCTTCCAGAAGTGCCCCATCTGCGAGAAGGTCATCCAGGGCGCCGGCAAGCTGCCGCGGCACATCCGGACCCACACCGGAGAGAAGCCCTATGAGTGCAACATCTGCAAAGTCCGATTCACCAGGTGAGCCGGTGCGCCGCGGGGCGGGGGTGGGGGGCGAGGGGCGGGGGACGGGGTGCAGCGGGCACGCCGGGACCCCCGCCCCCCCCCCGCAGCACCGCTGTCCCCTCCAGGGATGGTGCTTTCTCTGTCTCGGGCGGGGGAGGGCTCGGGCACTCCCCGGGCTGAGCCCATAGGCCTCGGGGCCGGACCACGGGAGGCTCAGGCTCGAGGGAAGGCCCGGGAGTCGGGGGTGGGGGGCGTTCTTCTCCTCCGGACTGGAGGCCGACGTTTGCCTGGGGAGAGAGTGGCTGCCCCGTAGGGCAGGGGGAGCCGGGCTGCCTCCCTGAGTCTCCCAGGAGCCCCGGGGGACTCGCTCTACTCGGTGGGTGCCAGGCCCTGTCCTAGGCCCCGGGGGACCCAGGAGTGGAGAGGCACGCCAGAATCCCCGCGCGGGCCACGGGGCGTGTGTGAGCTAAAACCACAGAGTTGAGAACACAAGTTGGGAGCAGAGAACCAGGGAGGGGGCGGCGGCTGTTTTTAAACAGAGAGCTGCGTCCCCGAGGAGGGAAGCGCCACTGCAAAGGCCCTGAGGCCAGTTCAGCTTGGGGGTCGCGGCAGCAGCAGGAGGGAAATGGACATGGGAGCCACGGGGTTTGGTCCCTAGGCAGGAGGAGTTGGAGGCCAGGCTAGGGGAATTTGTGATTGGGTCTTAAGAGTCCAGAGCTGGCTGGCTGGGCCCTGTGGGCCAGCCGGCGGCAGGGGGGGAGCGGGGGGGGGGGGGCGCGGGGGGCTGGCGTGCAGGGGCCTGGCCAGGCTGGGTGACTCAGCATCACCCCCTACCCCCACCCGCCCTGGGGTTCCCCCAGCCACGCCCACCCAGGCTGAAGAAAGAGGCCATTGTCCCAGCTTCCCGGCCCTGCCCCATGGGGACAGGATCTAGGGGCTGACCCCCGGCCCCTTCCCCACCAGGCCAGGAGAAGAGGGTGTGGCCCAGACTGCAGGGCTCAGGACCCTAAGCAAGGGGTAAAGGGTGCCAGCTGGGAGGTAGGAATCTAGTTGGGGGCCTGCCCCCCCCCCCATTTGGTGAGATTGGGGCGCTGTTAGTCTCGGAGGCTGCCTCTTCCTCCAGACAGGGGTCCTTAAGGTGGCTGTGAGCCGTGCCCTCAGGGTCTCTGGGCCCAGGAGGGGCAGCTTTGTTGAGGCCCAGTAAGCCAGGATCTGGAGAGGTGAGCAGGGTGAGAAGGGGCCTGGGGCTCCCCTGACACTCCCCCCCCCCCCCCCCCCCCCGCACCGGTCCCACACCTCTAATGACAGGCCTCAGGTGGCTTCATTCTGAACTGGAGTTCTCTTGGCTACCCCACCCTGACTCAGGCTCATCCTGTTTACCAGGCGGGGAAACTGAGGCAGGGAGAGCCACACCAGGCCGGGCCTCTACCCCCACGTGCCCACCTGGCTCCTCTTTGCCCCCAACCCAGGGCCCCAGCCCCCACGCCTTCCTCCAGGCCAGGGAGCCCAGGGGCCCCTGTGAGTCACACTAGAGAGTTGAGTAAGCGGGGCCTGTGGCAGCCGGGGCTATAATTACCCGGACCAGGGCTCGGGGTGACGAAACAGGCTGCTTCCACCCCCACCCCACCACCGGGCAGCCCCTGGCCCGCTGTGCAGCCTGGGACAGGTCGCTTTGCCTCTCTGAGCCTTAACTGGAGGAGTCTCTCTGCTCCTCAGTCGGAGTCCCTGCTGTCCCCTCTGGACCTGGCCCGCGCTGGGATCTGGACGGGACAAGCGGGAGACCGTGTTCGTAGACTCTGAGGAGGTGGAGGGAAGGGAGCTCCCTCGGGGCTAAGAGACCCAGGTGGTCCAGGGAACAAGGAGTTTACTGTGTCCCGAGTTCTGTTGACTCACGTGGGATTCTAAGGCTGGAGAAGAGGCAGGGGTCTGGTTGCAAAGGGCCAGGCCTTGAACCTCCGGGCAATAGGGAGGCTTGAAAGGGTTAGAGCTCTGTGGGTGGTGCCAGAGGTAGGGACCTGGGGCTAGAAGAGCCTGGGGAGACCAAGTCTCTGAGGAGTGGGAAAGGCTTCCTGGAGGAGGAGGGACATTTGAGATGGGGCTTTGACGGATGAATAGGAGTTTGTCGGTCCCGGCACTGAGCATTGTGGTAGGTGTGAAAAGTGAGAGGCCCAGGATGGCTGAGCCGCAGGGTGCGAGAGGCTGCAGCAAGGAACGGGTCAGATGCCGGCCAGGGTTCCGGAGACCCAGGTCTCTGCCCCTGCCCTGTGGATTCCAGGCAGGAATCCTCTCCCACGGCTAGAGGCCAACCCAGCGATCACGTGAGTCACCTCTGTGATTTGACATCTTCCGGCAGGCGCATTTTTTAAAAAGTGAAAGGAACAGGTGAAAGGAACTCGAGTCGTACTTGACATCCATTTTTCTTGCGTTCAACGTGTAATCAGCGTACAGAGCTCTAAGCGAGCCAGTTTGCGTGACACGTTAAGCGAACGGAGCCTTCAAGATCTGGGGCGCCTTTTGGACTTGGTGGCCCATCTCAGCCTGAACCGGCCGCGTCTCGAGGGTTCGGGCCGCGTGGGAGAGCCGTGGCTGCTGTGTGAGACAGAGCAGCACCCGGACTGTCGTTGCTTTAGGGCTGATCCGTTGGCCAGCTTGGCTGGCTCCGCACTGTTCCCTGTGGGGCGAGATGGGCAGGCAGGGGCCCCGGAATCACCCGGGCCCCGCTGTCTTGCGGCTCGCAGTCCAGGCAGGCAGACAGATGAGGAACAAGGAAACTGGCACGCAAACGAGAGTAAGGGGCGGTGGCCTGAGGGACGCGGGGTGGGTTGGGTGGAGTGCGAGGTGGGGAGGGGCCTGTCTGAGGAAGTGACGTCTGAGCTGGAAGTCAGATATGAAGATCCGGTTAAAAAGTGCTCCAGGCAGCAGGAACAGCATGTGCAAAGGTCCTGAAGTAGGCTTGTGCTCAGCCTGTTGTAGTGACAGCCAGGAATCCAGCGCGGCCAGAGCAGAGAAAGACAGAGGTGCTGGGGGAGTTGACGGAGACTGGGGGCTGTGGGGTGGAGACCCTCTGTCCCAGAATGCAGGACTTGCGGTCTTAGAGACCAGGACAGCTGGCCACCCTCTCTGTTACCAAACACCCTGGCGTGTTGCCTCATGCCCTGTAGTATTTTCCAGCACGGGAAACAGGGTCTGGTATTCAGCAGGCACTCAGTAAATGCCTAGTGTTGTGAATGAATGCAGGTGCCACAGGCAGAACCCCCAGAGGGAAGCCCCATTATTTCCCTCCTTCTATGGATAAGAGAAAAGGGGTTCGGAGAGGTTCTGCCATTTGAGCGGTGGCGGGGGTTGGGGGGGGAGTGCAAGGCGTTTTCTAGTCCCTGTGGGTGTCGCTTCCCCAGCGCAGAGGGCCCACGTCTCGGGCCCACGGCCCTGGGTGCCCCGGTATTCCTGGGCTTGTCCCTCCTTGGGCTTGGAGGGCCCACGGCCCTGGGTGCCCCGGTATTCCCGGGCTTGTCCCTCCTCGGGCTTGGAGGGCCCACGTCTCGGGCCCACGGCCCTGGGTGCCCCGGTATTCCCGGGCTTGTCCCTCCTTGGGCTTGGAGGGCCCACGGCCCTGGGTGCCCCGGTATTCCCGGGCTTGTCCCTCCTCGGGCTTGGAGGGCCCACGTCTCGGGCCCACGGCCCTGGGTGCCCCGGTATTCCCGGGCTTGTCCCTCCTTGGGCTTGGAGGGCCCACGGCCCTGGGTGCCCCGGTATTCCCGGGCTTGTCCCTCCTTGGGCTTGGAGGGCCCACGGCCCTGGGTGCCCCAGTATTCCTGGGCTTGTCCCTCCTCGGGCTTGGAGGGCCCACGTCTCGGGCCCACGGCCCTGGGTGCCCTGGTATTCCCGGGCTTGTCCCTCCTCGGGCTTGGAGGGCCCACGTCTCGGGCCCACGGCCCTGGGTGCCCCGGTATTCCCGGGCTTGTCCCTCCTTGGGCTTGGAGGGCCCACGGCCCTGGGTGCCCCGGTATTCCCGGGCTTGTCCCTCCTCGGGCTTGGAGGGCCCACGGCCCTGGGTGCCCCGGTATTCCCGGGCTTGTCCCTCCTCGGGCTTGGAGGGCCCACGTCTCCGACCCACGGCCCTGGGTGCCCCGGTATTCCCGGGCTTGTCCCTACCCCTGCGCGGAGGGCCCACGTCTCCGGCCGTGGCCCGCGGGGCTCGGGGTGGTGCCGGCGCCCGCTGACCACCCCCCCTCCGCCCCGCCCACAGGCAGGACAAGCTCAAGGTGCACATGAGGAAGCACACGGGCGAGAAGCCGTACCTGTGTCAGCAGTGCGGGGCGGCCTTCGCGCACAACTACGACCTGAAGAACCACATGCGCGTGCACACCGGCCTGCGCCCCTACCAGTGTGACAGTTGCTGCAAGACCTTCGTGCGCTCCGACCACCTGCACAGACACCTCAAGAAGGACGGCTGCAACGGCGTCCCCTCGCGCCGCGGCCGCAAGCCCCGCGTGCGGGGCGGGGCGCTCGGGGGGCCCGACCCCTCCCCGGGGGCCGCCGCCCCGCCCGGCGCCGCGGCCCCGCCCGGCTCCCCCGACGGCCGGCGCAACGGCCAGGAGAAGCACTTTAAGGACGAGGACGAGGACGAGGACGAGGCCGGCGCTGACGGCCTGAGCAGGTTGAATGTAGCGGGTGCCGGCGGAGGGGGAGGCGACGGGGGCGCCGGGGCCACCGCCGACGGCAGCTTCGCGGCCGGACTTGCCTGAAAACCAAAAAGAGAAAACAGAAACCCGAGAGAGAGAGAGAGAGAGAGACAGAGAGAGAGAGAGAGAGAGAAAATCACCCACCACCCCCCCAAAAACACAAAAAAAGAAAATCTATCTATATACAGATATCTATATCTATATATATATATACAGATATATATATATGAGGCGCCACAGAATCTAGGGTAGTGCTTTTCTGAGATTTTTCTCCTTCATGATGTTCTCTCCCTCCGCGGGGACCCTCGCCCCCGCTCCGGCTCCCCGTACCCCCACCCCGCCGACGGGTTTCGGGTCTCGGTTTGGGGTTTTTGTGGGACATCTAGATTCTGAGCCCCCACCCCCCACCCCCCGCGGGGCACACCCAGCATGGAGTCTGGGGTCCCATCTGAGGCCTGGTCAGGGCCCCAGGCGCCAGGTGGGGGTGAGGGTGGCCGCGGGGGGCTGGGGCACTGGGGTGGGCTTTTGTTTTCATCCCCTCGCTGGTTTCTATGAGTCTTTCAGACAAGACCTTAAATGATCTCTGTCCGCTGTGAGTGGACGTTAAAATGCACCCTGTCCCCACCCCCACCCTCCTTCCTCAGGGCACTTACTAAGTGGGGGTCTCCCCCCCCCCCCCACCTCCCTGCCTCCCGCTCCTGCCTGTGGTCCTGTATGTGTCCTGGCCGCTGTGACACAAATCTATTTATTTCCAGGCCCGGAGAGGGGAGTCGGGGGAGGGGGCGCCAGGGTGGCTCCCTGGGGGGGGGGGGGGGGGGCTGCCGCCGCCTCCCTTCACGGCACTTACACCCTGGCGGACCCCCCCCTCAGACCGCCGCTCAGGGCGCCCCGCCACCCCCCCCCCCCAGGCCGTGCTCCCCGACCCAGGCCACCCAGACCCCACGAGACGTTTGGAGATTCAAAACATTTTTGTCTTTACCCTCCCCCCTTAGCCCTCTCCCAAGTTTTTAAAGCACTTTTTAGATTTTTTTTTTCTTTTCCTCCTTAAAAACAAAATTTATATATAGATATATATAGATATATATATATAAAATATACTTTCCTCAGAGGAGCAAAGCAACAGTGTGGGGTGGACGAGGCCAGAGCGGAGGGAGCCCAGGGTCTCGAGGTGGCAGGGAGGAGGGGAGAAGAGTGCAGACGTTCTCGTGTCACAAAAGCAATAAAGACAACATTTTACAAAATGAAAGGAAAAAAAAAACAAAAAACCACAAAAAACACACAAAAAAAAGACAACCAACCACAAATAGAAGTCTTGGCACTTTGTAACAGAACGGGTACTATACTTTATCTTAATTCTTAATTTAAAAACATGTTTACAAGTTGCAACCAACTTCTATGAAAAGTCGAAAAGACAAAAAAAATAAAAAATAAAAGAGAGCGAGCGAGAGAGCGAGCGAGAGAGAGAGCAAAAAGAAATTCCTAAAAGTCAATTTATTTTTGTACAAAATAATAAAAAAAAAAACCCACCGCAGATGCAGAATCGACTTCTGTTCCCCGAGGTGAGAGGGGTCAGGAAGGCACGGGGGCGAGGTCTTCTGAGGTTTTCGTGCTTTGACCCGGGGGCTCGCCTTGCAGGCAGGACCGTGGGGTTTTTTTGTGTTTCTGCCGTGTCCCCCCCACCCCCACCCCCCTCCCATTCTGTCCCGTTTTGGTTCTGATTCGGAGGTGTCTCACCTGCCAGCCATACGATGGCCACCCGTGTCTGCGGGGACCCTCCTTACTGACTCCCCAGCTCAGGGATGGGCCCGAGAGAGGGCTGGCCTTCCAACCAGCTAGAGCAATCCAGTCCCCCGCCCCCTGCCCTCGCCCCTCGCCCACGTTGGGGCTCCCCGCCCTCCAGCATGGCCGCCCTTCCTTGTGGCCACCAAGGAGCCGCCATCTGGGACAGGTCAACCCCGTCGAGGTGGGTGGCGGGGCCCCACCTCCAGGGCCTTATATTCCCCCAGGCACCCCTCTTTTTATTCAAAGGCACTGACTGTAATCTGGGGGCTGGCACCCGCCTCCCCCCAGCCTCTGGCTCCCCAAAGGCCCGGTACTGACCGAGCCACAGGCCACGGACGGGGGCCAGGGCTGGGGAGACCGTGTTGCCAGAGGCCAGGGCACCCTCACCCCAATGCCCTCTCGCATATGCAATGCCTAGCGTGGGACCCTGTAAATAGACGCTCTGTCAAGCCGAGACCCTCCCCCATCAAAGCCCAAGGTGAGGGGTGCCCCTGCTCCCCCCCCCCCGCCCCAGCTGCTGGCCCGTCTCCCTGTGCCCCTTTGCTCTGTGACAGACCCCGTCTTGTCTTTTTTTTTTTTTTTTTTTTTTTAAAGGGAAGCTTTTTAAGAAGGCAACTTTCATCATTGTTTCTACAGGATACTATTCATCACCCCTCCCCCCGAGCCCGTCAGCCCCCCAAATGTCTCAGGACCCCCCCTCCTGAGGGGGGGTGGCAGGGGAGCCCAGGGCCGGGTGGCCTCCCTCACACCCCGGTGTCATAGAGTAAGCCCTTTTGGAGAACCATCTGTGGAGGCCAAGCAGAGAGCTCGAGCACCCAGGCCAGGGACCCCCCCCACCCCACCCCAGCTGAGAGGTTCCCTGAGGGGACAGCCCTCTCCCCCCCCCCCCCATACACCCCCTCGCAATAAAACCAACTGAAAAATCACAGCTGTCGTCCTGGCCAGTGGGGGCGGCTGGACTCGGGGTGGGGGGGATCAAGGCCTCTGGGACTATGGCGGGGGCAAGGGCTGAATCCCCGCCGAGCACACTTTTAACACAGACTTCCTCGGGAATTGCACTAAACCCCTGCCCCTAGCTCTGAGCTCCGCTTCTGATCACCCTGCCCACCCACTCCGCCTTAACCCCTGGCCCGCCCGCCCGTCCTAGGGGCCGCAGCGTCCGCATGGGCCCAGCGCCGGGACCCCGGCCCCTGACCCCGCGCAATCACATACTGTACATAGACGTGGATCGATTTTATTTTTATTCTTTAAATTAAGGTCGTGATCAAGTGTTGCCAAAGATACTGCTGAGTTCTCGCGTTTCAGGAAACAAACAAACAAAAAAAAAAATATTTGAGGGGGAGCGTGCTGACTGGTCAGAAAGGACACAGCAAAACGTTTTTTTGTTTGGTTGTTTGGGGTTTTTTTTTTTTGTGTTTTCTTTTTTTGGGGTGTTTTTTTTTTTTAACTGCCTGGTACAAAAAAAAAAAAAAAAGAAAAGAAAAACAAAGCGAAATTGTTATTTCCATCATCTTGGTGAAGTTGGGTGGATGTGTGCGCGCGTGTGTGCGAGAGTGAGGTCCGGGCCAGGGGCTCCGGGCAGGGTTGGGGGGGGAGCTCCCGGGGGGGGGGGGGGGGAGGTGTGTGCCGGAGGGCCTCCCCCAACACCCCCCGGAGCGGTCAGCTGGCCTGTGGGACCTAGGAGAGAGAGGCTAACACCCTTGCTACTTCTCCCTGCCTAGCAACCCCCCCCACCCTGACCCCACCTTTTGAGAGTAAGAAAAAAAAAAAAAAGAAAAAAAACACTACAAAACAGAAAAAAAAAAAAAAAAACAAAACTTAAAACCCAGTGAATGTAAAGTTCCGGACCAGGCCCAGCCTGGCACGGGTGTGGGCCTGCGCCTCTCCGGGTTCCAGCAGGCCATACCAAAGTCGGCCCCCCCCTTGGGTGGCTTGCCCAGGAGACCCCCCTGTGGCCATCTAGTCACCATTTGTACCTGGCTGTCCCTTTGCTTCCTTCCGGGGTTGGGGGGGAGGGCGGTGGCGGGAGCCGGGGCGGGGGGGGGGGGGGGGGGGACAGCAGCATTGGACACGTCGCGCATGGTGGGGTCGAGGCTGGGCCGGGTGGGGGGAGGGGCCCCCCAGGACCGAGGCAGTCCAGGCAGCCGGGATTGTAGGAGGCCAGACAGAGTGAAAGGAAAAGCAGGACAAAAAATTTAAAACAGAAAAAAAAAAAAAAAAAAAAAAAAGCAAAAATCCTATTTTTTGAGAAAGAAAGATATTTATATTTGCAGTTTTATTTTAAAAAGTTATTTAAGCTGAGGAAGCAGCCTTCCTGGAGGGCGGCTGGCGCAGGACGGGTCAGGGCCTGGGGGCTCGGGCGCCCCGGGAGCCATAACCTCAGAGTTCAGTCTAGCTCACACTAAGGACATAGATTTACACAGGGGGTGGGCAGGCAGGGCCAGGAGGTGGAGGGGCTGGGGAGACCCCCGTCCCGATGCCGGGGCTGCCTGGAGGCCATGGCCAGGGTTCCTGAGGCCCAGGGTCCCCCCCGCCCCTCCCAGGCCCAGATACAAGGTGCCTTGGACTTTGGGGGGCCGGGCCTGGTGAACGGGGTGGGGGGGGGCAGGGGCGGTGCCCGGGGGCACAGAGCACAGAGCAGACATTCCATAGACTGTATTTGAGAGTCTTTATAAAGTGTGGGAGATTTAAAAAAATTGATAAAAATGCACTTTTGGGGGTGGGGGGGGAGAAGCTTTAAAAGTAATAAAAACAAAAACAAAAAGACAAAAGATGAAAAACCAGACAAAAAAAAAAATCATTTTTCTTGTACATAAAAAACCACTAAACGCAGCCTGTTACGACCGCTGCTGCCTCATTTGCCTGATTTTGATGTTCTTTGTGTTTTGTTTGGGGGGGGTGGGGAGCAGGGGACGGTGGGTGGGGGCTTGGGGGCCCCCTTCCCTGAGGGTCCGGGCTCACGCACCCACACCAGTCGGGGCCCCTGCGGTGACCTGGCCTTGGGGCTCCCGGGGTGGGCGGGTGTCCCCAGCATCGGCAGGCCCAGGGCCCCTACAGAGGAGGTGACCCACAGTGCGGGCTTGGCAGGTGGCACTGGGAAGGGGG
This sequence comes from Leopardus geoffroyi, assembly GCF_018350155.1. Classification (NCBI taxonomy): domain Eukaryota; kingdom Metazoa; phylum Chordata; class Mammalia; order Carnivora; family Felidae; genus Leopardus; species Leopardus geoffroyi. The sequence goes on along the minus strand of NC_059331.1, from coordinate 3,045,947 downwards.
CGGGCAGGGAGAACTGGCTGGACGTGCTTCTCCATGCTTCCAGCTGCAGGGTTTCTGGAGGCCAGTGGGCGGCGGGGTGGTGGGGGGGGGGTGGTGGCTGGATCGGGCACCCCAAGTCTGTCAGAGGCCCCCCCCACCCCGTGCGGCCCGACGCTGGCCCCCAGGACACGACCAAGGATCCTAGCTGGCTGCTCCCCGGACATCCCCCGGGAAGAAGGGGGCCAAAGCCCAAGCACTGATGAAGGGTCCCGGACTGCAGCCCCCACATCTGGGTTGGGGTTCCCAAACATGGGCACTTTCGGGCCCGGGAAGAGGCCCTCCCTTCTGTTGCCCAGTTGGGCTCAGGCCAGCAGGACCCAGACTGGGGGGGTGGCAGAGGGGACTGAGGGGCCGCAGCCTGGGAGAGCAGTGACGGGGGCCTTGGTGGGGGGTGGGGAGGATACAGGGTGCCGGCTCCAGGGGTCACGTGGCTGCACACGTGGCGTTGGAACCCAGGCAGGCCTCCACCTCAGCTGAGGGTGGGGCCGGCGGGGGCTGGGGGCAGCCACCAGCCCACAAGGGCCTGGTCACCCGTGCTCCCAAGTCCACTGGGAGAGGCTTGTTTTTAATTGGAAGTATTCACACACATCTCCCCCTGTAAAGCCAGAGGCTTTAGCACATCCCAACTATGGAATCGTCACTTCTAAGCTCCAGAACATTCCATGACCCCCAGAAGTGCCATTCCCCATTAGCAGTCACGGTCACACCTTCCCCCCCGTGTTCCACTTCCTGTCCCCGGACGGGCCTGTTCTGGACGTGTCACACACGCGGGCCCACACCCCACGTGGCCTCTGGCGTCCGGGTCCCTCCCTGAGCGTCGTGGGTCCGGGGTCCGTCCGCGGGGCGGCGGGGGTGGGCGCCTCGCTCCTGTTCAAGGTCCGATCACGTTCCCGCCCGAGGACGCGTCTCCATCTGCTGGCCCGTCGGCGGACGCTGGGTGGTTCCCACCCTTGGGCTCCCGTCAGTCACGCTGCCCTGCAGGTGCGTGTCGGCGGTTCCCACGCGAGCCGGCTCCCTCTACCTTCGGGTGGGTCGCGAGGACGGGGCTGGCCGGCTGGTGGTCGCTCCGTGTTGCGCCTGGGGAGGGCCCGCTGTCCCGTCTTCCGGAGCGGCCGCCCCACTCTCCACGCCCACGAGCCTCCGGTCCCCCCCCAGCCTCGCCAGCACTTGCTACTGGGCCGGGGACGCCAGCCCTCCCCGCGGCGGAGGGGCGGTGGCTCCGGGCTGCGTCTCCCGGTGGCCGGTGAGGAGGCTCAGCATCTTTCCACGAGCCTACTGGCCATTTGTGTACTTTCTTGGCCACGCAGGGGAGCAGGGACAGTCCTGGGGTTTGGTGGCTCTGGTTCAGCTCCTCACCCGACCTGGCGGGAAGACGCCGGGCCCAGCGGCCAAAGCGAAACCTTCCTCACTGGACCGAAGGCCGCGTTTCTTGGATCCTGAACACCGCGGGGCAGAAGGGAACGGTCAAGGGGTGGGGGGGGGGGGGGGTTGTCTTTGTCCTTTGATGCCCTCGCCCCCAGCCAACGCCCCAGCACACAGAGAAGACGCCCCGGTGGCTTCACCTTGACCTTTTTTATTTGTGTTTTTTAAAAACAATTAAATTAGAATACAAATATTAGAAAACGGTGGCCCTCAGCGGCCCGTGCAGACGGAGGGGCCGCACTGCACAGCCGAGTTTATACAGTAAAACTGAATTCGCCCTCGGCCAGATTGATGTCCCTTTCTTCTTTAGACCTGAAATGATATTGCTTCCTGACTACAAGAGTTCTGTTTATACAAAGGAAATTATTCTGGGGCAGGGGGTGGGCAGCAAGAAGAAAAGAAGCGAGACAGAACGGGGCAGAGGCGGTGGGAGAACCAAGCGTGGCCTCCAGGGGACGAGGACGCCGGGTGGCGGGGCCGGGCGCCCAGCTGCCGGCTCCCCGCGATGTCCGGACCCCACCCCCACCCCGAGGCCGGGCGTCCCCGGGGCGGGGGGGGGGGGGGGGGGGGAGGGGGGGTGCTGGGTGAGCAGCTGAAGGGAGGCCCTCGGCCGGCCCTGTTGGAAGACGAGAGTGAGGATCCCAGGAGAGGGGGTGCCGGGTGGGCCTCTACCCGTCGGAAAACCCAAGAGCAAGAAGAGGGGGGAGGAGCCACCCCAAGTGGAGAAGGTGGGGCGGGGGGGGGGGGGGTCCCTGCTGCCCCTGGGGGAGTGGCCGCCCGCCCCGCCCCGCCCCGCCGAGGAGGGGCCTGGTGGCGGCATCTGCGGACGTCTGCGCTGTTCCGTAGGGAAGTTAACCTGAATTGGAGTTACCGAGGTAGCTGGCTAGAAAACGGAGACCCCCCCACGCCACACGCCGCCGCACCCTGGGGCCCCCGCCTTCCACAGGGGGTCCTGGCCACATGCTGGGTCTTCAAAATACCAAGTTATTGCACTTTCAAAAAATACAACACATCTGTGGCTAAACCCTCCCCGGCCCCCCCCACACCCCCCCACCCCGGCCCCTGCTCCCCCCGCCCCCCTCCCTGCCCCAACCCACTCCATGGCTTCTTGGCTAAAATGCTCCCTGCTCGGCGGTGCGCTCCAGGGTCTCTGGGCGAGAGAACGTGTTTGCAGAGAAAAAAAGCAAAGGAACAGACGAATGTCAAAGTTGCGGCTGCTGCCAGGGGGAGGGGCACGTGCCCGTCAGTGTCCCCCGCTGCCCCCCCCCCCCCACCCCATGCGCCCCGTCCCCCTGCACCAGCTGGAATGGTCACTGGAAGAGGCGAGGCGGGGCGGCCCAGGGCCGGCTTGGGCTCCGGGGCTCGGGCTCCGGCCAGGGAAGCAGCTGTGTGGGTGGCTTGCCTCGTTTTTAAAAGTTTGATTTTTTTTTGTTTGTTTCCTTTTTCTTTTTTTTTTTGTACTTTTTTTGTCATTTTACTTTTTTTTAAATCCTCCGATAGGAGAGTCCAGAGGTACAGGTGCCAGGAGCCAGGGAAAGGGGTGGAAAAACAAAATGAACAGTAAAAAGAAAAAAAAAATCACTCCTCCCTCTGCACCCCGAGGCCTGCCTGCGCCCCATCCGCGTGGGTGAGCACCAGGAAAGTCGAGTGTCCGGCCAGCGGTGGCGGTGAGCAGTCAGCAGGCCGACACCAGGCCCTTCTGGAAGGGACAGCGGCGCTTGGGCCGGGGACCCTCCTCGTCCTCGTCCTCGTCCTCGTCCTCCTCCTCCTCCTCCTCCGACGAGGACGAGCTGTCCAGCGTGAGGTCCACCACGTCGGCTCCCGGCTTCCCGTTCTCCACGCCGCCCGCCGCGCCGCCCCCGCCCGCGGCGCCCCCGCCCGAGGCGCCTCCTGCACCGCCACCCTTGAGGTTAGGGGTGGACAGGAGCCCGTTGGCGTCCGAGGTGCCTGGGGGCGACAGGGTGGGAGACAGAGGCGGTGAGGGGCGGGGGGCCCCGGGGCGCAGCAGCGCCGATCGCTGGGCCCGGCGGGCAGCCCGAGCCGCGAGCCCCGCTCTCGGGGCTGGGACTCACCGAGCACCAGGATGGGGCACTGAGGGCTGCAGCTGCGCTCCTTCTCGGCGCGGATCGGGCACCACGAGCCGTCCTCCAGGTACTCGATCTCGTCGGCATCCTCACACTCGCTCAGGATCTTGGACAGGAGCCTGGAGGGGCCGGGGGCTGACTCCTGGGCCGGCGAGAGTCTCCCCGCCGCCCCCAGGCCTGGACTCGGTGGGGGGGGGGGGGGGGGACGCGTGCTAAGGAACCCACTTCTCTGCAGAAGTGGCTTCGGGAGAGCGGCTGCCAGGGCCTGGTGTCCTCGGGTCAGCGGCCCAGTCTCCCAGAGCGAGGGGCTGCGGTCACCCACCCAGTCTCGGCAGCATACGGTGGCTGCCCACCCTGCCGCGGCTGGACGGCGTGAGCCTGGGGGTCTAGCCCCCAACCCGAGCCGCCGCCCCCCGCCCCACCTTTCCAGAGAAGGAGACGGGCTCGGACAGAAGGTTTGTGCTGCTCACAACCCCCCTGAGAGGCTCTGGGGCGGAGCAGGGGGCAGAAGCAGGGCCACGGCACCCCCGCACGGGCAACAGCACCGACGCGGCACCCACGGCGAGCCAGGCCCGGGGTCCCGGAGATAATGGCAGCTGCACCCGTTTTACAGATGCGGAGACTGAGGCCCGGGGAGGGGCGGGGAGCTCCCCGAAGCCAACGTGGCCAGAAAGCAGCAAGCCTGGGTTCCAATTCCTGACCACAGGGCCTCAGTCTCCCCACCGACAGGATGAGGCCTGCACAGCACCCACCGTCTCTAGCCACCGAGGGCCCACACCAGGCCAGGTCTGGGACAGGGATATACTCGCCGCAGTGGCAACAGGCCATCACGGCCCCCAGCGTGAGCTCAGTGTCACAGCTGCACCCGCCTCAGGGGACCCAACGACCGCAGCCGCTGTCACACAAGAGGAAGGCCCTTCCCTGCTCCAGACACTCCGGTCGTCACGCCCACAGACCCACCATCCTGGGGTCGCCCTGCGTCCACACAGCTCTGCCTGCCGTGTGGGTCTCCGTCTCCAACGGGAGAGCCCCCTCCACAGAGCCCCTTCCTCCACCAGGCAGAGCGCAAGCCACAGGGGTCATCTCTGTCCGGCTGGGTTCTCCACACTCCCCACGCCCAGCTGGGAGTTCTCTGAAGGCAGGATCTGTGACAAAGTTCTCGCGGGGACCCCGGGATCACCCAGCGCACGGCCAGGGATGGGACAAAATGACGAGTCCTCGAGGAAAAGCATGAATCAAGGACCCTGCCTCCAGGAAGCCTCCCTGGCTGTGCCCAGGCCCCGGGGGATGCTGGGACTGTGGTCTGTGTGAGGCACAGCCGCACCCGAGCCCCAGACCCATCTGCCCCTGGAGCGGTCGGAGCTGCCGCCACTCGAGCCTGGGTGACCCGCTCTAGGCCTGTGGGGGTGGGGGGAGAGGCAGGCACGGGGCCGCACAGCTGCCAGGCCAGGAACAGAGCAGCCATTCAGCCCCAGCCCTTGTGCCCGGCCCCAGGGGCCTCCTCTCTCCACCCTAGACAGCGTGGGGGCACTGGGGCGCGCCAGCTCAGCCCTCCAGAGGGAGCCCGGGCTCAGAGCTGGCCGGACCTGGGTCTGAGTCCTGGCCTGGCCACCTGTGAGCTGGGGGCGCCCAGAGTAGGTGACTGTCCCCTCTGAGCTTCAGTTTCCTCATCTGTAAGGTGCGGATGATGAGGCTCACCTCGTGGCTCGGTCAGCAGAGACGGCCTGACGAGAGCCTGAGTGCGGTGACCAGATGGAGAGAAGCACTCGAACTGGGGACACGCTCAAGCCACGCCCCTATGGGCAGGAAGCCACTCCCGGGCCCACGGGGCACACACTTGCCCCACGAGGTTCATCGGCCCTCACAGACCTCCCGGTGCAGCAGCGAGGCCACAGACCCAGTCCTGCCTGACCCCGGCCTCTCTCTCCCCCTGCCCCGCCCCCAGCCCTGGGGACAGATGGGTGTGGCTGGCGCCTGGCAGGAGCTGGTCAGTCAGGTGCTGGGCTCGGTTTCTGGAAACCTAAGACCTGAGCAAAGTTTCCCCTTTGGGGAGAATGGCCTTTTTCCCCTTGTCCCCCTGTGGCTTGGGGAGGGCCTGCCGCTCAGGAGGTGGGGACAGCCTGGCTGCACACTGGCGCCACCTGGGAAGAAGGGCACAGGAGAGCCAGGAGCAGAGCTCAGGGCGGACGCGTCCTTCCCACCTTCCCGGCAGAGGCTGTGCCACACCCCGTTTCGGGAACAGCTCTCTGGCTCGTGTGGTGGACGTGAGGCGGGGGCTTCCTGGGGTCCCTGCTTGGTGTGGGGCAGATGCACTCCAGATCCGGAGGTCACCAGCAGGCCTCCGGGGCCCAGACACCCTCAGCCTCGTCGCCACCGGGTGCGCGCGGCACGGGCCCCAACAGGTCCCGCCGGGGCACCCTCCTTGCTCGTGGCCAGGCCTTCCGAGGCTGCCAAAGGGCTCCGCGGAGCCGACCAGAGAGGCCCCCTCCTCGTGCGGCTCTGCAGCTCATCGCGGGGGCCGGGGGGGAGAGGCCACCCCCCCCCGACCGCGCCCCGCCCCCCTCCCCCCCCCCACGGCGACTCACCCGTCGATGATGAGCTGGTCGTAGGGGGCCGGCTTGTCGCACACGGGGCACATCCAGGTGGGCTTCTTCTCGTTCATCTGGAGGTAGAAGACGGCGTCGAAGCACTGTAGGTGGGCGCAGGTCTCCGCCCGGCAGGGCACGGACAGCCGCATCTTCACCAGCTGCGGGGAGGGGGCCGGCGGGGTGAGCAGACCGCGCGGCCCGGGGCTGCCCCACCCCGCGGCGGGCGAGGGGACAGGACGCGCGCACCCCGACTCACCGGGCAGATGAGGGAGACCCGCACGCCCGTGGTGGCGATCTCGCTGTCAGGGTCCAGGCGCAGCTTCTCTTTGACTGCGGGGGAGGGGTGGCCGTTGTCAGCAGAGGGGACAGAGGCGTCTGCGGGGCTGGAGCCGAGGGGCGGGGCCCTCCCGCACCCGCCAATGCTGCCGGCTCCACACCCCACCCCCGCGTCAGGCACCCCCACTTCCACCCTCCCGGGACGAAGAGGTGCGTGGCGGCCGTAGCGCCCAGGGCCGCGGAGGTCACCCGGAAAGCACCCCGGGCAGCGGCGGGCCATGCTGGATAACCGGGCGCCCCGACCCCGCGGCGGGTTTTTACGGCCCACAGGCTTCTTCGGGAAGAAAGGTGGCGGCAACCGACAGCTGCCAACGGAGCGGGTCCCCCGTGACTGGGAGTCCCCACGAAGCCATCCCCGGAGGACTCTGTGAGGACTGGGGGGAGGGCGGGGAGGGGGTGAGGATGGTCATGGCGGCCGGCGCACGCGCTGGGGGGGGGGCGGGGCTAGCACCGATGCCCCACCCCCCCCCCCCCCCCCCCACCCCCCCAGCAAACCCCGCAGGGGCGGGGCGAGAAGTCTACGTCTCAAAAAAGGAAAAGGCGGCCAGTGCCCACCACAAGCCAACCGCCTCCTGGAAAGACTCCACGGCAACGTGCAAGGCCCCCTTGTCGACGGTGAACACGGCACGGGAAGGCACTGGAAGGACACTCAGGCGCGGCAAACCCTGGGGCGGCCCGCAGGCTCTCTCCCTCCGGAGCTTTTTGGGCAGAACCGGGAGACTGGCCAGACCGGCTGCCAGACCCCAGCCCTTGAAGGCTCAGGACAGACGGCCCGGAGCCGCCCGGCCCTCCTCCACGCTGGGTGGAGGGAGCTCATCCAACTCCACTCTCCCCAACTGTCCCGAAGGCCACGTGGGTCCCTCACACCTCGCCGTGAACTTCGCGTCAGAGGTGCATCGGGTTTGGAGCAAGGGCGCCTCCCCCCGCCCGACCCGACAGAGACCAAACTGGGCGCAGCAAGGAGGCCACAGGTGAGACCAAGTACAGGACTTCCCGCGGCAACCAGCCAGCGGCCCAGAGGCCCAGCCTGGCGCTGGCTTCAGAGAGGAAGCCTGACCATGGGCTCCGAGCCGGCGGAGGCAGCCCCACCCACACCGGCCCCTGCGCACCGGGGAACAGCAGGGTCGTACCCCACCCCCGTCGCCCACCGAGGTCAGCCAGACGTCCAGGCCCCCGCCCCCGCCCCGTGGGCTGCCGCCTACATGAATGCCGCCCACATGAATGCCGCCCAGTCCCTTGCCGATGCCTGCCCCCGGCCTGCATGGCCGGAATGCTGCTGGGGGCCTGCCTCCTGTGCTCAAGCTGGCCATTGTCCCCACAGGGAGACAGGCAGGTAGGGGGGCGGTTTCGAAGAAAGGGCTCTTTCAGGGAAGTGGGAGGTGGCGGGGTGGGGCGCACGGGCCAAGGCCCTGCTGCTCGGCACCTCAGTGTCCCCAATGGTCAGACAGGGACGTCGCCAAGTCCCCCGGCCCAGGGCCATCGTGTGCATCTGGTCGGAAGCTGTGGCAACCAGAGAGGGCCACTGACTTGCCTGAGGCTACACAGCCGCCAAGCAGATGAAGTTCCTGCTGTGGGCTGGGCAGCCCCTGGGCGCAGGGACACAGGAGGAGAGACAGGACCTGCTGTCTGCCCGTCTGGGGAGCGGTTCGCTTTCAGCGCTCCATGCGTCCCGTCTCCCCTCCCTGAACACGACCAGTCTTGCTGTCTGAGGTCAGACTGTGTCACTGCCCGGGGCCCACAACCACAAACTGGGTCTGCTCCTGCCCTCCGTGTCCCTGGCCCCCACCCAGCAGTCAGAGGCATCTGCCTGGAACCCTCGTCTCCAGGGACGTGCCCGGCTCGGGGCTGTGGGAACGGCCCCCAGGTGCTCACCCTGCCAGGATGCCGGCGGGCTTCACCCCGAGCTCTACCGCCCCGGGCTCGCCGGGCTAGAGAGCACACCTCCCTCATCCCTGCCTCATCTGTGACTGGCTCCGCTCCTCCTCCCACGCTCCCCGGGGTGATGCATGGATGCTGGGGCGCGCCCCTCCCACGAGCTCACCCAGCGCCTTGCACAGCTCTGGATGCTTCACCCCGATGCTTTTCAACCTCTGCAGCAGCTCCGAAGAGGTCAGCTGTCGCACCAAGTACAAGGCCACGGAGTAGCTCTGGGGATACAGGTGGGGGAGGGGCTGTCAGGGCCGGCCAGGGCCCCCCTGGGGGGAGCGGGGGGGTGGTGGCGGGCAGGCGGGCAGCGCCCGAACCCTACTCACCTTGCCATAGTTCCCCCAGGTGACGGTGATGCGGTTGGTGGCCGAGGAAAGGTACATGAGGTGGGTGAGGTTGATGGGGCGACACGGCCTCTTGGGCTCCACTCCAGGCTTATTCGAGGGATAGTAGCCCTAGAAGCAGCCATGGGGGCTCACACCGCGGAAGAGGCTCCTTCCGCACCCTCAGCCCCGCCCCCGAGAGCAGGCCCAGGGCTGCCGGGGCGCCCCGCTCACCGGGACGGAGCAGTAGCTGTGGTTGACCTTCACGGCGATGTTGGGTGGGTACTGGTCCTCCTGGGGGCCGCTGGTGTCCGAGTAGCAAATTCTGTAATGGCAGCGGAGCCCATCAGGCCGTGAAAGGGGGCTCCGGATGGAGGGGTGGCCCTGAGAGGGGTGGGAGGGTGGACGTGGGGCCAGGGCAGAGGCCACAGGGGCCACGTCTGCCTGGCAGGTGGATCGCCGTTCTGCACGGTACGGGGGGAGGGGGGGGTCTCGGGGCCCGAGAGCTGGTCTGAGCGAGGCTACTCGGGCACATGTCCACAGGCAGAGGCAAGGACACACAGCAGGAAGAGAGGAGGAGCAGGGCCCCCCCGTGAGCGGGGAGCCCGAGAGACACCGTCGGGAGGGAGAGGGGCCCGGTGGGATGCACCTGCGGTGGGCGTGGCGGGGGCCGCGGCCCACCCAGCTTACCTGAGGACCACCTGCACGGCCTTGATCCCGGGCTGCAGCTCTCTGTGCGCCGAGGGGGTCAGAGGGGAGGAGAGGGGTCAGCGAGTCAGGAGGGCACTGAGCACGCCACACGGGCTAACCTGCCACCTCCCCTGGTGACGAAGTCCGTGGGTGCTGACTGAAGCCTCCTCTCCTGACTACTCACTGCTGACTGGGACAAAGGACCCCCCTCTCTGGACAATTCGGGGGGTGTCCACGTGGATATTAAATAGGTTGGTGGGTATAGGCCTGGCACGGGCCAAGTGGCCAACAAGTGGCTGCTCCAGCGGTGACTTCTGTCTCAGCTGCAGACGGAAAGGCCTCAGATAGCAGAGACCGGGGACGGCCTTTGTCCCTCATCTGTCCTCGCTCAGGGGCCCCTGCAGGACCCCGGGCAGTGTCTGGGGGGACATGTGTGTTCATCACAACTAGGGAGGCTCCCGCCATCAAGTGGGACGGGAGCCGGGGATGCTGCTGAGGCCCCCCCACCCCCCACCCAGGGCACAGGGCACCCCTCTCCCGAGCCAGCGGCGCCGAGGGGAGCCGTGCTGGAGGGGACACTGGCCCTGTCCGGGGCCGTGGGTCAAAGGCAGGGAGGGCACGCAGACTAAGCACGCTGTCCAGGACGGGGCAGGGGCCACCGCACACACGGTGGGGGTGGGACGGGGCGTCGGGCCTCCGTGGGGTCTGCCGAAGGCCCCCCCCGCCCGGCAAGGCCAGCTCGCCCCAGACCACGCCAGCCCACCGCCCGCCGAGGAGGTCAGCAGGGGTGCGGGGCACAGCACACCTGGAGTTCCGGATCAGCTCCACTTGCCTTGGGGTCAGCGCAAAGATGCACGGGCTCTCCTGAAGCTTCTCATTATTCTGTGGGACTGAAAACAAACGGAGGGTCAGGGGGACGTCCGGCCCCCGACGAGGGAGCCAACCGTACCCACGTCCACGGGGAGCGGGGAGCGAGAGGCTGAGCCCCACCTGGGCAGCCAGGCACGTGGGGTGGAAGCAGGGCCACCAGGGACGAGGTGCGGGGGGAGCCCAGCCCTTCCTGGTGCCACCCCGCAGCCTATGATTCAGGGAACGCCTCCCCCCACCTCCCCATTACGGGCCCCTTGAGAAGGAGCAGCCTTCTTAGCCCTCCAGGTTCAGGCGTCACTGAGGAGGACTGAGAAGCGCTGGGCTCAGGGAGAGGAGCCTGCCGGGCTGGCAGGATGCCGTGGGGCAGACTGCGTGCCCTTGAGCCAGCCGCTTCACCTGGAGCCTGCTTTCTCTGGGTCTGTACCACGCCGGCAACAACTGTGTCCCCACCCCGCACGGCTGTTCTGGACACCCGGCAAGTGCGTGCCTGTCTGCGCGGCGCTCGTCTTAGGCCCTGCAAGGCACTGCTGGAGGGGACAGGGACAAGCTGGGGACAGGTTCTGCCTTGGGCATTCACGGCCAGCAGGGGAGGCAGGGAAGCGAAACCACCCTGAGCCTCTAAGTGCACAAGAGTCACGGAGCAGCCCAGCTCACGGCAGGGACCCACACACGGAGGCACACTAGTCGTTACAAAGTGCCTGCTGGGTGCACGAGTGGGGGAATGTCTGCCAGGGGATGGAGACCAGGGTGGTGACTAGCTGGCTCTGCACTGTCAATTACAACTGCATCGAGAACCCCAGGGGTGATCAGAAAGTGCTCTGAACTGGGGCGCCTGGGTGGCGCAGTCGGTTAAGCGTCCGACTTCAGCCAGGTCACGATCTCGCGGTCCGTGAGTTCGAGCCCCGCGTCGGGCTCTGGGCTGATGGCTCAGAGCCTGGAGCCTGTTTCCGATTCTGTGTCTCCCTCTCTCTCTGCCCCTCCCCCGTTCATGCTCTGTCTCTCTCTGTCCCAAAAATAAATAAACGTTGAAAAAAAAAAAATTAAAAAAAAAAAAAAAAAAAAAAAAAAAGAAAGTGCTCTGAACTGAAAGAGAATATACAGCGCTCCAAAACTTGGGAGGAGCAGCTAACACAGTCGTTAGAGGCAAACTTATAGCTTTAAATGCTTCTATTAAAAGACAGAAAAAGGTTTCAAATAAGTTACTTGCACTTCCTCTACGAGAAACTAGAAAAAGAACAGAAAATTAAAGCCAAAGTCACCAGATGGAAAGAAATTAAAGATAAAAACAGCAAGGGAGAAAATCATTCAAGCGAGAGTTCTTTGATAAACTAGCTAGAACGAACAGAAGATCACGAGAACGCAGGCTGTCAGAACGAAAGACAGACAACAGTACAGATCCCACAGCCTTCTAGTTTAATACAGGAATGAGGTGGACGACTTTACACCAATAAATCTGAAAACTTAGAAGAAATAGACAAATTCTTCCAAAGACGCAAATTACCAAACTGGCGCCAAAACATACACGAAGTTTGAAAAGCCCTTTATCAGTTAGGGAAGCTGAACTCATCGTTGAAAAGTCCTCCACACACGAAAACCAGATCCAACTGGGGAGTTCCCTCAAGTATTTCAGAAGCGATATAGGGGCGCCTGGGGGGCTCAGTCGGTCAAGCGTCTGGCTCTTGGTTTCAGCTCGGGTCATGAACTCACAATCTGTGGTTTGGAGCCTTGCGTCGGGGTTTGCCCAATGCAGAGCCTGCTTGGGATTCTCTCTCTCTCTCTGCCCCTCCCTCCCTCCCTCAGTCTCTCTCTCATAATACATAAATAAGAACCTTAGAAAAAAATAAAAAGAAACGATACAGACTCCATACAAATTTTCAAAAAGTAAAGAGGATGCTTCACTCACTCTACAATCCTGGCACGAGCCCAATACCAAACCTGACAAAAAGGCATCAAGGAAGGAACCGTGAGGGAGCGCCTGGGGGGCTCAGTCGGTCCAGCAGCAGATTCTTGATTTCGGCACACATCATCACCCTGAGATTGAGCCCCACATCGCACGCTCTGGGCTGTTGGTGCTCAGCCTGCCCTGCTTGGGGTTCGCTCTCCCTCTCTGCCCCCCTCCCCCAATCCCACATGCGCACACACACTCTGTCTCAAAACAAATACACGTTAAAAAAAAAAAAAAAGGAATACTGTCAATATCCCTCGCAAACACAGACGCAAAAATTCTTCAGAAAATATCGGCAAACGTGCAGGCCCTTGGGATCTGGCCCAGGTTTGAAACCTCCGCACACCCACCGGCATGGCTAAAACGCAGGGACAACTTCGGTGCTGGGGGGGGTGTGGGGGGGTGTGGAGCAAGTCTCTGCTGCGGGCACAACCCCTCCTCTGGAACGGCCGGGCAGCTTCTAGCAAAGTTAAACGCACAGCTACCCAATCGCTCAGCAACCTCGTATCTGCCCCCAGATAAAAGGAAATAGGTCCCCAGGAAGACTCTACAAGAACGCTCACGGCAAACGTATTTCTAGGAGCCCTAAACTGGAAACAACCCGAGTGGCGGCCGGTGCAGAAACAGACGAACCCTAAAACCGATGCCCCGCACGGCCACGCGGGCAAATCTAACCGCCAAGGTGCTGACCCACAGCAGGCAGACGCCGAGAAGTACCTGACGCACGTGCCCTGGCCCGCGTCCAGGAACAGGCGGAACTCGCCCGCAGTGACAGGAATCGGGACGACGGGGGGTGCTTCTAGGGGTGCGGGCCGAGACGGGGGACGTCCGAAGGGGTGGGGGGCTTTACGTGGCAGAAATGTTGTGGGTCTACAGCGTTTGGGTTCCCGGGGTGAGACTCAAACCACACACCGAGGATCTGAGGACTTTGTCGTATGTAAATTACACCTCAGCTTTTACACATTTAAAGCTTCACTGGAAAGGGGCGCCTGGCAGGCTCCATCGGTGGAGCAGGTGACTCCTGGTCTCCGGGTTGTGAGTTCGAGCCCCACGCTGGGCACAGAGACTACTTTCACTCCGGGACAGCTGACGAGGGAATGCCAGGCGACCCTGAAACGGGCAAGCATCCAGAAGCTCTTCAAGCTCCGATAAGGGGTGGACCCCGAGATGCTTCTGTTGGCCGAAAGCAGCAGGTGCAGACAGGTGTCTATCACACCAGATCTGCGTCACCGGGCAGAGGGAGAGATGTGTGCAAAGGACATCTCTGGATGGGATGGGGGGCTCTGTGAGAGCTGGCCACAATCACCGCCTCAGGGTGACTGGGAGAAAGAAGGAGTCAGCTTTCCTTTTTTTTCTTCTCTAAGTTTATTCATTTGGGGAGGGAGAGACAGAAAGAGCCCACAAGCAGACGAGGGGCAGAGAGAGCAGGAGAGACAGAATCCCAAGCAGGCTCTGCTCTGTCAGCACAGAGCTCGACGCGGGGCTCGAACTCACAAACCATGAGGTCGTGACCTCAGCAGAGATCAAGAGTCCGATGCTCAGCTGACTGAGCCACCCAGGCGCCCCGAGGAGTCAGCTTTCTTTCTACTGCCCGAGCCCTTGCAACACTGCTGGGCAGACTGTTCTCGTAAAGGGCTGGAATGTAAGTATTTTTGGTTTCTGTGGGCCGCATGCCCTGTGCCTCAACGTCCCCACTCTGCTTTGTACCACGAAAGCCACCAGAGATGGTAAACAGACAAATGGGCGTTGGCTACGGGTCAATAAAGCTTGGTTTTCGAGAACAGTCAATGAAGCTGGCCCCTGGGCCCGAGGTGGCCGAGCCCTGCTCCCGAACCTTCTGAATCCCAAACCACAAGAGTAGGTAACCTACTTAAAAGCAAATGCAATTGAAACATAAAAACCAGCTCGGCTCCGAAGCCAGACCACGTGGGCTCGTACCCCAGCTCTGCCCGGGTGCGCACTGCTGTCCCCGCCCGAGCCTGGGGGCTTCTCCAGGCACGGGGCCGGGCGTGTGGCTGGAGCTCGGCAAGAGGTGGCTGCTCTAACTGCCAAACCACTGCCAACCCATACTCGCGTGTTGAGGGCCTGGCCGGTCCCCGTGGAGTCCTGCTTAGGGCCCTGGGGGAGGGCCACCCAACTGGGGGGTGGGGGAGCACACAGGCCACCTGCAGACATGCCCAGACCTGCCCAAAGAGCCAAGGGGCAATTATTTCTTGGGGGCGGGGCTCCCCATACCTAAGACAGCTGCGAAGGCTGAGGGGAGCCGAGGACCACCCTCGACCCGGGTAGGCGAGCTGCCACCTGGGTTGGGGCACAGCATACCCGGCACGGTGGGAGGGGGCTGGGGGTCCCCCAAACCCAGACCTGTCATCCACTGAAGTGGTGGCTCCGCCCCTCCAGCAGCTCCGAGCAGAGACGCAGGCAGCATCCACAACTCGTGGCACTCCTACCCCCCCCATCAACTCCCAAGTGGCTCCAATTTCGAAACGCACCAGCGAGGTCCCTGTCCCACACAGACCCCTCACTGCCCACCCCCACCCCAGCAGGTCACCGTCTGCCACTTGGGGGATGCCATCCCCACCCCTAGTGGCCTCGATTCCACAGCAGCCATCTCGGCCACCTCCTCCTGTTGCCGGTGTGTCAAGAACATCCTGCCTCAGGGCCTTTGCACTTGACATCCCCTCTTCCAGAACATTCCTTCCCCAGTGATTTAGATGGCCGATGTCTCTGAAATCTCCTCAAATGCCACCAGAATGACAGATGTCCCTGAACACCTTCATTTAAAAACTGCTATCCTCCCAAGGGCACCTGGGTGGCTCAGTCGGTTAAGCACCTGACTGTGGCTCAGATCGTGATCTCAGGCTTTGTGAGTTTGAGCCCTGCGTCAGACTCTGTGCTGACAGCTCAGAGCCTGGAGCCTGCTTTGGATTCTGTGTCTCCTTTTTTCTCTCTCTGCCCTTCCCCCATTCACGCTGTCTTTCCTTCTCCCTCAGAAATAAACAAACATTATAACTGCCACCCCCCAGGGGGACCTGGGGGCTCAGTCAGTTAGGTGTCTGACTCTCGGTTTCAGCTCAGGTCATGATCTCGCGGTTCGTGGGATGGAGCTCTGCATCAGGCTCTGTGCTGACAGCTTGGAACCTGCCTGGGACTCTCCCTCTTTCTCTCTGCCCTTTCCCACTCACATGTGCTCTCGCTCAAAATAAACTTTAAGAAACAAAAAAACCCCAAACACTACAACTCCCCAACAACCTCCTGCAATTCTGGTCTCCCCATCTCCTTCCCCGCTTGATTTTTCTCCAAGACTTTTACCTCCTAAGAGTCAACATAATTTCCCGGTGTCTTTGAACAAACCCAGAAGTACGTCTGCGGGGACGCAGGCTGCCGCAAGGCGGTGGGGGCCCCGCCAGGTGGAGCACAGGCTGGGATGAGGTGCCCACCCCAGGCCCCAGAGCCCCCCAGGGACTAAAGGGAGGGAACCCCTGTTCCCAGGTCGTCTGGGAGGACTGGAACCAGCCTCCGGCTCAATCCCAGACACCAACAGAGAGGCCCGGCACAACATGTCCACCCCAGCTGCCAGGCCGCCTTGCAAACTGCCACCAGCAAAGAACACTTCACGACCGGAGCAGATGCTCACGATACACCGGGGTGGGGGGGCGGAGGGGGAGGGAGGTGCGAAAACCGTAGTTAGGACACGGCTGTGGTCCCGAAGGGTCGCACGTGCGGAGGAAGGACGGTGGCAAGAACACGCCCAAACCTCCAGCAGGGCCCTGTTCCTGTTTCTATGACGCACACACACTTGCACACGAGCTTCGGGAACAAGCAAGGAAAAGGAGGCCTTAAACAGTCAATCAGAGGGGCGCCTGGATGGCTCGGTCAGTTAAGCGACTGACTCTTGGTTTTGGCTCAGGGCATGATCTCGTGGCTCATGAGTTCGAGCCCCGGGTCGGGCTCTGTGCTGGCAGTGCAGAGCCTGCTTAGGATTCTCTCTCCCCTCCTCTCTCTCTGCCCCTCCTCTGCTCACATTCCCTCCCCCTCTCTCTCAAAATAAATAAGTAAACTTAAAAACAAGTCAATCAGATAGGCCTGGTCTCCCTCCCGCTGGCCTATGGCCTCCTGCACCCTAGAACCTCAGAGAAGGAGAAAGGCCCACCCTCTAAGCCAATGCCCCCAGACCCACAAGGTCTCTGACTCCTGGCCCAGCCCCCCCCCCCCCCCCGCCACGACGTAGCCCCAGGCCCCCGAATGGAGCAGTCGAGGTCTCAGAGGTGGTGTGGCTGGTGCGTGTGGCGCTGCGGTGGTGCTGGGGGAAGAGATGGGAAGACAGGTGCCCCGGGCTGGGTGCAGAGGGCCTGGTGGGCAGCAGGGAGCAAGCAGGCACAAGCCCTGGGTCGGGGGCTCCGGGCTCACGCCCACCTCCTCCACTCACAGGGGCTCCCGCACGCAGCCGGCGGGCTCGTGACTTGCTGCCCCCGTGAAGTTACGCGGATGGAAGGGGCTCACACGCTGAAGGAGAGCTGCAGAATGTTAGCTCAAGGTCATTCTCACCGCAGCCCCCCACACTGCTTCCCAGCAACGAGCCTCTGCTCACACGGGCACCCCCTGCCCTGCTCCACACCGTCGATGCAGCGACGGAACAAACAAGACCCAGGCGTCAAAAAACACATACAGATTAATAAGCAATGTCAGGGTCGGGGACAGGGCCACAGGGGATAAGAGGGCGGTAATGAGATGAGGGAAAGCGACTAGGAAAGAAGACGAGCTTTAGGTTAGGTGGCTGGGAAGGGAAGGCCCATGGAGGGTCTGGGAAAGCGTGAGACAGCAGGAACAGCACGTGCAAAGGCCCCAGGGCAGCACCAGGCCTCGTGGTTTGGAGGAACAGTGAGGCCTGTGTGGCTGGAGCAGAGTGGGAAAGGGAGGAAGAGAGAGAGAGGGAGGGAAGGCAGGGAGGGGCCAGGCAGAAAAGTCAGCGGGTCATGGGAGTGTTTTGAGCAGAGGAGGGACACGACCAGCCCACTATTTTAAGTCTCCTCTGACTGCTGGGGGAAGACGCAGGTGACGTATAGGGAGAGACCAGGGGGGTGGCCAGGCAGGTGGGCCTGAAGCTGGGAGACCGGACCCGGAATGGATCTGAGGAACCACGGAGGGGGCTCTGCGCCTCAGGGGGAACACCCACCCCAGAAAGGACCCAACGAAAGGAGACTGGAAAAGCTCACCAGACCTTCAGCGACCCCGAAGCCCTTGGGACAGTCCAGTCGGTCCCCACTATCCCCATGGCCCGCTCACCCCGCGTTCTCTGGCCTCTCTCTCCTGTGCCACACAGCTCCCGTCCCCACGACTTCCATTCCTGAGCCCTCGCTCGCTGCCAGGCCTGTGCCCGCCACCCCGCTCCTCTGTTCCTTCCTCTTTGTCATGCTTATGGCTACTCGGCCCTCAGGTCTGGAACTCGGCCTCCTCCAGGGAGCCTCCTGACTGCCACCTCCTCACAAATGCACAATGAGGTGCTCCTGGCACTGACTGCCCCCAGGGAAGCCTGCACTCCCCAATCACTCCTCTCAGGCACCATTGAATCATGTCTAGTGCAGCTTCCCGGCAGAACACTCCAAGCGGGGGACCCCACGCCTGCGGCTGCCTGGGCAATACCACCCAAAGGCTTCAGGGGCTGGGTGAGGGACGCACGTGTGCCCCGCACGACAGGGCAGGTGCCGGACCGGCAGGCCTCAATCAGCGTCGGGCCACCCAGCTGTAGGGGCACGTAGGGAGCCAGGGGGAACTCGGGCACCATCGCTCCAGGGCAGCGGGGACACGGACAGCCCCACAGCCCGAGCCGCTGGCCGCAGGACGCCAGAGCCTCGCGGAGCAGCACTGCTCAGGTCAACACGTCTCCTTCCTTCTGCCCTCAAGTCTCAGGACGGCCTCTCCTCTCTCCCACACGCCCAGACGGGGGTCCGGGCCTCCCCCCTTCAGACTGGCCGCTGACACCGCGACCAGAACCGTGTTCCCTGGCACACCTCCCCCGAATTCTGCCGTGGTCGGGAATCGGATGCCCCTCTCCTGGCTGGGACGGGGAGGACAGCCGGGCTCTTCGAGCTAAGAGGCGGCCTGGGCTCCAGAACCGTCATGGGGTTCAAGATGGGTTCTTCCCCACAGGGGTGCAGGGCACGATGACTCGGGGAGGGTCAGAGTTGAGAACACGGCCCCGGGGCCCCTTCCTCAGGACGGTGTGTGACCTCGGGCCGGTTTCCCGACCTTTCTAGGTGCCGGGCCCACTGCAGCACATCATTTGTCTCCTGAGGTCCTTCCAGCTCCTGGGTCTGTGACTCCATTATTCTCCTCCCCTCCCCCAACCCAAACATTCCACTCCCTGTGATTTATGTCCCCTCTGCACCCGGCACGGTCTCCATCCTGGAGCTAGAGCCGGCCGGCGGCTCTTCCGGGGAAACAGACCAGAGTGTTTGGACCTCATTTTGGTCAGCAGGTCACGGTCAGGAGCGAGGGGGAGGGGGAAACCGGCTGAGCTCGAGCCTGGTGGAGTGGCTCTGGGGCAACGCCAGGGCTGCAGAAGCTGCCACAGGGAGGCGCCCAGGTTGAGGGGCGGATGGCCAACATCGCCGGTCCTGGAACAGAGGGACCAGACCGCTTCGGGGCCAGATCTGGGCCCCACGAGGACTCTCCCGATGAACCTGGCAGCCGCCAGGGGGTCCCCGAGGATGGGAGTCCCAGGGAAGCCAGGGAAGGGGTGCACTCGGGATAGGGGCGGGGGAGTGGGTGGGAACAAGGGCAGGGCGGGGTCGGCCTCTTTGTTCTGAGCCGCCAGCAGAGTCATTCCTGGTGCAGACAGGGGAGCAGACTCTCCCGGAGATCAGGTGACTGGGGTCCCCAGGGGCTCAGGGCAAAGTGATGCATTGTGGGGCGGGGGCGGGAGTGGGCCATGCAGGAAGGAAGCCCATGGTCCAGGCAGGGGAGGGAGGCTGCCGGCCCTGGAGTTCAAAGTCACCTCTGTCCCCCACCCAGTGCCAAGCCTGACTTACTGCTTCCCAGTGAAAACCCAGCCTCTCTATCACGAAGATCATCCTCGAGTCCTTAGGAACCTGAAACGTCAACCTGACCTTCAGAGCCAGCCCGTCCCAAGGCCCGCAGAGCCTGCCAGAGTCCCTGGGGGTAGGGGCAGAATGGCTTCCAACATGCACAGAGAAGCTGGGGGGAGCAGACAGGGAAGGCGTCCAGAAGCTCAGGAAAGGGCCTCGGGTCTCCGGTGCGGCCACGTCAACCCCACAACAGGTGCTGCTACGGCAACTTGCTCCCCACCCGGGGGCCGGTGACAAACACTGCCCGAGAGGAGGCAGGAGGGCAGAGCCTCAGGGTCCCGGGCCCGGACCCCCGGCAACTCCTTCCTCCACCCCCCGCAGCCTCTCCCGGAACCACAGCCCCCTCGCCGACCCTCACGAAGCTCAAGGGCTCCGGCGAGGAAGGGGGCTGGACACGGCGGGCTGGCTGGCACGGGCCGGCGTGGAACGCTGCGTGCAGAGAGGGGCCCCCTGGCCGAGCGAGACAGGACGCTGGGTCAGCAGGGTGGGAGGGAGCGAACCACACAGCGAGGGGCACGGCGGGTGGGGGCCCAGAGGGACCGTGGCCTCTGCCACGGCACGCAGGGACCGACACACGGTGAGGGCCAGGGCCAGGTGTGCAGCGGGGGCGCGGTAAGGACGCGGGGGTTGAAAGGGAGAAATGGGGAATGGGCCGCAGGGGTGGCAGGACCCACGGCGCTGACGAGGCTGGGGGCACCTCTAGGCCCTAAATGAGGAAAGCCGGAAGGGAACCTTCGCGAGGGTGGGGGGCGCCCTCGGTCTCCTGCCGCGTTCCCAGGGTGGGCCCCCCCCGCCCTGAGATCGGGGCAGCACGTGAGGCCGAGACCAGGCTGACACCCGCCCCCATCATCACAGCCGCTGGCAAGGGGCTGGGGGCTGGGGGCCTGGCCGCGTGCACCACTCTAGGGGCCTGGCAGGCGGCAGGTGCCCCATCAACACGGGGGCCGGATGAATAAGCAGGAAGGAGCCACAGAGCCCTGGCATGGGTCTCCTCCAGCCCCGGCGTACCTCTCGGGGGCATGGCTAGCCATTCCCTAGCCAGCTGGCCCATGCTGACAGGCCCGAACCCATTGGCCAAGGCTGCTCCCATGAGGTGCCTACACTCTGCAGAGGAAAGGTTGGATCCAACGTCCAGCCCCTTTGCCACCCACTGGGAGTTAGGACCTGGAAGCCAGCATCCCAGGTGGCCCCCAGCGATCCCTGCCTCTGGACGGCCCAGCCCGGTCCAGTCCCCACCCACGACGTACAGAGCCGGTCTGTGGGACGGACGCGATGCAAAGCAGAGAACACCAGGTCGTGCCGCTTCGAAGCTTAGGGGATCGAGAGGACGTGGCTTCTGGCTGATCCTACACAGATGTGCACACGAACCCTCCCTCCCCCCCCACCCCCACTGGTTCCAGAGGAAGCCGGTCACCATTGCACACAGCGAGGACGCTCGAGCCATCCACGGGCACCATGTGGCACGAACCGGGGTCTCTAGTCCACAGCCAGCAAGAAGCCAAGTCCTGCCGGCAGCCAGGTGAGTGGGTGAACGCCAGCCCCAGTCGGGCCTTCAGATGAGACAGCCCCCAGCCAACAGCTTTACTGAGACCTCATGAGACCCTGAGTCAGGACCACCCTGCTAAGCCGCTCCCGAGTTCTGATCCTCACAAACAGAGCAGATGAGCGTCTACTACTTTAAGCTACTAAAATTTGGGGTCAATTGCGAGACGACGCTATGTGGCTAATATAAAGATTCAGAGGTAGCCCCTGCGCTTCCTGAGAGGGAGAGCCCCCCACAACCCCATGGCCCTCGTTGGTCCCCAGAAAACACTCCGGGGCGGTGACGGGCTGGCCGTGGCCACTGGGCCCATGCCCAGTGGGACCCCCAGGGCAGTGGCAGACTCACCCAGCTCTGTGGGCTTCAGCAACTCATCGAGCATGTTAAAGAAGGGCAGTTTCACCAGACGCACTTCTGGCTTGAGGGTCTTGGCGGGCAAGCGTCCAAGTCCGTTCAAGTACTTCCCATAGAGCACGGGGTAGTCAATGTTGGGGCCCGAGAGGGGAGTCCTGGGCACCGTGCCAGCCCGGTCGTAGGTTGAGTGCATGGTCAGGGGGTCCAGGGGCCGGTGGGGTTGGGGGACAGGCTCCGAGCTCTTCTTGGCGTAGCGTGTCTCATACAGCTCTTTGATCTTCTTGAACAGCTCAGGGCTACAGTCAAACTGGACCAGCTGGAGGGCCCGGGTGACAAGTTCGTGTTTAAGTCCACTCTTACTCCGGCCGACGAAACCCAGGAGCATCTGAAGATCGGAGACTCGGAAACTCATCACCATGTTCTGGGAAAAAGCAACCACAGACACACGTGCTCAGAAGGGACGCTGCCAGATTCAGGGGCTGTCCGTGGGACAAGGGGCTTTCTGGAGCCCCCTGGGCCCCAACTAGGGGGGACAGCAAAGGGAGACCCCATCAGGTGCTGCCTGGCCCTGCCCCCGAGCCCCCTTCACTCTAGCTGGCAGGAGCAAGAACCCAGGAGGAGGAGGCAGCTTTAGCACCAGGCCCACTAGCCCAGGCTCGGTCCCACCTCCGTGTCTTTACTCAGGCTGCCAGCTCACCCTTCCTTGTGATGCCCCCTCCCAGCTCAGCCCTGCTCCCCTCCTCCTCCTCGAACCTCCCTCAGTTCAGCATTGCCAACGCAGCAAAAGCTTCTGACTGCCCCCCCCCCCCCAACACACACACACCACTGCCTTCTATTTTAGGTTCTCTTTTCCCATCTTCAAGCCTGAAAGCATCCCCAGGGCAGGAACTGAGGATCCTGCTTTACCCGTAAACAGCCTCAGCCACTCCCTAGCCAAGCACACTAATGGCCTCTCTGACCCTCGGTCTCTTCATCAGGATGACAGGATTCACTTCATCGGGATGTGGGGAGGACCAGAGGAGGTAACGTACACGGAAAGCAGAGTAAATCAACATCGGCCACAAACGTGTTTTCCCTTCCCTCTGGAGAATGGGAGTCACAACTTAATACTGATCACCTGCCAGGAACTGAGCTGCGCATGTGATTATATACTTAACTCTGATTCTCGAAACGACCCTGCCAGGCCGGGGTGAGCGCCATGTTAGAGCCAAGACCTAAACCTAGGCCCGGGCCTGACTCTGAAGCCAGGGGGTAATTTCCCCCTTCGGCACCGCAGGCGTCCGCACGGAGCTGAGCGCTGGCGAGCATCAAACGTCCGCCGTATTCCAGCGGGCCTTCTCTGCCTCGACACTGTGGACAGTGGGGCTGGACTGTTCTCTGGGGTGGGGCCGCCCTGGGCACTGTGGGGTACTCAGCAGCATCCCTGGCCTCCCTCTGCTCGATGCCAGGAGCTGCCCCAGACCCCAGCGGTGACCATCACAAACGTCCCCCAGACGCTACAAAGCATCCCTTGGGGAGGGGATCGTCCCACCGAGAACCACGGGTCTAAGGGGAAGGCTTCGGGAATCCAGCAGCCACAGAGGCCGCTCACTGAGCTGCGGCACAGTGATGAAAGAGGTCTGGCAGGGTCCCTCCAACTACATCAAACCGAACACAAGAGTTCAGCTGATGCCAGTGTTTTCTTTGGGGCTGCCCGGCTGCGGCCTGCCCTCTGTGAGATCCCGGGCACCAAGGGGGAGTGAGGGGTGTGAGGGTCCCCCAACATGCTACATGAGCAAAGTACCCTTGAAGGATGGGCCACCCACACCGAGCCCCAAAGCTGGCCTGTGATGAACGCAATGTGGTGGGAAAAAGAAACTTCCAGGGCAACGGGGGAAACAGGTACCCGCGATGAGGGAAGGTATGGAAAGCTGGCGAGCACAGGGCAGGACGGCACCCAAGGAAACCAATAAAGCCCTTAAATTCAACTTAAGAGTCTGACAGTCGGGGGCGGGCGGGAACCCGGCCAGGGTGTTTACACAGTGGTCTCAGTGCCAAAAGGCTCTGGGGTTTCCCGTTTCCTGGCTGCTCAAGGGTGAGGCGTGGAGTCTGATGGCAGCAGGGGGACTCAGAAGCCCCGGGTTCCCAGATGACCCTGGCCCCTCTGTCAGGCCCCTCTGTGCTCTCTATCCAAGCAAGATGTGTGCCCTCTCCCAGGCGTATAGCAGACAGACACCTGCCGACGGCGGAGGGGCTGTCGGGGCACAAAACCAGATGCCGATGCGCGGGGTGCCCGGCCTGCCTGCAAAATCTCAAGGGGGAGCCCCTTCCTTGCTGTAGGGCCTTCTTCCCAGCCCTGCACTATGGACGTGCAATGTCTGCCACAAGGCCACTTCCTGCTCGAGTCTCACAGGGGGCCGTGCCCGCCAGGCAGGTGAGTCGGCTGAAGCTCCGTGAAAGGAGCGGCCGGCCCAGAGCCTCCCTGCGTAGTCAGCGGCAGGGGCCATCCGACTCCTGAGGGCGCTTCCTTCCGCTCCCACCCGGCTGTCTGGGGGCCTGGGGACCCTCACATCCCAGCACAGCTCCTGCCTCGGGACCTAAGCACTGTGCCGGCCCTCAGCGAGCCCCGAACGCTTGTGCCAACAGAAAGACTTCACCTTCCTTAGCCTGACTTCCTACCTTGAGCAGAGAAAATAGGCTTGCAGGCAAGATGTTTCTTCTGGAAGAGGCCCAAGGCCTTGGAGGGGAGAGGCGATGTCATGTGGAAGCTGACTGCCCGCCACGGAGCTAAAGGCAGGTGGGCTCGGCGAGCCGAGTCTGACCACAAGGCATCTTCTAACCCGATCCGCCCCTGGGAGCGCCCCGCCCCCGCCGAGGCCTGGCCCTTTCACCAGGTTGGACATCCCGAGCTGCCGCACGAGCATCCTGGGGCACATCCCTCCAGCTGCCATATGCTCACGACTCGGATTTCTCAGCAGCTGCCACCACCACGAAGCCCGCCCTTGACACTGGGGGGGAGGGGGGGGAACAGCGTGACAGGGGCACACACGCTCAGGAAGACGCCCCGAGCGCTTTGCAGATCACTTCCTGCCATGGCTTCCACCTACCCCGCCTGGCCCTCAGATCCGTGTTTGTAAACAGCATCGGGCCCCAGCGGCTTCCACAGTCTCAACTCTGGGCTTGTTTGGAGCTGCGTGGAAAAACAGCCTGGGCAGAGCTGCCGGTTCCCTCGACCTGCCTCGGGGACAGGTCCCTCGGAGCATGAGGGGAAAAGTTCAGGTCCTCGTCTCCGGGGGACAGGGGGCCTGTGCAAAATGCCACACACCACCTCAGGGGGTTCACTGAACAGAGGCACCCGTTTGAGGCAACTCGAAAGAAGGGTCAACTTGATTTAATTGGGGTGGGGGCCCGGAGGGCCCGGAGGGTCACCGGAGGGTCAAGTAGAGTTCATCAGATCGGATTTCAAGGCCCTGGATGGTATAGAAGAATCTAGTCCCCACCCTGGTGGGGGCGGCGGGGAGCAGGGGCCCAGGGGCCCAGAATCACAGCCCCACAGGACGGCTGAATTTCAGGGCTCCGGGGGACTTCAAGCCCACCAGCTGCCACCTTGGGCCTGCAGAGTCCAGACTTCCACATCTCCAGGGCAAGTCTCAAATTTCTCAAAACGCTAGACACGAGTAGGGTGTGTAGTGCAGGCATGGGGGGGGGGGGGACACTCCGGGGGTGAAGGGAGCTGCATTTCAGATCTCAGTGGGAAAGGAAGGGAGAAAGAGGAACCAGAGAAAGAAAACATTCACAGGTCAGGACCCTGGGGAGGGGAGACTGGGGGCGGGGCAGGGGGCGGAGCCTCTGTCCAGCAAAGGTCCGGTGCCCCACTTCGCTGCCACCAAAGGCCTGGAGTAAACCCCGCAAGGAGGAAGAAAACAACCCCAGTGTAGTTCGGGACAAGGTCTCTGGAGCCTTGCCGTGAGGGAGGTACCTGGAAAAAAGGTACATCCCTAGAACAGGGATGGCATCTGTGGGACGTGGGACCTGGACCCCAAAATGGAGTAAGCACGAGGAGCACTAAAGAAAGAGGCGGGGGACTCTCCATGAATCGGTGCAAAAAACAGGCAGCAAGGGAGAGCGAGCCTTAGAAGCCAGAGTCAGGGTGCGTAAAAGGATCCAAAGCAGGGGTCTGGGAGTTGTGTGGAGGGAGTATGATCTGAGTAGACTCACCAGGGAGTATAGGAGAAACAGCTAGTATGGGGCCTGATCTTGCTAGCGTGAAGTTTACAGACCCCAGGAGCAGAGTCCAAAGCCTCACAGATGCTGTCCCCAGGGTAAGTAAGACGGGAGAGGAAGGCAGAGCCCAGGACCCGAGAATGAGGAGAGAATTAGGAAGGCTTTGAACAGAGAACAGGGATCAGGGCTCCATCCCAGGCTGGAGAGCAAACTCAAGTGACTCCGTGCCCCACTCGGAGGGCGAGAGAGATGGTGTCAGGAGGGGGGCGGGGCTCTGGGACCAACGCGGGAGCTGAACTAGGGGTCCAAACTCCACCCTGGGGTACAGACCCCCAAAGAACACTGTGTTTCCGGGTGCTTCGAGCCCCTGGGTCATCACCCCGGATGGTGGAATCGGTGGCAGCAGGATCAAGGGACCCTTCCGATCAAGGAGTCGCCGACCCCAGCTGGTCTGCTGGGCGGGGAGGCTGAGACCCAGATGCTAGTCCTCGGTGCCGTGGGGGGTGGAGAGGCGAAGACACCTCCCCCCACCCCAGGCCAGAGCGTAGGACCCCGGCTCAGAGCGAGGAGGGGACGAGCAGCCCAGCCCGTCATGCTGTCCGGAGGACTGTTCCTCTAGCTGGGAGGCGCGGCCCTGTCCCCGTGCTTAGGGAGACTGGACCCTAACCACTAGGGCTAGTGGGGGGGGGGGGGGGGCGACCCCGCCTCAAGCCCGGGAACCAACCCCCAGCCCGAAAGCTAGGGTAAGGTTTGGGGGGCCCCGCCCCCGGCCTCCCCGCCCCCCGCCCGCACCCGGCGCGCCAGGGCCAGGGGCGGGCGAGGGGCCGGGCAGCGAACCGCGAGCGGGCCGCGCCGTGGGGCCCCAGGCGGAAGGCGCAGACCTCCGCCCGCCGCCCGGCCCCCGCCCCCTCTCCCGCCCGCCCGGGCCGGCGCTGCCGCTCACTCACTTTGGCCTCCACCAGCTCCGCCGCCATCTTGGCCACCAGCGTCCCCCGCGCCGGGAGCCCCCAGTCGTCGCGTCACGTGACCGCCCGCCACTCGCGGGCGGGGCCGCCATGGCGGCCAATTAGCACCCGCGCGCCCTCCTTCCCCCCGGCCGGCGAGCGGTGCTTCGCAGTGCGCAGGCGCGCGCGACCGCCGCCCGGGCCTCGGGCCAATCAGGGAGGCCCGACGCCGCCACCCTCCCTTCGCTCGCGGCAGCCACGCCCACCCCTGGCGGCGTCTGGCTTCTTAAAGGGATACTAGCCCTGCACAGGTGGGGTTCAGCGCTGGGTCCTGTCTAGGGAGGAAAGGAGGGACGGAGGGGGCGGTGGCGACAACAATGCAGCCAGGTGTCGCGGCCCCCGCGCAGGACGGCCGCCAGGTGCGAGCCCTGAGGCCCGGCGGCCTCGGGGGAGGGGATGGGTGTTCCAAGCGCAGCGACTGCCGGCGCCTGCAGTCGGGCGCCCAGCCTCGCCCCGCGGTGCGGCCCTAGCGGCGCGGCGCCCCGCGCGCCGCACATCCGGGTCCTGGCGCGGCCGGGGGCGAGGGGCGCGGGCGCGCGGCGCCCCCCGGCTGGCCCCGGACCGGCGAAGGACCACCTCCTCCCCCGCTTCCCTGCAGCCCGCGCTGCTCCGCCCCTGCTAGCGACCCTCCCGCGGGTCCCGCCTCCCCACCCACGGTAACCTTTGGAATCTGCGCTAACTGGGGCCTCCCCTGCTCTAGAGCCCTCCTTGGCTCCCCAGCGCGCGCGGGCAGCGCAGCTCAAACTTGGTTGTGTCAAAAGCGGGAGGCGAGAGAGGAAAGATGTGTGTTTCCAGGGCGCCGGCCCGGCTGGCCCAGAAGAGCGTGAGACTCTGGATGTCGGAGTCGTGAGTTCCAGCCCCGCCTTAGGGATCAAGTGTCCTTAAAGTCTTAAAATAATAAAAATAAAAAATAAAAATAAATTCGAAAACGTGTGTTCCAGGGCTCATACCCTGAGTTCATGATTCTCAGGGCAGGAATGAAGAGAAATTTAAGGAAGCACCCCAAATCACTAGGTTATAAGATATGTTAATGTGATTTTTTTTTTTTTTAATAAGGATGCGAGGCGCTTGGGTGGCTCGATGGTTTAGCAACCGCAAAAGGGGTACCTGGGTGGCTCAGTTGCTAGAGAATCCGTTCTTGACTTCTGCTCAGGTCGTGATCGCACTGTCTTGAGATCGAGCCCCTGATCCCCCCTGATCCGCCTCTGTGCTGACAGCCTGGAGCCTACTTGAGATTCTCTCTCTGCCCGTCCCCTGCTCACCTGCGCACTCTCTCTCCCTCCCTCCCTCTGGAAATAAAAAAAAAATAAACATTAAAACGAAGAAGGAGAAGGAGAAGGCAAAAAAAAAAAAAAAAAAATCCATGATGACAAAAATACCAAAATTTTTAAGTCGAGGTAGCATCCACCTCAGCAAATGCATGTGACCTCTCTCACTTCCCCCAGACCCGAATTTTACAGGGTTTATGTTATTTTCATCACAATTTTGAAACTTTCGAAACCGTTTTCAGATTAGCAAGAAATTGCAAAGATAGTACGGAGAGTTTTTCGTCCGCTTCCCCCAGCCTCCCCCAACGATAACATGTTCCGAAAACAATGTGCGTTACCCAAACCGGGAAAGCGATGTTGGTACAGTACAATCAACCCAGGTACAGATGTTCAGATTTCTCAAGTTGTTTGTTTTTTGGGTTTTTGTGTTTTTTTTTTAACGTGAAAAATACTTTGGGCGTATTTACGGAAGGCACGATACAAGAGTGAGCGGGTGGGGAAGGGGGAGAGTGGATGAGACAAAAGGGACTGTGAATTGCTCCTTGGGGAGGCTGGGGCCTGGATTCATGAGGGACAGTGACAATCAGTAGCTAAGGCTGCCGTACTCTTACTCTCCCAGATTTGCCAGATGAAGCTCTTCGCATGGTATCGTTCTAGTTGGCCCTCATTTTCTGATGCAGAAACGCAGGCTTTGAGATGGGAACCCACCTGAGTTTGGCAGAGGCGGAAACTTAACCCAGGTTCGTGGCTGTCCAGAGAACACCGTCATAAACCACGTCAGTCGCTTCCATTGAGATGTTTAGTAGTAAGCTTTCCGTGTATTGAGCACCTCCTATATGGCAAACACTGTTTTGGGTCGCGGGACAGCAAACATATTCCGTAAAGGTCAGGATAATAAATATATTTGGCTTTGCAGCCCACGCACAGTGCCTGTAGCAGCCACTCGACGACCTTGGCATCATGGGGCAGAATCAGCTGTGGGCTGTGTGTAAACGAACAGGCATAGGCTGTGTGCCAATAAAACTTTATAAGCACTGAAATTTGAAATGGATATCATTTTCACGTGTTATAAAATATGCTTTTGTTTCGTTCAAACGTTTAAAAAAAGCTCAAGCGCTGTTCAGAACCAGTTGTGAAGCAAGACTTGGCTCTCCCTCCCCCTCTCCCTCTTTCCTTCCATTCTTTCTTTTTCTTCCTTAATTTCTAATCGTGATAAAAGACGCAAAGCATAACAGTAAAAATCGTTTTTTTTATTAAAAAATTTTTTTAATGTTTATTTATCTTTGTGAGAGACAGAGACAGACCATGAGCAGGGGAGGGGCAGAGAAAGAGGGAGACACAGAATCCCAAGCAGGCTCCAGGCTCTGAGCTGTCAGCACCGAGCCCGATGCGGGGCTCGAACTCATGAGCTGTGGGATCAGGACCTGAGCCGAAGTCGGATGTTTGACTGACTGAGCCCCCCAGGCGCCCTTCTCTGGCTTATTTTGATGAGCGTGATGTCCTCCAGACCCACCACGTTGTAGCCAGTGTCGCGATGTCCTTCCTTTTCCAGGCTGAAGAATATTCTGTTGTGTGGATGGGCCACCTTTTGTTTCTCTGCTCCTCCCTCGATGGATGCTTGGGTTGCTTCCACGTCTTGGCTATTCTGAATAATCCTGCTATGAAAACAGGTGTACAAATAGCTGAGACCATGCTTTCAACTCTTTGGGGTAAATACCCAGAGGCGGAATTGCTGGTCACATGGGTAGCTCTAAGTTTAACTTTGAACCGCAGGGTTTGCTACAATGGCTAGTTAGTGTATGTTGTGTTCCCACCAACAGCACAAGGGCTCTGATTCTCCACATCTTCAAGGACACTTGCTACTTTCTGCTTTTTGTTTCATTTTGTTTAAATTGTTTTTTTCCTTAAGTTTATTTATTTGGAGAGACAGAGAGAGCAGAGGAGGGCCAGAGAGAGAGAGAGAGAGAATCCCAGGCAGGCTCCATGCGGTTGGTGCAGAGCCCGATAGGAGGCTCCCACCCACGAACCGGTGAGATCATGACCTGAGCCCAAACCAAGAGCTTAACCGACTGAGACACCCAGCCCCCCACCTTTCATATTGTTTTAACGATAGCTTCCTAATGGGTGTGAAGTTGTACCTTGTTGGGGGTTTGATTTGCATTTCCTAAGGATTCATGCTCATTTCTCATCTCTTCATGCGTTTATTGGCCACATGTATGTCTTCTTTGGGGAAATGTCTGTTCAAGTCTTTTGCCCCCCCCCACCTTTTTTTAATTGGGTTGTGTTTTATGTTGTTGAGCTGCAGAAGTTCTTTATATATTGTGGACACTAACCCTCTGTCAGATATATGATTTGCAAATATTTTCTCCCATTCCTTGCATGCCCGACTTCATATTATTAAGATTTCAATATGCTCCAAAATGATTGCTCTCCAGATTCAATGCAGTCCCTGTTTAACTCCCAACAACTTTTCTGCAGAGATAGAAAAATCCATCCTAAAATTAGTGTTGAATCACAAGCGACCCCAAATAGCCAATACAATCTTTAAAAAAAAAAAAGAAAAGAATGAATTTGAGGACTCACATTTCCTGATTTCAAAATTTCTTTTTTTCTTTTTAATTTTTTTCAATGTTTACTTATTTTTGGGACAGAGAGAGACAGAGCATGAACGGGGGAGGGGCAGAGAGAGAGGGAGACACAGAATCGGAAACAGGCTCCAGGCTCTGAGCCATCAGCCCAGAGCCCGACGCGGGGCTCGAACTCACGGACCGCGAGATCGTGACCTGGCTGAAGTTGGATGCTTAACCGACTGCGCCACCCAGGCGCCCCTGATTTCAAAATTTCTATAAAGCTATGTGATTAAAACAGTGTGGTGCTGGCCTCTGCACAGACATATTGACTGATGGAATAGAATTGAGCGTGAATTTTGTGTTATGTATATTTTTTCACGCATTTTTTAAGTATAAAAAAGAAAAAAATTATCTTTGCCTTTCTCAAGTTTTTATTTATTTGTCTTGAGAGAGAACGTGCAAGCCGGGGAGAAGCAGAGAGAGGAAAAAGGAGAACCCCCCCCCCCCCAGCAGGCCCCACACTGTCAGCACACAGCCTGGCGCGGGGCTCAAACTCACAAACCGTGAGATCATGACCTGAGCCAAAATCAGACACTTAACCGACGGATGCCGGCAGGCACCCCTAGAATTGTGATGTATTCTTACACCACTAATCGAGAAAGGACAAAATAATCTCGAAGGCATTATGCTACGTGGCGGGGGCGGGGGGGGGGGGAGCCGATCTCAAAGTGTTACACACCGTGTGATTTCATTTATACAGCATTCTCAAACTGACAAAATTGGAGAACCGGAACAGAGATTAGTGGAATAGCCTGAGGGCTGGGCCATGGGGAGGGGAGTAGGGGAGACAGAAAAGGGATAGCAAAAGGAAGATGTTTGGAGGAATGGAATAGGTCTGTATTTTGGTGACAGTGGTGGTTATGAGATTGTATACACCAATGACACAAAGCTAGACACACATTATACCAACGTCCCCTTCCTGGCTTCTGTAATGTAGTTGCATTAGATGCAACCATAGGGAGGGGCCTGGGTGAAGGGCACAGGGGACCTCTCTGTCCTATCTTTGCAACTTCCTACGAATCCGTAATTATTTCAAAGTAAAAAGTTGTTTTCTTTTTTTCCTAAGGACCTAGCCCCCCACCCCCACCCCCGGCGGCTCAGTCGGTTGAGCGTCCGACTTTTTATTTTGGCTTGGGTCATGATCTCCCGGATCGTGGGTTCGAGCCCTGAGTCAGGCTCTGCGCTGACAGCACGGAGCCTGCTTGGGATTTACTCTCTCTCTCTCCCTCTCTCTCTCCCTCCCTCTCTCTCTGCCCCTCCTGCCCCCCCTCAAAATAAATAAACATTTAAAAGAAGAAGAAAACAGTAAAATAACATTATTGAGAAATTCCATAAAATTCGAATATAGAGTAGGGATGTCATAATAGGAATTATTATCACGAGCTGGCAAAGCTTGATCATTGCTGAGTACCTGTGAGTGATACATGATGAGTCTTTATGCTTCAATGTGTAGCTATTGCTGTGTGACAAATAACGACTCATTCAGCAGCTTGAAACAACAGTTTCACATTTCCTGTGGTTCAGGCATCCAAGCCCGTGTGGTTCTCCTTCCTAGACTCTGAGCTGAAATCTAGATGTGTGCTGGGCCGTGATCTCATCTGGAGGCCCGCCTGAGGAAGGACATACTTCCAAATGTGCTGAGGTCACGGGCAGAATTCAGTTCCTTGTGGTTGGAAGACTGAGGGCTTCAGCTTCTGGCTGGCTGTCAGCTAGAAGCCACCCTCCAGGACCCGTCACAGGAACTTTCTCAACATGAACGCTCACTCTATCCCAACCAGCGAGTGAGAGAGAGACAACTCACATGCTGGAGACTGCAATCCTAGGTAACCTATTTACGGGAACGACTTCCTCCACCTCTGCTGTCTCCTGTTAGTTGGAAGCAAGTCACAGGTCCGAGCAACACTCGAAGAGAGGAGATTATACAAGGACATGAATACCAGGAGGCAGGGATTGGCAGGGGGCACTCTAAGAGTCTGTCCACCACGGTACCTTTGAAAAAATTCATAATAGGGGCACCTGCCTGACTCAGTTGGTGGACCATGTGACTCTTGATCTCAGGGTTGTGGGTTCAAGCCCCACATTGGGTGTAGAGCTTACTTACAAATAAAATCTTAGGAGCACCTGGGTGGTTCAGTCCATTAAACATCTGACTCTTGATTTCGGCTCAGGTCATGATCTCATGGTTCGTGAGTTCGAGCCCTGCATCGTGCTGTGTGGTAACTGTGCAGAGCCTGCTTGGGATTCTCTCTCTCTCAAGATGAATAAAATAAACTTTAAAAATAATAAAATCTTTAAAAATATACATATTAACATTTATTTATTTTTGAGAGACAGAGCAAGACAGAGCATGAGTGGGGGAGGGGCACAGAATCCAAAGCAGGCTCCAGGCTCTGAGCTGTCAGCACAGAGCCTGACGCGAGGCTGGAACTCACAAACCGCGAGATCCTGAGCCGAAGTTGGACGTTTAACCAACTGAGCCACCCAGGCGCACCTTATAAAATACATATTCATAAAAAAACATTAGAAGCAGCTTAACAGCTGTGTATGTAATTAGATCCCGTGTATAATATTAGGTATTCGTGTTATTATTATTATTTAATTTTAAATATTTTAATGTTTGTTTATGAAACATTAAAGATACACAGGTGGAGGGTGAGATAAAATCCCAGGCAGGCTCTGTGCTGTCAGCTCAGCGTGGAGCCTGACAGGGGGCTCAATCTCACCACCGTCACAACTGTGAGATCATGACCTGAGCTGAAACCAAGAGTCGGATACTTAGCCAACTGAGCCACCCAAGTGCCCCTAGACATTCGTGTCATTATTAAAAATTAAAAGTAGGGCGCCTGGGTGGCGCAGTCGGTTAAGCGTCCGACTTCAGCCAGGTCGTGATCTCGCGGTCCGTGAGTTTGAGCCCCGCGTCGGGCTCTGGGCTGATGGCTCAGAGCCTGGAGCCTGTTACTGATTCTGTATCTCCCTCTCTCTCTGCCCCTCCCCTGTTCATGCTCTGTCTCTCTCTGTCCCAAAAATAAATAAACGTTGAAAAAAAAATTAAAAAAAAAAATAAAAGTAGCCATACAATTTGACCCGACAATTTCACTTTTAGGAATATATTCCACAGAGATGAATTCTAGCATATGTCCCAAGCTCTGCACTGCTAAATTAGGAAATGCGTGATTTGCAGAAAAATTTGTGCTGGGTGTTCCAAGAGGTGGCAAGGCTCACAGAATTCTTAGCATTATCACAGGGTGGTAACGGTGAATTGTGCCCCGTATCTGTTCTCTGTCAGTAATAGGACTTCCTATTGTAAGCTGGGCACAGCCTCCCAGAATAAAGACTACGTTTCCCAGGTTCCCTTACAGCTAGGCGTGGTCATGTGACTAAATTCTGACCAATGAGGGTAGTGATATGTACACTTCCTTTCCCTTTTCCTCTCTCCCTCTTCCTATTGGATGCAATGTGGACACGTGGTGCACCATCTTGGGCTATGAGGGTGAAGGCAATATTCTAGGGAGGCTGAAGCAAAAGGAAGGATCTTGAGGGGCGCCTGGGTGGCTCAGTCGGTTGAGCGGCCGACCTCTGCTCAGGTCATGATCTCTCAGTCTGTGAGTTCGAGCCCCGCGTCGGGCTCTGTGCTGACAGCTCAGAGCCTGGAACCTGCTTCGGATTCTGTGTCTCCCTCTCTCTCTGCCCCTCCCCCACTCATGCTCAGTCTCTCTGTTAAAAATAAACAAACATTAAAAAAATTAAAAAAAAAAAAAAGAAGGATCTTGAGATGTTGACGGCAACACGTACGTTATATACGTATTTTGCAGATAGGCTGCGTGTTCCGGACTGGGACCTGCTTGGCAGGGGCCTCCTTAGCACAAACACAAAAACAGTCCACTGCCTTAAGTGTTAATCTCATCCGAAAACACTTCCACAGAAACGTCCGGAATCATGTTGGGCAAAATATGGCACCACGGCCCAGTGAAAGGGGACACAGAAAATTAACTAGCACGTGGGGTAAGGTAGGATTTGTGCTTACAAAGATCCTTGTGGCAGCTGTGAAAAATGGATTGTGGGGGGCACGAGTGGAGGCAGGAGAGCAGGGAGGAGGTGAGTGTGGTCACCCAGGGAAGTGATGATGCCGTCCTGGACCAGGGTGGGGGCAGAGGGGATGGAGTGAAATACATAGAATCAAGGTGTTTATGTGAATAGTGAGTTCTGATATCATCCTATTCTAATTAAAAAAAAATTTTTTTTTTACATTTTATTTATTTTTGAGAGAGAGAGAGATACAGAGCACAAGTGGGGAAGGGGCAGAGAGAGAGAGGGAGACACAGCATCCGAAGCAGGCTCCAGGCTCTAAGCCATCAGCACAGAGCCTGATGCAGGGCTTGAACTCACGGACCGCGAGATCGTGACCTGAGCCGGAGTCAGACGCTTAACCGACTGAACCACCCAGGCGCCCCCATATTTGATTTTAAAACATTTCTAGGTCCCCAAAAAAGAAATCCCGGAGAGACTCACTTTCTGTCTCAATGGATTTGTCTGTTCTGGACATTTCTTATAAAGTGAATCATCCGCTATATGAACTTCATGTCGATTGTGTCACTGAGCATCATATTTTCTTTAAATTTTTTAATGTCTATTTTGAGAGAGAGAGAGAGAGAGACAGCGCAAACAGGGGAGGGGCAGAGAGAGAGGGAGACACAGAACCTGAAGCAGGTTCCAGGCTCTGAGCTGTCAGCACGGAGCCCAATGGGGGGCTTGAACCCACAAACCGTGAGATCTGATCTGAGAGAAAATCAAGAGTTGAATGATTAACCCACTGAGCCACCCTGGTGCCCCTGAGCACTGTTTTTTAGGCCCGTCCACACCGTGTATGTGTCAGAACTTCACTCCTCTTTAAGGCATAATAATACTCCAATGTGCAGCCCGACCACATCTCCTGACCCATTCCTCAGCCCCCATCATCTCCTGCCTGGACCAGCACACTACCCACTGCTGTCTGCTCTCCCTCCCCGCCCCCCCACCCCCACAACAGTCCGTCCTCCCCACAGTGGCCGCCAGAGGGCACCCGTGAGCACCCGAGTCAGGCCCTGCCCTCCCGTGCCCACAGCCCTCCAGGGCTCCAAAATCACCCGCGGTAAAAGCTCAAATCCTCCCAGGGGCCCCCAAGGCCCTGCACGACCTGCCCTATCCCCTCCCTCCTCTCCCTTCCCCTCCTCCCTCTCACCTTCTCCCTCACTCTGCTCCAGGCACAGGGCCTCCTTACCATTCCTTCAACGCTCCAGGCCATGGTTCTGCCCCAGGGCCTTTGCACATGTTCTTCCCACCTGGAATGCCTTTCCCCCAGGCTCCCATATTGCTCTCTCCCTGATCTTCAGATCTCTGCTATCTCCTTAAACATATAAAGTGTGTATTACCATCTGTCCCCACTCCTCCCAGCCCCTAACTCTATTTCACCTTCCTTGCTAGCATTCTCGCCATCTGACATAACCATACACTGTATTCATTTATTCATGCTTCTCCCTGCCAGTCCCATTAGAATATAAGCCCCACCAGGATAGGGACAATTGTCCTGTGTCCCCAGCTCCTCAGTCGATGTCTGGCAGACAGGAGGTACCCACTAGATATGTGCAGGGTAGATGAATATCATTCACACTAGAAAAATGGAGAGCATTTTATTTATTTATGTATTTATTTACTTATCTATGTATGTACACGTGTATTTATTTATAGTAATCTCTAGGCCCAATGTGGGACTAGAACCCACGACCCCGAGATCAAGAATCACATGCTCTTAGGGGCGCCTGGGTGGCTCAGTTGGTTGGGTGTCTAACTTCGGCTCAGGTCATGATCTGACTGTGGGTTCGAGCCCTGCATCGGGCCCTATGCTGACAGCTCAGAGCATGGAGCCTGCTTTCGATTCTGTGTCTCCCTCTCTCTCTGCCCCGCCCCCGCTCTCTCTCTCTGTCTCTCTCTCTCAAAAATAAACATTAAAAACCAAGGTAAAAATTAAAAAAAAAATCACATGCTCTGAGTGACCCAGCCAGGCGCCCCTAGAGCACGTTATTAAAATAAAACAAAACAAAAAGATCGCATGTAGGTTCTTTTTTCTCACTTTCAACACCGTGAACGACATTCAGGACCCGATCATTCTCTAAAGTGGGGCCATCCTGGGCACTGTGGGGTGTTGAGAATCCCCGGTCCCCGCCCACTTGCTCCCAGGAGCCCTCCTAGTTGTGACAACTACAGATGTCCCCCAGACACGGCCCAGCGTTCCGCGGGGGACAGCATTGCCCCATACATCACGGGTTCTTCTCACTGGGGTCCCTACTCATATGGTCCCCTATTCTCTGGGGGATCCATGCATCCCAGGGTCCCCGGACCGGCCTGGTTTACAGCCATCATCCTGGTATAATTAAATCAGAATCCCTTTTACTTTCAAAATCGTCCTGGTTTGCACTTTGGTAAAAGGACGCGTCCACTGAAGCTGAAATCAGGCATGGTTGTATGACTCAGCAATTCCACTCCAAGGTATGTCCCCAACAGAAATGCTGTTGGGACATGCGCTAGAATGTTCCATAGCAGCGTGAGTCGAAACTGCCCCAAACTGGAATCGGCCCAGATGCCCACCAACAGTGAAACGGGCGAATCCATTGTGCCAGGGTCTCAAAAGAAAAATACAGCATTGAGAAGAGGCCACATTGCGTGATTCAACATGCCCGAAATTCACAAAGAGCAACCCCCCCATCTATGTGGTTAGAAGACAGAATGGTGGTTTCTTTGGGGTGGCGGCGACTGGAAGAGACATGGGGGCACTTCTGGTCACAATCTGTATTTTATTTTATTTTATTTTATTTTATTTTATTTTATTTATGTTTATTTATTTATTTATTTATTAAATTTTTTTTCCCAACGTTTATTTATTTATTTTTGGGACAGAGGGAGACAGAGCATGAACGGGGGAGGGGCAGAGAGAGAGGGAGACACAGAATCGGAAACAGGCTCCAGGCTCTGAGCCATCAGCCCAGAGCCCAACACGGGGCTCGAACTCACGGACCGCGAGATCGTGACCTGGCTGAAGTCGGACGCTTAACCGACTGCGCCACCCAGGCGCCCCTAATGTTTATTTTTGAGACAGAATACGAGTGGGTTAGGGGCAGAGAGGGAGGGAAACACAGAATCCGAAGCAGGCTCCAGGCTCCGAGCTGTCAGCACAGAGCCCGACGCGGGGCTCGAACTCACGAACCCTGAGATCGTGGCCTGAGCCAAAGTCGGACCCTTGGACCGACAGAGCCACCCAGGTGCCCCTATATTTCATGTCTTTCGAAAGTTGTATGAACGTCAAATTTTAGCATCCATCAATAAAGTTTTATTGGCACGCAGCCGCACCCATTCGTGTAGGGTGTCTGTGGTGGTGACGCAGCAGAGGTGAGAAGCCACGTGGCCCAAAAAGCTGAAATGCTTTCTGCTTGGCCCTTTAAGAAAAAGGTAGCCATTTCTGCTGTCCTGGAGTCATGCCCCGGGCAGTCCAGCTAAAGCCACCAACTTGCTCCCTCCCGTGTGTGTGAGAAGTCGAATAGGTAGAGAGCCACTTGACTTTCATTGTTTCTTTCCTTGTGCCTGCCACCTCAGGGCCTTTGGATTTGCTCTTCCCCCTCCCTGGACCACACTCTCCACTTTGGCTCATTGAACACTTTCTCATCTTTCCTGGAGCAGTTTAAGAGTCACCTCCTCCAGGCAGCCCTCCCTGATTCCCCAGGCTAGATCATAGCCCTGCCCTGTTCTGCCCTCTCCTTTGCTCGGTCTCTCTCTCTCCTTCCGACCCAACTTGAAAGGTTCAATTTGTGCAAATATTTGATTGACTGTTTCCTCCACCAGCCAATCAGCTCCCCGAAGGCAGGGACGCTTTGTCTTACATCACAAGCTCCCAGGAGACAACCAGGAAACCCAGGAGCTCCCGGTCTGAGCGAGGTGAAGAATTCCAGGCAAATAAGGTGGAACGAGGGCCGCACAGCTGATGGGTGTCTTTGTGGGTGGGGAGGGGTGGGGCCCCTGGAAAGCCTGGGCTGGAGGTCCCAGGAGCAGCTTAAAAGCAAAGAAAGGCAAAACGGTTTGCCTAGGGCTCTAATCAAGTCCCTAAGGGCATGTTGGGAGCCCCAGACCAGACTGTCACCTTTACTTGTCCTCCGGGATGGTCGGATTGTCGGTTTAAGCCCCTGTAAACTGGGGCTTTACAGCTCCCATGGCAAAACCCCTCTGGAGGGGAGAGGCAAGTCTGTCTTTTCCTTAGAGCCTTGTTCAGGGACCTTGGACATCAGCGTTGCCCTGGAGCTGCTGTTCTCACCGGTTGGCCTCACCAGACTCCCCTGAAACTGCACGACTCTCCCCGGACAGCAGCATGCGTGCTTTCTCCCCAAGGCTGCTTCCACACGGGCCTCTAGCAGAACGACCCACGGAAGAGCCATGCTGGACCCCGAGGCAAGGGGAAAGATCTGTTAACTCTGGTCCTGTCGTGGGTTCGAGCCCCGCATCGGGCTCTGCACTGACGGTGCGGCTGAGGTTTTTGGAGCGCTCTTAAATTTTGTGCCCAAGGGAAACCATCCGCTTTCCTAATCCCGGTTCCGGCCCTGCCCGATAAGTATTAGGTGCTAATAAATATTCGTAGAAGGAATAGTTGGAACGTCGAGCCTGGTGTTTCTGTCCCATAATGGGAGCTGGATTCGTTTGCTGTGGCTCAATAACAAAACACCACACACGGCAGGGCTTGAACTTGTGGGACTCTGCTATCAGCGCAGAGCCTACTTTGGATCCTCTGTCCCCCTCTCCCTGCCTCTCTCCCGCTTGTGTGCATGAGCGCGGTCTCAAAAATAAATAAAAATTGGGGCGCCTGGGTGGCGCAGTCGGTTAAGCGTCCGACTTCAGCCAGGTCACGATCTCGCGGTCCGTGAGTTCGAGCCCCGCGTCGGGCTCTGGGCTGATGGCTCAGAGCCTGGAGCCTGTTTCAGATTCTGTGTTTCCCTCTCTCTCTGCCCCTCCCCCGTTCATGCTCTGTCTCTCTCTGTCCCAAAAATAAATAAACGTTGAAAAAAAATTTAAAAAAATAAAATAAAATTAAATTAAAAAAATAAAATTAAAAACAAATAAATAAAAATTAAAAAAAAAAAAAAACACCAGATATTGATTGTCCCCCAGTTGTGGAGGCTAGAAGCCCACAATCAAGGCATCGACAGGGCTGGTTTTCCCGAGGCCTCTCTTGTGGACTTGCGGACGGCTGTCTTTTTGTGGGATTCTCTGTCTCCCTCTCTCTCTGCCCATCCCCTGCTTGCATCCACCCCCTCCCCCGCCCTCACTCTCAAAAATAAATAAACAAAAAAAGAATTTAAGCTCATGATGTCTGGCTTCCGTTGAACCACATCTGAAACCCATCCAGGCAATAGTAGTGGGGCAGAGTTGCTCCCTGATTCAACTCATTTTTTTGTTATGGTCGTAAAATACACATAAAATTCACCCTCTCAGCTATTTCCAAGTGCACAGCTCAGCGGCGTCAGGCACGCTCACACTGTTGTGCAGCCACCTCTGTCGTCGTCTCCAGAACTTTCCATCTCCCCCAACGGAGACTCTGTCCCCATGAAACACTGGCTCCCCACCCCCTGGGCACCCCGCCCTCCCCCAGGGGCTCCCACCATCCACTCTCTGTCTCTGTGGACTGGACTCCTCTAGGGACCTCCTGTGAGTGGGGTCACGCAGGACGTGTCTGTGTCTGGCTTCCGTCACTGCGCATAGTGTCCTCCGGGTCCATCCACGTGGTGGCAGGTGGCAGGACGTCCTCCCTTCCTGAGGCTGAAGAACCTTCAGGTTGTACGAATACACCAGCAAACCGTGACTTTGTGAGTCGCTGGGTTCTTCTCTCATCTGCTGTGAGACTCCGATCGAATCCTCTAACTTCTCTGAGCCTCAACTATCTCCTGCACAAAGGAGCTCAGCCAAAGCGCAGGGCGTGAGGGAGATTATGCGAATTCACTGATTTCAAGGGCGGTGGCCGGCGTTCCATAAACGCTCCAAGTGCATCAAAAGGCAGATACGAGGGGCGTGCAATGGCGGGTGCTGGTCAGCAGGGGCCGCTGCCGTCGCCTCCCGGAGGTACAGAGTTCTTGGTTGGCGCATGCGCAGCTGAGCCTCCCTGCAGAGGCGACTTTTTTCTCCTGGTTCTTCCCCGCCCTTTACCTCGGCCTGTATTTATTACTGCAGACCCTGAACCTGGCTGGAGCTGCTTTTGCTCTCTGCTGAAGCCCGGTACCTTCCCCAGGCTTCTGCTGCACGTGGGTCTGGGAATAGAGGTGGGGACAGGTACCATGCGTGTCGCTGGTCCCATGTCGGCAGTTGTGGGGCTGAACACGTCCCCACGAAGAGTAGCAGCGGAGGGAAGGACTTCAATCTCACTATTCTCCTCATTAAACTCTCCCCGGCTTATTCAGTTTACGCTAAGTTTTCGTTCGTAATAAGCATTCTGCTCACGTGAGAGCAAATTGAACCCCCTCTTAACGAAAACCTTTGCTTTTCATCTCTGAAATGCCTTACTTTGAAAGGAAGTGCTGCGAAGTGTCTAATACGGAGCCCAGGACACAGTGGGCGCGCAATACATTTAAGATAGAAATTAACTAAGAACGGGAGCCCTGAGGGGCGCCCGGGTGGCTCAGTCGGTTGAGCGTCCGGCTTCAGCTCAGGTCATGATCTCACGGTCTGTGAGTTCAAGCCCCGCGTCGGGCTCTGTGCTGACAGCCTAGAGCCCGCTTTGGATTCCCCGTCTCCTTTTCGCTCTGCTCCTCCCCCAATTGTGCTCTATCTCTGTCTCCCTCTCTCTCTCAAAAATAAATAAACGTAAAAAAAAAAAAAAAAGAATGGAAACCTGATACCCGTCTACTTCAAATGGCGCATGCATATTTGTAAATTTGCATGTTTGTAAGTTTGATGTTAATTTGTAAAATTAACATCAAAACGTGTCATGAACACAGCTGTAGGTGTTCAAAGACCCCGAAATAACCCCGAGGGTAAATGTAATCAACGACTGGACAGAGCTTTACAAAGCAAAATGCGCACAGCATTTGTGGGAAGGAGTGCACAGGCTCGGAGTTCAGATTCCAATTTGCATTGCCTTTTGCAGGTGCTTATGTGAGGAAAAGCAGTGCAGTCCTTTTGAGAGCAAGAGTGTAGGGGAAGATTGACCTCAGGGGTTTCTTTGTGCTAACGGCAATTTCATTTGGGGATGACATAAGGAATACTTACTAAGGGTCTACTATGTACCAGGCATTGGGCTTGGCTCTATATAAAGAATAAAGATACCGAATGGAATGCCAATTTGTTCCCCTCGAGCCAAAGGTCTGAAATGCAATAGTTTCTCAGGGTCAGATTAGGACACAAATGCAAAACAGTCTTGTGTACCTCCCGCTAGAGAGGAAATGAAGTAGAAAATGAGATTGCACCTGGAAAGCGTTGAGCCCCATGCCTGAGAAGTGGCAAACTGTGCCCCTGAAATAAATGTTGTATTAATAGCAATGATAGCTAATTAAAATAGCTACATTGAGTGCTGTGTCAGGCACGGTGCTAATCCCTTCGAATGTATTTAACCTTACTCTCCCTCAGCGATCACCCCATTTGACAGACGAAGAAAAGGAGGCACAGAAAAATCCGAGTACCTACTGTAAGAACGGGTACAGTGGTGCAATTAGTGAGGTGTTTCGTTTATTGCTATGGCGACTACACCTGGCCCATTGCCTATGGTATAGATAAAAACCAATCTATCTTTGCGGGATAAGTCAGTGATTAGTACGTGCCTTCAAAAAAGGTTTTTATTTTGAAATAATTATAGACAGGTGGTCGCAAAAATAGTACAGAGAGGTCCCGAGTATCCGTCCTCCACCTTCTCCCAGTGGGATCATCTTACATAAGAGCAAAACCAGAACACTGACTTTGGTACAATCCACAGACACTTCCCACATTGCAAAGGGCTTTTAACAGAAGTGCTTGGCATTTTGCAAGCTGATGTCGTTACTCCGATTAATAGTCTCAGCTAAAACGGTGCTCTGCGCTTTTTGCACCCGAGTGTCGCATTCCGGAGGCTGGCACCCAGCTCCAGTAGACCACCGCCCCCGGGAACTCCGGCAGCCGCACCAGCGTCTAGAGGGTTAACCGGAGGAGCGCTTCCTTGCGCCTGCGCAGGGCGTTTCTTCTCGCCCCGCCCCCGCAGCGCGGTCAGATGACCCGCCCAACCGGCTTCTGCCTATAAAAGGTCGGGTGTTGACGTCAACGTTC
Organism: Leopardus geoffroyi; assembly: GCF_018350155.1. Taxonomy (NCBI): domain Eukaryota; kingdom Metazoa; phylum Chordata; class Mammalia; order Carnivora; family Felidae; genus Leopardus; species Leopardus geoffroyi. Next base: position 3,003,337 of record NC_059331.1, on the reverse strand, counting down.
TCTTCCGCCGTCGTCGCCGCCATCCTTGGCGCGACTCGCCCAGCTCGGATCTGCTTGGGAGAATCCACCGCCATCCGCCACCATGGTGAGCAACGCTGTCCGGCTGGTGGCCTGGAACGGCGGCGGGGCCTCCGCGGGACCGGCGCTCCCGGGTCTGGGGCGCCGGGGCCGCCCAGACCTGGAGGAGACATGGCGGCGCCGGCGGGCCTCGGGTTGGGGAAGCGGCCGCCGCCATATCTGCGCGTCGCGCCGTTCGCCGAGCCCCTTCCGCGCTTCCGGGGGCGCCGCCGCCTCCCGGGACCCCGGGCCCGGCTGGGAGCCGGGGCAGAGTCGGGGCGGGGGGGGGGGGAGGGGGTATGATGATGTGGCAGATGCTGTAATGGCGGGCGCCGTGTGGAGCGGGGCGAGGGGAGCCGCCTTATGTAACCCGCGGGTCGCGAGCCGGAGTTGGTGTTCTGTCGGGTGCCGCGGGGTGGTAGCGAGGTGGGAAAACGGGGAGCCGAGGATCTCCTGAAAAAGCTCTTCTCTTAACGCTGTGTGACGTTGGTCCGGTGTCTTGTCCTCCTCGCGCTTCCAAATCGTCAAAGGCTGACGGGAGCGGGGAAACAGAGGCTGGCGCGTCGCTGGGGCTGTGCCAGCTGTCCGCACCCCCGGGGGAGGCGTGGGTGGAAACCCCCTGGGGTGGGTGGCCCGGTCTGACCCCCAGGTGCAGGGTGACCTTGGGTCTCAAAGACACCCTTTGGGGGACGCTGGGGAGGACTCCTGCGGTTACAGGGCTGGGGTTCTCGGGGGAGTATTTGACTCTCCCTTACGCTTGACGGAGCTGTCGTGGCCCTCCGACAGGTGTATCCCGTCACTTGTGGGCTTTTTCCCCGGCCCTCGATCTGGATTGTTGCTTCTAAGTGACAAGTGGCATCTGGTGCTTTCGAGATGGGACAGGTGGCGTCTTTAAGGGGGTGTCCGCAAAGGGCCGTTCCGGGTGGTAGCTGGGGCTGTCCCAGGTCCAGGCCACCCCTGGCCGTGGCCTCGCAGTCGATCGATAGAAGTCCCAAGGCCGTCCTGGCTTGGCCTGAGCCTCCCCCTCCCCCCCCCCACCCCCAGGTGAACTTCACAGTAGATCAGATCCGGGCCATCATGGACAAGAAGGCCAACATCCGAAACATGTCCGTCATCGCCCACGTGGACCACGGCAAGTCCACGCTGACGGACTCGCTGGTGTGCAAGGCTGGTATCATCGCCTCCGCCCGCGCCGGGGAGACCCGCTTCACCGACACCCGGAAGGACGAGCAGGAGCGGTGCATCACCATTAAGTCAACGTGAGCCTTGGTGCCCTCTGCAGAGGGGAGGGGAGGTGCTCACCCAGGTCCTGGGCGGGTGGGGGGCCCAGACAGCAGGCACCGGCTTGTTCCCGAGGCTGCTGGGGGAGGATTTGAACACCCTGGGGGCTGGGTTTTTGAACGACGAGTGAGGGTGGGGTTCGGTCTGGTGAGGGGAAGCTGCCGCCACCAGAGAGGCCCAGGGGTGGTTGGCTGGTGTCGGGGGTGGGGAGTCTTGGGGAGAGAGGGGGCTTGCCCCTGGGCGTCCCCGTTTCCAGGCCAAGGGGCTCTTGGGGCACTGCCTGGAGAAGTCTGGGAGCGTGCTCCTGGGTGGTCGGGATGTTGTCAAACAGCCCGCTTGGCGTAGGGCGTCCCCAGTGACTTCTCTAGCCCCAGCCGCCCACGGTGACACCCAAGCAAACTGACCGTAACTGCCGTTTGTCTTTCGTCGGTAACTCGCGAGACTTTCCTGGCTTGTTGGTCCTGAGGCTCCTTTCAGTTGGGAGTAGATGGGGGCAAGGGTGAAAGGTGGTCTGGGGTCACCTGGTCCAGGTTTAGAGTCCAGGGTGTTGAGCCAGGATGAGGGGGCTGGACGGGTAGGCTCCAAGGAGCTGGTCTTTACAGCTGGTACCAGGGAGGTGGGCCTGCCCCGTGGAGGGCGATGGCTTTGGCGAGGGGAGTCTAAAGCCTCCGGGGAGAGGAAAGAAATTTTAGCGTTCTTTCTAGATTTGAACCCCAGTCGCTAAGTGACCCCAGAGTCCCATAGGGATTGAAGAAAGCCCTGCTGACTCTCCTTGCCCACGAAGCTGGGCTTACTCCAGGGGTCACGGGGAGGACAGTGGACATAAGTCTGTCCTCCACCCCAACTTGTCCTGATCTCTTCAGGGCTATCTCCCTTTTCTATGAGCTTTCGGAGAACGACTTGAACTTTATCAAGCAGAGCAAGGATGGCTCCGGCTTTCTCATCAACCTCATCGACTCACCTGGGCACGTAGACTTCTCCTCAGAGGTGACCGCCGCTCTCCGTGTCACCGACGGTGCCTTGGTGGTGGTGGACTGTGTGTCTGGTAAGTAGCGGGTTCCCTCACGTGTGGTTTGGGGCGTGGGGCTGTCCTGCCCCTGCCTGATGAAGCCACCTGTCCCCAGGTGTGTGTGTGCAGACGGAGACGGTGCTGCGGCAGGCTATTGCCGAGCGCATCAAGCCGGTGCTGATGATGAACAAGATGGACCGGGCCCTGCTCGAGCTGCAGCTGGAGCCTGAGGAGCTCTACCAGACCTTCCAGCGCATCGTGGAGAACGTCAACGTCATCATTTCCACCTATGGGGAGGGCGAGAGCGGCCCCATGGGCAACATCATGGTATGTCGCTTGCCCGTGAAACGCAGGGTTCCTCGGCTAGCTTGCCGTCCACCTCGGTGTTCCCAGTATTTTTATCCCACGTGTTGTTGGGGGAGCCACAGTCCTCTTCATCCTGGAGGGGCTGTGACTGTTCCTGGGCGGGGGGAGGTAATGGCCCTCAGAAGCACTGTTGGGAGTCTAGGGTCCCTTGGGGGTTCTTGGTGGTTCTGAGAGCGGGCTTGCCAGAAACGTTAGGGTGACCAAGAATGGGGTTGGACCGTTTTTGAAACTAACTTCTTTTGGGGAAGCGGTGGGGTAGTTTGCTCTGCTTGCAGACCGTGCCCTCAGGGTTAGTGGTCCCCCCACCCCCAGGGGATGAGCAGAGCTGGGTCTTGTCAATGATGACTGAAATTTCTTCACTTTGACCTGATGGCTGTTGAAGAAATCTGATGTCTGAGGCCCACCGCACCTGGGGACTTTGTTTTCCGTCCGTTTCTGTTTATAGCTTTTTCTTGCCTTTACCCTTGCAGATCGACCCCGTACTTGGGACTGTGGGCTTTGGGTCGGGACTCCACGGCTGGGCCTTCACCCTGAAGCAGTTTGCAGAGATGTATGTGGCCAAGTTTGCTGCCAAGGGTGAGGGCCAGCTGGGGCCTGCTGAGCGGGCCAAGAAAGTGGAGGACATGATGAAGAAGCTGTGGGGTGACCGGTGAGCACCACGTGTGAGGAGCAGGGGCGTCTGCAGCATCCCTGCGGGCCGGGCGGGGGGGGGGGGTCCACGGGTGGTGGTGGGGAGGGGGCTGAGTGGGCTCCTTCTGCACAACTGATTCCCTGGTCCCTCGGGTCTCTCCTGGTCCTACCACGGTTGAGTTGGGTCTCGTCTGCCAGGTATTTTGATCCAGCCAACGGCAAATTTAGCAAGTCCGCCACCAGTCCTGATGGCAAGAAGCTGCCACGGACGTTCTGCCAGCTCATCTTGGACCCTATCTTTAAGGTGAGCAGCTGAGCGTTTTGTGGATGTGCATCTCCTGGGCTGTCCTTGGGCCTGTCCCGAGGAGCTGTTCCCTGACTTGGCTGTGGCGGGTGACAGGATGCTCTGGGGCTGGGCACAGCCGGGTTGGAGGGCGGCTGCTGGAGGAGGGTGAGGGCACAGTGGTAGAGGTTCGGCCCCTGGGGCTGCACCCTGACAAGCCAGCTACAGATTCCTAGGTAGAGGGGAGTCCACCTCCCTGGCTGGGGGTTTAGAGGTAGGAGAGAGGAGACAAGCTTGGGGCTTTGCTGGTTTAGTGAATGGAGCGTGAATTTGAACACGTTCGTGGCGCGTAAGTCAGAGCGGATTTGCGTTTTGTGACAACGCATTCTGCTTTTCCTGGGACCTGCATTGGGCCAGGCCCTCAGTGCTGGGCTGCGGGGACTTTGCAGCACTGCCCTCACTGTGGGCCGGGGCAGGAAGGAGCTTCAGGCTTCCCAGCATGTTCCCAAATGCGCTGTATTGTTTTTGCCACGTTAGGTATTCGTTGCGATCATGAATTTCAAGAAGGAGGAGACTGCAAAGCTGATTGAAAAGCTGGACATCAAGTTGGACAGCGAAGACAAAGACAAAGAAGGCAAACCACTTTTGAAGGTGAGTGTGGGCAGGCGGTGGGGGGCGGGGGGCGGTTGCCGGCCCTGCCCCCTAGTCCGTGAGCCACAGCCCCACCACCTGTAGGGTGGACAGGAGACCCGCGGTGTTGGAGGCTCTCTGGGAGGGGCAGCCCAGCACCTGAGCGTGTTTTAGAGCCACTTGGGGCTCAGGGTTGTGAGGGCAGGGGGTGTCCCTGAGCCTCCCGTTCCCTCCCGTAGGCTGTGATGCGCCGCTGGCTACCTGCTGGGGACGCCCTGCTGCAGATGATCACCATCCACCTGCCTTCCCCCGTGACGGCCCAGAAGTACCGCTGCGAGCTCCTGTACGAGGGGCCCCCGGACGACGAGGCAGCCATGGGTACGTGAGGTTCACCTGCAGTCCCGGGTGGGAGCAGCCTGTGGCCGTGTGGTAGGAAGGTCCCGGTTGCAGGATCCTGGGATGGTGAGCTTTGAGGAAATCACACGTTCCCCTCTGGGGTTTCTTCTTTCACACCTCAGGCATCAAAAGCTGTGACCCCAAAGGCCCCCTGATGATGTACATTTCCAAGATGGTGCCGACCTCTGACAAAGGTCGATTCTATGCCTTCGGCCGCGTATTCTCGGGGCTGGTGTCCACTGGCCTAAAGGTCAGGATCATGGGACCCAACTACACACCTGGGAAGAAGGAGGACCTGTACCTGAAGCCCATCCAGAGGTGAGGTGCCTGGCAGTTCTTGGTATGTTCCAGACTGGTCCGTGCCACCCCCCGCCCCTCATGGGTGACAGAAGGTGGTGCGGCCCCAAGAGGGTAAAGGAACCGTCAAAGCTGACGGGCTTACCTGGGCGCACTGGGAAGGAGTGGGCAGACCTGTAGTTCTGACTCGGACACACACGTGCCACAAGTTTGAGGTGGCGGCCAAAGTTTGGTCGCATACCTGGAGGGCCGGCACGGACTCCACAGGAGGCCCCTGGTGACGGTCTGTCTCCCAGCTCTGTGGTTACAGGTGTTGGGAAGGGCCAGCTCCTCCAGCCCGCCAGCTGCTGGGGCCCCCACACCCCGCCTGCCTCGGGTTCTCAGGTGTTTTTGGTGCTCCTGTCAGCCCTGGGCTGGGTGTGGAGCCCTAAACGGGAGGTAGGAATGAGCACGTTGGTGTGCAAGAGGCCTCAGCGACTGTCAACTGTAACTGAAGCCAGGGCTTTGGGTCCCGGCAGGGGGGGGGGGGGGGGAATGACACCGCCATTTGAGGCTGGGGGTGGTGCGGCCACAGGATCCAGAAGGAGGGGATCTGGCGCACTGATGATCTGTCTCCCCCAGAACAATCCTGATGATGGGCCGTTACGTGGAGCCCATCGAAGATGTGCCTTGTGGGAACATCGTGGGCCTGGTGGGCGTGGATCAGTTCCTGGTGAAGACTGGCACCATCACCACCTTCGAGCATGCCCACAACATGCGGGTGATGAAGTTCAGCGTGAGCCCCGTTGTCCGGGTTGCCGTGGAGGCCAAGAATCCGGCCGACCTGCCCAAGCTAGTGGAGGGCTTGAAACGCCTGGCCAAGTCGGACCCCATGGTGCAGGTGGGTGGGTGCCCTGGCCGGGGGCAGCGCTCCTCCCGGGGGTGGTTAGTTCGTGGTTTACCTGTGGTGGAGCCAGACACCGCGCCGGGGACTTGCAATACTCGGGAGGTCAGGTGTGTGCACAGCTCCCCTGCCGAGCTGCCATGCAGCAGTGTTGGTTTCTCGTTGGGGGTCCCCGCTCTTTTCTGTAGGCTGCTTAGAGTTCTCCGGCTTGGCCGTGCAGCAGGCCATTGGGGAAGGTTAACGCTGGGAACAGCAAAAGCACCGGGAGCTCTTGCTTCCCGTGAACCTGGAGTTCCCTGAAAACCCCGGGTCCAGGAGGCCGCCTTCTCCAGCTAGAGGGCTTCTGGAGCCTGCTGTCCACCTGTCGGTCTGGAACTTCCTGGGTTCCGAGTGTCCTGGGTTCAGGGCCGGGGGCTGACCCTCCATCCATTGTAGTGCATCATCGAGGAGTCAGGGGAGCACATCATCGCGGGGGCTGGCGAGCTGCACCTAGAGATCTGTCTGAAGGACCTGGAGGAGGACCACGCGTGTATCCCCATCAAGGTGAGGCTTGGCCCCGCCCCGGGCTCACCTGGCCCAGGGCCTGCTGTCCCCAGTGCACGGCAGGCAAGTAGAGGCTACCAAGTCCAGGGTTCAGGTTCCACTCTGCAGGGTCCTCCGTCCTCTTCCCTTGACGTGTTCCTGGCAGAGAAGTTGTGCGGTTAGGAAACCGGTAGCATACGTTTGCTGTCCCAGTCTTACGTTGGAGCGTGAGGGTTCTGTTTTTTTTTTTTTTTTTTTTTTTAATTTTTTTTTTTCAACGTTCATTTATTTTTGGGACAGAGAGAGACAGAGCATGAACGGGGAGGGGCAGAGAGAGAAGGAGACACAGAATCAGAAACAGGCTCCAGGCTCTGAGCCATCAGCCCAGAGCCCGACGCGGGGCTCGAACTCAAGGACCGCGAGATCGTGACCTGGCTGAAGTCGGATGCTTAACCGACTGCGCCACCCAGGCGCCCCTGAGGGTTCTGCTTTTTAAAAGCTGTTTCTAACTGGAGATTCTGAAGGTGGCAGACAGTTAGGTTACCGTGGTCACCCTGGCTTCTGGGTCCTCTGGTTTCCATTTCCTGCTTTGGCAAGGAACTGAACTTGGACCCGTGTGTGTGTGACGCTCAGGAGTCCTATCGGGAGGAGCCTCTGAACGTGTTTCTTGGGTGGCCACTGATTCCTGGGGCTGGCCTGACCTTCTCACGACTTTTGTAGAAATCCGACCCTGTGGTGTCCTATCGGGAGACGGTCAGCGAGGAGTCGAACGTGCTCTGCCTGTCCAAGTCCCCGAACAAGCACAACCGGCTGTACATGAAGGCGCGGCCTTTCCCCGACGGCCTGGCCGAGGACATTGACAAGGGCGAGGTGTCCGCCCGCCAGGAGCTCAAGCAGCGGGCCCGCTATCTGGCCGAGAAGTACGAGTGGGACGTGGCAGAGGCCCGTAAGATATGGTGCTTTGGGCCCGACGGCACCGGCCCCAACGTCCTCACCGACATCACCAAGGGTGTGCAGTACCTCAATGAGATCAAGGACAGCGTGGTAGCTGGCTTCCAGTGGGCCACCAAAGAGGTGAGGGGGCCACTCGAGAGTCCGGCTCACGATGGATCAGTTACCTGTGGGGTCCTCGGACAGGCAGGAGACTCACAGCTGCTGGGGGGTTGGGGGGCCGTGTTCCGTGAGGGTGAAGGGCTCAGGGTCTTGCATTCTGGGAAGAGCGTCCTAGGGAGGCTGAGTTGGGTAGGATGTGACACTTTGGTCTTGGGGGGCCCCTGGGGGCCTTGGCGTAGAGCCGTATTACCTTTTCTGGAGGAGAAGGCTGCAGCGGGCCCAGGACCTTGATGGCGGTCACGCCCTTTTGTGCAGGGAGCCCTGTGCGAGGAGAACATGCGGGGCGTGCGCTTCGACGTCCACGACGTGACCTTGCACGCGGATGCCATCCACCGTGGCGGCGGCCAGATCATCCCCACTGCCCGGCGCTGTCTCTATGCCAGTGTGTTGACCGCCCAGCCCCGTCTCATGGAGCCGATCTACCTTGTGGAGATTCAGGTAGGGGGGCCTGGTCCTTCGACTGTTCTTGGGTCTTGTGTTGCTCGACAGCTGCTAAGAACAGTCATTCTTTCCTGACAGTGTCCAGAACAAGTGGTTGGTGGCATCTATGGTGTCCTGAACAGAAAGCGGGGTCACGTCTTTGAGGAGTCCCAGGTGGCCGGCACCCCCATGTTTGTCGTGAAGGCCTACCTGCCTGTGAACGAGTCCTTCGGTAAGTGCTGGCCCAGTGCAGCCTCACCCGCTGCCGGGGGGCTGGCCGGTTCCGGGCAGCCTGGTCGAGGGCGTGGCCGGTTTTGCCTCCAGCAAGGCCTAGAGCCGGTTCCGATGAGACGCTGATGGGGTCTGCATGGCACGGTTGTGGGGGATCACGTGGTCTGTTCATCACATGGACGTGGTGAATTTGCAGGGGGAGACGACTTGGGTGTGTAACCTGGCGCCAAGATGGAAGCCAGCAGCAAGTAGCTCGGGTTCGTACTGTGGGTGGGCAGAGGGAGGCCCCCGAGTGGCCAACTCTGTGTCCCTTACTAACGAGCAGTCTTGGTGCAGGGCCCAGGCGAGATACAGGGTAGCGTTAACGTTAGCGTGACTCGGTCGGGGTGACTGGGCTCTGATCTCCACGTGCCCAGTGTCTCCTCCCGGGCGTTGCCACGGTGGCAGCAGGAGCCAGGTCTCCCGAGCCCGCCAGTGAGCCCTGTCCCTTCCCGCAGGCTTCACTGCTGACCTGAGGTCCAACACCGGTGGCCAGGCCTTCCCCCAGTGCGTCTTCGACCACTGGCAGATCCTGCCCGGGGATCCCTTCGACAACACCAGCCGCCCCAGCCAGGTGGTAGCCGAAACACGCAAGCGCAAGGGCCTGAAGGAAGGCATCCCAGCCCTGGACAACTTCCTGGACAAGTTGTAGGCCGCCCTCCCTGCAGCCCCCCTCCCGGGTGGGACTCCGCACAGCCCCTGCACCCGGCTGGCGATCGACCACGTAAGCCCTCGCGTTCTCCATGACACCTCGAGACTGTCCACAGTGACGCTCCGCCTGACGGGGTCTGGGGCCCACTCTGTGCCATCACTCAACGTGAACACTCGATGCCGTTTCTTTCGATATTTATTTCAAGATATCAGAGGCAACAGAAATGCCCTGGCAGCAGGGACTTATTTGGCCGGTGGGGGTGGGGGGGGGCGGGATGGGACACTCAACAATTTTTTTTTTTTTTTTTCCATTTCAGAAACTCAAATGTCCAAAAAAAAAACCAAAACAAAACGCATTAAGAGGTTTATTTGGGTAAATGGCCCGTAGTGGATTTTCCCCCAGAAAGGGGGAAGGAACAAGCGGGTAGACCTTTATCTTTGGACAGAAGCTAGAAGGCAGGAAATTTTGTGCAGTGTCACCGTGAGCACCCCCAGCTGTATTAGTGCCATTGGAATAATAAATTTGATATGGTGGTGACTGTGTATGTGTCCACGTGGTTCCTTGTCCGGTCAGCCCGCGGCGGGCTCCCAAGTGCTGCCACACAGAAGGCCGGAGCTGACCTTGAAGTGTGCCAGGGCCAGGTACCAGGCCCATCTAGCAGTCACACAGGGCTCCTATCTGTCACATCTGATGTCCTTGGGACACGCCATGATGGTGGAGCCTCACACCTACCCTGTGCAGGGGGACAGCCGCCCACCATGGCCCCCGCCTGCTGGGCACTTGAAATGGGCCCTGACTTGGTGACCTTGTAAATCCACTGCTGTGGTCTGATGGGGCCGGAGCTGCCTTCTCCATCGTGGTCGGCTCGGACGTGACTGCAGCGAGGGGACACCACAGAACGGTCTGCCGCCAGGTCACTTGTCCAGCTGGATGGCTGTTCAGAAAAAGTAATCTTGGGCATTAGACTTTTAACCGTAAACACGAAATTCTAGGCAGCGTAGGACTAAGATCTTCCTACTAACTAGTGCCTCTTGCATAAGGAACATCCGGGATACATTGTTTCAACAGTGAGGGTGCCCTGTGGGCAGCTGCTATGGAAGTTCGGGAGGTATTCTGGGTCACCAGTGTAGGGGACCCCATCAACATTTAGAAGGAGCCTGGGATGATGGATGTCAGGACTGCATGGGACAGCACCGCACGTGTGAGTTGTCTGGTTCAGTCTCCGACCCCAGCACCTTCCAACAACAAAGGTCATTCACATTGGGAAACGTTACTTCAAAACATAATGTGCTTGACACGCACGCAAGTATTTTGTGCGCTTTTATAAGCTACGCTTGTTTTTGAATAGTTTTTATACTTACAGAAAAGTTTGCAAAGATGTTAAGAAATGTGCTAAGTGACCAATGGTGTTCTTGGTTTTCCGTGGAAGTTTTCTACACTGTTTCAGGGTCCGAGCCAGGATGCCACATGGCATTTAGTTTTGCACATTTTTAATATCCAGTAATTTTGTCAAAGACCCCATTGTCATAAATAGAAACTTGAAGTGTGTTTTAAGTTTAAACCGACTATAAATTCATACGCCACCTGTGGTCCTTGGCTTGCTAATCCTGCACCTCTGTCCGCGTGCATTTTCTGTCAAATGTGAAATGCCATTTGCAGGGGTTGACCTGGCAACATGAGGTCTGTAATTACACCCAAGCATTGACGTGTCGCAAGTAGGTGTCTGTGTGTATCGTTCACTGTTTTCATTGTACTGATTTTGTGTGATTCTTCTGGTTGCTCTAGGTCAGGACTGAGGCCCCCCCCACCCCCCTGCCAGGCGCCCCAACCGGGGGTAATTTCTTAAAGAGTAATTACAGTGTGGTATCTGAAACCACGTTAAGGAGCTTTTCATACCGTTACACTAAACACCACTGGCCCATCTTGCGCTTTGAAAGTGTCCTTTCCCCGCTGCACGATTTCGTGACCTCCTGTCTTGGTTACTTGGAAATAATGGCATATACCAAGTTTGCTGCTCTAACAGCTGTTGGCACATTTCATTAAAAAATATCGAAAGGTCATATTCGTTAGCGATTTCATCACAGAAGTGCTGGCTATCAGGCAGGAAACGGTCAAGCAAGTTTTGAGATTTTTAATTTTTTGCTTAAAAGCTCGAATTTACCATTGGCAACAAATACGGTCCCTTGTTTCCCTTGAAGTGACGGTTTTGGCTTCTTAAGTTTGGAGAATCCCAAGTAGGCTCTGCACTGCCAGCATGGAGTCCCGACATGGTGCTTAGACACTCGAACCATGAGGTCGTGACCTGAGCCGAAATCAAGAGTGACTTTAAAAAAAATTTTTTTTAACATTTATTTACTTTTTTTTTTTTAATGTTTATTTATTTTTGAGAGAGAAAGAGTGCAAGTTGGGGACGGGCAGAGAGAGAGGGAGACACAGAATGAATCCAAAGCAGGCTCTAGGCTCTGAGCTAATAGCACAGAGCCTGACGCGGGGCCCAAACCCACAAACTGCGAGATCATGACCTGAGCTGAAGACAGATGCTTAACCAACTGAGCCACCCAGGGGCGCCCCCCCCCCCTTTTTTTCTTTTTAACATTTATTTTTGAGATAGAGCTTGAGCAGGGCAGGGTCCGAGAGAGCGGGAGACAAGATCTGAAGCAGGTTCCGGGCTCCCGAGTGGTCAGCACAGAGCCTGACATGGGGCCCGAACTCATGAACTGTGAGATCGTGACCTGAGCTGAAGTCGGATGCTTAACCGACTGAGCCACCCAGGTGCCCCAGAGAGGTTTGATTTGTTCATTTGTGAGAAAATGTCTGCCACGTGCCCAAGTCTAATTTCCTATAGCTTGTCAGGCCTTTTTTTTCACCCCAAGAAAAATGACGTCCCAACTCCTAAGTACGGCCTTTGCATAAGTAACTTACAAAGAATGCAGTATGGGAAAGAGAGAAGAACGTATTCTGGAGCAACCTGACAAACACTGCCTAGAACCAGGTGACCCAGGTCAACATCAACAGTGGTGTCCTGTTGATGTTCCGGAGCCTTGTTAAGGTGTCACGGGAAGGGCACTTGACCTCTGTGGTCTTCCTCCCTAAAACCCATCACCCCAGTGTCCGAAAACCACACCAGACAAATTCAGTTGAGGGACGTTCTACAAAATACCTGACCAGTACTCCTTGAAACTGCCACCAAAGTCCTCAAAAAATGAAAGTGTGAGAAGCTCACAGCCAGAGGACTCTAAGGACAAAATATCACGGGGGGTCCTGGATGGGATTCTGAGACAGAGAAAGGACATTAGGGAAAACATCTGAATAAAGTGTGGACTTGGTTAGGATAATGTGTTACTGTTGGTTCTCCAGCTGTGACAAGTGTACCAGACTAATGTAAGATGTAACGATTCAATCAGGAGACGATGGATGGTAATGGCATGAGGTCAGGGTGGTTGGTGAAAGTCAAAAGACGGGGTCTTTTGTCAGGTGGCATCTGCAGTGGTTCAGCAGTGGCTTTGGGTTCGGGTCTTTCCGGGAATGAATCTCAGCTATGCCATCTACTGGCTGTTTGACTTTGGGTGGGTTACTTAACCTCTCTGGGTCTCAGCTTCCCCATCTGTAGAACGGGAGAAATAGTAACATAGTTTGGTACGTACTAACTAGCTGTTGTAGCACCTATTGGGAAACCATGGGAGTCAAGGATCAAGCACGACAGGGGACACCGGACTGGCCTCATTTGCATTTTTGTGTATTTGGAATGGGGGTAACATTTCACAGAGGAGGAAGCTGCAACTCAGGGACTAAAGCGGCCCCGGGGGTGTCCACCCCAGGAGCGGCCAGGCGGGAGCTGGGCTTTGCGTTCGCGTATGTATGTATTGCTCAAGGAAGGGCAGGAAGAGGGACGCAGGATTTCAGCACCGCACCTCTCAGCTTCAGGACCCGGGTCAGAGGACAGCGGGTGGGGCAGCCCGGGGGCCGGAAGTCGGCCTTCCGACTTCCTAAGTGTGACCGACGTTAGTTCCAGCCAATGTGCTGCGTGACGACGAGCCTGGCGGCCAGTGGCGAGGCGGCATCCGGGTTCGGGGGCCCCGACGCCAGCGGGCGGGGCCTGGGAGGCAGCGGGTGGGGCGGGACGTCACGAGCGGCGGGCGCGCTGACCAATGGGCGGTGGGCCCCGCCTCTCGAGGGCGGGCCCCGGCGGGCGCGGTGACGTCACGCAGGTCGGCGCGTCCCGGCGGCCGCGGTGGCTGGGCTGGAGAGGGCGGCGGTGGCCAGCGCGGCAGAGGGCAGCCCGGGGCGCGGAGCCGCGGAGGGTGCGGAGCGGGCGCGGCCCGTGGCCGACGGGCTGGGGAGGCCGAGGCGGCGCCTCGGGGGCCATTGGGGGGACGTCTGGAGACCCCTGGGATAAGCGGGCCCGGGGAAAGGACTGGGTCCGGGCTCGCGAGGGGCGTGGCGGCCTGGGGGACGCCGGAGCGGGGTCGTTGGGGCTGGGAGAGACCTTGGAGGGGCCTGCCCTAGAGCGTGTGCGAAGGTTGGGGGAGAGGACAACGGAGGAGACTCTCAGATGTGGCCGGGGAGACGGGCTGGGGAGCCTCTGGTACCTGGAGGGATGCCTGGGAGGAGCGGGGAAGAGTTAGTCTCCTTGGGGCGGTGGACGTCAGCGGGAGGCAAGGGCGGGCAGGGACCTTGCAGGGGCTTGGAAGCCATTGTTCAGTTCCTGAGGAATTCAGGATTGGGGGAAAGCACACGTCCGCGCAAGGTCTTAGGAGATCTGGGGCGGTCAGGGGGTTTGTGGGGGGAATGGGTGAGGCCGAGGAGGGGTTAACGTGGCTGATGGGCAGGGAGGTGGGTGTCGGGACTGGAGCACCTTAGCAAATTGGGTAGGAGTGAGGGAGCCCCTGGCTTTGGGGGTGTGACGAGTGTGGGGGAACTTGCAGGAACGTAGGGGTGGGCTTTGGCTGAGCAGGTTGGGAGAAACCTAGGAAGGAGAGGCAGAGAAAGGCTGGGGCAGTGTGTGGGGAGCCAGAGGTCTGGGTCGGGCGGAGTTACGGGGCCAAGGTGGCACGGTGGGGTTGCCACCCTTTTGGGTGGTGGGGTGTGTAAGTGCGCTAACACAGGAAAGTACCCCGCCCGCCACACGCATGTGCCTTCTGTGAGGAGCGTGGAACTTATCTTGGGGAGCGGGTGGGGGGCAGGTGGTTCTTCCCTAGGAGAAATGGCTGGCATGTCACGTCTTCCCTATTGCCCTGTCTCCTCCAGGGTCACAGCTAAGGGACTCCCTGAGATCGTGTCTCCGGCCTTTCACTGGAGGGGAAGGCACCGGAAGGCTGACTGACCGACCACCATGTCAACATTCAGGCAGGAAGATGTGGAGGACTACTATGAGATGGGGGAGGAGCTGGGCAGGTGAGCTCTGTGCTGGCCTTGGGGGAGGGAGGGAGGTGTTGCGGGGTTTTCTGGATGGCGTCTCCCCTCCTGTCCTCTTTCCTACCCTCCAAGACGGGATGAGTCAGTGCCGTGTGCTGGTAGAAGGAATTTAGGCTCTGGGGTCAGGCGGCCCCGTCCGCAAATTCTTGCTCTAACATTCTCTGTGCGTTTCCCTTGGGGAAAAATATCAAGCACATGGAGCCCCTAACAGAGTGCCTGCCGTGTGGTGTGAGACAGAGCGGTAGGTGGTAAAGGTCTGTCCCTCTGTTTAATCCTTTCTTGAGGGAGGTGACCGATTCCCTTGCACGTTTCCAGGAGAGGCCCCCTGTCTGGGCCCACATCCCTGCCAGTTGGTTAGCATTCTTGTGGGAAAGAGAGGAGGTTTCCCGTTCCAGCCAGGCAGCTGATTTCCTGTCCCCCGGGAGCACCCCTGCCTTGGACTAGCCAGACATCATCCTTTTTTTTTTTTCCTTGCCGGAGCCTCAGACCTTATTTGGTGAGTTCGCTGCTGACCAGCCCTATGATGTCACCAAAAGGGAATGTAAATAACTGAGCCGTGCATCAGGCCTTGGCTGACAAAGTATTTCAGGCCCGTTTGGGATTCTGAAGTCCCTCCTTTAGGAATTTCCTTAACAGAGTGGTAGAGAACGGAGCTCCCCCCGCTCGTCCCCCAAACCTCATTCTTGTTGAAAATGTGTTAGGACCTCCTCCCGAGGGTGGCTCGGCAGAAGTCCGAAGGAAATACGAAGGAAATATACACGTCCTGTGTATATTCCCCTTAATCCACTGTTTGCACTGTTAGGAATTGACTCAGTGGGAATGTGTATGCATGCGGACCCCGTGGCCTGAGAACAGGGAGAGTTGCTGTAAGGATTTATATGGACAAAGGACGGGGAGCCTCTTCAGTGGCTGCCACGGAACCACCGCCCCCGTAGGTGGAATATTATGCAGCCATTAACAAAGAGCCAGGCAGGGGCGTCAGGGCGGCTCTGTCCGTTAAGCCTCCGACTTCAGCTCAGGTCATGATCTCGCAGTGTGTGGGTTCGAGCCCCGCGTCGGGCTTTCTGCTGACAGCTTAAAGCCTGGAGCCTGCTTCGGATTCTGTGTCTCCCTCTCTCTCTGCCCCTCCCCCATTCATTCTCTCTCTCTCTCTCTCTCTCTCTCTCTCTTTCTCTCAAATATAAGTAAACATTAAAAAAAAAAAAAAAAGAAACCCCTGTTCCAGGGATGCCTCAGAGGCTCAGTCGGTTAAGCATCCCACTTTGGCTCAGGTCATGATCTCATGGTTCGTGCGTCGGGCTCTGTGCTGACAGCTCAAAGCCTGGAGCCTGCTTTAGATTCTGTGTCTCCCTCTGTCTCTGCCCCTCCCCAGCTTGTACTCTGTCTCTCTCTCTCTCAAAAATAAATTAAAACGTTAAAAAAAAAATTAGAAGAACAAAAAAGAAAAAAGAGCCAGGCAACCTGTATAATGTTCGCCACGTAGGAAGTATATTGAAATTTGGTAGAGGCTGTGTCAATTTTAATAATTTTAATACATTTTATTTAAGCCAATAGATCAAAGTATGACCTTTTTGCTTGTGCGGTAAAAATTACGAAGGAAAAATTCTGCTGTTTTTCTATGAAGCTTTGAAATCTGGTGTGTTTCTAGAAGCTGACAACACATCTCAGTTTTTCGTTTTTTTTAAAATATTTATTTACTCTGGGGGAGGGAGGGAAGGAGGGAGGGGCAGAGAGAAGGAAAGACAGAATCCCAAGCAGGCCCCACGCTGCCAGCCCAGAACTGGGGCAGGACACGGGGCTCGATCTCACAAACCGGGAGATTGTGACCTGAGCCAAAATCAAGAGTCGGAACCTCAACCGACTGAGCCACCCCCGGTGCTCCACATCTCCGTTTGGACCGGCTTGGCGGGCCACTGTGTGGCCGGTGGCTGTCATCTGGGACAGCGCCGCTGTACGTAACGATCCAGAACGTGCTTGGAGATAACACGAAATGAGGAATTAAAGGCACTGGATGCCGCACAGGCTGTGGTGCAGTTTGTAGAAATTATAGATGTCGCTCACAAGGGGGGCGTGGTCGTCATCCCCACTTTATGAGGAAGCGGGGGCCGAGAGGAGGGAAGCAGCTTGCCCAAGGCCATGCGGACCGCGAGTGGCCAAGTGGGCTTCGGGTCTGGAGACCAGGCCCTGCAAAGGCCAGGCGGGCTGGAACCAGAGGCGGGCATTTATTTGGCTTCCACCCGCCCACCCTGGGACGGGCCCATTAGGTGTCCCAGCGACTTGTGGCCCTGCACGTTGGAAAGAGTGTGCGTCCTTGTGCCCCAGACAGCATCCTGTGCCCTGCTCGGTTGGCACCCCTGAAGGCGGGGCCCGCAGCCCAGCTGTGTCTCCCCCGGTGTCACCGCTAACCGTCTTGGCAAATTAGCTGCTGGGCCTCGCCGTGCTGACGAGGACCATGAGTAAAGCAGGGCCACGTTTTCTTGTCCCAGGGGCCATGGGGACAAATGACCCGGAAGCAAGTTTGTACGTGTGCGTGTCTTTGGGAGGGGTCGGGGGATTCTTTCTTCCCAGCTGGAGTTCACGTTGATGGTCTCGAGGAATGACTTAGTCTGTGGGTCGACAGGTGTGGGCTTCGCTCTGGCTTCCGCCTCGTAGAGTGGCGTTTGTGCCCGTATCGGCTCGCGCGGCCCCGGTAGTGTGACTGGGGGCAGCAGGCAGTTGTGCTTTCCCAGCGCTGGAGGCGGGGAGTCTGAAGATCAAGGCGTCGGCAGGGCTGGTTCCTCCTGAGCTCTCTGTCCTGGGCGTGCAGATGACCACCTTCTCCCTGTGGCCTCACAGGGCTCTGCGTCTGTCTGTGCATCTGTGTCCTACTCCCCTCTTACAGGGACATCGGTCAGATTGGATTCAGGTCCGCTCCTGTGAGCTCATTTTTTTTGTTTTTGTTTTAAATGTTTATTTCTGAGAGAGAGAGAAAGAGAGACACAGAGTGCGAGCGGGGGAGGGGCAGAGAGAGAGGGAGACACAGAATCGGAAACAGGCTCCAGGCTCTGAGCCATCAGCCCAGAGCCCGACGCGGGGCTCGAACCCACAAACTGCGAGATCGTGACCTGGCCGAAGTCAGACGCTTAACCGACTGCGCCACCCAGGCGCCCCTTAAATGTTTATTTCTGAGAGAGAGAGAAAGAGAGACACAGAGTGCGAGCGGGGGAGGGGCAGAGAGAGAGGGAGACACAGAATCCGAAGCAGCTCCAGGCTCTGAGCTGTCAGCACAGAGCCCGCCGCGGGGCTCGAACTCACGGACTGTGAGATCGTGACCTGAGCCAAAGTTGGATGCGCAATCGACTGAGCCCCCCCGGCGCCCCCACTGTGAGCTCATTTTAATTTAATCACCTCTTTAGAAAGGCCCTGTCTCTGGGTAGTCCCATTCTGACGTGCTGGGGGTTAGGGCTGACACATGGACTTTTGGGGGACACGGTTCACCCTTTAGTAGTGTCTTCCTGTTCCCATGAGCTCTGCCTGACTCGTCTCCGTTTGTTGGCTCTGCTTAGATACAGCAGGGGAAGGGCGCCTGGATGGCACAGCCAGTTAAGCATCCAACTCGGTTTTGGCTCATGATCTCACGGTTCGTGGGTTCGAGCCCTGCATCGTGCTCTGTGCTGCCACATGGGGCCTGCTTGGGATTGTCTGTCTGTCTGTCTGTCTCTCCTCCCCACCCCTTCCCCGCTCACACACACTCTTTCTCTCTTAAAATGAACTTTAAAAAGAAGTAAAGCAGGGAAACACAATCCTTGTATTTGAAAATGAGGCCACAGGTCCAGCACTTAGCACAGCGCCACGCGGCGAGTGTTTGGCATCTGATGTCATTTCCATGGGGGAGTTGTGGTGGGACGGGAGGTGGGCCTGGAGGAATTAGCTGGGCTGGTGGAGGCAGAGGAGAGGGGCAAGTGTTTCGGGTGGGGGGAGTGTTAGTGGACAGACGTGGGGGGGGGGGGGCAGGAGCATAATGTCCCAAGGGACTGCTGGGGCAGATCAGGGGGCACGGGGCGAGGCCTGATCAGGAACGCTTTGCCTTTCTCGGCTGACCCGTGCGCTTGGCTCTCAGATCAGTGCTTGAGTCTCCCGTCAGCACTGTAACAACTCACTGTGATTCAGTGGCCTAGAAGGGCTGGAAGTCAGGAGTCTAAAACAGGCCTGGTACCCCCCGGGGCCCCAGGGAGACCCCTCTCCGGCCTTTTCCGGCTTCCAACGATGCCACGGCCTTGGCTCTCGGCCGCTCCTCCGTCCTCAGTGGCCAGCAGCGTGGGGTCCACCCGTCTCTCTGCCTTCCTCCTGTGAGGACCTCTTGAGGACGCTGGGCCCCCCCCCCCCCCGGGCACCGAGGGTCACCCCCAGGGTCTCAGGGGCCTTGGCTTGCTCCCTCCTGCAAGGTCCCTTTTGTCATGAGAGTGCTGTATTTACAGGTTCTGGGGATTTGGACGTGGGTGTCTTTGGAGGGACTGTTGTTCAGCCCGCCATGTTAGTATTAATTTTGCATCTCCCACTGACCCACCTTGAACTTCACCCATCTTCCAATTGTGTGTGTGTAGAGCACATCTGTGACGCCACCGTGGGTGGGTCCGCTTACCGGACAGACCCGGTTGGGTCCCTCGGTCTTTTTGAGGTCCGTGTCGGCTTGGCAAAGGCGCCCCAACCTCTGTCTGTTCCCAGGGTCGTTCTGGCCAGCCTGCCCTCCCTCTGCGGTCACCAGCTTCAGAGGGCCTGGCCGCCCCCGTCTCTGCCCTTCCTTCCTCTACACTCTCTCCCTCATTTCCCCGAGATCTCATGTAGCCTGTTTTCTCTCGAGCCCTGGAGGTGCCGTGAAGTTTTCTGTCTGGAACGTGTACTTTCTGTCTTGGAATTGGTCCCCGCTGACGTGGACTCAGCAAACTGTGGCCTTTGGGCCAAATCCGGCCCAGCCTAGTGTGGTCCTGTCTGCCTGGGAGCCTGGAATGGTTCTTTATTTTTTTTGAAAGGTTGTAAAAACACACAAGAATTATGACAGAAACCACATGGCCCATAAGGCTAAAAATATTCGCTGTCTGGCCTTTTTCAGTCAGCTCTTGAGTTAAAGTAAGTTCATGTAACTAAGTTCCTGGATAGCAGAATAATTTGGACATTGGACAGCTCCCCAGAGTGCACGGAACAGGCTTTCTGTCTCTCTTTTAGTAGCAGCTGTCTCGAGATGTAATTCACATGCTGTGCAGTTCACCCCTTTCAAGTGTGCAAGTTAGTGATCGTCGGTGTATTCACAGGGTTTTGCAGCCATCTCTCCAAATAATTCCAGAACATTCCATCACCCTGAAAAGAAGCCCCGTCCCCATCAGCAGTCCCTCCCGCCCCCGGCCCCCACGAGCCCCCTTCCCGTCCGTGGAGGAGCCTGTTCTGGACGTTTCACACACGCGGACTCACGTCCCGCGTGGCCTCTCGTGTCTGGTTCCCTCCCTGAGCGTCGTGTGTTCGGGGCCCGTCCGCGGGGCGGCGGGGGTGGGCGCCTCGCTCCTGCTGGTGGTGGAGGGACTTGTGCATGTGTAGTGGACACGTTATGTGTCCATTCATCTGCTGATGGACACAGGTTGTGTCCCCCCTTTAGGCTCTCGCGAATCCTGCTGACGTAGGATTTGTGTTCACGCTTCTCTGTGGATTCGTGTTGTCCTTCCTCCTGGGGGGACACCTGGGGCGGGATTGCCGAGGCTCCTGGAACCGGTGCTTAACCTCTCAGGGAACCGCCAGCCTGTTTCTGTGGGCGCAGGCTCCGGTCCCCTGTCCTCTCTTTGTCAGCTTGAAAACGGGTGTGTTCCTTTTACTTGGCCGGTTTTGTAAGAAGCTCCTTCAAAGTCAATGGCTTATTTCTTTTCTCTTCGATTTTCAAACATAATGAAATAGGCTGGAAAGTCGAGTTTGTATAGAATTGTGTCACTTAAAAGTAAAGACCCCCTCTTGGCTGCCCCAGCCCTCTGCCCCCCTGAGACACAGGTGGCATGGGGTGGTGAGTGATGGGTGCGAGCCCCTGGCCTCCTGCCCACGCGGAAGTACCTGTGCGCGTCCAAGCGGCACGGGCTCCCCGAGCGGGTCCTCAGCATGTCTCCTGTCACCCGCTTTCTCCTGGCCCCACGGTGGACTCCAGCTCCCTTCCATAAACCCCGAGCTGTGTCCCTTTCCTTCTGTGGCACACAGATGCCACGCGGCCACCAGACTGCACCTGCCGTGTGGACTCCCGGAGGGGCGGGGCTGGGAGGTGCAGTCCCAGAAGGTTCTGGAAGCCTGCAACCTTCCCGCTCCCCCGCCCCCCGGCCCTCGCGGGGTCCCGCTCACTCCGCTGTCCCCGCAGCGGCCAGTTTGCCATTGTGCGGAAATGCCGGCAGAAGGGCACCGGGAAGGAGTACGCGGCCAAGTTCATCAAGAAGCGTCGCCTGTCGTCCAGCCGGCGGGGGGTCAGCCGGGAGGAGATCGAGCGGGAGGTGAACATCCTGCGGGAGATCCGGCACCCCAACATCATCACGCTGCACGACATCTTCGAGAACAAGACGGATGTGGTGCTCATCCTGGAGCTGGTCTCGGGCGGGGAGCTCTTCGACTTCCTGGCGGAGAAGGAGTCGCTGACGGAGGACGAGGCCACCCAGTTCCTCAAGCAGATCCTGGACGGCGTCCACTACCTGCACTCGAAGCGCATCGCCCACTTCGACCTCAAGGTGAGCCGAGCGGGGGCCCGGCCGGGGCGGGTGACCTGGGGCGTGGGGGCGGCAAGGGGCTCCGGCTCGGAGCGCGCCCGCGGGCGGCTGCTGCCGGGGGTGGGGGGGGACGCAGACCGCCTCGGCCCGGGCCCGGTGGGGGTGCGGGGCCGGCTGGGCAGCGGCGTCCTCCTTCGCCCGCAGCCAGAGAACATCATGCTGCTGGACAAGAACGTGCCCAACCCACGCATCAAGCTCATCGACTTCGGCATCGCCCACAAGATCGAGGCGGGGAACGAGTTCAAGAACATCTTCGGCACCCCCGAGTTCGTGGGTACGGCTCCGTGCGGCGCCTTGGGCCTGGGTCCCACCCGCGGGTGTCCTCTCCCGAGCCCTGGTGTCCGGCCTCCTGCCCCCCGCCGCCAGGCGGTCCCTGCAGGCGGGCTGTGCCACCCGCTCCCCGTGGCTGCGTCCCCGGGGCTGCCTCAGGTGCACCCGGCGTCCGACCCCACGCCGTCTGTCTCCCCGTCCCCGCAGCTCCCGAGATCGTCAACTACGAGCCCCTGGGTCTGGAGGCAGACATGTGGTGAGTGGCGGGGGGGTTGGGGTGGGGGTGGGGGGCTGGCCCACGCCCCTGGGACAAAGCACCCGAACCCCCCCCAGCCATCCGTGAGCACTGCCAGGCCACAGCCGCAGGCGGGGATGTGGCCCATCTGCTGGGTGTGGGCAGGACAGACCGTCGACTTAGAACGGGGCTTGGCAAACGATGGCCCAGCGGCCAGAGCGGGTCTGTGGGTCCCGAGTGGTCTTCTTGTGTTTAAGGCGTTGTTAAAAATGAAACAGGCAGCAGAGACTGGGAGCCTCAAAGCCCGAAACGTTGGTTGTCTCACTCTTCGTGGAGCTTGTCAACCCGCCTTCGAGCCCACGCCTGCACCCCCCCAGCCCCCCCAATTTGAGCCTTGGCAGGTGATGTGGGCAGATGAGCTCATATCTCACCCTGAGACGCCAGGGCGGGAGAGACAGAGGCCCTCGGTGGAGGCCTTGCAGACCCTGAAGGAGAGGGGGCCGGGGGCTTCTGGATCCCCAGCCGTTGAGAGATTCTGGGAATTGGGGTGCTGACCGCCGCCACTGAGCTGACTGTCCTTCTCGTGTGTTCTCTCCAGGAGCATTGGTGTCATCACCTACATCCTGTGAGTGCCTGCTTGGGGCCTCCTGCTTCTCCTGGGGCCCTGCTGGGGCGGGATGCTGGGTGGCTGGGTGGGTGAATGAATTTGTGCAGGACGGAAAGGTGTGAGTTCAGAAGGCCCCACACCCCCTGGCGCAGGGCCGAGTGGGGACCGCGTGTGTCCTCCCTCCCTGCTGGCCAGCAGCCCGGCCCGGCCTCACTCCCTGGGTGCCGCGTTTGGGTTGTTCCTCACCTCCACCCCTGCGCCAGGCAGGCTCCCCCTGCGTTTTCCTCCCTCGTCAGGTGGCACAGCGATCCACCCTGACGGTGCCTTACGATGGGTTTTTTCATAGTTTTAGGTTCTTAAGTTTTGAAGAAAGGCTAGACTTTCAAAACAGCTACAAAACCAGTGCGGTTTCTGTGCCCCTCACCCGTCTTCCCATGACGCTGGCATCTTTTTGTCGTCGTCGTTGTTAAGTTTACTCGGAGGGAGGGAGAGAGAGCGCGAGCACCTGAGGGTCAGGGAGAGACAGGGAGAGAGGATCCCAAGTTCCACCGGTCGGTGCAGAGCCCCCACCCAAGGCTCCGTCTCACGATGGTGAGATCGTGACCTGGGCTGAAATCAAGAGTCAGATGCCTGACTGACCGAGCCCCCCGGGTGCCCCCAGATGAGTACTCCTCCCTGTCCGTCACAGTGCCGTGTGCCCAGAGCCCCAGGGGGCGGTGGTGTGGCCCCCCCAGCGCGGCTCATCAGGAAGGCCCACGATGTCCTCGTGTGGTCTCTCGGGCCGTGCCCGGACTGCGTGTGGACGCACTCGGCCGGGATTCCCCCGCGGGTTGCCAGTGTGGCCTCTGATCGCTGAACATTTGGGGGACGTGCTTCGAGCTTCCTTCGAGACTTCTGCCCACTCGTCTGAGTCCCCGTCGGAGGCTGGGCGCGAGGTTTCTGTGCTGTGTGGTGGGAAGCTCGGGGCCGGGGCGCGCGGGAGGCCCAGGGGGTGGCACAGGCCGCGGCGTGTCAGTGGGGCGAGTGCAGGGGCCGCTGAGCCCCGTGCCCGTCTTCCAGTCTGAGCGGCGCCTCCCCGTTCCTGGGCGAGACGAAGCAGGAGACCCTGACCAACATCTCGGCCGTGAACTACGACTTCGACGAGGAGTACTTCAGCAACACCAGTGAGCTGGCCAAGGACTTCATCCGCCGGCTGCTTGTCAAAGACCCCAAGTAGGAGCGCTGGCCGGGCAGAGGGCGCGGGCGGGGGGCGGGCAGGGGAGGCCGCTGGTCCGCGAGAGCACATCCTCGTGCTGTCCCCTCCTCGTCACTGGGAGTCGGGCACGGCCTGGCAGCGGGCCAGTGGACGGCTTAGCTCGGTCCCCGCCGTGTCTTGAAGAGCTGTGAATGGATCCTTGTCGAGAATCCTGGTTGACAGCTGCGACTCCTGTTGAAGGTAGATTTCGTGGGCAATTGCAGACTCCTGGGGGTCTTCTCCTAGGGAGGACTAAAGCTTCCGGCATCACGGAGCCCTCCTTCCCAGAGAGGTGCTGCTCTTGGCCAGAGTCCTCCCTGGCCCGAGCTGCCCATTCTTGCCGCCTGCCTGTCCCTCCTGTGGGCGCCTGAGTTGGCGAGACCCAGCGCTAGGTCCCGCCCCGGGTAACAAAACCGCTCGGAAAGCGTGACGACCCCAGAGCAGCAGGCCTCTTGATGGGCTCCTTGCTGGCTGATCGGAGCGGATGCTCTGAGGGTACAGGTAGTTCCAAGGTCATTTCAGGGACTTGCCCCCGGCTGGAGGGGCGTCCCCAGGGGGCCAGTGTCTGTGAGCCGTCTGAGGTGGGGGCAGGGAGCCGAGCTGCAGGGGGAGGGCCCAGAAAACCCCTTCCCTGTTCTGTTCTCCCCGCCAGCCTCGTGGGAGGATGGGGACGTGGCGGGCGTGTGACTAACCAGGGTGTGGGGGGGGGCTTTTCTAGGAGAAGAATGACCATCGCCCAGAGCCTGGAGCATTCCTGGATCAAGGTGAGATGGGTGGGGCCGCTCCCTCTCCAGGACGGCAGGTGTGACAAGGCCTGAGTGTGGGGCAGGGTCCCCAGGGGAGTGGACCCGGCTGGCAGAGGGCGGGGTGTGCACGGGGACGGTGTGGGAGCCCCTCCGTGTGATCCCCGGTGGGGTCCCCAGCCCCTCTGCACGCGGCACGGCTCCCTGCACAGAAACTTCCAGAACGGGGTGGCCTCTCGGCCGGGCACGGCAGTCTTCTGTAAAGGGCCAGGCGGCCCGTGTCTCCTTCCGCTGGGTCTCTGGCAGGGAAATGCCGGAACCAGGCCCGCCCCCCTCCCCCCCTCCCCCCCTCCCCCCCCCCCCCGCGAAGGGGCGGGGCCGTGTGCCGGTAAGACTTTATTTAGGCGCCGCCTCTCCCTCCGCAGGCGATCCGGCGGCGGAACGTGCGGCGGGAGGACGGCGGCCGGAAGCCGGAGAGGCGGCGCCTGAAGACGGCGCGCCTCAAGGAGTACACCATCAAGTCGCACTCGAGCATGCCCCCCAACAACACGTACGTCAGCTTCGAGCGCTTCTCCAAGGTGCTGGAGGAGGTGGCCGCGGCGGAGGAGGGCCTGCGCGGCCTGGAGCACAGCCGGCGCCTGTTCCACGAGGACATCGAGGCGCTGACGGCCATCTACGAGGAGAAGGAGGCCTGGTACCGGGAGGAGAACGAGAGCATCGGCCAGGACCTGCGGCGGCTGCGGCAGGAGCTGCACAAGACCGAGGCGCTGCGGCGGCAGGCCCAGGAGGAGGCCAAGGGCGCCCTGCTGGGGGCCAGCGGGCTCAAGCGCCGCTTCAGCCGCCTGGAGAACCGCTACGAGGCCCTGGCCAAGCAGGTGGCCTCCGAGATGCGCTTCGTGCAGGACCTGGTGTGCGCCATGGGGCAGGAGAAGCTGCAGGCCGGGGGTTGCGGCCTCCGCTAGGGCCTGGCGGGCGGGCGGCCCCTCCACAGCCCCGCGACGAGGGCCCCGGTGGGAAGGTCGCGGGGCCGGAACGTGCTCGCGGGGCCGGGAACCCAAGGCCGCCCTCCCCGGGCTCAGTCCCTCTGTCCTGCGGCTTCCGGGTCAGCGTCCCCTGGGGAGCCCCGAGAGCCCCGCGAGCGCTCGGCATCGCGGGACAGAGCCGGCCAGGCGGCACAGGGCCAGCCTCCTGCAAGGCCTGGGCCTGGAGCTCAGAACCCAGGGGCGGGCGGGGGATCTCACCTGCCTCTGCTGGACACCGAGGTCCCGCCTCTTCTGGAGACGAGAGGCAGCTTCTGACCCGGCGCCCTCGGTCCCCAGCCCTCCCTGCGCCCCCCGGGCTGAGCTGGCACCAGGGCCCGAGCTGAGGAGATGGCCCAGCCCTTGAGGCGTCGGTTTGGGGCGGGTGGCGAGGGGGCGTGAGGCTGGACGCGGGACCCTGATGCAGAAGCTGTGTCTGTCCCTCTCTCAGGCCCAGGCGGCCCCAGGTGCCAGGTCAGGAGCCATCGCTGCCCCTCACTCCTCTCTGCCGCGCCGGTCACAAAGCACACGCGATGACCCACACGGCCCGGTCACGCCCCTGCCTCCCGTCCCAGTGCTGCCTTCCGAATTGTGGGGTAGTCGCCCCCAGAGTGCTCTGCGAAGGCCCAGTGTCCCCCGAGTTGCCCGGCGAGCCCCTGAGGCTGCTTGCAGCCGGCCGAACCCTCCCCGCTGGGCCAGAGAAGGTGGAGGAGGGGCTGCAGGGGCAGTGCCCGCACCCGCCACTAGGTGCCGCCCTCGAGCAGGGCCCGGCGCCCCAGGGAACGTGCCCCAAGGTCCCGGATTCACCAAAACGAGGCTCTCTGGCCGTGAGCTCTGCACTTGTGCCGCGGTTTGGGTTAAGCGAGTGACATCTGTGTGGCCCCTCCGTAGCCCGAGAGGAGTTCTCCGGACAGAGGCCAGCCTGGCCCGGGGGCGGGAGGAACCAAGCCCTGGGGCTGGCCGGAGTCCTCCCGTGTGCCTAGGCCCGTCCCCAGTGCCGGGGTGGGGCCCGCCTTGTACCCGTCCGCGAGCTCTGTGTATCACACGTGCATGTGCCTAAAGGAAATAAAGCCCCGCTTCCCCGACACGTGGCTGTTTTCTGTGCTCAGGCCCCGGCCGGGGTGGCCAGTCTTGTGGCCACCCAGTGCCACGGCCACGCCTGGCTCTCGTGTCTCTGCCCCTCCACTGCTGCCCCCATGCTCTTTGGGAAGACGAGGGCAGACCTGGGGGGCCTCGGAGGCTGCCCTGATCTTGGGGTTTGGCAGGTCTCACTTGCGATGGAAGCTTCCAGACAGCTGGAACGAAGTCAGAGGGGCCTTCTGTCCCTCTGTGCCGCCTCAGATGCTGCCGGGCCCCAGTGCCCCAGCGTGAGGACACCAGCACAGAGGTCACCCCGTCCACCCCGTCCGCTTGGAAGGGATGGGGGGGTCCTTGTTCCCCCTGCTGCTGCCTCTGGGCCTGGCACGTGGTTCCAAAAAGGGAATGGTTTTTACTTTCTTCCCGGGAGCTGGAGCTCTGGGGTCAGTGGTGCCCTATCCTTTTATTACCTCGTGCCCTACACCCAGGGGCGCATCTCTCCTCACTCGTGTTCTGTTTTTCCTTTAACTAAAAGGAAAACATTGAGATCCGACTTACCATCGCTCCTTTTTAATCTCTTTTGGGTGAACAACCTCAGGTTTTAGCATTTCAGTAAATTTCAGCTCACGGACTGCTGAGCTCAGTCGGGTCTCCCCCGTTCGTCCCTGACTGTCCTTTATGGCCGGCTCGTCCGGCCCAGAACCTGGTCTGGCCCTTTGGGGTTCAAGGTGATGACTGAGCGGCACGGCCCCGTGGGTCACGTGGCACAGAGCCGGTCGTGGGAGGGGGCGCCCTGGTGTGCGTAACGTGTGTAAAGTCGGCAGGCCGCACCCGTCTGCCACGTGGCACCAGATGGCCTCCAGACCCCCCGGGGGCCCAGGGACCGGTGGACGGCACCCGTCCAGCCAGTGCTGAGCAGGTCTCGCCCATTCCGGGCACAGTGGCGGGCGCTGGGCGATGGCTGCGGAGGGTTGAGACGACGTCTGTCCTGACGTGGGAGAGGAGGGAGTAGTGAGACCGGGTACAAACCGACATGCACTTTGTCCAGGGTCCGCCCGGCTGCGGGCCTAGATCCCCAGCGTCCCCTCGGGATAACGGGCAGGTGTCCTTGCTCTGCAAACACTCGGCCCCACCCCCTCCTACCTGGGGAGGGGTGTCCACGGGGAGCCCCTCTGGGGCCACACCACACCTAGCCAGGGCGTCCGGCCGGCCGGTGCAAGCACTTCGCGGAGCCTGGGGCTAACGTAGTTATTGACTCTGACCTTGGCCCGCAGCCTCTGATCTCTGCCCCTGCTATCGCTCCTCGAGGGTGGGCTGGCCCAGTAGGGGGTTCTGACCACCAGAATACAGCAGAGGTGACGAGGTCCGTCCCCCCATCAGGCCACCTAAGACTGTGGCTTCCGTTTTGCTGGCGGACTGTCCCTTGCTGGCTTTGACGAGCGAGCTGCCATGTCACAGGCCCAGATGCCAGCAAGGAAGAAGGCCCACCAGCCGCGTGAGTGGCCCTAGGAGCGGACCCCTCCCCAGTGGAGCCGTCGGGTAGAACCCAGGCCTGGCTGGCACCTGCATCGCGGCCTCTCGGGTGACACTGAGCCTCGGACCCGGGCGGGCCACGTCGGGACCCCTGACCCACAGAGACTGGAGACACCCCATTACTGGAGATGCCGTCTGGTTTTTCCTTGTGCAAAGTAGGGGTGTCGTGCCTGTTTCTTGATTTGGGGGGGACAGACTATGGGAACCACGGGTTGCCTTCCTCCCGCCCGTCGCTTGGCTCAGATCTTGGCTGCGGTGTGTGAAGTTCGCCGGAGGAAGGGTTTGAAACTGATGTTTGTCTCGGGGCGCCTGGGGGGCTCAGGCGGTTAAGTGTCTGATCTTAGCATTCGGCTCAGGTCATGATCTCGCGGTTCGTGGGTTCGAGCCCCGCGTCGGGCTCTGTGCCGACTGCTTCGGATTCTGTGTCTCCCTCTCCCTCAGCCTCTTCCCCGCTCGTGCTCTGTCTCTCAAAACTAAATAAACATTAAAAAAATAAACGGGTCATCTAGTAAGTAAGCTGTTGCCCTGTGAGCTGTGCTAGCAAATTACTGATCCCGAGCAGGGGCGGTGGGGGCCCCAGTTTGAAAGCCGGTCGGTCGGGAAGACAGGAGGCTTGGATCGGGGACAAGCGGAAGGCCCGTGGGGCTGAGCCCGGACCGCGGGCAGAGCGTTACGCCCGCTGAATGAGGGGGCTCCACGCATGGGGTCGGGCACAGTGGGAGGGGAGAGCAGAACGTTCTGGTTGGATCCCGGTCGGCAGCGGAGGGACCCCAGGGCCCGGTGGCAGAGGGGTAACGGGGGGGGGGTTTGCACCCAGCGTGGCTCCCGTGGGTTGAAGTGTGTTCCCCAGAAAGAGAAGCGGTTCCGAAGCCCTGGAACGTGGGCCTGGAGCTGGTGTCTCGAGTTGCCTTGTGCCCGGCCATTTCCAGCCCGCGGCCCCCTCGGGCGGGGACATGCCCAGGTTGAGATTTCGTCCGCGGCCTGGCCCTCGACGGAGGCCCTGTCTCGCTCCCCCAGCAGAATCTGACCCGTCCGCTCCCACCTTCAGGACCAGGCGCGGCCGACGGCAGCAGGTGGGCGAGAGGCCGCTTGGCCGGGCCAGTGGGCGGCGGGGAAGAGGGTCAAGAGGGGTGGGCACCCGGGTTGAGGCAGGGGAGGGGCTCCGGGGGCCCCCGTGGGGGAGATGGCTCCAGGGACGCCCCTGGACATCCAGGGCAGGCGCTTACACAGGGCTGAGCAGGCTGGGGCCACCACCCCGGGCGGCGCTGTCCTGAGGTGTGGATGATTCGATTCTGCTGCTTCCATCGAGCAGATCTGTCGTGGGGGCCCCTCCATGGAAGGCGGTGGGCAGGTGCCGCGGGGGCCACGCGGGGCCACCGCGGAGCCACTTGCTGTCTGCAAGGGGAGGCAGACGGCTTCGAAGGCCGCCCCGTCGGGCTCCCGGCTCTTGGCCAACACACTACCTCCCCGTGTTGCCAGTCGTGCCCTCCCTCAGGGACGGTGGCCCCATCCGTGTCCCTCGCCGGCAGTGAAGGATGAAGGAAAGGCGTGTTGGGGGCAGCACAGCGGGCGCCCCCGAGCATGAATCCTCTTAGACTGGGGGGGGGGGGTCACCACGCCATGCTGGGTCCCTGGGGTGCCGTCTTTCCTGCAGGTGGGGGGCAGGCGACGTGCCCTGTGTCCCCGCCCGGGGTCGTGAGCAGGTGCAGGGAGGAGGGCAGGGCCGGCCAAGCCCACGGCTCCCGCGCACATGGGGGCGCTGCTGTTAATGGGGGGGGGGAAGGGGGGCCCTAGAGCCGCCCCGCCAGCCCCGAGATGCTCCTTCGGCCCCGGAGGCCTTCAGCGCCCCCTTGTGAGAGAAAAAGAAAAGTCAGTCCCCAAACCTCTCCGTCCGTCCATCCGGCCCCACGCAGCGACTTGAAAAGTGAGACACAGACCAATGGCATCGTGTTGGGCTCCGTGCCGACAGCTGGGAGCCTGGAACCTGCTTCGGATTCTGTGTCTCCCTCTCTCTCTGCCCCTCCCCTGCTCACGCTCTGTCCCTCTCTCTCTCTCTCTCTCAAAAATAAACATTAAAAAAAATAAAAGGGTTTCACTCACAGACCCTGAAGTTTGAATTCCACACGGTCTGCGCTTCCCACAGATTTTTTTTTTTTTAACGTTTTTCTTTATTTACCTCGATAGAGGCTTGCAAGTCGGGGAGGGGCAGAAAGAGGAGGAAGAGAGAACCCCAAGCAGGCTCCGCGCTGTCCGCGCGGACCCCGATGGGGGCTTGAACCCGCGAACCGTGAGATCAGACCCGAGGCCGAAGTCGGACGCCTCCGTGAGCGAGCCACCCAGGTGCCCCCAAAATTAGCCATTTTTAAGTGAATGATTCACTGGCATATGGTGCATCCCCGGTGTTCTGCAACCACCACCTCTAATTCCAGAACATTCCATCACCCCCACAAAGAAGCCCTGTCTCCACTAGCCGTCACGATCCCTCCCCAGCCTCCGGCACCCCGGAGGCGAGTTGTTCTCGCTTGTCTTCTGTTCCAGTGAAATCCATCTGTCCGTCTTTGCACGCTCCAAATGGATCTTTTGCCCGTGCGTGATTTTGACCCTGAGGACTTCCCAAAAGGGTCCCAGGGCGGGCCCGGCCCCCACACACCAGAGAGTCCCCGATACACGTAAGGAACCACCGGTTAAGAATCCTGGGTTCGAGTTCTGGTTCCGCCACTCGCCAGCTGGGTGAGCCCCCCCCCCCTTGCCTCTCAGGGCCTCGCCGCCCTCCTCCGGGGTTGGGGAGCAGGGGTGGGAGGTCTCTGGAGACCAGGGCCAGGGGCTTCATCTTCGGGTTGTAACAGCTCCCTCTCACCCATGGCCTCAGTTTCCCCATTTGTCCCAAGTGGCTCGAATCACTGATTTCCTGCCTTCCTCTTTCATTCGTTCCTTCCCCTACCGTTGAGGGGGCCCCTGCCTTCTGTGGGCCCTGCCTTGTGGGGTGCTGGGGACACAGCGGAGAATAAGATGTACCTGGCCCTCCCTGTGTAGAGGGAGGGGGTGGAGGAACCAGAAAGACTTCCTGGAGGAGGGGCCGTCCAAGTGATTTAGGCAAAGCAGGCCAGAGGGAGGAGGCTTGGATAAGACAAAGAGGTTCAGGGAAGTGAAAACAGGATGTGCAAAGACCCTGTGGCACCAGCTCTGACCGCAGGGGAGCAGGTAAATGAGGGGTAGGGGCAGGGCACCCTCCCCCTCCCTCTCCCCACCTCCCTTCATGAAACCTTCCGGAGGTGGGGGCTCAAACCCAAAGAGAGCCTCTCTCCCTATGCTTGGGGCCTTCCCACCCCTGCTCCCCGACCCCAGAATCCTGTCCTTTCCCGGCTCAGGAAGCGGCCGGCAGAGGCCTGATGAGGGCTCCCAAAGGGGGGCACTATGTCCCCATCCCCGCAAACTGCGGCCGGGAGCCTCCCCTGGATTATCCGGGGTCCCCACACGTGGTCACAAGTCCTACCCTCTTCCTGTCACCTCCCCGCTGCCCCGGCGGAGGCTGCCTCCTCGACCAAACTAGCCTGGCCCCGCGGAGCTCCTTTTCAACGGGGCCCCCTCCTTGCGCTCCACCTAGGAACCTGGTGCCGGCGAGAATCCTGCCAAGTCCGTTTAGCCAGACTCCCCCCCTAACCCTCGTGGCTCCCCTCAGCGACTCTCTGGCCACCGGGCCGCCTCTCTCTGGCTACGGAGCGCCGCGTGTCCCCGGACGCAACACCGAGCGCTTGCCCGCCGCGGCGGGGCCTGAGTTCAGTCTCCCGTTCCCGCTCCGACCGGCTCTGGCTCTCTTGACGTCACCCCCCCCCCCCGGTGTGTGGCCAGCCGCAGCTTGGGGGAGACCCAGAGCGGGAGCTGCCCTTGCCCTGTCCCGACACCCTCACCCCCGCGGCCTGCCCTGTGCGTCCCCGAGGCTTCCGCGACCTCCCTCCCCTGATTCTGCCGGCAGGAACTGCGGCGACAGCCGAGGGAGACGGGGAGCACCATTATCCTGTCGTCGCCGGTGAAGAAGGACTCCCTGCGTGGCCCCATCCAGGACTGACCTGGTGCAAAGGTCGTGGGGGGCGTGGCCCTCACTTCCTCTTCCCACCTCCGGCCCATTCTGGGCCTCCTGACCCCTGAGCCCCGCCAGGCGCCTGGCCGGCTGGCAGGTGTGGAAGCCGGCTTCGGGGTGTGGCCTGTGACCCAGTTTGGGCGGCAAGAATTTCCGGGGAGTCTCCTTGTGGGGCACGGAGCCCAGACCACGGGTGACAGTGCCGTGCCCAGACAGAGGCCCGGGCAGGGCGCCTGTGGGAGGCCTCCTGGTGTCGGCCCACCTGTGTGACACGTCTGTCCCCAAACGGCCCACAGGTCGCGAAGTGTTTGATTTCCTCTGTGTGAAAGGTCCGGAGACAGAAAGTAGGTCAGTGGGTGCCAGGGCCTGGGGGCGACTGCTCACGGGGATAGGGTTTCCCTCTGCTGGAGATGGAATGTTCTGGAACTAGATAGCACTGACAGTTGCACAACATCGCGTGTGTACTAAATGCCACCGATGGTAAATTTAGCAAAGAGAGAGGTCAGGTCCTCACTGAGCACTGGGTCCCACTGGAACCCCCACACCTGCTGAGCCGGCCCCTGGGGCCCTCGTCTGGGCTGGGCCCTCCACCGGGGACACCCGGGACCTGCCCGCTGGCCTCCTAACTGCTGCTTCTCTGTTGGGTCTCAGACCAGAGAGGACCCTTCCTTCCGGGACAGGGCCCAGCCTCTCCTCCTGGTCCCCAGGGGTCAAGCTTCTCCACTAGGCCGGGTGCCAGCAGGTGAATGAAGAAATGAATGAGTGAATGAATGAGTGAACAAACGAATAAGTGAATGAATGAGTGACATATGAATGAATGAATAAGTGAATGAATGCATGAATGAATGAACGAATGAGGTTTCAAGAAACCCCTCAGGGTAATCAGAGACCCGATGGGTTGGGACAAAACGTGTGGCCCCATCACCCCCCGATGGGAGTGGCACCTGTGACCCCCATGCCACCCACCCGGTGAAGCCACCGCCGCGGCCGGGACGGGCGCTTTCCTGACTCCAGCGACCTGTGTGCATGCCCGTCCTGCTCCTGGCACCCGAGGCTCCTCTTCTGGGCTATGTGATGTGTGACCAGAGAGAAGCACCTGGTCCCCGCCTCCCTGACACACCGCTCCTAAGCCCTCCGGACTTCTGGGCGGGGACAATAGTCTTTTTCTCCCTCCTAGGTCCGGAGCGAGGAAGGAAAGCAGTGCCCTTTGCTGTTTGTAACGAGCCCTGCACTTATGCTGACGGGGTGACTTCCGGAAAGCCCCGAGAGCCACGGGGTGGTGGGCGGGACAGATGGCAGCTTCAGCCGGCGGGTGGGCCCTGGCCCGCGCCCCTCTTCGGGCTGTTCCCGAGTTAGCCCCTTTGTCATCAGCAGGCGAGATGCAAGGAAACCTCTTCCCTGAGCTCTGTGAGCTGCTGGGGGAAGGTTGTGGGAGCCCCTGGCTTTTGGCCAAGTGGGACATCGTGGGGGTGACCCGGGGGCCCAGCCCTCACGACTGGCGCCCGAGGTGGGGGTGAGCCCTTCACCCGCGGGGTCCGCCTGGACTGCCGGTGTCGGGTCACAGGACGCAGTGGGGGGGGGGGGGATCCCCGGGAGCTGGAGAGCGTGGGGACCCTTCCCCAGTCCGGTGTCGGGAATGGTGTGAGCGTAGAGAGGAAATAGTCTTCTGTTCCAGAAGTAGCAATAATGGTCTACATACATACAGTAATTAAACTATTACCATTGTCACCTGCTAACCCTGCTTGGTTCCAGAGCGGACTGGGGTCGGGAAGGGAACTTGAGTCACAGAGAGGCAGATCCGGAAGGGGCCCTGGGGATGGCCCCGGGGACCCCCCCCCCCCCCGAAGCAAGAGCGGCAGGGCCACAGCCGCGGTCGCCCCAGGCCGCCCCTCTGCGCCCGGACCCAGGCCAGCGTCACACCTCGGGGAAGTGGACACCAGTGACCACCCTCCCTTCTCAGCTGCTGCCTCTTTATTTCCGCACAAATCCCCCAAAGCCCGTGGAAACCATGCCTGAACATCACGACGGGAGTCACGACGACTTTGGGTGTAAAAACCACAACACTGGCCGTCCTTAGGATGAGCGTGTGAGCCACGACCGAGGACACGACCCACGTGTCCCAGGAGGGAAACCCGGCGTCCCTTCGCGACAGGGGCTCGCGGTCCACTGCATCTTGGCTGGAACTGCCCCCGAGACGCATCTTTCGCGAAGCCGCTGGGAGCCGCGGGCGGCTGCCCACGTGGACACGTGTGGAGGGAGCCGTGCCGTGGGACTTCTCCCGCCTGGGGACGGCCTCCCGGGGCCTCTATCCTGGAGGGGCCGCTGTGGCGGCCGAGCTGGGGTCCCTGGCCCCGCTTGCCCGTTGCCCGTGGCTGCTGGTGGTCCGGAGGGGCGGCGGGCGGGCCGCGGGGAACCAGCTGGTCCCTGTTGGGGTTTCTTGCGTGGCTGCAGGCCCCGTCACAGTGGGCCGGGGCCCGCCTCGGTCCGTCCCTCTGTCGCCTCCACAGGCACGCACTGTCGCACCGGGCGGACGGCCTCAGTTCCCAGCGCTCAGCCTGCAGCCGGTTCTGGCCTCCTCCCCCGGTTACTGGTTACTGTGTTCGTGGAGGCCCCGCGTGGACCCCGCAAGCAGGGCCCGCCTCCCGGGCCTGGAGTTTGGGGCGGCCCCGGGGATGCCCGGGGCACCCTCCTAAAAGGAGGCGCTCCGGGCAGGGGCAAGCGACAGGCAGAACAGGGGGCTGTGGGGGTCTGTCGGAGGGCAGCCTGGAGAGGCACATCCGCTGGCCTCGGCCGCCTCAGGCTCCGGGTGACACGCCTGGGCCCGGAACACGGTCCCGTCCTTTATTTGACATTTGGGAAACACAGCAGAAACACAAACGTAAGACCCCCCCCCCCCCCCCAGGCCTCCCGGCCTTCCCGGGGCAGAGCTGCGCCGACCCAGAAGATGCGGGGCCCAACTCGGCTCCCAGACTCTGCGTTTTTCGAGGCGGAGCCTCTGGCGTTGGACGCGGGACGGCTCCGTGACGTTCAGGACATTCAGGAGCCTCCCCCACGGGGCAAAATGTCGGGTGTTCCCTTCCCTCAGCACCAAACACCACCAGCTCCCTCCTGGCATCAGAATAACCCAAAACACTTCCATGCGCCCAGGTCGAGAAGCCTCCGGCATCTCCCCTGAGGCCGAGAACCTCATACCCAGGGCACTTGAACTAGACCGCTAAGAAGCCAGCGACGGGGCCGGGAAGAGGGGCCTGGAGAAGGTACCCGCTCAACTTTTGCTCAGATTCATAGAAACAGAAACTCTGAGGATCGGAGGGGACCGCAGAGGACCACATTCTGTAAGCACTTTCCAGCCTTTTCTTAAATGCCTCCACGGACGGGGAACTCACTACGTCTAAAGGCCACCCTGACGGGCGTGCGGACCACATTAGAAAAGTCTGACTTCTGTCCAAGGTAAATTTACCTCCTTTGACCGCAGGTCTCAATAGCATCCAGGCCACTGGGATTTATTTTCCCAAGTGAACTTCGAAACACTCAAAACCTGTAATAAACCTGTATCTTCCTGTATCGCGGTTCAGAGCCGGTTTCCCATGGCGGGAACCTGAGGGGCTCATCCCAACCCTGTGTTGGGGGGGGGGCAGGAAAGTGGGGACACTTCATTCCCTCAGTAGGAGGTATTGATCAGGATTGCCCTGTGGTGTGGCGTCCATTAAAGGGGCTTGAGAATGTTCTAGAAGGGGGGGCGGGTTTGCAACTGCGGGGCAGGGGTGATTCTCAGCAGCTCGCGTGTGCCATCGTGGACTCCATTAATCCCAAAGAAGATTGGGAGATGAAGGCGAGGGGAGCTGGTCAAGTGTAAAGCCATGAGGTGCCGGGACGGGAGGTCCCCGGGGCACAGCGCTGCTGGGGGTGCTGAGCTTCCGGGCCACGTGCCCAGGGCCGCAGGGGGTGTTCTAGGAGAAAAGGCACAAGAACGAGTCCAGATCCGGCCAAGGAGCTGGCGGGCATCCGTGGCTCTGGGGTGGGCCAGGTGACAAACAAGAGAAGGGTCTTGAACCAGGACTTTGTGCAGTGATGGTGGCGGTGAGGGCGAGGAGGGGGTCTCTGAAGCCGTCGAGGGCACACGGGCCACGCCCTGGGCCGTCTTCCCCTTCTCGGCCGCGAGCTCGTGAGTGTGGAGGGCTGAGAACCAGGTCCTTTTCCGGAACATACCACGTTGTTTGAAAACAAAACGAAACAAAAACGTTTTCAAGCAGCTCAAAAGGATGCTGGGTTTCAGAGATGGATGGCGGGGACTGGCCCCCTGCAAAGACAGGGGCGTCAGGACAAGGCGGGGGGGAGGTCCAGGACCAGAGG
Source organism: Leopardus geoffroyi (assembly GCF_018350155.1). NCBI lineage: Eukaryota > Metazoa > Chordata > Mammalia > Carnivora > Felidae > Leopardus > Leopardus geoffroyi. The sequence continues at coordinate 2,967,200 of NC_059331.1, read as the reverse complement.
GCGTCTGACAGAGGTTTCTTGCCATCTGGAATCTTCTGTCTTGTCCTTCTCTGTAGTCTTGTCACCTCAGGACATGCTAGAGAGGGATAAACACAGGCCAGGCTGTTATTACTGTTTTTAAAGAACTCGGGCAGCAGTGGGGGGGTGGGGGGCGGCGCCTGGGTGGCTCAGTCGGTTAAGCAACCGACTCCGGCTCAGGTCATGATCTCGCGGTCCGTGGGTTCGAGCCCCGCGTCGGGCTCTGTGCTGACGGCTCGGAGCCTGGAGCCTGCTTCCGATTCTGTGCCTCCCTCTCTCTCTCCCTGCCTTTCCTTCACTTGTGCTCTGTCTCTCAAAAACAAATAAGCGTTAAAACAGATACATAAATAAAAATAAAATACGTGATTATCCTTAAAAAATACAGAAAGAATGCGGGGAACGCGTGCGTGTGTGGACGGCACGATCCGACCCGGCTTTGGGGGGCCCTCGGCAGCAAGAGCGGGACCAGCCCATCAAGGTCTGCTGCCTGCCACCCACCTTCCAGGCGTGCTTCCAAAGGGGACCCCTCAATCGATGCCTCGGGAGAATGGGCCCCGGGCCGACGTCACCAGTCGGACCAGAGGGAGGCTTCAACCCAGCCACCCATCCGCTGTCCCTCCCTCCGCCCACCTATTCACCCACCTATCTGTCTGCGCGTCCACCCGGTAGCTTCCTACAATTTCTTCTTTGGGGTCTTTAATAATTTTAAACACTCCTAATTCACCACCCCTACCTGAGGATTCACAGGAGGGTCTAACTGTGCTTTTTCTCAAATCTGCTGGCTTTCGCTCGTGGTGCGGGACTTCCTTGTGCGTTCTGCGTCTGTGGGTGAAACTCACCCCCAGAAGGCACAGATTGAGACGATCTTGTCAGAAAGGCACCGAGAACTTGCCTCCATTCGGTGTGCCCGGGGCAGTACTGGTCTAAGACCATTTAGACTAAGAATTTTTTTTAATGTTTATTTATTTTGGAGAGAGGGAGAGAGACAGAGAGAGATACAGCGTGAGCCGGGGAGGGGCAGGGAGAGGGAGACACAGAATGTGAAGCAGGCTCCAGGCTCCGAACTGTCAGCACAGAGCCCGGTGCGGGGCTCGAACTCACAGACCTCGAGATCGTGACCTGAGTCGAAGTCGGGTGCTTACCGGAGCCCCAGCGCTCGGAGTGCCCCGTCTGGTAAGAGTGTCTTTGTTTGTTTGTTTCCCTGGGGACCGTGGGTCGTGTGCTAACAGCGGGATGTAGGGTGGGGGTATCGGCGGGACCTCGGGACGGCGGAGACCGAGCTCAGCCACGGGAGTGGTTAGCCAAGCGTAAGGGACCGCCCCCAGGAAATACCCCGGACGTGGGTGTAGCGTCCCTGGTTGGGGACAAGCCGGGCGAGCTAAGGGCTGCCTGGATAAGCCCCCCGAGGAGACCACACCGGGAGGCTCACCTCTGGCCTCTCCGGGCCCGGGCATCACATTCCTTATGCCCGTTCTCACCCGTACTCATCCCTCCACCATATTAAACCATGACTGTAAGCGAGACAGCTTTGCTGAATTCTGTGGGCACTTCTAGCAAACCCCCGAACCTGAGGGTGGTCTCCATGACCCCCAGCACACAGAGCGGCTTTTCCTGGCATCTGGAGCAGGCGGGGACCCTGAGACAGGCCGCGGGCAAACGCCGTGCCCGTGGCTGCGTTACAAAGCCCGGGCTTTGGGGGCCTGGCTCCGGTCAAGCCTGCCGTGTGGCTTAGCTCTGGGGCATCACGTCGGTGGCGCCCCCAGAGTTGCGCAGGGACGGGCAAGCCAAGCCTCTCTGACTCCCCAGGACGGTAGCCCTCGACCCCCAAACAGTAAATCGTGGGGCAAACGGTTCCCACGCGGCTGGGCTCCACTCGGGACACTGAGGCACAGGCACCGGGATGGCCCTGCTCCCCACCTACCTTGTTTCCTGATCTGTGGCTGGAGCAGGCCTGTGAAGAGAGAAGCCTTCGCGTTATTTGCCTATTTGGGGGGAACCTGGCATCTGGCCGCGAGCCCCGTGCGGCCGGCTGGGCCTCGCCTTGAGCTGGTACCAAGCGAGTGGGGGCCGCCCACGGGGACGTGCAGAAAGGTCACCAGCCAGAACCTCCACCGGAGAGCAGAACCCCTCTCGCGGCCGCATCAGCTACCCGTGGTCCCTGAGTCCTGGACGCTGGGGGGGGGGGGGGGATGGCCCCAGACGCAGCCGCTGCCCCCACGTGGCGCAAGGGCAGGAGACAGAGGCTACGCGAGGGTCAAATGCAGGGGGCAGGCTGGCTGGGCAGAGGGGAGGGGGGCAGGGGCGGGGGCAGAGCCCGCTGCATTTTCTACCCATCGGGGGCAAGGCGCCACAGGGCTTGGGGCAGTATGTGCTGGGCATCAGAAAAGTAAAGCGGGGGGTGTGACAGGAGGAACTGCTTATCGGGTGTGGGGTCCGTTCGGGGTGATGGAACGTTCTGGAACTAGAGAGTTCTGGAACTAGAGAGGGGTGCTGCACGGACAGCTCTGCCAGGGTCCAAAAGGCCACCGGAACGTGCACTTTAAAACTGTTTGTTGCGGGGGGGCGCCCGAGGGGCTCAGGCGGTTAAGTGTCTGACGTTTGATCTTGGGTCAGGGTCATGATCTCACGGCTGGTAGGATCGAGCCCCACGTCAGGCTCTGCGCTGACAGCACGGAGCCGGCTTGGGATTCTCTCTCTGCCCCTCCCCCCCACCAGATAAATAAATGACCTTAAAAAAAAAAGAGGGTGAAGAAGCCCCTGGAGAAGAGACGGGGCTGGGGCTGGCCATCCAGGGGGCTTGCCCGGCGGTGGGCGGGCATGTGCTGAGCCCCCGAGGCCGGGCACGGGCAGCCCAGCCCCAGAGAGGAGCGGACTTTCACATTTTATGGACAGTTGGTTAATTTGTTTATTTATCTGTAATGCTTTTATTTTTTATTTATTTTTTCAACGTTTATTTTTTTTGGGACAGAGAGAGACAGAGCATGAACGGGGGAGGGGCAGAGAGAGAGGGAGACACAGAATCGGAAACAGGCTCCAGGCTCTGAGCCATCAGCCCAGAGCCCGACGCGGGGCTCGAACTCACGGACCGCGAGATCGTGACCTGGCTGAAGTCGGACGCTTAACCGACTGCGCCACCCAGGCGCCCCAAGCTTTTATTTTTTTTAAGTAATCTTTGCTCCCGGGGTGGGGCTCGAATTCACAGCCCTGAGATCAAGGGTTCCACACTCAACCGACCGCCAGGCGCCCGACTATTGGTTTAAATATAATTCCGGCCTCTGCAGGTGTCCCGTGGTGACGGCCCGGGGTGGAGGGAAGAGGGGCCCCGGGACTGAGCATTCAGGATGGGGCCAGCGTCGTGCTGGCCATCCACACCTGCTCTCTGCTGTCCTCGTCACGAGAGTGTTGCGGTCACTCTTACCGGACGTGCGGGCTCGGCCGCCCTCGCCGTGGCCACCTGCACAGTTACCTGTCCTCCGCCAGCACCGCCTCCGGCTTGTCCTCAGACCTGGGCAGGACGAACTCGGGCTGCAGCCTGGCGCTGGGGACAGAGAGAGAGGACGTGAGTGATGAATCTGCCCACTGTGGCCTCGGAGGGTGGCGTGGGGGAGTCTCACTGCCCCAGGATGGGCCCCGAGGGCACAGAGATCAACCCAGAGGTTAATGACGGCGGAGACGACCATGGGGAAGGGGGCACGAGCGGGGACAGGACGGGGAGGAGGAAAGACCCCGAAAGTTCCTCTCAGCTGTCAGCCCGGAGGCACCGGTCCTCGCCCCTTGGACACGGTCCCCTGTGCCCTGATTCCGGCTTGCGGTGCTGGTCTCCGTGCCTCCACAGCTAAGACTGGGAGGCCAAAGAGAGGCCGAGGCAGAGACAGAGAAAGACAGGGAGAGACAGGGAGAGACATACACAGAGACAGAGACAGGGAGAGACAGGGAGAGATAGAGAGAGAAAGAGAGGGAGAGCGAGAGATGGAGAAGGGCAGGGGAAGAAAGGAAGGGGGAAAAGTGCAGACAGACAGACAGACAGACATCTCTACTTCCCACCCAGCAGCGGCTGCTGTCTCAAAAACAGAACTACGAGTCGGGGCGCCCGGGTGGCTCGGTCAACTGTCGGACTTGGGCTCCGGTCATGATCTCACGGTTCATGAGTCTGAGCCCCGCGTCGGGCTCTCTGCCGTCAGTCTGTGGGCACAGAGCCCGCTTCGGATCCTCTGCCCCCCTCTCTCTGCTCCTCCCCCACTCCCGAGCACACACGCCCGCAGGAGTGCTCCCTCCCTCCCTCCCCCCCCCTCTCTCTCTCAAAAATAAACAGTAAACAAAACCAGAGCTACAAGTGACGAGGACACGGGAGGGGGAGGGGGAGCCCTTGTCCTGCGGGGGGGGGGGAGGGGGGCGTGGGGTGGCCCACGTGCCCCGGGGACAGCGTGGCGGTTCCGCAAAACGTTCAAGGTAGCATCGCCACGTGCTCCCGGAACCCCACTTCGGGAACGCGGGGACTCAGCTGGGTGTTCGCGGCCCGTGTCCGCAGCGGCACGACTCCCAGCAGCCTCAGCAAACCCACGTCCCTCCGTGGATGAGGGACAAACACAACGTGGTCCGTCCACGCGTGGGAATATTACTCGGCCTCGGGAAGGAAGGACCCCTGCCACCTGCCACCACGCGAGCAGACGCGGGGGGCCACGCACGGGACGGGGCGTCCTGCCTGCCTTCGGCCTCCCTCCCTGGCGCCCGCGGCCCATCATCACTACGTGACGCCGCGTGGAGCCTCCACGGTGCTGCTCACTATGTGGCTCATCTGCCCACATCACCCGCCCTGCCCGGGACCCGCTTTCCTCACTCGGTGACGCGCCCCTCTCCTCTGCCATTTGGAGCCCCCCGGACCAGGACTCTTTTTCACCTGTCTCCCCGGAGGAGGCTGGCACGGGGCCTGGCAGTGATAGACGCTCTCGACCCCCCGAAGCCCCAACCCTCCCCCAGGCTTGCCGTGTGGCCTGGGGCAGGTGCCCGTGCCTCTCTGAGCCTCGGATTCCTGGGCTGCAAGATGCTGTCGGGAATCCTGGCCCTGCCCAGCTCCGGGGGGTGGGGGCGGAATATGAACGTATCCGGGGGACGGCATGAGGGCCTCATAACTGGGTGGGGCCGCGATCGCCCTGAGGTCCCGTGACGGCCACCCCTGGTGATGCCACCAACGAAAACCGAACCAGTAGGTTAGTGAAGGGGCATTTCTGGGGCTGTCGGGGCCGAGAACGGAACCTGTGCCCCCTCTGTCAGCGGATGACTTGATTTTACCGTGATTACTATGAGCCACTTTCCGCCCGGGGGGGCCCCTTGTCCTCATTCCTCAGAGTAACCCCCACGGTGGCTGTGAACTCTTTGCTCGCCTACCGTCCCTCCGTGACGGAGCAGATTCGAACCCCGGTCTGACTCGAAGCCCTCAACAAACGCGAGGGCGTCATCGGCCCCTGCTGGGCCAAAGCCACCTGTTACCCGCCCCCCCCCCCCCCAAGGTGGGCCCGGCCCAGCCCCCGCCCCGAGGCACTCTGTACACACCTCTCTCTCCTGGCCTTGAGCCTCTCCTCTTCGTACCTGGAAGACAGAACGTACAACTCCTCAGACGCCCGCCTCCCCCACAGGCGCGCTGCCTGGGGACCCCTTCCCTTCTGGGAACGGAGACACAATCTCCTTGTCACGTCCGAGTTCGCGCCAGCCTTGGGCGCAGAAAGGCAGCCGGGACTGACGGGCCGACGGTCTTTTTCACGTTTCTGGCAGTGACTCCGCTGGCCTCGTCCAGCATCTGGTGTAGACACGGCTCAGCCGACTAGTTTTCTGTGTCTGATCCAGCACCAGCAATTGAACGGGGTCATTGCAAAGCAACCCCCTCGCGGACGTGGCTCGGTCTACACGCCCCCCCCCCCCAGGGCGTAAATATTTTCGACTTCGTAGGCCGGTTTCCGCCACAGCTGCTCAATTCCGATGTGGCTCAAAGGCAGCCATGGCTGGGCGGGGCCGTGTGCCAATAAAACTTTATTTATACAACAAGCTGTGGGCCCCGGGGGGCCGGCCCTGCCCTGCGCTGAGATGCCCGGGGCCCACGTGTTCTCCGATCTCACGTGGGCTTGTTTCACCGCGTCTCCCCGGGTCTGCCGCGCCCACTCGCGTCGGGCGTCCGGTTCTCGGGCCCCCGAGAGGGGAGGCGCGGAGCCTGGGCGCGCTGGGGCCGGGGGAGGGGGCGCCCCGACAGCACAGGGACACTCACTGTAGCACGCACTCGGGGATCTGCACGTGTTCCATGGGGATGAGCTGTTCCAGGTCCTCCAAGCTGTTCACGTACTGGATCTTGTTGATGAATTTGACGCTGGTGGGACGAGGAGGGACACGTGTGAAGTCCAGGCCCGGGGCGCGCGAGGGCACAGAGACTCACAGCCCGTCCTTTCAGGAAGACCAGCCGCTCTCGGCCCGCGCCCGGAGCCAGGCTGTCTGCTGCCACGCGGGGCTCTGTCACCAGCGTGTGGCTTTGAACTCGCGGTTACTATTAATCTCAAAAATCTAACTGAAACCTAATTTAGCTAAAGTATAAAATAAGCTTTTTTCGAGGGCCCCCCGGGGCGGGCGGCTCGGTCGGTTGAGCGGGCGACTTCGGCTCAGGTCGCGATCCCACAGTCGGGGAGACCAGGCCCCGCGTCGGGCTCTGCGCCCACAGCCCGGAACCTGCTTCCGAGGCCCCGCCTGCCTCTCTCTCTGCCCCTCCCCCGCTCGCACTCCGTCTCTTCAAAAATAAAGCAGCATCGGAACAAGTTTTTAAAAGCTTTTTTTGAAAGTCGAGTCATTTTTCTAAATGACAAACAGAAGGCCGAGAGGATACGGCACAACAGCAAACGATAAAATAATCGAGTTAACGGTAAAAAAAAAAAAAAAAAAAAAAGGTAAGACGGAGTCAGGGGTCTACAAAAGCGTGTTGAGACGTTTCATATCTACGTCGAGAGGTCAGATTAAAACTCGGCTCAGGCTTTCCGGCGTCCGATGCAAAGGGAGACACATGAGGAATGAATGACACACAGCGTCCCTAATGGGAAAAATAAAGCAGCTGCTTGGCAGAAAGGCCGACGGTAAGTGATTAGGCATGACAGACGCTCCCCACGGGGCGTCACAAAGCGGCCATGTGTGGTGTTATGAGCAAATCTGACTGCTTTTATGCAGGGCAAGTCACATTTTGTAAAATATTTTTTATACATTTATTTTTGAGAAACAGAGTGAGACAAAGCGTGAGCTTCCTTCCTCCCTTCCCTCCTTCCTTCCCCTTCCCCCCTCCTTCCTTCCCTCCCCTCCCTCCCTCTTTCTCTCCCTCCCTCCTTCCCTCCCTCCCTCCTTCCTTCCTTCCCTCCCCTCCCTCCCTTTTTCTCTCCCTCCCTCCTTCCTTCCCTCTTTCTTTCCTTCCTTACTTCCCTCCCCTCCTTCCCTCCTTTCCTCCCCTCCTTCCTTCCCTCTTTCTTTCCTTCCTTCCTTCCCTCCCCTCCTTCCCTCCTTTCCTCCCCTCCTTCCCTCCCTCCTTCCTTCTTTCCTTTCTTCCCCTTCCTCCCTCCTTCCTTCCTTCCCTCCCCTCCCTCCCTCTCTCCCTCCCTCCTTCCCTCCCTCCCTCCTTCCTTCCTTTCCTCCCCTCCTTCCCTTCCTCCTTCCTTCTTTCCTTCCTTCCTTTCTTTTTTTAAGTGTATGTATTTAAGCAATCTATACTGCCAACCTGGGGCTCGAACCCAAGGACCCTGAGATCAAGAGCTGCGTGTTCTCCCGAACGAGCCCACCAGGCTCCCCCGAAGGATCTGGATTCGATTCAATGCTCTGAATCATGTCAAATTAAATATACATTCAGGGGGCGCCTGGGTGGCTCAGTCTCTTAAGCGTCTGACTCCTGATTTTGGCTCAGGTGGTGATCTCACCGTCATGAGACCGAGCCCCGAGTCGGGCTGGGCACAGAGACTGCTTAGGATTTTCTCTCTCTCTCTCTCGGGGCGCCTGGGTGGCTCAGTCCATTAAGGGTCCGACTCCTGGTTTCGGCTCAGGTCATGATCTCACAGTACATGGGTTCGAGCCCCACATCCGGCTCTGTGCTGACAGCATGGAGCCTGCTTGGGATCCTTTCTCTCCCCTCTGTCTGCCCTTCCCCCACTCACGCTACCTCTCTCTCTCTCTCAAAACAAACATTGAAAAAAAAATGTATATATGTACTTAAAAAGACGTGGTTTACGGTGCAGATCTTGGGCACGTCACATTGGCGTGACGTCTGGGGCGGCTCAAGTCGGAGACTAAGGTCAGCCCCCTGGCTACTCGGTGCCCATGTGGCCAAACCACAGTGAAACCCTACACAGCAAGGTGAGCCTCCCGGTTGGTGGACCTTCCTGTATGCTGTCACACATCTTCGCAGGGACAATTCAGGGCTTTTGCTGCCACCCCCGGGGAGGGGACAACTGCCCGCCTGGGACCTCCATATGCACCTCCGGGCTTCGCCAACTTTAACCCGCGTCCTTCCTCTGTAGGAAACCGCGACAGCTTTTCTGAGCTCCGGGAGTCCTTCCAGTGACTCGTCAAACCTGAGGGTGGTCTCGAGGACCCCCCAAGGCACACGTGGCTCGTGACATTATTGCCGGGAGCGGGTCAGGCCCTCCTGGCGTCCTAATGGTCCCCGCACAGGTTCTGGAGTGGACGGGGGCGGGGGGGAGTGTGGTGGGCAAGCACCTGGCTGTGTGACCCTGGCCGCGTGCCTTGACCCTTCTGAGCCCCAGATCCCTCATCCACGCGATGGGCGTGACAGCGTCAGCCTCTCCGGTGGTGGCTGTCATGTTACGAGGCATCCGGCGTTTAGGCTGGGACAGCTGCTTTGCTAGTACCTTTCCTGCGTTCGTCCCTTAATACTAACAACGCACATGATTTAAACAGCTTGAGGCCAAGGTCCGCATCCGACGCAGAGAAGCTGGGAGGTTCGGATTCCCCACAAAGACGCGCGAGCCCGCCCCGGCCGTGGCCTCACCTGATGAAAGGCCGGGACACCGCCAGCACCGTGCGGATGAACCAGGACGGGTGCACGATGATCAGCGACTTCAGGTTCTTCCGCAATCTGCGTGGGGAGGCAAAGCAAGCGAGCCCTGGGGAGGGAGGGGCTCCCGGCGGGCAGATCCAGGCTGGGGGCGGGCGGTCCGGAAGGCCGAGCCCCCTTTGCGGGGTTTGTGGGGGCCACGCCGACCTCTAGCCCCAGGTGTCACTTCATTCAGGGCCTGAGCTCTTGACTGCGTGGCCGCGCGGCCCATCCCCGAAAGATGTCCTGGGGCACCCTGGTTCTGACCCCCTGTTGTGGTCACGTTGAACTGCGTCCCCCCCCCCCCCCCCCCAGATTTGTATGTTGTAGTCCTAACCTCTTGGACCTCAGAACGGGGACATCGTTTAGAAAATAAGGTCATGGCCGACATAATTCTCTAAAAGTCACACCACGGCAGGATGGGACGTAATCCAATCACTGGTGTCCTTATAAAGAGGGGACGTTTGGACGCAGACACACGGGGAAAGGCCGCGTGACCACGACGGGGGCGGCGCGCCTCCAAGCTGGGGGGGGGTGCCAAGGACGGCCGGTGCCCCCCCCCCCCCCCCCAGGAGCCAGGAGACGCACGGAACAGACTCAGGAGCCGATCAAGTCTGTTCAACCGTCCGGTCTGAGGTCGTTTGTCCGACGGCCACGCCGCCTTCCGGGCGGGGGGTGGGGGGGGCCTCCGGGGTCCCCTGCTCCGCGGGGGTGAAAACCCCTCCCTCCCGGGCCCTTCCGCCCACGAACTCACCTCCTGTCGATCATCTGATAACACTTCTTTAGCCAGCCGATGCCAGGCATCCTCCGCCGGGGGGTGGCGCCGTTCAGGTAGACGATCATGTAGTCCTCGGCCACCAGCAGCTCCAGACTGCTGATGACGTACCTGGTCACGTGTGCGGAAGATGGGGGGCCCGGCAGGGGAGCCAGAGTTAGGAAGCCCCGCCCCCCGTCCGCGGGACGGGACGCCCCGTGGGCGCCTGCGCTCTTTGCTGCCGCCTGCCGTGCTGGGCCAGCCCCGCCTGCTCGGGGGTGCCTGGCACGCCTGCAGACCCCAGCCCACCCCAAGTTAGTGTCCGTGGGCCTAGGGATAGCAGGGGTCACCATTTCACTAAGCACTTATTAGGCACCAAGGGTTTTACGCGCACGACAGCATCTAGCGTCTCCGTTAATCCGGAGAGGGGGTCCCAACGGCCCCGGGAACGGCCGGGGAACGGGCACCCACAGTGGACGGCCCACCGCACCAGACGTTACGGGTCCGGGGTCCCGTCCCGGCCCGGTCTCTCCCTGAGCAACTTTAGAAAAACTTTTCTTTTTGTTTACTGTTATTATTATTTTTTTAAATGTCTGTTTATTTTGACAGAGAGAGAGAGCGAGCAGGGGAGGGGCAGAGAGGGAGGTGGACAGAGGGTCCAAAGTGGGCTCCACGCTGTGAGCGCGGAGCCCGACGTGGGGCTTGAACTCGTGAGCCGCGAGATCATGACCTGAGCCACCCCGGAGCCCCAGAAAACCTTTTCCTCTGTCTCAGCCTCTACTTCCCCACCTGAAGGTGGGGGGTGGGGAGAGGCTGGGCTCCCTGGATTCTGGGGCCCCTTCCTGCCCTGACCTCCCCCAGGTGCCTCCTCGCCCTCTGAACCACCGGGCACCCGGAGCCCCACCGAATCAGAAGGAAACCTCCATCATCACTAGAACAGAAATAGATCATGTTTACTGAGCTCTTTCTGTCACCTGCCAGCTGCGTTACTCCATCGTTATGAAGCTGCACCCCTGTGTCCTTGGGCGAGTGACTGAACCTGTCTGCGTGTTGGGGGCTGCACCTGTAGGAGGAGGTGTCCGCCCCACAGGGTTGCCCGGAGCGTGGACTGCGTTTCCACACGTGAAGCGCGTGGCCTCGCGGGCCGCCAAAGAGTAAACGCTCAGTAAGTGGGAGTGACGAGGGGTGGTCCCGGGAGCCTGGTCCAGCCCACGGGCTGGGGCTCTTGGAGCCATGGGCACGGGGCGCAGCGGGCGGGCGGGCCACTTACAGGAAGAGGTTCTCCATGATGTAGTGGTAGTCGGGGGAGCTGCTGTCCGGGAGGAAGCAGGCAGCGAACACAATGATGGCGTTGAGACCCTCGCCGTAGTACCCTGGGGAGAGGCGGCCAGTGAGTGGCTCGCGCTCCGAGCTGCCCCGGGCTCTACCCCGGGCTCCCACCCCCTCGCCAGCCAGCCCCTTCCTTCCCGGAGGGCACGGCTCTGAGTCATGGGAGCTCTTGGGGAGCCGGCAGACCCCTGATCGGCCTGCCTTTGATGGGGACACCGGGCTTAACGCCCCTGTGTCTCGGATGAAGAGACAGCTTCAGAGGGAGCCTCTGATGACCTCCGGTCGGCCCGGCTGGAGCCAGGGGGAGCTCGCGGGGTGCGGTCTCACCTCCGTGGGTCACTACCCTCATGTAGGGTCGGATCATGTGCAGGTCAATCCGGTGTTCTTGTTCTCCGATGATCACCGTCCGCCAGAGGCGCCCGTTGGTGGCACCGCCGTCCTCCACTGCGCCGTCCCCGAACAGATCTGCACTGTCACCGGGCATGTTCTTCGCGGCGGCCACCGGGGTGTCATCTGGAAGCCAGCCGGGGGTGGGGGTGGGGGAGGGAGCAGAAGGGACGTCTCAGTCCAGACGTTGGGTTCCAGCCTCCCGCCCCGGCCCCCTCTGCCTCTGCTGCCTGTGGACGCGTGACCCTCCTGCTTCCCCCGTGACCTTGCCCACGTGCTTCTCCCCGCCCAGAGGCCCTGCTCGTCCACTTCCCCCCCTCCCCCCGCTCTCCCTTCATGGCCCGGCTCAAATGCCACCTTCTCCAGAAAGCCTGGCTTCCTAGAGCACTCTGTGGGCTTGGGGCTCAGAGCCTGTGAACGTCTGTCTGCTTCATCAAACCGCGAGGGCGCTCAAGGGCACGGGCGCTCTCATTCTGTGCCCTCCTTGGAGACTGGCACACGGAGAGACGATGCAGCCTGGCACCGGGACCCCCTGCACGCTTGCCCAGCCCCTAGGGACGCACGCGGCTCTCCAGGGCCCGGTCCTCCTCCGCCTCCCATGTTTCATCCAGCCCTGACCCCTCCTTCCAGTGCGTCCCCTACCTCAGCCACCAGAGGCCCATCTAAAACCCCTCTGGGGCGACAGGAATAAACACAATGACGAGAGAATCCCACAAATCACCGCACACGTGTCGGGTGGCCTAGACGAAACGGCTAAATTCTAAGAAACGCGGGGCGCCTGGGTGGCTCAGTCGCTTAAGCGTCTGACTTCGGCTCAGGTCATGATCTCACGGTCTGTGAGTTCGAGCCCCGCGTCAGGCTCTGTGCTGACAGCTCAGAGCCTGGAGCCTGTTTCAGATTCTGTGTCTCCCTCTCTCTCTGCCCCTCCCCTGTTCACGCTCTGTCTCTGTCTCAAAAATAAATAAACGTTAAAAAAAAAAAATTAAATTCTAAGAAACGCACAAACCACCAGAACTGACTCAGGAAGAAATAGAAAAACGGGGTAGACCCGTGACGGCAGGGTGATTGGATCAGGGGTGGAAACTCCCTCCCTCCCTCCCTCCCTCCCTCCCTCCCGCCGCTGAGGGCCGGGTGGCTTCGAGGCCGAGTTCCAGCAAACAGCTAAAGAGGTAACGCTGATCCTTCCCCGTCTCAGCACTGCACACGTTCGGGGCGTCCCGGGTGGGCATCCTGGCCGCCCCACTCAGTGCCAGGAGCAGCCCCAGTGCGACGGCCCCAGACGTCCCCAGACGCGGCCCTGTGTCCCCTGGGACAGGACCACCCCTCGGGTGAGCCCCTCTGCCCCGTCCCAACATCTCACCTTGTTTCCCTCACAGCACTGAGCACCAGGGGCGATCAGCTTGTGCGTTTTGGCTTTGGTGCCTCGCATCTCTTTCTGGCGACCGTGCTTGGGGCCGGGCACTCCCTCTTCCTGCCACATCCCCGCCACCCGCCACCCGCCCCGCACCCCAGTCAAGATCTGCTCCCGAGTAAATGCTCCCCAGACAGCTGTGCAATGAGTTGGAGGCACTTCATTTCGGACGTGGTCACCTTTGAGAATCACGGGAGAGCCACGCCCCCTGGAAAAACCCTCAAGTCCTCAAGAAAAACGGGTGTGGGGTCGCAGCGGAGGAGGGACCCTCCCGGGGCTGTTCTGTGAGCCCTGGGTTGGAGCCCCGGTCCCAGCTGAGCCCGTGGGGAGCAGCCCTGGGCCTCACCTTCCCACTCCAGCTCATTGCCGTTTCCCAGAAACTCCAGCGAGTCGGTCTCGTCCGGGGTCTCGATGTCGTCCACGTTGATATCGAGGTCATCAGGGGTGTCCAGGAAGTCGTCAGACAGCAGGGAGCCCTCGCTCTGATCCAGCGAAATGTTGATCTCGGGGGCGACCAGTGTCTTCCGCTTACGATGAGCTCCGTTGAAGTTCAATGTGTTGGGAGGGGCTGTTTGGAAAACGGGAGAACAAAACACCTGTGGCTTCTTCCTCCTTGCTCCCCCTCCCCGGTTCCTGACCCGGCGAGAGGTCTGCCCCACCATGTGGTTGCAAGTCAGGCGACATCCCTTCCGGACAGGTTCATGCCGTGCCCTTGCCGCCTGGACGTCAAGGGCGGGCGCCTGGACCTCGCTGCTTCCCGGCTCTGTGACCCCCGCAGACGGAGCCTGACTTAATTTTACCGGCCGCTAGGTGAGACTCGCAACGGTGAGTCAGCTCAGGGTCACACGGATGGCCTGCCCGGCTCTAGACGGTGGGCCTGCCGACACCTGCGATCACTGTTGCCTTCCGGAGGGGGCTGGCAGAGGACGCCTACGTTCTGCTTTTCACCTCTCGGTGACGTTCACCTCCGTAATCGCTGAAGTTTACCGATCACGTCGCACGGGCCAGGCCCTCTTCGCAGCACCCCTCCCCCCCCCCAAAGCGTTTTCCTGTTTCGACTTTGCAATATCCGCACAAGGCGAGTTCTGTTATTGTCCCCTTTACCAGGTGAGCAAACTGAGGCACAGAGGGAACTCTCTGGAGCTGGTCAGAGTGGGTATGCCTCATGGTTTGAACTGCTTTTTCCTGAAGACTCTTAGCTGAAACTTTGGTCTCCTTGTATGAGGTGGTCTCCCCCCCCCCCCCCCCCCCCCGCCCCGGGCTGCCTCCAAGGGGTTAAAGCTGATCCGACAGCTAGCTGAGCAGGGCTAGCCCCTGATGGAGGTTGCCTTATGGGGGGGGGGAGGGGGTAAGCCCCCAGATGCCCCCGAGCCAGCTCAAGGGAGACAGGTTGTTCTTCCAGAGACCTTGGGAACTCTCCCCCAGAAGCGTCAGCGGACGGAATCATCGGTGGACAGTGAGGACAAAATAAATGAGCCAATAGGAGAGCCCTGCCCCTCTCTCGCCAGATGAAGACATTCATCGACACGTAATTCAACGGACAAGCTCCTTCCCCTTTTTGTCTTTGAATTTCTCCAGCCCTAAACCACGGGTCAGAGGTGACCGCCTCAGGACACACACTGGGATGTAAATGTGTGCTTTTGCAGAAAACGGTAAAAACAAAATAGCCATGGGGCACCTGGCGGGGGGCAGGGCTCAGTCGGCTAAGCGTCTGACTCTTGGTTTCGGCTCAGGTCCTGATCTCAGGGTTCGTGAGTTTGAGCCCCGTGTCGGGCTCCGTGCTGACAGCGTGGAGCCTGGGATTCTGTCTCTCTCTCTCTCTCTCTCTCTCTCTCTCTCTCTCTTTCTGCCCCTCCCCTACTTGCACTGTCCCTCCCTCTCTCTCTCTCTCTCAAAAATAAATAAAGAAAGAAAATCGAATAGAATTTTCACTAAAAAAAAAAAAAAATCTGATGGAATTTGTCCTGCCAAATTTCAGACTTGCTGGGACTGACGATCCCTTTCTTTCCTCCTGTTTCTGCTTTTCGGAATGAGGACATCTATCCCATGCCTGTCCCACCATCATATTTTGGAAGCAAATAACCTGCCGGGGTTTGCACGTGTTCACAGCTGAAGAGGAATTTTGCCCCGAGTCTTCTTCCTCGTATGGCCCTCAACTGATTAGATGAGACCCACTCATATTAGGGAATGCAATCTACTCTACTCAGTCTAGTCATTTAAATGGGAATCTCATTGAAAGAGTGACTCTCAATGGAAACCTCTAGAATAATGCTTGACCACATCTCTGGGTACTGTGGCCCAGCCAAGCGGACACATAAAATTGACCACCAAGTCTCTCCATCTCCTTAACTAAATGTCACTTGCGAAGTCCCTTTTGCCACGTGAGGGGACATTCACAGATTCCAGGATTAGGATCTGGATGTGCTTTGGGGGCTGTGATTCAACCAGTCACACCTAGGAAGAGGGGTATGGTTATCACACGCCTCTCGTTTTGCAGAGGTAGGAGACAGAGCTCCAACACAGTCAGGGGACTCGCCCAAGATCACCCTCTGGGGGTGACAACGACAGGCAGGGTCCATGTGCTCAGGTCAGAAGCAGGCCCAGTACTCTAGGGGGACCAACCATCCTGAGTGGCCCCAGAAAGCTGGGACGAGCTGGTCTTAGCTCTTACTGCTGTGTGACATCAGGGGCATGGCTGTCCCTCTCTGGTCAGTCTTTCCTCCGAAAGGGTAGGATGAGCTGTGATGAGCTGCATGGGGGAGATGCAGACAGAGTGGCCCCCCCCCCCAGCAAGACCACGTGAGGGGATGCCACTGAGGAGAACACATGTTCAGGACAGTTCCTCTGGCTGTCCTGGACCCCCCGTCCCCAAATTCTGGGGCTTTGGATCCTCAGAGCCGTGAGCCTTCCTGAGCGCTTCGGACAGCAGAGCCCTCCAGGGCTGACTTTGCGCCTGGCATCCCCTGGGCACTTAACACATGTCACCTCATTTAATCCTGGCAGTCCCCCTTCCGCGGGGAGCTCACGACCTGCATTTAATAATAAGGACTTGGAGGCACAGAGAGGCCGGGCAACCAGCTGAAGGATACACAGCAACACCACATGACTCGGCCGCGCATCTCCCCACCCCCCCCCCCCCAATGGTCGCTTTCCCTCCAGGCCTCGCGCAGAAGGCCCCCCTTCCCTGACGGTCCGCCTCGGACATTTCGACAGCTACGGCCTCAGGCAGAGCGGGACCTGGAAACAGCGTGCCCGTTTTTGCACCCGTGGAAACTTACAGGACGTGTCTTCCGTGGGGCTGCCAAGCGGGTCCATCCCTGTCTCTTCCGGGAGTGGCCTGCGGACCCAGCAGAGAGCAGGTATCAGTCACCAGAGCGCAGAGTGCAAACAAACAGCACGGACAAGACTGGGGGGGGGGGGGCGGTCTGGGGAGTCCCTGGGTGTCTTTTAAAGTAACGCCACCGACCATGCATTTGTGGCCCTTGATGCTTGGCCGGGCATGGATTTGCAAAACCAGGCGGTTTTTTCCTGGCAACGCCTGGACCGCTTTGGGGAGCTCAACGCCGGTGCATTGGACCCAGGCGCTCCGGCTCCTTTGCTCCCGGCGAAATACTCCATCCCGGGAGGCAGAAGGTCTGCAGAGAGCCCGGGGCTGCCAGAGGCCCTTGCTGCAGGGCGTGCTGACTCAGGGAAGTGCTAATTCACCTCTGCAACTCAGCAGTGTGGGCTCAGCCCAAAGGGGAGCCAGAGCCGTGGGGAGAGGAGGGCGATGGAATGCTTCCTCCTTTCCTTTTCAAAGCCCTTCGCTCCCTCTGTCTGTTCCTCTTCCTTTCCGTCTTCCTTTCCTGCCCCCCCTCCCCCCACTCACAGAACATCCAGGCGCAGTGGCGGGTCTGGGAGGGCAAGGAAGAACGGGAAGTTGCTTTGTGGTCATACAGGTCAAAGGTCAAACGAGCAGACACAAAGGAAATGAACGCAAATGAACGCGTGTGTCCACACAAACACCCACACTGCAGGGGCGCCTGGCGGGGGGGGGGGGGGGGTCAGTCAGTTAAGCGTGACTCTTCAGCTCAGGTCAGGATCTCACGGTTCGTAGGTTCGAGCCCTGGTGTCGGGCTCTATGCTGACAGCATGGAGCCTGCTTAGGATTCCCTCTCTCTCTCTCTCTCTCTCTCTCTCTCTGTCCCTCCCTCCACCAAAAAATAAATAAGCTTAAAAAAAAACCTACACCCCAGTGTGATACGATTCACAGTAGCCAAAAAGTGGAAACACGCCGTGTCCATGGATGGGTGAAGGGATATGTGTCCCTCACGCACTGGAAGGTCACTCGGCTGCGAGCAGGAGCGAGGCGCCCACACCCGCTGCCCCCCAGGAACGGACCCCGAACACACGACGCTCGGAGGGAACCAGACACGAGAGGCCACACAGGGTGTGAACCACGTGCGTGAAACGTCCAGAACGGGCCCGTCCACGGACGGGAAGGGGGCTCGTGGGGGCAGCTGATGAGGCCAGGGTTACTTTTTAGGGAGATGGAATGTTCTGGAACTTGATGAGGTGACGGTTGCACAGCGTTGTGAATGTGCCAGACGTCACTGAATTGCGCACGGAAAACCGTCGATCCTATGCTATGTGGAATTTTCCCTCAAAAGAAAACCACGCCTTGAAGAAGGACAGAAAGGGCAGACGGGGGCTGAAGAGTCAAGTCACACGCCTGCTCTCTCGGTCTTGTCTGTAGCTGCCACCCTTGCTCCCAACACGGGTGACTCCTGAATGAGTCCAGGAGAGACACCAGCCACCTGCCAGGTGACCCCCAACTGCAGACTTACGGCTGAGGCCCCACCTCTAGCCTTGTCCTGCCCACACAGCACTTAAAAGCATCTTAAATTTGCGGCCGAGTCAGAGACATGACACAAATATTTCGGGTTTCCGTCTTTTCTTCAATTACGGACCTGCCCTCCGTGAGTGGTAACAACCCCCCAGGAGCTGAATGTGGGCCCCTCCCGCTCACCTGGGGGCCGGACTTTTGCTCTGGTTCCGTTTCTCACGTGCACCTGCCCGCCCAGTTGCCCATCAACGTCCGAGGCGTCAAATCCTGGTCTAGACCGAGTCTGAACCCTCACTTACCCCATGGACAGGGCATTCGCTGTGTGCCGGGTTGGAATGTTCGCTACACGATCTTATTTCCTCCCCACAGCAACCCTCGGAGGCAGGTAGGAGCCCATTGCACAGGGGAGGAAACTGAGGCTGGCCCCACAGGCTGGAGTCAGAGAAACTACCCGGTGGCCAAGCTGATTCCAGTCATTGCCCTCTACTGCCCCCTTGTGCCTGGTCCGCACATGTGCACCGACCCCAGCGGGGGGTTTTGTGCAGCCCAGGATGTCCGGTTCTCATCAGGATGTGATTCAGCCTCCCAACCCTGGGCGGGTCCACATAAAGCCGACCTCGGCCCCTAACCTAGCAGAATGTGGCCCAGCTGCAGCCGCAATGTCAGGGTGGGGAAAGCATCCAGCTCCTTGGTGCAGACTGGGAAACTGAGGACCCGAGGGAGACTTTTCCTTCAGTTCACAAACGTACGTTAGGTGTCTGGGCTCCGGGCTGCAGCCACAGTCTCCGTGCTGCCCTGAAGGTTTCTGGTAGACGTGTTCGCGTCCAGCAGGTGGCGACTTTAAGTACGAGACCTCCCTCCACAATAGGGGTCTCACGCAAGGGAAAGGCATCGAGGTTTCCCCGGGGCAAGAAACCACCCTGACTTGACTTCTGCTCAGGTCATGATCTCGCGGCTCGTGAGATCAAGCCCCGCATCGGGCTCTGTGCTGACGGTGGGGAGCCTGCTTGGGATTCTCTCTCTCCCCCTCGCTCTCTGCCCCTCCTCTGCTCATGCTCGGTCTCTCTCAAAATAGATAAATGAAGTTAAAAAAATTATGTTATTTTATTTTATTTTATTTTTAATGTTTATTTTTGAGGGAGAGAGATCTCAAGCGGGAGAGGGGCAGAGAGAGAAGGGGAGACAGATTCCAAATCATTCTCAGCGCTGAAAGCATGGAGCCCAATTAGGGGCTTGAACTCCCAAATCGTGAGATCATGACCTGAGCCGAAGTCAGATGCTCAACCGACTGAGTCACCCAGGCGCCCCCCTAAAACTTGTTCAAATAAAATACGTACAAAATAAAATAGAAAATATACAATATGTTCTATACTTTATGTTACATGTAAAAACACACAATTATACATACGATTGTATGTAATTGCACATAACTGCGTATATAACACAAAACATACAATAGCATAATGTATTAATAAAGAATATGTAAATTAATGGGGTTTCTGGGTGGCTCAGTCGGTTATGCATCTGACTTTGGCTCAGGTCATGATCTCACGGTTTGTGGGTTCAGCCCCACGTCAGGCTCTGTGCTGACAGCTCAGAGCTTGGAGCCTGCTTCGGATTCTGTGTCTCCCTCTCCCTCTGTGCCTCCCCCACTCGCAGTCTGTCTGTCTGTCTCTCTCTCTCTCTCTCTCTCTAAAAATAAATAAATATTGAAAAATAAAAGAATATGTAAATTAATAAACATAGTAACACAAATATAACTTATATGTAAACCTACAATTCTATAATATGACATATTATATAATTGTCATAATATGATTTTAAATATATAATACGATTAGTAATACGTATCATACATGTAGAGAATGGAAAACTATTGGTTCTGTTTCTCTGCAGAACCCTGACTGATACAAGAGAGGAGAGATGTAAACACTGAGTAAACAAACAGTTGGAGGAAGCGGAAGGTGATACCTGCAACAAAGAAAATAAGAAAGAAGAGGGAGGAGGTGAGGCACAGTAGTGGCAGTCAAGGAAGGCCTCTTTGAGGAGGTGACTTTAAAAAAAAATATTTTTAATGTTTATGTTTGAAGGACAGCATGAGCAGGGGAGGGGCAGAGAGAGAGGGGGGACAGAGGATCCAAAGAGGGCTCTGCACCGACAGCGGCGAGCCTGATGTGGGGCTCGAACTCACGAACTGTGAGAGCAGGACCTGAGCTGAAGTTAGCGGCTCAACGGAGGGAGCCACCCAGGCGCCCCCAGGAGGGGACTTTTGTGTAGAGAGAAGACCGGGGGAAGGGCCTTCCATTTGGGCGGAGGCTCTGAGGCCGGAAGATACTTGGGGAGTCCTAGGAACAGACCAGAAAGCAGAGAACTTCTCCTGAGTTGGAGAAGCCGACTGAGCAGGACTCCAGGCTCCCCGGAGAAGAAGCCCGCTGTTTCCCAACAGGCCCCACCCCCGCCGGCCCACAGGGCTGCGGCTTTCAAGGCCAGGTGGAAGCCTGCTATTTCCCCAAGTCCCAGGAAGGGCTCATTTTGTGCAGAGCTGAAGCCTCTCGGGTAAACTCAGAGCGGACCCAATGGCTCCCGGAAGCACAGTGCTCGGTTACCTACAGTGGGCAAGCCACCTGCAAAGTGGGCTTTCTTTGATATGCAAGGTGCACAGTATGACTTTCATCTTTCTGTGCTGGGTTGAATTCTGTTCCCCTCCCCCAAAAGATAACTCAAGTCCTATCTCCCAGCACTTGGAACGTGACCTACTGGCAACAGGGCCATTGCAGATGTAATTAAGTTAAGAAAAGGTCAATTTAAAAAATAATCTTAAAAAGGGGCGGAGGGAGGCGCCTGGGTGGGTCAGTTAAGTGTCTGACTTCGGCTCAGGTCATGATCTTGCGGTGAGTGGGTTCGAGCCCTGCTTTGGGCTCTGTGCTGACAGCTCGGAGCCTGGAGCCTGCTTCGGATTCTCTCTCTCTCTCTCTCTCTCTCTCTCTGCCCCTCCCCTGCTCGAGGTCTGTCTCTCTCACTCTCAAAAATAAACATTAAAAAATTTTTTTAATAAAAAAAGAAGAGGCCATACTTGATTAAGGTGTCCGTCAGTCCAGTGAGTGTTGTCCTTATGGGAAAAGGGGAATTTGGACACAGACGCAGGATGTGTGAGGATGTGGCAGAGACGGGAGAGATGTGTCCATAAGCCAGGGATCAACCAGGGTTGCTGGCCACACCAGAAGCTGGGAGAGGTGGGAAGGAGTCTCCCCTTCAGGGGCAGCAGGGCCCTGCTCACACCTTGATTTTGGATTTCTGGACTCCAGAAGTGTGAAAGCATACATCTCTATTGTCTGAGGCCACCCAATATGGCCATCATGCCAAGGCCTTCCTTGCCCCAGTGCCTTTGCACATCTCACTCCTCTGTCTAGAGTAAATTTGCTTAGCCTTTAAGGCTGGTTCAGTGTCCTCCAGGAGGTTCTGACTGAGTCTGGCCTCTACCCCACCCTGCACTCTGCCCCAGAGCCCACCATGAGCACTCAGTCCGTGGTACGTGTGCTAATCGCTTGCTTCCTGGGCAGACTGTGAGCCGTTGAAGGGGAGGAAGTGCCTCTTCCTATCTTGCTTTGGTGAGTCACAGGCCAGCCCTCAAAGAAGTGGCTTGTGGAAGGACAGGGGGAAGGAAGGCACATCACATGAGTCAGAGAGGCACAACCCAGAAGGCCTGTCAACCTGATGCAGCTCTACCCTCAGATTCCAGCCTCAGGGTTGAGGTTTCTCACGATGTGAAACAAGAGAACTGGGAATAAACTTTGACCATGCCTCCTGCTCCCCCCTCCCCCGCGCCCCGCCCAACCTGTGCTCCAGGGGCATCAAACTTGGGCACTGCTTGCCTCAGTCTCCCTTCAGGGGCTTTTCCAGTCTCTGTTTCTGCCTGACCAAGGCCGCTTCTGGTGCGTGGCAACCACAGAATCTCTTTCCGGGTAGAGGCATGCTTTTCTGATAGCCATATGACACCCGCAAAGCTCAAGCAAGGGAACCAGAGGGGATACTTCTGTGGGGCCTAAAAAATTATTTCTTGGCAACTTTGGTGGTTCTTAGATGCCCAGACAAATAAATGTACCCTTTTTCCTTCTCTGCAATTTCCAACACCTCTGTCCCTTCCTGTCACTCCTGTCTCCCCCAGCACCATTGTCTCCGGGAGGGTCACAAGGCCTGGGGTGGTAAGCAGAACCATGGACAGCAGCACCACAGCCGCCCTCCCCCCGCCCCCCCAGCAGCCTGACTCCACCCTAGCAGCCCTGACTCCACCCCCAGCAGTGCCGACTCCACCCCCAGCAGCCTGACTCCACCCAAAGCAGCCTAGGCTCCACCCCCAGCAGCCTGACTCCACCCAAAGCAGCCTAGGCTCCACCCCCAGCAGCCCAACTCCACCCCCAGCAGCCTGACTCCACCCAAAGCAGCCTAGACTCCACCCCCAGCAGTGCCGACTCCACCCCCAGCAGTCCAACTCCACCCTAGCAGCCCTGACTCCACCCCTCAGTAGTCAGCTGTGTTTTTGCAGACTGAATTGTGTCTCCCCTGCCTCCCTCACCCCTGCCAATTCAAACATCTAAGGACCAACCGTCAATACGGCTGTTTTTGGAGATGGGGCGTTTAAGAAGCAATGAAGGTGAACTGAGGTCCTTCGGGGCCTTGATCCCATCGGGCGTGGCCGTATAAGAAGGAGGAGAGACAGGAGCAATCTCTCCACACGCATGCACAGAGGAAAGGCTACATGAGGACACAAGAAGGTGGCTGTCTACAAGCCAGGGAGTGAGCCCTCACCGAACGAACCCATGGATCTAACTTCCAGCCTCCAGGGAAGGGAGGAAGTGTCTGTGATATTCTGTCTGGCAGCCCAAGCTGACTGAGACAGAGGAGGAAACTAGAAGAGACGAGCCCAGCGTGGAGAAGGGCGGGGCTGAGGACGGCAGAAATGCTCCAGCCGGTCAGGGCCCAGGGCTCCTGCACACATCTTTTGGGACCTGCTGAGGTGTGTGCAACACAAAATTAGCTCTGTGCGTGTGCTGGGCTGAGGCAGAGAGAGACAGAGGAGGAAGGGAGAGACAGAGAGACACAGAGAGAGGGGAGAGACACAGGAGGGAAGGAGGGAGGTGGGAGGGAATGATAAAGCAAAAGGAGTGAAATGTTAGTTGGCAAATCTGGGCAAAGGTTTACAGTTAGGACTTGGACCACCCTTGTAATCTTTCCTCAAAGTCTGAGACGACATCAGAATAAAAAGTTACAAAGCAACAGAACCCATAGCCACTTGCTTGTGGAGGGAAAGGCGGGCTGAGATGCCAGTCAGACGCCTATCCCTGCACCTGCCTCTTCTGACCTGTGAGGCTCTGGTCAAGATCCCCCTTAGCTTTTCTTCTGCCCCTCAACCTGCCTCCACTGGCCTCAGGGCCTTTGCACATACTGCTCTCGGAGCTTGGAATACTCAGGACCCACCCAGAGTCTCCTTCCCCTGTTCGTCTCTCTTCCTCCTTCACAGCTCGGGGCCAGCACCCTCTCCAGCCTCCCCAATCTCTCCAACCTGGTCAGACCCCACCTGGGCACTCTCCAAGTACCATGAACCCAGCTGCAACTTTACGTTGGGTTGTGAAGTTTATGAGGGAATGGCCTGCCCCAGAGGAAAGGCCCCATGAAGGCATCTGTCTTGTTCTCTACGTGTCCCGAGTGTTTCGCCCAGGGCCTGGCATACAGCTGGTGCATATCATTATAGAGAACGAATGGAGAAATAGGGCAGAGAGAGCTACATCATCTCTGGGCTGCCCTTTGGATCCTTAAGAACCTGCAGAAGGGCGGGAGACAAGGAAGATGCTACAAGGTCATGGCAGCGGGAGGGGCTGTGGGCACAGGGCAAGCACTCTGACACCCTGGGGAGGCTGGAAGACGCCCCCGGGAAGGGGACCACTGGGCTGGAAGGAACAGAACTGCGGGTTGTCTGGCACCAGACAGAGGTGCTTATGTGGAGACGCGGCTGGGTGCCGAAGGAAGGAGCTGCACTCACTCCTCCCATGGCGGGGAAGGCAGAAGCCTTGGCAAAGGGCTGGCTCACGTCCCGGGGCGGCACAGCAGGGCTACTGTGCCGCAGACACTGGGCTACTGAAAAGGGACAGCGACCCTCTGCAGCTGGGAGAAACTCACTTAAAAGTCATAGTTGCAGCTGCCCCGTTTTGTCTCAACAAGGGGCTTGGGAGAGGGGGTGTCTTTTAAAAGATCAGGGCGGGGGGCGTGCGAGTGAACGAGATACGACAAAGAAGCGTCCAGGGTGGGGGCAATGTATTTGGGCAGCCCTCGTCGTCTAGAGGGCCCATCCCGGCCGCCTTGCCCTGCGCGCCTCAGAGAATTCTTCCAGCAACTCTGTGAGTGAGGCATTATCGACCCGATTCACAGACAGGACAACTGAGGCACAAGGAAGCCCTCGGCACCCTCAGCGACGGGGATCCTCTTTTCTAGGGTGAGCACCCTCCCTCCTTCGTCTGTTCCTTTCCAGACAGTTATATAACGAGCTCTTGGACAGCATCCCCTGGGGCAAAACCCTCGCACTAAAGGAGGGCAGAGATGCACTTTGTGTCCAGCCATCGGATTAGGGGAGCCTGTGCCGACCCGTGTTTTCTCTTACCCAACACCACCCAGCAGAGCAAAGAGAGGGACACAGGCCTGGTGGCTCATGCGTCCTGGCAGTGGAGGCCCACGCTTCCTTCCTACCCGGTTTCTTATTCCCACCAGTGGCCGTCACCCGCTCAGCCGGTGTGTCCTGAGTGCCGACTGTATAGCAGAGTCTGTCTTTGTGCTGCCGGACGACAGCGATCCAACCAAAGGCCCCAGCTCTCGCGGGGCTCCATTTGGTGGGGGGGAAACATACCACACACGAGATACGCATGGACAATATTTAGGGTATTAGGCACACCGCAGGGTCTCCTGGGGCTGCTGTGACAAATGACCACACACTTAGGGGCTTAAAACGACAACAGATTCATTCTCTTTTGATTCTAGAGGCCAGAAGTGAGTCTGAAGTCGGTTTCACTGGGCGGCAGGCAAGGTGTGGGCAGGCCTGGCTCCTTCCGGAAGCTCTAAGGGAGAATCTGCTTTTGTCCCCTTTCCGGCTTCTAGAGGTGCTCCTCCCCCTTGGCTCGTGGTCCCTCCCTCCTGTGACACCAATCTGTCACTTCCGTCGCCTCTGCCCCTACCCCCGAGTCGAGTCTCCTGCCTCCTCTCAGAAGGACCCTGGGATGATATGGAGGGCTCAACTGGATAATTCAAGGTCATCTCCCTCTTTTCAGATCCTTGGCCTAAACACGTGCAAAGTGTCTTTGCCCCAGAGGGGCACATTTTCAGAGTCCAGGGATTAGGACACGGACATCTTTGGGGTCCACTGCAGGGATTTTAAGCAGGGCTAGGGCAAGATGCCTCCGGCTGCCACAGGTAAAAACACACCCTCACCCGGATTCGTGGGAACACCCGTAAGAATATTAATCGTCCACGAGGCAGTTGTAGAAGAATGTTTGGAATTCCTAAAATAGCATGGGAATGGGAGCTTTGCGCTGCTGTGGTGGGGCGGGGGGGGGGGGGGGGGGAATCCATCTTAAATAATTTGGCAAGTATTCATTATGTGCCCGGCGTCCCCCAAGCCCCACCTCAGAGAGGCGGTGGGCACCCACCCCACCCCCGCCTCGCCCCCAGCCAGGGCTGACGCAGAAATGGGGAAGCTGTACCTGGGAAGGCCTTCGTCCTGCCATTCTTCCTTCGCGTCCACGTTTTCCATCCGGAGCGTAGCTTCAGTGGTCCCCATGGGAACAGAGGAGAGGCCCGCTGGCTTGAAGCAGAGCTGAGTCCTGAAGGAGAGCCACGTGGAGGTTTTACTGGACAGTCATCGTAATAACAACCACCCCCCCACCCACGTGTGGCACCTCGGATCAATAAGAGTGTTGGATCCACTATTATATTGAATCGTCACCCAGCCCCATGACGCAGGTGAGAAAACAGAGGTGTAGAGGGCTGATGACATCCACGTAGGTCTGGAGTTGGAACCCAGGTGAGAGCTGAGCCCCCAGATATAAGCCCCCTTTGCTTCGAAGCTCCAAAGTCCATGCTCCTTAGGGCTCATCATCCCTCCCTTACCTTGGACTTAAACTGGGCAGCAATAAATCCAATTAAAATCATTTATACTCAAGTGTTAGTGACTGATATACTTAAGCTTCCTTGCTGGGACCGACACTTTCAAACCCTACCTCTATCTTCTCCAGGCTACCTGCCTTGCCTCTCTGTCCCCGAATAAAGAAGCAAATCCTGACAACCTGCTGGGGCCAACGAAGGCAGTGTGGAAAGAGACTGGGGCTGGAAGTCGGGATCATGATTCTTATCAAGCACAAAGCTCAAGTTTTGTTTTTATTGTTCTGAGGAGCTGGGGCAGGATGGCGGACAGCATGCTAGACGGTGCCTTAAGAGCTGGGCTGTCTGGAGCGGTCAGAGGTGCAGAATGAGGCAGAATTGGGGTCCACCCTGAGGCATGCAGGACTCCGCCACTCACCCCTCCCAGCCTCAGTTTCCCCATCTCCAAATTAAAGAGCTGGACTAGAAATCGTCTTTACAATACCTTTGGGGCATAACCTTCCAGGATCCTGTAACTCAGTCAACACCATGGGTTCTGTGCCTTTAAACCAGTGGCTTTCAACTGGGGATAATTTTGCCCTGCCCCTCCCTGCCAAGGGACGCTTGGCAAGTCTGGAGGCATTTTTGGTTGTCACAACGTGGGGAGGGGGCTCCTGGCCTTAAGGGGGTGAGGGTCAGGGATGCTGCTCAACACCGTTCGGCGCGTGTGCAAGTTGGGCCCCCAGGACCGAGAATGATCCAGCCCCGAAGTCCACGGATCTGAGATTGAGAAACCCTGTCTTAATCGCATGCTTGCGGAAGGTCTCCGGGCAGGGTTTGACAGTCCTTATAGAGGGCCCGCTGCGTCTTTGCATCCCATCCTCCAAGCACCTCCTGGGTTGTTAGTCTCGCACGCCAACACCAAAGGCCCCTGCCCCCAGCCCCTCACCCTTCCAGATGCCACGGCGGCCCCTCGGCAGAGCTGGTGCATGGCTAACGGTTTGGGTGGGTCATCTGAAGCCCCTGGAGGTGGGGTCTGCATTTGGGGTTGTGGGACAGAGACGAGGACCCAGAGGGAGCCTGGGCCAGGAGAAGGCCAGGCAGGGGGGAGGGGTGGCTGGCTAAAATTAGACACCCTCCCCGCCCCCACCAACACACACTTGGGAAACAGTGTCCCACCGGATTCTTGTCGCTGCTCTGAATGTCGTCATCCATTCATGGAGGAGGGACAGTAAGACGCAGTACGCCAAAAAAAAAAAAAAAAAAAAAAAAAAAAAAAAGAAAGAAAAACCTCTTCCTGATGCCTGGGGTGATAACCACCACCCAGGACCTGACTGCAAGGGGAAGTTCTGGTCAATGGAAATTCATTTCCTTTCGGAAGACAGGGGTGTCTGCCTGGTTTTCCTCACCCCAAGCGGGGCGTGACCTCAGCCCCCCCGAAGGACGCCCCCCAATCCCACCCACAGCGGAGGCGCTGGACCCAGGCAGGCCGGGGCCACAACCCTGTACAGGTGGCGTGTGGGTCCTGCGCGCTCCTGTTCTAAGATCCTGACTTCACTCTGAGGGAAAATGAGGCAAAGTGAGGGGCAGCCCAGAGGTGTGCCTTTGCGCTGGGGCGCTGAGTCCTCAGTGCATGGCGTCCAGGTGCAGACAGAGGGGGAGGGATCCGTCTTCAACCTTCTCCCTGCCTCCCCGCCCCGTAGGCGAGCCTCCGTGTACACATCCATCAAGTCTGTCTGTCTCTGTCTCTCTTTCCAAATCCGCTCACGGTGTTATAAATAGACAATGCACAGAGGTGGGGCGTGTACATTTGGGTCTCTTAGGAAGCGTCCCAGAGAGAGGCTGAGGGTTTTATCAGCCTAATCTCCAAGCGCGTCCCGAAAATGGTGCATCCCCCTGCCTTCCAGGTGAGCGGTGGGCACGGAAGGCGGGCTCTGGGTGTATATGCCCGCGGCTGCTTTCCCTCGGCTTCGGGAGACAGGGCTGTGCTACCGTGCAGAGAACCCCAAGACCGTGGGTCCCGGCTCCCAGCCGCCCCACCTGCCCGGAGGGCGTTTGCAACAGCGGATGTCTCCGCACAGGCAAACGTGCCCGGGCAGGGCCGGGACGAAGAGAAAGGAGACTCACCTCCGCGGCCTCTGCGGGTTACGCGCAGACAAAGGCGAGCCCCGCGCCGACGCAGCCGGACATCCCTCGCCTTCCGAGTGCGGTCCCTGGGCCTTCAGAGCATCCGAGGAAGGTGCGCGCAGCGGCGGACTGTGCACGCAAGGAAGGTCACCCGGAGCAACGTGGCGGCGCAGACGGGGGGCGCTTTTGTCCGGAGGTGGGGAACGGACGCAGTTCGCAGTCAGCCGGCTGCCCCTCGCCCCGCTGCGAGCGCGCCCCCTCACCGGCACCGGCGCCCGGCCGTGCCTCCGAGGTGTTTTCTTCCTGCCAGCTCGCAGCTGGCGGAGGCTCGGCTGCCTTAAGACAGTTAATTATGCTGCTTTTGTGTGCAGGGTGGGTGGGTGGGGGCAGGGCTGACCGAAAAGCACAGCCCCCTGCCAGAATCCGGTGCTCTCCATTGGCTGAACGGGGAGTGTTTCCAAGGGCCTCACCGGGGGCAGAAGCGGAAATGATTTCCTGATGGCGCATCACGGATTTAAAAACAAAACAAGGAGCAAACAAACAAACAAACAAACAAACACAGGACGGCGGTGGCCTCATTCCTTAGATTAGGAAGGAGGGAGGGAAAGCGTCCCGAGGACCACAGTACGTGGGGCCCCCAGCCGTGTGCCAAGGACCCGGCCGCGTGCTGGGGAGGCAGAATCTTCCCGGCCACGCTTGCTCGGGCCACCGATGGAAAGGCGCCCCCTACAGTTGTGCGCTCAGCGGCCCTGCCCTGGAGGACTCCAGCCTGACAGTATAATAGTATCACGAGTTGCAGCTTCTGAAATTAGAAGGAGGTTTGGACCCTGGCTAGGCGGCTGCCTAGCCGGGAGAGACACGACCGCGTAAGTGACCTTCGCTGCTGGGCCTCAGTTTCCTCACCTGTGAAATGGGAACATCGTGGTACTGGCGTTTCGGCATTCAATGAGATCGTGTAGGAGAGCGCTTAGCACGGTGCCTGAGAACGCTTTGCTACGTTTCTCGCCCTTGCTGTTTCGGGTTTTAGACCTGTAGCAGAGGCCGAATGGTGGTCCCCACAAGATATGGCAGCTCTTATCCTGACCCCTGGAACTTGGGAATATGACCTGATTTGGAAAAAGGGCCTTTGCAGGCAGAATTGAGGATCCAGTACTCTCATTTTGAGATGAGATCATCTGGATTGAGGATAAATCCCAGAGCCAAAGCCAAGTGTCTTTACCTCTGCAAACCAAGGAGAACCAAGGATTGCCAGCAACCACCCGAAGCTGGGCAGGCATGGAATGCATTCTCCCTCACCGCCTCCAGAAGGAACCGACCTTCATTTTTGACGTCTGGGCTCCGGAACTGTGAGAGAATTTTGATTTCTATTGTCGTAAGCCTCTTGGCTTGTGGTGCTTTGTTACAGCAGTCCCAGAAAACGAACACACCCTGAGTAGCAACCAATGCCCATTACTCTGCCCTGCCTCCCTTAATCACTGCAGTGGCTTTCCACCCGTTTTGTGAACACATCAAGTTCATCCCCACCACGGGGCCTTTGAACATGCTGTTCCCTCTGCCAGGAATGCTCTTCCAGAAGAGGTTCACATTATTCAGGTGCCAGCTCAGGAGTAGTCTCCTCAGAGAGGCCTTCCCTAACCACCCCTACTTTGCCCCCCAATTCATCACCCCATTCCATTGCCCAGTCTGATTTTTTTTTTTTTTTCAGTACATACATTAGTATAATTGCTGGGTCATACACTGAGGAGCCTGACTTTTCCCCCACAGCACTTACCACTATTTGAAACTGCCTACTTATTTTTTGTTTGTTTGTTTATTCTCTGACTCCCTAGCTAGAATGTAAAATTCAAGATAAATGAGACTTGGGTGGTCTTGTACCCTGCTGTGTTCTCTGCAGAGGTCAGCAGCACCTCACACAAAGGGGAGGTCCAGGAGATGCAGGTAGAACGTGTTGATGTCGGCTCCCCCCGCCCCGTGGATACCAGACAACACTCTACTCACCTTGCTGCCAAACTCACTGCATCAGGGTCTGTGCCCCTCCAAGCCAAAGGCGGAAAGGCACTGCCCCACAGCAGGGGATGACAGCCTGGAGCCTGAAGCTCGAGATCCATCGGACTTTATGCGCCCTGGCTGGAGGAAGTGGAGCCCTGGGAAGAGACGCGTGTGTTAATTCAGTGGGAAATCCAGGCCAGTCCTCGTGCTGGGCACTGGGGTCTAGCGTGTGAATAAGAAAGACTTCGCTTTTGTCGAACTCCCATTTGGAGAAACAGATGGGCAAAGGAGTCTGGGCTGATTTAGAGACATCTTTGAAGCAGAGTGGCTTGGGGGAGGGTGCATGGGAAGACGTTCAGGGGCAGAGGGTGGGCAGTGACGATGTGAGGTGGGCCCTGAGAAGTGAGTAGGAGTTGGATGGATGAAGGCGCTGGAGAAAAACAATCTGGGCAGAACGGCGTTTGCAAAGCGACCTCCCCTCCCTCACGAGAGCGCGCGGGGAGCTGTCCGCGGTGCTGTGGCCGCCGCCAAAGAGCCGGCGCGTGAACCCAGCTCGCCTGGTTTACTTTTCACCGTGGTTAAAACACACATACAGAACATAAAGCTTGCCATTCCGATAATTTTTAAGCGTGAAATTCAGTGGCATCAATTACATTCACCATGTGCAACCATCACCACAATCCATCTCCGGAACTTTTCCATCTTCCCAAACTGAAACTCTGTCCCCATTAAATACGAACTCACCTTCCCCGTTAGCCATTCCTCCATAAGGTAAGCTTTTTGACATCAGAGATGTTGCACTTTGTCACTGCTATCTCTCAGATCCCTAGCCAGTGGTTCTCACGGTGGGGCGGGGATTCTGTCCCCCGTGGGAGGTTTGGTGATGTCTGGGAACGTTTTTGGTTTTCATGACTTGGGGAACGGAGATGGTACTGGCATTGGGTGTGTGAGACCGGAGATGCTGCTCAGCACCCTACAAGGCACATGACAACTCCCCATGACAGAGAATTACCTGGCCCCAAACATCACCAGAGTGGGGTGAGAATAACACCCGAAACGTAGTCAGATGCCATTATACTGAATCGAGGCAATGAAATTGCTAACGCTCCGGGGCGCCTGGGTGGCTCAGTTGGTTAAGCGTCCAACTTCAGCTCAGGTCACCATCTCGCGGTTTGTGGGTTTGAGCCCCGCGCTGGGTTCTGTGCTGACAGCTCGGAGCCTGGAGCCTGCTTCGGATTCTGTCTCTCTCTCTCTCTCTGTTCCTCCCCCACTTGTGCTCTGTCTCTGTCTCTCAAAAATAAATAAAAATGTAAAAAAAAAAATTAAAACGTTAAAAAAATTGCTAACGCTCCTTGAGTGTCATTTTCCTGATTTGCAAAGGGGATTGATTAATCACGGACATTCGATCCTCATTATTAGTTGTTTCCGTATTTGTGAATTGCCTACTGGCTGAAATTTATTGGTAACATTTGTGACACTCAAATCAATACTCATGGTGCCTTCCGGGTCATTTGCAGACAAGGAAGTGCGATGAAAAATTCGAGTGCTGGTTGTACATGTTCCCAGGTGAGTTCGAACAAGGCACCGTTTTGCCTTCTGATTCCAGCCCAGATTGTAAACTGCCCATTTCGGGATTTATTTAGCACCATGAGTTTTGTGCTTTACGTTGGTGGTTTTGCTGTTTATAGTGGCCCCCGTGCATGGTCCTGAAGGGCTGTCTAGCGTTTCCAAGCACAAGAAGGTCGGGGTCCACCTTGCGGTGAAAATAAGAGTGTTAGTTAAGCTTCATTCAGGCATGAGTTACAGTGCTGTTGGCTGTTCATGATCAGTAATGTATATTAAATAAGATGCCTTTGGACAGAAGCACACAGAACACAAGGTTATGTATTTGATCCGTTGATGAAAAATAATGTGAGCAGAGGCTTGCAGGAACCCACTCAAGTGTCTCTCCAGGAGTGGGGCTTTAGGATTCCCTATTCTAGGGCTTGGGGCCACTTTATAGGACAAGGCTGCTGCCAATAATGAGAATCAACTCTACTTCTGAGGGCTATGCAGGGATAGATAAGATTGTGCATGCAAAAAGCATTGAACACAATGCTTGTAGTAAATAACAGGAGGGAAAAAAAGATATTATGTAACCCAGAGAAAACATTAAAACAGACCTGCTTTTGCATAAAGCATGTAGCCTTTGTTACCTAGCTAGAGCTGCAGGGAATTGGAGGAAAGCAGTGTGTAATTACCACTCTGAGCGTTAGCCAGGGCATGGTGGGAGAGCCGCTTTTGCCAGACCCTGTAGATTGTTTCTGGTGGCCACACATGGTCATGAAGACACAAAGGGAAGAATGCCATCCACTAAATCACCATACGGCTTTCCTCGGCACCCTGGGCTTGCCATGGTTTCTGTCCAAGAATTAACTAGCCCTGTGCCTGCTTCAGAGAAAGAAGGAAAGGAACCCCATCCCACCAGAGTTGGTGAATGTATTTTTCTAATTAATTTTTTAAATATTGAAATAATTGTAGATTCACATGCAGTAAGAAATAACAAAGATCCTGTGTACCCGTTCCCCCAATTTACCCAACGGTAAAATCTTACACAAGTATAGTACAATATCACTATTGCTTTCAATACAGTTGAGATACAGGACATTTTCTCACGACAGGATACCTCCTGTTGTCCTTCTATAGAGGTTCCTTCTATAATGCCCGTATCCTCCCCTGCCATTTCCTTAACCCTAGACATCACAAATATGTTCTCCATTTCTGTAACTTTGATGGTTTAAGAGTTTTGAATGGAATCATGAGTATGTAAAGCATGGAACCCTTTTGCATTGGCTTTTCCTATAATTCGCTACAGCTTCATCCAAGTTGTGTGTATCAGGAGTTTTTCCTTTTTGTTGCTAAGTGGTGCTCCATCATACAAAATGCACAGAACAGGTAAACCTGTAGAGACAAAAAGCAAACTGGTGGTTGCCAGCAGCTGGGAGATTGAGAAGTGCCTGTTGATGGAGACAGGGTTTCTACTTGGGGTGATGAAAATGTTCTGGAATTACACAGTGGCGATGGTCACGCAATTGTGTACATGTAGTAAAAACCATTGAGCAGCACACTTTAAATGGGTATGTGAATTCTACCTCGGTAAAGCTGTTATTAACCAAAAAAGCACCCTAACTGTAGTTCATAGTTTGTAGTCTGTAAGTGCTGCAGAGGACGGGCACCAAGGAGTTTTGTTCACTGTTGCGTCCCCCAAGGTGGCCAGGCTTGGCCAAGAAATCTCTCTCAAAATGACTTCCACTTAGAATAGGGTTTCTCGGCCTGGGCACTGGCGACTTTGGATCCGGGTGGTTCCGTGTGGGGCGTTCAGGGCGATGTGGAGGCTGAGCAGCATCCCTGGCCCCCACCCACTCGATGCCAGGAGCCCCCCAGTGTGACAATCGCAGATGTCC
Organism: Leopardus geoffroyi; assembly: GCF_018350155.1. Lineage (NCBI taxonomy): Eukaryota > Metazoa > Chordata > Mammalia > Carnivora > Felidae > Leopardus > Leopardus geoffroyi. The sequence continues at coordinate 2,933,732 of NC_059331.1, read as the reverse complement.
CTAGACACCGTCCAGTGTCCCCTGGGGGCAAACCCCTCTGGTCGGGAACCACTAGTTTAGGGTCACCAAATTTTAAGGCCCCACGAAAGGCTGCCCACCAGCGGGTCCCGAAGGACAAGCAGGACTTGGCTGTATCCATAGGGCCACATGTACCCCAGCCAGAGCGGTCAGCGGAACTCCCAAACTCACCCCAGTGGGACACAAAGTATAAGGCACTTCAGGCTCGCGTTCAGGGCGGGTCTTGGGGTGCCAGGCAGGGACCCCCAAAGCCGAAGAAGGGCTGAAAGGAGGGCAGGGCTCCGGGAAGAGGCGGGGCTGGAGGCAGAGTCCCCGGAAGCTGAGCTGCCGGAGGGAAGGCGGGGCCCCGGGAAGGGGCGGGGCTCGAGGCGGAGACAGCCCGCGGACGCAATGGGAAGCGAGGAGGCGCGAGCTTCGCGCGAGGGGGCGGGGCCTGGGGCGCGTGGCAGCGCGCGAGCGGCACGCGGCCTGGGGGCGGGGCCCGGGGACGTCACCGCCGGCGGCTCCTCCCCTCGCGCCTCGGGGCGGCTCGCGCGCACCAGAGACGCGAAGATGGCGGCGCGTGACTGCTCCGGTGTCGCGCGCGGCGCCGGCCCTCCGAACAGGTAACGGGCCCCCGCGCCGCCCGCGCCGCCGGCCCGACCCCGGCCCCGGGGAAGCCGCGCGCCGACCGCAGCCAGGCGGGACACGGGCGGGGAGGCCTGCGCCAGCTGAGATGGCCGCGCAGCCGCGGACCCGCGTCTGTCAGGGGAGAGCGGCGGGCCAGTCGCTGACGTGGGAGGCGGCCCTGGGCCAGTCGGGGCACGGACACCGCGCCGGGCCTGACGTGGGAGGGCAGCGGGCCCTGAGGCCGGCAGAGAAGCCAGGGCGGGGAGGGGACCCGTCCGGGCGTGGCGAGGGGCAGAGCTGGAGGGCAGGAGCGCGGGGACCCCTGGGGACCGGGACGGGGACCGGGACGGAGGCCGGGGAGGGTCCTGAGGGCTGCGGGGGAGGGGGCGGGGGGCGGGAACTGATGCGCGTTGCGGGGGTGGAGCGGGGACCTTGGCGGAGGAGTCGGGAGTGGACGTGGAGACTTGATTTACGAGCGAACAGACCCGGGAGGGCACCTGGCGGGGCAGGGGGCGTGGGGTTTGGGGGTACTGACCCCTGACGGGGGAGGGGTGACCGGAGGGAGGGGCGGAGACATTGGCGAGGGGGTTGAGGCCTGTTTGGGTCAGGTGGAGACTTGGTGGGGGGAAGGGGGGCAGACTTGGGGGAAGTCCTGAGACCCAATAGAAGGGTGGGGACGAGGGGCTTCCCGGGGAGGGGAACAGTAAGGGGGGTGGGTAGAGGATCCCGAGACCTTAAAAAAATCCGTGGAGTAGGTGTTTGCGTATTTACAGTCTGGTAAAGTACAGACACCCACGCATTGGGGGGCTGGGGGGGAGGAGCCAAGAGAGGTGGGGGGCAGGGATAGGCAGCAGCCCAGGGAAGGCGGGATCTGCAGGTAGAAGCGCGTGGGGTGTGCTGTACCCCAAGTGTACAAGTACGCTCCGCACGCCCTTCTCCAAGGCCTTTCCTTGGAGCATCTCTGCCGTCTCGTGCCTCAGCTGACACTCGCGACCCGAGACCCGGGGCTGCCCCTCCCCCACCCCCCCACCCCCTCCCCCAGCCCATCCTTTTCATTGTGTCGGCTTCGGCTTCCGCTCTCAGCCTGCTGAAGCTCCTGGGCCAGTTTCTCCCAGATCCCGAGGAAGCGAGGGTGCGCACCGCCCCCTAGGCCCGCCAGAGACCCGTGTGCGCTGCACTGGGGGCCTTGCTGCAGGGTTCGGTTTCGGCTGGTTGAAAGCAGAGGGGTGGACGGTTAGGGCCGACCCCCCAACCCCGTCGTTGCGACGCTGCTGCGTTCTTTCCTCTGGGATCACACGGAAACAGCGCCGGGCTTGGAGATGAGGGCTGCGGCAATAAGGGTGGGTGTGCTCCCCGTGTCTTCGGCCCTGGGAGCGACTTGTGAGGTGTGGGGTGGCCAGTCGTGGATGTCCTGCCGGCGCGGGGATGCACGCTGTTTCCTGCAGCCGAGTCCCATTTCGTTCCGTCCTTCCTTGCTTCCGTCACCCATGGGCAGGACTCCACTGGCCCCCCCAGGCTGCTGGAGGCGCCCGCTTTTGGAAGGGCATCACCCTCTGCCTGCTGGCCAGCGACTTCTTTCTTTTCTTCCTCGCTCGTTCCTGTTTCTTTCTCCAGTGCGTCCCTGGGTCACGAGTGGGAAGTCCCTTGAATGTTACGTTTTCTGTTGACATTACCTTCCAGAGGAGAAATGGGCTATTTACGTGGTTAAAATTGGTAATTGCCGGCTTCAGCAGATGTTTGTCATTTATTTATTTTTTTTACTTTTTATTAAAAAAAAATTTTTTTTTTAAATTTTTTTTTTTCAACGTTTATTTATTTTTGAGACAGGGAGAGACAGAGCATGAACGGGGGAGGGGCAGAGAGAGAGGGAGACACAGAATCGGAAACAGGCTCCAGGCTCTGAGCCATCAGCCCAGAGCCTGACGCGGGGCTCGAACTCACGGACCGCGAGATCGTGACCTGGCTGAAGTCGGACGCTTAACCGACTGCGCCACCCAGGCGCCCCCCCCAAAATTTTTTTTTTAATGTTTATTTATTTTTGAGACAGAGAGAGACAGAGCATGAACGGGGGAGGGGCAGAGAGAGAGGGAGACACAGAACCGGAAGCAGGCTCCAGGCTCTGAGCGGTCAGCCCAGAGCCCGATGCGGGGCTCGAACTCACGAACCGTGAGATCGTGACCTGGCTGAAGTCGGACGCTCAACCGACTGAGCCACCCAGGCGCCCCTCTGTCATTTATTTTAATTAAAAACTTACACATGTTAGCCGAGCTATTCTGTCTGCATTCTGAGGATTTAGGTGATCGTGTGCTCTCTGTCCCAAAAATAAATAAACGTTGAAAAAAAAATAAAAAAATAAAAAAAATAAATAAATTATTAAAAAAAAAAGTGTAAATTTAACAAACTGAAACATGGGGATCATAATGAAAGAAATTCCAGTCTCACAAAATCTTGAAAAGAGACCACCTGCGTTATCTGAATGACTTTAAGTTAACTACACATTTTCTTTTGGGGCCAATGGCTTTTGTTTAGACCCTTCAGCTGCTTTTAGAGTATGTATTTCTTAGGTAATGTGCCACGGATAAACTAATTAGATATCGGGAGTGCCTACCAACTTTATGGTAGCTTTTGGACGACAGAATTTACAGAGCCCGTTTTACAAATTGCCAAAGTGAAGACCACAGTTTTTAGAGGAGTTTTGAGTAAGTTTTCTTGCCTTTTAAACTTGATAACCATAGCCCCAGCTGGGAATATTCCTCACGTCGTTGTCCGTTCTTAGGGTTGGGATCTGAACTTTTTGAATTGGTGGTCAGTAGGAATTGGACGCACATTCACTTTTGAAGGTATACGAAAAACTTACAGTTACCTGTTGATAATGATGATTTCCATTGATTGGATATTATGTGGTCTTTTAAATCTTCTAAGGTTTTGTTACAGTTAGAGCTGCAGAGACCCACAGTGAAGGATTACTCCCATGTGGAAAATTGAGTTTGGCAGTTTCAGTGCGAGCAGTGCAAGAACTCCAGCTAAGTTCTGCGTGGCTTTAAATCACTTGGCTGGTGGAAACGTCTAGAACTCCGGGCTGTATGCTGGCGGTCCATCCCAGTGGAACGGGACAGGCTGTAACAACACCTCCGTTGTCACATTTCCCTCTTTGTTCAGTGGGTTTGTGAACATCCCACCTGTGCAGTACGCCGGGCTATCTCTGCCTTCCCGTTCTTGTTTTTTTTTTTTCAACGTTTATTTATTTTTTGGGACGGAGAGAGACAGAGCATGAACGGGGGAGGGGCAGAGAGAGAGGGAGACACAGAATCGGAAGCAGGCTCCAGGCTCTGAGCCATCAGCCCAGAGCCCGACGCGGGGCTCGAACTCACGGACCGCGAGATCGTGACCTGGCTGAAGTCGGACGCTTAACCGACTGCGCCACCCAGGCGCCCCCTTCCCGTTCTTGTTAAGTCTAAATAAGACAGCTGCTGGATTTGGGGTAATGCTTGGTTTCTCACCAAGAGAAGCTTGCGATATACATTTTAATCGGCCAGATTCCTTCATCTGGAATGCAGCATTTTTGATGGGTGGGCCCCCATCAAAGCCGGTTAGTGGCAAGTGATGATAAAAATGCTGGTTATCAGCTCTTGAATTCTGTAAGTCCAGGCTTGATAGCTCAGGGGATCCTCACAGAAATCCTTTGAGCTAGTCACTATGGTGGCTGTTTTGTGGATGAGGAGAATGAGGCTCCGGGCACACTGACTGGTGTGGGGTCCCCGTGGTGGTAAGTGGTGGGGTCCAGCTAGGGATGCAGGGTGCCTGGCTCCCAGGCCGTGCCTTTGCCCCACGGTGGGGTGTGCTGAACCCCGGATGTGATTGTGGTGGCAGAACCCAGCCTCGCGGTGAGACCTGCCGGCAGAGACCAGGTTACTGCCATTCTTTACGCTTAGTGGCCTGGATCCTGTCCCCCTCGTTTGGGTCCCCGTCAGATTGCGCTGTGGGGCCAGATTCTTCAGATCTTAAAAAACTACCGTCCCCGGAACGTGGAAGCCAAGGGAGTGTCTGGCCGGGTGCCACCAGGATGGCAACGACACCCCAACCTATTTCTCTCAGAAATTTCTCCCAGAGGCAACACGTGGCTTGGGAAAGGCAGCAGAGCCCACGCCAACTGTGGAGAGCCGCGCAGGCAGCCCCAGTGCCGGCAGACGGAAGGTCGCGCCCGCTCCAGAGCCCCTTGCTCCGTCCGGTGTGGCTGGAGCCAGATTCAGAGCAGTCTCTGTCATGTGCATGTCCGGGCCTGCCTCCGTCGTCTGCCCCTCTGCCCCTCGTGGGTCTCCACACGCTCCAGAGTAAACCTGACCCACCACCTGTCTCCTGGGCTTGGGTCCAAGGGGCACAGGCTGCCAGGGAGAATCTGGTGTCGCTGCCTCAGGGGCCAGTGGGACTCCTGCCACCGTGTCCAGAAGCAGGGTTGCGTTAGACATCGGGGGAGTGGGGCCCGGGGAGGGGAGGGCCTCCAGCTCAGTTTGGAGGAATCCTGACAAAAGTCTTCACTTGAGCAGCACCTTTTCTAGTTACTCCCAGGTGGGCTTGGTGGGCCCTGGAACAGCACGGCAGGTGAACCTTCCTGTCAGATGTGGTTACTGTTGCCTTTTTAAAGGCCCATCTCAGTGAGGCTGAAATACACGGTAGGAACCTGCTGAAAGGGGTACTTGGACATCTGTTGTCGTTCAGAGAGTGCATGCGTGTGCAGGGGAGGGACAGAGAGAGGGAGGGAGAGAGAGAATCCCAAGCAGGCTCCACACTGTCAGCACAGAGCCCGACGAGGGGCTCAGACTCAGGAGCCGTGAGATCGTGACCGGAGCCGAATCAAGAGTCAGATGCTCAGCCGACTGAGCCGCCCAGGCCTCCTCTTTTATGCGTTTTGCGTGTCCTTTCTGTGTCGGTGACGCTGTAAATCTGGAGCGTGCTGTTTACTTGTGGAATATTCCTTAGAATCTTGGTAGGAAGAGGTTTGGCACCACCCAAGGTCCCATGGATGGGTAACTGCTCCCTAGTTCTGTCCCTTCCACCAGGGTGTCTGCCACCAGCGGGGAACTGAAATTCTCCGCCTTCTCTTTTTCTGACGATACTTGTGTTATAATTTTAAGGTTGCTGGATATCTTTTAGCTGGAAACTTCATTTGTAAATATTTTGGGAAATGGGATTTTTGGGGAGGGGGGTAGGTATTTTGCTATGAGCATTTCCCCCCCCAAAGGTAAACTGCGTTTTGTGGCACTCACTATCCATATACTTTTGTAAATTAGCGTGTCCTGGGTCACTTATTTGTTTACTAAGAATCGAGAATTGTTCTGCTTTGATTCTGTAGCATTTTGTATTTTGCAAAGTCCCTTCTGGTGACAGGTTAACTCCTCGATGAGTTTTGCTCTCTGGAAGCAAAATGAGCCATCACATCTAAGAGCCTCACAGGGAATGTTTTTAAGAAGCCAGAGGCTTCTTCTCAATGTAAATGTCATTGAGACGTTGCTTGAATCCAGGGTTGGTAGGTGGATGTCTGTTGTACGTGCTCAGGAGAACGTCAGGTTGGCTGTCTAGTCCTGCCTCCCCCCGTTGACACGAGGTGCATGTGTCAGACCAGTGTAGACGTGGCCCTGCAGGTTCTTCCACAGCAAGAGAAGGCTGGAGCCACAGATGACCCTTCGCCAGTCCCCAAACATTGGCCTTTCATCATTGTGGCTCCCAGCAGTAGAATGGTGTGGCCGTCTGAACCCTGGTTGGCCTTTGTTTCGCTTGTGCTGCTTCTGGGAGGACCCAGCAGAGCATCGTCAGGATGGCGTTCTTGAGCACCTCACTGAAGAGCTAACCACATCGCCACCCTCCATGTGGGGACTATGTTCCTTTGCAGAAGGGACGGAAGAGAATTCCGGGAGCTGCACTGCCAGGCACAGAATCCAGCTCACCCTGGAGGCTGGGGAAGCTCCTGTCACCGGTCCCTGCAGTCCCTGCCTCAGGAACGTTGAGCAGCCCAGTGGCCCTGCCTTGAGGAGCCACGCTGGCCCTGATTTGGAGCTGGAGACTCTTGACCGCAGTTTAAAGAAGTTGGGGGCTGGGGAGTGAAATCCTCTCATCTTCTCACGAGCCCAAGGATTTAGCTTATGAAACCCCTCTCCAGGACGTTGAGATGTTTTCCGGGGGTATCTGGATCTGAAATGGACATTTCACATCGAGAAGGCACATAAGGCTTTCATAATTAAAAAAAAAAAAATCTGCTAAAAAATGAGAATCGTGGGGCACCTGGCAGGCTCATTCAGTAGAGCATGCAACTCTTAATCTCCGGGTCTTGAGTTCAAGCCCCGTGTTGGGTGTGGAAGTTACTTAAATAAACTTTTAAAAAGTTAAGAAGATACAAAATCTTTAAAACAAAATCAGAATTGTTATGGGTATGAACGTATACAACGTGTTACACGTTTTGAATATAAAAACCTCGCGAACCGAGGTGCCAAATGAAATCATCCCTGTTCACGTATGTGTGTACACGTAAAGTAATTGAGTGTGATCTTACCGACAATAAAACAGACTTGGAAATGTCCTTCCTGATGAATGTCTTTCATGACCATATCAGCCAGCGTTGGGTGTCGGAGTTCCTGACGCACCGTCTAACTCTGAATGTTATCCAACCCCGCGAGAAGTCACAGATGCACGTGGAGAACTGCACCCAGGTCAGGGTGCCGGAGCCCAGTTGTCTCTCCGTGGCACTACAGGATGGGTGATCTTTGACGTTGAGAGTTCCAGCTGCTTGGCCCTCGGATTTAATCTCAGTCGGGCTTAGTTTTTGCCACTTGGAGGAGTGGTAGGAGGGGGGCGACAAATAGGTAAAGACCTTATGTTCTGGGAGGATTTAAAAGGAGGGTACTGAGCGAAGGTTCTCAGCACTGTGACTGCAGGAAAATCTTTTATTCCACTTGATTTTTTCCCTCAGATTCTGCATGTTTCTGGTTGTGTGTGTGTGTGTGTTCCCACTGAGTATGACCCATTGAAAGTGGCGTGTAACAGATCACTCTTACAACAGCCTCAGAACGACCCTCGTTACCTGCCGTAGGTTCCTCAGATCACCCTTCTGAATCTGAAGCGAGGTCCGCGCTCCAGGTCCCGTGTGTCATTTACGGTTGGCCTTTCAGGAGCAAGCAAGAGCGCGTCCCACAGGAGAGAGCCCTGGCTCGGGGAACCTGGCCGCCTCAGACAAATGCGTTACATCTCCAGCCCTCGGTGTCCCCTTCCGTTAGGTGACTGGGCAAAATGGTATCAACGCGTCTGGCCGGCCTTGCGTTCTAAAATCTCACCTGGATGATCTCCTCAAAAAAATCCCGACTCTCCAAAACAAACATTTAGACCCAAAAACCACGAGGAGATATGACCCAGACGAGGATGCCAGCCGGGACTTACTGCTTCTCCTGTGCCGGCAGGTGCCCAGCGCTTCGCCCCCCAGCTTCCAGCCTCTGCTCTTTTCCCTCCTGGGCAGATGGCACCAACCAGGCCCTTGTTATGGCGTCCTCGTGGTGGGGACAGTGGCCCTCAGCCATGTAGTGCAGTGACACGCCCTCCCTTCGAACGACAGGTGACGTCCAGCTGAAGCGGCACAGAGTTTATTGTCCTGGCTTAAGGGGAGGCTCCAGCAAGAGCAGATTTGTGGCTTCTTATCCCTGTTCCTCAACCACCACTCCCAATCCTTGGTCTCCACCGGGGGTTGAAAAGTGGCAGCCTGCCTACCATGTTTGTTCTCACGCCTGCTTTCTTCCACCCGAGCGGTGGACCCGTTGCTTGCTTTCTTTGAATTGGTTGCTAGCGTTCATTCTTTTTATTTTTTATTTTTTTGGTTTATTTATTTGTTGACAGAGAGTGAGCGAGCATGAGCGGGGAAGGGGCAAAAGACAATCCCAAACAGCGCGGAACCCAGTGTGGGGCTCAAACTCACAAACTGGGAGATCATGACCTGAGCCAAAATCAAGAGTCAGCCATTTAACTGACTGAGCCAGCCAGGTGCCCTGGTTGTATTTAAAAATTGGGAGACTTTGGGGCACCTGACTGGCTCAGTCAGAGAAACATGTGACTTTTGATCTGGTCATGAGCTTGAGCCCCACATTGCGTGTAGAGATTTCTTAAATAAATAAAAACTTAAAAAAAATAGAAATAAATAAAAATTGGGAGACTTTGCAAAAATCCTGATTTCTAGTCTTGTTAAAATCCGATCTGGCAACCCCAGAATGCATTTTATGCCCCTGACTGTGCCAGGTGCTATAGCACATGAGCTCCTATTTAATTGTCCCGCCATCTCAAGAGGTGCGCGTTCCCATTTTACACGCTGGTAAACCAAGGGTAGGAGAGAGTAAGTGACTTGCTCCAGGCCCCAGGGAGCAGAGCCGGGACCGGAAGTCGGGTGGTCTGGCTCTGGTGCCATGCCCATCCCCCTGGGCTGTGGCTCTCCTCCTAGTTCCTAATCTTGAAACCTCTCTGACTCCAACCCAGTCCTCATGCAGAAGCCTCAGCCTCTCTTCTCTGCCATCTTGCTTGAAGGGAATGTCTCATTTGTGCTTGTAGGATTTTAGTCTATGGAGGTGCCTGAGTGAGGACGCAGAGAGGTCCATGCCATGGCAAAAAGAACTTGGTACGGTTCACAAGACGGGCCCACAAACGTATGGCCAACTCATCTTTGACAAAGCAGGAAAGAAGATCCCATGGAAGGAAGACCGTCTCTTCAGCAAGCGGTGCTGGGAAAACTGGACAGCGACACGCAGAAGAATGAACCTGGACCGCTTTCTCACACCAGACACAAAAATAAACTCAACACGGATGAAAGACCTAAGCGTAGGACAGGAAGCCATCAAAATCCTCAGGGAGGAAGCAGGCAAAAATCTCTTTGACTTTGGCCGCAGCAGCTTCTTACTCAACACGTCTCCGGAGGCAAGGGAAACCAAGGCAAAAATGAACTACTATTATAAAAAGCTTCTGCACAGCGAAGGAAACAATCGGCGAAACTAAAAGGCAACTGACGGAATGGGAGAAGATATTTGCAAACGACACGTCAGATAAAGGGTTGGTATCCAAAATCTGTAAAGAAGTTATCAAACTCAACACCCAAAGCACAAATAGTCCAGTGAAGAAAGGGGCAAAAGACATGAATAGACGCTTCTCCAAAGAAGACATCCAGATGGCCAACCGACACCTGAAAAAATGCTCAACATCACTCCTCATCAGGGAAACACAAATCAAAACCACCATGAGATACCCCCTCACACCTGTCAGAATGGCTAACAGTAACAACTCAGGCAACAACAGATGTTGGTGAGGATGAGGAGAAAGAGGAACCCTTTTGCATTGTTGGTGGGAATGCAAGCTGGTGCAGCCACTCTGGAAAACAGTATGGAGGTTCCTCAAAAAACTGAAAATAGAACTACCCTATGACCCAGCAATTGCACTACTAGGCATTTATCCACGGGATACAGGTGGGCTGTTTCAAAGGGGCACATGCACCCTAGTGTTTATAGCAGCACTATCGACAAGAGCCAAAGTCTGGAAAGAGCCCAAATGGCCATCGATGGATGAATAGATAAAGAAGATGTGGTCTATATATATATATATATATATATATATATATATATATATATATACAATGGAGTGTTACTCAGCAATCAAAAGAATGAAATCTTGCCATTTGCAACTATGTGGATGGAACTGGAGGGTATTATGCTAAGTGAAATTAGAGAAAGACAGAATTCACATGACTTCACTCATATGAGGACTTTAAGAGACAAAACAGATGAACATAAGGGAAGGGAAACAAAAATAATATAAAAACAGGGAAGGGGACAAAACATAAGAGACTCTTAAATATGAAAAACAAACAGGAGGGGCTATGGGGGGGGGGTTAAATGGATAAGGGACATTAAGGGATTTACTCCTGAAATCATTGTTGTACTATATGCTAACTAACTTGGATGTAAATTAAAAAAATAACAAATTAAAAAAAATACACACACACACATGCTAGAAAAAAGAGAAAGAAAAAAAACAATTCCCGAGACAGGGGGCATGCCACATCACACAGGCCCACGTAAAATTTGCCACTTCACCCCGACGACTGCTTTTTGGTGCACCCGTCCCAGCAGGGACTCTTAACTGGGGCCTGTGAAGCCCAGGGGATCGCAGGCACAATGCCATTTCCAAGGAACCACAGGGGAGGAAGTCCCAGCTTCGCCGGATTCTTAAAAGGAGCCAGAAAAAAAGCTGTTAGAACTTGGGAGAGGATGAGATGACCAAGGGCCTTCCATGAAGGGGAGCCTGAGGAGTGTGGGGTGCTCTTCCTTTGGACCCGTGGCAAGGGTCTGGGTGGGAGAGGCAAGTCTCTGCTGCCCCGTTGGCTGCTTTTCTGCCCAAGTGCTAGGCCAGTCGCCAGTCCCCAAGCTGTGGTGTCCTCACCCGTTTTTGCGGGTCTGAATTTCCCAGCAGCGCTTTTGACATCGGGGTGGTCACTCTGGGGTGGGCACTGTGGGGTGTGGAGCAGCCTCCCTGGCATCTCACTTCGTGCCAAGAGCACCCCCGGTCGTGACAACCTCAGGTGTCCCCAGCATCACTCCACCTTCCCTAGGGGTGGCATCACCCCAGGGGAGGGCCCTTCCTCTGGATTTCGGCTTCCCTACGGGCCGGGCCTGTGGAGGTTCTTTCCCGTGAGCTGTGTTCCTGCTCACTGGTCTCCTAAGTGTGGCAGATTGGCTGCCAAAATGTCCCTGTCCTTCATTCCTTCTCACGTCCTCACTTGTCCGCCATGACCTGGCAGCTCGTCCCATCTAGAAATGACGTTGGGCTCCCTGGCCCTTGAACCTGGGCTTCCTTGTGCCTTGTCTTGTTAACAGACAGCAGTGGGAGTGATACAGCCGTAGTTGACCCCTCCCCCCCAAATTCCGAACTGAAACCTACTTCCCAGGGTGATGGTATTAGGAGGTGGGGCCTCTGGGGAGGGGTTAGATCATGAGGGTGCAGCCACCATGAATGAGATGAGTGCCCTCGCCCCGCCCTCCATGTGAGGACACAGTAAGAAGATAGCAGTGTGTGGTGTGACCCAGCACACCGTCCCTCACCAGACATGGAATCTGCCAGCACCTCGGTCTTGGACTTTGGCCTCTAGAACCTTTGCCCAGGTCCCTGCCACCTCGGGAACGCTGCCGCGTGAAGGACCCAAGGCTGGCCCTGGAGGTGGAGGAGCCCCGGTGTCCATCCGATAGCCAGCCGCCCTCTAGAAGTAGCCTGCCTGCTTGCCGCTGACCTCAGATGCAAGGCGGCCCAGCCTACGCAGTCACAAGTGAAATAAGCGATTGCTGTTTTAAAAAAAATTTTTTTTTGAACGTTTATTTTTGAAAGAGAGAGAGAGATAGAGCACAAGCGGGGGGAGAGGCAGACAGCGAGGCAGAGACCCAGGATCTGCAGCAGGCTCCAGGCCCTGAGCTGTCCGCACAGAGCCCGATGCTGGGCTCGAACTCAAAAGGTACGAGATCGTGACGCGAGCTGAAGTCATACGCTTCTCCGACTGAGCCACCCCGGTGCCCCAAGCAATTGCTGTTTTAAGGCAGGAAGCGGCAAACCTTTTGAGTAAATGGCCAGAGAGTAAATACTTCCAGCTTTCCGTGTATCTGAGTTCAGGCTGCTGTAACAAAGTACCATGGAGGGGGAGGGGTGGTGCCTGTAAGCAGTGGGAACACATCCCCCGCTTGTGGAGGCTGGGCGTCTGAGGCCAGGGAGCCAGCGGGGCTGGGCTCTGCGGATGCAAGGCCCTTGCACGGAGGAGGTGGGGACGGGGAAGCGGTCTCCCTTGTGACTCCAGGGCACTCACGAGGGCTCCAACCTCATGACGCCATCTAATCTTAATCCTCCAAAGGCCCTGCCTCTCACGCTGTCGCACGGAGGGGTGGGGTTTCCACATCCAAATTCTGGGACGCAAAGAGTCAGTCCCCGTTCCAGGCTGCACTGTGTCCGTGGCAGCTGCTGGTCTCTAGCCACTGCAGGACGGGACACGAACAAGTGGGTGCGGCCGTGTGCCATTGGAACTTCAGGTTTTGACTCAAATGTGAATTTCACATGATTGTCACGTGTCATGAAACGCCACTCTTTTCACTTTCTCCAACCATTTATTTTATTTTATTTTATTTTTTCAACGTTTATTTATTTTTGGGACAGAGAGAGACAGAGCATGAACGGGGGAGGGGCAGAAAGAGAGGGAGACACAGAATTGGAAACAGGCTCCAGGCTCTGAGCCATCAGCCCAGAGCCCGACGCGGGGCTCGAACTCCCGGACCGCGAGATCGTGACCTGGCTGAAGTCGGACGCTTAACCGACTGCGCCACCCAGGCGCCCCTCCAACCATTTAAAAACGGGAAAACCACTCTGCTGTGGGCCACACAGAAGCAGGCAGTGGGCAGATGTGGCTGTCCCTTGTCAAACCTTGCTTAAAACCCTCTCCTTTCTCCCTATAGCTTTCCACCTGGGCTCTGCCGGGTCTCTCCTGAGAGTGGGTGTGAGATGCATGTGCCCTCCCTGAGTCCGACGGGGCACCCCACGCTCCCACTTCTTTGTGGGGCTCGCTTAGCTACATAGAAGCAAGGTGGCACTCCATCCTCTCAGACCATGAACACCAACAGGTGTCCTCATGGTGTCGTGGGTTGTTCAGGATAAGGCGGGCCTAGTGTTCCCTTTCTGGGTCACAGCCAGCACTTTGGTCTTTGTCACCAAACATTTACTACCCTTGACTGCTCTGCACAGCCCCACTTTAAGTGTTTGTAGAGCCCCGAAGGAGGAAGGGTGGGTGTGCCAGCCACCCGGCCATCAGTGGGAACCCCCCCCACCGCCCCCCCGACCCCGGCCTCTCCCAAGGCCAGAAGAGGCCTTGCAGGGAAGGGTGACTGGGATTTGGGTGGGTGGGGCTTGGATGCAGCCCACCAGGCCGAGAGAAGGGCCAGGTGTGGACAACGAAATGGGAGAGGCGCACAGGGGCTGACAGGAAAACTGTCCTGTGTCCTGAGGGACAGAGGATGTGTGGGGTGACAGGAGGCTGGACGGTGAGCTCGGGGCTCTCAGATGTGAGGCAGAATCTGGGTTTTATGCAGTAAGCAATTAGGAGTCACCAAGAGAAGCTCATCACGAGATTTGTCCTGTTTTAGGATGCTCAGGTGGTGCTGTAGGCTGAACTGTGCCCCCCCCCCCGCCCCCACCCAACTCATATGAAGCCCAGCCCCCCATGCGAGCGTATTCGGAGGTAGGGCCTCTAACGAAGTCATTACAGTTAAGCAAGGACACGGGTGGGTCTAGGGCAGCCATGCTGGCCCCATTCTGTAGGCTGGGCTTGGGGGCGGGTGGTGTGGGACCCGGGCTGGACAGGAAGCCATCACAAGAAGACACATGGAGAAGGTCCGTGGAACATACCTTGCAGCATTGCTTTAGCACAGAGACGTTGGAAATAACGTTTGGTGGTTTAAAGAGATGCCCGTGAACTCTCTGATGCTCCTCCCGTCAAAAGTCAGGGCCTGACCCTCTGCCCCGGAGCGTGGGTTAGATGCGGTGATTCACTTCTCACCAGCGGAGTGTGGCAAGAGTTTGGCCGTGTGATCGACTTCTGAGGCTGGGCCATGACAAGTCCAGTTTCGGCCTGGGCGCCCCCCACCCCTGGCGTCTCGGTTTTCTCTCTGGGGGAAGCCAGTAGCCACGTTGTAAGAGCACAGTGCTGGGAAGGCCCGTACTGGAGGATCCAAGGCCTCTCGCAAACAGCCAGCACCGAACTGCCAACCGCGTGAGGGAACGTCCCAGACGCACAGCCCGCTGCCCCGGTCAAGCCTTCAGTGATGCCGTCCCGGCCAGCGTCGAGTTGGCAACCTCCTAAGGTCGGTGAGCTGGAGCCCAGCCACGCCAGTCCCGAATTCCTGGCCCACAGACACCGTGAAGACAGATATTACTGTTTGAAACCACATCACCGGGGATAATTTTTGACTCAGCGATACGTAACTAACACGTAATAGAAATATCTACCAACGGGAAGATAGGCAGGTGAGCTGTGACGTATTCAGACAAGTAGGTAATCAGCCTTGAAGTTTGGGAGGCCCCGGGAGGAGAGCGTGAACGGAAGCCTGCACGCCAGATGTCTCGATATTGCAATGTTACAAACCAAGCTGGCAAAAAGTTACATACGGTATGTTTATCCTACCTACCTTGACAAACATACCTTTCTAGCAACAACAACAAAGAGGCTAAGGGTTTTGTGGCTGGCAGAACACCAGAGATGACTGAGTTTATTTCTTCTTGTGCGTGCCAGCGTGCTGTTGATGGGCTAGTGCTGCCTGGATGTCTTAAATAAGATGAAGACATACTAATTCAGAAATGATTCTATATTCTGTGAAATTTCTCTTAGGTGCCTGAGTTTCAGCATGAATGATGTTTGCAGTAATCAAGATTTTCATGTCCTTTCAAGTTTTGTTACAGAAATGCCCTGAAGCAGCTGTCATGGAGGGGCTGACTTGTGTCCCCCTAAAATTCATCTCTTGAAGTCCTAAACCCCAAGATCCCACTCAGATGTGACTGTATTTGGAGATGAGGGTCCTTAAAGGGGTGATTCGGTCAAAATGCGGTCGCAAACGTGGGCCCTGATCCGGTCTGACTGCTGTCCTTGTAAGAGGAGGTGAGGACACAGACACCCACGGAGGGACGACCGTGTGAGGACGGGGGAAAAGACGGTGTCTGCACGCTCGGGAGAGATACCTCGGAGGGAACCCAACCTGCCAGCTCCTTCGCCTTGGACCTCCACCCCGTAAAATTGTGGGACAATGAATATCTGGTGTTTGAGCCACTGTGTCGGTGGCCCTCCGTAACGGCAGCCGTGGCAAAGGAACACGGCCCCTTTCCCGTCAGGCTTCTGCCTCTGGACTGCAGAGCACGTGACGTGGTGGCGTTCAGAGCCTGAGTCCCCGCAGGGACGGATCCTCAGAGGGAGGCATTCTTACCCACACGGGTGCCCGGGGGCGTGAGGCCTTCATTTCTGCTGGAACCCCAATGGAGAAAGGCTGAGGTAAGGATCTAACCAGGAGATGTGGGTAAAGCCCAAGGATACAAAACAGGTGTATTTTCACCAGAGATGCTGACTGAGTGTAAAACGTGGAGAAAGCAACGTAATTTTTCATGTGTTTCTAAAAAGTTTCTTAAAATATTAAAATTTTTTATTAACGTTAGGAAAACATGTGGGTCGAGATGGGGAATGACTGCTAGTGCTCATGACTTTGCTTTTTCTTACTGTTGTAGCGAGATAAATACAGCATAAAACTCACCATCTCTGAGTGCACAGCTCAGAGGCGTCAGGCACACACACACTGTCGTGCAGCCACCCCCACCACCCGGCTCCAGAACTTTCCGTCTCCCCAAACCGGGACTCTGTTCCCACGAAGCGCTGACTCTCCCTGCCCCCTGCTGCCCCCCACCCCAGGGGCTCCCGCCGTCTACCGTCTGTCTCTGTGGACAGGACTCCTCTAGGAACTTCCTGTGAGTGGGGTCATGCAGGACGTGTCCTTCTGTGTCTGGCTTCTGTCACTGTGCACAGTGTCCTCACGGTCTGTCCACATGGTGGCAGGTGGCAGGACGTCCTTCCTTGTGGAGACTGGATCATATTCTGTTGTGTGCGTGTGTGTAGGCCATATTTTCCTTTCGTGTCATAGAGCAAGAGGTGGGGAGAACGGTCTCCCCAGGGCCTGAACCGGGTTAGTCAACAAAAGCAGGTGGGGACAGAGATGCCTGTGTGCTTAGTAAAGGTGTGTGCGTTTGTGATGTGTGGGACCTTCTTTTTTTAAACATTTTTTTAGCGTCTATTTATTTTTGAGAAAGAGTGCAAGCAGGGGAGGGGTGGAGAGAGTGAGACAGAGAATCCCAAACAGGCTCCGTGCTATCAGCACAGAGCCCGACGGGGGGCTCGAACCCACGAGCCGCAAGATCATGATCTGAGCTAAAATCGAACACTCAACTGACTGAGCCCCCCAGGCGCCCCTAGGTGGGGCCTTCTAATGCAGCATTGCCCCATCAGAGTTTCCGTGATGAAGGAGATGTTCTGTATCTGTGCCTTCCACCATGGTAGCCACTAGCCACGTGTGGCTCTCAAAACCCAAATTAATTAAAATTAAACTACATTTGGGGCGCCTGGGTGGCTCAGTCGGTTAAGCGTCCGACTTCGGCTCAGGTCATGATCTCACCATTCCCGGGTTCGAGCCCCGCGTCGGGCTCTGTGCCGACAGCTCGGAGCCTGGAGCCTGCTTCGGATTCTGTGTCTCCTTCTCTCTCTGCCCCTCCCCCGTTCACACTCTGTGTGTCTCTCTCTGTCTCTCAAAAATAAGCAAACATTAAGAAAATTAAAAAAAATTAAACTGCATTGGAATTCCATTCCTCCGTCACCTGAGCCGTGTTGTAAGTGTGTCGGGGCCACATGTGGCCAATGCTGGTGTGTTGGACAGTGGCAGCTCTAAGATGTGGGGCCAGGTCAGGGGCCGTCTAGCCCAAGTAGAAGGGCAGTAGGGGACCTAACAGTTGCGAATGAAGGAAGCACAGGTGTTTGTCTCCATCCGGGTTCCTTCCAGACGGCCTGGGGGGGGGGAGGTTGGGGGGGGTTGGGGGGGAGGCAGGTTGCAGGGTCAGATGAGTAACGAGGACGTAGCTTTACGCACAGCATAACATTGAAAAGCGACAGTGCTGTATGAAGACTCAATTCGAATGTGGCAAAAGCACAAAGATCATGGCCAGTCCCGGCAGGGAGGGGAGGGGATCCCATGGAGGGGATCGAGTTCTCGCTGTTGAAAGAAACTTGGAAACAAATGTGGCAAAATAGCAACGCTTGTTACACCTCAGCGGTGCCCCGTGTTCTTTGTTTGAAACGTTTTGTGATAAAGAAGTCTCGGCACTGAGGGGTTTCAGAGAGCCGGTCAAGCATCCACTTGATCCGCTTTTGGACCAAGAAAGTCTGTAGAACGGTAGGCTGAGAAGCAAAAATCTCACAAGTGGCTGACTTGAAGCGAAATGTTCCTCCTAATGGGTAGGGTGCTACTGCTTTCCCGGGAGAGACGAAAACAAGCGGTGACTTGAAGGGTTGGCTTCCAGCTGGGTTTTACTTTTGCTGTAGAGCTGCGGATTTCGAGTTGTTTGGACAGTGGCGTTGCACTTGGGAGTGGCCCGCGGGGCACCGGAGGGTCCAGGACGCTGCCTCCAATCGAATCTAGAAGCGTGCTGTAGGTGGGAGCCGCAGGGGCCGCCCCCACCTGCCTGTTTCCCACACACGTGCCCCGGGGGGCGCCCGTAAGCTCACGCTCCGCGTCTGTATTTACTGAGCACCTGCTATGTGTCCGATGCTGTTGCTGTGCTGGGAGAGACCTTGGGACATGCTGCTGTTCCTGCGGGGGAGGGACAGAGACGATCGGGTGGCACTGGGAAGAAAACCCCAGCAGGGGGAGGGGACAGAGTACTGCCACTGTCCTAGACTGACTCGGGGAGGGCTTGTTGGGAGGAGGTGACATCTGACAGGAGGGGATGCGGGGGGGGGGGCGCTGTGAGAGGACCCCTCTGGCTGCCAGGATGCCAGTGAGGAGAGGGCGGGTGCCTGGTGGGGGTGACACACCAGGTTCCGCTGGCCCCCAGCTCCCGCGAGGAACCTTTGCAGTTTACTCTGAGTGGTTGACGCTCAGCATTCTGCTCGGCCTGGAGGGCGCTCCGTGTGTCGCCCCAGCTGGGCAGCAAGCCACTTAGAGGGACAGGAGCCGTCACTGCGTGCCTGGCTTTGGTCCAGAATGTGTGCGAAGTACCAGGGGCTCGAGCAGTGCTGGCCGCGGTGCCTTTGTCCTTGGGACCCCCTTGCGTCATCCCCGGCTGGCTTTGCGGCCACTTCCTTCTGTGATCCGTACTGGTGTTGGCTAAAACCTCTGATGCTGCCCCTCTCAGACAAACGGACTGTTACCTTTGAGGACGATATTTAGCAGATGGGGCACTTGGGTCACAGAGCTCTGGGTCTGGATCAAGCACTTGACCTGTGTCACTGGTCCTCAGAGGTTCCTCATTCAGAAACGGGACAGGTGGCCACAGTGGCGCCTTGTCAATGGCAGCAAGGGGACAGTGAGGTGGTGTGGACGAAGGCCTCGGTCCTGTGCTTCCTGCAGAGCAAGCTGGCAGTGAAACTCATTCTCGTCACTAAGAGTTTTTAGGTTCCTGTTAACCGGTTTTCTGTATCTCAGTAATTGGGGGATCCATCGGCTCCTTGGTGACAAAATACCATTCAAGTGTAGCTTTGTCAGAAGAACGTCGATGTCCAGATAAAGCTTGCTGCCCGCACAGATGAGCCGAGAAGTCAACCAGTGGGCCCAGGCCCTGACTTTGTCACTTACGGTGCCTCGGTTGTCCTCACCTGTAAAATGGGGGCAAGGAGGGTCCCCAACGCACAGAGGTGCTAATGACATTGTGTTAATTCGTGAAAAGTGCTTGAAACCAAGCCTGCTCTCTTAGCAAGGTCTTCACAAAGGCTAGTCGGCAGAGAAAGTACACAGTCACTGTCGGCATCCCGAGCAACCGGCGTTCAGGGTCCGACGGAACTTACGAGCTTCCACGAAGGCGTTCCCAGAACTCCGTGATGCAGCCGGCTCCTGTGCTTATCTGTGGTTCCAGCGCCCAGCCTCCGATGGCTTTTCCCCTCCCCGCCACCGGAGCCAGCCTCGCCCCGGGACCTGCTGTGACCCGGACGCTTCCTGCGGCCGCCCAGCCCCCCGGGCCTGTCAGCGTGGCGGGGTGTGGCGGGTACCAGCCCTGCACCAGCTGGCCCCCGGAGCCTGCCCCAGCGCCCAGCGCCACTCCCTCCTACCAGGTACCAGCCCGGCCTCTCTCTCACTGGCACCTCACCTTTGAAGCCGCGGGTAGCGTTGAGTGGGAGCGTGCAGCGGGTGGCCCGCGCTAGCAGACGGACGGGCGCACAGACGTCCCTTCCCCGTGCTCCCATCCCTGCCTGTGACCGGGAGCAGGGGACGAGCGTGAGCTCATCTGGCACTCCTGGTGCTGCTGCTGCCATCTTCTCTGGGCCTGGAGATCCCGCCGCTCGGAACTTCCAGCACGTCCGTGCCGGACGTGCTCCAAAGCCCCAGGCCTCTGCCGCCCACCGCTCGTCCCCTCTAACATCAGCAAACGGACGGCACCACGGGCCGCCCCGCTGGCAGAGCTCGCTCTGTTCGGCTCCGCCCTCTCCCTCTGTCCCTTGCCTTTGCTTCCCCAAGGCCTCTGGGGCTTCTCCCCGCAGCCCGTCCCCCGAGCTCCTGCCTGTCCCCAGGGCCCACTCCTGACCCCTGCTTTCACGCTCACCTGCCTGTGGTCCCATTCCACGTGACGACCTGAAGGCTCCTTTGCACGTCACCCAGACCCTCCCCGAGTCCCTGGCCCCAGCTGTCACCCCAGCCCCTAGTCCCCTGCTCTGACCGCCTCCGTCTTCTGCAAGCCCACCAGCTGGCTCCACGTGGGGGCCTCTGTGTCCTGACCCTGCGGGGAACCCTGTCCCCACGTCCTCACGTACCACCCCTCCCTGCGCTGCTCCCGTGCGAGCTGTCTCAGGCTGGGCATTGCCCACAGCGCTTCTGCCCTCACACGTCAACATTTCCACGAGAGCAGCCACGTCCAGCTCGCTGGTCGCTGCGTCCCCAGCTCCTGAACCGGCCTGTCAGAGTCGGAGCTCAGGACCTGTGAACGTGAGCCGCGTGTGGGGCCGGCGAGGGCACGCCTTGCCCCTGCCCTGAGGGGCCCTCTCCCTGCTCCGTGTCTCTCCGGGGTAACCCCCTCGCAGGACGGTTACAGCCGCGAACCAGCGACGGATGCCGGCAGCTACGAGAACAAACAGGATCCCCTGCCCGCTGCCAGCCAGCCTCGGCTCCCGGCCTCGGCCATGCCGTGCCAGCCAGGTGGGCCTCTGTAAGGGGCCGCCGGCTTCACTGTGGGAGCAGCCGCCGCGGAGCCGCATCTTAAACTTGCCCAATTCGTAGGAGGTCCAGGGGTCGTGTGGCTGTCAGGGCTGCCTTCTCAAATGTGCGCCGAAGTCTCAACTAGGGCCGGGCCCGTGTAGGAGAGAGAGGGAGAGAAGGAAAGAGAGGCAGAGAGACGGAACTGGAAGGAGACCTGGAAGGAGGGGGGTTCTGCTGAGGACTTGGACTTGAGGGGTGGGAGAGGCCGGGGCCCTGGCCTCCAGCTGCAGCTGAGACTTCCAGGAAGTTCGAGGCCAGTAGCACCTGGAACCATGCTGGTTCTAGGCAGCGGGAGAGGCCCGTTGCCACGGCTACGGGGGCTGGGATTCCCGCTGCTGGGAGGGGGGAGGTTGGGGGCAGAGGGGTGGCTTTGCAGAGAGGTTTTGTTTGCCCTCAGGGACTAAAGGAACGCATGTCTGGCCCGGCGGTGGGTACGGCCAAGCGCAGCCCCTGCAGCAGGCGGCCACCGCTAACGCAGGACAGCCAGTCAGCACCCTGGCCCTGAGCTGCATGGAGAACGACACCTGCCTGCCGGCCGCCAGCACTCTGCCCGCGGCCTCCGTCTCCACCCTGCCTTCCTACACCCCGACCTCCTACAGCCCCACGTCTGCCCTGGACGCAGGTAGGGCGCATTTCCGTGTGCGCACAGGCCCTTCCTGAAGAGGTGCCACAGCCAACCCGGCGCCCCGTCTGGGTTTTCTCTCTGCTTCCTAGGACCGAGCCACCCGAGCTGTGACCTGGACGAGCGCTCGGCAACCGGTCTTCACGGCCCCTCACCGCCGCCCCCCCGGCCGCCCCCCCCACTCCCAGAGCCCACGGGCTCCCTGTGGGGCGGCCCCGGGAACAGCCCCAGGGCCGGTTCTGCCGGCAGCCTGGCCGGAAAGCCCCCGAAGCCCAAGGGTGGCCCCAGGCAGCCCCTGCTTCACTACTGTGACGTCTGCAAGATCAGCTGCGCCGGCCCCCAGGTCAGCTGCCCTCCACCCCCCGCCGAGCAGGCCCTGGGGACCTTCCTGGGGACCGTCCTGCCGCCTTGGGTAACCACACGTCAGGGGTGTCCTGTTCCGGAACTGGCGGTGACACGGGCGCATCAGAACTGCCTTTCCGGCGCGCTTGTGGAGGACACGAGGGCAGGCGCAGCGCTGACCGCTGGCGGCGGGAGCACGGGCAGAGGCAGGCAGCACCCCCTCCTGCGAGCAGCCATGGGTGCAGGAGGGGCAGTTCCGAGAGGCCGGGGGGGGCGTGCACCTTCGTCACAGGGCTGCTCAAGCAAAGCTGCACCTATAGCAGGGCGCCTGGTGGACGAGAGCAAGGGTGTGTGTGCTCTGTGCGCCTGTGCGTGTGTGTTGTGTGTGCTGTTGTCTAAGAGGGACGCCCCCCGGCCCTGCTCACAGATAACCCAGCTGGCGCTCTGGAAAGGTCATCAGATGCTAGGGCTCCATCTTGACAGAGGGCAATGCGCTAATTTTGTCGTCTTTTTATTTATTTATTTTTAAGTTTATTTTGAGAGAGCATGTGTGCACGCGTGCAGGAACAAGAGAGAGGGAGAGAGAGAGAGAGTTCATGAGAGACTAGCGGAGAGAATCCCAAGCAGGCTCCACACTGTCAGCACGGAGCCCGACGTGGGGCTCGAACTCCAGAACCGTGAGATCGTGACCTGAGCCGAAATCAAGAGTCGGACGCTGAACCGACCGGGCCCCCCCGGGCGCCCCCATGGCACTCTCTTTGTGCTTGTCCTCACTTGCACGTGTGCGTGCATTTTGTTCAGTGTGACCTTGTCACCTGGGCCGGCTCCCGCCTCCGCAGCCACGTCGGGATCCTGAGTTGGCCCTTCCCCGCCCCCGCCCGCCACTCCATCACCTTGTGCGCGGAGCTCCGTCAGCTGGCCTCCCGCGGCCCGGGCAGTACTGGTGCCTGTCCTCTGGGCGTCCGTCTCCGTAGCCTCTCTCCCCTGGGGCGGCTCAGGTGACCGTGCAGCCAGGGGCACAGGGACCTCTCCCAGCACTCCTCCCTGCTTTGTCTCCCTGTCTCTCTTCACACACGACGCACGCGTTTACGGCGAGGAGTCCGGTAGCCGCACGGCCACTGCAAACGCGTCCTGTTGCTTTGAGCTCGGAGCTCTGCAGCGTGTTCTGCCGGCCGTTCTATCCTTCCACTGCAGCATCACCGCCTCCCCGTGTCAGGGGAAGGCCAGGGGCTCAGGGGGGGCCGGGCACCCAGGAACTCGCACTTGCCGTGGCGATGGAGCTAGAGGTCAGACCCGGGTTGTAGGCAGCCACGGGGCTTAACTAGGGTCGTGCGTGGGGATCGCAGGCCGGAGCTGCCACACGTGCTGCAGCTCCGTGGGCTCTGTCCTTCTAGACTCTTCTCTGCCCCAAGGCTTTCACCGCGCGCGTGTGTGCACACGTGCATGTGCACCTGCTGTTGCTTGGGTAAATGCTCACAGGTTTCCTGTGTTCCGGAGAGTGTCCCCTCCTGCTCCTGTCCCCGCTTCCCACCTGCCCCCGAACCAGCCCGTGTGGGTTTCCCCGAGATCTCTTCCCTGCAGGGCATGCTGACCCTTGGCATGGTCAGAGCGCGTTGGTTTAGCGGGCCCACTCGGCGGGTGTTCGCTGCGGCCGGCCTTGTCCTCAGGATTCCCAGGGAGGAGTCCGGTCACTTGCCAGACGCTGCCAGATCCTTTGGGCTCAGGCCTGTGAGTCCTGGCAGCCTCCCTCGTGTGGACCCCTCGTAGCCGCGCTCCAACGAGGAAACGTGCCCTTGCTGTTGGCGGTCGTGTGTGTCCTTGAGTGGTTTCCGAGGTCAGATGCTGACCAGCCAGAGTTTTCCTTCGGAGAAGCCTCTGAAACCACGTGTGTGTTTCTTCAAGGACACTTGCTTATTGATCTTCAGATAAGAGAGAGAAAAAGAAACCTTACGTTTTTCAGCCTGAGCTTCTGAGCCTGTTGACGGGGTTTAATAAAGTGGCTTGGTGGCCGGTGGACGGGGAGGGGGCCACCGGCCCCCGCCTCCCCCGCGAGTGAACCGCACACGCGCCCCTCAGGCCGCTCTCCCTCTCCGCCTGCAGACCTACGTCGAGCACCTGGAAGGGCAGAAGCACAGGAAGAAACAGGCGGCTCAGAAGATGGGCTCCCGGCCTGACGGCAGCCCAAGCAGGGCGCAGACACAGCTGCGCTGTGGCCTGTGCGCCGTGTCCTGCACTGGGGCAGACGCCTACGCCGCTCACATCCGGGGGGCCAAGCACCAGAAGGTAGGAATCCTCCCAGGCGACAGCCCGGTGGCACCACGGCCGAGGGGTTGGAGGGGGCGTCCGCCAAAGGCCAGGAGCTTATAGCTCCCTGCTATTAAAGTCACCCCGCCTGTGGGACGACAGCGTGGAGCGGTGCCCGGGCCTCGTACCCGGACCCCAGAGGGAAGCTTCTGGGCTGTAGGTGTGTTTACGTGTTTACGGAAATAAGCATTTGTGTGTTGAGGGGATCAACCACGTGTTCCATTTGAAGTTCTGCGTTTTAAAGATAAATGGGTCAAATTAAACTAGTATGATGAAAACACTAAGTTTAAAAAGAGTTTTTTTTCATGTTTATTTTGGAGAGAGAGATAGAGTGCGAGTGGGGGTGTGGGGGCAGAGAGGGACGGAGACACAGAATCCCAAGCAGGCTCCAGGCTCCGAGCTGTCAGCCCGACAGAGCCCGACGCGGGGCTCGCACTCACGAGCTGTGAGATCATGACCTGAGCTGAAGGTGGACGCTTAGCTGACTGAGCCCCAGAGGTGCCCCTGAAACGCTAAGTTTTAATGTCAATTTTAATAGCAATGTTTTAAGTGATATGAAATTATTTAACATCAGTGCTTTTAATGTGTATTCCCATTTTATTTATTTTATGGTTTTTTGTATTTTACTTTTTTTTTTTTTTTTTTTTTTACAACTGGCTGTTTTAGTTTGTTTTTTTGTTTGTTTTTTTCAACGTTTATTTATTTTTGGGACAGAGAGAGACAGAGCATGAACGGGGGAGGGGCAGAGAGAGAGGGAGACACAGAATCGGAAACAGGCTCCAGGCTCTGAGCCATCAGCCCAGAGCCCGACGCGGGGCTCGAACTCACGACCGCGAGATCGTGACCTGGCTGAAGTCGGACGCTTAACCGACTGCGCCACCCAGGCGCCCCTGTATTTTACTTTTGAGAGAGAGAGAGAAGGGGAGGAGCAGAGAGAGAGGGAGACAGAGGGTCCAAAGCAGGCTCTGTGCTGTCAGCAGATGTGGGCTCGAACTCACAAACCCTGAGATCTTGACCTGAGCCAAAGTTGGACACTTAACCAATGGAGCCACCCAGGCGCCCCATTTTCCTATTCTAACATCAGCATTTTTGTGCGGCCTTCAGAATGCACATAGTGTGTCCTCTTATGGAGAGACTTGATGGGATCCCCACCTGAGGGAAGGTCGGGACACACCTGCCTCTCCCCCGGGGGTCTGCTCTTCCCATGCTGCACAGCGAGCTTCTGGAAAAGCAGCCCCCTTCCCAGGTGGCGGTGGTAACCTGCAAGGTGACTCTGGTCACAGGGGGCGTGTGCCGAGGGCGGGAGGGGACATTCCTGGGGAACCAGCTTCAGAGCAGGAGGGTTAGGAGGGGACCTCCTCCAGGTGCCCTGCCTCACGGCTGGCCCTCCTCCCGCCCCCCGCCGCGGGACCCGTCTTCTCCCCTGCACTCCTCAAGAGCCTTGTCTCCAGCGCGGCCAGGGCAGGCTCTCAAAGGCGTGAGGGAACCCACAAACCCCTCAAAGGAAAGAGCGACCCGTGGAGGAGGGGAAGCAAGCGGGTGGAGGAAGTGGGGGAGGGGGTGCCCAGGCCTGGCCGCGCAGGGGTGCAGGTGGGAGAACTGGGGCCCCGGAAGGGTGGGCTGTCCTGCGGGTCCGGGAGAGCCTGCAGCCAGCTCTGGGCGGGGGCGGGTCTGAGCTGTGAGCGTCAGACCCGGGGCGAACACGGCAGTTGAGGGAGGGAGAGGCAGTTGGCGTGAGGACGTTGCGGGTGGTAGTCAGTCCTCCCAGTAAGTACGTTTGACGGGGGGCCGGGGGATGCCGAGGATGGGGTGTGACCGGATCCCGGGTGCATCTGTGTCCGTGGATGTGTCCACACATCCCTGAAGAAGGTGGAGTGTGTCCGTGGACATCTTAGCAGTGGCCTCTGGCCACACATCTCGCCACACACACTGTGTCCCGTCCGGGCCGGGCCCGGGGCTGGCGCTGGGGTTGCAGAAAATGGCCCTTTCAGCCCGAGCCAGTGCCATTTGGAGGGGGGTGGGCGTAGGCAGCACAGGGTGTTGATGTGTTATAGGTCCTGCCTGCGCAGGACTGGTAGGGCCTGGAAGCAGGAAGGAGCTTCTAAAAGGAGTGGGGCTGGAGAGCCCGGAGCGTGTCACTGGGGGCTGGGGTGGGAGCGGCACCCTCCCCTCTGTAGGCTCCCAGCCCTGCACACCCCCTAGGTGTTCTTCCCGTCTCTTCAGGAAGGCCAGGGAGGCCCAGAGAAGGCCTGACGGGGGACCTGGGTCTGTTCCAGGTCTTCAAGCTGCACAGCAAGCTGGGGAAGCCCATCCCCCCCATAGAACCCGTGCCGGGGAACTCCAGCTCGGCCACGGCCGCGGGCGCCAGCAGGCCGGCCCCCCTCACCGCGGAGAGTCCCCCCACGGCCTCTGCCAAGCCCACAGCCCCCGCCGGCCCCAGCGCGCATGCCCTGAGCAAGCCAGGGCCGGCCAGGAGACCGGCGGCTTTGAAGGCCTCGCGCCTGGGTACGTGTCCGCGTGTCACAGCCAGCCACCCACACCCTGACTCACTCCTCACGCTGGGATTTCAAGGAAGAGCTTGTCCATTTAACTTGTGTGCGTGTGTGCCCGCCATCCCGACTCTGGAGGGACGAGCCTCTGGACGGAGGGCGGGGATGGGGAGAGGCAGGCACCTTCCGGCCACACCGTGGTAGCGCCTCTCACACCCCGGTGCTCGTGGCGAACAAAGCGGGCTCTGATGAGTTAG
The DNA here is from genome assembly GCF_018350155.1 of Leopardus geoffroyi. Lineage (NCBI taxonomy): Eukaryota > Metazoa > Chordata > Mammalia > Carnivora > Felidae > Leopardus > Leopardus geoffroyi. The sequence continues at coordinate 2,907,058 of NC_059331.1, read as the reverse complement.
GTGGGTCCCGGGAAGTTAAGGGGGCCTCCTTGCCACTCCACCTGCAGCCCGCCTCCCTTGGGTGGGGGCGCACCCGCCGTGGCCTGGGCAGTGGAGGCAGCCAGGTGGCACCAGCCGGGCGGGGAGCTAGGATTGTGTGTGATGCCCTTGCTCCACCGACTGCTTAACGGCACTGCCTGGTTTACCCTCCACGACTCTCAAAAGTAGCTTTTGTCACGATCCCAGTTTGCAGAGGGAAAAACAGAGGTGAGGCGAGGCCCCGGCCACCTCACACGCAGTGCAGATGCGATTCAGACCCAGGTCCGGCTGACAGGCTCTGCGCCCCCCGCCCTGCTGCACCCGGGAAGCAGGGGGAGGACTTACCTTACTTTGAGCCTCAGCAGCACCGTGTTTGAGTAACCACGTGCTACTGAAGGTGAAACCATGAAGCAGCATGGCTAACAGATGGGTCTCCCCCGTGAGGCCCGGTGAATTTGCCCCACGGGGCTGGGCTGACCGTGTCCCCAGTCCACCTGGAACTCTGTCCTCCGTCACCTGAGGGATGCAGAGTTGGAGCGGCTGGGGGCTCCTCTGGGCGGGGGGGTGGGGGGGGTGGGGGGGGCGGCGACAGGGCTCTCTGTGGATGCATTCGGATTTCTGCCAAACCCTGTGTGGGCCTTGTTCTCTCAGCTGCGACCCAGGCTGGCCCAGAAGGGTCTTTCGGGACCTGCATCTGACTGACGTCACGGGGGCCGGGGGTGCGGGTGACTGGGCAGCAGGAGACCTCGGTTTGCATGTTGTCCTCCCTCCGCACTGGTGGACTGGAAGCCAGCCGTGGTCTCCGGCCAGAGCAGGCTTAAGCAGCGCATTCCTCCCTTCCAGGGTCCCCCGAGCCGCAGGCAGCGGGCAGCAGACTCCCCGAAGGGGCACACCTCGTATCAGATGGGTCTGGGGAACCGCCCACCGGAGGAGGCTCTGCAGAAGCTTCTGGAAGGTGTGATGTGCAGCCCGTGGGCCCAGGCTACGTGGAGGAGGTAACTGCCAGGCAGCCGTCGTGATGGGGCCATCGGTGTGCGCCCCGCCCTGTCACTGGGCCGTGGCAGAGGATCTGGGCAGGGCCCAGACTTCACGACCTCGCCCCGCTCTCCACCTGAGGTGTACACACCCGTCCACGGGAGAAGCCGCGGGAAGGCCCGGGCCCTGGGCTTCAGATCCTGAGACAGACCGGCACTTCCTGAGCCTTTTCCCGCCAGGAGGAAGGCAGAAAGGGGGATCTGTGTCCTGCCGAGCTTCTCCCCACAGGCACGCGATTCTCGGGCTTTAGCAGCCGGTGTGCACCCTGCGTGGCCAGCATCTGACACCCAGAGCCCCGGCAGTGGCCCTGCAAGGCCTGCCTCCAGCAGCCTTCTAGAACCAGATTTGGAAGCCGCCTCCCCGGCCGGCGCTTCCGTAGTCGCAGCCTCTCCTCCTCCTCCTCCTCCTCCTCCTCCTCCGTGGCTGAAAGCATTAGCGTTTCTTCTGTCCTCAGGGTGATGTTTTTGTTTGACCAATTCAGCATCTTCTGTTTTGTCTGGAGAAATAACCACCCAGATAGATTGCTGCCACGGGAGGCCCTGTGGTTGGGCAGTTAGGAGATAGTAAGGTGCTGAAAAGCCTGAGGAAACACAGAAGGGGCCTGTGATGGGTGGAAATCACCACAGGGCGGAGGCCAGAGCCCTGCGGGGACCAGCCCGGGCGGTGGGTGCTGTTGCCTGGGGTGGGGTGGGGCAGTGGGAGGAGGAGGGGGGCGGGACAGTGGCAGAGGTGGCCCGGGGCACTGGCGGGCGTGTTGGTGAAAGGCCGGCTACCCTGAAACCCACTTGGCAGGCGGGAAGCCAGTGCGCGGGCCTGGGGACCCCCAGGAGGTCCCGGCGCCCTGCCCGGAGACCAGACCCGCTGCGGGGCAGCCCTAACTCAGCTGAGCTCTGTGTCACAGGTGTGTAACGACGAGGGCAAGGTGATCCGGTTCCACTGCCGGCTGTGTGACTGCAGTTTCAACGACGGCACCGCCAGGGACTTGCATGTGAGGGGACGGCGGCACCGGCTCCAGTACAAGGTGCGAGGGGCTGGGGAGGACCTGCCGGGTCCGCATCCTCCCTTTGTCCCCCGAGGCTGAGCCCCCCCCACCCCGGCCCCTCGAGCGGCATCCAGACCTGGCGTTTCCCGCTGCCGGGAGGAAAACCCAGAACTGTGTTTGCTCATGGCGCGTGGTCTCCTGCTGCGGAACGTGTGGCGGGAAAACCGTGCCTGAGTGATGCTGCAGGGCGTCCTGGAGCACGCGGAACAGGCTCACGCAGGCCGCCTCCTGTCCCCAGCCCCGGCCGGGCTCTCTTCTGGCCTCTGCCGGGAGCCTGAGCTGGCGTGCAGCTGAGACAGGGCTCGGGGCTGAGCGGGTACCTGGGGGCCGGGAGGTCACGGCCGAGGGGCTGCTACTGCCACGGGGGCGTCGGGCTGTCCAGGCTGAGCCACGTCTTCGGGGAGCCCGGCCTCCAAGGGGTCTGGGTGGCGGGTGCCGAGGGCCTTCCGATGCCAGCAGGGTCCTTGTTAGGGGGTCCGCTCCCCACACAAGGTGGGGTGGTTCTTGGGTCCCTCAGCCCTGTGGGCTCACCCAGAGGGGCTGCCGGCTGTCTCCCTCTCTCAGGTGTGCAGGGCACCGGGCCTTGTCACGCGTGCACACGGCCTTGCGCGTGTCTGTGCACAGCCCATGTAAAAAGCGGCTTGTGGCTAGTTCCCTGTTCTCTAGCAGCTTTATTGAGATGTCATCCGCACGCGGCACTCGTTACCCACGTGAGCGCACAGGTTCGTGGCTTTTGCTGCTGCGTCTGCACAGAGCTGTGGCCATCGCCTCTCTGTAATTCCGGAACACTCCGTCACCCCCAAATGAAGCCCACCCCTATTAGCAGTTGCCCCCACAGTTTCCCCCACGAGGCCCCTTCCCGTCCTTGGATGAGCCTGTTCTGGATGTTTCACACATGCGGACTCACGCCCTGTGGGGCCTCTCGTGTCTGCTTCCCTCCCTGAGTGTCGTGTGTTTGGGGCCCGTCCGCGGGGCGGCGGCGGGGGGGTGGGCACCTCGCTCCCGTGCGTGGTGGACACACCGTGTGTGCCTGCTCATCCGTTAGTGGACACACGGGCTGTTCCCATCCCACGCTGCTTAGACGGTGCTGCGCTTTCTGGATGATGGAAGTAAACACTCAACACGGAGTCCAGGAGGGAATCTGAGAGACTTTGGAAAACACGGACAGATGCCGCTTCCCCCGAGCGACCTTGATTAGAAATAAACCTCTTGGGTTGGCTCTGCGGCGACTGGTCAGCAGTCGGCCGTGGGGTCTCGCGGTGCTGCCGATTTCCTTCTTCCCCGGGCAGCGTGGGCTCTTGTGGCCACACCCGGGCGGCGTCGAGTCGGGCCACAGAAGGCCCTGTGGGCTCCCTGGGCTCCGGGCCCTCGTCTAAAGGAAGGTCTCCCGTCTCACAGCCCTTCTTGCCCTTTCCAGAAAAAAGTGGACCCCGACCTTCCGATCGCAGTGACGCCCAGCCCCAGAGCCCGGAAGCTGCTGGAGGAGAGGCTGAGGCGGCAGAGGCAGCTGAGCAGGAAGCGGCTGGAGGGGATGCGGCGCTGGCACGCCGAGATGAGGTGCGCGGGCCCCGCCGGCTGCCTCACCCTCCCGCACACCCTCTGCTCCCTTTCAGGCCCCAGGCCCGGGTGCTCACCCCTGCGAGGTGGGCAGGGGACACCGCCCTTGGCAGAGATGGTCAGGCTCAGGGCCTGCGTTAGCATCTCGTAATACACGCAGGACGGCACAGCCACGGCAGCCACGGGACAGGCGCTCTGGGCCCTACTTCACAGGGACGCCCTGCGTCTCCGTGAACCCTGACCCCAGTGTCCCCTGACTTGTGGTGTCCCCCTGACCTCCAGTGTCCCCTGATCTCCATTGTCCCTCTGACCTCCTGTGTCCCCTGACCTCTGGTGTCCCTTGACCTCCGGTGTCCCCCTGACCTCTCGTGTCCCCTGACCTCCTGTGTCCCCCGTCCTCCTGTGTCACCTGAACTCAGTTCCCCTGACCTCCTGTGTCCCCCAACTTCCTGTGTCACCCTGACCTCAGTTTCCCTGAGTTCCTGTGTCCCCCTGACCCCAGTGTCCTCTGACCTATGTCCCCCTGACCACCTCTATCCCCCTGACCACAGAATCCCCTGATCTCCTCTGTCTCCCTGACCCCGGGATCCCCTGGTATCTGTGTCCCTCTGACCTCCTATGTACTCCAGACCTCTGGTCTCTGCCTGAACTTTAGGGTTCCTTGTGTCCCCCTGAATCTTCATGTCCCCTGACCACCCATGCATTTTTCACATCCTCCTTCGCCCTCTGGAGCAGGTTCGAAGCATTATTGACATGGCGTCTGATGCTCGGAAGGTCCAGGCAGTGTCTGAGCTGGAGAGCAAGGCCCAGGACAGACTCAGGATTGCAGCTGTCCTTCATTCCCTGCCTCTTGCCCTTGGCATATGTTCTCCCGACCCGCCTGGCCTCAGTCTCCCTGATATACGGCGGGCATTTGTGCAGGACCCACATCCTGGAGGTGGGCTCCCAGGGTCCCATCAGGCTACTGCGTCTGTCCCTGGAGGTCCTGGAGCCCCGACCTCACCTAGCATCGCTCTGATGTGACAAGCCCAGGGGACACTCGGCTGCTTAGAGCAACCTGTCCCCCCTCTTCCCCCCAACAGGCGCTACGATCTATGTAGGAGGCGACTGGAGGAGGGGCCGCAGGCCCAGGAAGAGCACCTTGGACCCTCGCCACCTGACCAGCCCCCTCCTTCCCTCCCGAGCAGGCCGGGGGCACCTACTTGCTCACCTCTGGTGGGTGGCGGCCTTGTCTTTGTGCCGAATGCCTCCCGTGGTTGAGGCCCCACGGGCGGGTGAGGTTCTCAGGCCCTCCCTACAAGGACCTGAATCTTCTAGGAGCGAGGAACATGACTTTGAACGAGGACCCCCAAAGGGTGCCCAGGGGTGGGAGCTGGAGGGCCTGAGGGCCATAGCCTCATCACCAGTCACGGGCAGGGGCCCCAGGCCTGGGTCCCATCACCAGCCACAGGCGTTCCTAGCTGTGGGGCCCCGGTCACCGTTTCCCTCTGGAGCCTCAGCGTCCATCTGTCCATGCACGCTGGGCCAGGGTGGGTTGGGAGCCCCCCGTGCCCACCTTGCTGAGGGGAAGGACCCCGCCGAGGTGGCTGCAAAGCCTCTGGCTCAGACATGTAAGACCACCACAGAGGGGAGCCCACTGGCCCCACGCAGTCCTGGGTCCTCTCTGGCTCACAGCCTCGGGCGTCCCTAGCCTTCCTTCACCTGGCTCTCTGCTGCCACTTGCCTGCCACCCCCAAAGCCAGCCTGGCTCCGGGGCTCCCCATCCCCGGACAGGGCTGCGTGTGCCCTGCAGCAGCCGGGGCTGACCCTCATCCCCTCCCCTACCTGCCGGGTGCTGGAGCCTCTCAGCCCGCCTGTGACACTCTCCCCTTTGCCTGTAGCCCACACGGCGGCCGGAGTCCAGCGATGACCGGCATGTCATGTGGATGCATGCTGCCATCTACCCCACGGAGGAGGAGCTCCTGGCCGTCCAGAAGGCCGTCTCCCACGTGGAGCGCGCCCTCAAGCTGGTGTCCGACGTGCTGGCCGAGGAGAGCTCTGGAAGCCCAGAGCAGGAGGGCAGCGAGCACAGGTAGTGGAGGCTACTCTCTGTTCCCAGGGCCCAGGGGTGACCTCAAGCCGTTCTGGACAGGAGATGGCTGGCAGGAGGGCAGAGGCCGCCTCACCTGGGATGGCCTCTGAGCTATCCACGGTCTCTGGGGCTTTCCAGCCATGGGCAGAAAATTCCCCAGACTGACGTTTCCTATGGAAGGTGCATCTACAGTGCCGTTCACGAAGGGTTAACGGCATCTGTTTCCTGGTCTGCAAAACGGAGATAAGTGTGATTCACAGGGCGATGAAGGCCCCCCAGCGGGACATGCTGCTGGGCCCCCATGAATCACCGCGACTCCTTCCTGTGACTTGGGGCAGGGAAGCCCCTCCGCCTGCAGTCGGAGAGGAAGTCCGCCTTTCCAAGTCCCTTCTCTCCGGGGCCTGCTGCTTTGGCTCCTCATGGAGTTGTCTGTGTTACAGTAAAACGTAACCCGGAATTTACTGCCTGAACCGTTTTTGTGGGTCCGATTCGGCGGCACGGAGGGCACTCACCACCTTGTTTCCAGAACTGCATCCCCCACCGACCCAGCCACAAATCTGCCCCTGCTAAATTCCCGATGCCCTCGCCCCCTGCCCCCCACCCCCCAGTCCCCTGGCTCAGCCTGATCTGGACATTGAGCAGAAGAGGAGCCCTGTGGCGTCGACCCATTTGGGGTCTGGTTGTTACCAGTGTCTGCGCCCTCAGGAAGCGCCTGGTGCTACTTGTGAGTGACTTCCGAAGGGTCAGCCCCGGGCTCAGACTCGGGACCTCCCCTAGGACAGTGGACAAGGGTGCAAAGAGGCGCTCTTTCTGCTCTGAACTGACGCCCTTGCAGAGACGGCCAAACCCCCTCCCAGCTCCGAGATCTGCCCGGGTGTAGGGTTCGCTCACCAGTACCCGAGAGCTGGTCTGGCCCCAGGGTGACCCTTGCCCTCAGCCCTGCTCCAAGGGGCATGGGGCCGGCTTCCCTGGGCTGGTGCTGTGTGGGGTACATAGGAGTGCCATGCCGCACCCCTCACGTGACGCTCCCGTGTTCCCTCCGGTTTTCTCCCAGCGCATGGGTTTTCTTTCTGTTTTTATTCATTTGCTTATTGTTTATGATTTTAAGTTTATTTATTTTGAGAGAGAGAGAGAGCATAAGCGGGGGAGGGGCAGAGAGAGGGGAGAGAGAGGATCCCCAGTGGTCCTGCACTGAACATGGAGGCTGGGCAGTGGACACAGGCAGACCTGGGACCTGCAGGCCTTCCTCAGGTCTCCCCCCCACCAAACCCCCATCCCCCAGCAGCACAATATCATGCATGCCCACAGCACTCAGCAGCTGCAGAGTCGTGTGGCCCCGGGACAGTAGGGGTGGGGACCCAGACGGGTCAGCCTCCACAGGGCGCGTCCCCGTGCTGCCCCTGCACGCCCCTGCCCTCCCCCTTCCCTAAGCCTGGCAGCTGCCCTGTGCCCGAACAACAAAGCTGACCTGGCTCTTTTTTTTTTTTTTCATTTTTTTTTTTTTTCAACGTTTATTTATTTTTGGGACAGAGAGAGACACAGCATGAACGGGGGAGGGGCAGAGAGAGAGGGAGACACAGAAACAGGCTCCAGGCTCTGAGCCATCAGCCCAGAGCCCGACACGGGGCTCGAACTCATGGACCGCGAGATCGTGACCTGGCTGAAGTCGGACGCTTAACCGACTGCGCCACCCAGGCGCCCCTGACCTGGCTCTTTTAAGCCTTCACGTAACGCTTACGGCATGCCGCGTGTTCTGTCCTTGGGTTAATTTTCAAAACTTGGAAATGCATTCTTTACAAGGATCGTAGCGAGCCGTCCTACGGCTGTTCTGTTATTCACTGTTGGAAAGAGCACGTTAGGTTTGGGTGTTTTTCTTGTATGGTGGAAGCTCCCCAACGTGCACAGAAGTTGATGGAACAGTGAGGCCCGGGGGAGCGCCAGGTGCCGGTGCCCGAACCACGGACTCCACACGAGGCCTCCTCAGTCTCTTGGAAGGAAGCCTTCTGAGTCTGTGCCCTCTAGGATTTCAGTAGCCGTCCCTAAACAGCAAGGACTCGCGATTTAACAAAACCACAACACCATTGTAGTTTAACAGTCACCCTTTAACATCGTCAAACAAGCAGGGTCAAAATTTCCATTGTCCCACAGAGATCAGAATGTGGGTTGTTTTGTTTTACATCCAGCTTGATTGACGAACCTCTGTGTCTTTTTGTCTACTTGCCCCCCCCCCCCCCCGCCCACTCCCGCCCTGCCCCGGCTCTCTGCCCCTCTTCCTGTGGGAGGTGGGAATCTGTGGAGTCTGGTTCTAGCCCCGTCTGCAGCCATTCTGGGCTGGATTTGGCTGGTGGCCTCCCAGACCTAGTCCTCTCAGGCCATGTTGGGCTCTAGCGCTCTGTCGTCCAGAAACCAACAAATACATAAAAAAACATAAATGGATTTTATTTTATTTTTTTTTTCAACGTTTATTTATTTTTGGGACAGAGAGAGACAGAGCATGAACGGGGGAGGGGCAGAGAGAGAGGGAGACACAGAATCGGAAACAGGCTCCAGGCTCTGAGCCATCAGCCCAGAGCCCGACGCGAGCCTCGAACTCACGGACCGCGAGATCGTGACCTGGCTGAAGTCGGACGCTTAACCGACTGCGCCACCCAGGCGCCCCCATAAATGGATTTTAACAGATCAGGTCCCTTCCTATCCCGAGAAGTGTCACAAAACAAAGAGTGGCAGCTCCAAGAGCCGAGGGAGGGGCCCAGGCGGGGCCCAGCGAGGGAAGCGGCCTCGTGGGGCTGGAACACAGGGACCAAGGGAGGCAGTGTGGGAGAGGATGGCTGCTGCGAGTCGGCCTGGGAGAACTGGGGTGTCCCCCACCTGCAGAGGGGGTAGCACCGGGAGGTGATGTGTTGGGGCAGATGCTGTAGTTAGGTTCACACTGCGTAAAGCTGGCCTGAGCTTCAGGGGGGCACTTGGGGACCATGTCCGGATGCCTCGGGGCCTGAGGAGAGAGGGCAGACTCCCGGCCGAGCACCTGGCTGGGCCTCCTAGCCAAGGAGCTGAGGTGGGGGCCCGGTGGCCCCAGAGACGCTCAAGGAGCACAGAGCCAGGGGCCGTGTGGGTGGCGCCATCTGGCTGAAGACCAGGGGCCACAGGGATGGCCATTGGTGGCCGTTTACAGAATGCAGAGAACAGCAGGTAGTAACAATGCCCGCCCTTACTGAGTGTGCGCAGTTTGCCGGGCTTGTTCCAAGGTGCGTGTGCCCATTTCCCAGATGGGGAAGCTGAGACAGAGGCCCAGCAAGGCGCCCATGGTTGCGGGAGCGGGGGACCCCGGCAGCACTCCCTTCTCCAGATCCTTTCCCCTGCGGGTCTCACGCGTTTTCGGGCTTGTCTCCACAGCAGCGGCTCCCCCAGAGCTCGGGTCCTGAAGGGCGTGATGCGGGTCGGCCTCCTGGCGAAAGGCCTCCTCCTGCGGGGGGACAGGACGGTGCAGCTGACCCTGCTCTGCTCGCAGAAGCCCACCCACACCTTGCTGCGGAGAATCTCGGAGCAGCTGCCCCGGCAGCTCCCGGTAAGAGCCCGGCCTCTGTGCGTGGCGGGCACTTGGGCTCCTGGCTGGGGCGGCTGTGTTTCCGCGCGAGTCTGCTAGACGCGGACCGGGTTGTTTTTGTACAAAAGTTGACAAGAGGAGGAACTTCGGGGCTCCTTTGTAAAACGAGTTTAGGGGCAAACTCAGGATGTCCGTGTCCTGTCACTGATGGTGCTGACTTACCAGCCACCACAGGGGCGGTTGGTGCCAAGGACTCCACAGGACCCTCCCCCTTCACAGGGGAGACGAGAGGGGACCGCGGCGGGTGGCCTGGGCTCCTCCCCTGGACTGTCTGGGACTTTCTCACCCGAAACAGCGACTGGGGAAGGGCTGAGAGCACGTCATGATTTAAATGGGTCTCAGGTTAAAAAATCAGTTCCCGGGGTGGAGGAGGCTCTCCTTCCTGGTGTGTCTGTCTCTGTTCCTGGGAGAATCCAGCACCGGGGGTCGCGCAGACCCAGATTGGCCCTCTGGGGTCCCCACTCTGGTCAGGAGGTGAACGAACGTGCACAAGAGCAAGCTAGCTTTCAATGTGTTGTCTGTGAAGAAATGGAAGTCTGATGCCAAGGAGGGAGCACTGGCGGGGGGGGGGGGCACGTCAGGATGGTGGGAGGTGTGTGTCCCGTCAGGATGGAGCTAGAGACGAAGGGGGGGGGGCTTGAAAGATGGGGGGCAGGATTGCTGGTCAGAGGCTTGAGGCCAGATGCTTCTGGTAGATGTTGCCAGGTCAGCCTCCAGCAGTTTATACAGAGGTTTGCCAGCCCAGCTGCCCCTCGACCTCTTGAGGTTCGTCCTCAGAGGCGATGCTGGTGCCTCATTATAGTTTTAATTTGCTTCTTTCTTAGCGTGGGGGTAATCTGTGTCATCACGTAAAAAGGGTCTTCCCTGTTTCTTTTCTGCAAACCACCTGTTTTGTCGCTCGCAGGTTTTGTGGGGTTTTTTCATTGGATCGCTGGTTTTGTTCTTGAGCGGTGGGCGTTCTTTACATGTGAAGGCACCTCCATGCAGGGTGTTTTCTGTACGCATCTCTACACGTGTGCGCTCCTAGAGGGTGGGGGCTGTGTCTCAGTCCTCCGGAGGTTACAGGCGCCCAGCACAGGGCCTGGCGCTTGACCGCATTGTTGCTCATTTACGCCTGCTTCTCAGCTGCACTGACGTGGACTCATGTCACACTTGCGCCCCACAGATGGTGACGGAAGACGAGTATGAGGTCTCCTCTGACCCCGAAGCCAACATCATCGTCTCCTCCTGTGAGGAGCCCAGGATGAGGGTCGCTGTATCTGTCACCTCGCCCCTGATGCGGGAGGACCCTTCCGCGGACCAAGGTGTGGCCAGGCCCTTCCGTCCAGCCCCACTCCCCACGCTCCCTGGTGACTGGGGGCCGCATCTGCCTCTGCTGTGGGTGGGGAGGGGGTCACAGCCACCAGCCTTCTGGCATTTCTGTCAGCCCTGGATGCTGCTGGCAGGTAAGAACTGGGCCTTGGGGCAGCAGAGGAAGCAAGGTGGCGGCAGTCACATGGGCTCCAGAGCACTGTCCTCCTCTTCCCTCTGCCTCCGGGCCTGCACAGACACCTGCTCCCCACCCCAGGGAGATCAGCTGTGCTGGGTCCCTGGGAGCTCAGCTGATTCTGTGCAGCAGGGGCCACAGGCAACCCCATGGGTCCTAAGGCCTCTCGTGTGAGACACGGGGGCTCTAGGGCTTGAGGCCGGTTGGCTGAGAGAGTGGGAAGGGCACCGGGCCAGGCCAGGGGCCAGCAGGGGCCTCAAGTCACTGCTGCGGTGAAGGCCAGCTGCCAGGAACACACCGTGGGTCTCACGGAGCCCCGGAACCTCGTGGAGCGGCCCCCAGAACTGTTTTCCAAACTCCAGTCATTCTTGAACCCCCTTCATGATTGTTTTGTCACAGCGGAGGGCCACGAACTTCTAACGTTCTTCTTTAAACACTTTTTTTTAATGTTTATTTACCTTTGAGAGAGAGAGAGAGAGAGAGAGACAGAGACAGAGCATGAGCAGAAGAGGGGCAGAGAGAGAGACACACACAGAATCCAAAGCAGGCTCCAGGCTCTGAGCTGTCAGCACAGAGCCCGATGCGGGGCTCGAACCCATGAACCACGAGATCATGACCTGAGCTGAAGTCAGACCCTTAACCGACTGAGCCACCCGGGCGCCCCTAACGTGCTTCTTTAAATCAGTTCATTTTTATCGCTTAAATTTGGGGGGAGCAGAACCCTGAACCATTGGCGGGAACCATCACCAGTTGTCATGGTCACGTAAGAAATAACCACAGCGGAATGAGACATCGTGAAATCCTAGCTGCAGGCCCCGCTAGGGTTTGCTCAAACACATGAACAAGGGCAGCCTGGGAGCGTCAGGGAGTGTGAGCGATCCAAGGCTCCTAGACGGGTGGGCAGGAGGGCGCCCCTCTGTGTTCCCCACAAGAGTGTCGGGCCCCAGGCTGGCTGTCACCAGAGGGCGACACCGGAGGCGAAATGCCCTCCTCCCAGACCCACCCCAGATGGTTCCATCTCAGCCTGAAGCAGTGGCTGGGCTGTGACCCACCCGTGGGGACACCGATGCATGAGTGAAGCTGTGTCCCATCGCCTGACCTCTGTGACCCCGGGGCCTCCCGGAGCGAGGGGCGGAGAGCGTGAAGCAGTGGAAAGACCGCAGGAAAAGGCCCCTGAGTTTCTCCCAGATGCGGGGCCTTTGCCCTCAAGGATGGCACCTGTTCCCGTCCAGCCTGCTCTCTCCCTTGCTGTGATGCACATGGAAGCGTCTGGAAATCTGGCTTAGTTCATAGTTTTCCATCTGAACTGTGATTTGCTAACCGGGGGCGTCAGCACTGAAGGTGCTCGGTAACCAGCATTGCCCTCTGTCCTCGTGGGAGCTCTCCCGCAGAGGGAGAGCATTTCCACAGAAATGACTTCTCTGGTCCTTGCGTGGCCTGGAGGAGAGATGGTCTGGAGCCCGGTGCCTTCCAGATAACAGGATGGTGCCCAGGAGGGGCCGGGCCGCGTGGCCCAGGGAGGCGAGGGGGGTGGTGAGGGGTGCCGTGCCCACATGGCCCTTTCCTTCTAGAAGGAAGGCAGGTGCCTCAGCCTGACCCAGAAGACATCCTGAGCCCAGAGAAGTGCCTTCAGTCCCTGGCCGCCCTCCGCCACGCCAAGTGGTTTCAGGTCAGGGGGCTGGAGGGGGCCTCCGTCTGTGTCCCGGCGCTCGAGAGCGGGCTCTGAATGCAGCTGTGGGAGACGGCCGTCTGCATGGCTACCCGCGTCTCCTTGCCAAGCACTGACCCAACAAGACCCTTGTCAGAAACGTAAAGGGAGTGACCCGGACTGCTCCGGGGGATGGCGGGTACTGGAGGCTCCGAATTGGGCCAGATCAGTGGGTCTGTGCCACACCCAGAGTCCCTCCCAGCCAGACTCACTCCCCAAGGGTCAGCCCTTGTCCCCGAGGCCACGAGCGCGTGGCTTCCTGAGCTAATGGTGTACCTCTTCCCCCCCAGGCTCGAGCCAGTGGCCTACAGCCGTGCGTGATTGTCATCAGGGTCCTTCGTGACCTCTGCCAGCACGTGCCCACCTGGGGGGCCCTGCCGGCCTGGGTAAGCAGCACCCCGTGGCTGGCCCTGCCCTGGGGAGCCCCCCAAGGGCCTCCAACAGCCTTGACAGGCCTCATTTTCTCTGAGACAGAGGTTCCCCTTCCCAGTGTCGGGCTTTCCGAAAAGGGGCCCAACTGAGCAGCCAGGAGGGGTGGGTGGGGAGGGGGCGGCCTAGGGGTCCGTCGGGGCCAGGAGGAGGCCTGCTGCGGAGCACAGCCTCATGAGAGTGCCGTTACCTTGAACCGGCAACCTCACAGGCAGGACCAGAGAGCACGTGAGGCAAGGGTGCCCAGGACTGGCCTCGGGGCCGCCTGGTGCGTGCCCTCCCTCTTCCGAAGCGGAGACCCCCATGGCTCTGACAGCCCCTGGCAGTCAGTCCTGGGGCCCGTCAGGGGAGAGGAGAGAAGACAGAGGCAAGGGCACCCGTGCCCCCAAACCCCGGGTTGCTGTGCTGTGTCCGTGCACCTGTCCGCACGTCTGAGTCTGTCCATCTCGTTTACTTTGGGGGACGTTTGCTTTCCATGTGCATTTCTGCTGCCAGCATCTCTCCCCCCCCAGAGCCGTGCTCTTGCACAAGTAGACCCTTCCCACCCTGGCCTTGCCATCCTTGGCCTCCCTCACCCGCGAGGACCGTCTCCCAGACCAAGGGCTGTCTCTGCCCAGTGTCCAGAGGAGGCAGGCGCTGCTCTCGGCACCACTCCTTTTGGGACACGTGGGTCCATTTGGGCGCCGAGAGGGCCCCGCATTCCCCAGGAGCCCGTTTCCCTGTAAATCTAGAAGCACCCCCCCAAGAGAATACACTTGTCCTGATCCTGCCCCCAAGACCCCCCGCCACTGCTCCCCACAGGGAGGGGGGCTCCCTGGGGAGGGGAGCATGCCAGAGCAGGTCAACGGGTCATCTGACCCTTACTAAATGCACGAGGGTCACAGAGAGCAGTTCTTCAACCCTCTTGACCCTAGTTTGCAGTGTTACTGCGCACAGGGTTTGCTGATGGAGAATCGGGAGGCGGAGAAGGCACAGAAACCTGCCGGCAGCCATGCCCTGGGGAGGCAGAGACGAGGCCCCAGGGACCACCCTCCTCCTCAGAAGTCAAGGATGGGTGGGGGTGAGGGACAGTGCTGCTAGGGGCCTCCGTCCCAGGGTCTGCTGGAGACCCCGTGCATCGCAGCTGTCGCCTGGGGGAGAGTCCAGCTGGCCCAAGTGCTCTCCTCTGAGGCACGGCGTCGTCTTTTCTGTCCCCGCGGGGCCCAGGCCATGGAGCTGCTGGTGGAGAAGGCCCTGAGCAGCACGAAGGGGCCCCTGAGTCCCGGGGACGGCCTGAGGCGTGTCCTGGAGTGTGTAGCCTCGGGGATGCTCCTGGCAGGTCAGTTCCGCAGGCTGGGGAGCCCAGAACAGTAGAGCAGGTGTGGCAGGCCCCGAACGAGCCACTTGCAAACCCTGGGAGCACTGTCCCAGGCAGACAAGGGAAGGGAGCCAGACAGACACCGCATGCCACAGAAGCAGCGCAGGGACGAGGGTCCAGGGTCCGGGCAAGCGAGGGGCCCGCCCTGGGGCAGTGCAGCCCTGGAGAGCCCTGGGAATGTCGGGAAAGGAACCAAGCAGGGTCGCAGATAACGGGCATCAAAGGGAGACAGTGCGCTGAGCCATCGAGGTGTTAGATGCAGAAACGGGGCTTTCCCGTCATTTTAGGGCATAGGATGGTGGCAGGTGAAGTGACAGGAGAGGCCGTGCGGGGGGCATGTGCTGCCGGCCTGTCCCGTCCCAGGGCTCTCCCAGGCGCACACAGGGGTGTGGCTGGTGCACGCTTGGGGGCAGCGGGTGGGCCCTGCGTGGGACCCGCCCAACCGCGGTGGTGGTCTCTTCCCCTGGGTACTTTGTCCTTTGCGGCCCCCACCTCTCCTCGACAAGATGGGCCTGGGATCCAGGATCCCTGCGAGAGAGACCAGAGGGATGCCCTCGGGCCCATGACCTGCCAGCAGCGTGAGGACCTCACGGCCAGTGCGCAGGTAGGACAGCCGGCCCGTGTGGTGCGTGTGGCTCCCAAGTCCAGGCCAGCTCGGACAGGACGGGCGTGGCACCCGGGTCCCCGCCCAGGTTGCGGCTACCATGGACCCGGAAACGATGTGGGGTTCCCCCTCCCCCTCTCCTTCCCTTTGTAGAAACAGGTGGCCTGTGGGAGGGTGGCCTGTGGGTGACGGGGGCAGGGCCAGCCTGGCTCAGGGCCGAAGCTGCCATGACAATGAGGCAGGTGCCTACCTGGGGCTTTGCTGGCTGGGACTTTCCTGGGTGTTCCGTGGCCCCACGTCTCAGGGTGTGACGACACCCAGCCATGGCCTCCAGCTTGGCCCGCACAGCCCCCCGCTGTGGCTTCCCTTTTGTTAGCCAGTTTATTTGTAAGAAAGCCTCCCCGTGGCACAAAACCCACACGGACCCTGGCGCTTACGAACTGCCCTTAACGGGAAGAGTCAAGTTGCTCACGGTCACGGCCGAGTGGCGGTGCAGGACTTGGAGTCCCAGTAGAGAACCCAGAAAGGGGCTGATGCTCCGAGGGCTTCCTGGGAACGTCCTGCCATCGGCTGGCCCCAGTGCAGTGCGCTTCCCCAAGCCCGAGCGTGCCCCGAGCTCTGTGGTTGCTGGGAGGGTGTCGTCGAGGACACCCGGTGAGCTCGTGTCCGCGCTGGGCCGTGGGTGCAGGGCCCGTGGCGAGCAGCGGGAGGGTCCTGACTGGCCGTCTGCCCCCAGCACGCCCTGCGCTTGTTGGCGTTCCGGCAGATCCACAAGATCCTGGGCATGGACCCTCTGCCGCCCCCCAAAAGCAGGCCGGGGGCACGCTTCCGGAAGAGGCTGCGGGAGGCAGGAACCGAGGCCCAGAAGGGTGAGGTCCCCAGGAAGCAGGGCTGGCAGGGTGGAGAGGGGCCCGCGTGAGCAGCGTCCCCCGCTGGGTACGCCCGGATGCATCCTCACCGCAGCCGCTTCATCCCGACGCTGGACGGCCGTGTTCTCCTTTCCGGAGCGATCTGTGGGTTTCTTTAAAAACACTTTGCTTAAATCCTCCTGGAAATCACCTTATCCCGGGGGTGAGGGCCCCCTGGGGCAGCAGCCGGCACCCGAAGGCCCGCCCCGCGGAGGGCTAGCAGATGCAGCACAGCGAAACCCTGCCGGTTTTGGGCTCACCCTGTGGCCCACCAAGTGTGTGGCCTTCCGGAGCGCTCCCTGCGGATGCCCCAGCCCTGCGTGGACTTGAAACCACATCACAGGGACAGGCCAGGGAGAGCCGGCGGGTGGGGCCGAGCCTGAGGACGCACCCAGGCCAGGATCCCCCGTTCCTGGGCCCAGCCTGCCCCAAACACATCCCCCCCCCCAGACCCCAACCTGGAGACGCCCCACCCCAGAGGTCTGCAGGGCCGGAGCTGCCATCTTCCCGGCCAGCGTCCACCCTCAGGGAGGTGGGAGGGCCCAGTGGCGGTGAGGATGCAGGCTGGGTGCACCCCTGGCCCCCCAGAGATGTCTGTGACCCACAGTCTGCCCTGACCCCGTACCACCGAGTGCCTTCTACTTAGAGCGGGAGCTGCTCGGTCACTCCTCACGCACCACCCCTCCCCCCCCCCCCCCCCCCCCCCCCCCCCCCCGCTGGGTGCAGCGGTCTGGGTCCGGGCCTGGTGCAGGAGCCCGGGTGGACGAGGGGCAGTCCTGCCCGGTCCTCCCTCTGTGCTCGAGCCTCCCTGCCCAGTCGCCCCGCGGCACTGAAGGGGAAAAGTCCATCCTTGGGCCGAGGCCATCTGTGGTCAGTTGAATCCTTAAATTCCGCTTCTGTATTTAGGGGGCAGTCTGAGTGTGGCTTTGTGTCTGAGGTCTCCGTAGAGCCACCTGAAAGTTTGCGAGGGTGGGGAATAAATAAGTAATGTCTCATGGTGTGGACTGCGCGGTCCTTGCTTGGGGTCCGGAGCCCCCGCTGCGCCCTCCCGCCGCTCCCTCAGGGCTCCGAGCGGGGGTGCCCGGCGGCCGGCATTTCTCTCTGACACTCAGGCCGTAGTGTGAGCAGCGTGCTGCCCGGAGGCTGTGCCCCCGTGTGTTGGTCCCCCGGGCCATTCCCACCCCAGGGTGCCCTGGGGACCCTCCCCGAGGAGCACTCATTTTGCACAGGCCCCATGACCAGTCAGGGAGCCTGTCTTGGCCTGGTCCTAGAAATGATCATCAACGGGAAGGCTGGGGGCCCAGAGGGCTTCCTAGAGAAGGAGGTGGCCAAGCTGAGTCGGTGGGGGGCTCTCTGCCTGTAGGTCCCCTACCAGGAGTTCCCCAGAGTTTTCCCAAACCCTCGTGGCAAACCTCAGGGGGCAGAGGGGGGTTCAGACGGAGAGACTGGGTCACGCTGAGCTGCTGACAGCTTCAAGCCCCCAGGGCATCCCCAGGCAACGGTCAGGCTCTGGGGAGGGGAGCGGGGGTAGCGTGGGCCTCTGGTGGGGGTGCGTGTGTCAGAGCACGGGCTGGGCGCACACAGACCCCCTTCTCAGCCCCTGAGGCAGGCGAAGCCCTGCTTGGTTCTCACGGGCACGTTATCAACTGGAAACAGGAAGCAGCCGGCCAGTGCCTAAGCACTACCACCCCCCCGGGAGGGCAGGCCCCTCTCCTCTGCCTCTGGGGCCCTGGGCCCCCTTCCTTGTTGGCAGCCCAACAATCCCTAGGAGTCAGAGCCAGCCCCTCAGCTGGTCCTGGCCGCGGCCACGGATGGGGCACAAGGGATGGGTCTGAGGGAGGGTCCCGACATCCTCCGCCTCCTCCGGCGGTGGCTCTGCCCTTCGCCCAGCTCTCCAGGCTCACCACCACCACCACCGGGGAGTCCTCCTGGGTTCCTGTGTGCTCGAGCCCAAGCCATCACCGTCGGCACTGTCTCTGCTTGCCACTCGCAGTGGTACTCTGCTGCTTCAGTCCTCCAGCAGTGGGAGCTTGTGGTAAAATTCAGGCGACTCCAAATCCCAATGAGGCCCCCCAAAAGCCCATCTGCCACCCTCTCCTTCCATAACGCCCCTTCAGAGCCACCAGTCTCTTGCTGTCCTCAGACCAGCCAAACCTGTTCTTACCCCAGGGCCTTTGCACATGCTACTTCCACTACCTAGTAAGCTCTTCTCTGACCTGTATGGCCGGCAACTCCTCCCTTCCCTCGGTTCTCCTCCCAGATGTCCCCTCCTCCGAGAAGACTCCCTGACCACCTCTCCCTGTCACATAACTATGTTCGTTTTCTTTATACCACACGTCACTGATTAAAATCACCTGCCACCCGCCTTCCCCCAGCGACGTGAATTCTCTGTGGGCAGGAAGCATACCCACTCCACCCACCGTGGTTATCCCCGGGCCAGAACAGACCAAGTGCATCGTAGTAGCTCAGTAAATGCGTCACATGCTTGAAACCGTGCTCTGGCACCCCAAGAGGAGTCTCCCTGTGAGAGGAACGTGCCTCCTGGCAGTGAAGACACAGTCTGCGTCCACCTCATCCCAGGAGACCGTTGTCACGGTTTGGCCGAGAGGCTTCCGCTAAGGCAGGGGCAAGAGAACAGAAGGAAGGTGGCTTCGCCTCTGCAGCGGAGACTTGCCAGATGCGGTCGTCACAGCTTCGTGGGGAGTCCCGTGTCCTGCCGCCGTGACCTGCATGCAAGTGCTCGCGGACCCGCTTCCTCCCTCAGATCCTGGCAGGGGGGCAGCTCGGGGACACCTCATCACCCACACTGTTCGCTGGCCCACCCCCGGCTCCTGGGGAAGGGGGACAGTATCCTCAGCACCAGGTGGCCTAAAGCCAATCCTGCTGACAGGGAGTTAAATCTTTCCCCCTAGCAACTCCCGAAAAAAATCAAGCAGTTGGTTAGCGAAGCACTGGGTCCAGATGGACGAAGCGTCTGGGCGACTGAGCTTGCCGCCGGCCCGCAGAGCGGCTCTTCTGGTCTCTCCCCTGCAGCCCTCTTCCCACCGGCAGGGGACCCCGGAGCCAGCCCCGTGGCAGGCGGGGAGGCTGGAGAGCAGGCCCCCGGAGCGGCATCCCTGGACCTCAGGCTGCAGGATGCTGGCGGGCGAGCCCGGTTGCTAGGAGACAGCGGTGAGTGTGGGAGGGATGACGCGGGCAGTGTGGGCAGGGCTGGAGCCGCACCTGGCAGGCGGTCCAGGGAGGACAAAAATGGAAGCCGGCTCCATCCAGAGCCGCCGGCAACACTGACACCCGTGAGGACCCGCCGTGTCCCTGGTCCGAAATAAGTCGCGCCCCAGGGGTGCAGGGAGCGTCTCCAAGGCTCGGCCGGTGTCGACAGCGTTTGGGGGGGAAATGCCAGCTCCACCTCTCCCAGGAGCCCCGTGTTTCTCCTACGGTGGAGCAGGCAGCCTGGGCTGGGGGGGTCGTGCCCCGTTCGTGTCTGTTCAAGTTCTGCACATAAAGAAAAAAAAAGAGTTGGGATACGGGTACTTGCACCCCCCACGTTCCCAGCAGCAGCATCCACAGCGACCCAGTGGCGGACACGACCCGAGTGCCCATCAGCAGGTGAATGGACAAGCCCACTGTGGCCCACCCGCCCAGACACTGGAATATTACTCAGCTTTAAAAAGGAAGGGCGTCCTGCCACCTGCCACCACGTGGACAGACCTGGAGGTCACTGTGTGCAGTGACAGAAGCCAGGCACAGAAGGACACGTCCCGCGTGACCCCCTAGAGGAGTCCCGCCCACAGAGACAGAGAGTAGATGGTGGGAGCCAGGGGTGGGGAGTCCGTGCTTCATGGGGACAGAGTCTCAGTCTGGGGAGATGGAAAGTTCTGGACGCAGGCGGGGGGGGGGGGCGGCTGCACAACAGTGTGAGTGTGCCTGACGCCGCTGAGCTGTGCTCTTGGAGACGGTGAGTTTTACGTCTATTTTAACACACCAGGGAACTTCAGTGCACTGGGTTTTCCCATTACAAAAAGCCGGGAAGTTTCAGAAAAGCGAAAGAGTGGAAACGAGGTCGAGTACTATGAACACACGCCGTGTTTCCTTCCCGTCTTGTCTCTCGTGCTCTCTCGGTGGCGGGTCGGCTCTTTATACCATTTTGATGCCTGCGTTTCTCCACGTGACGCCATCTCAACTTTGATTCCTCATTGTTCTGCGTGTGCTTAGACTTTTTCTCATTTAATACTTCCACAGGCCTCACGATATGACTTTTTTAATTGTGGTAACACGCATATAAAATTTGCTGCTTTATATCAAAGTGTACAACTCAGTGGCTTTTGCTGTTTTCGCTGGGATGCGCGACCATCGCCACCATCTAATTCCAGAACATTCCATCAGCTCAAAAAGAAGGCTTGCCCCCATTAGCTGTCACCCTCATCCTCCCCAGCCCCCACGACGTTTCGCACACGTGGACTCACACCCCTTGGGGGCTCTCGTGTCCAGTTCCCTCCCTGAGCGTCGTGTGTTCGGGGTCCGTCCGCAGGGCGGCGGCGGGGGGTGGGCGCCTCGCTCCGGCTCGTGGCCGAGGGACGTGTGCGTGTGGGCCATGTTCTGTTTATCTGTTCATCTATTGGTGGGCATCTTCCCCCCACTTTTTTGGCTGAGATGTCATTTTTAATAGATGCATTTTTAATAGATGCATTTTAATAGATCCCACAAAATGAACGTGCCCTAATTTGCTTAACCATCCCCTCCTGTTGGACATTTTCAAGTTATTAACCACGATGCGGCAAACATGCTGTCTTGCACAGTTGGGGTTCTGTCCCTCCCTCCGTAGATGTCCCAAAATGGAACTTATCGGTCAGGGGGCGTGGGCATTTGAAGGCATTTGAAATTTCCACGTGCAAGTTTGGAATCCATCGGAACCTGGCCAGGTTCCCTCTCGTGGTAAACGAAGGAGCCCTGTCCTCCTCTCCCAAGTCGGGACTGTGTCTTCTCATCTCCAAAATACTCATCTTCACGTGGCCATGAGTTTGGCAGTTAGGTTTCATTCTGTGACATCTTTTTTTTTTTTTTTTAATATTTATACATTGTTCACTGTTCACATTTAACATTTAACAATAATAATTGAGAGACAGAGAGACGGAGCATGAGCAGGGGAGGGACAGAGAGAGGAGACACAGAATCCGAAGCCGGCTCCAGGCTCCGAGCTGTCAGCACAGAGCCCGACGCGGGGCTCGAACTCACAAACCGCGAGATCACAACCTGAGCCGAGGTCAGACGCTTAACCGACTGAGCCCCCCAGGCGCCCCCATTCTGTGACATCTTGTATCGCGCACTGCTGTTTCAGTTTCTTTTATCCAACCAGCGTTTATTGAACACCTGGCACGCGCCATGGGCTGTCACTCATGTGGCTTCCCTATGTCTGCCACTGAGAGGGTTGAAATGTATTCAGTATTCAATCAGCAAGCACTTCCCAACTTCCTTGGGAGGAACTAAAGCTGAACCAGCAGCTGTCCCTTGGTGCAGTGAGGGTGACTCCAGGCTCCCGTCTCAGCGTGGCCTTGAACAGACGAGCTGCGGGGTGTCAGGACAGTTCACTTCGCCTCCCCGACCTTCTATAAAATTGAATCAAAACTAGCAGCACCCACCTTGCAGAGCTGGGGGAGAACCCAGTAATAAAGTGGATTTTTTTTTTTTTAACGTTTATTTATTTTTGAGACAGAGACAGAGCATGAACGGGGGAGGGGCAGAGAGAGAGGGAGACACAGAATCGGAAACAGGCTCCAGGCTCTGAGCCATCAGCCCAGAGCCCGACGCGGGGCTCGAACTCACAGACCGCGAGATCGTGACCTGGCTGAAGTCGGACGCTTAACCGACTGCGCCACCCAGGCGCCCCATAAAGTGGATTTTTTAACACTTGCTGCACGGAAGGTTTCAGTCTCAGGGACACAGGCATGGCGGAGGGCAGGTGTGAAGGTGGAAACCAGCAATCAAGGTGAAAGTCACACAGGAAACCATGACCTCTTCAGTTTCCAGAATACAAGCCGCCGGGCTGTGAGGAAAGCCCTACGGTGTCACTGGTGTTTGAGGCAGTGACCAGTGCCTTGTACTCAACCCACTCGACTCCCTCGCGAGGAGCCTCCTGCCAGCTCTGTGTCACTTGCCATAGAGCAAATGTTAGCTAGTGAGAGACTAAAACCCAAAAAGAGAAGGAAAATGTAATTTGGAGCAAAGAGACAATGAGAACAGAAGAAAGCAGTTGTAGAAACCCCCTTATGCAGGTTATCCTCAGAGAGCTTGTAGAAGATGCGATGGCCAGGAAGCAGGTTTGCATTTGCCTTTTGAAAAAGAACTTTAAGGGGCGCCCGGCCGGCTCAGTCAGTGGGCGTGTGAGTCTTGATCTCAGGGTCGTGAGTTTGAGCCCCATGTTGGGTGTAGAGATTACTTAAAGATGAGAATCTTAAAAAGGAAAAAGAACATTCAAAGAACTAGAAAGAAGTTGGAAACTCAACCTGGTAGTCAAAATATGGAAATGTTGACAGACGTGGAAGAAAAAGTAGAATGAGAAGACAAAAAGAAAAAAAAAGGCAAGAAAAGTAGGAGACCAATGTATGATGAAGAAGAAGAGACACCACAGGGGAAGAAATCACCAGTGACATCATTTAAGAAAGTTTGGCAGGAATGGAACACATGACACAGCCTGCCAAAACGTCCAGCTCGACCAGTGAACACAGACGCCCACCAAACCCACGCTTTGAAAGTACAGGATGTGGAGGCTAAGAAGATTGTACAGGCTTCAAAAGAGAGGGCAAACAACATGACAAGCAGGGGATAAGGAAGCAGGACAGCTTCAGGTTGTTCAACTGCCCAAGGCTAGAATCTGGAAGACACCAGGCAAGGAAGTCAGCCACCACTCGGGATAGTGTCTTCAGTCAAGCCACCGGCCACACGGGGGTGGAAGGAAAAGCCTTGAGGGTACACACTCCCGAAATGAGGGCACAGACCAAGAAACAGAGAGACCTAGGACCCCCCCCCAAAAAAAAAAAAAAACAGGAGTCACTTCCCAGGAACCCCTAGGTGCTGAAGAAGGACCAGGGGTACAGCCGGGCCGCATCTGGCCCTGAGTGGAGAAGTTAGATCCATTGGAAAGGTTGGAAGAGATGGAGTGTCACAGATACACAAAACAAAGGCAATCACTAACTCCAGGCAAATACCAGAACAAGGCCTAGAAAATAAAAGTGCTCCTTAGCACTTAGCAGACATTGCTCCACTGTGAACAAGTTACACATAATAACATAAAGGTCTACTGCAGGCTCAGCTCCAGAGGTAAATGATTGATCAAGCCAGAGATGATCCCTGCCCTTGCTCATGGAACATACATTTTGTCAAGGGGGCAAAGGCACGTCAGGAGGGCAGTCAACAATAATGGGTAGACATGGTAACGTGTAGTGATTTGGGCTCAGATGGTGGGTGGCCACTATGGGTGGTCAGTAAGGGTCTCTTGGAGGAACCAGAAATGCTGAGAAGGAGCCAAGCTGGAGAGGAGCTGGGGAAAGCACATAGGAGGAGGAGAAAACAGCATGCGCAAAGGCCCCAAGGCCAGGCAGTGCCTGGAACATTTGAGGAACAGCAGGCAGAGGCAGAGGAAGTGATAGCAAGCCAGCCAAGGGAAGTGGAGGGAGCTGAGAGCAAGAGGTGACAACAGCCAGACACAGCTGGTGACGTGACGGGCCACCGAGAGGAGCTTGGGTTTATCCTAAGCATAGTGGAGCCATGCAAAGATTTTTTTTTTAATTTTTTTATTTATTTTTGAGACAGAGAGAGACAGAGCGTGAGCCGGGGAGGGGCAGAGAGAGGGGGACACAGAATCCGAAGCAGGCTCCGGGCTCCGAGCTGTCAGCCCAGAGCCCGACGCGGGGCTCAAACCCACAAACTGCGAGATCATGACCTGAGTGGATGTCAGACGCTCGACCGACTGAGCCACCCACGCGCCCCGTGCCACGCAAAGATTTTAAGCCAAGAAGTGCTATGGACCCGGTTTACACGTGTTGAACCTACAAGCAGGCTCAGCTCCGCCTATAGAACAAGAAAGACAAGATGAGGGATGGGGGCGGGCAAACAGGTTCCCCCATCAAAGGCAGGTCCCCCCTGGCACCCCAAAGCAGTCGCCTTGAGAAGCCCTCCATTCGGTGAGTGGAGAATGGCCCGTCACACCATGTGTCCAGTTGCAGAGTGAGCAATGCAGCAGTTTTCCTCGAAAGAGCGGAATGTTCCTCCACTGAATCCCCCAAGTCCCCTGGCGGGGAGGAGAAAGCTAAATTTAAAGGCGTGCTAATTGGGGCACTCTGATCTGGCCCGGTGCTCCAGCCGAGGATCTTTGGGGGCCCCCCCGGCAGCTCAGCTGTTCCCACGTCTGGCTGATGCCGTCCTGCCTCACCTGCCCTCTGGAGAACTCTTTGGGGGTCCGTCATGGGCCCCACACCTTGCCGTGCAACTGGCCTGTGGGCCCTGGAGCCCGACGGACCGGGGTTGAAAGTGCAGCCCGCCGCTTCCTGTATCCCGGGGTGAGCCCGGGCACCGACGGGGCCTCAGTTGTCTCGTCTGTGAAATGGCTACAATGAAAGTGCTCAGCTCACAGGTGTCAGTCATTGCTCATTACCTCTCCCCTCCCTTGTACTCGTTGGCTTAAAAAATACGTCCTGAGCCCCTCCTGTGTGCCAGGTTCAGGGGCCACAGCAGTGAATGACACGGTCCAAAACCTGTCCCCTGGCCTTGGGGAGCTGATGTTCTGGAGAGGCTGCAGCCAGTAGATAACACCACCACCACCACCACCACAAAACGAGTACAATATATGGCCAGTTAGACCATGGTAGCTCTACTGATCTACAAGGGGAGAGGACGTGAAGTGTCAGAAGACTGGAATATTCTGTAGGCGCTGGAATGATGGGTACGTCCGGGGAAGTGTCCCAGGCAGAAGGCACAACTAACGCAAAGGCCCTGAAGTGGGGACATGCCTGGGAGCTTTGAGGAGGCTTCCTTGGCCCCTGCTGTAAAAACTACATTTCCCAGCTTCCCCTGCTACCAAATTTGGCCATGTGGCTAAGTTCCACCCAATGGAATAGAGCAAAGCTGTCACGTGCATCTTCCAAGAGGAGCCCTTGAAGGGAAGAGGTGTACCTTTCCCTGCCAACTTCCTGCTTCCTGTTGGCTGAAATGCCCATGGGAGGGCTGGAGCTTCAGCAGCCATGTTAGCTCAAGAGGTGACAGTTGATGTGAGGAGAAAGGCAGAGCAACAAGATGGCAGGAGCCTCGGTTCCTGACACTGCCCAGGAGTACATCCCTCAGAGATTAATTTCTATCTTCTTCAAGCCTCCAGCACTCGTGTTCTTCCACCCTGTGTAGCCAGTCCCGATTCAAACTGATGCATTACGTAAGGTGCATGTCCTATGACTCCCCTTGTTCGCCGCCTACATCGATTTTCATCCATATTAGTACAGAATTAAGAAATGTGCCCTGCCTTTGAGAAGTTTACAACCCCACTGAGTGAGTCCGCAGGCCTGACTTACAGCCCCAGCCAGCTGTGCGACCATAGACCAGTAGCTTGGCCTCTCTGGAACTCAGGATTGGCCCCCAAACCGCCAGGAGTTTGGAGAACAGGGGCTTCTGCAAATTGCAACAGCCAACAAAGGAGAAAGGTAGGACGCGAAAAACGGTGAGATTTGAATAAACAAAGAAGGGCCTTCAGGAGGCAAAGCGGGTGGGTCCTCAGGGTCCCTCTGTTGCACGTGTCGGAAGACGGAACCACCGGACCCAGCGGATGGATGGGAGATCTATCAGATCTTGGAAGGGTGCACCCAGGAGCTCCCACTTCTAGCCGGGTTTAGGGCAATCTAATCTGACTCGCCATCCACGTCCTAGAGTACGTTCATTTCAACGCCCACCTTCCTGCCCTATTTTCAGTATTAGGAATCCTTTTGCTGGCAAGTGGCAGAAACCCCCTGCAGGAGCAACCAAAAAAAGCAGAGTGGTTTCCAACACTAGTCATAGCGTGAACTCGAGGCACGGTTGGATCCAAGGATTTGAATTCCTCCTTCAGGATTCAGCCTCTGCTTTCTCTGCACTGGCCTCCTTCCCAGGCAGGCTCACGGGCTCAGTCACCAAGGCCAGGTCCACACCCATCACTCGGTGAGACAAGAAAGCTGGTGCCTCCAGCGAGGGGTCTTTTCGGGGCATAGAAGCAGGGTTTTGCTCTGAGAAGGTGGGTGCATCCTAAAAATGGTGCCAGTCGAGATGGGTGTGAGCCGGAGATGCCAACAGGACAAAGGGGAAGGGCATTCTGGGCAGAAGGAGGTGCCAGACTGCTGGGTGCTTTGTGGGAGCAGGAGGCGAGGCCGGGGAGGTCCGTTGGGAGCTGAACGTGAAGAGCTCCGAATGCCATGCTGAGCGTTTTAGGCAGTGGGGAGCTATGGGAGCATTCAGCGCGGGGGAGGGCTACAGTCACATTTTCATCCTTAGCCATGCAGGGGAAGGTGAATGGTGGTAGGTAGCAAGGAGGAAAACTGGAGGCAGCTGGGAAGTCAGGGAGGGGCTTCTGTGTCGCCAGCCTGTACCAGGCGGGGTGGCCTGGCGCGTCAGAGAATTTCTGGAATCAAGCTCGACAGGACTGAAACACGGAGGGTGAGGAGCCCGGGACTGGGTAATTCTGAGGCCCGGCTGGCTTCAGACTAGTCAAGGGAAAGGGCAAGATCCCCCCCAGCTCCTGGCAGGAGGAGGAGATACTGGCAATGCCACCCCCGGGGACTGAAAGACCCCTCTAGCCTTTGAGATTCCAAGTGGCCAACTCGCTAATGTCTTTAGGGTTGGGGAGTTGACCCCTCCTATAGCTCTGACTGAAATACGCCCCGGACTCAAAGCCTATCTCCCTAGAGTCAGGTGCAGCTTAGTGCCCCATATGCTGGGGGGGGGGGGGGCTGCACCCCCGGCTAGCCCTTGGAGATTTGGGAACCTGGCACTATCTACTTAAGCCCGTCCCTCTCCAGTCTCAGCACCTTTGGCTCCTCTGATCGCCTCGAGTTCGGGACAAGATCCCTGGGGTCCTGGGGAGGTTGGAAGCATTACTCAGACAGTATTGTCCCAGAGGGAGCAAGCCAGCCCCTTTCACATCTCTTCCCACCTCTCTGACTGCATCAAGCAGAAAGTCTCCCTAGGGAGCTAGGGCCCCTTAGAGTCTTGTACGTGGGCTCACGTCCCTGCTGAGCAAAAGGAAGGCAGGCCTCCATCACGGGGCCTCCGGCTCAGTCTCTGGTCTGCATCTAACGCTGGGCTGCTGGGCTTCCTGTGGCTATTTTGATGTGTTTCTATTTCAGGCAAGTGATGATGGTTTGCCATATATGGTGGCCCCAGGACCCAACCGAATGCTGGCTGCAGGGTCTCCAGCCCCGGGTCCACAGCAGGGCCTGTGCCTGTTGCTGGTTGGAGGGTCCCCTTCTGGAACTTTCCCCCTTGGACCTCTTCTCTCCTGTGTAACACCAAAGGATGGATGGTGCCATTGGTATCGTGTCACATCTCGGTGCTGGGTGAACAGCTGTTGACTCTAGGACCTTAATACATAGAAGTTCCCAGTTGTGGCTCCACAATAGGGAAGTTTTGTGACTCCATAAGTGGGCGTCTATTCCCAAAAGCCTTCTGGGGTGACATAAGATTACATACAGGACCCAGGATGCTCCTCCCTGGGCATCCTGGCTCACCACCCTCCTAGGACCAGCTCTGTCCTTGCCAAGCGGACTCCTCCACCGGAAGCAGAGCGATGGCCGGAGCCCCCCGCCCAGACCCCAGTGCCTTGGGCCTCAAATGCTCATCTGTTTTCTGAGGTTGAAGCCGCCGGACCCGCAGAGAAGGAAGCCCAGGCAGGCTGGCTTGGCCCCGGCCGGGCTTCACTGTCCCCTCCGCCAGGAGGCCTCCGGTCCCACGTGATTTTTTTTTTTTTTTTTCTGTAGCCCCGATTTCCCCTTAATATCGATGATGATCGTAACGACACCGATAACCGTTGACATTTTTGAGCACTTTGCGCCAGGCGCCAAGAATCCTCCGGGCAGAGGAGGTGAGTGAGGGCGCTGGAATCGCGGAGTCAGGAGGGTCCAGTACACAGCCTGGGCGCTGCGGCTTGCTTATCTCCCCAAACGGGCAGCTCACTCTCCCCGTCCCCCCGCCCCCCACGCTCCCCCGCCCCGCGCGCGGCACCCGCTCCAAGGCCTCTGTTTCCCAGGGTGGGCGGGGTGCGCGCCCGAGACACCACGCCAGGGCGCGCGACGTGGAGCAGGCGAGCGCCCCGGGCCCCCCGCCCGGGCCGTGCGGGAGGCGCCGGGGGCCGCAGGGGCGGGGCGGGGAGGGGCCGGCGGCGGCGGCGGCGGCGGCGGCGGCGGCGCGCGGAGCAGACCGCAGTGCGGGCGGCGCTAGGACCTGCGGGGGCTTCCCGGGCCGCGGCGCCTCCCGCTCCCCCGCTCCCCCCAGCCCTCCCCCCCCCCCCAAAATGAGGAAACGGAGCAACTTGTTCCAAGTTGTGCAGCCAGGGCTGCCTTGGGGTGCCCAGCCAGCGCTCGGGGGCCCTCCTGGGTGTGGGCGCGGGGCGCGGCCCGGGGGCGCCCCCTGAGCAGGTGAGCCCGGTGGCGGGGGTAAGGGGAGAGACCTTGGGGCAGTGGCGGGGTGTGTGGGGGGGACCCCGAGGGCCCCGGGGGCGTCCCGGGCGTGCGCTGGAGCAGCCGGTGTGAGCGCCAGTGTGCGCGGCCGGTACGCGGCTGGGGTAGCGGGTGGTTAGAGGCGATCGGGCGCGGGGTGGGGGGTATTTTTCTGGGTGCGAGTGTGCGCGTCTGCAGGCTCCCGGGTGTGTGTATCCGCGCGTCCACGTGGAGGGATGTTCGCGTGTGGCCGAGATGCGTGTGCGCGGCCCTGCGTGTAGCTCGTGTAGCGCCGGGTGCCCTGGCGGCCCCGCGTCTGGCGCCCAGGTGTTCAAGTGCGGGTCCGTGTGTGTGTTGGGGGAGACAGGCACACACATCTCTGGATGTCGGAGAGGCTGTTCGTGTGTGCACATGAGTAGACGTGTGCACACCTGTCTCTAGGTGAACGTGCCTTTGCTTGCACACCCGCGTGCCCGTGGGTCCCTGTGTCCACCTGTGTCCAAGCCCCATGTGTTTCTGTGTGTGCTCGTGTGTACATGGATCAGTATGCGTGTGAGTACACAGGGGGCTGGGGATTTACGGGGGGCAGTACTGGAGAGGCAGAGGTTCATCTCCCAACCGTCCCCACGGCCCACTCACCTGCCGTGGGGTCCGGGGGAGAAAAGCCCTCCCCCCGCAGCAGTAAGAGACCAGAGACCGTGTGTCTGTCCTAGGTTGGCGTTGGGATTGGTGGGGGATCAGAGAGGCTCAGCCGATGGCCAGAGGGGCCCAGGAGGGCTGCATGCCCCCTGCCCTCCCCCCCCCACCACCGTCCCGGCCCCACCCTAGGGTCAGGGATAGTGGGGAATGACCTTGAATCATCCTCTGGTTCCTTGCTCTGCCCCTGCCCCTGCCCACTTACCAGAAAAGAGGAAGAACCAAGCTCAGTTAGGCGGCACCGTGATCCCCACCCACTGAGTGACTGCTGGGGGCTGAGCCAGGCGCTTCCCCCCTCCCCACCATATGGCCCCTTGCTCTGTGCCCACCCTGTGCCTCCGTTTCCCTTTCGGGACCATGGCGAGGCTAGATTCTCTGGTCTCCTCGCTGATGTTCCATGGCTGCAACTCTACAAGGAATTCCTGTGGATAAAGACCACCTCCCCAAAGGGGCTTAGGGAGCCATCACCCGGGACCCCCTATGGGGATGCCCTCCCCCTGTCACCTCCATCTGGCCCCGGGCTGGAAGTGGTTCGTTAGCAATGGCCCCGGGCCCCAGCCTGGCTCCAGTCTGGGCTCTCCAGCTGGTCTCTGCCCCTCACCCAGGTGAGCCCCCGCTTCCTCCGTGCCTGGCGCCCCACGTTCGTCTCAGCCAGGATGCCAACGGTGAGTACCCCCACCCCGGGCTGCCTGTGTCTCGACCCGTGCCCTGCTCAGTCCACACCCACGGGACCTCAGAGCCGTGTCGGGGGCTGTACTCTGACCGTGTCCCCTTCAGCCGGTGCTGCATTTCTGTCACCTTTTCTTCCCCATCTTCTGCCTTCGTAGCAGCAGATGTTTCTATCCTGGCTGCTCCCCCTTTCTTTTGTGTTGTTCTTTCTGCCTCTGCCTTGCTGTCTTTTGCCCAGTTTCCATTTCTTCCTCACCCCTGGCATCTCTCATGCCCTTTTGCCCCCCGCCCCGCCCCCCGCAGAGGCGCTGGGCCCCAGGCACCCAATGCATCACCAAGTGTGAGCACACACGCCCCAAGCCGGGAGAGCTGGCCTTCCACAAGGGCGACGTGGTCACCATCCTGGAGGCCTGTGAGGTGAGTGGTGGCCCGGGGGCCTGGCGGTGCTTGGGGAGGTGTGCCTCTGCAGGACCTCCCCTCCCCCCCCCCCCCCCCACGCAGACACCGACCCCTGGCTCCCTCCCTGGCAGAACAAGAG
The DNA here is from genome assembly GCF_018350155.1 of Leopardus geoffroyi. NCBI lineage: Eukaryota > Metazoa > Chordata > Mammalia > Carnivora > Felidae > Leopardus > Leopardus geoffroyi. The sequence goes on along the minus strand of NC_059331.1, from coordinate 2,876,674 downwards.
CTGGTACCGTGCCAAGCACCACGCCAGCGGGCAGGAGGGTCTGCTGGCGGCGGGGGCGCTGCGGGAGCGGGAGGCCCTGTCGGCCGACCCCAAGCTCAGTCTCATGCCGTGAGTCGCGGGGCCGCCCGGGGCGGGGGCCGGGGGGCCGGGGGGGCCGGAGGGCCTTGGCGGCCCGGTCCAGCGCGCCCTTCCGCCGGCCGCAGGTGGTTCCACGGGAAGATCTCGGGCCAGGAGGCCGTGCAGCAGCTGCAGCCGCCGGAGGACGGGCTGTTCCTGGTGCGAGAGTCCGCGCGGCATCCGGGCGACTACGTGCTGTGCGTGAGCTTCGGCCGCGACGTCATCCACTACCGGGTGCTGCATCGCGACGGCCACCTGACCATCGACGAGGCCGTCTGCTTCTGCAACCTCATGGACATGGTGGAGGTGCGGCCGCCGCAAGGCCCAGGGCCTCCAGAGGCGCGCGGACACCCCAGGCCCTGCCCCAGGCCGGCAGTGGGGGGTGGGGCCCGACGCCCAAAGCTGCGTGGGGAGGAGGGGCTGGTCTCCGTGGGCCACCAAGCCCAAGGTGGTCTGAGTCCTCTGGATGCACCTCTGGGGGGGGGGGGGGCTGGGGTGGCTCCTCTAGACCCCCAGGAACCTCCAAGTTGACACTCGTCCAGAGACCACCGCCCCACCTTCCCCAGGATCCTCTCCTGTTTCCTAGCCTGCATCCTTTCCGTTTCCATGGAAACCAACCCAACTCCTCTGGAGGAAAGGAAACCCCCCTTCTCCCCAGCTCCTGCCCACCCGGTTCAGGGCACAGAATGCAGGGCGTCCCCTCACCGTGGGGCCAGGCTCACGGCTGCCTCTGCCCTGTCCCCCCGCCCCCCCGCCCCCCAGCATTACAGCAAGGACAAGGGGGCCATCTGCACGAAGCTAGTGAAACCCAAGAGGAAGCAGGGCACCAAGTCGGCAGAGGAGGAGCTGGCCAAAGGTAGGGGCCCCTGCCCTCCCGCGCCGGGCCCACGGCCAAGGCCGCTGCACACGAGCGGATTGCGGGACCTGGCACAATGAGCAGAGCACCCGGGGCAGCCCTCGGGGCGGGCAGGAGGGCCCACAGACGCCCAGCAGCCCACATGGGGTGAATTCCCACACTTGCTGCTGCTTCCACGTCTCTGTCGCCTGCCCTGTCACCTGGGCCAGAAGCCTGGGCCTGAGCCTCAAGCCACCACCCACCCACCGGCCGTCCAGCCCCAGCCCTAGATCCTTCCACCAGAGCCCTGCCTCTGTGCCCCCAGAGGTGACTTTCTACCATGAAAATCTACCCATATCTCTCCCTTGCCTTCTAGAACCTTCCCTCATGGCTGAGCTGTCTTCCTGGCCTCATCTACAAGGCCCTTCCTTTTTGTCCCGTTTCCCTCCTTGTTTCCTCCCGTGTCTCTGTGCTGTTGTGCATTCCTTTCCCTCCCCAAGTACTCTTCCAGCCCCATTTTCATTGAGAAATGACATCCTCAATGCTCAAGGCCCGAAGCAAATGCCACCCCCACCTCCACGGCCACCCCCTTTGAACCTGACGATCATGTCTCTTTGGAAGCATGTCTCTCCCAGGGAAATCTGGACGTCTTGGGGGTGGCCCTCAGGGGAGGCTGGTGTCACCATGCTTGATCGTGGAGTGGGGCTTTGGGGAGGAAGGGGAGGGGGCCTATGGAAGCTAGTAGAGAGGAAGGGGGAACGTAGGCAGTTTTGAGACAAGGCGTCAGGGAGGCTGGACTGCAGATGACCACTTAGAGTGCTGGAAGATTCTGGAAAATTCTGGAAGAGTCTCCAACCTTTACGAGAAGATTCCAGAAACTTTGACAGCCTCCGTGTTTGTGGTATCTTTTGCTGTGTGTCCCTGGGTAGCCAGAGATGAAAAGGCTCTAAAGGGAAGAACCCACGGGGTATTTGGAGGGACACAGTCTCCCGGTGGAAGAGAGGGCAGCCCCAGGGCTGCCCCTGGGGCTCCATGGGGCGTTCCTGGAGAGTGAGGCTGGGGCCTTACCCCACCCGCCCCCAACCCTCGTCAGCTCCTTTCCTCAGGTGGGCCTGAGATGGGCAGGCTCTGTTGCTTTCCAGCACTTGAAAACCAGGACCAGGGGTGGGGTGTCTCACACAAGCCCTCGGGCCGTTGCTAGGCGTAGTGGCCGCCTGAATGTGTGTCCCTGCCGGGGCGCTGTGGGAGACGCCACCGGCCTCTCGCCAGGCGGACCCCCCACTGGAGGGGCTGGTGGAACCCATTCCCCTCTGACCGGGTCTCCACCCCACAGCCGGCTGGTTACTGAACCTACAGCATTTGACGCTGGGTGCGCGGATTGGAGAGGGTGAGTTTGGAGGTAAGTGGGGTCCTGGGTCCGGGGCTGAAGGAAGAGGGGCGGGAGAGATGAATTAATCCACACCCGTGTTAACACCTTTTTGCTGTGAGCCTGTGTCTCCCTCTGTGACGGGGGGGGGGGGGGGGGGGGGGGGGGGGGGGGGGGGCGGTGACATCAGCTGTGCGGACCAGCACTCCGTGATCGGTGATCGCGCGCAATGCCTTCACGGCTCTGGGCCCTGTACTGGGAATGCCATTCCTGGAAGCTGTTGTTCTGGAAGGCTCTGGGGCTTAGATCAGGGGTCGGCCTACCTTCTCTGTAAAGGGCCTGGCTTTTCAGGCCAGTCTGTGTCACATCTATTCAGCTCTGCCTTAGTAGCAGGAAAGTTGCTGCAGACACAGGTAAATGAATGGGCCAATAAAACTTTATTTGTGGACACTGAACTGCGAATTCCTTGTCATTTTCATTTGTTGCAAAGTAGTATTTTTCTTGTGACTTTTTTCAAACGTGAAAAAATGTACAAACCACTCCGAGCTCTGTGAGCCTTGCAAAGGCAGGAGGCAGGCCTGGATTTGGCCCACGAGTTGAAGTTTGCAGACCCTACTTAGCTGATTGTCTCTGATCAGCCTGCAGGGGTGAGGGGTTTTCCAGGCCTGGGGACCCACAGCCCTGGCGGTGTGCATGGCGGTCGGTGTGCGTGGGTGTTTCCATCTGCCTGTCCCCGCCCCTGTCCCCCCCCCCCCACAGCGGTCCTGCAGGGTGAGTACCTGGGACAGAAGGTGGCCGTGAAGAACGTCAAGTGTGATGTGACGGCCCAGGCCTTCCTGGACGAGACGGCGGTCATGACGTGAGTCCCGGGTGGGGGGCGAGCCCCCTGGGAGGGAGGGGCCCAGGCGCACCCTCACGGCCTGCCTGCCGCCCCCAGGAAGATACAGCACAAGAACCTGGTGCGTCTGCTGGGCGTGATCCTGCACCAGGGACTCTACATCGTCATGGAGCACGTGAGCAAGGTGGGGGTGGGGCCCGGCGTGGGATCAGGGTCTGGGGGGGGGGGCACCTGAGCAGCCTCGAGCCCCCCAGGCCCACTTCCCTTCCCCACAGGGCAACCTGGTGAACTTTCTACGGACACGAGGCCGGGCCCTCGTGAGCACGCCCCAGCTACTGCAGTTTTCCTTGTGAGTGGGACTCCCCGGGTGGGGCGGGGAGGGGGCTTTCTAAGGTCAAGGGAAAACTGAGGTGCCAAGTGGGAGGAGCCTGGCCTTGGGAATCTGCGCTCCAGTCACCGAGCGCCCCCCCAGCCCCGCGCCCCCCCTCCCCCGTGCTCTGCCCCCGGCCCAGGCACGTGGCTGAGGGCATGGAGTACCTGGAGGGCAAGAAGCTGGTGCACCGAGACCTTGCCGCCCGCAACATCCTCATTTCCGAGGACCTGGTGGCCAAGGTCAGTGACTTTGGCCTGGCCAAAGCCGAGCGGAAGGGGCTGGACTCAAGCCGGCTGCCGGTCAAATGGACGGCGCCCGAGGCTCTCAAACACGGGGTGAGCCCCCCTCCACCCTGGGACCCTTCCTTGTGTGGCCCTATCTGGGCCTCAGTGTCCCCATTTCTGAAACAGACTTGGGTTCAGTGCCGAGGGCCAGAACAACAAGGACTCCTTCCCCCACTGAGTCTGAGTTCCGCTCAGTGGGGGGTGGGGTGGGGGGGGGAGACTCAGAGGGGTCAGTCTATCGGGAGGAGACCAGAGAGGGAAGGTCAGCCCAGGGGGACTTCCTGGAGGAAGCAGGGGCTGTAACAGAAGCCATTAGGGCTCCCTCCTCACCCTGGTCCTGGGCCCCACAGAAGTTCTCCAGCAAGTCGGATGTCTGGAGTTTCGGGGTGCTTCTTTGGGAGGTTTTCTCATACGGCCGGGCTCCATACCCCAAGATGGTGAGTGGGGTCTGGGGGGAGGCGCCGGGTCCCCTGTGAGTCTGGGGACCATGGCCCTGACCCCAGCCGTGCTGGCGTGCCCTCTGCCCACAGTCGCTGAAGGAGGTGTCAGAGGCCGTGGAGAAGGGGTACCGCATGGAGCCCCCCGAGGGCTGCCCGGGCCCCATTCATGCCCTCATGGGCAGCTGCTGGGAGGCTGAGCCTGCCCGCCGGCCGCCCTTCCGGAAACTGGCAGAGAAGCTGGCCCGGGAGCTGCGCAGCGCGGGGGCCTCGGCCCCGGTGGGGGGCCAGGACACGGACAGTTCCTCCTCGCCCCGAGGCCAGGAGCCCTGACCCTGCCCGGTGGGGTCTCAGGCCCTAGAGGACAGAGCGGAGGGTGCGGGGTCGGGGGAACGGGCCAGGCCCGAGAAGGGTCAGGGCCAGCGAGCTGCTCATGTGGCCCAGGTGGGGGCTCTGGGCAGCCCGTGGACACCAGGGACCCGGGGAGGCGAGGGATTAGCGCCTCCATAAAGACTGGTTCCAAGGACTGCGGGTGTCTGAGTCTCTCTGCGACCCTTGGCGTCCTTCGCCCCAGGGGTTAACACCAGGGCACCCCCGTCACTCAGCCCAGGGCCATCCACCTACCAGTTGTCTGCCTGCTGAGGCCCCCACAGCCGCCGTTGGGGACACAGATCCCGAGGGGTGGAGCCAGGAGAGCCCCTGGGCATCACGGCCACCCCATGGGCCCACTTGTTACCACCCACGGTCCCCGCTGTGGTGCCCTCACAGCTGCCGTATTCGACCCTTGGGGTCCCCGGCTCAGAGGACCTCGGGAGGCTGCCTGCGGCCACGGAGGGCCACGTTCCACATCGTCTGTGCCTCCTCTGCGCCAGCCTTGCCCCTCAGGGCGGGCACACGGGAGCCCGGGGAGGGTCTGCCACGGCGGTGCAGCCGCCAGCCTGACCCAGTGACTCCAGAGGAGACTGACGGGAAGATGCAGGGGCGGGGGCTCTGGGCTCGCACCCCCAAGTTCCAAGCCTGACACCCCCGGCTGTGTGGCCCTGACCCGCCGTGACGAAGCGTCTTGAACTGAGGACAGACACTCCAGGGATAGGGGACATTAGTGCCAAACCCGGAGCCTCTGGGCAACCCCCACCCCCGCCCCCCGGTCCCAGCAGCCTCCTCTACGATCAGGCGTCTTTTCGGGGTGATGGGTGGGGGCCTGAAGACTCACACCGGTCAAGGCTCCGTGCACACAGCCGGTGCCCAGTTATTACTTGGGGCTGTCCGTCACCCCTTCTCATCGATGTTTCCAGCCAGCTTCTAGGATGCCCGGAGGGGTCTCCGGCCAGGCTGGGGTGGCCGTCGCCCCAGGACCCCTCAAACCGGAGAGGGCAAACCAGACCAAACACACCCTTCCGCTTTGGCTGACCCACCGCTCTTGAGCACGGCCTGAGCCAGGGACTTCCCCAAGGTCACACTGACCTCCTACGGTGCCCCTCCCCCCCCCCGGAGGTCCCACCCACCCTCCAGCCTCATTTTCCCCACCAGCACCTGAAGGGGCCCAGGGATTTTTCCTGGGGGAGAAATGACGGGTGGGAGGCTGGTGGGGCTGACAGTGGCCTGACCCCCACCTAATCCAGCCGGAGGGGACGCCCGGCCCCGCCCCTCCCCGCCCCTAATCCCGCTCTCTAAGCTGACACAGCGTCTGCACCTCCTGCCGCATCCGCTAAGCCACCAAAGTCCCCTGCGCCTAACTCCCGATCCCTCCTGCAGCCTCTTAACCCACCTGGGGCCAATTAGCTAATTGGGGCCTGAGAACAGAGCAGCTCGTTAGTGATGAGGCAATTAGGGCATTAGGGACCTCCCCCCCCCCCCCGCCCCCACTCTGTGCTGCAGGCCTCGTGCCCCTGTCCCCAGGCCTGCCCCACACATGGGGCAGCTGAGCCCGGACGGGCCCCCAGGGAGCCTCGGGGAGCACCGGCCACCCCGGGGCCCGGACTCACCCGCCTCTCGGGCGCTCGGGCCTGGGTCTCCCGCCTCGCCCCCCAGACAACCACCGTCCCGTCCTCCGTGGCGCTGAATCCACCAGACGTGGTCTTGGCCTCACCGCTGCCCCCACCCCCGCCCCGTCTCCCCTCCTCTCGGGCGCCGAGCTCCTTGGGTGGGGGTGGACAAACCAGTCTCAGGGTCTTTCCCCTGGAACCTGCTCCAGCTCTTGGACCACTGCCTCTGGGACAACCTTGTCATCTACCTGTCCCCCAAATTGGGCCCTGGGGAGAGCCGCCTCCTCCCTCTTCCCCCAACTCTCTCCCCAGGGTTGTTCCCCTCCCCCAACTTCCATCCCCACAGCCAGACCAGGCCTCCCATCTTGCCCCCAAGAGACATTCATCCAAAATGCCATCTGACTGCGTCCCTCCCCTGCTCCACAAACTCCCGTGGCTCCCCAGTACCCTCTCCACACACACACTTGGGTCCAGAATTTTAGCCATGCACTTCATCCCTCTGATTACTTTCCGTAACAGAGCAGCCCACCCTCTGTCCCCCCTTCCCTCCCCTGCTTGAGTTGTCTCACTAGGCTTAGAACCACCTGACGCTGTATTATGTCTCCTGGGTGGCTGTCTCCCCGACTAGCATGTCAGCTCCGAGGTTTGTGTCTGTTCTGTTCACTGCTGTGAACGCTACCTGGTACACTGTAAGCGCTCAACAATGTTTACTGAATGAATGAAGAACGGACTTCTATTCATTCCCCCAAACCCAGCGAAGTGCCCCCTACTCCACGGCCGGCTCAGTGTCCAGGGGAGCCGACAGCAACCGCCTTCACTTCACTTCTCGGAACCACGGCTTCCCCAACCCCCGTCAACATTTGTGTCTAAGAGGACCTTTTTCTGGCCCCAGCTGCTGAGAACAGTAACAGTGGGCATTCATTGAGCACTTCCTGAATGCCAACCACTGTGCAATGCTCTCTGCTTTCATCACCTCGTTGCCCCACCAGGGCAGGTCCTGGTGTCACCATTCTACAGCTAGGGAAACTGAGGCCCAGAGAGGGGAGGCCCTTGTTGGTGTCCTACTGTGAAGGGAGGCAGACCCAGGCCGATGGTCTCCCCCATGCACACACCCCTCTGGAGCTGCCGGCTTCCTCCCCCCCCCCCCCAACGCCCTCCCTCTGCAGCTCAGAGCAGCCAGGGCCTGGGCGGGAGGGGCCGCCTCAATTAATCACCTCGCACTAATCTTCCCATCTCCGGACCCCAACCCGCTCGGGTCTGCAGGACCAGGCCAGCAGCAGACAGGCTGGGCCCACTGGGGCGGGGGCCGTGTGGATACTGGGGCCATCGAGGGGCTGCTGGGGGTGGTGAGTACGGGGCAGGTGGGTAAGAGTGGGAGCTGGGGCGCAGAGAGCCCCCCAGGGCAGAGGACTATGGGGGCAGTGTCCCAGCCTCCTCCCTTCCTGGGGGGGGGGGGGTCCTAGACAGAGAGAGACGGACAGACAGAAAAAAGCAGACATGCAGGCAGAGGCAATCCAGGAGAGCTGGAGAAGGAAAGAGAAAATAGAGCTGGAGGGACAGGCACCCAGGGAGCCGTGCAAAAAAATGACCCGAGAGAAGAGGAGGGGGAGGCGGACGGAGAGCGAGACCATCCGAGGTGGACGGAGGGCCGGGCCGGGCAGGGTGAATGCGGGACCCGGTGCGCCTTTCCTCGGCACATCGAACCCCAGACCCAGAGGACTCGGGGGGGGGGGGGGGGGCTCCCTGCCCTCCCCAGCCGGGGGTCTCACCACCGCCTGCCCTGCTGCCATCCCGCCAGGTGGGGGTGAGGACAAGCCATGTTCCTGAGCCCGGGTGAGGGGCCCGCGGCGGAGGGGGGGGCGCCGGGCCCGGGCGAGGAGGCCCCCAAGAAGCAGCACCGGAGAAACCGCACGACCTTCACCACGTACCAGCTGCATCAGCTGGAGAGGGCGTTCGAGGCCTCCCACTACCCGGACGTTTACAGCCGCGAGGAGCTGGCGGCCAAGGTGCACCTGCCCGAGGTGCGCGTGCAGGTGAGGGCACCGGGCAGCCCAGGGAGGGAGCCGGGGCCACACTCGGGCCCTCCGGGGGCACAGGCAGGCGAGACACTGGGAAGGCTTCCCGGAGGAGGAGATGTGGGACTGAGACCTCGGCGTTGGAGTGAAAGTCGGCCAGTCGGGAAGGAGGCAGGGGGTTGGGGTGGCCGGCTGGCTCAGGTGGTAGAACTTGTAACTCTTGATCTCAGGGTCGTGAGTTCAAGCCCCACTTCGGGTGTAGAGATTGCTTAAAAATAAAATCACTTAAAACGAAAGGAGGGAGAGAAGGCAGGCAGGCAGGCAGGCAGCGCGGTGTCTTTCTGGGCGCACAGAGCAGTGTATGCAGAGGCGCGGAAGGTTACACTGGGGGTGTTTCCGTGGCGCTGGGCGCGAAGCGGGTGGCAGGGGATGCCGACCGCGGCTGAGAAACGGCTTTCCACGGGCGTCAGACGCTGCGCCGGTGGCTGGGACTCCGCGCCCAGGGCCGAGTTTCAGAGAAGACCCCAGGTCGGCTTGATGGGGGCCGTGGGGGGGCCTTCTTCTCGGAGAGGGCCATCTCCTTGAGGCAGGTAACTGCAGGTCAGAGGGAGGCTAGCCGGTTCTGCACAGCGGGGAGCCCCAAAGGAGGACACAGGGGGGTAGGGAGCGGCGGGCTGGCTCCTCCCCACAGAGCCTGAACCGGGAGCACCCCTCTCACCACCTCCAGGTGTGGTTCCAGAACCGCCGGGCCAAGTGGCGCCGCCAGGAGCGTCTGGAGTCGGGCTCCGGGGCCGTGGCAGCCCCGAGGCTCCCCGAGGCCCCAGCCCTGCCGTTCGCCCGCCCTCCGGCCATGCCGCTGCCCCTGGAGCCCTGGCTGGGCCCCGGGCCCCCGGCCGTGCCAGGCCTCCCGCGCCTCCTGGGCCCAGGCCCCGGGCTGCAGGCGTCCTTCGGGCCCCACGCCTTTGGCCCAGCCTTCACGGAGGGCTTCGCCCTGGAGGAGGCGTCCCTGCGGCTGCTGGCCAAGGAGCACGCACAGGCTCTGGACAGGGCCTGGCCTCCGGCCTGAGTCTGGGGCCCGCCCGTGGCCACCCGTGCCGGTGCCCCTGCCTCGCATCCCGGGGAGGAGGTGACCTGGCGGGGGCCTTGGCCTCCCCGCCTGCGGACTGCGAGGCTCTGAGGCAGTAAGGCTGCCATCGCAAGACACGCCCAAGTCCCCCTGCCCGCTCCTCGTCCCTCACGGCGGAGCCCCGGCTCTCTCAGAAGTGACAAAGAGCAGCAGTGGCCGCCCATGGCCCTGGCGCCTTTCACTGTGTGTCCCCCGCGTGCCCATCGCTTTACCCCTCATGACAGCTGCTTTATGGGGGAGGAAACCGGCCCAGGGAGGCCAGTTTCCACAGCCACACGGCCACTCAGGGTGGAGCCGTCCTTCAAGCTCGTTGCCCAAGCCCAACACCCCAGGTGCCAGGCCGAGTCCACGCCGGTGTGGGACGTGGGGGGACCCGGGCTGGGCGCAAACGGCGCGTTCTCAGGCAGAAGCATGCGGACGCTCTGCTCCCTCTGTAAATCAAAATGTGGCTTCTGTCCCCACTGACCACAGACCCGGTCACGTCTCCCAGCCCAGTGAGGGCGGGATGGGGCCCTGCTGGCAAGACCCACATTTGTCCCGCCAACCCAGCCACGTCTCCCCAGGGCGTGACGGACACCCTTCCGGAACTCGGCTGGACTCCTTGGCAAGGCGGCCACGGAGGGCAAGGAACAGGGTGTGAGCAGGCCGGAGGCCCCCCCCAGCGGCAGCAGGACACGGGACTTCCCCATAGGGCGGGGCAGCCCAGGTCACGACAGGAGGGGAGGGGCTGGAAGGCAGGAGGTGCACGTAACCGCCCTCCCTTCGAGCTCTGTCCGCGAAGTAACCACAGGTTCACTTCCGGGTCACACCCACTGGGTGGGGTTCGAGCTGCCCTGCTCACCTTGGCTCACGTGACAGCTCAGGCAGGAGCCCCCGGCCCTGTCTTCCTCGTATGGTGGCAGCCAGGTCAACGGCCCACCCACGCATCTCCCATCCATCTGACCGCCGGCCGCCCACCCGCCCATCCCCCACCCATCCATCGTCCGGTGATCCCTCTATCCATCCATCCACTGCGCGACCGGGCTGTAACGGTGAACAGAACGAGACAAAAATCCCTACCCTGACGGAGTTGCCGCTCTGATGGGACACGGACGTGAAGCACAACTCAATAAACACCGACATTCGTACGTAAAACCCCAGCCGGCTGTAAGTGCTGGGAGGAAATAAAACCAGGAGAGGCAGTCGAGTGCATGCAGCAACTGTAGTTCGACAGGGCGGTCGGGAGGGCTCTCAGACGTGACATCACGGAATTGGAGGAGGCAAAAGAGGGAGCCATGGGAACACCTGGGCGGGGGGAGCCACCCAGGCAGCGGGAACAGCACACCCAAAGGCTCTGGGGCAGGACCGGGGTTGGCAGGAGGGAGGAACCACCAGGAGGCCCCTGTGGCTGCAGCAGCGAGGTGCCCGCAGGGAGGTGACAGGAGGCAGGTGTGGCAAGACCTTGTAGCCGTTACACCTTTGTTTTTACACCGAGAGCCAAGAGGTTCCACGGGAGGGCTGGGACCCTCCGCCTGCTCTGGGCGGGCCACAGGGAGGGCAAGTAATCCGCTTGGGCAGAGTCTTCCTAAGAGGATGAGGACTCCCATTTTCCTGGGACCAGACGGAATTAGTCCCCAGCCCCGCCCACCCAGCCACACAAGCAGAGGAGTCCAGAGGGCCCCTGGTCCGGCCCCCAGGGGGTGCCCTCATCCCATCCCCCACTCCACCCCTTGCAAGCCCCAGCCTCCGCCCTGGGTCCCAGGCAGGGCAGGAGTTAGGACTGCTGGGAGCTGGGGTTCTCACTCAGGTCTGTGGGTCAGGTTCGCAGGGTCTTAATGCAGGATTCCGGGATGCATCTCCTGCTGGGGGGAAGGTGAGGGAGGGGGCGGGGGAGACGGAGACCCGGGGACCAGACGGGTGGACAGGAGGATGGTGGTGAGGCCCAGGTCCCCGGGCTGTTTCAAATGACCGGCCCATGCAGACGACACATGACTCTGGCCAAAGAAGGAAAACGAAGTCCCTTCTCTCTGGCTGGGCTTGCTAAACTAGGTAGGGGGCTTCAGCCAGGAGTCCTGGAGCCACACTTGTCCAAGAGAACTAGTCCCTGGGGCTACAAGGACCCAGAGACAGAGCCACACACCTGGACACGGAAGTCCCCGAGGCCAGCATGCCTCAGGGCAGAGCCCGCCCCAGACACTTCGGCTTCCGAAGGCCACAAAGACCCTTACGGTCTGGGTGGCATGGAAAAGGGTTGAGTCCCTTGCAACCAAGAGAGTTGGGTCTAAAAACACCTCCTCCTGGAAGACAAGCTGGGGCCTCTTGGGCAGCATGAGAAATCCCAAAGATGGACAGCAACTGCCCAGGGGGAGGCTGCAGCCACGGAACCACGGGGCCTGAGTCGCCCCCCCCCCCCCACCTGCCCCAGTCTCCCTCCCGGCTCTGGCAGCAGATGGCACCCAGCAGCACCCAGGGCCCGCAAGGACCCCCAGGGCCCTGGTCGAGCCTCACTCTGGGGACCAACCAGGCACCAGGTGAGGGGCCTCCTCTGCTCTCAGAAAACTCTTTTCTCCAGGCAGATAGAGTCTTCTGTGGGGGCAGGATGGGGAAGACGCTGTGTGCCTCCGGGGTCCTCCTGCCGGGCCTGGTGAGGTCCCTGACGGGTCAGGGCGGCCCCGGGGCCTTCCCCTGCTAGAACTTCCGGTTCTTGCTCAATCGGTTGTGACGCCAGATGTTGTGTTTCCGCAGCAGCCGCCAGTACTCCCGGGTCTCGGGGTCCAGCTCCTCCAGCTTCTTGGGGGGGCCCACGTTCATCTGGAACAGCCTGAGGCGGTGTGGGCAGGGGTCAGGGCCGCACAGCAGACCCCCACAGCTCCCCCACCCCAGGCACCCTGGGTAGAGGCAGCAGCACACGGGGCCCCACACAGAGGCTGTGCAGTCCTGCCCCAGGGCCTTTGCACTGGCTGTTCCATCCACCTTTAAAGCTCCTTCCACCCACTCAGGTCTGGAGCCACGCATCACCTCCCCAGGGAAGCCCTCTGGAAAGCACAGGGGATCAGCTAGGCCACCTTCACCCATCACTTGGTCTCCCGGGTCTCCAGTCTGGCCCACTCACCACTCAGGGTACTCCTCGTCTGGCTTCAGGACCACGTCCTGGCCCTCCTTGTAGATGTTGACGCCCATGGCATGAGTGGTGAGTCGGACAGGGTCCGTGCATACATCTGGGTCCTTCAGGGCCTCGCTGACCACACCACCTTTGCCGCCTTTGCCCCCCTTCATGACTGGGGGGGGGGGGGGGTGGGAGGGTGGGAGAGAGTCGTTTCTGTCCAGCTGCACCCCAGGAGGCCAGCCTTCTTTTCTACCCCTTTCTCCGGGTGGCCCCCGGGTCCCCTAGACTCTTGCCTGCTGCACCCAAAATGATCTTTTTTAATGCTTATTTTTGAGACAGAGAGCGAGAGCAGGGGAGGAGCAGAGAGAAGGGGACACAGGATCCTTAGCAGTGAGTCCGATGCGGGGCTTGAAGCCATGAACCGTGAGAATGTGACCTGAGCGGAAGTCTGACGCTCAACCGACTGAGCCATCCAGGCACCCCATGCACCCAAAATGACTTTAAGTGAGACGCAGATATTGCTTTTAACACTGCCGCGCAGACGGACCAGGTCATTGCTCTCCAATTCTGTTTTGATACCTTCTGTTTATCTCACAGAGAAAAAGGTCCGGTATGTGTCTTTAACGCCCAACATTTTGTCAGTTCCCTCCTTTCAACAAAGGAGATCAGGCAACGCTATACCCAGCTGATTTTGCCTTTGCTTAGGTGGCTAATACTTAGACGGGCCCCTCTGCTTCCTCGAATTTCCGGTGGCGGGTAGCCCAAGGTCACACAGTGACCCAAGAGTTGGGACCCCAGTTCCTAACACCCCGCCCCGCCGCAACAAAACACATCCCGCACCGGCGCAGTGAGCCAAATCCCTTCCCAGGTCCCTCAGAGCGCGCCTGCGCAAATAGCTCAGCGTCTGCCTCTTTAAGCTCGCGCCCGGATTCTAGGCACCGCCTCCCACACAAGCGCCTGCGCACTATTAACTCCCAATTCCCAAACCATGCCCATCTGGGTCCCTCTTAACCCAGCTCACCCGGTCTCTTGGCGTAACCCCGTACAAGGAGTCTTCCAGGCTCGACAGGGACCGGGAGCTCCCGGGCCGACCAGCTGGCCCAGGTCCGCGTAGCCCCGTAGAGGCATCTGGCCGCCATGGCGTATGCCGGCTGTCCGCACGTGCGCTTTTCCGGGAGACGACAGCGGCTAAGGGGTGCTTGGGAGTTGTAGGCTCCTAGAGATTTCTGGGAAATGTAGTACTCCACCGTTAGCCATTCACCGTGACTTCTTTTACAGGGGTCTTCAGTTACCGTGTGAGGGGACTTTCCAAAGAGATTTCATTTACTTATTGCCCTTCTTTGGTTACTTACCACTTAAAGATCACACCTTATGCATTCCTGATTCTATTCAATGAGCAATTACTGAAAACCTAGAAGTAATTGGCTAATACTTAATAGCCTCATTATCCTCCAGCCCTTTTGCTAAATCTGTAGCCAGCTCGATCTCGTTTAATCCTCACCAGTAGCAGGTAGCTGCTATTATTATCCCCAGTTTATAATTGCGGAAGCGAAGCTCGGGGAGGGAAAGTTATGCCAGGACGCGTCATCCCTCCTCCCTACTGTGAGCGAAACCGGAAGTCCATGTAAAATAGGGTCCCGGCGCTGCTTCCTGTGTCCCTGGAGTCGAAAGAGACCGCCTCTCCCTTTGGTATTTTCCAGTCCCATTTCTTCTCATCCATTGGGATAACGCCCACAGCCGCAGAAGGCAGGCAATGATCACTAACCCCGTTTTGTAATTGAGGAGTCAGGCCCAGAGGCCAGCCCGGGCTCTCACTCTGTGTAAACAGAGCATTTGGACTCGAACCCTTGGTTCCGACACCTGGCGCTCCGGCGCCGCGAGGCTGGCTGGGAGAACTACATTTCCCAGCAGGCCCGGCAAACGCGCGCAAGCCCAGTGGGCCGGGAGCGCTGCGCGGACGGACCGGCCGGGGCCGCGGCCGCTGGAGGGCTGTCCTGCCGGGGCGTGGGGTCCTGGGGGCCGTGCGGGCTGAGGCCACCTCGGTGTGGGAAGTGAGTGGCCTGACGGGGCAGAACGGGGTCTGGAGCCGGCGGCTGAGGTAGGGGGTCTGAAGTCTTGAGTCTGGGGTCTTCGGGAGGACCGGGGTCTTCACTTGTAGCTTTAGGCTCGAGTTAGGTCTTCAGGCTGGGTTCTGAGGTCCGGGTCAGAGCCTGGGGTTGATCTTGAGCGTGACATTGGAGGTTTTCAGACGAAGCTCTGCTTTCTGGGGTCTTGGATCTCGGCTGAGACTGAGGTCTTGAGTCCGCGGTCTCATGGACCTGTACCAACCAGGTCTGTAGAGTCAGGGTGTGTCTCCCACCTGGGTTACAAGGTCGCGGTGGAGCAAGATGTGGAAGAACTAAGTCTGGGGTGACGGGGTCCATGGCTGGGAGAGGCCTGGGGTGACAGGTACAGGGCCGCGGGGGGGGGGGGGGCGGACCTCAGGGTTTGGAGCCTGTGGAGCTACTGTCTTACAACGGCCTGTTCTGCGCCTCAGTTTCCTCATCTATACAATGGAGATCATAGCGGACCCTTCCTTGGAGGGTATGGTGCGGCTTAAGTTATGTGTTCTGTACGAGCGGTGCCCACCTAGAGCCTGGCACCTGGTTGGCACTCAGGAGATCGTATCTTTGAATCTCTCTTTCAGATGCTGGCCCAGGCATGGAATCCCTGACAACTTCCCAGTCTCCCCCAGGCCCTCCAGCTATGGACTTGGAGGAGCCCAGGGACGCCCTTTCACCCCCTCAGGAGGTCACCCCCAACTGCCAGTGGGACCCGGTGCCGGGAGGCCCCGGCAGCCTGAATCAGATGGAACTTGATGGGCCAAGTATTCGGGAACTGGTGCAACAGTTTGAGGCTCTGCCTGGTGATCTGGCGAGCTTGTCCCCAGACGGACCTCCCTGCCCCCTGCACGTTGCCACCGGCCACGGCCTGGCCTCCCGGGACGTTGCTGATGCCCATGGGCTCTTGTCTGCCGAGGCCGGCCGGGACGACCTGCTGAGCCTTCTGCACTGCCAGGAGTGTCCTCCTCCCCAGTCTTGTCCGAAGGAGCCTCCGGACCCTGCTCCTCGCCTGTTGCAGCCCCCTGAGGACCCAGACGGGGATGCTGGCCCCCCGGAATGGCCGGAGGGCGCTTCTGCCGAGCAGGCCGGCAGCCGGAGCTCAAGCAGCTCCCCAGAACCGTGGCTGGAGACAGTCCCTCTGGTTGTTCCCGAAGAGCCCCCTGCCAGTGTCCAGGTAGAGCCTGTCCCGCCTCCTGGGCCGCCTCTGCTGCCAGCAGCCAAGCCAGGGGACTCAGTCCTGCCCCTCTTCTGTCTTCTTCCAGAGCCCCAAGACCCTGGTGCCATACCCTGCCCTCCAGGAGGGTGAGTGTCCTGTCCTCCCTGGCCGCAGGGACTGGGCAGTTTCAGAATAGCCCAGCTCAGGCTCCCAAATTGGCACAAAGTTGGCCAGTGACGAGTTGCTTCTAGAGAGGCTCTGAGGTTGGTTGAGTAGATTCCAGACGGTCCGGCGAGAATGTTCTAGAATGAATTGGGACGGAAGGGCAGGTTTGCCATGTGGAGCACCGGGTTCTAGAGCAGGGGTTGGCAGATCGCCATCTGCGGACCACATCCAGCCCGCCGCCTGTCCTGGCACGTCTTGTGAGCTAACCAGCTCTTAGGTTAAGAAAAAAAATTTTTTTTTTCATGTTTTTATTTTGAGAGCGAGAGTGCGCACGAGGAGGGGAGGGGCAGAGAGAGAGGGAGCGAGAGCGTCCAAAGCAGGCTCCGCGCCGTCAGCACAGAGCCCCACCTGGGGCTCGATCTCATGAACCGCGAGATCGTGACCTGAGCCGAAGTCAAGAGTCGGTCGCTTCACCGACTGAGCCACCCAGGCGCCCTGGCTCTTACATTTTTAAGCGGTTGGAAGAAAACAGAATAATATTTCTTGATGCATAAAAAAGATGTGCAACTCAAATTTCGGCATCCACAAATAAAGTTTTATTGAGACACGTCCAGGCCCATTCATTCACGGACTGTCTATGGTGGTTTTCATGTTACAACGGCCAGGGGTTGAGTAGTTGCAACAGAGACCGTCTGGCCCACAAAGACAGACATATTTACTGTGTGTCTCCTTGCATAAGAAGTTTATCAATCTCTGCCCCGAAGGCATGGAAAGAACTGGTTCTGGGCATCTAGAATGTTCTAGGACTTCCACCTAAACTACCTGAGGCTATAAGTCAAAGAGCAAAGTTTTATGGTTGTGGGAAGGGGAGCTGGTTTGGACCTATGGTTACAAGGTGCCGGAATCATGGGCGGAGCTATGAGTCACCCAGGTAATTCCAGATTTTGGCATTTTGCCTGTGGTTCTAGATTAAGAGAACCTGGGCTGGTGAGAGTGTTCTGGAATGAACAGAGCTATCTAGACTGGGGGGTTTCATAATCATGGATGGAAAAGAGCTTATGTGCCGCTCCAGACCAAAGGAGGGTGTTCTGCCACTGTGGATAGGGCCATCTGATTCTAGAGTACTCAGAAAGTTCTAGAGTTGTGCTATACAATAGAATCATAACGTGAGCCACGAGTGACTTTCGATTTCCTAGTTCTCTGCTTTACAGAAAAAATAAGTAAAACTAGTAACATTTTTTTAATTTTTAAAAAATATTTATTTATTGGGGCACCTGGGCGGCCTAGTGGGCTGAGCGTCCAACTTCAGCTCAGGTCCTGATCTCGCGGTCTGAGAGTTTGAGCCCCACGTCCGGCTCTGTCCTGACGGCTCAGAGCCTGGAGCCTGCTTTGGATTCTGTGTCTCCCTCTCTCTCTGCCCCTCCCCTGCTCGCACTCTGTCTCTCTCTCTCTCTATCAAAAATAAATAAATGTTAAAAATATATACAATTATTTATTTATTTTGAGAGACGGAGAGAGAGAATCACAAGCAGCCTCCACTACGTCAGCACAGAGCCTGACACGGGGCTCGATCCCACGATCCGTGAGATCATGACCTGAGTCAAGACGAAGAATCAGATGCTTAACCCAGTGAGCCCACCCCGGGCACTCCAAAATTCATACCATTTTAACTAACTCAAACGTATTTGAGTGTCGTTTCAACGTCCAATCGGTATCTTACAATTGTCTTACGTTTGTTTCACACTAAATTTTCAAAATTCCGTGTGCATTTTATACGTCACAGCGTATTTCAGGGGCACGGCACCCACAGGTGCCTGGCTGTTGGCATATTGGATGGTGCGGTTCTAGAAGCTCAGAGTAGAGCTGTCTGCTGTTCCAGAATGCTTAGGGTCTTCCAGAGCTGGGGCCTGTACCTGTCGCTGTAAACAAACAAAGCAATGGCTCCCGGTTAGGACACTTTAGAACTGACCGAGCTGTCTGGTCTGGTTCTAGACTGCTCAGGGAATTACAGAACCAGGAGGGGAACGTTCTGCGTGTTTCTGGGCTGGGTTGGTGGACTTCTAGAACTTTGAGGAGTTGTTTGTTGCTGGGCTGCTCGGAAAATTCTTAGAACCACCGGGTACAACTGAAGTGTCGCAACTATGTGAGGATGTTCTAGAACCGTTAGAAGCATGACCCGATGCCGTCA
Organism: Leopardus geoffroyi; assembly: GCF_018350155.1. Taxonomy (NCBI): domain Eukaryota; kingdom Metazoa; phylum Chordata; class Mammalia; order Carnivora; family Felidae; genus Leopardus; species Leopardus geoffroyi. The sequence goes on along the minus strand of NC_059331.1, from coordinate 2,858,602 downwards.
CGATGAAGAAGTTACAGAATCACGGAGTGGGGAGATGTGGTTCTGGAGTGGTGCCCATTTCTGGACGCCCCCCCCCCCCCCCGGAATTCTGTGGTCGGAGACTGTCGGAGAGTTCTGGAGTCACAGAGGGGAGCCAGCTGGGGTTCTGGACGGTGTGAGTTTTAGAAATGTGACAAGGGGTCTCTTTCTGCTCTGATCGGGCAGTTCTCTGAGTATGGAACAGAGTCGTCTGCAGTTCTGGGCTGGCAAGGGAGAAATCTGGAACGGTGGTCAAAGCTCACTGGCTCTAGATGGATTCGGGGGATTCCAGAACCACCGAGTGACGCTGACTGGTCCTAGGACATTGCTGGTTTTAGAAACGGGACTGCCTGGTTGTAGCCTGATGACAAAATTCTAGAAACACAGGGTGGAGGTGTCCGTCGTGAGCTTTTTTTTTTTTTTCTGGGGGGCTCTGACCCTGGTTCTAGACCCTCAGGGGTCCAGAAACTGGGTCATCTGGCCCAGAGTCCTTGAGCCGTGGACAGAGTCAGCTGGTTCGAGACTGACGAGAGGGCTCTAGATCTGTGAAGGCCAAGCTGCTTGTCCCTCCTGCTGCTGGGATGGTTCTGGAACGGCGGGCAGACCCGCGTGGCTCGAGTGCTAGGCTGGGGGGTAGAAGTCGGTGCTTCCAGACCACCGTGGGAGCCGGGACCCTGGGCGGAGCGTGTGGGGCTGGACACGGCCGGCAGGTCTCTCGGGCTGACCCTCCTCCGCTGTCGCCTTCAGTCCCTGGTCCCTGTGACCATGAAGACCTCCTAGACGGTGTCATATTTGGGGCCAAATACTTGGGCTCCACCCAGCTGGTGTCCGAGCGGAACCCGCCCCCCAGCACACGCATGGCCCAGGCCCGGGAGGCGATGGACCGCGTCAAGGTGAAGCCAGGGCCGGGCAGGTGGGGCTCCCCAGGGCCGGCGGGAGGTGGGGGGCGCAGGGGGGAGCCGCAGGCCGGTCCTCCGAGGCCCCTGGAGCCTGGCGGGGGTGGGGCGGGCAGAGGCTGGGTCTTCGTGGGCCTCCACTTCCCACCCACCCCCCCCCCCACAGGCCCCCGAGGGGGAGACCCAGCCCATGACGGAGGTGGACCTCTTTGTCTCCACCAAGAGGGTCAAGGTTCTGACGGCTGACTCCCAGGTACAGGGCCGGCCCGGCCTCCGGGCTGGGGGCGCCCCCGCCCCCCCCGAGGGTCTGCACAGCCCGCCCAGGCCTGGTCTCCCTCCCCCCCCCCGCCCCCCTGCAGGAGGCCATGATGGACCACGCCCTGCAGACCATCTCCTACATTGCCGACATCGGCAACGTGCTGGTGCTCATGGCCCGGCGGCGGCTGGCCCGGCGGCCGGCGCCCCAGGCACACAGCCGCCAGCTCTACAGGATGATCTGTCACGTCTTCCACTCAGAGGACGTGAGCAGCCTGGCTCCGGGCGTCGGGGGGGGGGGGGGGGGAGAGGGGGACTCGGGGCCCGCCCTGCGCTCTTCCAGAGACCCCCTGGTCACGCCGTCCCTGCAGCGTCCTTCCATCGGTCCTCAGCGCTGTCGGCTGTCTCCCCCACCACCCCCGGGCCTCTGGTCTTTGCCATAAGCCTCAGAGACTGGCGGCCCACCCCCCAACCTTCCCCCCTCCGGGCCGGTGTCCCTCCCCTCCCCCGACAGATTCCCCAAGACAGCGGCTGCTTTCCACAGTCCCCATAGCCACAGGGCACGGGGTGGTCTCCCAGGAATCCTGTCCTTGGTGGGGCCGGGAGGGCTCAGCCCCGAGGACGCCCGAGGGTCTGGGAGACCTGAAGGAGGGGGGCGGGACACCCCCCGAGAGCCGCTGCCCGTCACCACGCAGGCCCAGCTCATTGCTCAGGCCATCGGCCAGGCCTTCAGCGTGGCCTACAGGCAGTTCCTCCGGGAGAGCGGCATCGACCCCAGCCAGGTGGGCGCCCAGCAGAGCCTGGGGGCCACGGGTCCCGGCCACCTACACAACGGGGACCTCGACCACTTCTCCAACAGCGAGAACTGCAGGGAGGTGAGCGTGCGGGCCGGGGGGGCCCCTGCCAGCCCCCCTCAGAGCCGCCCTCATGCCCCCCACCCACCGTGTCCCCCCCTCCCCCAGGTGTGCATCGAGAAGCGTCGGGGTGAGGGCCTGGGCGTGGCCCTGGTGGAGTCGGGCTGGGGCTCCCTGCTGCCCACGGCCGTCATCGCCAACCTGCTGCATGGGGGCCCTGCCGAGCGCTCGGGGGCCCTCAGCATCGGGGACCGCCTTACTGCCATCAACGGGACCAGCCTGGTGGGGCTGCCCCTGGCCGCCTGCCAGGCCGCCGTCCGCGTGAGTCCTCTCAGGGTGGCAGGGTGCTCTCCCTGGGCCAGTCCAGAGGGGCATGGAGCATTAAGTCCCCCCCCTGCTGCCGCGTGCTCCGGGAGAGGGGACGTTGTTGGCCTGGGTGACCGTGATGGGGTGAAGGCAGGATGGGAGCACCAGCAGCCCAGCTACAGAGCCGGGGGCCTTCCTCTCCGCCGCGAGGCGGCAAGCGTGTTCTTGAGTCTGGACCCTTTTGTTGGATGGGGAAACTGAGGCCCGAACACGGGGAGGGACCTGGCCAGGTCAGGAGGGCGGGTCCGACACGGCCCACGCAGCAGGTTAAGGAGTGAGCACGGCCGCCCTGGCTAGAAGCTTGCTTCCCGTGAGGAAACGGAGGCCGCGGGAAGGGAGGGGAGAGGTCACACAGCTCCGACCCGAGGCTGCCGGGCTTGAGTCTTGTGTTCTTAACTGCTTCTCGAGGAGCCTTCTAGAATCTAGGGCCCTGACTCCAAAGCTCCATTTTACGAGTGGGTAAACTGAGGCCCGGAGGGAGCTGCAGCGTGCCGCGAGGTCCGGCAGCGCCCCGGGGGCCTCGCTAAGCCCACAGCCCCTGTCGCGCACAGGAGGTGAAGTCGCAGACGCTGGTGACCCTCAGCATCATCCACTGCCCGCCGGTCACCACGGCCATCATCCGCCGGCCCCACGCCCGCGAACAGCTGGGCTTCTGCGTGGAGGACGGCATCGTGAGACCCCGGCCCCGGGACAGGGTGGGAGGGGGGTGGGGGGTGGGGGGGGAGACCAGCGGCCCTCCCCCCCCCCTGAGCAGCACGGCCCCCTCCCCGCCCCCTCCAGATCTGCAGCCTCCTCCGGGGCGGCATCGCTGAGCGCGGGGGCGTGCGCGTGGGGCACCGCATCATCGAGATCAATGGGCACAGCGTGGTGGCCACGCCGCACGCCCGCATCATCGAGCTGCTCACCGAGGCGCACGTTGAGGTGCGCGGGCAGCGGCCGGGGCGGGGCCGGGGGCGGGGCCGGGGGCGTGCCCTCCTGCCGGCCCAGGCCCGCCCCCAGCCGCCGGCCTCCGCTCTGGCCCCCCAGGTCCACATCAAAACGATGCCGGCCGCCACCTACCGCCTGCTCACGGGCCAGGAGCAGCCCGTGTACCTGTGACCGGCCACCAGCCCGCCACCGTGCCTTAGCGCCAGCAGCCCCGGGACTCCGTCCGCGGGGCCTCCGGAGGCTTCTTGGCTCCCTGTTATTCTCTGATTGAAAACATTAAATGCTTAACAAACGGGCAGCATCTTGGCTCGAGATCTGTGGCGTTGAGAGAGGAAGGATACGACCGACTCTCAACTCGGTGTCCTTCTTGGAAATCTCTAGAAGCCAGTGCTGTGAAAATACTCTATTTATTAAAGACTGGCAGAAGGAGGTAGGGTTCTAGGTTCTGTACGGGAAACTGAGTCCCAGCTCTAGGGAGGAAGAGGGGATAGGGGCCAGCTGGCCACCTGGGAGGGGTCACAGGTCGGTGGCCGGGCCCCAGTCGTAGCCGTCTTCGTCAGAGGACTCCATGTCTCGAGCTCGCGTGAACTTTTTCTTCAAAGCTTCCTGCCCGTATGTCCTGGGGATCAGGAAATAGAATAGAGGCTGTGGGCAGGGGACAGGCAGGGGCCACCCTTACCTGAGGCTGACTCTGCGGGGCACAGTGGGTGTGGACAGAGATGAGCAAGACTGTGCATTTAGGGGTCAAGCCTCGTTAACGAACTCCTACACATCCTTCAAAGCCCCAGCCAGTGTCCTGTCCTTCAGGAGACTTTCCCAGTCAGTCCTCGTAGGAAGACAGCATCTGCTTCTTTGGCCCTGACGACATGGGGGTCGGAGTGACCCTGTCTGCTTTCAACCCGCCCACTGGGCTGGGAACACCATGAAGGCACAGCTTGGTTCTCGGTCTCATCACCCCCCAAGCCTGAGTCCCAGGAAGAGGGCCGAGGGGCCCCAATCTGGACTACGGGGGGCTCTTACCGCATGCTGTCCTGTCGCCACTGACCATGGGGGGAATGGCCATCCACCTTGGAGGGGGAGAAAGGAGGTCAGCACTTCCCCCAGAGTAAGACAAAGTAGGGTGTAGAGGACCCCCATCCCAGCTTCCCACCTTGGCCCCGGTGGTGCTACCCATGCTTTCTCCTTGCCCCACACAGGTCTGCAACTCCTCCGATTTTTAGTGAGAAAATGGGGTGGGACAGAGAAAGGCCTTGGCTGCCATCCCCTAGCCTGTCAGCAAAGGGGGAAGTGGGTTCCCAGCTGTAGAATTCTTCAGAGGGCTGTTGTTAGGAACTCATAAATAAATCCGTGTATGGAAAGTGCTCAGGATAGTGCCTGCCCCAGAAGCAAGCTGCCGTGGACAGTTGAGCAGGTTGGATACTGCACAACTCCAGGGAAGCACCATTCCAAGTAGAGACCTCACAGATTTGTACATTTTTATATTTAACAAGAGACAGTCTGGAGGAAGGGTTGCCTCTGTCGAATTTATAAAGGGCACTGCAGAGGCTGAGGCAGCCTCAGTAAGAACAAATGCTATATAAATACTTGTTGTTGTTAAACACCCGACTAGTGTGGGCTGGGACTTGGACGAAGTGCATTGAGTTTAAACAGCCACCTTGTGACGTCAAGATCCGTCCATTTCATTATGTCCCAGATAGGGAAATACAGAGGTTACAATGTTTGTTTTAAGTTGTTCAGTGACTCAGTGGCTCAAATACTCTAGGTCCGGGTCTGAGACACTGATCTGATCAGAGAAGCTTCTGTTCGTTAACATCCTGGTGGCAAACAGGCTCCCCTGTGTGTCCCAGCCCCACCCAAGACCCCTGCCAGGCCGTCCCCCCCCCCCCACCACCACCGCTGTCGCCCGTGCCCTGCTTACCTGGGCCCCTCGGGGACCCGGGGCTCTCCCATGATCCCCCGGGCTCTGAGGCTCATCCGCCAGCACGGGTTCCGAGGACCGGGCCAGAGCTGGCGCCGGCGGACCCTCGTCCACGTCCGTGTGGGGCCCGCCCTCGCCATCCGTGTAGCCCTCCCCGTCTGTCTCGTAGTCGCTGTTGACCCGGCTGTCACAGCTCAGATCCGCAGAGCTGTCGGCCAGGCCTCGGTGGGGCAGGTCCAGGTTGCCCTCCGACGAGTTGTCCGGCTGCGGGGTGGGCGTGGCCTGGCTGAGCCAAGACCCCTCCCCCTCCTCCCAATCCCACCCCCCCGGCCAAAAGCAGGTCCAGACCGTCACCTCAGGTCCGACCTTGGCCGTGGACGTGCCCCAACCCCCCCGCCCCGGGTACCTGGTCCTCGGCCGTCCAGATGGGCCGGGTCTGCTGCTCGCGGATGACGGCCTTGAGCTCCCGGTACCAGGCGTCACTCGTGCCATGCAGGGGGATGGTGGCTGCGGGGAGGGGGCTTCAGCGTGGCCGCAAGTGCGCGGCCAGGACCCACCGCCCACGCAGCCTCCCCCCCCTCCCCCCAGCCGTCCGCCTACCCGTGAACAGATGTTCGCTGTGCTTGCGTAGCTTCTGGGCTTGCGCGTAGAGGCGGCGGGTGCTGCGGCGGGAGGCGGGCGCCAGCCACTGGCGCAGGGCCTTGAGGGCCACGCGGCTCTCGGGGGCGCAGAAGACCACGATGGGGTAATATTGCACGTAGTTGAGGCGTTCCACCGCCGACGGCGTCACGTCCAAGAGCGCGTGCTTGTTCTGCGCCCAGCCCGCGGCGGAGGCGGAGGCGGAGGCGGGGGGCGGGGCAGACGGCAGGGAGAGAAACACCCAGAGACGGAGCCGACAGGTCAGGAGGCAGGGGAAAGGTCAGAAGATCAGAGGTGGAGATGGAGGGTTGGGGTCAAGGTGGACCCTGACCTCAGGGCGCAGGCGAGCGCAGTGGGCAGGGGCTGTGACGGCCCAGGGCTCGCCACTGTGTGTCTCTGTCCCTCTCAAGCCCCGGCATCGCAGCACCTCCGAGAGGGGCGCCGCGGGGGTCTGTGCCGTGCAGCCTGGCCGGGGCGGGAACGGGTTGGAGGCCTGGGCCTTGGTTTCCCAACCCTTGAAACGGGGCACAGAGCGGGGCCCTGCTTACGTTCTCGGCGATCACACGCACGGTATCCAGCTTGATGATCTTGGAGGGGCTGTCGGTCCTCGATACGCTGTCTGTGGAGGGAGAGGTGACCGGCGGCTGCGGAAGGGCGCTCCCTCCCCTCGCCGCTCAAATTCTCGGGCCTACCTGCCCCTCCCCTGCTCAAGAACCCACCATGGCTGCCCATCACCCCGAGGGCAAGTCTAACAGCCACGAGCCTGACTCGCTGCACTCAGTCTCCCTCCTGACCGTGGCCTACACTGCCGTGGACCATGTGGCAGATGGGAAACAGCCTCAAGGACGTACGGTCACTGGCTCGGGGTCACGGAGCCGACAAGCCGCAGGGCAAGGAGCCCGATGTGGTGTTTGTGTTCCAGACAGTAGCTGCGCCCCGCTTGGCCCCAGCCTGGCTCGGGCTACGTCTGCTGCTCTCCCATCCCCCATCCGTTGTGTAGGACTCGAGATAGAGCCCTGCCTCCTCCAGGAAGCCCTCCAGGACAGCCAGGGGCTGATGGAGGTGACATGCCCTGCTCTGGAGGGCCCAAAAGGAAAAGGGGGGGAGTGGGGCAGAACCCTACCTAATTTATTTTATTGTTATGTGCAGAACAGGGACACCTGGGGGGCTCCGTCGGTTAAGGGTCTGACTTCAGCTCGGGTCATGATCTCACGGTTTGCGGGTTTGAGCCTCGTGTCGGGCTCTGTGCTGACAGCTCAGAGCCTGGAGGCGGCTTTGGATCCTGTGTCTCCCTCTCTCTGCCCCTCCCCTGCTCACACCCTGTCTCTCTCTCTCCCTCTCTCTCTCCCTCTCCAAAATAAACATTAAAAAAATTAAAAAAAATAAAATGTACAGAACATAAAACTCACCATCTCTAAGCACACAGCTCAGCGGCCTCAGGCACACTCACACTGTCGTGCAGCCGCCCCCGCCATCTGTCTCCAGAACTTTCCATGTCCCCGAACTGAGACTCTGTCCCCATGAAACACTGGCTCCCCACCTCCTGCCCCACCCCTGGCTCCCACCATCTACTCTCTGTCTCTGTGGGCGGGACTCCTCCAGGGATCACGCGGGACGTGTCCTTCTGTGCCCGGCTTCTGTCACTGCTCAGTGTCCTCCGGGTCCACCCACGTGGTGGCAGGAGGCAGGACGTCCTTCCCTTTTATGGCTGGATCATACTCCAGTGTGTGGGCGGACACTGTGTTGATCCTTCACTGTGGCTAATACTGAGAACGTGGGGGTACAAGTGCCCGTTTGAGACCCGGCCGTTACTTCTCTTCGGTATGGACCAGACGTGGACTCGCTCGCTGGGTCAGACGATGACTCTGTGTAACCGAGGAGCTGCTCGTAGTTTTGCACAGTGGCCGCCTGGTCTCACGCTCCCCCAGCCGAGCACGAGGGCTCCCGCTTTCCACATCCTCACGGACACTTGCTATGCTCTGTTTTGCTGTGTCACACTCTGGCCCCGTCCCGGGCCCCGCTTGGCCTCGCACTCTGGTTCTGATCGGCACTTCCCCGGTGACTAGTGATGTTAAGACGACCTTGCCCTCCAAACCACACGCCGGAGCCTCGTCCTTCCGCCAAGTTCCCTCCCCACAGACCCTGCCTCCCCTTTTGCTGTGGGGAAAGCCCCCTGAAGGCTGCTGAGCCCTCCGGGGCGGCGAGAAAGGGCCTCACCTCCTGAAATGCTCGCACCTCGCACGGGCACGAAGACCATTCCCACACTCATCCCTCCTGCCAAGCACAACCCCATTTGAGAGACGAGGAAGTGAGGTCTCAGGGCAAGCCACCAGCTCAGGGTCACCCAGCCAGGAGGAGCAGGAATTGCCTGGAGGTGACATCTGCCCACAGAACGGCCTCGCTCGAAAGCCCCGGCCAGGGAACGCTTTGGCAAGGAGACCGTGTGTGTCTGCAAGAAAAGCCCCTCCGCCCTCCTTTGGGGGGCTCCTGACCAAGATCGCCACCCCACGGGGCTTTGATCTGATGCTGTATTCAAGGGCATCCGCTCTGCAAACACTTCTCTCCGCTGGAAAGCGGCCACAGTGTGTCAACCAACAGGTGTGGCTGTATCCCAACAAAACTTTATTGATAGGTTATAGGTGGTGAAATGTGAATTTCATATCATTTTCACGTGTCACATCACCTTTCTTTTAACTTCTCTTCAACCGTTTGAAATGTGTAGATACCATTCTTAGCTGGCAGGCTGTATAAACACGTAGCTGATGGGCCAGATTTGGCCCTCGAGCTTTAATTTACTGACCCCCGCCCCCCCCCCCAGCTTGTTTCAGTAGTTGTTCGTGAATTTTTGGTGTTCTCGGGGGAATAGTTGTCTATCTTGCTCAACGCTGTGTCTGTAGCTCAATAAAGGAAGGGGCAGGTGGCACGTTGGGTTCATCGGCAATGGCTTTGGCAGTGGCTGCCGGGCGAACTGTGTTAAGAAGGATTCTGAGGCTCTATCCAGACAAAGAGCGCATGATTGGCTCAGGACGTCTGGCCCAGGCCTTGGAGGGGGCGCTGGTGACTCATCTGCCTCGTGCCCGCCTGCCGTGGCTGTTTTAACTCTTTCCCGAAACAGCAGCAGCGGCAGCCCCCTCATCAAGCTGCCTCGGCCCCCGCGCTGGGGAAGAGGTTGTGAAATCGTTCCCCCAACAAGGCTGCTTCCTTACCTGCGATTTCGAACTGGTCGGGCATCTCCGCAGTCAACTTCTGCATGGCAATGTCTGCCACGGGCCCCAGGATCACCACCGGGCGCTTGAAGCTGGCTGAGGGGCAGAGAAACGGCAAGAATCAAGATCCCATTTGCAGCAAAGACCGCTAGACCCAGCGAGGCCCATGGCTGCCCGGCTAAAGACTACATCTCCCAGCGTCCCCTGCAGGCAGCAGGGCCACGTGACCACCTCCCGGCCAATGGGGTGCAAGCAGAATTGCGCGCTGTTCTGGGTTGTAGCCTTCCAGGAAAGATAGGATCCCTGTTCACCTTCTTGCCTCTTCCGGGCTGGAATGGTCTTGGACCACATCATAAGGCAGAAAAACAAGATGTGAGACCACCCTCCGTTACTTACACCCGGGCTGTGACTTAAAAAGAAGCTCTTTTCTGCTTCTGCAGCTCTTACGTGGGTTGGGTTATAACATTGAAGTCAGTAGACAGCAAACTACAACCCGTGGGGCCACATCCGGCCCACTGCCTGTTTTATAAATAAAGTTTTATTGGAACACAGTCACGTCCACTCATGTAATGCCTCTGGCTGCCTTCGTGCAGAGTGGAGTCGTTTTGAAAGAAACCACACGGCCCCACAAAGACTAAAATAGTAACTGTGTCTGACCTTTTGCAGGAAGAGTTTGCCAACCACTGGACTGATGGCTATATCATTTTAGCCATGAGGAAATGGGCACAGAACGCACAATGGCAGGAGAAAAGGGAGTAGGCAGCCCCCTCCTGATACCCCTATTCCCATCCCTCGGAAAGGATTTTTTGAATTTTTTCTTTAAAGTTTATTTTTGAGGGGCACCTGGGTGGCTCAGCGGGTTAAGCGCCCAACTTCAGCTCAGGTCATGATCTCAGGGCTCGTGAGTTCGAGCCCCACGTCAGGCTCTATGCTGACAGCTCAGAGCCTGGAGCCTGGTCGGATTCTGGGTCTCCTTCTTTCTCTGCCCCTCCCCCGTTCACACCCTGTCTCTCTCTCTCTCTCTCAAAAAAAAAATTAAAAAATAAACTTAAAAAAAAAAGTCACCCCCTCCAGCCCCCACGAACCCCCTTCTTGTCCCTGGATGAGCCTGTTCTGTACGTTTCACACACGTGGACTCACACCCCGTGTGGGCTCTGGGGTCTGGTTCCCTTTCTGAGCGTCAAACATTCAGGGTCCGTCTGCAGGGCAGCGGGTGTGGGCGCCTCGCTCCTGCTAGTGGGCGGGGCAGCGACCTGCGCGTGCGCGGTGGACACGTTCATCTGCGGACGCGCGCGTGCGCGGTGGGCACACTGTGTGTATCCCTTCGTCTGTCGATGAGCAGGTGGGTTGTTTCCACGTTTGGGTCGTTGTGAGCCGTGCTGCTGCTGTGGACACGCGTGTTCAGGCTTCGGTCTCACGCCCGTTCACAGTATGCGTGTATTTCAAAGGGTGTCTGTTCAGCGCCAGCTGACACCCTAGAAAGGGCAGCGCCCACGGAACGCCCGGGCGGCCACCGCAGGCCACGTGTGGCCGTGGAGCCCCTAAAACGTGGCTGGTCTGAACCCAGATGTGCCGAGTGCAGAATACACACCAGGGCTTACACACACACAAGAGGGTGTGAAATATCTCACCGACTGCTTATAATTGGGTTATCTGTTAAAATGATACTTTGGGTACGGTAACAAGGTAAATTGTTTAAGTTACCGGGAAGCACTTCTTTTCGAGATTGCGCCTGTGGCTTGCGGATCTCTACCGGAAAAGGAAAGGAGCCCTTTCCTGTTTCCTTCGGCACCCTAAAATAACCCAAAATGGGTATTTTGGGTGGGGGGGAGAGGTTAAGGATGGGGGCTTCCGAAGCCTGGACGCGGAGGAAGACTTGTCCAGAGCTTCCGACAGCCTTACGAGCCCCCCTCCCCTCGGCTCCCCGCCCCTCGGACCCACCTTCTCGAAGCACCACGCGTTCATACGGCGGGTAGTGACCCTGCCTGGTCAGATCGGACAGGTCCTCGCGGCTCCGATGGGTGGTCTTCTTGGCCCCTCGACGGAGACCCCGCAGCCGCCAGAACTCGGCCCGCGCGTTGGAGCCCGAAGACGCGCCCGGCCCGACGCCCACGGCGCGCTGGGCGGCCTCCAGACTGGCCAGCTGCTCCGCCCTGGGGAGGAGGGGGGGGGGGTGGCTGGGCACGGAGGGCGGCGGAAACCCGGCCCGGGAGCCGGGAGGCCGCGCCCGTCTGCGGCGGGGAAGCCGAGGCCGAGGGGCGACGCACCTGCTCTGGTTGGGGATGATGCCCCGCTCCTGCTCGCGGAGGTCGCGCCCCATGCGCGCCGCCAGCCAGTGGCCCCCGCGGGCGCGGCTCTGCCCGGGGCCGGGGTACAGCGTGTCCAGCACGTGGAAGACGTCTCCGCGGGTGAAGCCCAGGCCCGACGGGGGGCTGGCCTCCAGCTCGAAGTGCGTGCGGATGTAGAAGGAGTCGCCCACGCGGGACTGCACCATTTTCCGGAAGACTGCGGACCGGGGAGGCTTGGTGAGCGCCCAAGCCCCCCGCCCGGCCCCCGCCCGCCCGGCCGCGCGCGCACTCACTGTCCTGCTTCCGCTGCGTCACCAACTCCACGTCCTCGCCCGGCGGCAGCCCCAGCAGGAACTGCACGGCCTCCTCGCGGGTCAGGTTCCGGAAGGGGACGTCATTCACCTGCCAGGGAAGGGGGCGTGGCATGGGCCGCGGCCACGCCCCACCCCGGCCGGACAGGCGATGCCAGCTCTGCTGGGCACGGGCCCACTCCCGGGAGGACAGCAGGGACAGGTCGTGACCCAGCCAACGAGGTCATGACACAGGCAGGGAGACGTTAAAACGTTCAGATGTCCAGGGGCGCCTGGGTGGCTCGGTCGGTTAAGCGTCCGACTTCGGCTCAGGGCACGATCGCACGGTTTGTGAGTTCGAGCCCCAGGGCGGGCTCTGTGCCATCAGCTCGGAGCCGGAGCCCGCTTCGGATTCTGTGTCTCCCGCTCTCTCTCTGCCCCTCCCCCACTCTGTCGCTGTCTCTCAAAAATAATTAAATGTAAAAAAAAAAAAAAAATTTTTTTTTTTTAATGTTCACATGTCCCTGGGGGTGCTGCGGGTCCTGGGGGAGGACACACAGGCCAGGACAGACTCCGGGGCCACCCAGCAGGCCGCCACACCCACTGCCGGCTGCCCCAAGTCACCTGCAGAATCTCATCTCCCGCCTGGATGCCCTGCCCGTCGGCCGGGCTGCCCTCCTGCACCCCGGACACGAAGATGCCCACGTCATTGCCGCCGGCCAGGCGCAGGCCGATGGTGGAGCCCTTGGGGAAGCGGACCACCCTCCAGTCGGGGCTGTACCTGCAAGGGGAGGCAGAGGCGGGGTCGGGCCGGAATGGGTGGAGAGGGGGCGCGCTGGGCCTCCCTGGGAGAGCCCCCACCCCCTCCGGGCCTCAGTTTCCCCACAGCCTGGCATGGCGGCCCCACCAACACAGGGACGCAGCCCCGGGATGCGCGAGTGTCCGGCTGGGGGGGGCTCTTTTCCCCGGGGGGACGTACCCACGGTCCTCCCTGCTCTGGCCGCTGGGCACCCTGTACATGTCATAGCTGCTTTGCCTGGGGGAGTCTGAAAGGGAACAGCAGTGTGTTTTCCAAGCACGCTGACTGGTCTAGCCGCCACGCCTCAGCCTTAGGGTGTCCCTGCCCCACGGCGCTGTCACCCAGCCCTCCGTCCTTCCCAGGGAGCTGCCCCTGACCTCTTAGGCCCCTGCCCCCCTCTCCCGCCCTGCCTGGCACAACCTCACTGGTTGGGATCAGAAAAATCAGAAGGATGCTCAGAGTCACGTCCCTGCCACCGTCCGCTCACCTGTTTCCGAGATGGTTCTGGAATCCACTGAATTGTCCCGCCAAAGCGGGGGGCTCTCCCTGGAGGGGGAACAGATTTGGGGTGAAGTAGGGGCGGATGCCGAGAGGCGACTGTGGCAATTCTCATTTATTTGCACCCAGATTCAAATTCTGGTTCTGCTCCTTTCTGGCTGGGAGACCGTGGGGCCGCTGCTCTCTCTCTGAACTCGGGTTCCCTCCTCTGAGCCCCGGGGACGGCTAAGTCAGGGCCACAAGTAGGCATGGCTCAAAATGAGGCAAACCTGTGGCCGATGGTCACGTTTATGATTCTAATTAGTGAAAAGCGATAGAAGGCGATAGGGTCTGAGTGTGTGCTCCCCCCCCCGCCCCCCGCCACCGCCGTCCTAACCCCGGGGGTGGGGGGGATGGTTTGGGAGGTGGGGCGTCTGGGAGGCGAGGCGATCAGGGTTAGGTGAGGTTGGGGGGGGGCAGGAAGGGGGGGCGGGACCAGAGTGCCGTCTCTTCCACGTGACCACACTCGGAGAGAAGCGGGTGGTTGTCTGCAGCCCGGAGGGGAGCCCCCAGCAGGGACCGCCAGAGCCAGCACGGTGACCACGGACCTCCAGCCTCCACAAACCCCCCCCCCCCACCATGTGTGGTATTGGTCATCACAGCCTGAGCTGCCTGAGACACACACGGGAAGGACGGTCCCCTGCAAAGCCAGCCCGCTATTAGCACAGATGAGTTACTTTCCAGACCCGGCAGACGCTTCCAAATAAACACGTGCGGGTGACTCTATACTTTTGAAAGAACGTCAAGGTCACGGGGCGTCTGGGTGACTCAGTCGGTGAGGCTCTCGGGTCACGATCTCGCGGTCCGTGAGTCCAAGCCCTGCGTCAGGCTCTGGGCTGATGGCTCAGAGCCTGGAGCCTGTTGCGGATTCTGTGTCTCCCTCTCTCTCTGCCCCTCCCCCGTTCATGCTCTGTCTCTCTCTGTCCCAAAAATAAATAAAAGTTGAAAAAAAAAAATTTAAAAAAAAAAATTGTTTTTCAAAAGAACAAAACACGAAGATCACGCCGCACGTTAGCATCTGACAGTCACCCCGTGAATCCCCAGGGCACGGGAAAGAAATTTGGAAATACCAGTCCCCTCCCCACCTCCGCCTCCTGGAGCGGGCTGGCACCCCAGAAGCCGGTCCGGCCGCTCGGACCCACGGCTCCTCCTGTGTGCAAGTGGGACGCCGGGAAAGGTCATGCAAGAGACCCTCCCCCCCGCCCCCAACCCTCTGAGAGATGCCGCCCTGTGTCGCTCCAGAAGCTGGCGCTCCCGTTACCGAGCGTCCCCGAGCCTGGCTGCACGGTAACAGCCGTACGAAGGAGCAGGCGTTCACTGTGGCCCAAGCACACACGTGTTGCCTCCTTCTGTCACTGACACTCAGCACCCCGAGATCTGGGGCTCTGGGGTCCCCTTCCCGGCCGAACCAGCCCCGGGGACCCGGGAAAAGAGCAGCACAGGAGGAACCGCGTGCTGAGCTGAGGTTAAGAGAAGCAGCTTCTGTCTCGGTCCGTATTCTTAAGTCTCTGTGGGATCATGCGCTCGGGGGACCCGCGAGGCCCGGAGTCCTCCTGCCCCCACGGCTGTGAGTGCGCCGGGGATCAGCCATCCCCAAATCCTACTGCCCTAGCCGGTGCCTCGGCTGTAGCCTCCTAAGACCCAGAGATCAGAGGCACCCAGCGAACTCCACATTATCCGTGTGGGATAATGTTCACCGGCGTTTCGAGCCGCTAGGCTTTAGGGAAATTTGTTACCCAGCCACAGATAACGGATAGACCCCTGCTTCACAGGTGCCGAAGGCCTTAGCGATAATATACCCATGACCTAATCCCCATGGGCTGGGCACTTAGGTTTTGGTTTTTTAATTTTTTTTAATGTTTTTATTTATTTTTGAGACAGAGAGAGACAGAGCATGAACGGGGGAGGGTCCGAGAGAGAGGGAGACACAGAACCGGAAACAGGCTCCAGGCTCCGAGCTATCCGCACCGAGCCCGATGTGGGGCTCGAACCCACGGACCGCGAGATCGTGACCCGAGCCGAAGTCGGACGCCCAACCGACTAGGCCACCCAGGCGCCCCTGGGCGCTTCTGTTTTTAGGCATGGAGTCGTGTCGCCTCAAAATTCCTGCGCCGAAATCCTAACCCCCAGCATCGCAGAATGTGACGGTACTTGGAAATACGGTCGCGGTGGATGCGATCGGTGGAGAGGAGGGCCTACCGGTAGGAGGAGGGGAGGCCCTGATCCCGTATGACTGGTGTCCTTATACAATGGGGACGTTTGGACCCAGAGACAGACAAGATGACGTGAAGACATCAAGAGGAGGTGGCCACTTACGAGCCCAGGACTTGCTGGAAGCTA
Source organism: Leopardus geoffroyi (assembly GCF_018350155.1). Classification (NCBI taxonomy): domain Eukaryota; kingdom Metazoa; phylum Chordata; class Mammalia; order Carnivora; family Felidae; genus Leopardus; species Leopardus geoffroyi. The sequence continues at coordinate 2,843,269 of NC_059331.1, read as the reverse complement.
CCAGAAGGTAGGAGAGACCTCCCCCCCCCGCCCCCCCCCCCCCGCCTCCCCGCCTCCCCGCCCCGAGCCTCCAGGGGGAGCGTGGCCCTGCCCACACCCTCATCTGGGACTCCGGAACCGTGAGACCATAGATTTCTCCGGTCCTAAGCCACCAAGTCTGGGCGCTGTGTTATAGCCACCGCAGGACACGAATGCAAGGTCACTGCCCCTTGTTCCCGTCTGTAAACATCATCATAACGAGCAAGCACCCTCCAGTCCCTGCACACACCCATGGCTACCTTGCCCCCAAGAGAAAATCCCTAAAGGAGGACTGAAGGCGAAAATGGGTTCGAAATTGGATCGAAGTCGAAAATGGCGGTGGGGGGGGGGTCTTGGAAAATTCCGCTCCGTCTGCTTTAAGTCGATCCCTACCAGGCTCTCCCGGTCCCAAGAACCCAGAGCCACGTACTGGGGGCCAGGAGGACTATGTGTGGACGGGGGAAGCCTCTTCCAGGCAGGCCACCAGGACCGCACCCTCCAGTCGGAAAAGATATGCCCACGTTCCATTCCCACTCAGCCATTCTGGCCGACAGGGGTACGTACTCGGGGGAGTCGGTCCAGCTGGCATCAGAGCTCCGCCGCACATGCTGGGGTGGCGGTGGCACGTGGGAGGGGGGCGCCTGGGACGTTTCTGAGCCGAGGTCTGAGATGTCTGCGGTGGAGAGGACGTCCCATCAGGCCTGCAGCCCGCACCGCAGAGGGGGACGTCAAGGCCCCTCTAAGCCAAGGGGCCTAGACCAGAGTCTGGCTCAGCCAGTAAGCCCTCACTTCCTGTGTGGCCTTGGACAAGTGTCTGTCCCTCTCTGAGCCTCACAGGGCCAGGCTCACGTGCCCTGCTAGGCCCCGCCTGGCCTCCTCGGCCTCCCCTGCCCTCCGCTGAACCCACAGGGCCTGCCCTCTGGCCCCTCACCGTCCAGGAGAGAGCTGTCGCTGTCACTGACGGCCGGTGGGATGTTCACCAGGAACTGCCCTCTGTCCCTGAGCACCAGCAGAGTCAGCGTCCCTTCTGACTTCTCGATCAGTCGCCGTGTGTCACTCAGAGACAGATTCTCGCTGGACACGCCATTGATCTAAAAGGCCCGGGAAGGAAGACAGGATGGGAGTTAACACTAGATAGGGGATACTAGAAACAGACAGCTTGGTGGGGGCACTAGAAACACACAATTGCTAAAAACAGACGTTCTCAAGAGAAAATGATCGTACGGGATCCCTGCTGTGAGGAGACCATGCCTAGAAGTGACTCCTACAAAAACTCCAGAATTCGGGCGCCTGGGTGCCTCAGTCCGTTAGGTGGCCAACTCTTGATTTCAGCTCCTGTCATGATCCCAGGGTCGTGGGACTGAGCTCCGCATCAGGCTCTCTGCTGACGGCACGGAGTCTGCTTGGGATTCTCTCTCTCCCTCTCTCTCTGCCCCTCCCCTCTTTGCATGCACACATGCACGAGCGCTCTCTCTCTCTCTCAAAAAAAAAAAAGAATTCCAGAATCAGCCAATTTTCTGAGGGGCAGGGGAGCTTTGGGGGAAAATTAAAAGCAGCCTGACTCCCCATCTCCCTAGAAGGGGAATTTCTCAGGAGACGCTAGAAACAAACATTAGGAACAAGTCTAACTAGGGGGGGCCTAGTCAGTCCATAGAGCGTGAGTTTGAGCCCCACGTGGGGCGTGGGGCCTACTTAAAAAAGAAAAAAAGAAACCGGTCTAACCAGGGAGCAGATATGTAGATACCCAAAGATACTAAAAGCAGACAATCTGCAGGAGGGACTAGAAACTGACATTTAGAGGTGGGTTAGGAACATACAATTGGAGGGAGGACTGAATGCCCCTCTCCACGCACTCCAGGAATCCCTTTCTAACATTTTCCGCGGGGAGTGTGTTTGCATTTACTCTGGGGATGGTGAGTTTCTCACCCCCCCCCCTACTGAGCTACCCGTTTCTAGTGTCTGCCCCAAACCCCTAGAAACAGACAATTCCTGGGGATCGCTACAAACAGAAAACTCTCAGGACCCTCGAGAAGCTACCGCCTGGAAAGGGGTTGGAAATCCCACACCAGGAATCACTAGAAACAGATTTTCAGGAGAGGAGTCTAGAAAGAAACCAGCTTTCAGGCAGAGCTGGTCCTGTAAACCTGGCGACTGGCCCCGCCGCGGGATTCTGGGGATACTAGAAACTGACATTTGGCAGGTGGGGGCGGGGGGCCCTCTCTAACCCTTGGGAAGGAGGCAACTAAGTACAAATGGTTCTGGCTCTGCCTACCTGCCCTGCCAGCCCCTCCCCCCCCCCGCCCCCACCCGCCACTCCGTCTCCCTGTCCCGCCACCGACAGGAAGCCTGGGATCACCTGGAGGATGAGGTCGCCTTCCCGCAGCCCGCGGTTCCTGGCCGCCAGGCCCGACTCAGTGATGTGCTTGATGAAGATCTGACTGCCCAGGGTGACCCCGAACTCTGTAGGGGGGGAGGAGGGACACTGAGGCAGGGCCTGGGGTCTGGGTTGCAGAAGGTCCACGGCAGGGGCATGCGAAGGAACGGAGCCCAGGTCCCAGCTCCCCGACACCCTCAATGACATCCCGGTGAGAGTTTTCAGGATGTGACTCTTGTTATCCCAGTTACAAGGCAGCTGGGGCGCCCGGGGTGGGGGGTGGGGGGGCTCCGTCGGTTGAGCGCCCGACTTCGGCTCAGGTCATGATCTCGCGGTTCGTGGGTTCGAGCCCCGCGTCGGGCTCTGGGCTGACAGCTCAGATTCTGTGTCTCCCTCTCTCCGTTCCTCCCCCACTCACGCTCCGTTGTTCTCTCTCTCTCTCTCTCTCTCTCAAAAATACACATTAAGGGGCGCCTGGGTGGCGCAGTCGGTTAAGCGTCCGACTTCAGCCAGGTCACGATCTCGCGGTCCGTGAGTTCGAGCCCCGCGTCGGGCTCTGGGCTGATGGCTCAGAGCCTGGAGCCTGTTTCCGATTCTGTGTCTCCCTCTCTCTCTGCCCCTCCCCTGTTCATGCTCTGTCTCTCTCTGTCCCAAAAATAAATAAACGTTGAAAAAAAAAATTAAAAAAAAAAATACACATTAAAAAAAATTTTTTTTAATCACAAGGCAGGTGGCCGATGTCCCAGCGCCATTTGTCACATCATGTTTAGAATTCTAAGGCCAGGGTGCTGCTACTGAACTGAGATGGGGTCAGAGGCCACACGTTGGCCTTACGGAGGGAATTCTAGTATGGTGACGCTTCTATGGATGCCACAGCGTGTGAGTTTCCCGGGCCGGAAAACAGTACCAGTTTGCAATCTCATGGTTCTGGGCTCAGAAGTCCCAACACCCAGGCGTGGGCAGGGCCGGTTCCCCCAGGGCCTGGCTCCCCCGTTTCCCAGCTTCCAGAAGCCCCGCATCCTGGGCCCGCGGCCCCTCCTCATCCTCACGGCCAGCAGCTCGGGTCGGGGTCTGCCCATCTCTCTGCCCCCTCTCGTGAGGACCTCGCGAGGCCGCCGGGCCCCCGGGGACACCCAGGGTCACCCCCCCACCTCAGGGGCCTGGGCCTGCCCCCCTCTGCCGCATGAGGCCACAGGTCCCAGGGACCAGGACGGGGACGCCTCTGGACACACGGGACAGGGGGTCAGCGCGGCCACGGCGCCCCTTGGCGGGAACCGGGAGCCCCACTGCCGACGACACGGCCGACCTCACCTTCGCTGTCCCTCCTCCGCACCAACACGGACTTCACGGGCCTCATCTGCACGTCCTGCCGCGGCAGCCGCTTAAAGCCCGACACCAGGGCCAGCCCGTTGGCCTCAGACCTGCCCCCTGGGCTCCTGCGCCCGTGGCTGCCGGCCCGGCTCCGGCGGCCCGTCCTCTGCCGGCGGGAGCGCTCGCCCCAGGAGCGGCCAGACCCGCTGGATGTGTCCCCGTCGTAGCCCTGGCCGTGGTCAGCCTCCCCATCCGAGACCTGATGTCCCCCAGAGGGGCTGGCCTTGGCAGGCAGCTGGATTTTCCGGGGACGCTTCACGGTCTGTGAGAGGAGAAAGGGGGAGGGGCCGGCTCGAGGCTCCGCCCCGACCCCTGCCTTGGGGGAGCCCCTCTCTGGGCCTCAACGTCCAAGCTGTGAAATGGGGACAGGATTCCACCCGCTTGTAGAAGCTTCCACTCATAACACCCGCGGGCTGCAGGTGGGGCTCAAAGTGGGGGCGGGGGGAGGGCAGAGGTGCCCACGGGGGATGGGGGGGCTGCCCCGCCCACCTGGCCCCCACTCACAATGTTGGCCAACTTGGTGCAGGTTTTGAGTATCTGAATGGCAAAGGTGGAGGTGACGCTCTCCATGGAGACCCCATTCACCATGACGATGTGGTCCCCTGTCCTGAGAGAAGAGGGAGGCTGGGTCTCAGGGACGAGTCCTCACACAGGAGCCCTCTCCTCAGGCCTTCCCTGCCGCCCCCGCCATGTCCCCCAGTGCCCGACTTTGGGGCAGGCACCTCCCAGTCTACAAGGCCTGGTTCTAATTCGCTGGTGTCCCCAGGCTCACAAAGACATTTATCCTTCTGGCATTTATCCCTCAGTTTCCTCATCTGTAAAATGGGGCCAACAACAAATCCAACTATGATAATAGAATGCAACCAGGGCCCCTGGGTGGCTTAGCCAGTTAAGCGTCTGGCTCTTGATCTAGGCTCAGGTCATGATCTCATGGGTCCGTGACTTTGAGGCCCTTGCTGGGCTCAAACTTACTGCACGGAGCCTGCTTTGGATCCTCTGTCTCCCTCTTTCTGGCCATCTCCTGCTTGCGCTCTCTTTGTCTCAAAAACAAATAAACGTTATAAAAAAAAATTGAATGCAACCACAGAATGCAAGCTGTGATTATAAGTGTCTCCGTACCCCTCAATCCTTGTCACGCCCCCTGTTTCTGCTTTTCTCCCCCTCTTTCCCTGTGTTTCTTTTTTTTTTTTTAACGTTTATTTATTATTAAGAGACACAGAGCATGAGCAGGGGAGGGGCCGAGAGATGGAGAGACACAGAATCTGAAACAGGCTCCAGGCTCTGAGCTGTCAGCCCAGAGCCAGACGCGGGGCTTGAACTCACAAACTGCGAGATCATGACCCGAGCCAAAGTCGGATGCTTAATTGACTGAGCCACCCAGGTGCCCCTTCCCTGTGTTTCATAACGTCTCTCTCTCTCTCTCTCTGAAGCTGTGTCTCGATTCTGGACTGAACCATATCACCCGTCAGCCACTCAGGTCCCAGAACCGTTTTCCCAACAGAACGCCCAGGAGCCTACCGCTCCCAGCGGCTCAGAACACAGCGTCTCCTTCCCTGCGGCCACAAAAGGCTTCCAGGACCTTTCATCCCAGGAAGGCCATTATGACCCCGGAGACCTACAGCGAAGGACCAGGAAGTGGCTTGGGGAGGGTGACTCTCCCAACGCCAACCCTGTGCTGCTGGCAGCTCCGAGCCCTGTGTTGACAGAGCTGAAAGGCACCAGGCACTTTCCCCGCTCCTGGCTTTGGCCCACACAGCTCCCTGCTCTCGGCAGGCCCCGCCCCTGCCCGCACCCCTGCTGCCTTGATACTCACTGCAGCTGGCCCTCAGCTGGCCCCCCCGGCACCACATCCGACACGACCACGGATCCACTGGGCCGGTCTCGGCCACCAGAGATGGCAATGCCAAAGCCTCTCCGGGGGTCCTGAGAGAGGGGAGGAGACCTAGGATGAGCTTTTGCCTCCTCCCGTGGAGCAGCCCGGGATCAAGGTGGCACCCCTGTAGGCACCCACGCGGGGAGAGGGAGGCCTCACCTTGCAGAGTGTGGCCGTGTGCTGTTCCCAGATGGTCATCTCCTCCATGTCCAACACCTGACAGCAGAGGAACGGGAGGTGGGCTTGAGGCCACCGCAGGCCCACTGGAGCATGCAGGGGTCCCCCGCCCTGGGTGGGGAGCCCGGCTGTGACACTCCCCGGGTCCCAGGCCTGTGGGCAGGTTGCTACCTCCCTGGAGACCTCAGCTTTTCTATCTGCAAGGTGGATTTAGGTCAGGGGTTCTCAGTTAGGGACCACGCTGCCCCCCAGGGTACGTGTGGCAACATCTGGAGACGCTGGCGGTCATCACAATGCTGCCCAGCCCCCCACAGAGCGGGGAAGCCCCCCCCCCCCACAGGGAATGATCCAGGCCCAAATGTCCAGATGCCAAAGCTGAGACCCTCAGCAAACTGGTGAGAGCCAGTGAGAAAATTCAAGTGCCTGGGGCGGGGGGGATCCATGCCTGGGGGAGGGGGGATCGAGTGGGGGGGGAGGGGGATCCATGTTTGGTGGGGAATCAAGCCAGGCCTGCCAGGCAGAGGGAGCCCACTCTGCTCCAGCCACCTGGGGCCTCCTCACTGTTCCTCCGACCCCGGGGCCTTTGCACGTGCTGTTCCTTCTGCCTGAAACTCTTTTCCCCCAGATCTCCACCTGACTCCTTCCCTCACCTCCTCCTCCTCTCAGCTCCTGTGTTACCTTGCCCATGAGGCTTTCCAACCACCGGGTTCGGAACAGTAAGCTCTTCCGGCTCCACGGCAGACCGCCCTATCCACCCCTCCCCAATACGTGTTCCTAATTCGGAGAACTTGTGACCCCTTGACGTTCTCTTGGCTTTTTTGGTCTGTCCGTCTCCCCTCTCTAGAACATCCGATCTGGAGGGCAGAGAGTTTTGTTTGTCTCGTTCACAGTGGAGTCCCGGTTCATAGCAGGGATTCAGGAGCAATTTACTGAAGGAAGAAAGGAGGGAAAGAGGAGAGAGGAAGGAAGGAAGGAAGGAAGGAAGGAAGGGGGTGCTTTCCTTGTGTGGGGGGTACTTTACAGGTACTATCTCATTTAATCCACTCACTGAAGGGAGATCCCATCATCCCCATGTCACAGATGAGGCAACTGAGGCACAGAGAGGCGAAGTCACTTGCCAGGACAACAGCCCCCATAGAGGCTGTGGCTGGGAATGTGGATTCGGGTATTTGCACGCCCGTGATACAGATGGGGACTTGGCTTCTGGGAGTACAAGGCCACCCTCCAGGACACCCGGCCAGAGAAGGCGGGAGGAGAAGCCCACCCTCCCCCGCCCCCTCCCCGTCCCTTTCCTCTCCGGGCCCGGCCCCTCCCCCCCCCCCCCCCCCCGCCTGGTCGACCCGCCCCCTCCCCCCTCCCCCCGAGGGCACAGCAGGGGGTGATTCCTCCCCCTAAGAACCCCTCGCTGGCTGCCCCAGTGCCTTTTCTTAACGGATCCCGGGAGAGCGGCATTCCTGGCTCCCAGGGGGTGGGGGGAGGGGGCGAGAGCCAAACACCGCCGAGGGCGGGGCCTCCCGGGCACTCCCCGCCCCGCGGTTACCCGGGAGCTGAGGGCAGCGCTCACAACCCCGACTCAAAGCCCGCTGCCGGCTGCCTCAGTTTCCCCGCCTGCCAAATGGGCTACCCCCGCCCCCGGCGCCCTGGCCTTCAGGGCCGAGGCGGCGGCGGCGCGGGCCAAGGAGCCAGGCGGGAAAAGCAGAAAGAGCCTCGACTTTCCTCCTTTGCACGTTAGGAAGAGACACCGCGCTCCGCTGGCTGCGGATGAGAGACGCTCATCGTTTAACCCTGAGCGACCTTAATGTGTCACCGCTGTTATTCCCACCTTAAGGGAGAGCAAAGGAAGGCCCAGAGAGGCGCAGTAACTTGCCTGAGGCCACCCGGTGAACAGATGGACACAGGCGGCCGGTCTGGCACCCCTGCCCCTAACCACGGCACCCCTCCGGCCTGTCGCTTGTTTTTTTCTTCCGGACTTATGTTTCAAAGCAGAATCTTTGTACTTGCTTTGAGGTTACACTTTGTATCATTAAATGCCCTCCGGAACTTTGATTTCCCAGCCTTATTTTAAGACACAGCCCCAGGGAACCAGGGCCCCCGGGGGACAGGTGCAGGTGGCCCAGGCTTGCCCTGCCACCCCCGCCCCCCTCCCGCCCGGTGCAGGTTCACCTCCTTAGATATTAGAGACCTTGTCTACAACCCACGGGGCCAAGCCTAACCCGCCCCCCAGTGGCCCTCAGCTCCGTTCACCTGCGCGTCTTTGCCCTGGCAGTCCCCTGGGCCGAGAGACACCCCCCCAAGAACCCGCAGGCCGCTAGCCCTCGCCACTTGGGTCCCCTGCCTCCTCAGGCAGCCTTCCTGGGTGAGCCAAACTTCCAGGGCTCCCTGTCACGCTTCCCCGTTTTCTTTCTTAGGCTTGGATCACGGCACCCCAAACCATCTTAAATTATCCTGTTTAGGGGCACCTGGGCCGCGCGGTGAAGCGTCTGACCTCCGCTCAGGTCATGATCTCACAGTCTGTGAGTTCGAGCCCCGCGTCGGGCTCTGTGCTGCCAGCGCAAAGCCCACTTGGGGAGCCCGGTTCCCCTCCCTCTTTGCCCCTCCCCCACTCGCTCTCACTCTCTCTCAAAAATAAACATTTCTTAAAAAAATTAGCCAGTGTAATCATCAGCTTGCAAGTTCCTGATCTTCCCTCTTGGGCCCTGAAGGCGGGCTGGAGCCGTCTCTCGGGCACCCTGGTGATGGCCCTTGGCATCTCCTGGGCCCTGGTGAACCCCTACTCATCCTTCAGAGCCCCCGGGACGGGACGCTGTCTCTTCCTCCAGGAAGTGAGTCCTCAGCGGCCTTACATCCCTAATCATTGGAATCGGGGGTGTCCCAGTCCTGTGCCTCCCATACACCCCTCTAGTCTGGGGCCTGCGGCTGGGCAAGGCTGGGGACCCTGGGACCCCAGTCTAGTCCCCACGGAACCAGAAGGGAGACGGAGTTCGAGGAATGGGGGTGAATGGTGAGATAAAAGGCCTATTCGGCCAGGAACTCAACCGGGTGTGTCCAGAATTCCTAGACCCCTCGGTCAGCCCTTCACCCACCCAGGTGAGCTGTGAGGGGGCGGGGCCTGGGCCTTTATCCCCACCCCCTCCCCCAGGGAGGAGGAGAGGAGGAGTCACCCAAACGGGCGGGTCAGGTGGGTACCCTGTCACACAACCCCGGGCACTTGGCTCCCCGCCCCCTCCCCATCTCCGCCTCCGGGAACCGGGGCGCGGGGAGAGGGGGTAGGAGGGCCACAAATATGGGAAGTGGGGAGGGGATTCTGGAAGCTCCCCCCCCCCCCCCCCCCCGCAGCCAGGACGGAAGTTGGCGGGAACCAGAACTGCCCGGAAGTGTGGTCTGGGGCGAGCCACGTTCTCCCAACGGCCTCACTTTACCCCTCCAGGCGCGATCTGCCGCCCGGTGCGGCGGTTATGAAAGGGGTCAGCCAGAGCTCGGTCCCCGGAGGGTGAGGTTTCCCCCCAAATAGAGACAAGGGGATCCCCTCCCCCCAGCAGGTTTGCTCGTGTGTAAAAGGGGCTCAAGACCCCTGTCTCTGCCCGGTAATGCAAGTTAACGGCTCTGTATACAGTAGGCGCCCAATGAATGTTGGTTCCGGCCTCGCCGCATTCACCGGAGCCACCCCAGCCCACAAATGAAGTCATTGCTGCCGTCCCACTGTTGCTCAAGACTAACTCGGCCCGAACACCCCGCGTAAACATCTTTATAGGGCACCCAAGACGTGCCAGGCGCTAAAAACACGGTTTCCTCTTGGAATCCTTCCTGCACCTCCTTCCCGAGGAAGATGGCCCATTTGAGGGGCGAGGTATGGAGAGGCCTTGATTCACCGGCCCGAAGTTACACAGAAAAGTCAGGATTTGACCCCAGAGAGGCAGACCTTGGAGCACGGAAAGGCACTCCCCCCCACCCCCCCGAGACAGCTTTTGGAGACCAGAGGGCGAACGCCCCTCTCTGAGCAGCCTCGGGCTAGCCACCACCTTCCCCTGGGCCTCAGTTTCCCCACCTGTAACCTGGGGTGGTCTGGGGTCCAGGCCCCAGGTCGCAGACTAGATCCAGGTCGCGGACCCCAGCTAGATCCCCTCCCCCTCCCGTCCTCTGCGCGCTACTCGCCTGGAATCTCACCGCCATGGTCCACCCCTGGGCTCTCCAGCGCCCCTGCCCCGGGGCGGGGGAGAGGGGGGCCTGGAAACGGTCAATCGGTCCCCACCTCGGGGGTGAGGGAGGAGGCTAAGGACGGCTGCGGCGGAGAGAGCGCCGGGCCCTCGCCTCCTCCAGCCGCTCTGGGTCGCACCTGCCCCTCGTCCCCCGCCCCGTCCCCTGCCGGCCCCGCCCCCGCCCCGCCACGCCTTCGGGACCGCGCCGGGGCCGCCTCCGCCCCCGCAACACAGGCTCCGGGCTCCGGGCTCCGGGGTGGCAATGCCAGACCGGGTTTTCCACCCAGCCGGGCACGAGCCCGCCGTCGGGGCAGGACGCCGGCCGGGCGGGGCTGCAATGAAGACCCGGCAGGAAGTCCGGCCGCGCTCGGAACCGGCGCCTGGGACGGGGCAATCGGCGCCCCCCGGCACATTTCGAGGTTCCGCTGGGACATCGGTCGCACCAAAAGCAGGTTGAGTGCCAGAGACCTCCAGGGCGCAGGGCTAGCCTTCCTCAGGGCACCCCATCTCCAGGAAGTTCCCCCCCCCCCCATTTCACAGAGAGGAAACTGAGGCCCAGAGGGGTCAGAGACTTGGGCTTTCTGAACGTCCACGGCTGCCGCCCCAGGGCCTGGCCCCCAAAGTCAGCAGAGAGAGCTCTGTCTTCACACCCCACCCGGGGCGGGGCTCCCCGCGGAGGAGGGCGGGCTCTGGGGAGCAAAGGCCGGGTGGGGTGCGGGGTGGGTCTCAGGCTCGGAAGGTGAGATCTTGGGGTGACAGGACCAGGGTAGACACCCACACGTTCCTTGCTGCTTTGAATATATATTTAAACATTTTATTTATAGGAGCGCCTGGGTGGCCCAGTCGTTGAGCGTCCCTCCTTGGCTCGGGTCGCGATCTCCCGATTTGTGAGCTCAAGACCTGTTTTGGACTCTACACCCGCCGTGCAAAGCCTGCTTCGGATTCTCTCTCTCCCCCCCCCCCCCCCCCCCGTCTCTCTCTGCCCCTCCCCTGCTTGTGCTCTCTCTCTCTCAAAAACAAATAAATATTTTTTAAACTAAAAAAATAAACATCTTTTTAAAAAGTTGCTTAATGTTATTTATTTTTGAGACAGACAGAGCATGAGTGGGGGAGGGGCAGAGAGAGAGGGAGACACAGAATCCGAAGGAGGCTCCAGGCTCCAAGGTGTCAGCACAGAGCCCGACGCGGGGCTCAAACTCACAACCCACTAGATCATGACCTAGGCCGAAGTCGGACGCTTAACTGACTGAGCCACCCAGGTGCCCCCCAAATAAATATCTTATTTACGTATTATATTTATAATATAAACGTCATATTATTATAAATATGTACCCTGGGTCCCCTCTGTTCCTGTGCCCCACTCACGCCAAGGTCGAAAGGGCGAATCCGGGCACAGACACCCTCCCCAGCCTCATCCAGTCAGCTCCGGCAGAGAGGAATCCCAGGCTATGGGAAGGGCACAGAAAGGCAAAGAGGAAACCGAGGGATCAGGAGATGCTTTCTGGAAGAGGGAGCATTGCCGCTGGGGTTTTGAAGGGTGAGTAAGAGTTTGCCAAATGAACAAGCCAGAAGACACGATCAAAAATCTCTGAGGCCCCCAAAGCTGACTTCTTGTTCTCCCCCAAAACACTAATCTGGAGAGCCCAGGCCAGAAGTGGGCCCTCGAGCATCTCCAAAGGTCCCTAAGGCAGTAAGCTTTTGCAGAAAGCCTCTCTGAGCGCCTGCTGGGAACCTCAGGGCTGGAGGACAAAGCACATTTTCCCGGGGCGACGTTTGGCCACCGGGAGGCAGCGCCCCAAACGATTGTAGGTAAAACAAGATCAACCCCCTTTTTTTTTTTTTTTTAAATCGCTGTGTGTTTGTGTTAATGAATCACAGGAGAAACCTAACCGAGCTCCCCGCTGACACGCGCACCAGGGTGCCCTCAATGGCTCCCTAGTGCCCATCCGATGCCCTTTTGCTCAAAGGCAGGGTTTTATTTTTTTTTTAAGTACGCGCCGCGCCCAAGGTGGGGCCTGAACCCACGACCCCGAGTTCAAGTGTCAAACGCTCCACCAACCGGGCCGGGCAAATGCAGGGCTGGGAAAAAGGGCGTGGCCAGTGCGGCGCAGTTTCACAGGCCCGAGGAGCCGGCCTTAAGCCCACGAGTCCAGCCGCTCCTGACCGCCAGATGCCTTTGAGGAAATAAAAAATCTGCTTGTCATCAATCCATGTCATTCACACGTTCATTGTTTTATTCATCCGGTCGTTAAGGCGCAGCGAAACTGTTCGGGGCCAAGCACGCGAGCGGGAGCCCGCAAGAACGGACTTCCCATCTGAAATTGCAATGCCAGATTCAACCAGGAGGGGGCAGTGTGGGCACAGCGTGAAGGAGGGAGGGAAGGGAAGGGAGGGTGCTGTGGACGGTGGGGTCGCCGACGTCCTTCTGGGACGACCCTGTTCCGCCTTTCTGAAGGCCTAGAGGGAAACTGAGGCAGAGAGACGGCCTGGGCTGGGCTGAGGCCCCTCAGAGTGTGGCCGCCGGAGAGGTGGGAGCCTGGGGGGTGGGGGGTGTCGGGGGGGGGGGGTGTCACACAGGGGGCTTGGGCCCTCCCTGGTGGAGGCTGCTTTGCTGGGCTGTAGGAGGCTGAGGCCGTATCTGTGGTCGAACAGGTGTCGCTCCAACCCAAGGAGGCCCCGGAGCAGCTCTGCGGCCCGGCTGGCTCTGGTTGGTTCATCTGCATTTACGGAGCCCCCACTGTGTACACGCAGGACTGACGGGACAGACCCGGGAGAGCAAGACAACGACCGAGTCGTCACCCAACGTGAATAAAAAGTACAACCTAGACTTCTGAGAGCGTCAGCAGGGAGACACGACAGGGGCTGGGGGCTCAGGGAGGGCTTCCCGGAGGAAGGGCACACAAAATAAGGACTACGTTTAGGAGGCGTGATGGAGGTGAGAGGCCAGAGGTGAGAGGCGTCCGAGCAGAGGAACAATTAGGCCTAAAGGAGATGAGGGAGGAGCCATGGGGAGAGCTAGGTGAGGGCTCAGCCTGTGCAAAGGCCCTGCGGCAGGACCTGGGCATGTTGGAGGAGCCGGGAGGCCCGTGTGGCTGGAGCGGAGTGAGCGAGGGGGAGAGAGGGAGGAGGGGAAGGCAGGGAGGGGCCGGGGCACGTCCTGCAGGGCCTTGGGGGCCTCGGTGAGGACTCGGGCTTATCCGGCTCCGTGCTGAGAACAGAGCCTGCTTGGGATTCCCTCTCCCTCTCTCTCGGCCCTTCTCCCGCTCGTTTCTCTCTCTCACGCACACACACACGTACAACATAAATAACCTTAAAAAAAAGCACTATAAAAAAAGAAAAAGGAGAAAGAATGCCGAAATGAATTCAGAAATGGGTGGTAAGCTGATCGACGGCCACGGGTCCATAGGGCAGTAAAGTCTCCACTGGGCAAAACTCACTTGCATTTCTGGGGATCAGAATCATTCGCAATGCTGCCGGTTTCCCATAATTTACGGGGCCGTAAAGTGGTCCAAAGGCAAAAGGAAGCGCGGACAGTGTTCGCGCACACGCCAAAGCCCGGCACGGATCGGACATCCATTAAGTCCGCAAGCCCTGAGGAGCTACCGAATGTTCTCGAGCCACAGTTCCCGCTTCTTGGCTGCACTCCTCTCCGTGGGACTCTTTCTGGAAGGCGCCTACTCCCTGCCGGCCTCTGTGAGCTCTACCGCTGTAGCGTCCCAAGCAGCTAGAACAGCGCCCGGTATGCAGTCAGTGCCTACTAGGTGAACAGATCGCTCCCGGGGAGTCACCTGAGATTCCGAAAGTAGAGAGAGCAGTTGCTGGGTATTCTGGAAGGAACATTCCGGGTGTGGCAGGCTCAGCCACTGGGCACAGGAGGGTTGGCCACGTGGGGGGTCGTGGGGGGCCTTTAACGAGCGGTGGCCGAGGACAGCTGGCCTGGGGTACAGGTGCAGAGGCCGGGCTGACCCCGGACGCTGGGAGAAAGGTGTCAGGGGTCTGGGTGCTACCCCCAGCTGGGCTCTGCTCTTCCCCGGCTTCCTTCCAGAACTCCGGCTTCCTCCCATCTGGGGGTGGGGGTGGGGATCCCTTCCGTGAGGCCCCTCCAGCGCCATTCCATCCACTGCAAGCTTCTGGAAGAGTCTACGTGCCCCTCCTCACCTTCCTTCCCTCCTCCACCACGGTGCTCTCAGGAAGGTGCCCCAGGACCCCCGTGTTGCCAAGCCCCGGGACATTCCTTATGGCTACGACTTTGCTGCCATGTCACTTGTACATGATTCCAGAATGAAATGCTTCGCTTGTTCGGTTGAAAGCCACATTCTAGCAGGGCCTCCAGGTTTGGCCTCCCTGGTCCCCCTTGGTTCTGCCCTCGAGCCCACAGTCTGTCCTCCCCGCAGCGGCCGCCGGGGGGCGCCTTCGAGCCCCGAGTCAGGTCCTGCCCTCCTCTGCCTACAGCCCTCCAGGGCTCCCACCTCCCTGGGGTAAAAGCCTAAATCCGCCCCTAATCCCCAGCACCCCGCACAGCCTGCCCTGTTCCCGTCCCTCCCCTCCCCTCCTCTCTCTCTCTCTCCCCCTCTCCCACTCTGCTCTAGCTGCAAGGGCCTCCTGGTTGTCCCTCCAACTCCAGGCCTGGTCCTGCCCCAGGACCTTTGCACGGGCTGTGCCCTCTGTCTGGAATGCTCGTTCGCCAAACTCACTTCCTTCAAGACGGCTCAAACGTCACCTTCTCAAGAAGCCTGCCTCTAATCTTTCTACGTAAGGTTGTAAAATACCCCTCTGCCCGTTTTATTCCTGCCCCTGTGGCTCTTTTGCATTCTTTCCCTCTGTGAGACTGACCACTCTTTAACCCCGGATACGATCTACTTCCTTATTATATCTCTTGTTTCTTGTCTGTCTTCTGCCACCAAAACACAAGCCCACAAGACAAGGGATTATTGTTGGTCTGGTCCCCTGCTGACTCCCCAAGGCCCGGAAGGGCACCCAGCATACAGTAGGTGCTTGATAAATGCAGGTTCACTCCCTGGGCAGCCCCTCCTCCCAGGGCCATCTCCCACGAACCTCAGCCCGTTCCAAAGGGTGTCAGGCTCCTCCCTGAGGACATACTGCTCCTCTGGCTGAAGGCCAAACAGAAACCCGAATTTGCCTCCGCGGACTTTCCCCACAACCCAGGGCCACACGGAAGCACTGAGCCCAGGAGGCAGGACGTTTACAAGATGCTTAGCCTGGCGTGTTGGTTGGGGGGGGGGGGGGCGGGCAGGGGCAGCCCCCAGTCGTCCCTCGTCTCCTTTCTGCCCTACTTTCCTGTGCAGCCCCGGGCAAGTGGCTACCCCTCTCTGAGCCCGACTTCAACGCCTGTCTAACGCGAAGGTGGATGGGACATTGCGACTCGCCTGGAATTCTGAGTTCTGACTTGGGGTGGGACGGTTTACCCCAACCCCCGATGACTGAGAATCTATTACCCACGTTATCATTTGCTGCATTCAGCAGCCCTGGGTCGTGCTGACTCGACCTGCGCCCATTTTACGGAGTGGAAGACTGAGGTTCAGATAGGCGAAGGGGCTGGAGGCTGGGTCTATCTGAGTCCACAGGTTTTCTCCCCAAACCCCAGGCGGGTGGGATCTGACAGCCCAGATATATCTCCTTCCAACCCCACAGACCCCAGACTTGACACCGCTCTGCTCGGCACGAGTGTCCCCAAATTCCAGACCAGCTACATACCCCGAGACTCATAGGCCTGTGCCTCCCTGGCCCCAGGGGGCCCTCTCTGTCCCAGACAAAGAGACTTGAGGTGCAATCGGACACTTGGCTGGCCAGGAAGCCCTCTTTGTGCTGCCCTTTGGGGAGCGAACGACCCAGAAAAAACTGTTGCCGCCGGACCCTGTCCTCTGCAGGTTCCGGGCTTCCTTGGCCCTGGGGACCAACTGGCTCCTTGCCCACGGGAGGCTCTGGCCGCCGCCCCTGCCCCTTCCTACATCTCTCCGCTGGCAAGTTTTGCCCAGGGAAGGAATCCAGACAGGGTCCAGGGGCCCCCATCGCCGTGGTAAGGCCACCGTGGGACCCCTTCCCAGGCTCCGGCGGGTCCCGGCGGTGGGGGGTTGGGGGGGGGGAAGGGGGCGCCACTGTCTGGAAACTTGGGAGTGTCTTCAGAAGCTCCAGGAGGCCCACACACCGACTGGGAGCCGGGCTGCCTTGCCGGCCCCCTCCCTGCCCGGGCCTCCCTTCCTCACTTTGGGGGATCAGAGACCAGCTTGGGCCTCCTCTGCCTCCCTGGCACCACCTGGGCCAACAATGACCCTTTTAAGTCGCTGGCTCTGGCGTCCGGGCAGGTTGCCAGGGACAGTAACCGCCAGCCAGATAATCCCTTAGAAACTATGTCAAACGCCCACACATGAGTGTCAGTTTCCTGCTTTCTGGGCGGCAGGGGGAGGTGATGGAGGTCCCAGGACCCTGTGGTCAGGGAGTCAGTCCGCGCGGGGCAGGGTGGGGGACTTACCCGTCCAGGAGGCCCGGTGGCCTTGGGGCAGGTGGCAGGAGCCGGGGCCTGGGTGCCCGCCTGGCATGGAGGTAGGGAGAGGACCCGAGGGCTGAGCTCTGTCCTCCCCACCTGTTTCCCCAGCTCTGTCCTCCCGCGTGGAGGCAGCACGTCTGTCCCGCGCCAGGTGGAACCAGCAGGACGAGGTGCACAACGGGAGTGAGAGCCCGGCCGCTGGTTGGGTATGTGCCTCTGTCGCAAGGTTGCCCTCACGTGGGAGCAGCTGGCCTTAACCCCTGCTCAGCCAGAGCCCCGGGGACGCCGGGCTCCCGCCCTGCTCACACCGCTGAACCTTGAGCCCCTGGCGTCAGCGTGGGGACTGGGACACGCGGGCAGGTCCTCGGGGAAACCCCCGCCCCCCTTCTCACCGTCCTTGAACCCGAGACCACCAAGCCCTTGCACTTGCCGAGAGACGGTCCACTTCCCACCGGACAGATCTGAGCGCAAATTCCGCCTCTCGGCCCCAGGCTCACCTGCCGGGATTCTGAGGCCAGGAAGGGTCAACCGTTTCCCTGCTGGGTGGCCTTGGGCAAGTCACCGAGCCTTGTCAGTTTCCTCGCCCGAGAAGTGGGGGAAACACTAAGCACCTGCTTCCTAGGGCCGTTTCGAAGGTCGAAGAAATGAATGCGTGTTTGTCGAGTGGGCGCCCAGTAGGCCCACACCCTCCAGCCACTACCCACCCACGGGGCGGAAGGACAAGGTATGGGTGAGTGTGAGACGTGTGGATCTGGAAGGCTCAGCATGCGAAAAAGAACGTAAAACGCGTCGCTATTTTTAACATTGATTCCGCGTTGAAATGACAATACTTCGGATGTACTGGGTTAAACGACATATTTTTTTTATTAAAATGTTTTATTTATTTTCGAGACAGAGAGGGTGAGCACGGGAGGGGCAGAGAGAGAGAGAGAGAGAGAGAGAGAGAGGATCAGAGGATCCCAAGCAGGCTCTGCACCGAGAGCGCAGAGCCGGATGTGGGGCTCGAACTCACGAACTCACGAACTCACGAATCGTGAGATCATGACCCCGGGGGCTGACCTCGGACGCTCAACCGACTGAACCACCCAGGCGCCTGAATTACTGTTAAAATTCACCTTCCCTGGTCACTTTTTCCCCCTTCAAACTGTGATTCCTAGAACATTTAAAACCACACTGAAAGTTTTAAATGTAAATCTGCTTGCCTGATGGTCGCATGGGACCACGCCGGGGCAGGCGCTTGATGCATCCTAACGCATTATCCGTTAAGTCCGTCTTTATCCATCCCGTTCTGTCGTCGTGGTACCAAATCTGTATTGTTTCCGAAGTATTTATCAGCACCTGAAACTGCCTTGTGTCTTGTGCCCGCTTATCTGCCTTTCCAGACTGTCACCTCATTGAGCTTAGGGGTTTTGTCTTGCTCGTTCCTGTGTCTCCGTGGCCTGGAACAGCGCCTGGTATACAGTGGGTGCTCAGTAGATAATTTGTGGCAAAAATGAATGAATGAATGAATGAATGAATGAATGAGCGAATTGTAGGATAGACGACGCGTGGAGTCCCCTCTGCAGCACCTGGTGCTGACGGTAATAGCCACCAGGGGGCGCCAGAAACCAGGAAACCGGCCCCAGCCGGGAGCCTCCGTTTCCCAGCCTGTAAAGTGGGGACCAAGGAGCAGGGATGTGAGAGGACGGAGGAGGAGGGTCAGAAGCTGCGTCCCCACCCCCCACCCCCCCCCCAGACCCTCGCTCCTCCTCCCCCTTCCCTGCCCAAGCTCTCCCGCCTCCCACAGCAACACTAGTTTGGGGGTGTTTTATTTATTATTTATTATTTTCGTGTGTTTTCAGCGCGCACTCCGAAGGGTCAAATGCTCATTTCGATTCGCTACACTCAGCGGTACCATTGCCACCCCATGATCTCACCCTTCCCAGAGGGCCCCTCCGTCTTTCAACCGACTGACATACACTTCCGCGTGTCTAGAGAAGACCTGTTTTGCTACTTTTCGGTGTTTTCAGTTTCAGTATTGACTTCCTTCCAGGAGAGATTCAGAATCAACCTGAGAGTTGATTTTTTTTTTTTTTTTTAATTTGCTTCTTCGTCCTGATCCTTATCGTTGGCCCGACCCCCGGCCCTTCTCCAGGTGTCTGAACCAGTGGTTTTCAAACTCGGGCATCTGAATCGCCTGGAGTGTCAAGGTGGGGCGTGGGGGGGGGGGTCCTTGAAACCCGGATTATAGGTCCCGCGGGTGGTGGGTGTGTTGGATACAGGAGGTCTGATGCCCTGGGAACGTCTAACGAGCTCCCAGGTGATGCCGATGCCGACGCTGCTGGTCCAAGACCCCCTGCTCTCGTCTTCTTTCAAAACAGATTCAAGATGATTCAGGAGATCGGTCTATGGCGTGTGTCCAAAGAGCTCTTCCTGGAGCCTTTTTTTTTTTTTTTTTTTTTTTTTGGTTTTAAACGATGGTAAGATGCACATAACGTAAAATGTGCCACCTTAACCGTCTCTAAGTGCACTGGCATCAGGCACGCTCACGCTGTCGTGCACCCGCCCCCACCACCCATCTCCAGAACTTTCCATCTCCCCAGACTGAGCCTCTGTCCCCAGGAAGCACGGACTCCCCGCCCCCTGCCCCACCCCTGGCTCCCGCCATCCACTCTCTGTCCCTGTGGACGGACGGACGGGACTCCTCTGGGGACCCCCTGTGAGTGGGGTCATGCGGGACGTGTCCTTCTGTGTCCGGCTCCTGTCACCGTGCACGGTGACCTCCGGATCCATCCATGTTGTCGCAGGTGGCAGATTGCCTTCTTTTCCAAGGCTGGATAATATTCCAACGTGTGGATGGACACATCGTGTTTCTCCTTCACCTTTGATTCCCTTGAGCCTTTCGAGTCCGCTACGGGTTGGCTGCCTTCTAACGGGGCACAGCCGGCTAAGCTGGGGATTCCTTTTGCCACATCCCGAATTCTGTTCTCCATCCCTTCCCTTTCTTGACTTGTGTCCTTGTTTTGATGGAGAACATTTCAGAAACATCTTTGTAACCTCCAGGTGTGACTGAGACCTGCTCCATTTTCCTGGGTCCCTATCGTCTCATTGCCAAGCACCCCACACGGTCTCCGGAGTCAGACAGGCTTGGGTGGAAACATCCTAGGTCTGTCCCTCACTAGCTGGGCGCCCAGATTCCCCCACTATCCCCCCGGGCAGAAATCATTAGTCATGAATAAACCGAATAATACCAACATTTATTATTCCCCGAATCGTGACCTCAGAATTAGTAACCTCCTAGCCATGTCATTACTAAATTCACCATTAAACTTTAATGACGGAGTGAACACAATTATTCTTTTTTGTTTGTTTGTTTTAATGTTTATTTACTTTTGAGAGACACAGTGTGAGCGGGGGAGGGGCAGAGAGAGAGAGAGAAAGACACAGAATCTGAAGAGGCTCCAGGCTCCCAGCTGTCAGCACAGAGCCCGACTCGGGGCTTGAGCTCACAAGTTGCGAGATCATGACCCGAGCCCAAGTCAGACGCCCAACGGATTGAGCCGCCCAGGCGCCCCTAGTTATTCTTAATACACTGAGGCGCAGCATGGTAATGATTCTTTGTGACTCCAAGCAAGTGGCTTCAGCTTTCTGAGCTCCCGTGTTCTTGTGCGTAAAACGGAAATGATAACGGTTCCCATCTGGTTGATCAATACTATCAAATATGTATTTTATTCTAGGTGTTCTGTTCTATGTTAGGTACTGGGAACGTATTAGCAGTAAAAACAAACAAACAAACAAGTAAACAAGAAATAGGTCCCCAACTACGCATCGTATGCAGAGGCTTTAGCGCCCGGCCTGGCTTTTGATCATGTTGTCACTTATAACTTACTTACCATTATGTTGTACGTGATGTCATACGTTATATATGATACTTGCATGTTATATGTTGATAGTGTATACATCATAATAATGTACTTTGTTTAGCAATGGTATGGGTATGTCTATCTCAATACCGCATCATTTATACACTGTGCATATAACACAAATCAAACTCATTTATTATGCCATTAGAACTCCTACTTAGGAGAAAGCGTATGCCATAAGTGTCACCTGCAATATGACGGTAGATACTTGATTAATCGTGGACATGACTCGTGTTTATTACCTGCGAGAGGATTAGGGCAATAGGATTAAGCCGAGGGCAAGCCGCTGCCCTTCCACCCCCCGGGCGCTTGGGGGCGCTCGAGGCGCGGAGACGCACGCGGGCCCACCCCCGAGCCCCGATTGGCGGCGCGCGCGCTGCGCCACGGCGCACGCCGGCCCCGCCTCCCGGCCCGCCCCCCGCTCCCTGGGCCCGGCCCCCTCCCTCCGCCCTCCGGCCGGCGGCGGTTGTTGTTCGGCGGCGGCGGCCGCAGCTCGGGTGCAGCCGCCGGCCGGTCCGCGCGCGCGGCCATGGAGCTGGAGGTGCCGGACGAGGCGGAGAGCGCCGAGGCGGGGGCCGTGACCTCGGAGGCGTCCTGGGCCTCGGAGAGCGGGGCGGCGGCAGGTAACGGTCCCGGACCTCCGTCCTTCCTCGCTCCCCGAGTGGACCCGCCTGGCCTCCCCCCGCCGGGGCCCAGTGGACCCGCCCGAGCGCCGGAGGGGCGGCGGGGCCCGCGGCGGCGAGGCCGGAACGTTCCACTCGGGGGCGCTCGCGGGGGGGGATGGGACGCGGGGCTCGGGGGAGGATGGAGCGCCCCGCCTGGGGGGCTCGGGGCGGCGCCGCCCTTCCCCGGGATGCCGGGGGGGGGGGCGGGGGGGGGAACCGCGGGGGTGGGTGCGGGGCCCCGTTCTGGGAGGCCGTGGGGGCAGCAGCCCCCTCCGGAGGCGCGCGGAGAAGACGGGTCCTCCCGTCTGGAGGGGGGGCGGTGAGACCACGCTGTGGGTGGGTGCGCCGCCCCCTGCCGAGGGCGCCTGGGGACGGCATCCCACCCAGGCCTGTCGGCGTGTGGGATGGTGGAGTACCTCCGTGCCGGTGAGGGGCCAGGTCTCCTAGGTGGGCATAGCAGGGAGGTGACACTGTCCCAGATGTGCCCCCTCCCCCTTCCTGGACACACTGCTGCGGGGGGGGGGGCCCACCTTGCTGGCATCCGCTTGGGGGATCGCCCCTTCCTTCCACGGGCAGTCACCCCTATGGGCACCGCTTATTGGTGGTGAAGGGCAGGCGCTGCCCGCGTGGACGTGGGGGGTCTTCGAGGCCATCTGGGCCTCCTGACTGTCTCATTTCTCTTCGTGGGAGTCACCAGCCCCGGTCTCCGGTGCAGTGGCCATTCATTGCCTTTCTGGGCCTCAGTTTACCTCCTTATCACAGGAGGGGGCTAAGGACGTGGCTTCTCAAAATGCCTTCAGTGCCGCGGCTCTGCAGGCAAGTGTGGGGGGGCAGAAATAGCCCCCGCCCCAGCCTTCTACCTGGACGCTGGGGGGCGGCTCCTGGTGTGTAGGGCCCCCGCCTCCTCCCTCGGTCTTCAGAACAGCAGGTGGGGGGAGCCCGGTGGCCTGGTCCGGCCCATGGGCTCCCCCCACCTGCTGTTCCCTAACTGCTGCCCAGAGGAATGGCCCCCGCTCCTGCAAGGCTCCCTCTGGGTGGCATTCTCAAGCCTCCAGACAGAAGTTTCCGGATCCGCAGGATCCTCCTCAGGCAGCCCTCACCAGCAGAGGCCCTGCAGACACCCACATGGGCACCCGTCTTCCTTCTCCCCCAGGCCTCCTGAAGCTTCCTTGGCAGGCGGGGTCTGCTGTGTGCGGCGGGGGGGGGGGGGGGGGGGGGGGGGGGGGGGGGGGGGGGAGTCTGGAGAGAGAGCGCCAGGGCCAGCGAGTGTCCCCCTGGTTCTGGAAGGCTCCCACCGCTCCTGTCCCCACTGCCATCTGGAAGCGCTTGGTAGATGACCCGCTTCATTCGACCATCCTGTTGCCTCGCCCTTGGTCTGGGCGGGGACCGGTGCCCTGGCCTGGCTAGCCCTAGACGCGGTTCGGGGACCCAGTGCGCTCCGTTATCAAACCCCTGACCTCCGCTATCAACCCTCTGGCCTGCGCTGGTCAGAGACAAAACAGCCTGAGACTCAGTGACCACAAGAAAGCCGCATAGCAGACGTTTATTTTATCAGGGGCTCCTTGAGCCACTGGGGGGCAGATAAAGCCCCAGGCCCCAGCGGTGGCTGGGTCTGAGCGTGGGGGCCAGGAAGATAAGGTGCCTGCCTGTCACCAAAATGCGCAGAAATCTGACTCCCCCAGCAAATCGTTTACTTCCCTCGCTTTAAAATTACAAGCTGCTCCTTCCCTTCCGGGCCCGTTTCTCCTGATGTGAGTCCTAAGTTTGGGCAGTAAGTCTCCACACTTTCCCTCCTGCTCAGGGATTAGAGAAGTCCCTAAGCGTCTTTGTGCCAAGATGGTTCCATACCACACCAGGGGTCGTCGCCTCGGCCCTATTGACGTTTGGGCCGGAGAATTCTGTTTTGGAGGCCCCGTCCCGGGCGCCGAGGGGTGTTGCGCAGAATCCCCGGCCCCGCCCATTCAGTGCGGGGATCTCCCGGGTTGTGATGACCCTAAGCGTCCACACACAGCTCGCGTGTCCCCTGGAGACACAGTCGCCCTGGACGAGAAACCACTGCACCACACGTGCTGTTCCATAACGTGGTTTGCTGTTTGTCCGCGGTAACGTGGGTTTCCCCCCATGTGGGTATCAACTTTTATTTTCTTCGGAAGGAGGGATACCGTACGTGGTTTAGGGGGCGCGCGCCCCAGACATACTGCCCGGCCTCCACCCGATCGCGGTGTGGCCCTGAATAACGAGTGCCTTGACTTCTCTGGGCCCCGGTGTCCCCGTCTGTAAAACGGGGTGATACCTACACCTACTTGGGGCTGGCTGTGAGCCTTACCGGAGTTAGCACGCGTCGGCATGTCGAGAGTGCCCGATGACCGGCAGGGACAGCCCGTTTTAGGCACCAGCCCTTAACGAGTCCGCCCGCCTGCTGCTGAGGGCCATTCTGGCTGCCCCTGGCGTCCACCTTCTGCTGTGAGAAGCAGTGCCGTGGGGAACGTCTTTGAACGTGGCCCCTAACTGTGGTGCTTTAACTACTTTCTGGCGGTTGAAGTCCCTGTTCTGGAATGGCTGGGTCACGGCGAGCAGATTGAGAATTATTATCTGAAGCCTGTTGGCTTTCCAGAAAGGTCTGGCAGGGGCGGAGAGAGACTCTGGCCAGCGTTGCCAGCTCTGAATGTTACCAGCCTCGGTGATTTGGGCCGATCTGATGGAGGGGAAATGGCATCTTGGGGTTTAGAATCTGGGTACTTTAAATGCCCCGCTCCTTGCTCCCAAGGCCTGGTCCAGAAAGGGCCCGATGGGGTTCTCCGCTGGTTTTGGGGGTTTGGATGCATTCACGGGGCCCGTGATCTGCCTGTGGGCTCTTGGCCCGTGCTGCGGTCTGGTGTTCCGAGCCATTTCCCTCCTATCCTTCCTGCTTGCGTGAGAGCACAGAACAGTTGGCTTCGTTCCCAGCACCCCCCCCCCCCTCGCCAGCCCCCTCCCACATCTAATCTGGTGGCAGATTATGCTGGTTTTGTCCTCAAAATGGACCCAGAATCTGCCTACGTCTTCCTCCTCTGCCAGTCCTGGTCTAGCCCCATCATCCGTCACTAGCTTGGTCCCTCGTCTCTTCCCATGCACCCTACAGCTCATTCCAGAAGGCTCCTGTTAAAAACTGACTTAGGTCCTGCTCGCCTCTGCCCACAGCCCTTTAGGGCTCCCACCTCCCTAGGGGTAAAAGCCCAAGTCCTCCCTGAGGCCCCCAAGGCCCTGCACGACCTGCCCCATCCCCTCCCTCCCCGCCCCTTGTCTCCCCCTTGCTCACTCTGCTCCAGCCCCCTGGGCCTGGTCCTTGCTGTTCCTCCTAGGCCTGGTCCTGCCCCTGCCCCAGGGCCTTTGCACACGTTGTGCCGTCTGTCTAGAACGTTTGTTCTTTATATCTGTGTCGTTTGCTTCCTTAGTTTTTTCAAGGTTTTGCTCAAATGTCTCCTCAGTGAAGCCTCCCCTGACGGAGGGAGGCCTGAAGGAGAGAGAGAAGACGACACACAGGGCCCACAGGGCTGGGCTGGGGCATTGTCGCCAGAGGCCTCCTCTGCGGTTGTGGGTGAGTGGTCCCTTATGCCCTTGTGGCGAGTCGGCTGGACTCTCCCAGTTGGAATTCTGCCCCGGACGCTTCCTGGCCATGTGACGCTTTTACCTCTGACGGTCTGGTCCCCTCCGTGGAGAGAGGCCTGGGAGCCAGACCCCTTGGTTCACATCCCAGCTGCATCCTTTACCAGCCAGGGACACTCGGCCTCGGCGTCTCCATCTGTGAGACGGGTGCGATGACTGTACCTTTCTCCTAGGGCTGGATCAAGCGGATTGACTCGTAAGCCCTTAGAAGGGCACCAGGCGCGTGGGCAACTCCATGTGGGCGCGGGGACTTTCCCTCCTCGGATGCGTGGGCGGAAGAGGCCCCCGTGCTGCATGCCCCCCCCCCCCCCCCCCCCCCCCCCCCCCCCCCCCCCCCCCCCCCCGCGCAGAATCCAGCGCGGGCGGTCGCTTACTTACTCCTTAGCCCTTGAACGATGCTTATTAAACATCGTCCAAGCGCCTGCTGTGGGCTCTAGGTGCAGTGAGCCGGGGGCTCCCTCCCTGCTCTCGTGGGCTCTCAGACCGGCGGGGGTCAGGATGACGGTGGCGGGCAAGCAAACCGAGAGGACCGGTCGTCAGCAGACTGCCTTCTGGGCCGAGTCCCACCCAGCACCAGTTTTTGTCGGGCGGGTTTTCTTCGCACACAGCCGTGCCCGCCCACTCACACGCTGCCTGTGACGGCTTTTGGGCTACAGGCCTTATGGCGCCCGCGGTCTTGCGCCTTGTGGAAAATGCCGCCATCCCCTGAATGAGTGCGTGCTGGTCAGTGGTGAGCACGCGGAGGGGAAAGAAACCGGTGTCCAGTGTGGGGCAAGCTGCAGCCGGGGTGGTTGGGGAGGAGTGGCCTAAGTGAGAAAAGCAGCCACGGGAGATGGATTAGCGGGCAGAGGGATTGGCCTGTGCAAAGGCCCTGAGGTAGGAATGAGCTTGACTCATTTGAGCCACGGAAACAAAGTTCTTGTCGTGGGGGGGCCGGAATGGGCCAGGCCAGTCACGTGGGGCCTTTGGGGGGCCCTGGCGCAGCACTCTGGCTAGTTGGTCGGGAAGGAGCCTCCCGGGACAGGTGCCAGATGAGTGGTGCTGAGTTGTGCTGGGAGCCTGGGTGGAGGCCATGGGGGGTGAGGGGGGTGAGGGAACCGAAGAAGCCAGAAGGGATTGTTCTGTGCCCTGGAGCTGGTGGGGGGGGGGGGGGAGGGGAAGACCTGAGAAGGAGCAGGTTCTGGCAGGGTCGTACTGATGGCGGGGGAGGGGGGGGCAAGGCAGGTGAAGTCCCACGGACCCTGGCCGGGGAAGCCCGGGTCTTGGCCTGGGTCTCACGCTGCCTTGGCTGCAGACAGCTGTGCCTCTGAGCAAGTGAAGTCCCTGCCCACCCCCCCCCCCCCAGCCCAGCTCCTCTCAAGATGAGGGCACTGGGGACAGGAATCGGGAGAGGCCCGAGGCCCCCGGGGTGGTGCTCATTGAATGACAGACAGCTACGCGACATCGGCATTTATCGCCCGGGAGGCCCAGGCTCCAGGAGGGTCTCGGGCTCCCAGGCCTTCCTGCTCGCACCGCCTGCCGCTGTGACTGACACGTGTCCCCACTCGTGACCGGGCAGGTTGAGACCCCCCTGGGGATTGCCTGCTGCCGCCAGCTGGCCAGCAGGGCCTGGAGCCGCGGACCGCCCACCGTGGGGATTACTGACCTGGCCGATTAGCCACAGGGCTGAGCCACGCTGGAGGGCTTGGGGTCCAGCCCAGGGCGCCCTGAGTGCTTGAGCCAGAGTGAGCGAAGGCATTTTGGGGACCTAGCCTGTGACTTCGGTTGGAAAAAGGAACCCCCGGTGTTTTGTCACAGCTGCTTTCTGTGTCGTACGTGTGCCACGCACACGTTTCTTGGCCTTTGTTCTGGATGCGTGGGATTGCCGCTGAAGGTTTAAGGAGTGGGGTGCTGTTTGGGCATTTGTGTATGAAGGACGCTCTGGGGTGTGCTTGGGCCAGACCGCTTTGCATCGCTCACCCCTTTTCCCACGTTTAATAACTCACGTCTCGGAACTCTCTCTGTTTTATGGGAACCACGGAGCTGCGTCTTTCCCGTATTCGATTGGGCTACCAGTCTTTTTCTTATTGATTTGTGGAAGCTCTTTATATATCGTGAAAGTTTTTTGTTGTTTTTTTTTAAATTCGTGACACAAGCGTAAGTAGCCCTTCCCCATTTTCTCTTATGACGATAGTTGATATCGGGCAGGTATCTTTGTATTTATGTGGTCAAGTTTATCCGTCTCTCCTTGACGGTTTCTCAGTTTGATGTCACGGATGGAAATGTGTTCTCCGTCCTGAGGTTCTCATTCTTCTAGTACTAAGGTGGTTTCACCTTTTTCTAAGCATTTAAAGTCCTGCTCTATTTGGGATGTACCCCCGCGTATGGTGTATGAGGATTTCATTGTTCCGCGGTTTTCCAGGGGGCTCGGGGCTGCCCCAACGGTTTCTGGAAAATCTGCTTCCCTCACCGATTTGAGATGCCCCCTTTATTACATCCCAGATTCCTGCCTGCGGCTGGTCTATTTCTGGACTTTCTATTCTGTCCCGCTCATCTGCCTGTCTTCTTGCAGCAGGCGAGCCTGTAACTACGAGTAATAACACGTTTCCTTTAAAAAGCAGCAGCCTGCCTGTGGTCAGGAGACAGGGAGGACTTGTGTCTTGCCCTCTCTGTTTCTAGGAGGAGGTAACCAACCGTCAGTCATTCCAGGTGGTTTTCTGCATTCGCACGTACCTTTAATTTCTTTTTTTTTTAACGTCGTATTTTGAAAACGTTCAAGGCTGCAGAAAAAGTTGCGAGATACTGCGGCAAACACCCCGAGGCTCTTAGCTGAGATGCGCCAGCTGCCGACACGTCTCTCTGAATGGGTGTTGTCGCCTGTGTGCGATTTTGCGGGTCCTTTGAGAGTCATTTGGAAGCCCCTTCGTCCTTAAGTGCAGAGGTGGGTGCTCATTATTCGCAGTTCTGTGGAGTTTGGGAATACTGAGGTGCGGCTCCTGGGAAACACGCAGGTCCCCGCCAGCCTCTGGTCCCCACGTTTTCATCACCAGATCACGTCCGTGTGTGCCTCTGCGTAAAGACCCTTGTCAGATACATACTGTTGCGTCGTTAGCAGCGACCTCGTGACGAGCAGCGCCAACTCCTGCCGGGTGGAAGCGTGTCTAACACACTTTCTAAGGCGCGTCGCCGTCCTCTGGGCTCGGGAACGCCCGACCACCGCAGCTCTGAGCCTGGGGGTCGTGGTGAACGGTGAAAACCACCAACAAACGGCACAAAAACGTAAAACCCGCCTCTCAGTAGCCCACAGAAAGGGCCCCCGTCTACAGCACAAGAGGGGAGACAGGAAGCAGACTACGCTCGGCTGGACGCGTGCACGGGAGGTGACAGTTTTCGGTGCCCCGCGTGCGTCTCCAGGTGACCGGGAAGGGCTCCCGAGTACCGATCGGGGGCTGCGGTAGCCGGGGGGTGGGTCTGCAGATGCGCAGTCGGAATGGTGAGCAGCTCTGTGCCCTGCGGACAGACGCCCCCTCCGCTGAGTGCAGAGGTCAGGTTCAGGAAGTGTAACATCCGTGCAGAGTCCACAGTCAGGATCCACACTGTGCCGGCGCGTCCAGAGTTGTCCCGGATGGCGATCTTTGATCCCTCGCTAGGATCCGGGATCGCACTTGGAGACCTGGGAGCAGCTGGTCTCCCGGGCCCGACCCCAGCACCGGAACCTTCTGCCTGAGCAGCTGTGAGTGAGCCTCGCCCCCGCTCTCGGCTCCCTCAGGAAGCCCACCGGGTCCCCTCAGGCCTCCGGCCTGGACTCTGGTGGGAGGCCTGTGCCTGGCATGGCCGTGTGCGCAGCCGTGTTTGTGGCAAGAGTGGTGAAAGTTCTGGAACCTTCTTTCTCTTTCTTTTGAAAGCCGGAGCTTTGGAAAGCCATCCGCCGGCCTAAGGCCTGCCGAGTTCTGGATTCATGGCCACCCTCCCCCCATCCTTTGCAAGGCTTCCTGTTTACCACTCCGGGAACATTCGCTTTGTGCAGTGAGATCGAGATCGGGCAGGGATGCAGGAGGGGGCAGAACGCGTGGGACTGGGTCTCAGCCTGGGGGAGGAGGGGTCGGCCGGTGGTCCGGGCTCTGCCCCCCCCCCCCGAGACCGCCCCCCCCCCCGCCTCCATTCTCAGCTCCCCCAGGCGCACCTTCCCCTCCAGCCACCCCAGACCCTGGCTTTCTGTTCCCCCAAAGCATCCTGTCCTGTTCCCACAGGGCCTTGGCAAGTGCTCTCTCTGCCTTAGGATGCCCTCACCCTTGGTTTCCCTCGCTGGGTCCTGTGTTCAGGGCCCGTCCGTGGGGCAGCGTGTGTCGGCGACTCGCTCCCGTTCGGGGCCGAGTGACGTTCCGTGAAATGGATGGCGATCACCTGTTGACGGACATTTGGGTTGTTCCCACTTTGGGTTACGGGCGGTGTCCATAACGTATGGATGACTGCCGCAGTCTCCAGTCCCACCAGCCGTGCGTGAGGGTTCTGACTTCTCCACGTCCTGGACGTCACTTGTCACCGTGTGTCTGCTTGATTCTAGCCGTCCTCGTGGGCGTGAAGTGGTGTCTTGCTGGGGTTTTGATTTGTGTTTCCTGATGATCAGTGACGCGGAGCATGTGTTCCTGGGCTTGCTCGCCATCTGTACGTCCTCCTGCGGAGAAGTGCGTGTTGAGATCCTTTGCTCATTTTTCGTTTGGGTTCATTTTATTGTTGAATTGTAAGCGCTCTTTATATATGCTAGATACGGTTCCCTCATCAGACCTGTGATTGGCAGATACCTTCTCCCATTCTGTCGGTTGCCTCCCTGCTTTCTTGGTGGTGGCCTTTGAGGTGCAAACGTTATTTTTAAGTTTATTTTTTTAGTGATCTCTGTGCCCCACACGGGGCTCGAGCTCACAACCCCGAGATCCAGAGTCGCACACTGTGCTGACTTGAGCTGGCCGGGCGCCCTGCAGAGCAGACGTTTTCATTTTGAGGAAGTCCAGCTCATGTTTCCTTTGGTGGCTTGGACTAAAGCGTCACGTCCGAGAAACCACGGCCTGACTCAACGCAATGATTTACTTTTCTTCCCAGAGCTTTATGGTTCCATCCGCTCCGTGGGCTTAGATTTCTGCTGCGTCTCGTGTTCCGAGTGCATACGGTGTGAGGTAGGGCCCGACGTCGCTCCTCGTGCGTGGAAACCCGGTTGTCCCAGAGCCGCCGGTCGACCCGGAGTCGTCTGGGTGCTCGTCGAAATCAGCCGGCCGGGAATGTGCATGTTTGGTTCTGGATTCCCACCAATGGTTCCTGGACCATTCCGGGGCGTCCAGACGGGCGTCCCCATCTGTGTGTGCCCGGAGCACATTGCCTTGATTACCGAGGCTTTGCAGCCCGTTTTGAAATGGGGAAACGTGAATCTCCCAACTCTGTTCTGCATTTTACGTTTTTTTATTAAATTTTTTTTTTCAATGTTTATTTATTTTTGGGACAGAGAGAGATAGAGCATGAACGGGGGAGGGTCAGAGAGAGGGAGACACAGAATCGGAAGCAGGCTCCAGGCTCTGAGCTGCCAGCACAGAGCCTGACGCGGGGCTCAAACTCACGGACCGCGAGATCGTGACCTGGCTGAAGTCGGACGCTTAACCGACTGCGCCACCCAGGCGCCCCTTTTACGTTTTTTTAAACGTTTGTTTATTTTTGAGAGAGAGGGAGAGAGAGCGCGTGTGTGCGAGTGGGGGAGGGGCAGAGGGGGGGACAGAGGATCCGAAGGAGGCTCCGGGCTCTGTGCTGACAGCAGTGACCCCGATGTGGGGCTCAAACTCACAAACCAGGAGACCACGACCTGAGCCAAAGTCAGATGACGCTTCATCCGACCCACCCAGGCACCCCCCGCACTTTCCCGCATTTTCCATTTTAATGCCTTAAGCTTGGCTTGGCTCTTGCTTCCTGACCGTGTAACTCAGAGCCTGCGTGTTCTCTCACACGCTGTTCGAGACCCCATTATATACGCGCTAGTCACCCAGCTCGTTATTGAGCGCTCACTGTATGCCAGGCTCGGAGGGAAGCCCATAGCTGGTGGAGCCCAGAAGGAGCCCAGGCAGAGGCCAGAACCAGGCGGGCGAGGCCTTTGCCCCGGGGACAGGAGCAGCGGGGGTGGCGTGGGTATTCGTTCAAGCCCCCAGATCAGCCTCCGGCCCTGGCCTGGCCTCCAGTCATAGCAGGGGCCAAGATGGATCCCAGGCTTGCCTCCAGGAAGCCGCCAGGCTGGGCAGGCCTGGAGACGGACCCTGAGGTTCACCAGCCACGTGTGGGTCCCCAGGGTGACAGGAGCAGCAAGGTCCGTCACATCTCTGCACTCTCCTCTCCTTACTCTGTTCCAGCCACTTGGGCCTCTGTGCTGATTCCCCAACTCTGCAGGCACAGCCCTGCCCCAGGGCCTTTGTACCGGCTCTTCCTTCGTCCTGGGAGGCCCTGCCCCCTCGAGCATGGCTGGCTCTTTCCGTCCCCTTCCCCTCCGTATGCCTGTGGCTCAGGCTGGAGCCCGGCCACCCGGAATCACGGGCATCCGTGCCCACTTTTTCCCGGGGAACCTCAGGCAGGTGACCTGGCTTCTCGGGGCCGTGGCACCCACCTCACCGGGCTGTTGGGTGCATCGGGTGGTGTGGTTCAGACCCAGCGGGCCTCAGCTCTTTGTTTCTGTGCCCACGTGCCTGCTGCTTTCTAGCCGGTCGCTGGGGCCACTGGGGTGTTGGGGTCGGTGGCTCAGTGGTTAGAGACACTAAACAGGCCGTACCCCGAGGCTCCTCCTCCAACACCTGCCTCCTGAGCCAAGCCCCTAGTGCCCTGGCCCCAGACCTTGTCGTGACCCCCGCGGTCACCACCAGGGAGAAGGGAGCGGGTCCCGGTGCTGGAGGCACTGCGAAGTGTGGGCACGTGCCTCCCTGGGCTGTAGCGAGTGCTGCCCTCACGGGGCTCCTGGCCTCGAAGGGAGCAGTCACTGGAGGGCCCACAGGTTAAACAGAAGGTTTAAACTGACCAGGGGTAGGAGTTATGATGGAGGTGGAGAACGGGTCAGGGAGCCGGCTTCAGCCAGGTGTGCAGGAAGGTCTCGCTGAGGAGGAGACGATCCAGGCCTGAACGGTGAAATGGGGAAGAGTATCCTAGGTAGAGAAGCGAGTGCAAGGGCCCTGGGGCAGGACTGTGCCTGGTGCATGTGAGGAAAGGCAAGGAGGTCGCGTGGCAGGAGTGCAGGGAGTGAGGGGAGGCAAGGGGGAGGGGAGGGCAGGGAGGCCATCTGTCTAGACGCCCCCCACCCGCTGTCCTCTGTACTCTCGGGCCACATGGGAACCCCAAGTGTGTCACATCTGTTGCTGTGAACACAGACCCCGAAATGTGGCGGCTTTAAACAACAGCGCACACTTATTACCTCCCGGTGTCTGTGGGTCAGGAGTCCAAGGGTGGCTGGGCAGGGCGGTTCTGGCACAGGGTCTCCGACGAGGTCGCACTCGAGCCTCCTGCCCCATCCGAGGGCTCGACCGGGGCTGGAGGAGCCGGTCCCAAGCTGTTGTCTCAGGTGGCTGCCGGCAGACGGCCTCCGTTCCCAGGGCCACTTGTGTGTCCTCGCCGCTCGGCGGCCTCTTCTCCCCGGCTGAGCGGCCCGAGAGTGAGCGAAGGCGGCTGCGTCTGACCTGGTCAGAGGTCGCGGGCCCACACTTCGGCTGTACCCCGCCGGTCACGCCCACCGGCCGCGGCAGGAGCTGTGGATACCCGGGGACCAGGCCGGCCGGGGGCCATCCTGAAGGCTGGCCGCCCAGCGGGCAGCTCGCGTGGCTTCAGAGCCTCCCTCTGTCACCCGTAGAATGGGGCAGTCGTGGCCCTCGCGGGCCTCACGCAGAGTGACCCTCGAGGTGCGGGAGGTCCCATGGCAATCTCGGAGCCCGGCCAGGCGTCGGGGGCCTGGTGCCCTCCTGGCTCAGCCTCTGTGCCAGACAGAGCCGTCTCCGGCCCCCTGGGATTCTGGACGCCCAGACCTGCCCTGTCGGGGAGGCTGGCCCCCACGGGGGAGGGAATTACTGGCATTCGCGAGAGTGCCCGGCCTGGCTTCCACCGTCCGCCTGTCTCCTGGTCGGTGGGCACCTGTCACAAGTGGCGGGAGCAAGAGGACTCTAGCCTAGAGGCCAAGGGGGCCTCTGGCCGAGCAGCCCTGGGCTGCCTCAGTGGCCCTTGGTATTTTAGAATTCAAGCGCAGAATCTGCAGCCCAGCCCTGGCTTCCGGGGAGTAAAAATATATCTGGGAAGAAAACTGGGCCAAGAAACCTCACACGTTGGTCCTGAGACAGCGCGTGATCCTTCATTGGGCAGTGGGTGGGGGGAGGTGGGGGGAGGTGGGGGGGGCTCTCTCCGCTCCTGCCCTTCCGTCTGCGGATCTCGCCCATCGGCTGGCCCTTCCCGAGTGGAGGTCTGTGGTTGAGCGTCCAGCGTCGGTCTCCCGGTGTCCCCTCGAGGAGCCCCGATCCCCCACACCTCGGCAGGGTGCCACTGGCTCCGGGGTGGGGACCCAGGCCTCGGCACGTGACCTGCAGGACAGTCAGGCGCCTACTTGGGGGTGGGGGGGGGCCCGCAGGGAGGACAGCAGCACTGGCCGGTGGGGAGACCGAGTCCTCAGGGCCCCCAGGTGCCGCCAGACTTGAAGCTCATCTTCAGTTAGGTCGGGGCTCGGCAGGCTCCTCCCGCGAAGGGCTGGGTGGTCTCTCTCGTAAGCGTTCCATTCTGCCACGGGAGCGCAAAAGCCACAGCAGAGATTGGTAAATGAGTGGGTGTGGCGTTGTGCCGATAAAACTTTACTTACAAAACAGACGGTAGGCGGGTCTGGTCGTCAGGGCACAGTTTACTGGCCCCTGAGTTGTGTTAACAAATAATCCGTCTCCACATACTGTGTGAGTTAGGCTTCCGTCTCAACAGAAAACATCCTAACACCACTTCTTTGAGCCTCAGTTTCCCCCTCTGAAGAAGAGAGACGAGAGGCATAGGATAGGCCAGGGGGGAAGCCCCGTGGGCCCGTGGCCTTGCCGGGCCTTCCATCCTGCAGCAGATGTCCAGCTCAGGGAACCTGTGAGAGCCACATTCCCCTCGCTCTTCCCCCGGGGCTCCCGCCGGTGCTTTCTCT
Source organism: Leopardus geoffroyi (assembly GCF_018350155.1). Lineage (NCBI taxonomy): Eukaryota > Metazoa > Chordata > Mammalia > Carnivora > Felidae > Leopardus > Leopardus geoffroyi. Next base: position 2,809,395 of record NC_059331.1, on the reverse strand, counting down.
CAGCCTCCTCCATGCAGCCCTCCAGGGTTTCTCAGCTGATGCCCAGTGCCTGGGAGCTGGTGCAGGGGGGAGGGGGGGGAGTCACGGAGGGACACAGGGAGAAGTGGCCTGCCCTGCGGGGCTCTGGGAGGAGCCAGGAGACCCCTGAAGGCGGTGCTGTGGCGTGGGTTTCCGTGGGTTTCCGAGGGAGAGGCTGCCAGGAGAGGCCACACCCACAACCACTAGGCCCCGGGACAGGCTCCCGGAGGGAGGGCGGTCGCGGAGCAGAGGGGAGGTGGGAGGTGGCCCAGGGCCCAGGGCCCAGGGCCCAAACGGTGGAGGACCAGACAGCAGCCCACAGGCTGGGCAGTGGGCGCAGGCAGGCGACTGCGGGGGCACCGGGTCAGGGGATGGCGAGCCCAGGGCCCCAGCGTCCGAATCTGTGGAAGACGAGCTGTCGCCCTCTGCGCCTGTGATGGTGTGGGCGACCTCGGGCAGAGTGTCCCCCGAGGGCCGGGGACCAGACAGAAGCTCGTGCCGGTGGAGAGAGCCCCCGGCCAGGAGCGCCCGCGCCTAGGGCAGAGCGGGAGTCGCAGCAAGCGGGCGTTGTGTGGAGCTCTCCTTCTGGGCCGGGCGGGGGCTCTGCCCTTGGGCCCAGGGGCCCACGTGGGGGTGGGGCTCACACAGGTGGCCGGACGGCTGCGGGACACCGGGCCGGGTGCGTGGGAGCAGCGTTCGGCTTCAGGAGCAGCCGCTCTGCCCGCGGGGTCAGGGAAAGCCACCCAAGGGGAGGAAGCTTCTGGTTGCCGCGAGGGCGGGCCGGCTTGGGCTGCCTTGAGCAGACCCGACCGCCAGCCCTTGCGGGCAGAGCGCGTCTGCAGAGACTCGGGAGCCCCTGCCGCTGAGCTACCTTGAACTTGCCTCTGAGACCTCTGGGCCCCAGTCTCCCCGGCTGTAAAGTGGGTCCAGTGGCGGTCGTCTCCCGGGAGTGTTAGGGGGTGGGGGGTGCGGCTTTCGGGGCGCCAGCCCAGCGCTGGGGCGTGTGCACGCGTGTAGCTGTTTAGTACAGGGAGCTGCAAACAGAAGACAGAAGTAGACAGGAGAGTACGGCTAAGCTATTTTTATCACGAAATATTTTGTTATTTTTTAATGTTCATTTTTACACATTAAAAATAAAGAGAGAGCAGCAGGGGGGCGGCAGAGAGAGGGGGAGAGAGGATCCCGAGCAGGCTGTCAGCACAGAGCCCTACCCGGGATTTGAACCCACGAGCCGGGAGATCATGACCTGCACCGGAACCGAGAGTGGGACCCTCGGCCGAGACTGAGCCGCCCAGGCGCCCGATGCGTTGGCGTCTTTTCTGGGCGCCTCGGATCTTTTGTCACTAAATCTATTTAGACAAAGAACCAGTTCGTCCCAGAAACGGGGCCCAGCACGCAGGGAACGCTCCCAGAGTTTGCAACGCGCGAGGGAGCGAGTGGTGGACAGAATGCTCTTTGGGAAGCTGGGAATCAGGACAATCTGTAATTCCTTACCTGCCACCATTCACCCTTCCGGGTGGCTCGGGGTGGTAAATGCAAAATCGTGAGAGGAAAAAACGATCCGCGAGGCAGAAAGGGGTTTTCTTAGTCCCGAAGCCTTCGTTTGAGACTTGCCCCCTAGTTTGAAGTTTCAGCCTTTGCCTGAGTCCTGCCCCTGCTGAGGCCCTGATGGTTCCTGGCGCGACGGGGACTTTTGTCCCCCCCCCCCGGCTGTCGGCTGTCGGGGTGAAAGCCAGGATGAGTTTCCCACGTGCCGGGACTGGCAAGCCCGCTGTGGCCTCTGCTCTACTGGGAAGGAACAGGTCCCTTCGGTGACGTGTGGCCCCAAATCAGTGAGCCGGGGGCGTGGTAGAGGGTGGGCAGGGGTGGGGTGGGAAGGGACTGCTCTAGGCAGCGCGTCGGGGGTGGACCCTCCAGGAGGCGATGTTCAGGCCGAGACCATGTGAGTGCCGGCTGCGGCTGCGTGGAGATGCCGGGAGGGAGCCTTCGAGGCCGCGGGCACGGCACGGTGACGGCTAAGGCCGCAAAGGTGCATCGAGCGAGTGCGTGTGAAACCTCCGTAGTGTCACCTGCATGACCACGCCCACTCCTGGGGCCAATCCACGCCAACGAGCTTCTCCAAAGCCTGAAAACAGCCGGCAGCACAGGGCCAGGTTGACCTTTAACCCGCATTCAGAAAATTGTCAACCGAGGGGCGCCTGGGGGGGCTCAGCATGTTGAGGGTCAGACCTTTGGTTTCGTTGGGGCCCCACGTCAGGCTCTGCGCTGACAGAGGGGAGCCTGCTTGGGATTCCCCCTCCCTCCCTCTCTCTCTCTCTCTCTCTCTCTGCCCCTCCCCCACCTCTCTCAAAATAAATAGACGTTAAAAAGCAAAATTTTCAACCGTACTGAAAAGTTGACAGCAGCGGACGGTGGAAGCTCACTTCGTACTGCTTGGATCCCCCCATTGACCTTCTGCTGCGTTTAGTTCACATACTCCCCGCCCCCCCCCCGCCCCCCCGCCCCCATCCACCCCTTCCCCGCGTCCCCTCCCTGCTCTGGGCTTGTAGCATCCCTCGAGGACGGGGGTCTTCCCCGCGTCTGCTGATTGGAAAGGGCCAGCTACCGAAGAGATAAAAACTCACCCAGGCGTGGAACCAGGCGAGGCAGGCGTATGAGGAGCAGGGGGTGGGCGCAGAGGGCACAGACTCCCAGACTCCCGTTCTCCTCGGCTGGGAGCGCCGTGACCTTGGGTTAGCTGCCGGCCGCCTGCTCTGCTGTGTTTAGTTCTTCTCTTAAAAAATTTTTTTTCACGTTTGTTTATTGATTTTGAGAGCGACAGTGAGTGTACCAGCCAGGGAGGGGCAGAGGGAGAGGGAGAGAGAGAGAAATCCCCGCCCCACGTGGGGCTCGAACCCACAAACCCGCGAGATCATGACCTGAGCCGAAACCAAGAGTCGGCCGTGGGGTGCCTGGGTGGCTCAGTCGGTGAAGCGGATGAGTTTGGCTCCGGTCGTGATCTCCCGGTTCGTGGGTTTGAGCCCCATGTGGGGCTCTGTGCCGACAGCTCGGAGCCTGGAGCCTGCTTCGGATTCTGTGTCTCCCTCTCTCTCTCTCTGCCCCTCCCCTGCTCACGCTGTCTCTCTCTGTCTCTCAAAAATAAATAAATGTTAGGGGCGCCTGGGTGGCGCAGTTGGTTAAACGTCCGACTTCAGCCAGGTCACGATCTCGCGGTCCGGGAGTTCGAGCCCCGCGTCGGCCTCTGGGCTGATGGCTCAGAGCCTGGAGCCTGTTTCCGATTCTGTGTCTCCCTCTCTCTCTCTGCCCCTCCCCCGTTCATGCTCTGTCTCTCTCTGTCTCAAAAATAAATAAACAAAAAAAAATAATAATAATAAAAAAAAAATAAAAATAAATAAATAAATGTTAAAAAAAGAAAAAAAAGAGCTGCTCAGCTGGCTGAGTGGCCCAGGCGCCCCTGCTGCATTTACTTCTTGGGTTTTCTGAAATCTTTTCTCTCCAACCTCCGTTCCTTTTGTTTTTTCTTGTCTTGCTGCACCGGCCAGCGTCCCCACCGCCATGGTGGCTCTCGGCTCGTACCGTGGTCCCTGCTTCAGTCAGCTGTCGCTGCGTAACAGGCCGCCCGGAGCTTCGAGCCTGAGCAAACAAGTGCGTGTGTGCTCGCGGCTCTGGGGTCTCGCCCGGGGTCGGCGGGCGCCTGCACCCTGGTCCCGCACCTCGGCTGGGGGCCGCCTACCTCCCCGGTGCGGTCTCCAGTGTGGCGGGCACCCCCGCCGGGACCTCGGGGCTCGGGGTTCCCAGAGGGCAGAACCAGAAGCTTCCACCCTTCCCCACGCCATAGGGTTTCTCCATTGCACCGCACCACTCGGAGCATCCCGTGGCTGCAAAGAGCCGGCCGTCTCCGCTCAGCCGCGGCCCTTCCGGTTTGGAGAGAGGACTTTCTTTTTTTTTTTTTTTTTAAAGTAGACAACGCCAACTTCTTTTTTTTCAACGTTTGTTTATTTATTTATTTATTTATTTATTTATTTATTTATTTTGGGACAGAGAGAGACAGAGCATGAACGGGGGAGGGGCAGAGAGAGAGGGAGACACGGAATCAGAAACAGGCTCCAGGCTCTGAGCCATCAGCCCAGAGCCTGACGCGGGGCTCGAACCCACGGACCGCGAGATCGTGACCTGGCTGAAGTCGGACGCTTAACCGACTGCGCCACCCAGGCGCCCCTGGGGTGGATTTTAAAGGCACAGGTGGGTGATTGTGCTGAAAGACAGACGGCGAGGCTCCTCCCTGGGTCTTGGGGACCCACAGTCCTTCCCGAGCTTTTTGTTTCCACATCCAACAGACGTGGAGACGAGGCTCCCCCGAAGCTGAGACGCGGGCAGAGGGGAGGGGAGAGGGTGTCTGTCCACCCATCATGGGTCAGTCAACGCACAGGCCCAGCCCTGAGGGAGGACGCCCCCAGCCCCCATGAAGAGGACATACATTGATGTCATTGTTGCCTGGAGGGAAAGGACAGGGTGTGCAGGATGGGGCGGTGGTAACTGGGGTGGGGGTAGGGGGACCATCCAGGGCAAGGGCCCTGAGGCCAGCCACTGGAGCAGGGAACAGCTGATAGGAGGTGGGTCCTGCAGGCCGGGAGGAGGGGTTCTGCCTGGGCTTTGGCCTGCTTTAGGGGCTGAGAAACAGGCTCAGAGGGAAGCCCCTGAGGGCGTTAGGAGCTCACTTCCTCCCTCCGGAGCCACGGGGTGGCTGTGAGGTCACCTGCACGGAAGCAATTAGAGCGGCCTGTGGCAGGGTCCTGTGGTAGGGCTGGGCGGCGGGCTGGGGAGAGGGGGCCCAGCTCTGGAGCCCTAGCTTCGGGCACCCACGGAGGCTCAGCGAGACCACAGGAAAGGTGCTCAGAGAGGTGGAGGGGCTCGCCTGAGGCCACACAGCGGTGGGCCGCAGGAGAGCCCAGCCTCAGCCCTGCGCACGTCGTCCCCTGTCCCCTGTCCCCTCCCCCCCTGCCCAGAGGCTGGCACGGCTGTGTCCCGGGGCAGGCGCGCTCTCCCCCTCCCCAGGCTATTTTTAAAACTTAATTTCCTCAAAAATTGGGTGGCTTGTTCAGAAGAGAGTGGGTCACGTCTTGGGCTGGGAGGAGCGACATCGTGGTGTGGCCTCTGCCGTCCCAGCCGGCCTGGCCGGTGGTGGCAGCACAGGGCAGGGCCGTGACCTCCAGCAGTGGACTCGCTGTGAGCAGGAAGGGAAGGCCCTCCGGGGCCGGGGGGGCCACGGTTTTTGAAGGTTTTGAGCAGCAGGGGGTGGGGGGGTCCTCACAGGCACGGTGCTGTGGTGGGGGGTGGGGCAGACGGACCGCCGCGGGGCTTCCTGCCGGAGGAGGCCGGTGTGGACGCGGATGGGCAGGAGGGCGAGTAGGGCTGTGAGTGGCCAGGCCGCCCCCCGACCTGCTGAGGAGCCTGAGGAGCCGGGAGGACTCGGGAGCAGGTGCAGCCGTGGGGGGTGGGGGAGCCCGGGACCTCGGTGTTGGGCCTGCTCGGCCTGGGAGCTGCAGAGGACGAAGTCCAGAATGTTCTGCCCCGGTCCACCGCCAGCTTCTTGCCTTCTCTCCTCTTCCTTCCCCCACAGCCCACACATAACATCATGAATTGTTCTGTTGGGCAGCCAGCAGAACTATCACGTCAGCTTTCTAGCACCTTCTGCGACCCGCTTGCCTCTAGCTGAGCCTCGGGGTGGGCCCACGTTCAGGCCCAGGGCCTGGGCACCCAGGTTGGAGGGTCTGTGGGTGGTCACCTGGGGCCTCGGGCAGGTGAGCCAGCCTCCGTGTGTCGGCTTTGACCTCCTGGCTGGGGTGTTCTTTGCCGGGCCCTGCGGCCGTGACCATGGCATTGGCCGGTTGCCCACCCAGCCTCAGTTTCCCTGCCTGGACCATCTCCGACACCTGGCTGACTGACGCACAGGGCAGTGGTGGCACTGGGGTGGTGGTTGTGGCTGAAGGAGGACACTGGTCACCCACCCTGCCCGCCCAGGCCTGCCCCGCGTTCTGTGTTTCCTTTTCTCAATAAGCGTAACTCATACCATAAAATTCACGCTTTGAAGAACACGGTTTAGTTTTTCGTGTATTCCCAATGTCGTGCCACTGTCACCACTGATTCTAGAACATTCTTATCCTGCTAAAGAAAACCCCATTCCCTTTGACAGTCATTCCCCTTGACAGTCATTCCCCAGTCCGCAGCCTTGTCCGCTCTTCGGGACTGGAACCCCGTCTCAGCCCCACCACACCCACGGTCCTCTCTCTAGCCCGACCTCCCCTGAGCTCCAGACTCGGGGTCCGGCTGATCCTGGAGTCTCTGTGCGGGGGGCTCCCGGGCGTCTCACACTCAGCTTGGCCACGCTGCACCCGACTGTCCCCCACACCTGCTCCTGCCTTGTTCCTCATCTTGGCTGAGGCTGCTCATTCCTTCCGTTAATGGCTTTAGTCATAGTCCTTAGTCATCCTGGATTCCCTGCTTTTCGCTTTGCCTCCAGTGAGGGTAGCCTGTCTGTCCCAACTTGAGACCTGTCCAGAATCTGCCCACCTCCCCTCTGCCTCCCCCACCCGGTCCAGCCCATCCTCTCCTGAAGGACCAGCTCAGTTCCCCCCAACCCCGTCCCCCAGTCCGTTCTCCCCGTAGTGGCCGCCAGAGGGCGCCCACGAGCACCCAAGTCGGATCCCCTCCCTCTGCCCACAGCCCTCCAGGGCTCCCACCTTCCTGTGGGGAAAAGCATAAGTCCTCCCTTGCTGGCCTGACCCCTCACCCATCACCCAAGCCAAGGCCCTCCACCGTCCTGGTCACCACTTGCCTTCCCGCCAGCCTGACACGTAGACACCCAGCACGCGAGTTTCTGTTGCGGCTAAACAAATCACACGGCCTGATCTAAAACCACACTCTGGAGGTCATGAGTCTAAGATGGGTGTCGCGGGGACCAAACCCAGGCATGGGCAGGGCCGGTTCCCCCCGAAGCCCCAGGGAGACCCCTCTCCTGCCTTTTCCGCCTTCCGGAGGTGTCACATCCTGGCCCGCGCGCCCCCCTCCCCCCCCCCCCCCCCAGCCAGCAGCATGGGGTCTGCCCGTCTCTCTGCCTCCCTCTCATGAGGATCTCGTGGGGACGCTGGGCCCAGGGACCCCGGGTCTCCCCAACCTCAGACCTCACCAGCCTTGGCTTCCTCCCACCTGTAAAGCCCACCCCCTCTGCAGGAGGCAGGGGTATGTCTGCGGTCCATACTCGTTTGAACAGATAATCCTCAGCAGAAGCCTGCTTTGCAGGTGAGGATGCCAGGGCTCAGAGAGGTCAGTGGTTGGCCTCCCCACAGGGAGCCAGGATTGGAGGGCAGGGTGTTAGGGATAAAAACTGCCTGCTCCGTCACCGTGAGCCTCTCTCCACGGTGAGCACCTCTTTCCCGGGGACAGTGTGAACAGGGGCCAGGGAGCCGTCACTCCAGCCCTGGCCGCCTGGTCCCTTCCCACTGACCCAGCCGGTCACGTGATTTCTCTGTGGCCCGAGGACGTTGGATCTGGTTGAGCCTGCTTCCGCCGGCAGGGGAAGGCCACAGTTGTCAGTTTGGTCAGCCCTTTGCTGCCAGGGACTTAAAACGTCTTTGGGGTCAGTGGTGGGTTGACGTCCGCACCCGTTTCCCAGCTGGGGTACTGTCCCTCCGTAGGGGTGCAGGGAGCAGAGTGAGGTCGGAGACACCTGTGTGCGGGGAAGGCAGGGTGGTGACACGGTGGGGTGGAGGGCCGCCCCTGTCTCCGGGCTGAAGCCTCTCTCTTCTCTCCTGCAGGGTTGGCCCAGAAGAAGATGGCCCCGTCGGAGGTGAGTGTCCTGTGGCCTTCCTGACCCACTTCTCCGAAGACCGACCAGCCCCGGGGCCTGCTGTGCGGCCTGGGGCAGCTGGCCGCACCTCCCCGGGCCCCACGCTCTGGCAGGTGGCAGGCAGTGAAAGTCCCTCGGTCCTGCCGGCATCTTGAGTTTCAGGGAGGGGAGCCGCTGGGGAAGGAAGAGCGAGGACCCGGCCTGGACAGTGAGGGACAGAGGGACGGAGACTGAGGGTCCAGAGGGGTGGGAGGGGAGCCGGGCAAGGGCGGGTCCCTGAGGAGCCCCCGGGAGGAGGGGGGTCCAGTCAGATGCGGCACCGCTGGTGTAGCATCGGTTGTCCCCACACGCCCGCCCACGTCTTCCGTCTTCCCGTCCGGGATCCAGAGAGCTCCTGCTCCTGCCGGGGCGGCTGCTCGCCCGCGCCTTGCACCGTTGGGGGTCAGCACTGTCCCTGGTCCTGAAAGCGGCCTGTGGGAGCGAGTCTGTGAGCCCCGCATTCCAGGAGCAGCCCAGACGTGGCGTCCCTGTACCGGCGCTAGCTTCCCGGCCCCAGGCACCTGTGTCCCTCGGGTTGCCACCCGTCACGTGGGGCCCTTGTCAGGAGGGCTCTCCTGGAGGCTGTCTGGCCACAGGGCAGTGGGGAGTCAGCGAGGGGTGCGGAGCAGGGGCTGTGCCACCGATTTCTGGGGAGAGCCCGCCCCCTGGTGGCCAGTATGCGCAACACGCCGGGGCCTGCTGAGGAGCGACGGCAGCTGGGGGGCTGCCGGAACCCCCGTGGGGCAGTGGGGGTTGGGCTGATGTGAGTGCTCCCAGCTGGAGGCCAGAGGGTTTCACGGGCTGTTTGGATGGTGCAGGTACACAGTAGATGTTTCTTAAATGTCCGTGAGCGGACAGCCCCCACCGCCCCTCCACCGTTCTCCCCTGTGGAGCCGCACATCAGTGCTGGTGGCTCCCACACAAATTTGTCACGCCTGCCCTGGCTGTCCCCACACAGGTCCCGGGCCAGTGGGACCTCTCCCTGTTTCACAGTCATTCCAGCCCAGATGTCTCGGCCCTAAGGGACGCTGTGTGATGTCTGGAGACATCTGTGGCTGTCAGGACGCAGTGAGGCTGCTCACTGCTCACAGTGCCTGGGACGCCCCATAGGGGACAACCCAGCCCTCCCCCCGCCCCCGTCAGCAGGGCCAGGGAGTCCCTGAAGTTAGGGTTCTGCTCCTGAGGAACCGGAAGTCCGGTCTGGGCCTGGGCCCCTCTGGATGTGCAGAGATGGACCGTGTGGCCCCAGTGGGTGACGGGGCACCTGCCCTGCCCTGGAGCCCGCCCACACCAGACTCCGCCCCACGTGGCTTGCCAGCCAGTGACTCAGCCCTGACTCTGGTCAGGATTTCCAGAGCACTCTGGCCCCAGCGGCGCCTCCTTGCTGATGTGTAATGCTTCCTGCTTCCTCCTCTCCAGGCCCCGTCGATGGCTGGACAGCTGGGCCCCGGCCACGGGAAGAAGTTGGGTCATCGGGGCGTGGACGCGTCTGGCGAAACCACCTACAAGAAGGTTCCTCCTCTGCCCTCGGCTGGTTGGGGTGGGGCAAAGTGGAGAAGGGCTCCCAGCCATCCGGGGCCCCCCGTCCCAGCAAGGTCCTTGCCTGCTGTCGCCGTCACAAGCATCGGGCAATGTGTCCGGAGCTGCACCACCACCCGCCCGGCTACAGGAGCCGCCTGCGACCCCGGGCGAGCCCTCAGCCGCTCCGGCCCTGCTGGCTCACCCGGAAAAGGGGAAATGCGGTTCTCCTTCCTTCCCTCGGAAAGCGGGGCTGAGCTGTCACCCCCACCCCCTCCTCCTCAAGTGTGGGCGGCCTCCAGCCCAGGTAGCCTGGGCGACGTAATGCTGGGCGGCCCCGACATGCCCCACCGTGGCTGGGGAAACCGAGGCACGGAGCGGCGGTGTCGCTCACGCAGCGTGACCGTGCACGTCACCGGGAGAGTAGGTAGCAGGAACCCGGGTTCACGGAGATGAAGTTGGGAAGTCACTCTGTAAATGGATTTCCAAAAAGGAAATCCTGGCAGTAGATAGAACCCTGCCGAATCGGGACGGTTTTGAGAAGCTGGAACCTTCTAGAACCTTGATGGAAAACAGGCCTCGGGGCTGCGTGAGGTGATATTGGAGTCCCAGCCAGGCCACCTCGCCGTGGGGTCGTGTGAGCTGAACGACAGCCCAGAGGCCAGCGGGTCTGGGGCAAGTAGTGGGCAGGCACCCCGGGGCCCCTTGCGTGATGGGTGCCAGGGTCAAGCTGCGAGCTGCACATCTGGCTCGTCCTGCTGCCCCGAGGGCCTTCTCGTTTTGCCTCCCCGCCCTGGGGGCCGAGGGTCTTGATCCAGCTGGGTTTCCCCACAGACCACGTCCTCCACCCTGAAGGGGGCCATCCAGCTGGGCATCGGCTACACCGTGGGCAACCTGAGCTCCAAGCCAGAGCGTGACGTGCTCATGCAGGACTTCTATGTCGTGGAGAGCATCTTCTTCCCCAGGTGGGCCCGGGCCCTGCGCCATGGAGACTGGCCCCAATGCCCGTAGCAGCTCACCCAGCACGCAGACACTGTTGGGATGCAAACAGCCTTGCTGTTCTCTGAGTTCCCTTCTCTGCTGGAAATAGCACGGGCCTCTCCTGGCACCTTCTTGGCTTTGAGGCCTGACCCTGTACCGGTCGTGATGTTAGTTTGCTGCCGAATCAGAGGGCTGCAGTACAACGGTGATTTTAAGAAACGGGAGAAGAAAACGTAAAGTTCACTTTTCTCTCACATGGAAAATACTGACAGGCGATCCAGGGCCATCAGGCAGCTCCCCGGTGTTGGGGTCCCGTGTTTTTCTGGCCGTTCCACCGTCCTTGTGTGCAGCTTTTGCAGCCAGGGGTTTCAGGTAGCTGCCCGAGATCCTGCCATCACGTCTGCATTCCACTAGCAGAAGGAAGAGAGCACATGCCCCTCCCCAGGCAGGGCAGCACCAAGAAATGATGGTTTCTGCTCTGCTCATAGCCCATTGGCCCGTCACGGTCACATGACCAGAGCTAGCTGCAGGAGAGGCTGGGCAGTGGGCTTCCTCCGGGCGGCCATGTGCCCAGCCAGCACTGGCAATGGATGTTGGGACATAGCCCTCTGTCCCCTGGGGAGTCCCATGCCACCGTCTTGAGTTGGCCGTCTGGAGAAGGCCTTGGAGCTCAGCGGCCAGGGCGCCGCCCAGGCCTGGGACGTCCGTGCCACCGGGGAGTCGGGGAGGCACCCACGAGGCCGCCGTCCCTCACAGGCCCCCTCCCTCCTTGCTCCACAGTGAAGGCAGCAACCTCACCCCCGCCCACCACTTCCAGGACTTCAGGTTCAAGACCTACGCACCTGTCGCCTTCCGCTACTTCCGGGAACTCTTCGGGATCCGACCGGATGATTACTTGGTAAGAGCGTCAGTCAGCTGCTGCTGCGTAACAAGCTGCGGCACACCGGCGGCCCACAGCGCCACCTGTCTGTCCCTTGTGGTTTCTGTGGGTCAGGACTTCGGGTGCAACTCAGCCGGGTTCTTTGCTCAGGGTTGTGCTGGAGGGTGGGCTGGGGCTAGAGCCTCGTGGGGCACCGGACTGGGGGAGGGTCTGCTTCCAGCTCCACGATGACATTGGCGGGACCCCCTCCTCGCCCATCGGCTGGGGCTTCCGTTCCATCCCTGCGGGCCTCTTGGTCAGAGCGTGAGCGACAGGAGTGTCCTGTCCCCTTTGCCACGTCTGTGGGTTGGAGGCGTGTCACGTGTCACGCCTCCCTTCGGGAGGAGGTGGGTCGTGGGGACCAGTTCAGAGCGTCCCCTCGGTTCTGGTGTGGTTTTAGTCTCTCTAATTAGAATAATCTTGCAGCGTCTGGGGGGTTCAGTTGGTTAAGCGTCGACTCTTGATCTCGGCTCTCAGGTCACGATCTCATGGTTCATGGGTTCGAGCCCCATGTCGGGCTCCGTGCTCGAGCACACTGAACCTGCTTGGGATCCTCTCTCTCTCCCTCTCTCTCTGCCCCTCCGCTGCTCTCTGTCTCTCTCTGTCTCTCAAAACAAATAAATAAACATTTAGAAAAATCAGAACCTAGGCCCTACCCTTTGATCTCACAGTGAACGATCAGGACTCCTGAAAGTTACAGCTCGCCTGCACCCGGGGCTCGTCACCTGGGTGGGTCAGTCTGCGCTTGGGGAAGGTCTGGCGGGTCTGTTTCGAGTTCGCCCGGTCACCGGTCTGCGACTTTGTGTTCGGGAAGCCTTACTCCCTGGGCAAGAGTGTGTCCGTGACCGTTGGATATACTCTGTGTAATCCTGTCACCGTCTGCTGTCCCTGGGGCTCGGCCTGTGGGCCTGCTGGCTCTCACCTGCAGTGACTCGTCTCCCTGCGTGTCGGGAGGTTCTTGGCCTCACTCTCCCCTGGGTTCTTAGTCTGCGGGAAAGCCGTGCCCTCAGCCGCGGCCGTGTCCCTGCAGAGAGAGCAGCATTTGCTCCGGCCGTGGGCACGTCCGGGTGCCCAGAAGTCACGGTGCCCCTTGCCAGGGCCAAGGCCTGGTCCTCTGACCACAGCATCCGTGTCATGCTCCCCCTCCGGCCTCCACCGCAGCGCCGTAATGACGTTCCCTTTGGTCCTGCAGCCTCCTCGGAGTGAAGCCAGCCTGGTGGTTCCGTAGTAGAGATGACCTGGGTGACCTCGGTTTTAGGTCTCGGGCGGGAAAGGGGACACCTGTGGTGCTCGCCGTGGCAGTGGGGATGCGGCCTCTGTGTGCTGGTGGGGAGCGGACCCAAGCTGGTCCTGGCGGCGGAGTGGACGCAGGGCGATGGCCGAGGGCCTGTCTCGGCCTTGAGTGGGTGCTCAGCAGGTGTCCTCTGTCCTCTTCAAGACCTGCCCTGTTTGCAGCGACAGGGTGGCCAGGGCCCCTGGATCCGAGAGGCCCTCCCGCGGCGGGGGTGGGGAGCTCGGACACGGCTGGATGGTGCACCCAGACAGCACCACTGCCCCCATTTATCAGCTCTGGTCCCTCGGTTCCTCTCTCTTCCCGGCCGGGTCCCTGTGGGCCATGGGCATCACCTCGGCTCCAGAGACTTCTGTGGCGGCCGCCGTGGTCCTGAGTTCTGTGGGGGCTCGCCCACCACCACTGTGAGAGCCCTGGGCTGACCCGGTGTGGACTTCGGCTCAGGACAGCAGGGCAGCGGCCGGGGGAGGCGGGGGACACGTGCGGGGGCGGGGGCTGCAGACGGTCAGCCTCGGGCCACGGGCGCCCACCCTGGGCACTGCGGGGAGAGGGGGCACGCCTGGGGTCGTCTGCCCGTGACCCTGTCCCGGCGGCCGGTGGTCTCTTGGCTGGGAAGTCCGCCTGTGTCGCCGCTGCCTCCTCTGCAGCCAGGACCCCGTGAGGCCTGAGCCCTGTACGCTGCCCCCCAGGCCGCTCCCTGAGGGCAGCGGCTGCCGGCATTGCTTCCAGACCGTTCTCTGCTCACAGACTTCTTTTGTGCAAAGCCGCGCAGTTCCCTTCGGCGCTCATCTCTCCTCCTCTCCTCCTCTCCTGCCAGCTGGGGCCCGCTGTAAGGCCTTGGGGTTTCCCTGTTCCCGGCGGGCTCCCGAGGCCCAGGACGCCGCTCACTGCTGTGCTTAAGGGCAGGGTGGGGGGAGGTGGGAGTGAGGAGGGAGAGCACGGGCAGCCTGGGCCTGGGCCTCTGTTTCCGAGGGTGCGGGGGCCTCGTGGCTGTGGGCGGAGCAGGACGGACAGAGGGCCGCGCTGGCTGCAAACTGGACCTGTTCTCCCCCCGCACAACCCACCGCCTCCCTGAGCTGCCTCCTTGCTGTCTGCGGCCAGCACAGCTGGGAGGCCCACTGACTCGGCTCCCCTCCGCCGACAGCCCTGGCCCGGGCCCCCACGCGGCTCCCCGCACCGTCGCCCCCACAGTCCAGATGGCCCGGGCAGCCTGTCCTGGCCCGGCTTCCAGGCATCCGCACGTCCTGTCTTACTAACAGGCTTGCGTCAGCCCTGCTCCAGCCTGGTGCCCGTTTCGGAGCCGGTCACCACGTTGGGGACTGCCAGCACATTCCTCCTGAGTGGCCTGGCTGTTGGCTCCGCTCCCCTGAGGCACGGACAGGGGAGACCTCTCGCCCCCGCCCCTCCCACCCCCCTGAGGTTACCTGACAGCACGAGCGCACTAGCAGTTAGAGGTGGCGCTGTTGTCCTTGTGGTCAGCACTAGGTCGCAGGTGTAGGGGCAACAGCTGTGGCCTCGGACCCCTCTTCCAGGATGGCGCCCGCAGTCCCTGGGGGGGGGGGGTCATGCCTCTGGTGTGTGCCCATCCCACCCACAGCCGGCCCCCGACTAACCGCCCGGTGCCTGGGACACCGGGCCGCAGCCCGGAGTTTGCACAGCACCACGGCTTGCTAGACCACGGCTCATCCTGGGCTCGGCCGTGGCCAGGCAGCGGGTGGGGGCGCCCGATCTTCCCAGGGTCGTTGTCCGGCCAGGGCGTGCTGACTGCTGGGGTATCGGGTTAGGGTCCTTACACCCAGCGATACAGTAAGTGTTCCCTCGGCGTTTACCCTGTGGCCCAGGGGGGAGAGTGCTGTGGCCTCGTCCCTGTCATATACCAGCGACACTCAGTCAGGACTTCGGGGGTGCAGGGGACAGAAACCCAACCCACCAACCCAAACAGCCTTAATCCCGAAAAACACCTCGGTGGCTCATTAGCTGAAAAGGCCCAGGGGCAGCAGCCCGCAGGGCCTCACTTTCCTTGGCTTCTTAACAGACCAGGCACCTGCTGTATGCTGGGCTCTGTCATGGGTGCTGGGGACCCTCCGTGAGAAAAATGCTTAAAAATCCCTGGGTCCACAGAGTTTACTGTTTGTTGGTGGGAAGGACGTGTGGGGCTGATGGACAGGAAGCATGGAAGAAAGCCGATGTCCATGGAAGAGAAGATGGGGAAGAGAAGGGTGTGCTGGGAGCCGTGGTTGGGGTTGCTTGCCAGGGACACAGGCTCCCCTCTCAGCTGTTCTTGTGCGTGGCATCCGTACCAAAGGTTGTCTTGTGGTCCAGCATGGCTGCTGGGGTTCCAGCTGTCACATCAGCTTTCCAGGTGGGAAATGGATGGGAAGGAGGGAGGGGCACCAGCGTTTGTCACCTGATTAGGGATTCAGAAGCTTCTACAGGCTCGTTGACCAGAGTTGACTGTTGTGGCCTCAGCTAGCTGCGGGGAAGGTTGGGCAGTGAGTCTTGGCCAGATGGGTGCGCAACCCAGCACGACTGGGTGTCTGTTACTAACAGGAGAGGGACCGTGCCCTGGGAGATGGGCACCCAGGCTGCAGATTAGCCCGGGGTTCAATTCCTTGCTGTGTGGCCTCAGGCGTGTCAGTTTCCCTCTCTGAGCGTATTTCTTCATCTGTGAAAGGAGGCTGACAGTGACCTGTTCCAGAGCTGTCCGCTAGATGCTGGGCGTGTGGGGTGTCAGCGACCCACCTGCCCACTCACTGCCCCCCCAGTACTCGCTGTGCAACGAGCCACTGATCGAGCTGTCCAACCCCGGCGCCAGCGGCTCCCTGTTCTACGTCACCAGTGACGACGAGTTCATCATCAAGACGGTGATGCACAAGGAGGCCGAGTTCCTGCAGAAGCTGTTACCCGGCTACTACATGGTGAGGAGCCCCGCCCTGCAGCCCCGCTCCACCCCGCCCCCGCCCCCTATGTGCCGCCGAGGAGCCCCGCCCTGCGGCCCGACCCACCTCCGCCCCTCCCCTGCCCCTACACAGTGAGAAGCCCCGCCCCACTTTTTGTCCCGCCCCCTACATGGTGAGGAGCCCCGCCCCTGGCTCCTACAGGGTGAGGGGCCCCGCCCTGCAGCCCTCCCCACCTCCACCCCATACGTAGTGAGGGCCCCTGCCCCACCTCCGCCCCGCCCCTTCCCCCTACGTGGGGAGGAGCTCTGCCCCACCCCGCCCCCTACATGGTGAGCAGCCCTACCCCGCCCCCTACATGCTGAGGAGCCCCGCCCTGCGGCCCGACCCACCTCCGCCCCTCCCCTGCCCCTATACAGTGAGGAGCCCCGCCCTGCGGCCCCGCCCCCTACATGCTGAGGAGCCCCGCCCTGCGGCCCTACCCACCTCCGCCCCTCCCCTGACCTTACACAGTGAGGAGCCCCACCCTGCGGCCCCGCCCCACTTTTTGCCCCGCCCCCTACATGGTGAGGAGCCCCGCCCCTGGCTCCTACAGGGTGAGGGGCCCCGCCCCTATGCTGATGCCCCCCCCCTTCCCCGCAGCTCCGCCCCCACCTCGGCCCCGTCCCCACCCCTACATGGTGAGGAGCCCCGCCCTGCAACCCCGCCCCGCCCCCAGCTCCTTTCCTGTTGGGAGCAGGTTCAATAGCAGCCACGGGCTCTGAGACTAAGGAATTTGGGCAGATGGGGTCCGGGAGACCCCTTTTGGGCAGGCCATGGGAAGTCCTCCTGAGCCTCGCCTTCACCCCAACCCCCCGAGCACCACCACGCGGTGCCTCAACACTTGGCAAGCAGGACTCGCCATCTGAACCCTCATGGCCTTCCCTGGGGGTGGGGGGAGTGGGGGTGGGGGCGGGGGCGGGCCCAGCCTTCACTCCCCATCCCTTCTCCCCACCGACGCCCCTGAGTCACGGAGCCCAGAAATCGAGGCTTGTGTCTTGGTAGCTGGTGACTCAGGCGTGGGGGAGGGAGGCTGGACCACCAGCTGGCATGTCACAAAGGACCAGCTGCCGGGGCACTTCCCATTCCCTGTGTGACTCACAGCCTGAAAGGGCGGCTCAGATCCCTGGGCCGGAGTGGAAGCAGGAGTGGGCAAGGGTCGTGACCAGGCACCTGGCAGGGGTGCGGATAGGCTTTTCTGGACAGCTCTGTTCAGATTGTGGCCCCTCTCCACCCGGGGCGTCTCATTCATAGTGCATGATGGCCAGGGGGTCCCTGGCCCCCATGGTCAGGGGTCGGCAAGCTTCCTGTAAAGAACCATCCGGTGAATGTTGGGGCTTTGTGACCCAGGCATAACCTACCTCCATAGCTCAGCCCTGCTGTCACCGCAGGGAAGTCCCATGGACCCCGAGTGAGTGGACAGGCTCCACGTGCCTGGATAACTTCCTTTACTGACACTGAAATATCAAGTTCATGTCGTTTTCACAAGTCACAGAACGCTACTTTCCTTTTTTCTCCCCAACTTTTTTAACAACATAAAGCCATTCATAGCTTAACCGCTGGCCACGTGAGAACGAGTGGGTAGTTGGACTTGGTCCCGTGTTCAGAGTTTGCCAACCCTTGTCCTGGACCGTGCCTGGAAGCCGTGACCCCGTGTCACCCCAGGCTGGGGAGGTGGGGCACCTGGGTCTGGCCTGGGGGGAAGCCAGCCCCTGACACCCGGAGGATCTCATCTGCTGGAACCTGGCTAACGTCAGATCTCTGGGAGGGCAGAGTGCGGGGCTGGCCCAGGCGGGTGGTGGTCGGGGAGGGCTTCCTGGAGGTGGCCCTGCACAGAGTGTGCCGGTGACGGCGGCCGTGGCGACTGTCCTCCAGCCCTGTCCTCCTCCTTCGCCTCCCAGAACCTCAACCAGAACCCGCGGACGCTGCTGCCCAAGTTTTACGGGCTGTACTGCGTGCAGTCGGGCGGCAAGAACATCCGCGTGGTGGTCATGAACAACATCCTGCCGCGCGTTGTCAAGATGCACCTCAAGTTCGACCTCAAGGGCTCCACGTACAAGCGGCGGGCCAGCAAGAAGGAGAAGGAGAAGAGCATTCCCACCTACAAGGACCTGGACTTCATCCAGGACATGCCCGAGGGGCTGCTGCTCGACGCAGACACCTTCTCCGCCCTTGTCAAGACGCTGCAACGGGACTGCCTGGTGAGGCCGCCACACCCACACGCCCCCCCCACCCCTGTGCAGGGGAGGAGCCCAGAGCGGAGTGCGGGGGTGGGGGGGTGCAGTTGAGGGTCCCTCGCCTCTCTGGGCCTCAGTTGTCCCGTCTGTGAAATGGGGACGCTGGTGGAAGCGAGTGCAGCGTGAGCCCCAAGCCCACGGACCCCCTTGCCCCCGCTTGTCCTCGTGGTCTCCTCCACCCCCTGTGACCTGGGGGGTTTCGAGCCTGCTCCCCTGGACTAGAGATCTCATCTAGTCTCGGGGAGCAGGCTCGAAACCCGAGGCCCCCAGGCCCACCACCCCTGGCTCCTAGGCCTCTTGGAAAACTTCGCATGACCTTGCCCGAGGACCCCCCCCCCCCCCCAGACCTCTCGGGACCTCGGGCTTCCCTGAGCCCAGGTGTCAGAGCCCTGGGGGCCAGGAGCAGGTTTTGTGTGCGGAGTGCCTGGACTCTGTCAGGAGGAAGGAAACACCCTGGCCCCTGTGTGGATGCCACGTCTCGGGTCCCATTGCCGGCCACGTGGCCTGGCCCCTTGCCCCTGACCCCTTGGTCTCCTGGCCATCCGTGAAATGGGGGTCAGGACAGGCCCCCTGCGAGGCTGTGGGGACCGAGTGGGCGCAGACCCCGATGCAGCTTGGGGTTGTGGGGGGCCGGGCACCGGGAGCGTGACCTGTCGACCCCACCCCCGGCAGGTGCTGGAGAGCTTCAAGATCATGGACTACAGCCTGCTCCTGGGCGTGCACAACATTGACCAGCAGGAGCGGGAGCGGCAGGCCGAGGGCGCCCAGAGCACCGCGGACGAGAAGCGGCCGCTGGGCCAGAAGGCCCTCTACTCCACGGCCATGGAGTCCATCCAGGGCGGGGCCGCGCGCGGGGAGGCCATCGAGTCGGACGACACGTAGGTGACCCGGGGCTGTGGGGCCCTCAGGTGTGAGGCGGGCAGGGAAAGTTGGCCGCGAGGGCAAGAGACGAGGAGCAGACGTGTCCAGAAGCCCGCGTGTGGCTGGTTCCTGGTGTTTGAATCGGAGCAGCGGAGTCTGCCTGCCAGGCCCCGCGAGGGTCACAGGTGGACGCACAGCCCCCCCCCCGGCCGGGTGATGACTGGGGCGTTCCGGCTCAGTCTGTCCGCAGACTGAGGCCCGTGGCCATCCGTGTGGGAAACAGATGCCCCCTCCCCCTGCCGGACCCCAGAATGGGTTAAAGCGCCACCATCTGAAGCAAAGCCGTAGGGGTGGTGAGTGCTGGGGACGAGGCAACATCTACAGCAGGGGGCCGAACCCAGAGCCCTGGGAAGAACAGGCCCCGGTGGTGGAGGCCGTGGTCATGGTCTCAGAGAGGGCTGTGCCCCCTGCCCGAGACAGACTCGTGGGGTGTCCGCCCCGCCCCCGGCACTGTGCACCCTGGGCCGGGTCGTTCTCTGGGGCGTCCTGAGTGCTGTAGGCCAGAGCAGCATCCCTGGCCCCCCCCCCCATGGCAGGGCACCCCCCCATGCCAGGACACCCCCAGTTGTGAGGGCCTCAGACGTCTCCAGACATCGTCGAGTGCTTGAGGAGGACAGTACCCCGGTGGGAACGGCTTCTGTAGACAGGGTGTCGAGACTGAGCGTGCCGGGCTCCAGCACGGGGCCCCTGGAGGAGGGGGGCATAACCCCCCAGCGTCCGCGAGGGAGACGGGGGCTCACAGCTGGGGAGGACGGGGGAGGAGCCCTGACGCCCTGACCAGGCGAGGCGGTGGGGGCGGGGGGAGCGACACCTGCAGAGGTCTGGTGGCTTGGCCCGACCTCCACTGTGTTGGCGTTTGTAGGGTCTGTGCCAGGCCTGGCGGGATGGCGGGGTGCGCAGGTGAGCTGGGCAGTGCGTGGAGTGCGGTGCGCGGAGCCTGCAGGGCCCGGGCCTGGCGGGTCTGGGGTCATGGGGACTTGAGGACAGTCGCTGCGTCGTGTGGCCTCACTAACCATGCCGGGCCGGGCACGTGTGGGCCTGGGGCTGAGTGAAGCGACTAACTCCCCAGACGGGACCCAGAAGCACTGGGGGCCCCGCCCGGGGTGAGCGTGAGCGTGTGCGTGCGCACGGGTGTGTGGGGGCCAGACCCCTCGCCAGCCTCCAGCCTCGCGTGTCTGTCGGCAGCTCGGCTGCCTACAGGAGCACATGGGCTCTGGTTCCTTCAGCTTCTCCGAGGCCGGGCTCTGGGCCCCCCACGCCGCCTCCGCCAGCGGTGTGGCTCTGTGGGGTGTTGACGGCGCTCCTGTCCCCCCACCCCTGCCCACAGCGTGTGGCCCTGTGGGGTGTTGACCGCGCTCCCGCCCTCTCTCCCCAGGATGGGCGGGATTCCTGCCGTGAACGGCCGAGGGGAGCGCCTCTTGCTGCATATTGGCATCATTGACATTCTGCAGTCGTACAGGTGGGTGCCCCCTGCCCCCCTCACTTGCCCACGGAAGCGGTGCATCTGCTGCCCGCAGACGAAGCCTCCTCGGCCCCGGGAAGGCTCCTGATTGGCTGCCGGCCCCTGAGGCCTCGAGGGAGGCATTCGGTCCCCGCTGGGTGACTCCGCCTTCGGGGTTGGGGCTGGCGTGGGGCATGCGGGGTGGGTGGGGTGTCGCCCGCCGGTCCAGCCCCGTCTGCTGAGCGCCGACCGTGTGCCCGGGGCCGGGCTAAAGTGCGCAGGACAGAAGCGCCTGTGGCCGCAGAGCACAGCATCTCGGGACAGCTCCTACGATGGGCAGCAGTAAATGCTCGTGGCTGGGGCCCCATGTCGTGGGGTCTCAAGTGCGGCAGAGCCGAAGGAACAGATACCCCAGCCTCACCTGCGGTTTAAAAACTGGGGTGTGGGCCACCTCGTTACCCATTCCTTGACCCGCATGAGGTCTTGGTGACGAGCATTTCTTAGTCTTGGTTTTCCATCCTGAGAGCGGAATGCGTTTATTATGCACATTCCCGACAGGACAGAGGGGACCCTGGGCGTGGCGGTCCCCGTTTCCCATGTCCACCCCCTCAGGAAGCCCACTGGGTGGGCTTGGGTGATTTTTTTCCTAAATATGAAACTGGGCTCCTGCCCGTCAAACACCAGTATTCGCAGCCTGTTGTTTTCCGACTCAGGGGCAGATGTCTTCCGTGGGGACATCTCTCTGGGTTTAGAGCAGGAGTGGAGAGCTTTAATGTTTACTTACTAATTTTGAGAGATAGAGTGAGCAGGGAAGAGGCAGAGAGAGAATCCCAAACAGGCTCCAGGCTGTCGGCACAGAGCCCAACTCGGGGCTCGATCTCACCAACCGTGAGATCGTGACCTGAGCTGAAGTCAAGAGTGGGGCGTTTAACCAGCTGAGCCACGCAGGCGCCCCGGGAAACTTTGGAGGTGTCAGACCAGGGTTTCTGCGGAGGCTCTTGAGTGGGGGCAAGGAGGGTGGGCCAGGGTGTGTCAGGCAGCCACAAGCCTATCCTGGGGCAGGGGTGTCCCGCGGGGGTGGGTGCTGAGAAGAGGACCCTTCCCCGACCCCATAGACTAGGGGGTGTCCAGGAAGGCTGCCTGGAGGAGGCAACGTTCTCCCCAGCCCAGGTGTGCAGGGATCTAGTTAGAGCCACAGTGCAGGCCACTGATTCCAGCAGAGAGGACCCGGGCTCAGCCTGGGCCATGAGAGAGGAAGGCCGTACTCTGGGGGTGCTGCCATATGCCCCCCACCGAGGGCCAAGCACCACGCCCTTTTCACTTCCTCTCTAAGAGTAGCAGCGGTAGGAGCCACCAGCAGGCGGGGAGGGGAACAGAGGGCGCCGAAGAGGGAGGTGACCTCTGGCTGAGGCGTCTCAGTTCCTCTGGACCAGGGCCCTCCCACCCACTTGGTGCCAGGAGCACACCCAGTCCCCAGACATGGCCCAGCGTGCCCGGGGACGGGACCGCCCCACTAGAGGACCACTTTGGTTTGCTCGTCTTCTCTGCAGGTTCATCAAGAAGCTGGAACACACCTGGAAGGCTCTTGTCCACGACGGGGTGAGCATTGTGCCTTCACGCGTCAGTCCGCAGACGTGCTGGTCTCCCGGGGCCAGGCACAGGTGCTCCAGAGCCGAGAAACACGGGCCTCCCTTCCCGGAGCCAGTGCCCCGTGGGGGCGGCCGTGTGCCCCGGCAGTCACCCGCCAGGGGGTCCGGGTCAAGACGGGAGAGGGCAGGCAGCTAGCTGTAGGCCGTCCGGCAGTGGGGTCTGAGCCACTGGTGAGGGGCACGGAAGGGCTTCTTGGAGGAGAGGACGCCCAAGCCGAGCTGGCAGGATTCCCAAAGACCGCCCGACCGGGAGAGTCAGGGGCCAGCTAGGCAAAGAGCAGTCTGGAAACGCGCAAGACGGAGGGGGCTCGGGCACTGGCCACAGCCACGGGGCAGGCCAGCCTTTGGGGACCAAACAGGGTGCACCTGCGACAGCAGCCCTAGCACCCCGGTCCGGTTGGGCTGACGAGCTGGCTGGGGCCTCGATGCATGCCTGTCCTCCCGTGGCTCCCTTCAGACCGATTCTTACTGAAACGCTAAGGGCTGTCTGCGTGCGTGCGGTCTGTAAAATCCAGAACCCCAGCTGGCCCCCAACACCCCTCAGAGAGTGTTGGGATGGTCCAGATGGGAGCTTCCAGAAGGTACACCAAGAAGGGCCAGGGGGCAGGAACCCTCTCCCGGCGTCACAAAGCCATGGCAGCCGGAAGCACTGTAAGCCCTACCGAGGCTGCTCGGGTTTGGGGGCCCAAACGGTGGTCAGCGTAGCCATACAGGCATGAACGGTCTGGGGCAGGTGGGGTGGCCCCTGGAGTCCAGGGCCGGCTGCTTCTGCCTGGCGCTGCACACTCCTGGGCGTGGCCCACGCGGCTGGCCCCCCACAGGGCACTCCAGGCAGAGGAGAGGGCGGAAGCTGTCACTGCCTCGTCTCCCCCACCACCTGCCAGAATGTGGTCCTGCGGTCACGCCTCGCTGCGGCAAGGATGGGACGTGTCGCTTTCACCCTGGAGGCCGCGAGTCCCCTGTGGGTTCTGTTACGTTACAGCAGGAGGAGGACCCGGGCCCTGTCTGGGGGCACCTGTGGTCGTCACCCCCGGGGGGGGGGGTCTTGGCATGAGGGGGGCGGGGTGCCGTCGCGTCCGGCGAGAGTGGCAGCCTCTAGCCTCCCTGTCGCGCAGACCAGGAGACAAGCTTAGAGGGGAGCCCGGCATCACCCCACACTGGGGTGTGGGACCGAGGGACACCCGCGGCCGCCTGTCCCCACCTCAGGCGTGGCTGTGCGCCACCAACCGTCCCTTACAAAACAGGCGTCCAGCCGTCCTTCGTTGAGACTCGCTCTCAGAGAATTGCTCTGGTTTCCGTGTTTCGACGTTCATTCGTCTGCCTCTTTGAGTAGCTGTCGCTTCCCATGGTTCAAAGGATTAGAAATACAGACGGGTTTATGGTGGCGGAGTCTCCCTCCCACCCTGCCCTCTGCCACCGTCACCTGACCCCCGGGGGGTCCGTCCAGGAGGCCCCGTGCTGGGGATCCCGTCCCCTCCCCACATGGGCGGCTTTGCCCCGCCGCCCGCCTGTGCCCTGGGCTGTCCTGTGGGACCCGGGGGGCTCCTGGTGGGACCACGGCACTCACGCCCTCTGCCCTCGGGCCCCTGTTTCCCTTCCCAGGACACCGTCTCTGTCCACCGGCCCAGCTTCTACGCAGAGCGTTTCTTCAAGTTCATGAGCAGCACGGTCTTCCGGAAGAACTCCTGTGAGCCTCCCAGGCACCTTGGGCAGGAGGGCCCCCGGGGTGCAGAGACCGGAGGCAGGGCGGCCGAGAGCCGAGCGAGCCCACAGGGTCACCTCCCGCTGCTCGGCCATCCCTGGGCCTCGGTCAGGGACTCGGTCCAGAGAACGGGAGGGTCAGGGCACCACGCTCACGGGGCCCAGCGCAGGGCCTGGGGCCCACCGTCTGAGCTCGAGTCCCGGCTGCACCGCCTCCTGCCAGGGTGACCTCCAGCAAGCGATGCCCCGCTCTGTGCCTCAGTTTCCCCATCTGTACACACGCAGCAGCTGGGCTTGACCCTGCACCGGTGCACATTGAGGGGGACCACTTGCAGCCTCGTGCCATCACCGAGGAAACCACCTTGGTGGACGCGGAGGTGGCCGGTCAGCAGCCGGGACCCGGCATTGTCGAGGAGGACGCGGGACAGAGGCGGCTCTTGCCCCCTGGGTGTCTTTTGGGCCTCGAGTCCCAGATCCCGGCACACATCCCAGAAGGGGCCTTTCTCCCCGTGTGTCTGTCCGCCATCTGCCCCCCGCACCCTGTGTCCCCAGAAGGCAGCGTTCTTGTCAGCCTTGGTCGCTCTGCGTCCCCAGTGTCTAGGCTGGCGCCTGGCACACAGTAGGTGTTAAGTGCCCAGTGCCTACCTGCTCTCCCGGCCTGGGCCAGGCCTGTGTGGGCCGTGACCCAGCTTGGTCACCTGGAGCCAGCTCGTCGAGCCAACACAATGCCACGTTCAGTGACATCTAGCCGGGAGCTTGAAATTGACGGCAGTGGGATTGTCTCCTGAGAGTGGGTTGTTCATCGGCATGCGCGTGCCACGCCTTGGAAGCTCTCCTGGGGCGTCATTCTCACTGTGGTCCGGGGGGCTCACCAGCCTCCAGGTACCGGAGGGCTGTTCACAAGGCGAATTGAGCACGTACCGTGTGCTGGGGTTTGTGCCAGCCGTCCCGGGGCCAGAGGTCGCAGCAGGGACGGGGAGGACACCGTGACGGGGGCCGGTGGGCTGGGCCCGGTGCCGAGGGTGTTGCGGGGCTCACCCACCTTGTCCGGCCCTGTTGTTACAGGCGAGGATGCTGGGGCCCGGAAGGGCTGAGCCGCATTCCACAGGCCACTCGTCCCAGGTTGGACCAGGCCCTTGGTGCTGAGCTCTGCACGCCCAAGGCCTTCTGTTTCCTGTCTGAAAGTGGAGGCCACATCCAGGGCGGGCTGCGACAAGGGGGCCTCCTGGTGCCTCCCGTGGCAGAGCCGGGTAGAAAGCAGGGCAGGGTTTTCTCCACAAAGACAGCGGCTCGTTGCCCAGGCTTGAGGGCCGGGCTGGAGGCCGGGCAGCGGGGGCTATGTGTGCAGGCAGCGGGCCTCGAGGGGCTGCCGAGCAGGCTTCCGCGCAAAGGAGGGATGGGGGCTGGGGGCCCCTGCCTCAGGGTTGCCGGGGGCTCCCAGGCGGCCCCTGAGCGCCAGTGCGCCTCTCTCCACAGCGCTGAAGTCCTCCCCGTCCAAGAAGGGCCGTGGTGCGTCATTGGCCGTCAAGCCCCTGGGGCCCACGGCCGCCTTCTCGGCCAGCCAGATCCCCAGCGAGCGGGAAGATGCCCAGTATGACCTTCGGGGGGCCCGCAGCTACCCCACGCTGGAGGACGAAGGTGACCGGGCAGGCTAGGGAGTGGGTGCCTCGGTGACAGGAGAGATCAGGGGGCTGCTGGGGAAAGGCGACGTCCCTGGGGGGCCGAGAGGGGAGGGGACGCAGGGAGCACCCCAGTGTGAGGAAAGGTTCCCTGAAGCTGGTACTTGGATGGGAAGGGCCTGGGTCACAGTCACCCCGCCCCCATCCCAGTCTGAGATCTACAGCCCTCTGGGGAGTGCTGCGGAGGGAGAGGTGACCCACCCCATCACCAGGTGTGCAGGCACCCAGAGGGATGAAGCAGTTGATGGGGTTGGGCATGGTGTTTTGGAAGGTCCCTCCCAGTTTCCAGGGTTAAGGAGTCAAAGATGCCAGACAGGGAGGGTCTGGGGGAATAGCATCAAGGAAGGGAGAGACTGCATGTGCAAAGGCCCCGGGGCAGTAGTAGGCCTGGCGCGTTGGAGGAACAGTGAGAGGCCTGTGTGGTCGCAGCAGAGTGAGCGAGGAGGTGGGCAGGTGGGGCAGGACCTGTGGGCCTCCAGGACGGGGGGGGGGGGGGGGGGGGGGGGGTTGCTGGAAGCTGTTGTGCCAGGGGTAAATTGGAATGCATTTGCCCTCTTAAAGCTGGCCAGCAGGACGTAGTGTTGGGTGGCAGGTGGGGGTGGGGCATGGGTGCAGAAGGTGAGCCGAGCCACAGGTGGAGCCAGAGGCCCGGAAGGTTTGCCCTGGGGGGCCCGGCTCCTGCAGGCGCCCACAGCCTCCTCCCCACAGGCCGGCCCGACCTCCTGCCCTGCACGCCGCCATCCTTTGAGGAGGCCACCACCGCCTCCATCGCCACAACCCTGTCTTCCACGTCCCTCTCCATCCCAGAGCGATCTCCCTCGGAGACCTCAGAGCAGCCACGGTACCGGTGAGGGGCCGGGGGCGTCTCCCTCCGCGAGGCGGGGGCGTGGCCACATCCCCTGTACCGGGTGGGGCGGGGCGGGCTGCCTCCGCCACCGGCTCCACCTGCTTGCGTCTCTCTGCAGGCGGCGCACACAGTCTTCCGGACAGGATGGCCGGTGAGATGAGACCCCAGCTTCTCCCCACCTGGCCCCACGGTCTCCCCGCAAGGCCTTTCCTCTCTCCTCCCCTCCCCCTCGCACCCCGTCTGCCTTCCCGCCCAGAGCCCCGCCTCTCTGACCACTTGCCTGGGCGCGGATTTAAGTTAGGGGCTAGAACTGCACAGAATCTTGAGTCACTTTGTAATTCTTTCCACCCTCCCACTACTTTCCCTGCACCTGCTTGTTGATCTTTTAATTTTATTAGTTTTTATTCTAAGGGGTACAAAAGAGAACGTAGTGAATGCCCCCCCTGCCCCATGCCCGTTCCCTTCCATGGGGGCAACCCCTGGACGGGTCTTTTTTTTGTCTCTTTCTGGAACTACATTACGAGCTTATGAGAAAACGTACACACGGCCTGTTTCTGCCTTCGTCTTGACACAAGCAGAGGCCTGTGCCACCGCAGGCCCCTTGCTGTGCACACTTACAGGTCAAGGCCGGCTGTGAGCTCGTGGAGCCCCCGCTGCTTCTCTTCCACCTTCACAGGGCTTCGCCTGCCCGCCCCCCCCCCCCCCCGGGGGGCACTTGGGTGGTTCCTCTTGCTGGATCTTACAACGCGACCTGTAGGGGCTTGCCTTCCTTAGTTTGGGGGTTAAATATTCCTGCCAGTTGGAAAGAAAGTTATGGCATAAAGCACTTTCGGTGGAAAGCGTTTCCCTCTGTCCAGCTGCCCCCTCCAGCCCCCACAACCTTTTTGCTCTCTGGTGTTGCTCTGCGGAGACACTGCCCATTCCTGGCTGCCCGAATGTTCTGACGCGTCTACATCAGGGGCCTGGATCGTTGAACCCCCTGGAACCACCCCACCTCCAGGCCAGGGCCCAGCTACCCCCAGGAGGGTGGGCAGGATCCAGGCCACCATTCACACATTATTCCCCTGCTGGTACTAGGGTCACGGTCAGTCCCTGCCCCCTTGCAGACCCCAGGGGTGAGCTGGGCCAGCTCAGGGCGCTGGTCAGGTGGCACCCAGAGGGAGCACCCCACGGAGGCTCCCAGCTTCCCACCAGGACTGGAGATCCACCGGCCTGGAGCTTGCCTGGTGCACCCCCACCCCCACCCCCGGGGGGGCAGAGTTCCGGTGAGGAGAGAGCGTGAGGTGCAGCTTCCCACTGCCTCCAGGTCCCAAGAGGAGACACACGTGGAGGAGGACCTGCAGCAGGTCACGGTGCAGGTGGAGTCCGCGTGCAGCGTGGAGATCGTGGTCCCCAAGGAGGAAGACGCGGGGTGAGTCACCAGCCAGCGGGCCGGCGGCCGTCCCGTTGCCGATTCTGTTCTCGGCTTCTGCTCTGATCCCATTGGCTGAGCGTGGCCACGTGGCCAGCTGGCCCCCGAGGCAGGGTGGGTAATGGAGTCCGCGTTCTGGTGCCGGAAATGGGGCCCTGGAAGGGGCGGTGCGGGTGCGGGCGCGGGCAGCGGGAAGTGGGCGATCCGCGCAGGGGCTCCTCCGGGGCCTCGGGTCTCCGGCAGAGCCGCCGGCTGTGCGCCGGTCCTGGGATTCTTCCTCAGCCCCTGGGGTCCCCAGCCTGGAGCCCCGAGCTGGCAGGAGTGGGGCCCCGGCTCCCCAGGGAGCCTTCTGGGCTCAGCCCGCTTCCCCCATCGTGTCGTGTGCCCGATTCACGGACTCCTGGTTTGTTTCCCTGCGCGTTCCTGCTCCTCCGGCGCAGACCGGGGTTCAGGCTCCCGTGTGTCTCAGACAAGGAGGCGCTCCCGGCCGCGCGTGGGCCACCCGGCGCTGATGCCGCCGTCTGTGGGCTCAGTGAGAAGCGGCTCTTCTATACTGGCCTGCCGAAGCGTGTCATTTCGCTTCTCACGTCCTCTCTGACCCGAGGCAGTGGCTCTTGGCCCCCAGAGGACATGGGGCTGGTGTCTGGGGACACCTGTGGCCAGAATCGTGCCCTGCCCCGCACGCCCCCAGAGAACCATCCGCCCCCATGTCCATGGAGACTCTGCTGCAAGGTTTATTTAGGAGTGTCTCCCAACTTTGGAGTATTTGAAGACTGTTTTATTTACATTTTCAGTACTTAATCTTAGCTTTAAGTTGAAGGAAGCAGACTAGAAAATCCACGTATGTTTTAAAAACATTTAGCCTTTCTGCTCAAATACGGATTTCGTTTTTTAAATGTTTGTGTATTTTGAGGGAGAGGGAGAGAGAATGCAAGCGGGGGAAGGGCAGAGAGAGAGGGGGACAGAGGACCCGAAATGGGCTCTGCGCTGAGAGCAGAGACTCTGATGTGGGGTTGGAACTCATGAACTGTGAGATCATGACCTGAGCCGAAGTCGGATGCTCAACCGACTGAGCCAGCCAGGTGCCCCACAGAATTCATCGTTTAAGGTCAGTGGACGTGTGTGAACAACGCGTGTTCTCTGTGAAGGGATGGAAAGTTCTGAGCCCGCTCTGTCTGATGTATCGATTGATGGCATTCAGTTGCGTCACATCCTCGTTTCTCCTCTTTGGTGTGTTTGGTCCTGTAATTGGCATCGTGATCAAATTTTTCTTGCTTTCGTCACGATTTCTGCTTTATGTACTTTTTAAAATTTCCGTTGCGTTACGAGAGACCTCACTTCACTCTCACAGACACACATTCCCAGGCTGCACTTTGCCATCCAGGGTTTATTTTGAGGGGCGCCTGCGTGGCTCAGTCGGTTGAGCAGCTGGCTCTTGATCTCAGCTCAAGCCGTGATCTCGTGGTTCGTGAGATCCGGCCCCACATCGGGCTCTGCTCGGATGGCTCGGAGCCTGCCTGGGATTCTCTGCCCCTGCCCCTTCTCACATTTGATGTCGCGCTCTCTCACTCTCTATTTCTCTCTCTCTCAAAATAAATAAACCTTAAAACACAAATAAACAGTAAAAAAAAATAGAATTTATTTCACACGCACAGACCCGTGTGTGCACACACAGCGGTTTCTGCTACCCGTGGCTTTTTTGCCCTTAACTGAATTCTTAACAGTATAACGCGTCTTTCGGTCTTTGCCCCCAAAACAGCCCATCCCTCCAAGGGTAGAGGTGCTCCCCCATCTCAGAGCCTGTCATTCTGCTCAGGAGCTGGAATCCATCCCCGGTCACTCGGCTTAGGACACGCCTCACTTTCCCTCTGGAGCCTCAGTTTCCTGTCTGTAACTCAGGAGGGTGGCAGTCCCCTCCCCAGTGGAGGGTCGCTGGGTGAATTCAGGCAAGGTTCCTGAAAGGGCCTGGCCCAGAGGAAGTGCTCGGCGAAGATGAGAAAGAGGTTCTGACCCAACGTGGTGGGTGCCCGGCGTCCCTCCTCCACAGATGGGGAAACTGAGGCTCGGACGGGAAAGGACCCTCAGGGTCGCACGGGGAGTGATGGTGGCGCCGGGACCTGCCCGCCCACTGGTGTGTGCTCGCCCGTTCGTGGGAGGGCCGATTATCTCCTGGGCCTCAGCAGTGATGGGGAGGTTCTGTTTTATTTGGCCTCCTGAGTCTTTCGAGTCTGTGCTGCCCCGCTGATGAGAGGGGAGGGGGCAGGCAGGACCCTGCGGCGGGGGCTGGGGCAGGTGGGTGCCGTCCAGAGCCCTGCCCCCAGGACTCCCGTGTCCCTGTGTCCCCAGGGTGGAGGCTTCCCCAGCCTGCGCCTCTGCTGCTGCCGAAGCAGAAACGGCCAGCCAGGCCTCGGAGCCCGCCAGCCAGGCCTCGGATGAGGAGGACACGCCCGCCACTGACATCTACTTTGTAAGTCCCCTGCAGCTCCCGACGTCGCCAGGCCCTCGACCAGACGCACTCACGCTCACAAGGCACTCCTGTGGACACAGAGGTGCACTCACGAGTCGACGCTCCCCTCCGCACGCTCTCGCACACCCAGTGTGCCTTCGCACGCATTTACACCCACACGCTCACGTGCTGTGGGAACGCCCTGCCCCGCGCCCTCCAGGCCAGGCCACCCCAAGTCAGGGGAACTGCCCTGTCCTCGAGCTCCGAGCCCCACAGGGCCCCGTAGGTCCCGGGCAGCCCCGGGGCTGGCTGCTAAGGGCTGCAGGCTGCGTGGCCCTTCTCCTGCTGGGAGGGGGGTGGGGGGTACGGCCAGGTGGGTTCTGTTCTCGGGGAGGTAAGGGGGCTGTGGCGAGAGGCAGGTGGGACAGGTGTGCTTCATGCTGCCAACCTCGTGGCCGAGGACTCACGGCTGCTCCTGGAGGAGGTGGGGTCTGTCGCAGCAGGAAGGGGCCTTGCCCCGGGGACCCGGGGACCCGGGACCTCTCTTCCAGAGCTGGGGGTCGCCTCCCGCCCTGCATCTCCCACAGGTAGACAGGTTAGCTGGGCCGGGAGCCTGGGTGAGATGGGTGCCGGGTGGCCAAGTGGCCTCGTGCAGTGGAGGGGCCTGCCTGTCTCCCTCCCGGACCTTTGATCTCGTCTCTCCCCCGCCGGGTCCCCTGAGCTGGGGGCCTGCCGCACCGCTGTCTCCTAGCTAACACCACACTGCTGTCTGTCTTGGGACCTCTGTCTGGCCTGGAGTCGTAACAGGTGCACTGAGTGTGCGTCCCCACACCCGCCGTCATCTCCCCGTCCCGGGGGGCTTGGTTTGTGTCCCATTCTGCGGACCAGTGTGCCAGGCGGCCCCGGGGCCGTGTTCGATGTGCGCGTCTGGGTCCTGTCACCTGAGTGGGTGGCCAGGCCCTGCAGGCAGCAGAGAAGGTAGCGGGCCAGAGCGGGACCCCGCCACCCCCAGACTCACCTCCCGCTTGGCCATCGGCTTACCTGCCCCTGCCCCGCGCCCTCCCCGCCTGACCTCCCCGCCGGATTCCGTTGCCTCATCCTGTCCTCTGTTTGCTTCTTCCCCCCGCTCGCCCGGCCCGCCCAGTTCACCGATGGGAGGTACTGGATTTACTCTCCCCGGCATCGCCGACTGCGGGCCGTGACGCTGAGCTCCTCAGGGACTGTAAGTGACCACAGCAGGCCTCCAGGGAGCCCAGCCCCCGACCCACCACCCTGGGCAGCAGGGAGCCACAGGTCCCGGCTGTCCCGTGGCCTCTGAGAAGGGACTTGGGGAAGTAAGCACCTTGACCGAGACCAGCCACGTGTCCCCTGGTGATGTCACCACTGGGCCTGTAGGCACACCCGGCCGGGGATAAGGGGACTTGGCCGTGGCGGCGGGGTCTGCCTCTGACCCCAGCCCCTGGCGGCCTCTGCCCCTCTCCCCAGCCCGCCCAAGTCAGGGACAGGCCAGAGGACACTTGTCCCATAGTCAGACCTCGCTGCCGATGGCTCCCCAAGGGGCGTCTGCCCTGTGGAAGCAGGTGGTCACATGGGTCAGCAAAGGGACCGCAAAGCCAGGCTCTTAGCCGCAGGAGAGAGGAGGTGGTCTTTCCATACTCATTTCACAGTGGAGGGACCAAGGTCTCGGCTCCCCAGGAAGCCCACGAGGGCCCACGGTTTACATAAAATCTGGGTCCAGGCTCCCAGGCGGCCCCTGTGTCTCGGGGACCCTCCTCTTCGTAACGGGCTTGGGACGCTATGTGTACCTCATGCAGCAGTGCCAGCATCGGTGCCTGATAATTGGCATCATGAGCAATAAATGCGGGCCCAGAGAGGCCAGGTAACCTGCCCGGAGCCACACAGCGCTCCAAGCAGGCAGAACAGGTTGAGTACCTGAAGTAAGTTTCTGTTCTCAAGACGAGGCCCCTCAGAGGCTCACACCCCCCAGCCCCAAATGCCTCTGAGCATCCCTGGGCGCCGGCACGGAGCTAACCCGAGAGGTGGAAACCGCTTCCCCAGGCCTTCCTGCCGTGCTGTGTCCTCGTGAGGCAGGGATGCAACACCCCTAGGATGATCTAAGAGCTGGCCCCGAGGGCCCCCAGGGGAGTGCTTTGCAAAGGCTGCCTGGAGAGGGGTTGACCCTGACCTAGAATCACCGGCGTGTGGGGAGGTGGGAGAAGGAAGGCTGGGCTCTGTGGGGGGCACCTGGGAGGAGAGGGAAGAGCGTGAGGGCTAGATGGGTGGGGCAGGCCCGAGGGCCTGCAGAACCGGGGACCGTGTGTCCTTGGCCTCACTTTAGTGGGGTCACCACGGGGTTCTGCGTCCTGCTGCCCACCATCGCTTCCCGGGGCATGCTCTTTGCAGAGTGCAGGCACAGACCCTCTTGTCCCACGTTCTGCCCTAGAGGGGCAGCTACCCTGACGTCTATCTGCGGCAGCTCTTCCTCTCCCCCCTCCCCCCCCCCCCACCCGCGCGGGGACTCCCAGGCAGACAGCAGCTTTTGTTGTGCTGTGACCGGTAAGCAGCCGCAGGGCCTGTGCGCCCCTGCACGAGTCCATCCGCCAGTGGACAGCCCTCAGGGGGCGTGTCCCTGGGCCAGGGGCCCCAGGGTCGGGTGCTGGGGCAAGAATCAGCTGGCCGAGGTGCCCCGAGGCGGGCCGTGCCTCGTGTGGGTACCGGGGAGTCTGGCCTGTGGGGGCAGGTCCCGCGGCAAGAGCTTGGAGGAGGGGCAGGGTGGGGTGGGCAGAGGCGGGGGCCCCAAGGTGGGGCGGGAGGGCCTGGGCTCACCCAGAGAGCGTAGAGGCCGCACGCTGGTGCTTGTCCTTCACGAGGCCCTGAAGAAGCCACCCCTTGTAGAGGCGAGGCTGGTGGTCGGGGTCGGACGCAGGAGGGGCAGGTCTGGGGGCGTTTTGGGTTGTGGCCCCCGTGGGTTTGGGGGCCGTGGACGCCCAGGGGGGCGTGGCCAGGGCAGGTGCGTGCTCAGGCCCACTGCTCCCAGCAGAGGCGGGGCAAGGGGGTAGGTCTACAGGCACTGAAGAATGGGGTGGGGGTGGGGGGGCAGGAGAGAAGAGAAAGAAAAAGGAGAAGGGGGCTGGGGGTGGGGAGGATTCTTGTGGTGGGAGCAGACCCAGGACCGACACGTGTGGGTGGGTGCTGAAGGCACACGTGCCCTCCCCGCCAGTCCGACCCAGAATGGCGACCCCCTTCCCCGTCACAGCCGGAAGAGCGCACCCCCTGGCTGGGCTTGTGTTGCTTGCTGTCTGGGTGGCCCGTGCCTGGGTGTCTCCCGGCTATCTGTGCGTTTGGGGCATGAGGAAACAGCCTCCACCCTGTGCCCCCGACTGCCCACATCACCCGGGACCCCCAGCGGAGGGTCCCCAGGGCCCTGCCCCAGCTGGCGGCCCCAGTGGCCGCACAGCAGGCAGGACTGAGGCCAGAGCGCTGCCCGCGGGGCTAGGACGGAGGCGAGGGTGCGGGTGGGGGGGGGGGGGGGGCCGAGCAGGAGGGGAGGGGACAGCAAACAGGCCACGCCCCACGCCCCTCCCTTCCCCTCCGCTGCTCCGGGCCCTGCCTGCATCCCGCACCCCCCACCCCCGCACCGCGCCGCGCCCTGCCGCCCACCCCGCACTGCCGCCGCTCGGCCCCGCCGGCCCGAGGGGGCCGTCCAGGTGGGGCTGGGGCCTGTCGGGGAGAGGACAGCGGGGGCTGAGCCGCCTACTCGTCGTCCGCGTTGGGGTCCGCCTCCTTTATTTCTGTTTCTTCCTTCCTCCCGCCTGCCTCTCTCGCGCCTCCTCGCACCCTGCTCTTCTGCGCGCCCTTCCTGCACGTGCGCCCGCCCGCCCTGCAGCCCGCCGACGAGAGGAGCTGGGTGTACTCCCCGCTGCACTATAGCGCGC
The DNA here is from genome assembly GCF_018350155.1 of Leopardus geoffroyi. Classification (NCBI taxonomy): domain Eukaryota; kingdom Metazoa; phylum Chordata; class Mammalia; order Carnivora; family Felidae; genus Leopardus; species Leopardus geoffroyi. The sequence goes on along the minus strand of NC_059331.1, from coordinate 2,775,580 downwards.
AGGTCCACCCAGCCTCCGACGGCGAGAGCGACACAGTAAGTGCGCCCCGGCCCGCCACGCCCGGGGCCTCTCGGGCCCCGGGACAGACGGGGAAACGGAGGCCCGGGGCGGGAGGGGGCCGGTGTCTCGGGCCCTCGCGGCAGGGCGGGGGTGGGGGGGGGGGTCCTCACCCGCGCCCTTGCCTTTCGCAGTAATTTCTATGCAGTCACCGACCCAGAGCCGAGCGCTCGCTGCCGCCCTGGCTGCTTCCCGGAGGCGCCGCCCGCCCGCCCGCCCGCCGGACCTCGCTCCACGACGGCCGCGGCCCCAGCCCCCGTCTACTACCTACGCCTGTGAGACTGTGAACCTCCCTGAGTGTCCGATCATGTATTTATTTTGGGTCCTTACTCTTTGCACAAAGACGGCAGCACACGTGTGCTTTTTTAGAAAAAGATAAAAAAGGAAAAAAAAAAAAAAAAAAAAGGACGTGATGGGAAAAGAAGAGAAACCACCCCAGCGCACCTTGTGGTTCTTTGCTTGAATGTGTCTCGCCGAGGGAACGAGGCCAGTTGGCTTCGGGGACCTGGCGCCCTCTGAGGGGGGCCGGTCACCCAGGCTGAAACCCACACTCCGAGGCTCCGCCTCTCCGCTTGGACGGGGCGCCCAGGAGGGAAGGACCACGGAGTCCCCGCCGGTGCCTGGGACCACAGGCCCCCCTGGCTAGGTGTTGTGGCCAGGCACGTGACATCCGCCCTTAGGGGTGGCCGACCGGTGGTCTGGGGGGCGGGGGCTCTCCACCCCGCTGATGCCTGTAATCTCTGCATCTGTTTCCCACCACCTGCCTGCCCGCTGACCTGTGAGTAGGAATGGCCGGCGGCCGCCCCTCTCGCCAGAGCTCAGGACGGTGGGCTTCCCTGTGGTCCCCACGCGGCCTGCTCACTGTCCAGAAGAGGGGCCCAAGCGAAGGGAGACGTTGGGCCCCAGGCCGTGGGACTTCCGGAGATCACGTCCTGGCACAGGGGTCCCCCCGCATGGTCAGGCTGTCCAGCTGTCGAGTTCCAGGCCCCCCAGGACTGGGATGGGTGTTTGTTTGTTTTTTAAGACAGCGATGCATCTGTGAGTTAAACGATAAGAGAAGAAATTCTTCGTGAAAAACAAAAATTTTCTAGTTTGTCATCTTCAGCAGGGGCAGCCCCTTCCGGGCTCAGAGACCCCATCGTGTCCAGAGGGGACGGTGGGAGCCGACAGCATCGCAGGGTCTGTCCTGCCCCCACACAAATGCACTCCCGCCTCTTGAAAGGTGACACAGTGGGGGTGGCTTCCCCCTGCCCACTCTGCCCCCCACTGGCTGGCTCGCTCGCTTGGGAGAGCTGGGAGCTGGCTTGGAGCAGAAGCCTCACCTGGAAGAATTTCTCCCAGCCCTGGCCTCCCTGGTGGAGAACCTGCTGATCCAGGAGTTTGATTTTCCGAGTCCCTTGGGAGCTGCATAGTTTGCTGTTCCCTGTGTGGATCCCTCGTCTGCCCTCGTGTCCCCTCACCCGGCTCGCTTTGTGCACCTGGAGGGAGCCTGCTGGCCTGGCTGCTGTCCGCTCCTCCCCGGAGAACCAGGTTGCATGCTGGGGGCTGTCCCCTAGCTGCTGACACAGGGGCTCCCGGGACGTGCCAGCATGCAGCCCAGGGAAGACAGCCCTCAGACGACCCGTCAGAACAAGCCTGTGGGTGTCCCAGATTAGAAGCAAAACTATGTCCTCTCCCTCTTGCCCAAGGAGCCTCTGTCCAGACCCTGGGAAGCGTCCTCACCCGGATTTCAGACCAGCATCTGTCTGCAGGTGCCCTGGCTGCATGCCACAAGTCGCCAGTCCATCCCTACCCCTTCCCATCAAGGGGATGACGGCGGAGCAGACAGAGGTCCGAAGGTGCATCTCAGACCTTGATGACTAACAAGGACCACTGTGTCACCCGGAAGCCGGTGTCAGAGCCCGTGCCCGGGCACGGATGTGAGTTCTGCGGGGATGACCAGAGCAGCAGGCACTGTCCCGGAGCAGCGCGCCCCGTGTCCAGGGCGCGCTCAGCCACCTGGAGCTTCAGGAGGGAGCGGGGGAGCCCTGCTGGCCCCCTTGGGCTTTCCTGAATCACGGGACAAGGCATTGCTGGGATGCCGATACAAGAGAAGTTTGCAAGCCTCCTGGATATCATGACGTTTCTATTTTTGTGCAGGTCACTAAGACCCCCTTGGAGACCTGTTTTGTGCTGGTTGCATCCTTTGTCCCTTTTCAGAGAACTGTCACGTGGGTGCTAGCGTGGCCTGCAGACTGTGCCGATGGGAGGGGTTTGCTTACTTTCCGGGCAGGGGGCAGGAAGGCAAGACTTTATTTATAATGTGTAGCAAATTCATGGCCTTTCCCAGCTCCCACCCCCACCCAGAGGAAGGCTCTGGACCCAGCCAGCTCTCACCGCCCCCCCCCACCCCCAGCACAGGAATCTAAATTCCTTCGTGGCGACACCCTGTCTCCCCTCCTGGCTCATCTCTGATGGCTGCAGTCCCTGAGAGCTGAGAGCCTGAGCGCTGGCTGGCAGTCTGTGCAAAAGAAAGGCATTTCCTGAGACTGTCTAGGTGCAACTTCCTGAGAGCCCTCGCTGGCCTCTGTCCAGCCTCGCCCCCTCCCTCCACCACTTGGCTCAGTGCAATACTCCCCTTCCGGTTGGGGTCCCTTGCCATGGTACTGTCGCTGCAGCCCCTGGGTCCGCACTGCGGGTCAACGCCCTCCACCGCCTTTTCTCTGGTGGCTCAGTTGCATCGCCTGCCCCGCCCCCATCTCGTTTTTATGGTCGAACTGATTTCAAAACAACGAAACTGCAAACCTCGTGTGTCTTAATTCTCTCAGGGGGTTCCGTGTGCTCAGCCCCTATGGTCTGGTGTGTGACAATCTGGAGCGCGGCCTCATCGGGCACAGAATGCCGTCTCGCTCAAACCCAGAGCCGTGGGCACCTCTGTAACTGTGCAGCCGCTGCTGGCCCCAAATAACATATGCAGCCCTGGGCCCCCGCTCCCCATCCCGCCACCCTTCCTTCTTTTTACGTTGGAGAGATCTCTCTAATAAATCGGGTAATAAGCATCAGCCCTCGTTCTCTTTGCCTCTGTGCGTGCCGGTGGTCTGCTTGAGAACGTGAGGACTGACTTTGAACGAGAGCAGAAGGAAACCTTGGTAAGGTTTAAAATAACAGGAATGGGGCGCCTGATTGGCTCGGCCAGTTGGGCGTCCCACTTCGGCTCAGGTCATGATCTCGCGGTCCGTGGGTTCGAGCCCCGCGTCCGGCTCTGTGCTGATAGGCTTGGAGCCAGGAGCCTCCTTCAGATTCTGCGTCTCCCTCTGTGCCCCTCCCCTCGTAGCACTCTGTGTCTCAGAAATAAATAAACATTAAAAAAAATTGTTTTAAATAACAACAGGACCTAGATGCCTTAATAGCCGTGGCCTGCTTGGGGTTCCAGTTCAACTCAGAAAACTTGTATAATTTTCTGACATCAGTGCAGCCCAGCGTAAAAGAACAAACACTCCCCAGAGTTTGTATTCGTTCTGCCAAACTTGCTCAAGTTGAGCAATGCGTGGACCCCTTTTATAGCAAAAGTATTTGTCCAGGATTTCCAGTCCAAGAAACACTGCTTTGAAAGGTCCCATTTGTAAGCAGGACCTTGGAAGTCCAGTTTTAAAATCAGGATGCAGAACGGCACAGCTCATTTATAAACTAGACGTGCAGATGAGATGATCTGGAACGTGCTCACCATCACGTCATGTTCAAAGATTAGTATTCAGATACTGTCAAAGATACATGTGCATTTTGAAAGTTACAAGGCCAGGGGCGCCTGGGTGGCTCAGTCGGTTAAGCATCGGACTTCAGCCCAGGTCATGATCTCTTGGTTTGTGAGTTCGAGCCCCGCGTCGGGCTCTGTGCTGACAGCTCGGAGCCTGGAACCTGCTTCGGATTCTGTGTCTCCTTCTCTCTCTGCCCCTCCCCTGCTCATGCTCTCTCAATAATAAATAAATGTTATTTAAAAAAATTTAAAAAACAAAGTTACAAGGCCAGACCCCCCCCCCACACCCGCCTTAGTCCACATCCCATGAAAAGCAGGTTTGTTATCAAGAGGTGGTCTTCCGAAAGTCCTCCCCACCAGCAGCCCCACTCTGCGCCTTGGCTCCAAGCAGAGCATGCAAAGCTCGCATTTAGGATGATGTCATGAAGTACTCCAAGACAAACATCCGAAGAGCTTCGAACTAGAATATCAAGTACCATCCTCTGGGGTGGGCTGGGGGAGCTTGGAACAGGACTTCAGGGTCTTCCAGACCTGCCTGCTGTGGTCCATCCTCCTCACTAGTCCAGCAGGGACGCCCCCAGCGTGCCCCCCGCCCCCAGCCCATCTGTCCCTGCTCAGAGCCCTCCTGTGACACCCCAGCACCCACAGAACAACGCTGCACCAACCCAGTTCAGATCCCAGCTCCCTGTTGCCTCGTTGGGGCTGTGGGGGCACTGTTTATTGAAGTGACTTTCCATCTCTGAGCCCCAGTTTCACCGTCCGTAAAATGGGTTGACGGTTAATTCGTGGAGTTATCCAAGTTTGTTTTTTTTTTTAACTTAACCCTTGAAACACATAGGTATTCATTTCGAGCGATGGAATATGATGGTCGCTCTCAAGGGTCGGCCCAGCCTCAAGGCTCTTCATTCTCCGACCTGGTTTCAATTCCTCGCCTTCCGTCGCCTTCCGGAGCAGTCTGGACTCAACCGACGACCTCGCAGCTTCACGCCCGCACCCGCTTGTGACCTCGCTAGCGTGGCTGGCCTCCCCTGGCCCCGCCCCCAGACCACGCCTCCTCCTGATCCCTGCCTGGGGGCCCCGCCCACGTCGGCTCCACTGTCCCTCGGAGCCCATTGTTCTTGGTCCCGCCTCCCCGGGCTCCGCCCCGCTCGCAGTTCCTGGTTCGCTCTGGCTCCGCCCGCGGCTCCTAGCCCCGCCCCCCACCAAGGCGCGAGGACCCACGTGGGGCTACCCCCTAGCACTGCCTAAAGGGCGAGCCCCCAACCCCGGAGACGAAAGTCCGGCAGAAGTCCGTCACGCGGGCCACGTTTGAGGGCAGTGGGGAAATTACGGGGAGTCGGAGTCCCCGCGGGATGGGGCGGCGAGATAGGTTTCCATCTCCCGGCTCAGGCGCGGACGGGGCAGCCAGGCGCGCGCCGCAGGGGAAGAAGGCCCCCGGCTCAGGCCCCGGATATTTGTGTCAGCTCTGCCGCCACCGTCTCAGCTGATGGGTCGGGACACACGCTCGCGCTCGCGGTCGGCTGGTCGCAGGGGCCGCAGGCAACGGAGCGGGAGTCGGAGCCGAAGTCGGAGCGGGAGCCATGAGCGGCGAGACCGCCGGCGCCGGGACGACGAAGTACGGCGCAGGCGGAGGCGGCAGAGCCGGGAGCGCAGGTGGGGGTCTCTGCGTGAACAGCGCTGGGGATCCGGCTCCCGCCCTCGGGGAGCCAGAGACCCACGGATTAGTCAGAGAGGGCTCCCTGGAGAAGGGGACGTCCGAGCACGAGTCGCAGTTCACCAGGCAGCGAAAGGAAGGCGAGCGGCGTTCCAGGCAGGGCACCTGGTGGTTGGAGGGAACGGAAGGAGCGCAGCGAGCGAGGCGGGACGGGAAGGGGAGTAGGAGACGAGGTCGGAGCGGTAAGAGGAGACCGGATCGTGCAGTTTTGTGTGCCGTGGTGACGGGGTTGGCCGTTACTCGGAGGCAGGTAGGGAGCCATGGGGAGGTTTTTGAGCAGAGCGATGGGGTCTGACTGACTTTGTGGAACTTCCTCCGGTTTTCGCGTGGAAAAGGGACTGAGGAGGCTGGCTGGAATGACAACGGGGAGGGGGGGGGGAGGAGGAGGAGGATGGTGCAGTTGTCTAGGCAACAGACGGCGGTGGCTGTCAGAGAGGAGGCAGTGGGAGGCTCGGTGGGGAAATGGGTAGGTCTGAGAGGGATTTCATGAGTCGGGGCGGCAACACTTGCTCTTGGAAGTGGGTGTCAGACGAAAGAACTGTTGATGACAGGAGGCAGGACTGGGTTGACTCCTAGGACCTGGGTCTCAGCTTCCACGCGGCCAGCAGCCCCTTTCTTTTGGAAATGGGACACCTGTCCAGATTTGGCTGGAGTCTCCTCCGGCATAGAGGGACGAGAACGGTGCCAGGGACCGACTTCCAGACCTAGGTCCCGGGATGTGACCCGTGACGTTCAGGCCAGTCCCTGCCCCACTGTGGCCCAAGTTTCCTCAAGATCTCCATGGGGGCTTTCCCAGCATGCCCAGTCTCCCGTCCCTTGGGCCCGTTCACCCCATGGCCAGAGTGGCTGTAGTCAGACATGGTTGATTTCCCTCTACATTTGAGAAGGTGGTTTTTCCTTTTTTGAGTCTCCTAAGATCATTGCAACCCAGGAATTCCAAAAAGTTACAAGCCTGTGACTCCAAGACTCCATAGCCTGTGAACCAAGAATAGTTTTTACGTTTTTATTATTATTTTTTTTTCTTTAATGTTTATTGTTGAGAGAGAGAGAGACAGACAAAGGGTGAGCAGGGGAGGGGCAGGGAGAGAGGGAGACACAGAATCGGAAGTAGGCTCCAGGCTCCGAGCTGTCAGCACAGAGCCCGATGTGGGGCTCGAACCCAGGAATGGTGAGATCATGACCTGAGCCGAAGTCGGACGCTTAACCGACTGAGCCACCCAGGAGCCCCAGTTTTTACGTATTGAAATGGTGAGGAAGCAGTCAAAAGTAGTGTCCCATGACATGTGGAAATTGTATGAGATCTCCGAATATATTCAAGTTTTGGCGTGCACAAGTGAAAGTGTACTGGGACCCAGCCATGTCCCTTTGTTCCTGTCTGTCCGGGGCTGCTTTTGCAGTAGGGACAGCACAGTGGTGTCCTAGACCGTCTGGCTCTTTACAGAGAAAGCTTGCTGACCCTGGTTGGGGTCCCTGGTGTTGGTGTTTTCCCCACTGGTTCACGTACAGCAGGAAGCCTTGTCATGCCTGCGTGTTTTTCGTTTGCTGTTTTCTGGTATTTGAGTTACAAGAATCAGCCGTCCTAGGTCTGTAATTCGAGTCGATGTGGTTTATGAAAATTTGATCGAATGCGTAGTCTGCATGTAGGGACTCCCGAGAAATTGGTTTCCAGGGCGTAGGCTTTTTCACCGAGCTTCATAGGTGGAGCATTTAACCAAATAAAGAGATCTGGTTGTTGCTGTACACGTTCAAAGGGCCCTGAGCATGAAAGAATCTATCTCTAGGGCTCGCACATTCCATCCCCTGCCCAGTGTTTTTCCCTGGCTCTTCAGTCCCGAGACTCTTACTCCAGTTCCCTCTTGCCCAGCTTGCGGGACCAGTGTAAACACCACCTTCTCCTGTAAGCTCTCTCTTGTCGCCTTGGACAGATCAGGTCCTCTGGTTCCTCTGCTTAGAGCTTCTGTGCCATCTGGCCCCAGCCTGCCTCGCTGCCCTCACTTCCTTCCTCACTCCCCCCTGTTCACGCTCTTCTCCAGCCACATGGGCCTCCACACTGCTTCTTGAACACGCCGAGTCAATTCCTGCCCCAGGGCCTTTGCTCTTGCTGTGACTGCTGCCCAGATCACTTTCTCCCTGTAGCCCCCTCCCCCACGTGGTCCAGTTGCCTCCTCAGATCTCCATGCACTAACGCTCAGTCACTCTTCTTTGCGACTCGTAGCACTGTCTAGGGTCACGCTGCGTGTTCATCTGTTGACGTGAGCCTCCCAAAGGCGGGGACCGTGGGTGGCACTGCTGGTCACCGCTGTGTCCCCAGAACCTAGAACAGCGCCTGGCATAGCAGGTGCTCGGTGAACGTCTGTCGAACAAAAGACCGGCAGCGAGCGCACCTTTGCGGGTTCCCTCCCCAGGTCGGGTTCGGACGAACACCGGTGGCGGCGGCGGCGAAGGCGGCAGAGCCAGAGTCCGCTGCCCCCACGCTGGCGCTCACGGGGCCGGTCCTCCCAGTCTGACTCCGATGACGAGCGCCAGGAGCAGCAGCGGGGCCGGTGGGCCCGCCGGCGGCGGACGCGCTCTTGGTCCCCGGGCTCCTCGGCGTCCGGCTCGGCCTCCCCGGACCGCTCCCGGAGCCCTCGGGAGGCGGCGGCGGCCCTGAGCCACCAGCACAGCCTGCAGGAGCGGCTGCGGCTGCGGGAGGAGCGGAAGCAGCAGGAGGAGTTGATGAAGGCCTTCGAGACCCCCGAGGAGAAGCGGGCCCGGCGGCTGGCCAAGAAGGAGGCCAAGGAGAGGAAGAAGCGGGAGAAGATGGGCTGGGGGGAGGAGTACATGGGCTACACCAACACCGACAACCCTTTCGGCGACAACAACCTCCTGGGCACCTTCATCTGGAACAAGGTGGGTCCGGGGCGGCGCCCGGCGCGCGGCCCAGGTGGGTCGCTGCCCCCAGGGGTGTCTTCCCTCCGCACGCGCGCTCACGAGCCCCGGCCTCTGGGGCCTTTGCGAGGCCTTTGCGTCGCTCGCCCAAGGCGGGGTTCCGGTTACAGATGCTCCGTGGTCCCCGTCGCCAACACCTCGTTCTCGACGAAAGTTACACACGGTCCCTTACCCGCCCGTCCCGCCTTGCGCTTGTGACAGAGCACGGGCGTCCCCTCCCTCCCAGCCCTGGAGGCTGCGCCTCTGCGCCCTGTGCCTCTGTGTCCCGCTTTCTGCCTTCTTCCGAGGACACCAGTCATCAGCTTGGAGACTGTTTAGGTCCCATGTGACCTCGTCTTAACTAATTACACCCGCAGAGACCCTGTTTTAAAGATCTGCACGGGTTCCCGGGCTGGTGAGTGGACGGATCTTTTTGGACACAGCTTCACGCTAACCCAGCACCCATTCGTCGTGGGGGGTGAGAGCGGGCAGGGAGGGCCTGGGGGGGCGAGAGCAGGCGGCCACGGTCAGATGCCAGGGGTCCGCCGCTCACCGCATGCGCTCCAGGCACCGGCTCTTGCCTTTGTCTTGAACACACAGCCCACCTCGGGGCGCCTGTGCTCGCCATTCGCCCACCCGGGACCCTCCCCACCTCTGTCTCTGGCTGGTTCTTTCTCCTTCCTGAGGATCTCAGCTCACCCGTTCCCGCCTCTGAGGGCCGGCCCGGCCCCCTCGGCCCCACGGGTGCTCTTCCTCTCGGCGTGGCCTCGCCCTCCCTAGCGCTTTACTAGCAAACGTGTGCCGTGCACCCGCTGGTGCTGGAGGCCGTGTGGGCCCTGGCGGGCGTCAGCGAGCGGGAGAGAGATCCCCGCGGAGCCAGCCGTCCCGTGGGGGACAGCCTGTCGAGAAGCAGATTAGCAGAGCGCGCAGAGGAGAGAAGGCAGGCAGGTGTCGGGAGGCCCTGGCTGTAGTTTGAAATCAGCCAGTCTGGGGCGCGTGGGGGGCTCAGGCGGTTGAGCGTCTAACTTCGGCTCAGGTCACGATCTCACGGCTTGTGAGTTCGTGAGTTCAAGCCCCACGTCGGACTCTCTGCTGACCTGTGTCTTCCTCTCCCTCTGCCTCTCCCAACTCGTGAGCGTGCATTCCCTTCCTCTCTCTTCCTCTCTGTCTCCCCCTCAAACATAAAATAAATGAACATTAAAAGTAGGATAAGTCAAGCCATGAGGCACCTGGGTAGCTCAGCTGGTTGAGCGCCCGACTCCTGATTTCGACCCAGGTCATGATTTCACAATCATGAGATCGAGCCCCAAGTAGGCCTCTGCCCTGAGCGTGGAGCTCGCTTGAGATTCTCTCTCTCCCTCCCTCCCTCCCTCCTCCCCAATCCCTCTCCCCCTCCCCAACCCCTCTCCCCCTCCCCAGCCCCTCTCCCCCATTTGCGCTTGCTCATCCAAAAATAAAATTAGCGGGCCCAGAGAGGTCTCGTTGCAAAGCTGACATCTAAACATGAGATCTGATCCATATAATGTGTGATTCCTGCCAGGCCGTGAGCTCCACAGGGCAAGCTCTGTCCCCAGAGCCTGGCTCACGGTCGGCACTCAGCGTCAAATGAGCGAGCTTGGTGTGATTTGCACGCGCGTGTGCTCAGACATTTTCCCTAGTGTTTCTTGGAGCTGCAGCGGCCCTGGGGAGTTGGCCCCACAGGAGGCCATCGGCCCCTCCTGTGACAAGCACGTGGGGGGTCGGCCCCCGCTCAGCCTCTGAGGCCTCTGCGGACAGGCCCACGGTTTGGGCAGCACCACACGCTTGTCCCCCCATCCTGGGGCCACCGGCTGGCGGAGTGGGCAGGCGCGGTGCCGAGCATCAGCACGCGCTCTGTGCCCGGCCTTGCTCACAGCGCTCTCCGTGAGCCGACTCTCCCTGCCGTGGCTGCCTGAGGTCTCCCGCGGTGAGTGACGGAGCATGATTGGAACCGGGCCATCCAGCTTCGCGTCCATGCCCTGGGCTGCCGTTCTGCGTGGCCATAGGGGCGAGAAGTCCGGTCACCGTTAACGCCTGAGGTGGCAGCCCAGGCTGAGGCTGGGGAGGCCAGGGGGTGGCACGGGCGTCAAGGGGTGGCCCCAAACCAGGCAGCGCAGGTGTGGGGGTGGGGGGGCAGGGGCGTCCTCGAACAGCCCTCGGAGCCGGGTCGGTGGGGGAGCGCTCATCCGGAAGTGCGGGCTTGGCACCCGGCTAGGGCAGCAGCTGTGATGTCAGAGTCCTCGAGGGAGGGGTCTGCAGACCCTGCGCCCCGAGAGCCCTCCAGGAGGTGAGGACACGGGGAACGAGTGTTTGTTGTGGGGCCCGGTGTCCCAGAGGTCTGTGAGCACGGGGACCGCAGTGCCCCTCCTAGCGACGCGGGCTTTCCGGCGCTGTCCCGCCCCTGCCTGCTCGCATCGGGCGTTGGACCTGCCGAGGGCGTGAGCATCCCGAGCTGGCCCAGCTGGGCTTCTGCGTGCAGCAGCCTGGCAGGTCCCGGGTGGGGCGCTCCCGTGAGCGACGCTCGGGAGCCCCCGGGGCGGGCAGCCACCTCCCCGCTGCACGCTACTGCAGGTGCGGCCCGTGCCGGAGGCTGCTCTAAGCGGTCCTGTCACACTGGTTCTGGGAACGCCAAGGGGGCTGCGTCTTCGGAGGAAGTCAGGGCGCTGTGGCCGCAGGCACGTCACTCCTCGGGGCCGGGCCCCCTTACCTGCAAAGCCGCCGCTCGGCTCTCGGAGAGGGTGGCACAGAGGACCCCGGGGCGGTGCCTGGGAAGGCGGGACGGAGGCGTGCGTGCTCAGCGGGCATGTGCTTGGCCCTTCCAGGCCCTGGAGAAGAAGGGCATCGGCCACCTGGAGGAGAAGGAGCTGAAGGAGCGGAACAAGAGGATCCAGGAGGACAATCGCCTGGAGCTGCAGAAGGTGGCGTTGCCCCTTCCCCCGCGCGGGCCTAAGGCTGGCCCACCCTGGCTTAAGTGAAGGACCGGCCCGGTGGGTGGACACAGAAACCCCCGGGGAGGCTGGCCTCAGACGCGGTCGGATCCAGGGGTGCGGGCTGCGTCTCCGACAGGCCGTCTCCTTCCACCTCTCCGAGGGCCCCGAGACTTCTGGGCCGCCTCCTTCGGGGGGGGGGGGGGGGCGCGGCCAGAGTGGTCTCGGCTGCTCCTGGCTGCCGTGTCTCCAGCAGAAAGAAGCTCCTCGGCCCTAGGGTCCGTCTGAGGCCTCGGGCTTCCCTGGCCCGTCCGCGTCCAGGGCCGGGGCCAGGCCTGGGCTGTAGTCCCACTCCGGACCCCAGGGTCCCCCGTGGCCCCAGAGGGTGCAGGGCAGGCCCCACAAGACCCCCAGCCAGGCCCGCCTGCAGCACCCCGCCCTCCCCATGCGCCTGCAGGTGAAGCAGCTGCGGCTGGAGCGGGAGCGGGAGAAGGCCATGCGGGAGCAGGAGCTGGAGATGCTGCAGCGGGAGAAGGAGGCCGAGCACTTCAAGACGTGGGAGGAGCAGGAGGACCACTTCCACCTGCAGCAGGCCAAGCTGCGGTGCGCCCCGCCCCCGCCCCCGCCCGGAGCCCCGTCTGCCCCGGGGCCTTTGCACAGGCCCTTTGCTCCGCTTGCAATCTCCCGCCCTTCGGATTTCCACCTGCTGCCTCCCCGGGGAGTCCCTGCCTGCCCCTTGCTGCGTGCACCACTTGCTGTTTGCTCCTCCCTCCAGCCTGTCACTGATGCCCCCCCCCCATCTCCCCCTGTCTCCCGCGTTGAGTCGTGTGCCGAGGAGAGCTCCGAATGGTCCTTGCTCCGTGTCGCGGTGCCACACGAGCTGAGCGAGGTGCCGGGCCCCTCGCGGTACCGACCGTGGCCCTCCCTCTGCACGCTGCGGCCCGCGGGGCCACGTGCTCATCAGCCCCGTTTACAGACGGGGAACACGAGGTTCCTGGGGGCAGGGGAACGCCTGAGGCCACACGGCAGGTGTCTGAGCCTCCGCGGCGCGGGTGCACCAGGAGCCTGCTCCCAGCCCCCCTGTCCTGCTGCCCACCAGCCGCACCAGCCCCTGGGGCTCGGACCGACCTGGTTCCGGGGCTCCCTTGGGGCAGAACACGTGTCCATTTCTGACCCGCGTACCCCTGGGTGTGGCACGGGTGCTTCAGACCCTCCCCCGCCCCTGGGGGAGCAGAGCGTCCACTGGACGGAGGTAGTTCTCTCTGCCCCTCTGGCCCCGGCCTGTGTCTTCCGACCGCCCAGCGCCCCCTCTTCCGGGAAGACCTCCTTGTCCCCCACCCCCTGCAGGCCAGGCTCTTCCCCTGGCGCCCACACGAGCCAGCCCCCCACTCCACCCCACCCCCGAAGCAGGGTCTTCGGGAGGTGGGGAGGGGGGCCTCCTGGGCTCTGACGCCACCTCCCTGCTCCCTGGCAGCTCCAAGATCCGCATCCGGGACGGGAGGGCCAAGCCCATCGACCTGCTGGCCAAGTACATCAGCGCCGAGGACGACGACCTGGCCGTGGAGATGCACGAGCCCTACACCTTCCTCAACGGCCTCACCGTCGCGGACATGGAGGACCTGCTGGAGGACATCCAGGTGCTGCCCCGCCCCGCCCCGCCCCCTCTCCGCCCCGCCCCCCTCCCCTCCCCCCCTCACCGCCTCTCCTCTCCGTACCTTCCGCCTCCAGGTGTACATGGAGCTGGAGCAGGGCAAGAACGCCGACTTCTGGCGGGACATGACCACCATCACGGAGGACGAGATCGCCAAGCTCCGCAAGCTGGAGGCCTCGGGCAAGGGCCCAGGTAGCCCCGCGCAGCGCGACCGGAGAGCGCCCGCCGTGCTCTTGGGGGGCCCTGTCTGGGCTGTCTCAGCCCGGGGCTCTCCGCCTGCCTCGGTCTCCCCATCGGGGATCTTCAAGGTCTCTCCGGGAGCCACCAGGGGGCAGCGGCGGGCTGCGGCAGGAGCTTGGCCCCCCGCAGCTCCCCCTCAGGTGGGGGGCTCAGCCCAGGGCGGGGGCTCCCTTCCTTCAAAGATCGCGTAGCGTCTGCGCTGGGCTTCCCGGGAGTGGCGCCAGCAGGGGCCTGTTTTATTCGGTTTCAGGTTTTTGCCAGAAGCTTGGTGTGTTTGAGGGAGGGCGGCACCCTGCTTGTCCACTTGTGCGGGAAGCCCCTAGAGCCCCGGTCTCTTGAATCTGCTGTCCTTTCCTAATTCGCTCTCCTTTCCCTCCAGAGGGTTCCGCGCAGTGTCCAGGGAGGTGACCCTCGGGGGATGGGGGAGGGTCGTCCTGGGCCCTGGGCGTACTGAGCAGCGGCCCTGACCCCCCCCCCCATTGTCAGGAGCCCCCCCAGCCGTGGCAGCCACAGATGTCCCCGGACATCACCTGGTGTCCCCTGGGGCAGGATCACCCTGGGTGAGACCCCTGTTCTAGAAGCTGATGACCGACCCGTGCTCCTCCCTCTTCCACCCCTTGCACCCCCAGGGGCCTCGAGTGCCTGCCCCCCACCCCTCCCCCAGGCCCATGTAAATGCCCCTGTTGCTCAGCCCAGGTTGGGGGGACGGCTTCCTCTTAGGAAAAGGAGGCGTGTCTTTCGTCATGTTTGTTAAGTGCTGTTTTGTTTCCCTGCGCCCTCTCAGCCAGCACATCCTGCGGTAACTTCTGGAGAAAGAAGGAAATCCTTTGCTCTGGGAAACGTGCGGAGCGATTTCCCTTGGGGGCAGTGAGGCCCTGGGTGTAGACCTCTGGGCGGAAGGGCCCTGACTGCCACAGGTGTGGCTCTGGGCACAGATCCAGGCCCGGGCCTCCCGCGGAACTGGCGAGGCGGCCAGACCCCCCAGAGGGTCCCCTCGGCGACCCCGGGCCTCCTTCCCCCTCGTCCCTGTGCGCGTCTGCCTCCTCACTCTCTCGTGTTGGAGCCCCTCTTTACTACCCCACGTCCCCCTTTCTTGCGCTTTGTCCCCTCGTCGTGTGGGACGCATCCTCCAGTAAATTGTGGGGGGAGGCGGGAAGTTCTTGGACATCGTGTAGTTCGGGAAACGGGTCACGTCTGTGCTCTGCCGGGTGACGGGGGCGGGGCGCTCCCCAGACACAGAAGACCCTGACCCACCGGCTGTGGAAGAGCGAGGGCCACCCTGCCGGGGGTCCCCTGCGCCGAGTCCCCCGTCGCCTCTTGCCAGCTGCCGATTCGCCCCCTTCTGTGGCCGCTGCCCTTCTCTCAGTGACAGCGGAGGCCCTTCCGTCCGCTGTCCCTCCTCCCCTGTCCTGGCTGGGGTCCCCGCTGGCTCTGGGTGTCCTCAGAGACGAGCTTGCGTTTCTGTTTCTCTTTTCGGCCTGATCTCCAAGAGCGTTCCCGGAGACGCGCAGGGCGCCGTGTGCTGTGCTTGTAAATTCAGTGGGGCTTTCATGGGAAAGTCTACCTGTACGCGGGCGCGCGGCAGTGTGGGTGTTGCGGTGGGGGGCCCCGTTACCATTCTCTGTGGGTTCCCGCCAAGCTGCTGTCCCAGAGCCCTCCATCCCCCGCCTGGACCCAGCCGGGCCCCGCGGGATGCTCGGGTGGCATCTGAACCCGTGACTTGATCTCTACACTGCGGCGTGGCAGAGCGGGGCTTGTAGGGGGCGTGAGCTGTGCGGGTGTGCACGGGGTGTGGCCCTGCCAGCGGGAGGCAGTTTCGGTGCCCTGACGTGTCTGTGTGGTCTGAGACAGGGCTGCCTGGGCCCATCCAGGTGTCGGCAGAGGGGACGAGTGTCTAGATGCTGACTCGGGGGTCCCACAGTGGTTGCCTAGAGGGACTTGGGTCCTTTTTGAGCCCGTCTGCTCCGCTGGAGCCAGTGTGTGGTGGCCGTGGTGTCAGAAGCCGGTTCTCAGCCGGGAGCACGTGTCACTTGCACCCCGCACGTGCCAGCAGCTGCACGCCCAGTTCTCGCAGTGCTAGGAGGCAGCAGTCAGAAGCCCAGAAAGGTCCCTGCCCTGGGGAAGCCACTAATCAGGCATCCAGGCCGAGGGGAGCAACCTGGTGGTCCAGGGAAGGCTTCCCGGTCCACAGGGTTCTCGACTGGTGGGGTCTGGGAGGCAGGCTGGATGAGGAAGAGCATGTTACTGCTGGAAAGCAACGTATGTGCAAAGGCCCCGGGGCAGGGCTCAGTGTGTTTGAGGAGCAACAAGGAGGCTGCAGGCAGGGTCAGGTGGCACCCAGCCCCGCCCTCAGGGGCTTCTCAGTCTGGAGCAGGGGGCATGTGCCTGTGTCCCCACCGAGAAGGGGCGGGCGTGCCTTCTGGGGCGGTGTCAGGATTTCCCGCAGTGCCTGGGAAAGGAGCTGCTCTCCTTACTAGGGAAAACTGAGGCCCAGAGAGGGTGAACTATTTACCCAAGATGACACAGCTGAGACTAACAGGGCAAAATCTGAACTCCTGAGAGTCTGGCTGGCGGGCCATCCATCATCCCTCCTTGCTCTTCCAATGCGGGTGGGGGCGCAGTGGTGGCTGGGAGTTGGCAGACCCGGATGCCAGGCTGAGAAATGTCCGCCCAGCAACCCCAGCCCCACTCAGAACCTTCCCGACTAGGGCCCGCGGCCCGGTGCCAGCTCCGTGTTAGCAGGGTCCAGCCAGGGTCAGGGGAGGAGCCGCGTGAGCCAAGGGAAGGGTCGGGAGCCCTGCCGCCGCCCCCTCCCCCCGCTGAGCCCCCCCCCCCCCCCCCGCAGGTGAGCGGCGAGAAGGGGTCAACGCCTCGGTCAGCTCTGACGTGCAGTCGGTCTTCAAGGGGAAGACGTACGGCCAGCTGCACGTCATCTTCCAGGGCATCGAGGGCAAGATCCGGGCGGGGGGCCCCAACCTGGACATGGGCTACTGGGAGAGCCTGCTGCAGCAGCTTCGAGCCCACATGGCGCGCGCCAGGTCAGCGTCACGCCGGCGTCACGGACGCCCCTCCGGCCCGCCGGACACGCACGCTGGGGGCGGGGCCTGCGCAGGAGGTGGGGGGGTCAGCTGGCATCACGCGGGCCCCAGGCCCCTGTTCCCTGTACGACCCCCCCTGCTCCCGCGCGCCTTCTGCCCACTGCACACCCTCCGTGTACAGATTCTCAGCGTGTTTGGCCGCGCTGTGTAAACACGGCCGTGTGTGCTGCTAACTGCGGCGGCGTCTCTAAGTTTATTCTCCTCTCCGCCCCTGCCCCCGCGTCCCGTGTGCCGTCCAGCCCGGCTCGGTGGCTCGTGAGGCGCACGAGTCCCCCGAATCCCCCGTTCAGGGACTCGGTCCTCCCAGCAGGGTCTGTGGCCTTGAGTCCCAAACCGGGACCCAGACGCCCCTCCACAGCCCTGGCCTGGGGGGGGTTGGCGGTGCTGCTGCTCCCCCAGGCTCCCGGTCCTCTCTCTGGGTGAAAGGGGGTCATGAGATCGGCGGGGGGGGGGGGGGGGCGACGGGGCCCCGGGCGTGGGGGTGACCGCCGGCCGGCGTTGCAGGCTCCGCGAGCGGCACCAGGACGTGCTGCGGCAGAAGCTGTACAAACTGAAGCAGGAACAGGGTGTGGAGAGCGAGCCTCTGTTCCCCATCCTCAAGCAGGAGCCCCCGTCGCCCGGCCACAGGTAGGTCGCCGCAGGTCCCCCCTCCACCCCGCAGCCAGCCGGGGACCTCCTCAGGCCCCGCCGCCATCCCTCCCGGTCCCCGTCTCGTCTCCCATCTCGCCTCCTCCGCAGCCTGGAGCCTGAGGACCCTGCCCCGACCCCACCCGGGCCCTCCTCCTCCGAGGGGGGCTCGGGGGAGCCGGAGGCGGAAGGGGCGGCCCCCGCCGAGGGCGAGGCGGACGGGGAGGCCGTGCTCATGGAGGAGGACCTGATCCAGCAGAGCCTGGACGACTACGACGCGGGCCGGTACAGCCCCCGGCTGCTCACGGCCCACGAGCTGCCGCTGGACGCGCACGTGCTGGAGCCCGACGAGGACCAGCAGCGCCTGCAGCTGTCCCGGCAGCAGCTCCAGGTCACAGGTGAGGGCCGCGCGGGGAGACGTGTCCCCGGCCCCCCCCCCCCCCCCGCCCGCCTCCGGTCTCGGGGGGGGGGGGGGGGGCCGCTGTCGGGGGCCAGGGCGGGGCCCGGAAGGGGCGGCTGACGCGCGCCCCGCCCGCAGGGGACGCGAGCGAGAGCGCGGAGGACATCTTCTTCCGGCGGGCCAAGGAGGGCATGGGCCAGGACGAGGCGCAGTTCAGCGTGGAGATGCCACTGACCGGCAAGGCCTACCTGTGGGCCGACAAGTACCGGCCGCGCAAGCCCCGCTTCTTCAACCGCGTGCACACGGGCTTCGAGTGGAACAAGTACAACCAGACGCACTACGACTTCGACAACCCGCCGCCCAAGATCGTGCAGGGCTACAAGTTCAACATCTTCTACCCCGACCTCATCGACAAGCGCTCCACGCCCGAGTACTTCCTGGAGGCCTGCGCCGACAACAAGGACTTCGCCACCCTGCGCTTCCACGCGGGGCCGCCCTACGAGGACATCGCCTTCAAGATCGTCAACCGCGAGTGGGAGTACTCCCACCGCCACGGCTTCCGCTGCCAGTTCGCCAACGGCATCTTCCAGCTCTGGTTCCACTTCAAGCGCTACCGCTACCGGCGGTGACGGCCGGGGCCCCTCCCGGACGGGCCGCCACCTCTCCCCGGGCCCTCCCCGCGCCCACGCTCGCCTTCGCCGGGGGGAGCCCGCCTGGGAGAGCGGAAGGCGGGCCGGCCGGGCCGGCCCGGGGTCCTCGCACGCAGGACGGGTCGGGGGAACTGAGGCCCGAGCCCTGCCCCACGGCACCCGCCCTGGGCTGGGGGTGCCAGGCCTTGGGGGGGAGGGGGGGGAGGCGCCGCCAGTCCAGGGCGGCTGCGGGACCCCGCCCCCCTCCACCCCCGCACTCTGGTCCCCCGGCCGGCCCCGGGTGCTGGTGCGGATCAGGCCTCCCCAGCCTCTGTGCGTGCAGCTGCGGTGCCCCCCCCGCCCACGCTGGGACAGCCGTGCTTCTGGAGATCCTCTCCCGGCCACCATGGAGCTGCCTCCGCGTTTCTGCGGGCCTGACGGGTGCGGCCGCCGCTGGGTCACACGCTGCCAGCGGTGGGGGAGGGGGCGCCCCAGGAACGTTCCTTTCAACGTTTTGTTACAGAGACGTCTCCGTGGGAAGGGGGGCCAGCCCCACCTGGGCTCCTCGGCCGGCCCACCCCGACGCCCCGGAAAGATTTTAGGTTGTTTCTCTAAAACGACTTTTTTTAGGTGTGGGGAAATACCTTATTTTCACTTAATTGGCCTATTCACGGAGTTGCATGTTTTTTTAATAAACACTTTATTTTAGAGTACTTCTAGATTTTCAGAAGCTCTGCAGACCAGCGCCCCCCGCCGCCCCGCCGCCGCCCCGCAGCCAGCAGTCTGGCCGGTAACGTCCTGGGGGGGCCACGGGAGCCACGGCGGGCGCATCGCAACCGAGGCACTCAGCACAGCCAGGGAGACCTTTTCTTGGTTAATTTTTTAGTTTTTCACTGTTGGCTTTATTGTTTTTGGGAGAGAGTGCGAGTGGGGGAGGAGCAGAGAGAGGGAGACAATCCCAAGCAGGCTCCGAGCTGTCAGCACAGAGCCCGATGCTGGGCCCAAAGTCCCAGGCGCCCTGAGAAAGACCTTTTAAAAGCAACCATGACACTTCAAAATAGCAGCAGTAGCCCCTCAGGAAGCTTCTGGAAGTCCACAGGCCTTCTCGCCTCTGCCCCTCCCACAAGGAGCGGATGCTGGAAGGGGAGTAGCTGCCCTCCCAGGCCCCAGGGGATGACGGCGAGGTCCGTGGTGTCACCGTGGTGGGGGTGGAGGGATGCTGTTCAGTACCTACCCACCCCCCACGACAGGGAGGCATCTGGCCCGGGGTCCACAGCCAAGATGGACCCTCCCCAGGCCGCTGGTCACTCCCAGCCCTGCCCTCACACAAGGTCGCTGGGCAGCACGGTGTGTTGGCTCAGCCCGGAGGTGCGTCTGGTCAAGGGGCCTCTGAGCCGCAGACCCCGGCCCGCCCAAACCATGGTCCGCGGTGAGGAGCACCCGTTGTGGCATCATATGGGGCACGGCTGTCCCTTTCAGACCCCCTGGCAGACGACATCACTTGACTGTCACAGCGATCTCAGAATCTCCTTTGGATCTAGGCAGTTGGCAACAGTTGGTTCCTGGCGGGTGCCGCTGTCCCTGAGGTCGCGACAGGCCCCTGGGAGCAGGGCTGAGTGGGGCGGGCCCAGGAGGCACTCTGGCCCCAGCTGGCTGCCTGCTCACAGGACGCCTAAGGCCTTTAACGGGCGCCATCCGGACCTTTCCTGGCTCCACGGGAGGGTGCGCGCTTCTGTCCTTACGAGGCTGCCCACATCCTCAAGCCTGGAAAGCGGCGGTCAGGGTTAGAATCTGGGTTTCTGCAGCTTGGAGAATCCCACCTCCCGGGCCACTGCCCATGTCCTGGCATCAGTTTCTCCCATCTGCTCCCCCGAGAATCCCAGCCCCTCACACCCCCCTCTGCAGTCCTGGCGGGGTGACGACCCGGCCCTGGGGGGGGAGACGGCTGCACTAGGAAGGAGAACGGAGTGGCCACCCCCCCGCCCCCTCCCGATCGGCGGGAGCTTAGAGCCAGGAGCCCCCGGGGGGAGGGAGGAGGGCTAGGCTCAGACACCCCCAGCTCAAGGTACGGCTACGGTGGGGGCAGGCAGTGGGTCTAGGGGACCCCGGAAGGAACACGAGACTTTCCGGAGAAGGGGCACAGGCGCTGGGCAGGACGGGGCTGCAGGTGAGCCCAGGGCAGGGCCACAGCCCAGGCCCTGGACTCCTCCCCGGGGCACTGGGGAGCCACAGCCGGTGAGTGAGTAAGCCGGACAGGGCCACGCGCTAGGGGTCAGGGAGGCGCTTCAGGCAGACGGGAGGCACTGTGGCCCCCACCCTGGCCCAGGGTCCACCCGGGGCGTTAAGCTGCCCCCACCCCCCACCGGGTCGTTTTCCGCCCTTGGCTGTGGAGGCTAAGAATAGACACTCCCTTCCTGGCCCCCACCGGAAACCACAGCCACGGGGGGCACATCCTGAGCCTGGCCTCGGTCCCACCGTCCGCTTCCCCCAGGCCATCTCCGCCCCTCCCAGGCCTCCCTAGCTGACTGAGCAGGGTGGGGTCAGGGAGGCAGGGAGGACAGGAGGCGGTGGAAGTCACAGCTCATGTTCAAATCCCACCCACACGCGGCCGTGGACACATCATTTCTTCCCTCCGGACCTCAGTTTCCCCATCTTTTTTGTTTGTTCTTAAGATTTTTTTTTTTTTTAACATAAGCTCTACACCTAACGTGGGGCTCGAACTCACAACCCTGAGACCAAGAGAGTTGCGCGCTGCACCCACGGAGCCAGCGGGGCGCGCGCCCCCCCGCCCCGCCCCCTCTTTCCCCGTCTTCACAACGAGCGTCTCTCCCTGCCGCCGCACAGAGCTGCCGTGAGGCCCTGGCCAAATGCGAGTCCAGTGCCCTTTTACGACGCCTGCTGTGGCCAGTTCCCAGAAGGGATGTTGCCCTTGTTATCTCGGGCCAGAGGAAGTGGGGAGAGGACAGCCTCCCTCCAGCCCCGCGCCACAGCCGCTGCATCACATCTGCCTCCTTGCGATTCCCAGAAGCCGCACGCTCGGTCTCGTCTCTTAAGTTTTAAACGGGGAATGTCTGTCGCTCCCGTGTCTCTCAGACCTGGCGAACTCTCCATCCTACAAAGCCCCACCCCCGCCTCAGTTCCACCCCTTCCTGGCTCACCTCTGGGCCCTGCCTGACCACAGAAGGTGGTCTTTCTTTCTCCAGCCATGGGGAGGCATCCTCGAGGGCAGGTCTGACTCCGCATTGTCCTGCCACATGGGCTAGGACACAGAATTGCACTGGAAGAGGGTTGGAGGGTAGGAGAGTAGGCTTTACGGGGTGGGGAGGGGGGGGGGGGGGCGGGGGGGGAGTCCTCTGAGCCAGGGCTCTGCCAGAGGCCGGAGTTGGGAGTTGGGGAGATCCCCTACCGAGGAGGATTAGAGCTAATGGGCTCACCGAGCCTCAGGGCCTCAGACAATGGGATAGGGCAGGGGAGGGGCCTTCTGGAAGGATGCTGGGTGTGAGTAAAGGCTTGGAGGCCGGAAGGATGATGGAGGGGCAGCCAGAGAAGGGGTGTCAGACACGCAGGGGAGGGCGGGAGCACGTGGTCCTCACTCAGAGCCTGACCTCAGGCGACCCTCCCAGACCCCCAAGCACTGGGTGGGGCAGAGTCAAGGCCAAACCGGTTAGTCCTGGCCCACTCGGGGCCTAACGTGGGGCCAGTGAGGCCCGGGGGATCCCTCCACGCCCAAGTCCTGCCCTGCACGCAGCTTCAAGGGCTCCTGGACCCCCTTCACCCACCTAAGGACCGTCTAGCACAGGCCCGTGCTGTAGCCGTCCCCAGGCTGGTCACCCTCTGTTTTCGTGGCTGTGGAGACTGGCCCAGAGCCCTGGGTTGATGGGGGGGGGGGGGCGGGGGGGGGTCTTCAAAAGGAAGTGGACCCTGCCTGGGAGCCCACACCTCATCCTCCCATCCGTCCTGAGGGCACTGGGCCGACAGCCTTTCCCACCTGACACTGGAGGGTGGAGGCCAGGGGGGAACGGACCCCCTCACTGCAGGCGGCCCTCCAGGGGCGGTCCCTTCGCTGGTTTCACTGCCATCTCCAAGCCTTTGTCCTCACAGGACCCTCCCCCGGAATGCGAGGACCCACCACGTCCCACCGACCTGCTCCAGGAAAGCCTGTCTCAGCAGGACGCCCGTCCTCCCCTCTAAACAGACCCCCCGCATTGATTAGGTACCTACTGTGTGCCAGGCCCAGCCCCACCAGGTTCACCGGCTTAGAGCCCTGGGCCCCTCGGGGCCTGATTCTGCCGGGAGGGGGGTGGGGAGGGGAGGGGGACGCCCGGCCCCTCCCGGTCTCGGGTGCTGCCGAGATGGTGAATAACGCGGGGCCTGGCGGGGGAAGTGCAAAGAGGGGGCCCAGCTGGGGCGGGCCCAGGCTACGGTCCCCCGAGAGGGCCCCGGCCACCGCATCCCTGTCCCTGAGCCCAGGGGGCCGAGCCGGGTCCCCAGCGGGCTGGGGGGCGCCCCCTGACCCCCATCAGCCGGGCCAGGCCTGAGGGGCGTGGCCAGCGCCAGGGGGAGGGGCCGGTGAGAGACGCAGGAGAGACAGACAGGGACCGACAGGGCGCGGGCCGCTGCGCGGAGCCCCCATCCTGGGCTATTTTTAGCCCCCGCGGACCCCGCTTCCAGGCGGGGAGGACTCGTCGCCCCTCCTCCAGCCCCGGAGGACCTCGCGCAGCCGGGCGTCCTGAGCTGCCGCGCCCTCCATCCGTGCCCTGCGGAAACGGGGCAGCGCCGGGGTCCTCTGTGCGTCCCGCCCCCGGCCGTGACTCGGTTTCCCCGGGGGCCCCGGGAGGCCCGACCGCCCTGCTCCCCGCTCCGCCCTCCCCGGCCTGAGCCCGACACCCGCACGTCGGCCAGCCGGGCTGTGCGACAGGGGCGACCCCAGCGCAGGCCACGGATCGTCGTCTCCAGGTGAGGCCGGCCCGCCAGGTTAGGGGCGCGGCGTGAGCGCGGGCAGCAAGTGTCCGGCGGCCCGCCCCGCTGTGGGTGTGTCCCCCCCGTCCGCCGGTCGCCAGGTGCTAGGTGTCCCCGGGCGTTGGTGAGACCAGGTCTGCGACCGGAGTGTGCCCTCGTGCCCCTGCCGTCCGCCCGGGGCCTGTCCCGGTGTGGCCCGCGACGTGCCTGTGTTTCCCTGGGAGCCTGCCGGCCGCTCAGGGTCCTTCGGCGCCGCAGGGAGGGTGCAAGGCGCTGGGCGTGGCTGCGAGCCCGTGTCTGTGCGTGTGTGGCCGGTCTCAGCCCACGTCGGGACCATCACTGTAACTCAGTGCCCATCCTCAACCACAGCCAAGGGCCCCCAGGCCTGTCCCCTCACCTCACACCTGCCCTCTTGTGCAGGTGAGTGGCGAGCCCTGGAGAGCACCCACTGTACAGATAAGGAAACTGAGGCTCACGGGGGGCCCCTTGAGTCAGGGCGGAGGCTGGGCTCAGACCTAGTGGGGCGGACTCTGGCGGCCCCACTTTGCACCCTCTGGGGTGGGGGTCGGGTTGGTGTCACCAACAGGAAAAGGTCCCGGAAATTGAGCCTCACGGTGTGGTGAGGGGAGGTGGGGCAGGCCTGGGGGCTGACGTTTGTGTGCGGTGTCTGTGGAGGGGTCCCCACCCATGGGCCTGCGAGCCTGCATCAGGCCCCGGGCTGGCCTGGTCCCTGAAAAGGTGACACCGTTGGTCACCTGGACGGCGCTCAGAGCACTTAGCAAATGTGCTGGGGCCACCTCAGGGCTGCCCCCGTGCGCCTGGCCGGCCAGGAGCCGACCTCTGAGCTCCCACGGGGCAGGGAAGGCTCCCCGGCGGGGAGGGGCCTGGGTGGGAGCAGGTCGGGCCCAGAAAGTCAGCTGGAGTGACAGCAGGCTGCTCAGTGTCGTGGGTCTCCCCGCTTCACAGAGGAGGGGACACTGAGGCTTGGCACAGTTTACCCCTCCCCGCCCCCCCAGCCTGGGACTCTGGCGAGCCGGTGGTCAGAGGTCAGCGTCGCCCCTGCGGGAGTCTGGGTGAGCCTGGGCGCGGGGACAGGAGGCCTCGTAAGCCATCGAGTCGGGGAGAGGGGAAGAGATGTGTTGAGAGATGGCTGGCTCGGCGGGCAGGAGGGGGTGGGGGAGGAGAGCCAGGGACCGACCCACAGGCAGAGGAGGGGCCTGGCGCTTGGGAACCGGAGATCGCATTCCACAGGGGGCTGGGCATGGGAGGCCTGGTGCCTGAGGCTCTGGGGCAGCTGGAAGGAGCCGCCAGGCCTCACCCAGGTGGGCTGACGACGCCCCCCCGGGGGCGGGCCGGCAGTCCTCCAGGGAGGAGCCAGGAGCTGAGACGGAAGTTCTGGACCCAGGACCCAGCCACGTTCCCATCAAAGCTCTAGAACCTCAGCCCCTTGGAGGCCCTGCGGGTTCTGGAAGCGGGAGCGCGTTGGAATTCCAGAGCCCTGGTCCTTCAAAGCCAAACCTCCCTGCTCTTGGGCCACGGAATCCTGAGTCTGTCTAGCAGATCTGGGCGCCAGGCCCCCCCACGAGGCACAGAAAGGAGGATGGGTTCCCCCGAGGGCCACACGGTGCTGATTGTGGACCTCGGGCTATGGCGAGGACAGGGCCCTGCCGTCCCCTCCCAGCCCGTCTGGGGGTGGGGGTGGGGGGAGGGGAAGGGAGGCTTTGCCAGGTGCCCCTGCGGGGCTGGCGTGGTTGCCTGGGGAACTGGGGAAGGCAGCCGTCACCAGGACCTGTCCCCGAGGGGACTGGAAACCAGAGGCTGTGGCCAGGGGGAGTCAGGCCAGTTTCCAGCCTCCCCCTGGGGCCAAGAGCTCTGGGTCACAGGTTTGTTCCCAGACGCGGGAGGCGTGAGGCGGTCTCCGGGTGAATCAGCAGTCGAATCGGCAGTTCACGGAGCCTCCCACGGGGGCTGGCGCTGTGGGCCCAGGAGGAGCCCCTAGCTCGCGGTCACTCCAGCCTGGGGTTAGGTCAGTGGTCGCAGGCACAGCCCAAGTCCCCGGGAATGTCCCGCAATGGTGCATTCCAGCTCTGGAGGGAGAGAGTGCCCCGTCCCGAGGGGAATCCAAATGCAGGCCAAATCTGTGACGGCAGAACACGCACCCCTGCCCTGCCGCGGGGGGGAAGGTTGCGGGTCACCGCGGAAAGCCCCCCGCCGTGCTGCCCCCGCACCTCTCCCGGGGCCTCAGCCCACCACCGCCGAGGAGGGAAACTCCGTGCGGGTGTCAGGAGCTGGGTAAGGAGTCGCTGAGCAGAGGGACCAGGCCAGCACAGCAGGGAACACGTAGGAAGGTGGCCACGGCCACCACCCTGAGGGCACCCACGAGGCCCTGAGCCCTGTACTCGGACCCACTCGTTCCCGTCATCAGGCCCCTTACAGGAAGGGACGAGGCGTGCGACTAGACCAGAGTCAGTGAGAGGGTAGGCAGCGAGGCCTGGACCCCAGGCCAATCTGACCCACTTGTAGGAAATGCTATCCCTTGGGGGCGCCCGGGTGGCTCAGTCCGTTGAGCGCCCGACCTCGGCTCAGGTCATGATCCCACAGTTTGTAGGTTCGAGCCCCGCGTCGGGCTCTGCGCTGACAGCCCGGAGCCTGCTTCGGATTCTGTGTCTCCCTCTCTCTCTGCCCCTCCCCTGCTCGTGCTCTGTCTCTCTCAAAAATATTTAAAAATTAAAAAAAAAAAAAGAAAGAAAATCCTATCCCTTAAAGGAAATCTCCACCCCACACCCCCCATCTGGTTATTGGCAAGGCTTCGAATCGTTTACACGCATTTACACCTAACAAGACCTGGGTTTACACCTGAGATCAACTCGGGCCAGGCTGTGGGACCTCGGACAAGAGATTTAACTAACGTGCCTCGGTTTGCCCCCTCTGCAAAATGGGTGTCACAGTAGGACCTTTGTGAGCTTTCCCTGCCCGGCCACCCCTGTACCTCCCACGTCTGCCCGCCTTCACCCGCCCTTCCCCACCCCCGCCCCGGGAACCCCTGCTGCCCACACAGGGAGCCTTCCTGTCTTTTGGGGAACCGGGAGCTGTTTTTTGAATGATCTCTCCATTTATTTCTCCTTGACGTCCTCACATCTGGTGTGTTCGTCCACATTCGCAGAAGTCAGGCCCAGATGTCTCTGGTTTTGTCGCCCGGCCCCACCGCGAGGACCAGGTCCCTCTCGCTGCCATTTATAGCCCATCCCCGGGGAGTCTGTCACTGCCCATGAGCTGTGTTTCTGTTCCCAGAATGGAACCGGATTTCTGGGTTTGTTTCTTATTATGAAAACAATGCCCTGAAAACGGGGGCGGTGGGGAAGAATCCGCACGATTGCCACATGTGCCAGGAAGCGTCGTCCTAAAACGCGGAAGGTGTCGGGCCCCCCGCCATGCGTGCGCGACAACTGGTGACCCAGAGGCTGACCTCAGAGCCGGCCTGGGAGCCGGGACCTCTGGCCGACGTCCAGCTGCCCTCCTCACCTTGGACGCATCCAGTCTCCCCACCCATCCTGGATTCTGCAGTCCGACAAGGGCTCAGAGGGGTGACAAGCAGGGGGCGGTGGTGCCCGGAGGGAAGAAACCATTTGCCTGGGGTCACGCCGGGGGTGCCCGGGGCTGCCGTTCAAACCCAGGGCCTCTCTCTGGGTTCTTCTCTGACACCCTGGTCTCCAGGGGTCACAGAGGAGACAGCAGTGGTCCTCACCCTTGAGGGTCACGGCCACCGGGGCAGGACAGAGTTGGAGGCGGTAGGGCTAGTGATACTACTGAGCGGGGAGCGAGGCAAGTCGGGGAAGGTTCCTTCAAAGAGGGGTTATTCGGGGCGCCTGGGCGGCTCGGTCAGTTGAGTGTCCGACTCTTGATCTCGGCTCGTGTCGTGGTGTCACCATCCGTAGCCTCCCCTCTCCTGCCCGTGCTGTCTCTCTTCCTCTCTCTCTCTCAAAATAAACAAACATAAAAACAAAGAAAACCGAAGAGGGTCATTGGGGCTGGGGCGTTGAAGCCCGCGTAGGAGTTCGCCAGGCCCGCGCGGGTTCAAGGGCAGAGTGACTCACCGGCCTTTCTTCTGCCTGCTCCCCCAGGTGTGCCCGAGCCGTCCCCGCCCGCGGCCCCCCCCTCCCCCCGGCCCGATGGGTTGGTGACCCGGCGCCATGTGGCCCAACGGCAGCGCCCTGGGGCCCTGTTTCCGGCCCACCAACATCACCCTGGAGGAGCGGCGGCTCATCGCCTCCCCCTGGTTCTCCGCCTCCTTCTGCCTCGTGGGCCTGGCGTCCAACCTGCTGGCCCTGAGCGTGCTGGCCGGTGCGCGGCAGGGCGGCTCGCACGCCCGCTCCTCCTTCCTCACCTTCCTCTGCGGCCTGGTCCTCACCGACTTCGCGGGGCTGCTGGTCACCGGCGCCATCGTGGTGGCCCAGCACGCCGTCCTCTTCGACTGGCGCGCCGTGGACCCCGGCTGCCGCCTCTGCCAGTTCATGGGCGTCGTCATGGTCTTCTTCGGCCTCTGCCCGCTGTGGCTGGGGGCCGCCATGGCCTCGGAGCGCTACCTGGGCATCACCCGGCCCTTCTCGCGGCCCGCGGCCGCCTCCGGGCGCCGCGCCTGGGCCACGGTGGGGCTGGTGTGGGCCTCGGCGCTGGCGCTGGGCCTGCTGCCCCTGCTGGGCGTGGGCCGCTACACGGTGCAGTATCCCGGCTCCTGGTGCTTCCTGACGCTCGGCGCCCAGCCCGGGGACGTGGCCTTCGGCCTGCTGTTCTCACTCCTGGGCGGCCTCTCGGTGGCGCTGTCCTTCCTGCTCAACACGATCAGCGTGGCCGCTCTGTGCCACGTCTACCACGGCCAGGAGGCCGCCCAGCAGCGCCCACGGGACTGTGAGGTCGAGATGATGGCTCAGCTCACGGGCATCATGGTGGTGGCCACGATCTGCTGGATGCCGCTGCTGGTGAGTGGCGGGCGGGCGGGGGGGGGGGCAGGGGGGGCTCTGCTCGGGGCTCCTGCCGCTCCTGGTGACCGGGCTTGGGCTCAGCCACATGGATTTAGGTCTCCCGGTTCTCACCCGCCCGGGAAAACGTGGGCACAGACCCCAGGGTTCGGGCGTCCTTCCTTGAGGAGCTCACGAGCGGGGCGCAGATAACCCCCAAACCGGGGGCGTGATGGGGATGCCCACGGAGGGGCTCCAGGATTCCATCTGGGGCATCAGAGAAGGCTTCCCAGGGGAGGGGCGTGGGAGCTGGGGTCTTGAGGGATGAATAGGAGTTTTCTTAAGAAAGCCAAGCAAGGAAGCCATTCTAGGTAGTGTCACTGAATCATCGAACATCTCCTGAGTTCTGGGCTGGAACCCAGGCCTGCCCAGATTTTCCGAGTCGGGGAGGCTGGGCCCAAGCCCTGCGAGTGATTGGCGTAAGTTGGCCATTCAGGGTGGTTATCTTTCCATCTCTGTTTGATCGGGACGAGTCTGGCGTCTGAAGTCAGACACGCGGTTCCCAGCCCACGTCCCGTGAGGATTTGCCGTGTGACTCTGGCTCCGGGCTCCCCTCCTCCAGCCTTGCTGTCTGGTTACGGGGATCCAAAAGCGTGATGGTGAGGTTGAAATGAACTCGCTCGTTCATTTGTTCTTCCAACAAGCGTGTCACGAGCGACTCCTGTGTACAAGGCTCCGCTCTAGGCACCGAGGACACAGCAGAGATCCTGTGCTTCTGGGAGCTCTTGCCAGCGGGGCAGGCGGGCCGTGAACTTAGTCCGCTCCCTCCGCCGGTGGAGCGTGCGACTCCTGGTCTCAGGATCGTGAGTTCGAGCCCCACGTCGGGTGCAGCGATCGCTTAAAAATAGAACCCTAAAAACAAAACAAAACAAAACAAAACAACCCGCGAATGGAAAGATCGCGAATTTGTTCTTGCTTTTGCCTTGTTTTTTTTGTTTTGTTTGTTTTGCTAGAACGTCTTGCATATGTGAATGGTTAGAGAAAAGGTACAAAGACGCATCATATTTTGTGACACGTGCAAATGCCGTGGGGTTCCCATTTCCGCCTCCAGAAAGAAAGTCCTGTTGGAACACAGCCGCGCCCATTCGGTTCCATGGGGCTTTCACGCTGCAGAGCTGAGTGGCGACAGAGACCGCGTTCCGAGGGTTATACGGTCCTTTAAGAAAAAGTTTGTCACCAAAGGGGACTCGGGAGTCGTTTAGTGATTCAGCGAGTTTCTACCTAGGACGCCTTCCTGGCTTTTGTCTAGCAGTTAAACTCCTATCTGTGTTTCAGAGCTCCAGCTCCAAGGGTTCAGAGTGGAGCAGGGCCCGTTCTGGGTGTCTGTCCCAAGGGATTGCAGGCTGGAGGGCAGACCCTGGTCAGGGGCCTCTTGATGAAGGTGACATTTGAGCAAAGACATGGTAGAGGGGTAAGCTGTGTGCAGCTCCGAGGGCGAAAGCATTCCAGGCAGCGGGCGCAGCATGGGCCAAGGTCCTGAGGCAGGACCGTGCCTAGTGTGTGGGAGGAACAGCCCGGAGGCCTGTGTGGTTGGAGCAGAGCGGGGGAGGGGGAGGGAGGGAGGACGGGAGGGCGGAGAGGGGACGGGCACAGGTCGCGGAGGGCCTTGGGGGGCCGAGGGGAGAACTTGGGCTTCTACCCCGGGGAGTGGGGGGGAGGGAGAAGCCCTGGAGGGCTGAGGGCAGAGGGGGGAGGGACCCGACTCAGGCGCTGCCCAGTACATGTGAGGGATGCTACTAGTAATGAGTTGAATACATAAATGTTCTCAGATCCATGAGAACAGGCCCGGGAGGGACACGCCGAGGACAGGACAAGAACACCTCCGTCAGCCAGAAGCACCATCCTGTAACTGACGCTCCCGCGGGAACCCAGAGGTGCCTGTGGCTGGCACCCACCCCGGGAGCGGGTTCCTCGCAGGCTCCCTGCTTCCCTCCCCTGGCCGAGATACACGCAGCCGTCGGCCGACGAGGACCCTGCCCTCCAGCCTCCTGGCTCTTGGTAACACCCAGAAGGAGCTCCGTCCTGCTCCGAGTCGTCAGAACTGGGGCTCTGACGCATGAATAGGAGTTCACTCGCTAGTCCGAAGGGGGAAGGCATCCCGGGTAGAATGCCTGCCTCACGAAACCATTCCTGAGTCCCCTTTGGGGGTAAGCTTTCTCATAAAGGGCCGGGCGGTGAATATTCCAGGCACGGTCTCCGTCACCACGACTCGGCCCGGCCCAGGGAGCGTGAAGGCAGCCCCCGGCGACGGGGAAAATGCACGCGGCTTGCGCACCCTGGGCTCCATTTGTGGACGCCGAGGTTTGAATCCCATGTCGTTTTCACGTGCCACAGAGATGCTCCTTTCTCTTTTTTCTCCCACTGTTCCCACGTGGAAGGACATTCTCGACATAACAACAAAACCAAAGCAAAGGACAAAGCAAACAAAAGAAGGCAGAAAGACGCGGAGGGCCAGATTTGGCCCCTGACCACCCCCCCCCGCTCTAGAGCCTCCCCTGGCTCCCATCGCCCCCCAGGACAGGCCCCCAGACGCTCCCTGCAAACTCACCTGGGGAAACTGCCACCTGCCAGCCGGTCACCGCCCCTCCCCCCCTCGGTCAGCTCAGGTGCCCGCTCTGGGCTCCTGCGGGCCTCACCCCTCCTCCACCGTGGCTCTGTCACCCCCACCCGCACGCTCTGACAGCCTGGCCACCATCCTGGTGGGGACTGCGGACCCACGCCGGAGGGGCCCGGTCTGTCTGCCCCCAGCCTTGCCCAGCACACAGTAGGTGCTCAGGAAACAATATAAATACAAGTTTTTAAAGATTTTATTTTACCTTTATTTTTAAAGTTTATTTTGAGAGAGAGAGGGAGAGAGAGAGAGAGTACAAGCAGGGGAGGGCCAGAGAGAGAGGGAGACGGAGAGAATCCCAAGCAGGCTCCTCACCGACAGCACGGAGCCCGATGCGGGGCTCGAACTCACGAACCGTGAGATCATGACCTGAGCTGAAGTGGGAGGCTTAACTGACTGATGATTTTATTTTTAAGGAATCTCTACACACAACGTGGGGCTCGAATTCGCAACCCTGAGATTGAGTCACAGGCTCCTTAGACTGAACCAGCCCGGTGTCCCAATGTTAATATAATTTCAATATAACAGTTTATTTTAATATAAGAATTTAACATCATGTGAATTATGATTATGCTTAACATAAGTTTTCATTATAGTTACAAAATCTACATTATAACTGTTACATTGTTACTGAGTTATCATTTATATCTAATTATATCAATGATACAGTTAGTTATATGATTATACTTGTAATGTATATTTTAAATACTATATATTATAATTAACAGTATATTAGCTATTCATTGTATTATATATTTGTAAATAACCTATATGACATATGTAATATTAAACACAAATGTCAACAGTAATGAAATATACTTAAATGATTCAGTATACAAGTTTAGCATAGAATTATTTAATATAAAATTGTGTCAAAATCATAGAAAATATAATTTACATAAAATACAAATCTCAACGCAAGATATAATTCCTTAAAATAAAATATATGATATAAAAATTAAGTATTTAGGGGCGCCTGGGTGGTTCCGTCGGTGAAGCGTCTGACTCTTGGTTTCGACTCAGATCATCTCACGGTTCGTGAGTTCGAGCCCCGTGTCGGGCTCTGTGCTGATGGCTCGGAGCCTGGAGCCTGCTTGGGATTCTGTCTCTACTCCTCCCTGGCTCTCTCTCTCTCTCTCTCTCCCTCTCTCTCAAAATAAATAAACCTAAAAAAATTAAGTATTTCATGGGCAACTTTATAGTCCAATGTTGTATTCTTTTTTATTTTTATTTTTATTTTATTTTTTTTTCAACGTTTATTTATTTTTGGGACAGAGAGAGACAGAGCATGAACGGGGGAGGGGCAGAGAGAGAGGGAGACACAGAATCGGAAACAGGCTCCAGGCTCTGAGCCATCAGCCCAGAGCCTGACGCGGGGCTCGAACTCACGGACCGCGAGATCGTGACCTGGCTGAAGTCGGACGCTTAACCGGCTGCGCCACCCAGGCGCCCCCCAATGTTGTATTCTATCTTTCGTACGAATCGAACAAGAACGCTGTGGCAGGAACGGTGACTCCGCCTGTTTCTTTCCCACCATTTTTAATTGTGCCCCAGGGAGAGGCAGGAAAAGCGTGCTGTTTTCTAGCTCCATCAACTGCAGCCCAGAGAGGTCAGGCGGCTCTCCCGAGGTCACACAGCAAAGCCGGGGCACAACGAGCACTTGACCTCAGCTGCCCCCGGCGGTGGGGGGTGGGGGTGGGGGGCCCGCAGGGAAGGTGCCGGTGAGGGGCAGGGCTGGCGGCCGGCGGGGTCCCTGGCTAACCGCTCTGACCCCCGACAGGTGTTCATTGCCCAGACGGTGCTGCGCAGCCCGCCCGCCATGAGCCCGACCGGACAGCTGTCGCGAGCCACGGAGCAAGGGCTGCTCATTTACCTGCGCGTGGCCACCTGGAACCAGATCCTGGACCCCTGGGTGTACATCCTGTTCCGCCGAGCCGTGATCCGGCGTCTCCACCCTCGCCTCGGCGCCCGGCCCAGGTCGCTGTCCCTGCAGCCCCAGCTCACCCAGAGGCCCACGGCGCAGTAGGACCCGAGGGGACAGCCGGACGGGGCGCTCCCGAGGGTCACGGCTGGTCTCTTCTGAAGCCCCAGGAGCCGGGAGCGTCGGAAGGACCGAGACGTTGAAGGGCAGGCCTGCGGGCTGTCCTCGATCCGCCCTGGGGACTCCCTAACTCCTCCCTGATCCCCCTTTCCCCTCCCGTCCCTTCTCCCCCCCCCCCCAGGAAGGGTGGGCAGGCCTGTGGGGTGGGTGTCTGAAGCCTCCCCTTCCAGAAATCCTCCAGAAGTGGGGGCCCTTGGACCCGACACCACCTGCTTTCTGGGGGGTACAGTTGATTCAGCTTGATGCCCCCACCCAAGAAGACCCTGTTTGGAAAATATTGAGCATGAATAGGCAGGACACCCCCTCCCTGGCCAAAATACATCTTAGCCCCGCCGGCCGTCTTCGTTTCCCTCTGGGTCCAGACGGCATCGATCTTCACCGACATGCGGGCGTCCGCCTGAGCAGAGCTGGGGTGCAGGGGAACGGGGTTGGGGGGGGGAGGGGGCTGGGTTCTGACTCCTCACCTCCTTTCTGGAGTCTTGACTAAGCACTCTGTAGGTCCGATCTCCTGTCATCCTCCCTACAGTCCCCGGGGTTCTGGCATTAGACCCATTCGCAGGTGAGGAAAAGAGAGGAGACAGACAGAGACAGGCAGGACTGGGACGTGAGCAATTGTTACCCAACCCCCCCCCCCCCCCCCCCCGCCCAGTCCCAAGCAGGGCTCACTCCCTCACTCGGGTAGCTGCCCCCACACCACTTCAGACCCCAGGGCCTTGAACAGAAAGCACTTGGCCCACAGCAGGTGCTCAATAAACATCCATGGGAGGGTCAGAGGACTGAGCCTTTACCACCCATGTATGTGTGTGTGTGTGTGTGTGTGCTCGTGCAGGTGCCAGAGCTCATGCACAGCGCTTGGCAAAGAGCTTGGCACAGAGCAGACGCCTGAGAAGCACCGGGTGTGGTCACGTCAGCCCCCTAAACCCCTCCTGCCTGCCCCTTCCTCTGTCTTCCCAGGAACTCCCCCCAGAAATGACACATCCAGCTGCCGGGGTGGGAGGTGCCTTTATTTCCCGTGAGCCCTCGAGGTACATGACAGAATTCCCCTCCTGCTCCCCATTTCTCCACCTCCTGCCCGCAGGCCTCCCCCCCTCCCCCCCTCTCCCCCCCCCCCCCCCCGCCCCAGCTTTCCACTCCACAGACCTGGGATCTGCTTACAGCTCTCAGAGCCAGGCCCCGGTGAAACTAAAGCCCCTGTTTCCACTACTCCCTACCACCCGCCCCCCTCCCCGCCCCTGCAACCTGCTGGGGGAATGAGGTCGCCTGCTGCGTCCAGGGGGGACCCAGGCTGGGAGGGGCAGGAGACAGGATGGGGGAGACCACGGAGGCCAACAGAAGTCATCCTGGAACTATAGCTCCCCTTGGTGGGGGAGGGGCTCTGACGACTCCTTGAACATGGGGGAGGGGACAGGTCCCTGAGCCAGGCATTCAGGGGGCTGGGAATGCGGGAGGGGCTCCCTGGGGGCAGAACTAGGGATGACAGACATGGTGGGTGGGGGGGACTTCTGGCGTCCTAGCCGAGGCTTGGGGAAGAGGGCTGGTTTCGGGGGGGCTGAGGGGATCTGTGGCTGAGGGGCCGGGTAGGAAGTTGCTGGGCTTTGGCTCAGGCCGGTGTCGGCCTGGGTTCCATGTACCAGATCATGAGGCCGGGGCTGAGGCCGAGAGGCTGTGCTAGGGGCCAGAGTCAGGGCTCTGGGGGCTGGAGAAGTGAGATCAGCCTGGGTTCTAAGGTCAAGGCCAGGGATCTGTAGGCGGAGCCCACTTTCAGAGCTGAGCTGGATCTCTGAGCTGGTCTGGGTTCTGGAGCTGGATCGGGTTCCCGAAACAGGCTGGGTTCTAGAACTAAGGCAAGTTCCAGAGCTGGGCTGAGTTCTTGAACTGCTCTGGGTTTCAGAGTTGGGCGGGGTCTCAGGGCTGAACTGAATCCTGGATCTGGACTGGGCTCCAGAGCTGGGCTGAATTCTTGTACTGGGCTGGGTCTCTGAGGCAGGCTGGGTCTCAGAACTGAGCTGGGTTCCAGAACTGATCAGGGTTCTGGAGTCGGGTTGGGGTCCAGAAACAGGCCGGGTTCGGGAACTGAAGTGAGTTCCAGAGCTGGGCTGTATTCTTGAACTGGTGTGGCTTCGAGAGCTGGGCTGTGTCTCAGAGTTGAACTGAATCCTGGGACTGGGCTTGGCTCTAGAACAGAGCTGGGTTTCAGGGCTGAGCTGAATCTCAGAGCTGAGCCAGGTCTCAGAGCTAGGCTGAGTTCTGGAGCTAAGCTGGGCTCCAGAGCTGGGCTGAATTCTTGCACTGCTCTGGGTCCCAGAGCTGGGCTGGGTCTTGGAGCTGGGCTGGGTTCCAGAACTGGTCTGGGTCCTGGAGCTGGGTTGGGTTCCAGAAACAGGCTGGGTTCTGGAACTAAGGTAAGTTCCAGAGCTGGGCTGAATTCTTGAACTGCTCTGGGTTTCAGAGTTGGGCTGGGTCTCAGGGCTGAACTGAATCCTGGAGCCTGGCTGGGCTCCAGAGCTGGGCTGAATTCTTGCACAGGGCTGGGTCTCTGAAGTGAGCTGGGTGTCAGAGCTGAGCTGGGTTCTAGAACTGATCAGGCTTCTGGAGCTTGGTTGGGTTCCAGACATAGGCTGGGTTCTTGAACTGCTCTGGGTTTCAGAGTTGGGCTGGCTCTCAGGGCTGAACTGAATCCTGGAGCTGGGCTGGGTTCCAGAGCTGGACTGGGCTCTAGAGATGAGCTGAGTTCCAGAGCTCGTCTGCTTCCCAGAGTTCAGCTCAATACCAGAGCTGCCTTGGGCTGTGGCTTGAAGCTGGCATCTAGAACTCGGCAGGGTTTCTGAGACGAGCTGAGTCCCAGAGGTCGACGGAGCTCTGGGACAAGTCTGCGTCCTGCAACTGAGTCTGCTCTCCGCGCCAGACAGATTTGTGGACTTTAAGTCGATTGCTGCGTTGGTCTGGGTCCCAGGGCTAGATAGGACGCCAGGGTTTAGCTGGATTCTGGAACTTAGTGGGGCCTCAGCCACAGACTGCACTGGGGAGCCAGACGGGATCTCAGACGCACTCTGTGCTCCAGAACTGAGCTGAGCTCCAGAGCTGGGTGGAGTGCCTGAGCGGGACTGAGCTCTGGAAACTGCCCAGGCTTTGAGGTCGGTCTGGGTCCCGGAGTCCGACGGTATTCTAGAGCTGCTCTGCGTTCTGCCGTGAGAGCAGGGCTCGGCATCGAGCTGGGCTCGGGAGGCAGGCCTTGCCTCAGGGAGGGCTGCGGTTCCAGAGCTTGTGTGAATTCTGGAGACGGGCCTGGTTGTAGCACTAGGTTGGGGCATAGAACTGGGCTCCGTCTCTGAGCTGGACTCATCACTGGAACTGGACCGGGCCCCGGGTTGGGAGTGGGTACTTGAGGGCAGTTGGGTTTTAGAGCAGG
Source organism: Leopardus geoffroyi (assembly GCF_018350155.1). Classification (NCBI taxonomy): domain Eukaryota; kingdom Metazoa; phylum Chordata; class Mammalia; order Carnivora; family Felidae; genus Leopardus; species Leopardus geoffroyi. Next base: position 2,739,484 of record NC_059331.1, on the reverse strand, counting down.
GCTGGGGTCTGGGTCTGGACCGAAGTTCAGCTTGCGTCTGGGTTCGTGAGCAGACTTGGGTTTGGGGGCCCTCTTCCAATCCTGGGCCGGTGTGGCCACTGCGGCCGGGCTGTTTCTTGAGTCTGGCCCGGGCTCCAGAACTAACGAGAGTTCCTGAACTGGACGGGGTGTCCGGGTACGGCCGGGTCACGGGGTTGTCTTGAGTTCCAGAGTCCGGTCGAGTTTTACGGCAGAGCTTGGTCAGAGATCCGGGCTGGCTTCCAGAACCGGGGTTGATCTCGGGGCTCGGCTGTGTCCTGAAACGTAGCTGGGCTCCAGAACTTGACTTGATTTCAGGGCTGGGCTTCGCGTCAGAGCCGTCTTGGGTTCTAGAAGAGGGCTGGGTTTTGGAGCCGGGTTGGGTCTCCGCACGGAGCTTGGTTCTAGAGCAAGGCTTGACCTCAGGGCTGGGCTTGCTCTCGGAACTGGTAGGGGTTCTAGAAGTGAACTCGGTCTCAGAGCTGGCCTGGGCTCTGGAGGGGGACTGGGTTTTGGAACTGGGTAGGGTCTCAGAGGTGGATTGGGTTCTAGAGAGGAGCCCAGTCTCCAAGCTGGCCTGGGCTCTGGCGCAGGGCTGGGCTTCGGGAACCGGCGGGGAGGGCCGCGGCAGGGGGCTGGGCTCCGGGCTGGGGCTGCGCTCAGCCCCGGGGCAGACTAGCCGCAGGCCTCCCTGGCCTCGCCGATGGCGGCCCACACCTCCACCACAAACTCGTCCGGGAAGGCAAACTCGCCCAAGACGGAATCTAAACGGTGCGCAAACTCCTGGACGCTCGGCGTCTTCTTGGCTGTGTCCACCATGGTGGACGCTGCGGGCCAGAGAGGAGGGGAGGTGGGTGAGGGTGCTCCCTGGGGCCCCTGCCTCCTCCCTGTGGGCTGTCCTCCCCCCAGGGTCCACCCGGCTTACCCTGGCCCCTTACCCAGCTCAGGGTCCCGAATGCCCATGTAGCTCTCCAGCAGGTCGTCGACCCTCCGGGACGCCTCCTCCTCAAACTCGGTGGGCTGGGGGGCGGGGCGGGGGGGGGCGGACAGAGGAGCACCGCAGAGGGTCAGAAGCCTGGGGTCCCTCCAGCCCAGCCCCTCCACGGGCTCCCGCCCCTCAGGTGACAGGGGAACACTACTATTGTCCTGCCACACGACCAGGGGGCATCCTGCAGGAGGTGGGGGGGGGGGGTGGGCCAGGCTGGACGCAGGGGAGGGTCTTACCCGAGGGACCACTGAGTCAGCGGACTGCTTGCTGCAAGAAAGAGCCCCTGGAGACTCCCGTCCCCTTCACTCACCACTTCCTCCACTGTGGCGGCCCCCCCGGAACGCAGTCGCAGGGTCTCCCTCCCGCTGGTCACTTTTGCATCCGCGGGGCATTTGCTGCTTCTGCTCCGCTGGCCAATCATATCTGCGGGGGACACGGTGGGGGAGGGGCATCTGTTCTGCGGGATCCCCGTCCGCGGATCCCTCGGAAGCTACCCGCTGAGCCTTTCTAGAACCTTCTATCCTTCAAAGCCCTCCTTTACGTCCATGGGTGAATCTTCAGAGACCCTGCTTGAGAATCCTTTCTTCCCCCAAATCTCCCTTCTCTTTATTTTTTGTTTATGTGTTTTTTTTTTTAAAGAAATCTCTGCCCAGCACGGGGCTCAAACTCGTGACCCCAAGATGGAGAGTCGTCCCCTGCACCGACTGAGCCAGCCAGACGCCCCATCTCTCCTCTTTTTAAAAAGTCTCTCTAGGGGCGCCTGGGTGGCGCAGCCGGTTAAGCGTCCGACTTCAGCCAGGTCACGATCTCGCGGTCTGTGAGTTCGAGCCCCGCGTCGGGCTCTGGGCTGATGGCTCAGAGCCTGGAGCCTGTTTCCGATTCTGTGTCTCCCTCTCTCTCTGCCCCTCCCCCGTTCATGCTCTGTCTCTCTCTGTCCCAAAAATAAATAAACGTTGAAAAAAAAAATTAAATTAAAAAAAAAAATAAAAAAATAAGAAGTCTCTCTAGGGGCGCCTGGGTGGCTCTGTTAGCTAAGCGTTGTCTGACTTTTTTGTCTTTTTTAAGTTTATGTATTTACTTTGAGAGACAGAGAGAGAGAGAGTCCTGGCACAGAGCACAACACAGGGCCCGAACTCATGAAACCGCGGTGACATTATGACCTGATCCGAAACCATGAGTCAGAAGCTTAACCGACTGAGCCCCCCGGGGGGGCCCCTAGCATCCAACTTGGCATCTTCCGTCTTGGCTCAGGTCACGATCTTGCAATTCGTGGGCTCTGTGCTGACAGTGCGGAGCCTGCTTGGGATCCTCTCTCCCTCTCTCTCTCTCTCTCTCTCTCTCTCTCTGCCCCTCCCCCCCCATGCTCTTTCTCTCAAAACTAAAATAAACATTAAAAACAAGGAGGGGGGGGGAGTCCATGCAGAAATAAGATGGGCTCCAGGATGGAAATTGACGTGCCGGCTCCTTCCTTGAGAAAGTCCTCAACAGACCATCCTAAACAAGATGGTCTACCTTCTAGAACAGAGGTTTTTAACCTGGTGGTAGGGGCGGGTGGTTCCCCCGCCCCCAGGTGACATTGATGTTGCCCTTGGCAGCCGCTGGGTCGAAGCCGGGGGTGCTGCTCAACATCGTACAGCGCACAGGACGGCCCCCACCGCAGAGAATGATCGGGCCCAAATGTCACGGCGCTGAGGTTGAGAAACTCTCATCCTATCCCGGTCTTCCCACCCCCACCCACACACACCTCCACCCCTCGGCTGGCTGTTACAATCTAGAAACTGCCTACCTGTGCCCGACACAGTGCCAGAAGCTCCCTGTCATGTCGCCAGAGGCTTCTAGAACCTTCCATCCTGTCTCATTCCACCCCCCCCCATCCTCCAGTGTATTGGGCCTCCAGAAACTGCCTACCTGTGCCCGACACAGTGCCAGAAGCTCCCCATCATGTCACCAGAGGCTTCTAGAACCTTCCATCCTGTCTCATTCCACCCCCCCCCCCATCCTCCAGTGTACTGGGCCTCCAGAAACTGCCTACCTGTGCCCGACACAGTGCCAGAAGCTCCCCGTCATGTCACCAGAGGCTTCTAGAACCTTCCATCCTGTCTCATTCCACCCCCCCCCCCATCCTCCAGTGTACTGGGCCTCCAGGCAACCCACTTCTGGAAGAGCTCCTCAGCACCACCCCACCTGCCCCCGGGGACCCCAGGGGGCCCTCACCGAAGGCTCTCTTGGGCTGCACCAGGCGCAGGGTGAAGGGCTGTGACTTGGGCAGCTCGCGGAGCATCTTGGCCACCTCGTAGTGACGGCAGCCGACGATGGAGTGGTCGTTGATGGCCTCGATGCTGTCGCCCACGCACACGGCCTGGATCCGGTTGATGATGCTGCCCTCCTTGATCCTCTGCAGGGACCCAGAGTCACTCACGGGGCCGCCCCCGCCCCCGCCACCCCCGCCCCCAGCTCCCTAGAGCCCAGTTAGACCAGAGGGGGCCGGTGGCTCATCCCAGGTCCCGGAGCACCCGGGAAGCCGCCCGCCCTGCGTGGGCACCTTAATGAAGGCGTAGCCGGCCCCATTGTCCGTGATGGTCAAGCCCAGGGCGTCTTCCGTCTTAGTGACCTCCACTTCCTTGGTCTCGCCGCGCACGTGGGCAAAGATGAAGTCCTCCAGCCCTATCTGGCCGCCCAGGAGTTTCTGCATGTCTACTTTGTGGCTGTTTAGGGTGCAGAATAGTATCTGTCCCGAGGGGAGGGGAAGCCCAGAGTTAACGACAGTGCTCCTCGCCCTCTGTCTGCGCAGGACAACCAGGGGGATGCGCTCAGGAGGGGGAAACCCAGGCACGAAGAGGCTCGCCACTGGTCTGATCACCCAGCCGCCAGGATCCCGGTCCACGGGAAAGGGCAGGGCGTGGGATCCCCAGAACGGGGTGATAGGGAGGCCCTGCGCAGGAAGAGAGCCCTCCTTCGCCCCTAAACGTTCAGTCCTACCCCGTCGGTGCCCGGACACCCCAGACCAACTTTTTCAGGCGATTCTGAATCGGCCGGCGCCCCCTGGGGGCTACGAGCCGCACCGCCCTGCAGCCCAGCCCCTGAACCCCGCGGCCTCCTGGACAGCGGCTGCCTGGAACCCCGGTCCCCAGCCGCGCGCCCAGGGACCACAGAGGCGCTTACCCGAGGGCTGGGGTCGCTGCGGGCTGGTTCGGCGGCGTGGGCTCGCGGACAATCTAAAGGAGCCGCTCACCCGAAAACATGCTCATTGTTTTTTGCGCAGGGCTTTTGCGCAAGAGGGTCCCTGGAGTATGGGCACCCCAGGATCTGGGAGATGCGTCTCTGAGACCCGGCGATCGGCTCCCCTCCATCGGGGGAGGAGGCGAGCCGGGGCCCCCAGGCCGGGGGGCGGACCCCACCCCTCTCCCCCGGTCAGACGGGTGGGGCGCTGGCTCCGGGGCTGCGGCGTCCTCACCTCGGTGGGCGCGATCCCGAAGGCCTCGGCGATCTTGGCGTAGAGCTCGCGGACGTTGGTGAAGCCCTCGATCCTGCCCGTGGGGCTGCCGTGCGCCAGCTGCGTGCGGAAAACCAGGCGCGGGCGGGCGCGGGGCGCGGCTGGGGGCTCGGCGGGCGACGGCGGGGGCGCGGGCGGGCGCGGGGCCTCGGCGCCCCGGGCCTCAGGGGCCGCTGCGCTCTCCATGGCCGGAGCTCGGCCACCCCGGCCACAGCCGCCGCCGGATCCGCCGCTTCCTGCAGCCTCCCCCTCCCCCGGCCCGGGGCCCGACAGCCGAGCCGCTGGGGTAAGGGGATCCGGGAATCCGAGCCGCCCGGGAAGGCGACACCGCGGGGTGCGGGGTGGGGGCGGCCCCAGGTGTCCGGGCCCTGGCAGGGCCAGCTGTGCGCTCCCGGGGGTGGGGGTGGGGGACCCGGATCACCAGGGAGCATGCCCCGAGCGCCCAGTCTCTGCCAGGCGCACTCATTTAATTCTTCCCACAAGGTGGGGGAAGACAAACCCTTGGCTAACCTCAGCCACGTCCTGTCCCTGCTCAGCCACAGCCCCCCAGGGCCCCGTCCTCCCCTGGGGTAGAAGCCCAAGTCCTTCCAGAGGCCCACAAGGCCCTGCAGGACCGGCCCCAACTCCTTCCCGCCCTCCCCTCCTCCCGGTCTCCCCCTCCTCACAAGGCACCCGCCAAAAGGGGGCCTCCCCACCCCCCGCCTTTCCTCTAATGGGCCAGGCCCGGTCCTACCCCGGGGCCTTTGCACACGCTGTTCCTACTGCCTGGAATGCCATCTCTCAGTCACCCACTGGTTCCCTCCCTCACCTTCCTCTGCCACTTGATCAAATATTGCCTCCTCCTTCCACCTCTCAATCTCTTTCCCCAGATTCTTCCCCCTGGTGCTGAGCACTAGCTGACACACCAGCTGGCTGTCCCCACAACTGGAGCGTCAGCTACGGGAGGCCGGCTGCTCTGACCTCTCTTTTCCCAGCCATATCCCGGGTGCCCAGTGCCTGGCCCGCAGCAGGCCTTCAAGCAGTCTTTGGCGAGGAAATGAAGGGACCTCCAGGTTACAGGTGGAAAAGGAGGGAAAGAGGGGCGCCCGGGTGGCTCAGTCGGCTGAGCGTCTGGCTTTGGCTCAGGTCATGATCTCACGGTTCCCGGGGTTCGAGCCCCGTGCGGGGCTCTGTGCTGACAGCTCGCAGCCTGGATTCTGGATTCTGTCTCCCTCTCTCCACCCCTCCCCGGCTCACGTTCTCTCTCTCTCTCTCTCTCTCTCTCTCTCGAAAATAAACGTTAAAAAAATAATTAAAAGAATAAAACATTTTTAAAAAATTAAAAACAACAACAACCTCACAACACTCAGTGAGAGAACCAGGCACAAAAGGCCGCATTGCGTGTGATTCCATTTACGTGAAATGACCACAACAGACAAATCCACAGGCAGGAAGTGGACTGGTTTCTGCCAGGGGCTGCGGGAGGTGGGAGGGGGGTGGTGACTGCTGAGGGGTACAGGGTTTCTTTCTTTCTTTTTTTTTTTTTTTTAATGTTTATTTACTTATTTATTTGGAGAGCCAGAGCGCAAGCAGGGGAGGGGCGGAGAGAGAGGGAGACACAGAATCCGAAGCAGGCTCCAGGCCCGGAGCTGTCGGCACAGAGCCCGACGCGGGGCCTGAAACTCACCAGCAGTGAGATCATGACCCGAGCCGAGGTCGGGCACTCAACCCACTGAGCCACCCAGGCGCCCCAGGGTTTCTTTGGGGTGACGGAAATGTTTTCGAGTTAGAGCGTGCTGCTGATTGCACAACTCCGTAAACGCACGAGAAACCACAGAATTGCACACTCTGAAACCTTGAAAAACCGAGGAACCCCCCCCCCCAAAACGGTACTCTTTTCGGAAGACATACTTAGGGGCTAACGGTAGGGCAAGAACCGCCTGGCAGACTGCAAATTCGGGGTGGGCGTACCTGGGCCAAGAGGAGGTGGGACCAGGGACCTGGGCTGGGGAGGTGACATTATCTGGTTGTGTCGGTCTCCCGGGCCGCCATAACATAGCACCACGAGCTGGGTGGCTTAACAGGGATGTACTCTCTCGGTTCCAGGGACCCAAAGTGTGAAATCAGTTTATGGGCGAGGACCACGCTCTCCCCCCCGCCCCCCGCCAGTGCCCCACAGACCTCAGCAGAGCCCTCCCCTGTGCCCCAGCTTCTGGTGGTGGCCGGACCTTTCCAGCGCTTTTTGGCAGCTGTATTTTTCCCATTTCTGCCTCGGTGGTCACGTGGCTGTCTCCCAAGTCTGTGTCTGAATCTTCATCTTCTTATAAGGACACCAGTCATATTGGCTCAGGGGTCCACCCTGCTCCAGGATGACCTCACCCTGACTAATTATATCTGCAACGACCCTATTTCCAAATAAGGTCACATGCTCAGGGCCCCGGGGTGAGGGCTCCAGCATAGTTTTTGAGGGAACACGATTCGATCCACGATACGGGTGTTTGGTCAAATTCTCCTCCCGAAGTTTCGAGATGTCTTCAATATTCCGTGACGCGAGCGGTCTCGGAGACGATCGCTCAGTGAGTCAGGCACAGAATCACCACGTGAGCCAGCAGCTTGACTCCCGGGGAGAAGCCCCGCGCGACGGCAGGCAGGCGATCAGACGCCCGTAGGCACACGGTCGCGGCAGGATTCACAACCGCCAAAGGGCGGAAACAACCCAAATGCCCGTCAGCGGGTGAATGGACAACCGTGGGGGCTCCGTCCACACGCCGGGATGTTATTCAGCGGCGAACAGGAGGCCCGCTGCCCTGTGGACGCTCGGGGAGGGAACCGGACACAAAAGGCCGCAGAGCACGTGACCCCACGTGTGAGAAACGTCCAGAACAGGCAAATCCAGACAGTTCAGTGGGTCGGTGGGGTTTCCAGGCGCTGGGGGAGGGCAGGTCCGGAACACGCACGGGGGCGTCCTGGGGGCCACGTCTTCTAGCCCACCTCTGCCCCCCAACACACACACACACACACACAAAATCCACAAACCTGGAATTCAAATTCCACTTTTTTTATTTAAAAAGTCCCGATGGAGCAAAGGCAGAGGCTGCCTCCACATGGGCCCCTCAGCTGGATGAGGGAGGGCCGGCCGGTACCAGCCTCCCCAGCGCTGGGGTGCAGGAATCTGGGGGTGACAGGCAGGGGGCCCCGCCTGGAGTATAGGCTTGTCCCTGCTGCGCGCCCACGTGGGGGCGCTTGTGGGGAGCACCGGGAGTCCCAGTGTGTCAGCTGTGGGTTTTTCTCTCTCCTGTGTCCCAGGGCTCGGTCCTCAAGACCCGGTATAGTAGGTACATCCCTCCCCACACTGGATGTGCAAGCTGCCGTGGGCCCCCCCGTGTCCTGGGCTACGCGGCCCGTGTGTGGTGTCCCCATGTCCCTGTAGTGTGACGTGCAAGGTGAGCAGGCCTTGCTGGGCCTCGGGGCTCTGGGTTCTAGATGTGCCTCGTACAGCAGGTGGTTTTCTGGGTTCGGGGTGCTGGGGAAGTTGAAAGCTAGAGGGAGGCTGTAGAAATTTAATTTGAGGGGGGCTGGAGCCCCCAAGGTGCAGGATTGGGCACGGCCCCAAAAGGTGGACCCCCAATCCTCCTCCATGGTGGGGAGAAGGGGCCGTGACCAGAGCTTGGTCTTCTCTGGATCCATGGGGCGGCGGATACCCTCATAGGTGCTCGCTGTGACGGGAAAGAGGCGGGGGAACTCGTGATGGGGACCCCCACCATTTAGCCCCGACTCCCATCCCAGGGGGTCACTACAGGCCAGCCGCCAACCCTCAGCACTTCCAAACAGATGCCACGAAGGGGGCCTGGGGTCGATCCCACCTAATCCAGGCAGCTGGGAGCCACCCCGAAAAGCCCACCGAGCAGCGCGGCGGTAGGAAGTCCTAGGCCCCCCTCCCCCACCCCACAGTGGATCTCATTGGCCAAGAGGGACGGGCATATCCCACCCGGCAGTGTGAATAAGCTACCCGGTCTCATCAGCGCCCCACAGTGGTCCGACCACTGGCCCCCTGCATCGAACAAGCCCCACCTGGTAGCTTCCCTCGTGGGCGGTGGCCTCGGAATAAGATCCCACGGCCGGATCCCACCCGGCAGCGCCCACAGACTCCGGGAACCACGGTGGAGGGTGAGATCCAGTCATTTCCACGGGGCCCGTCAAGGCACGTCTAGCCCCAGGCAGCCCCCCAAGCCCCAGGCCGGACAGCCACCCCCTGGACTGAGCAGAGCCCCGGGACTCGCCCCAGCACACACCTGGCGACCTGGGCCAGGATCTCCTTGATGCGGACGATTAGCTTCTCGTGCTGGGCGGGGTCGCGCTCGATGGCGCCGTGCAGCCGAGCCATGTAGAAGTCCAGGGTGCCGAGAGTGGGCGTCTCGCCCGTGCCTGGAGAGAAGGGACTGGTCACGGGAGCCCAGCGCCGCAGTCCACGCAGGCGGAGATCCCCGGAAGCGGAGGTCAGAGAATGGGGGGGGGGGGGGTCTGCAAGGGCAGGGTCCCGGGGAGGGGGCCAAAGGCGCGGCGCGTCAGTGGGGTCGGGTGGGGGATCAAGACGTCTAGACCCAGAAAGATCCAGGTCGGCTGAGGGAAGGGGTCAGAAAATGGAAAGTGGTGGGGGCGAGGTCGCGGTGGGGGAGGCGGGGACAAATTGGCGAGGAGGTAACCGAGGTCAACTCAGGCCAGACCGTGGAAGGCCGGAGAGGAAGGGGGCGGTGGGCGCGTGCTTTGCTCGGGAAGGGGAGGGGTCCTTCGGAGCCGGAGTTGGACGGCCGGGGGCGGGGTTGGCGGGTCGCGGGGGCGGGGCTCCAGGCCCGAAGCAGTTGGGGGCGGTGCCAGTGGGACCAGGGGGTGGGGCCGGCGGGGCGGGGTTCGGAAGATAAACGGTGTGGGCCAGGTGGGCTGGCGGGGGCGGGGCCAGAGGGGCGGAGCTCGGAAGATAGAGGGCGTGGGCCGGCGGGGGCGGGGCCAGGAGGTGGGGCCGGCGGGGCGGAGCTCGGAAGACAGAGGGTGTGGGCTGGGCGGCCCGGCGGGGCCGGGGGCGGGGCCTCCGCACCCGGCACAGGCAGCGAGGCGAAGCTGGCGGTGAGCGCCTGGCGCACAGCCTGGAGCTGCTGCTGCAGCGCCAGCGTCCGCCGCTCCTCCAGCGCCAGCTCTTGCTCCAGGCGCTCGCGCGCGCTGCTCATGCTCTGCGTGTGCCTCTGCAGCACGGCGTTCTGCTCCTCGAAGGCCACGTTCATCTTGCGCAGGCGCCGCAGCTCTGCCTCCCGCGCTGCGGCGTGGGGGAGCCGGATCAGAGCCTGGCGCTACCTCCCTTCCCTCTGCCGGGCCTTTGCCTTAGCTGTGTCCCCCCTGCCTGGCCGTCTGTCACTGCTCTGCCTCCAGCCCCACACCTCAGCTCCGGGGGTGGGGGCTGCGGGACGTAGGCACCTCGGCTTGGAGAGGTAGATTCCCCCCCCCCCCCCCCCGGGGCCCTGCTACCTCCCGCCCGGGCCCACCCACTCTCCCAACACCCCCTTCCCCAAGAACCCCTGCTCAGTGCTCACCTTTGTTTTGGTCCAAGAACTCTTCAGTGAAGATGGGGACGTCGAAGGTGGAGAAGCCATCACAGTCCCCACCCTGGGATGACAGGACAAGGTGACGATTTTGGGGGAGAGGGCAGCCAAAACCCCTCTGGGACGTCCCTGAAGCTTGGGAGGGATTCCTCTGGCCATCTGGGTAACAACATTCCCAGGATGTGGCTGTCCCACCTCTGCCTGGAGGCGGGACACTCGCTTCCTCCGGTGAGTGTGAGCGGTTGGTTCTGGCTCACCCAGGGGTCTAAAGACCTCCAGACCTTTCTTGCCCAGGCACTGTCTTTGGAGGAGGGGCACTTACCTTGTGTCCGTTCAAGAGGGTATTCATGAGCCCAGAGCCCGAGTCTTCTAGTTGGAGAGGGAGGAGGGCAGGATCAGCCTGGCAGGTCTCTTCGGACCCCCCACATTGCTTTGCAAGTGCCGTTCCCCCTGCCTGGGATACCCTCCTCCCCTTCCCGCGTTAGCCTTACTCATCCTGGGACAGGCTCCTGCCTGGGCCCCCCAGTGTCTGCGTACCCCCACGTCCGCATCGCCCGGCCCTGCTCACTCACAGCTGTCTGGTTAGGGGGTCTCTCGTCTTGATGGGACGAGAGCCCCATGGAGGGCGGGGCGGTCTGCCCGGGTCGCCTGACTCAGAGCCCGGACCCAGCTGCCTGTGGGGCTGGGTCCCCTCGCACCTTTCTTGATCTTCTTTTCCTGAAGCTTCTCCGTGCACATCTTGTAGGCTTCTGACTGCTGGTAGGCGCGCAGCTCCTTCATGTACTGCTGCTTCTCCCGCTCGGCCTCATCCAGGTACCGCTGGGGGAGGGGGGGGGGGAGGGGGTGGCAGGAGGCTCGGCCGGGCCCAGGGGCACGGGAGGCAGGCCTCCAAGGCCACACGCCATCTCCATCACTCAGCTCACCGTGCCCAACCTGCCCCTAGCTCCCTACCGCCCGCCTTTCCAGGGAAAACCTGGCTTCTCAGCCTGCTGCTCAGAGACCTCCCTCCTCCCCCCCGGACTCCCGCCTTTATAAACCACTCCCTGCCTTCTGACCGCAGGCTCCCATCCGTGGGCTGGCCTGCCCTCCCGCACCCATTCTGCTTGTTGAAATCCCACTTAGACGGTGCAAACCAGTGGTGCTTTTTGTTCCCGTGATGTTGTTGCAACTTTCAGTTAATTGCCAGGATTTGAAGTTCGGAAGGTATCGCATAAGACTCCAGCCCCCACCCCTGCTTCTTCAGACATATCCACCTTAGTCATTGTACGTCTCTTCTTGCCCCCCTCCCCCCCTCCCCTGCTCGCTTCAGCATGCTGGGGAGAGCTCAAGGGTGGTCAACTCTCAGGCAGAAGCAAGGGCCCAACAAAGCAAGGGTCCTTTGGGGGGGGCGGGTGGCTTCAGCAGTGTCCAGCGGGTCGGGGTGAAGGTCAGTGGTCCTGGGCCAGCCCCCTCCGCCGCCCCCCGCCGTCCCACCTGCTTCTCTGCAGGCTGCAGCTTGCTCCACTCGGCACCCAGCATCTTGGTGATCTCGGGAAAGGGCAGATCCGGGTGGCGGGTGCGGATCTGCTCGCGCCGCTCGTTCAGGAAGCGCACGTAGCCGGTGACTGGTGCCTTGGGCCCATTCGGCAGGATCTTCTTTCGCTTCTTGCCCTTGGGCCACCCGCGCTTCTTCACCGGCTGCAGAACCGCACCGCGCCGTTGGGAGGGGCCTGGAGGGCTGGGGCAGGACTAGAGGGATGGGCGGGGCCTACCCCAGGAGCGAGGGCCTGGAGGTATGGCCTGGTGAAGGGTCAGGTTTGGGAGAGGCGGGGACGGGGGGTTCGGGGAGCGCCGGCCGGGGGTGAGGGATCGGAGGGGCGGGGCACGTGGCATCTGCAACGGGGTTCGGCCCAGGGATGGGGCGGGCTTGTGGGTGTGGTCTCTGGTCTGGGCGTGGCTTCTGTGCTGGAGCAAAGGCCCATAGGACGATGGGAAGGTGCCTCCCACAGGGCAGTGGGCGGAGCCGTATTGGGCGACGGGCGGGGCCCGGACCTAGTGACTGAGGATCCCCTTGGGGGCGTGGCATGCGGCAAGGGGCGGGGGTCTCAGATCAGGGAGGAAAATCTGGGCTGTGGGCGGAGCCACAGCGAATTCAAATCTGGCCCGGGGTGGAGCTTCCAGGCGGTGGGCGAGACCCAGGGCCTCCCCCCATCACGGTGCAGGGCCTCTCACCTCCTCTTCGTGGGACCCCTTCTCGCCGGCCCGGGGGCCCTCGCCGCGCTCTTGCTTGACAGCCACCACGAAGCCCCCGTGCTGTCCCGGAGCCTTGCCGCCCGCCGGCCTGGAGCCACGGGACGCCAGGGTCACCCCCACCCTCACCTCCACCCCCGACCGCGGAGCTGGCACTGAGGGGGCCTGAGTCCTGGGGGCAGGCGTCCGACGGGGTCATTATTCGCGGGACGGGGCAGGAGCACAAGAGGGGCGGCAGAGACCCCTGGGAGGGGCTGGGCCGGGGAGTGGCAGGGGTGGGTGGGGGAAGAGGCCGGCGGGGACCCACCGGGGAGGTCCTGACCCGGGTGTGTGTGGGGGGAGTCAAGACCCTGGGGGACGGGCGTCCAGGAGTTCCGACAGGGCGGGCGGGGGCTGGGCTGCAGCCCCGAGTGGGCTGGGGGAGGGGATGTCGCACTCACGCGGCGGCCGCGCCGGGCTGCTTGGAGCCGTGGGACATGGCCGCTCCCGGCCCCACCTGGAAGGCAGACGCGTGGCTGAGTGAGGGGCGCCCGAGTCGCTGACGGCGGGGGAGCCCCCCGGAATGCCGGGCCCGGGGCGTTTGGGGGGGGGGGGGCCGGATCCAGGGGCGGGGAGGCCCTCGAGGGCGGGCGCCCCGGGGATCCTTTGTTGGGCGATGGTCCCCCGGAAGGCCCGGGCCCACCCTCCTCCAGTCCGAGGGGGGCCTCTCCCCAGCCCCAGGACCCCCGCGCCCCCACCCCCTCGCAGGGCCCAGAGTTCCGCGGCTGTTTTCACCTCCAAAGAAACTTTCCCGGACCTCTCCGCTGCTACGACGCTCCAACCAACCGCCCCGAGCCCGCCCCTGCCGCTCGCCCCGCCTCGGGCATGCTAATGCCGCCTCTTCGAGTTGTCGGATTGGGTGCAGTCTTTCCCTGGGGTGTGACCATGCAGATGAGGGTTGGCGCGCCGGTCGGCGATTGGCTGGGGTAAGCGCCGGGCCGCGTGGGAGGTGGAGAGGGAAGGCTGCGGGCGGGTGCGTCAAGTTCGGCTGCGCTCGGCCGCTCTCGGGGCCAATCAGGGCGCTTTGAGGCCTCGCCGGGCGGAGTCCCTTAAAGGGCTAGTAGGCGCGGCTCGGGTTCCTCCTCTCCCGGTGAAGGCGAGACTCCCCGCCCCTGCGGGATCCCGGACCTGCCGGGCCAGATCGGGCCCCTCCCTAGTTGTCATGGAGACAGCGGCAGGTTGCTAGGGAAAGGGTTAAGGTCCTTCCCGGCAGCCCCCTGCCTCAGGACTAGGTGGGACCTGTTCTCAGTGTCTTGCAAACCTGGCGGGCAAGTCAGCTTTCCGTTCCCTGAACTTAGGGCCTCCGGAGTCCAGCTGTGCCTCGTCCGGCCCTGAGCCAGCAGGGGCTGCTCTCCCCGCCTCCCGGGGACGTGCGCGGCTTTCCCTCCTGTGCGATGGGGACCTTGCACGATGGTTAGGACCAGGAGGCTGGGACAGGAAGGCTGCAAGAACCTCGTTAACATGGAGGGGCAGGAGGCTCTGCTCTGGGATTTTGGGGGCCCCCAGGCGGCAGCGTGGTCTTATGGTCTGCCTGGGACTGCCCTACTCCCGCGATGACAGTTGGGGTCACTGGTTGTGCACCACGTCCTATAAGACCTCACACACCTTGCCCACATCACCTCCCTGCCGTCATCCGCCTCCTCCGTCGGCCTCCTTGCTGCTCCTCAAACACAGACATGTCCGTTTCACTCATTCCCACCTCTGGGCCTTTGCACCTGCTGTGCCCTTCCTCCAGGTTATCGGCCAGGCTCACGGCTTGATCTCCTTCAGGTCTTTGCTAAAATGTCACCTTCTCGATGAGGTTTCCCCCGTACACCCTGTCTTATTTTTTTCTCCACACGTTTGTTTCCTCTGCTACAGCACAACAAAAGAAAAAAAATTTAAGCTTTATTTGCTTATCTAAGTAATCGCTACCCCCAGTGTGGGGCTCGAACTCACCACCTGGAGATCAAGAGTCAACCTGCTCTGTGACTGAGCCAGCCAGGGGCCCCTGAAGAACAAAAATTGAACAGAATGAATTTGAAGAGCTAATTGGCTTTATTAAGGGATTCGCGAATGGGGCTCAAAGAGTTGTACAAAATGGAAGGTTTCTATGGGAAGCAGCGTGGGGCAAGGAGGTTCTTAGCAAAAGAAAAGAAAGGATTGTCCCACGCAAGGTCACTTCTCTAAGCAGGAAGTCTTATTATGCAGATTATCTCATTCTTTGAGGGGCAGAGGGCCCAGGAGACAAATTACCTACTTGGTGCTTATGAGAAAGTTCCCGACTGACCCTTTTAAGACTTAAAGTTTCTGGGGCAACTGCTGTTAGGTATGAAGCTGCACGTCGTGACTTGGCCTAAAGTGGCTCTTTTAGGGACAGGTGGTTTTTTGTTTTGTTTTTAATTTTTTTTTTCAACGTTTATTTTTGGGACAGAGAGAGATACAGAATGAACGGGGGAGGGGGCAGAGAGAGAGGGAGACACAGAATGTGAAACAGGCTCCAGGCTCTGAGGCTCTGAGCCGTCAGCACAGAGCCCGACGCGGGGCTCGAACTCACGACCGCGAGATCGTGACCTGAGCCGAAGTCGGATGCTCAACCGACTGAGCCACCCAGGCGCCCCAGGGGCAGGTGGTTTTTAACGCTTCCAACCCCTAGCGCAGTGCCCCTATGGGCTGCTCGCTACACAGTTGCTGAATACACAAAGGAGTGAATGCAGAAAATTTCAAGTGCTTGGAAAACAGCCTGGCAACGCCTCGAAACACTAAATAAACATGAAGGTCCCACGCGATCCGGAAACCCCATTTTTAGGGATCCACCCAAGAGAATCGAAAACGCCCATCCACACAGAAACGTGTACGCGGATGTTCACAGCAGCATGATTCACAGCAGCCGAGAAGTAGAAACAGCCCAAGTGTCCCATCACATAGGTAAACAGATAGACAAAATGTGGTCCCTTCGTTCAATAGACTATTAGCAGCCATAAAAAGGAATAAATTGCTGACTCACGCTACGACAAGGGTGAACTTTGAAAACATGATGCTCTGTGAAAGATGCCAGCCACAAAAGACCACAAGTGTGTGGCTCCATTCATACGAAATGTCCAGAAGAGGCAGCTTCACAGAGACGGGAAGTGAGTGGTTGCCTGGGGCTGGGGAATGAGTGGGGAGGGCGAGTGGGGAGAGACCGCTTAATGGGCGCGGAGTTTCTTCGGGCGTGATCAAAATGTTCTAAGATTAGCCCGCAGTGCTGGTTGCATAGCTATAAATATACTAAAAAGTACGGAATTGCACACCTTAAATGGATGCATTATATGGCACGTGAATTAAATCTCAGTAAACCTGTTTTCCTACGAGGCAGCCCAGGGTCGAGTAAGACGACCGCGCCCTGGAATTTTGACAGACCCGGACTCCATCCAGCCCCTGCTGTTGCTTCGTCGGTCACCCTTGCCTCTCGCCGCTCGGCTAGAAACAATCCAGGTGACAAGTCCACGCTGGAAGGCGGGGGAAGCCGCGCCCTCCAAGCCCCGCCCCCTCGGGCTTGAGTGACCTGGCGTTGCCTTCGAAACTGTCTTCCCCACTCCCAAGGTACCACCTGAGCAAATCCGGGGCGGGGGTCTTCTGGTCCATCGAAAAGCAATGAAGTGTTTTTTTTTGTTTTTTTTTTTTTAATTTTTTTTTTTTAACGTTTATTTATTTTTGGGACAGAGAGAGACAGAGCATGAACGGGGGAGGGGCAGAGAGAGAGGGAGACACAGAATGTGAAACAGGCTTCAGGCTCTGAGCCATCAGCCCAGAGCCCGACGCGGGGCTCGAACTCACGGACCGCGAGATCGTGACCTGGCTGAAGTCGGACGCTCAACCGACTGAGCCACCCAGGCACCCCAGCAATGAAGTGTTTTGAGGTCGATTTTGAAGGCAATTTGCAGCTCCTTGGCATCGAGAAAAAAAACAAAACAAAACATCTCGTGGCATGGACATTTTCTGGAAAAAATTACAAAAGCGTCTTCGGTCCAATCTGCAATGGATTCAGTCCATTTCATGAGATCCACACGCCGCCACACCCCCCAACAAGCGACGTCTTTATCCGATTCGACTTGACATCCTGCGTGCATTTCAAGAGCAGATCCTTTCAGCCCCCAAACTACGAATCGTTTTTTCTTTGTCCTCTTTTGAGTAGCCTCCACACCCAACATGGGGGCTTGAACTCACGACCTCGGGATCAAGAGGCGCGCCCCCTTGCTTTTTCTTCGCGACATAAAGGCCTCTCAATACCCAGCTCGCGGGAAAACCAGCAGCCACGGCTGCCGAAAGTCGTCAATTGCGTGCGTTCCTTTCTTTGGCCTCCATTTCTGCGTTTCATCGGGAAATTTGTGTCGTCGGAGGCCAGGAAGAGAATCCCAACCTGCAGACCTGGAAATACAAGATCCATTAAGGATGGCTTAAGCTTCTTTGTTTTTGAAATTAATCTTACGATGCAAATAACGTGGAAATCCGTTTCGTTTGCACAGAAGTAAAGTCTGCGTAGTTAAGGCCGCCACACGTCCACTATATTCCCCATTATCAGCTTGTGACGCTTCTTACTAAAACTTTTCCTACACACACACACACACACACACACACACACACACACGCACACACAGAGTGATCGTTTTCTAGGGCTTGCACCAGCAGAGCACCACAAACCGGGGCCTTGCACTACTGTGAACGTATCGCCTCACACTTCTGGGGCCTAGAAGTCCAACGTCAAGGACTAGATCAGGGCTGGTTGCTTCTGAGGCCCTGAGGGAGAATGTGCCACGGGCCCTCCGGCTTCCGGGGGGGGGTCACGGGCCATCTTTGGTGTTCCTTGGCTCAATCAGGTGCCACCCCGATCTCTTTGCCTTCCTTGTCACCTGGCTTCGCCCCGTGTGTCTGTGTCCGGATTTCCCTTTCCAGTGGGTCAATACTGCCCTATACCTGTGTGACATCATCTGAACTCAGCGTGTCTGCGGTGACCCTATGGGCATGTGAGGTCGCGCGTTCCAAGGTCCTGGGGGGTTAGGACTTCCACCCACGAATTTGCGTTTCTGGGGGGAAACAATGCCAGACACGACACACACACACGTACACGCGTATGTTTCTGTGCCAACGTGAGGCCACATCTTGTGTTGAATGATCGCACCGCCACCATGCTGAAGAGGTAAACATCAGCCTGCCACTTGCCGCTTTCGCTCCGTCACCTGCCCCTGCGTGGCCGGGTGCCCTGCGTGGTCAGGCATTCCGAGGGGCCACCACGGTCTAAGCAGCCCTGGCTGATGCTGTGACAGCCCTCGCTGCTGTCTGGAGCCCGTGGACTGCTTTTCCGGGGCACGTAGGAAGACACAGAAGAATCCAGAATGCGGTTCGCGCTCTCTCAGGACATCCCGGCCCTCCTCGGGCTTGTTTAGGGACAAATTTAACACGGGGGGGCTGCTGGGAAGGACAAAGAAGGGATGAGGACACACAGGTCATAGCTGCTGGAAGGAAGGGGTGTGGGGGCTGGGGTCTCAAACCTCTGAGGAGGGGTCACCCCCCACCCCCCCGGCTGCTGCTGGACCCTCAGAAGCTCCGGGAGGTGGCCCTGAGCCCTTCATGTGTGGCTTGAGCAATTTACAAACTCTCTGAGCCTCAGTCTGCCTCTCTGTGAAGTGGGATAACTGAGTCTACCCCCCCACCCCCCCCAGGAGGCCTTTGTAAGCGTTTGATGAGTTTAACTAATGTTCTCCCTCAGGGGCGCCTGGGTGGCTTCGCCCCTTGACCTTGCGACTTCGGCTCAGGTCATGATCTCAAGGTTTGTGGGTTCGAGCCCCACGTCCGGCTCTGTGCTGACAGCTCAGAGCCTGGATCCTGCTTCAGATTCTGTGTCTCCCTCATTCTCTGCCCCTCCCCCACTCACGCTCTGTCTCTCTCTCTCTCTCTCTCAAATGAATAAACATTAAAAGAATGTATAACTAATGTTCTCCCTCAGAACCGGGCCGGGCTGCTCATTGTGACTGAAAGCGTTTGCTGGTTTTGTCCATGCAGCTTCAGACCCCTGTTGCAGAGAATTTTCTAGTACAGTGAGCCGTTGCCACCCAGGGTAACTGAGGGAGACATTGGGCAAAGCCTAGACACATTTTTGGTTGTAGCAACGTGGAGGGGGCCGGAGTCTGCTCCTGTGCTGGGATGCACAGGACAGCCCCCCCCCCCCCGCCCCCCATCGCCGCAAAGAACAATCTGGTGCCCTGTGTCAGCAGTGCCTGGGCTGGGAAACCCTGTTCTGCGGGCCGAATCCTCACCTGCCTAATCTCCCCTAACCCTATTCAGCAGTGCTGCTGTCATGCCCATTACAAAGAGGGAAACTGAGGCTTTGGGGACTGCCTGAGGCTGCCTGGGCCCCCCAAGCCACCCCAGGAATCTGAGGAAGTTCCTGGCTGTTTCCCTGGGTTCTAGGAGCCCTCCCTCCCCTTCCTTCCGCCTCTCCCCTCTTCTCCTCCCCACCCCCACTCCCAGTCCTCCTGGGCTGGGTCTGAGGGAAGATCAAAGCAAACCCCTCTTCCTACTGGGGCCACCGGGACATCCGATCTCCAGCAGGGGCTGGGGGGGCAGCTGGGGGTGCTCCGGGGACATCAAAGCCTGTCTGGCTCTCTCCTGACCCCAAGTCTGTCTCTGTCCCATCCTGAGGGCAAGGCATTCCACTTTCTCTCACATCCTCCCTCTCGGGCAGGACCTTCTCTGATCTTCCTGGCAAATCTGACCCCCACTCTTATGGGGGGGCAGGCATGTGGGCCCTCCACTGGTTTGCCAACCCCTGCAGCTGAGGCCCACTTTGGAGTAGACTGCCCAGTCCCCGCCCTCGTACATGTACAGCTTTTTATCTGACCCTCCCACCTCCTCTCAGAACCCTACGTGGCTCCCCAGGGACCTGGAAGGACAAGCCAGACATTTGTCTGTCCTTCTGCCAACCCCCCACCCCCTCCTCCGTGGTGCATCTGCCGGTAAGGGCTGCTGGGGGAGGACCCCTGTGGGTTCCTGACCCACACAGGAGGCTGGTAAGGGTATCTTCAGGTGGGTCCTCCCGGGCCAGTGCAGAAAGGACTCCAAGATGTTCAGGGCGCCCGGGTGGCTCAGCCGGTGAAGCGTCCGACTTCAGCTCGGCTCATGATCTCACAGTCTGTGGGTTCGAGCCCCGCGTCGGGCTCCGGGCCGACAGCTCGGAGCCCGG
This sequence comes from Leopardus geoffroyi, assembly GCF_018350155.1. Classification (NCBI taxonomy): domain Eukaryota; kingdom Metazoa; phylum Chordata; class Mammalia; order Carnivora; family Felidae; genus Leopardus; species Leopardus geoffroyi. The sequence continues at coordinate 2,719,946 of NC_059331.1, read as the reverse complement.
AGCCCGCTTCGGATTCTGTGTCTCCCTCTCTCTCCGCCCCTCCCCCACTAGCGCTCTGTCTCTGCCTCTCAAAAAATAAAATAAAAACGTTAAAAAAATTTAAAAAAAGAACTCAAAGATGCTGGAGATCACGCGGGGCCCAGTTTGGATCCTGAGTCTGCCTCTTGTGAGCTGTGTGCCCTCTGGCAAGGACTTCTGTGAAAGCCTGTTTTCCCTGGAAAAATGGGCCAGAGGTACTTTAAGATCTCCTGGGGAGGTGGGAAGAATGGAGATGAGAAACGTGAATACAAAATGTAGGTGGGGGGCGGCCCGGCGGGCTCAGTCCCTAGAGCAAGAGACTCTTGGTCGTGAGTTTGAGCCCCACGTTGGGTTGGGGGGAGAGATTACTTAAATAAAACCTGAACAGATATTTATTTTTATTTATTTAAAAAAATTTTTTAACATTTATTCATTTTTGAGAGACAGAGCATGAACGGGGAAGGGGCAGAGAGAGAGGGAGACACAGAATCCGAAGCAGGCTCCGGGCTCCCAGCTGTCGGCACAGAGCCCGACGCGGGGCCTGAACCCAGGAACTGTGAGATCGTGACCTGAGCCAAAGTCGGATGCTCAACCGACTGAGCCACCCAGGCGCCCCTTTAAAACCTTAACAAATATTTTAAAAGCTGAGGCGAGTATTTTACAAGCCCCGTAAAGCCGTAAAGCCGAGGCAAGACTTTCTTCAGATGTTCTTTTACTCCCCCAGGGAAACAGAAGGGGAGCTTGCCCCACACGAAGGAAAGAATTCAGATTCTTGTCTCTCCTTATCATTTATCTCCTCCAAATCGGTGACCTCAACCTCTTATCTCCCCGCTCCCTGCTAGCTTACCTCTTGAGTCCCCATTACCCCCTCCACACCCATTTCCAGGCTCCTTTTCATAAAAATGTGGGTATTGCGGTGGGTAGTCTGGGCTGGGACCCCCTTGGGCTGCCTGAGCCTCCGGTTTGTCAGCGGGTTGCGGTCTGTTTCCCGGTTTCTGTCTACACTTCTGAATCTCTGCCTTCGCACGCCCACCAATCATTGGACAGATATTTCTTTTAAGTTTTTATTTATTTATTTTTGAGAGAGAGAGAGAGAGAGAGAGAGAGAGAACAAGCAGGGGAGGGAGGGGGAGGGGCAGCGAGAGAGGAAGACTCAGAATCCGAAGCAGGCTCCAGGCTCTGAGCTGTCAGCACAGAGCCTGACACAGAGCCCGAACCCACGAACCGTGAGATCATGACCTGAGCTGAAGTCGGTTGCTTAACCCACTGAGCCCCCTGGGCACCCCATGGACAGATATTTCTTGGGCTCCTCTTATGGGCTGGGCATTCCTGGAGACAACACAGTGACTAACCCAGTCCCTGCCTTCATGGGGATCAGAGTTCAGTGGGGGACCCAGCGACAGCGGGGGTGGAGGGGGGGAGTGAGGGAAAGCCGATATCAGGGTTGTGATGTGGGCCAGCACAGAGTACTGTATAATGACGGGGGAGGAAGGGGTGATGAGTAGACCTTCTGAGACTATTAAGAGCTAACAATGAGGGGCGCCTGGGTGGCGGAGTCGGTTAAGCGTCCGACTTCAGCCAGGTCACGATCTCGCGGTCCGTGAGTTCGAGCCCCGCGTCGGGCTCTGGGCTGATGGCTCAGAGCCTGGAGCCTGTTTCCGATTCTGTGTCTCCCTCTCTCTCTGCCCCTCCCCCGTTCATGCTCTGTCTCTCTCTGTCCCAAAAATAAATAAACGTTGAAAAAAAAAAAAAAGAGCTAACAATGATATCCCTTGAAAAATATTTTATGTATTTATTTATTTTAAGTAATCTCTACACCCAGCGTGGGACTGGAACTCAGGACCCTGAGATAGAGTCACGCTCTCTACCGACTGAGCCAGCCAGGGCCCCTTATATCACTTACAATTTTTTAGGGGCACCTGGGTGGCTCAGTCAGTTAAGAGTTCAACTTTGGCTCAGGACATGATCTCATGTTGGTAGGTTCGAGCCCCCGGTCAGGCTCTATGCTGACAGCTGGGAGCCTGGAGTCTGCTTTGGATTCTGTGTCTCCCTCTCTCTCTCCCCCTCCCCTGGTCGCCCACCGTGTGTGCGTGCGTGCGTGCGTGTGTGTGTGTGTGTGTGTGTGTCTTTTTCAAATACTCTGTGTCTCCTTCTCTCTCTGCCTCTCCAGGAAGGCCCAGAATCCGAATCAGACTCGAGGCTCCGAGGTGTCAGCACAGAGGCGGAAGGGAACTTGAACCCAAGGACCGGGGAGATCATGACCTGAGCCAAAGTAGGAAGCTTACTGGACTGAACGACCCAGGCGCTACGCAACCCCCCCCCCCCCCCCCCCGCATATAACTTTTAATGTGCATTATACCCATTCCAGATCTGGGGAGACTGAGGCTCTCCAGAGTTAAAGGCTGGAACAGCCAGGAGGGGAGTGGGGTTTCTGGCTGGAGTGCAGGTGTTCAACCCCCGCCGGAGGGGCCCTGGGGGCGCGGGGGCACAACAGCACCCAACGCTTGGGGGAACTTGAAACCGCTTGGGTGGTGACCCAGTCGTGGGAGGGCGGTTGGGGGAGGGTGGGGAGGGGTTGCAGGCACCTGACTCCCTGAGCCCCCGGGGCACGCCCGCTCCGTTCTCTGGGCCTGTGTGAAATGGGAGACACTCGCTTCGCTTCCCTCCAGGCTTGGGTGAGAAAACCCACGTGGGCCGTCTGGCACAGCCGGCGCTCATTAAACACCAGCTGGTGTGATTACGATGATTATCCCCATTATTATCCTTAATAACTAATTAATTAGAACGAATGCGTCCTCTCCGCGTCCGACTGGGTCTCTCCGGGTCGGGAAGTCACCGGACCCCGAGGAGGGGCGAGCCCAGACTCAGAATTCGCCCCCATCTCCCGCGCCCCCAGCCCACCCCCCTCCCGGCCCACACGGTAGGCCTCGTAGCGCTGCCGTCAGGCGAGTGGGGCGCCGGCCTGAAGGCAGGGGTCCGGGGGCGGACGCTCCCGTGTCGCCGCCCACGTGCGTGGGGGCCCCTCTCACCCGAGGGCGAACCGTCCGGCGCTAGGACCGTCTCACCCCGTCGGCGCCCGGCACGGAGGCCGAACCCGCCCCGAGGCCGCGCCCCTCTCTCTGGTTATTGGCTTCCGGGTCCCGGCGCGCGGCCCCGATTGGTGGAGGCGGCCGTCAGCCTGCCCCGCCCCGCCCCGACCGGGCCTTAATTTTGGGTTCGGGGCGCGGCGGCCGCCTGCGCGCTCCGCGGGGCGGACTTGGGCGGCGGCGCGGGGAGAGCGGGGCGCCTGCCGCGCGCCCGACCGCCCGGCCGGAGTCCGGGGCGCGGCCATGGGCCCGGGGCCCCCAGCGGCCGGAGCGGGGGCGCCCCCGCGGCCACTGTCCCTGGCCGCTCGGCTGAGCTACGCCGTGGGCCACTTCCTCAACGACCTGTGCGCGTCCATGTGGTTCACCTACCTGCTGCTTTACCTGCATTCGGTGCGCGCTTACAGCTCCCGCGGCGCGGGCCTGCTGCTGCTGCTCGGCCAGGTGGCCGACGGGCTGTGTACGCCCCTCGTGGGCTACGAGGCCGACCGCGCCGCCGGCCGCTGCGCCCGCTGCGGCCCTCGGAAGGCTTGGCACCTGGTCGGTAAGTCTCGGCTGAGCCTCCTCCGTCTGACTGCCCGCCGGCTCGAGCCTCCCCCGTCGGACTGCCTGCCCCCGGGGCCCGAGCCTCCCTCCTGTGCCCGCCTGCCCTAGGCCTGAGCCTCCTGCGTCCAGTACTTACCCCCGTCCATGAGCCTCCCCCATCTGTCTGCTTAGCTGCCCTGTACTCCTTCTGTCTGCCATCTGACCGCTCATGTGACCCTCCGGTGTCACTTCCCTTTGTCTTTCTCTCTGACCCCCGTGGGCACCCTGAACCCTCTGCCTGCCTAGTGCCACCTCTGTCGCTCTGCCTGGTCTGGCTTCTCTATTTGTCTGTCTGGGTGACCACCCAGGACAACTCGGTGTGAGCGGGGGGTCAGGCTGCCTAGACCCCCCCCCCCCCCCTGTCAGTCTGTCCGTTTCTCCGGTGCACCTCTGCCCCATCGTCTGCCCCGGCTCGGGCAGCCTGGTGCTTGGGAGGTTGGAGGGTGCTGTCCCCGAGCCACGACTTGGGGGCAGGTGAGACCAGGGAGTCAGGGGTCTGTGTCTGTCTGGCTGAGGGGACTGGGGTCTGCGGGGCCAACAGGTGGGGCTCTGGGGGAGCTGTCAGAACACCTGTGTTGGTGAGGGGGTGGAGGCAGGTGCCCCCGGAGCTGGGGTGTCCCGCCCCCTGCACACCCTTGATAAGGCCGGCCTCCCAGCATCCTTTCTGTGCCCTCGTGGACCCTGGGCCTTGAGATTAGCCCCCACCGCTTTCTCTGCCCACCTCCCCCTGGCACGGGTGCCTCCCGGCACTTGGGGCCCGCCGGGCATTTCGGGAGGCAGGCACAGGAATCCTGCCCTGCGAATTCTGGGCGGCAGCTTTCTAGAAGCTAGGAGGGGCCGGCTGATGTCTCCTTGCCCTTGGGAACAGTGACCGAGGAGGCAGTGACTTGCCCTGGGCCCTCGTGAGTGCTGTTTTTGCCAGGTGCAGCAGAGCTCCAAGCGGCCGGAGGTCGGGATTCTCGGGCGCCGAGGACACCCAGGCTGCCCTGGGGTCACTTTAGACTGTAGCGGCCTGGGAGGGGAGCAGGGAGACATGGGAGACTCAGACTGGTGCTCCCCTCTGAAAAGCGGACGGGAAAGGTGCTCCTCTTTGGGCCGGGGCGGGGATTGCTTGCAGAGTCTGAGAGCCCGGCCTCAAACGCAGTTCTGTTCAGGTCAACTCCTTGACGTGCAAACGCGAGAGTTCCTAGGCCTGACAGGTGACAGATACGTGGGTGTGGGGGTCTTCTCCCTGGGCCGACGGGGGAGCCACCCTGGGGGGCCGGAACCAGCCGTGGGAAGGGGTCCCCGGGAGCGCACGCTGTTAGCAGCCTGATTCTGCGCCCCTTTCATAGGTGGGAGGCCTGGGGTTCAGTGAGGCTCCCGCCAGACCCCAGAGGAAGGATCGGCATCCCCTCCCCCCTGCAAAGGTTAGGCACCTTTATAAATAAAGAGCCGGCTTTGTGTTTATGTACAGCCGGCCTGGGGGCTACGCACCCCTACCAGGCACCACGGCCTCCACCTGCACCCCTTCCCCTTGTCCGCCGCAGGGTGAGTGTGTGGGGAGACCCAGGAGGATCTGAGAGGAAGCCGAGGCAGCCCCTCTTGAGGCCTGATAAGGGGACCTGAGTGAAAGTCACCTTGGCAACCCTCCCCACTTCTCTTTTTTTTTTTTTTTTTTTGCCGCTGAGCCTGTGGCCGGTGCTGATGGATTCACTTTTTCCCTTAACAAGCTCTCTGGGCTTCCCCCAGCCGCGAGAGGATACAGCCAGACAGGGGGTGATTCTCCGTGGGGTCCACGCTGGGGCGTGTGGGTGGACTAGGCTTCATAAGGGAGAAGCAGAGCTTTGAAGGAAGGGACGTTAGCCTTGGGGGTTTGAAGGATGGATAGGAGTGCGTGTGCGTGTGCATTCCGGCCGGTTGAGACAGCTGTGCAAATGTGACCTACCGCAGTTTTAAAGCTCGCGAGGCAGGTTTTGCACGTTGATCTTTTTTATCTTTTATTTTTTAATGTTTCTTTTTGAGAGCGAGTGAGACAGAGCACAAGTTGGGGGCGGGGGGCAGAGAGAGAGGGAGACACGGAATCCGAAGCAGGCTCCAGGCTCCGAGCTGTCAGCCCAGAGCCCGACGTGGGACTCGAACCCACGAACCGTGAGATCATGAGCTGAGCTGAGCCGAAGTCGGACACTCAACCCACTGAGCCACCCGGGTGCCCCTTGCATGTTAACTCATGCTGACTTTGAGAGGCAGATATTTTTGTTATCTCCACTTTCTGGAAACCGAGGCCCCAAGTCCCTTGCCCAAGGTCCCCCAGCCAGGCAGCCTCGTCCAGACAATGGTTAACCTGGCCTGGCCGGCTCCAGGGCGGGTTCTGGCCAGGGCAGCGCATTCTTCTGACCAGAGTGTACAGTTTGTGCCTGGGCCTTGCGGGGGCCTCCGGGGCCCCAGCGCCCCCAGGAATCGGATCGGGATGCCCCGCCCACGCGCCAGTTCCAGAGAAATAGCAAGGAAAGGTGGTTTTGGTTTCATTTCCCCATCCCGGGACTGCGGACGTGGGCCCCGCGTCGGGGCGTGAGGCCCAGAGCCTCCGGGAGGAGGGAAGGCCAGCTGCTGGGCCCAGCGGGGAGGTGGGGGAGACGGCCCTGAGCTGGAGGGAAGGAGCAGCTCGGGGGCGGGCAGCAGACTGGGTTCTCGGCTCTGCGGCTCACACAACGGACCTGCGTCCTCGGCTGGAAAATGGGGATGGTGGTAACACCCACCTCTTCAGGCTGTAAATTGGTGGCATTATTAATATTATCACTTAGTCACTCAGAAAGTCTGTACCGGGCTCCGTGCTGGTGGGCCAGGGCCACACAAATGACTCAGAGAGACCTGTCGTCTGCCCTCCCAGAGCCTGGTCTGGCGGGGGAGGCAGGCAGGAAATAAGCAAAGACAGAAACATCCGTGTGTGTGCTAAGGCACATGAGAAGGAAGCCGTGTCCAGACGGGCTGCGTCGGGGCGGGGATGGGACGGCCGGTGACTGGGTCGGCCAGGGAGAGCTTTTCTGAGGAGGTGGCGTTTGAGTTGAGTTCTGAGGGACGAAAAGGACTCAGCCTTGCTGGGACGGTGTGAGGGAATAGCATTCCACGCAGCAGCACAACCTGTGCAAAGGCCCTGGGGTAGCTTGGAGCCTGGCGTGCGGGGGCAGGGAGGAGGCCCGTTGTGGCTGGGGCAGAGGGGGCAGGGCCGGTCCCACAGGGCCTGTTGGCTGCCCTTGAGGACTTGGGCTTGTTCTGAGGTATCGGCTTTTTTCCAGGAAGAGGCCAGGCCTCCTCCTGAGCTGATGGGGACACTGGGGCTCAGGGAGGGCAGGGTTCAGCGTAGCCTCACCTGGCGTCCCCTGGCCTTCTGACGGCTGGTAGCCCCGTGGGCCGCCTTGGTAGGAGCTGGGGGAGGAAAAGGCCCTACTGGGCGAGGCAGGAGGGGGAAGTTGGGGGCATAAATGGCGTGTCTGGTGGGCAGTGGCACCCTTTCAACCTGCCGACCCGCGGCTCCTCTCATTCCCTCCGCACCCCTCCCCCCCCAGCCCCCGCCCTGTCACCCTGGGGAGCCCGAGGCTGGCGTGGGGAGGCCTCGTCCTTGTCCTTTCCTAACACTTGGCTGGAGGTCCTGGCCCTGCCCTTGTACTCGCTATAGCACGTGACCTCACGTGCCTCAGTTTCCCCATTAGACACCGGGGGCGCATCACCTGAACTGGCAGGTAGAGGCCTGGCTCCGCTGTCCTCTTGGGCCGCATGAGCTTGGGTCCCTCTGCCTCGGCTTCCCCGTTTGTCCCGGGAACCCTTAACCTGCTGACTCCGACCCCACTGTATGACTTTGCAGGGCCTTTTCCGGGCCTGGCTTGTCCCCGCCTGGTCGCGCCCCGGGGAGCCGGGGGCTGGTGGGAAGGCCCTGTGGGGTGACCGCCCCGCTCTCCGTTCGCCCACAGGCACCGTCTGTGTCCTGCTGTCCTTCCCCTTCATCTTCAGCCCGTGCCTGGGCTGCGGGGCAGGTACCCCGGAGTGGGCCGCCCTCCTCTACTACGGGCCCTTCATCGTGATTTTCCAGTTCGGCTGGGCCGCTACGCAGATCGCCCACCTCAGTCTCATCCCGGAGCTCGTCACCAACGACCACGAGAAGGTGGAGCTCACGGCCCTCAGGTACGTGGGGCACCGGCGAGGCCCGGAGACTGGGGCGCCGTCCGTGTTTGGGCTCCGCTTGGCCGTGTGGCTCCGGGACCGTCAGTCCCGGCTGACCCGTCCGTACGATGGCGTATCCCTCCGCCGTTGCGGCCGCAGAGTTAGCAGCTTAAAACGGCACCAGGTAGCATCTCCTGGTTGCTGTGGGTGTGGAGCCTGGCTCTGCTCCGCGGTCTGTCTGGAGGCCCCCGTGGAGGTGGTGGCTAGGCCTGGGGTCTCACCTGAGGCTTGGGTTTTCCTAAGGATCTCCTGATTAGGCTTGGCTCACCCGGGATAATCTCCATTAATTATACCCGTAGGATCCCTTTACCTTTGTCGCTTTCACCTAAACAGCGGGAGTGATCTCGCTTATCCACGGTCCCCTTCTCGAGGGGAGGGATTGGGACGCGACCAGGGTGTGGGAAGATCGAGGGCCATCTTAGACTCCAGCTTGCCCACATGGATACAGCTGGCGCCGGGCTTGTCTGTTGGCTGGTTTGAGGCACTGAAGGAGGTTCTCCTGGATATGGTAATGGGAGCATTTATGCAGTGCTTGCTGTGTGCAGCACAGTTCTAGGCCCTTTGTGTGGATTATCTTTAGCCATCGTGGCAAGGCCAGGCTTGGTGCGGAACCCGCCCCTACGGGCCACTGTGCAGCGGGACAAGGGTACGGGAGATGATCAAGTGCCAGGCAGAAGGGCTAGCACGGGTGGTGGCGGCCCCTGTGGCCGGAGCTGGGGGGAGGACTGGCTCACGGGAGGCGCCCTGAGCGTGCACTCCTCTGGCATCTTCAGTGGGGCCTTGCCTTCTCCACCTCGGTCCGCTTGGCCCCAGCGCTGCCCAGCCCGGCCTCTGACTTCCACATCATGGCGCGGAGCCGTGGGCGCCAATGACGGGGGTTGCCCCGGGCCCGAGGGCCCCAGCTGGCGGGCCAGGCAGGGCTGAGACTGAGCTCGGGGGCCACCTTCCACCTGCCAATGCTTTACCACCAGCCTTGTGGCCAATTCACTCTGATCTCTGGGGGTGTTGTGCTCACTTTCAGAAAGGGAAACTGAGTCCTGGTGTGCGATCCAGAGGCTCTGCCCCCAAGCCCCGGAGGGACACTGTTCTAGGGCTGCGAGCAGGAGCAGGCCTGGATGCTTCTAGACCATGGAGCCCTGGCCCTGTCAAAAGTCCAGGAGCTGGGAACCAAGAATCCCCACATCCTGGCTTCTGAGCATCTCCAGCGCATAGGCGTGTGGGCCGTGCCCTGCTTCCCCGAGTCTCGGTGCCCGGACGGCTCGGGTCGTCGTGGTGGACTCGTGGGTCATTGTAAATCCTCGGATAACGCGTAGCCAGGGCTTTCCTGGGGCCACCCGACGTTTAGTGGCTGAGATCACCCAGCAGCCAGAGATTCCCCGGACGCCAGCGGTGGCTCTGGCAGCGCGGGCCCCCGGGGGAAGCGGCAGCCGCGCCGAAGCCTCGCCTGCCTCTCCCGCCAGGTACGCCTTCACCGTGGTGGCCAACATCACCGTGTACGGGGCCGCCTGGCTGCTGCTCCGCCTGCAGGGCTCCGCGCACACGGACGTGGCCCGGGACGTCCGCGACCAGCTGGGCGTCCAAGACGTGCGGGTGTTCCAGGTGAGCTGGGCCCCGGGCGGGACACACCCCGGGGCCCCGGACCCCGGGGCTTGGGCTCCGGCCGACCCCTGACCTGCCTGGCCTCCAGAACCTGTCCCTGCTGGTGGTCGGAGTGGGCGCCATCTTCTCGCTGCTGTTCCACGTGGGCACGAGGGAAGGGCGCCGGCCGCGGGCGGAGGAGCCCGACGAGCACAGCCCGCTGCTGGCCCCGCCCACCGCCCAGCCCCTGCTGCTCTGGAAACACTGGCTGCGGGAGCCCGCCTTCTATCAGGTGTGCTGAGGGGGTGGGGGCGTTGGGGACACAGTGGGGCTGGACCTGAGGCCCCTACTCGGGGGGGGGGGGGGGGGGTGTCACTTCATCATCCTGTACCCCCAGGCAGACGTTCTTTGTCCCTAGCGGCCCCCCTCCCTGCAGGCGGCTCCCGTAGGCCCCGTGTCCCCTGCCGATGGGGGCAGGGCGCGCCGTCGGAGCCCGGCCTTCTCTGCCCGCAGGTGGGCCTGCTGTACATGAGCACGAGGCTCATCGTGAACCTGTCCCAGACGTACATAGCCATGTACCTCACCTACTCGCTCAACCTGCCCAAGGTGAGCTGGGCGGCGCGGGCTGGCGCGGAGCGGGGAGGACGGGCCCGTCTGTGACAGGCATGCATGCGCTCTGCCCCGACAGAAGTTCATCGCCACCATCCCGCTGGTGATGTACGTCAGCGGATTCTGCTCGTCCTTCCTCATGAAGCCGGTCAACAAGTGCATCGGGAGGAACGTAAGTGGGCGGGCGGGGGGGGGGGGGGGGGTGGGGTGGCGGGAAGGAGCCCACAGCGGAGAGCTGGGTGGGGGGGGCGGCGGCTCCGGACCGCGGCACCCACACCGTGGAAGCCCCGTGTCGGGGAGGTCTAGAGTCCCGGCCTCCGAGGGACTCCGGGCTCCAGGGTGCTAGAACTTGGGGCTGCCAGGGGCAGCAGCCAGCCGTGGCATGGAGCCCTTGAACTCTGGCCAGCGTGACTAAGGAACTGGACATTTCACTCTGTTTAACTTTAATGGACTCGGGCATGGCCGTGGCCCCGCAGTGCGGGCTCTGTGGTGCTGCAGACCCCAGGCCTCCGAGTCTTGTGGGGTCTGAGCCAGGGGCCCCGTAGGGATGGCTCCCCTCGCCCCTCCAGGGTGCGGCCGGGCCCGGAGGTACGGCACACGGAAGGGCAGAGGGGGCAGGTGCCGCCCGGCGAGGGCGAGGCGGGCCTGACCTGGGCCTGCTCCTCCACAGCTGACCTACTTCGCGGGCCTCCTGGTGATCCTGGCCTTCGCCGCCTGGGCAGCGCTGGCAGACAGGCTTGGCGTGGCCGTGTACGTAGCTGCCGTGCTGCTGGGCACGGGCTGTGCCACGATCCTCGTCACCTCGCTGGCCATGACGGCCGACCTCATCGGCCCCCACACGGTAAGGCTGATGGTGCGGACCGGGTGGGGGGTCGGGGGACCGGGGCCGGGCTGTGACCTGCCTGCCCGTGTCCCCCAGCACAGCGGAGCCTTTGTGTATGGTGCCATGAGCTTCTCGGATAAGGTGGCCAACGGGCTGGCGGTCATGGCCATCCAGAGCCTGCATCCCTGCTCGTGAGTGCTGCTCACTTCCTCGCTTAGTAAGACGTGCCGAGTGCGTGCCGGGTGCCAGGCACTGCCCGGGGTCTGGGGACTCAGCCTGGGCCCGAGGGGGCATGCTGGCGGGTTCTCACAGGGGGGACGCCCGGCTGTTCCTTACCTCCGGCACTTGGCTTACTTAGGAAGCAAACGCGGGGTCTGCTGTGTGCCGAGGACACAACATTCGGATGTACCAGGGCCGTGGGCAGGGCTGAGGCAAAGCCAGAGTCTTGTTCACACCCTGAGAACCTGTAAGGTTCCAGACCCCGGTGGTCCTAGAGCACTGAGGCTGAGCCTTGTGTAAGTCTGGGCTCTGGGACCAAGGGCGGTCTGTTCCCGTCCTCATGGACCTGGGGGCAACGCCAGCCACTTTAATAAGCACATAGCTGCGTGATCCAGACCAATGCGAGGTGTGTAGGAAACCCCACTTGTGCAAGCCTGACTGGGGCAAGAGGTCAGGGTGGGCTTCCTTGAGGAGAGGACACTGGACCTGAGACTCGGTGGCTGTCAGGGAGTCCCAGGTAAACGGGGAGGAACAGCAAAGAGGAGGCCTGTGTGGCTGGAGCAGAGGAAATGAGGGTGACAGGAGGAGGAGGGGGGCAGGGAGGGGGCAGTGCAGGTGTGCAGGGCCTTGGGGGCCGAGGCAGGTGGGAGCCCTCTGGTGGCTGCTGTTGGCACAACCGGGAGCAGGGGACTGTGGCAGCCCAGCCGGGTGAGGGGGCGCTGGGGTGCTGAGGGTGGCTCTCCGGTTCCGGCTACCCGACGGCTGAGCGGGAGGCCCAGGCTGACGGGTCCTGACGAATGTCAGCTCACCTGCTTCTGCCCCACCCCTAGCTTGGAGCTCTGCTGCCGGGCCTGCGTAGGCTTCTACCACTGGGTGATGGTGGCTGTGACTGGTGGCGTGGGCGTGGCCGCCACCCTCTGTCTGTGCAGTCTCCTGATCTGGCCCATCCGCCTGCGGAGCTGTGAGTTGGGGCCGCACCCCACCCTTGACCATGGGCGGCAGGGCTGGGCCCCCGGCAGGCTCCGGCCTCACTGACTACCCTCATCCCTTTCTCTTGCAGGGGACCCCGGAGCCTAACCCTGACACCGTCCCTCCACGGTCGCGGTCCTGTGCACATGAACTCTACAGGCCATGCCCAGCTCCCATCCCTGCCCCCCATCCTCACCCGGCTGTGAGGGTGGCAGGTGAGGGCAGGCGGTCAGCAGCCCAGACTCTGAGTTTGGCCCTCTGGGATCCAGGGGAGCGCCCAGCTCACCCGTCACCCCAGGCTCGGTCGGGGTTTCCTAGGTTCTGCCGGGTCCCTGGACGAACGGTGTCGTCACTGGGCCTGATGGAAGCCTCAGGCTTGGGGGGGGGGACCCAGTCCCACAACCCTGTGCCCAAGGCCACGACTGGCTATGAATAAAAAGCCACCCAGGGGTGAGGACTGTGGCCTCAGCTGTCTGCCCGGGGCCCAGAGTGGGGAGGGGGCAGCCGGTGCCTCCAGGGTCCATCTGCCTTCGTCCCAGAGGTCTCGGTTAGTAGCTCCCTTTATCTGGCCGCCTGGCCACCCAGGACCCTCCCAGGCCCCAGAAGTGGAGAGATGCACAGGGTCGGGGGGGTGGGGTGGTGTCAGAGGCACAGGGGTCCCTGCAGGGGCGGTGCTGGCAGCGTGACCTTTATTGGCAGACGGGCAGGTGGGCGGGCGGGGGCCGCTGGTTGGCGGAGGGACGGTAAGGCTCCAGGCTCCACCGCCGGTAGCTCTGGGTGGCGTAGCACGGCCGCCGCGGCACAGACAGGTACGGCACGTGGTCCGACCGCCACGGTGGCTCCACCCGGTATTGGTGCCTGTTGACCACTGTAGGGACCGGGACCCAGGTCACCTCCTGTCCCCCCGCTTTCTGGCCCTGGGCAGTCTCCACTTCGGTCCAGGGGCCTCGCTCCCCCAGATTTCTGGGCCCCCGGTCCTCACCGTACTCCTTGCCCCGGATGAGTCTGTCCCTCCACAGCGTGCTCCCCCACCGTGTGCCGGGGTTCCCATACTGGGCAGGGAGGACAGGGTCGTACCAGGCGGTCTCCCGGAGGTGCTGGGTACAGGCTGCGGGGGTGGGGAGAGGAGGTCATCTCTGGCCTTGCCCTCCCCTGGGGGGCCGGCCCGGTGGCGGGGCAAGACCGGGCTGAGCACTCACCCGAGGGCATGCTTCGCTCCCGGCAGCTGTGACATCTGTGCCAGTGGCCGTGGGCCTCCCGGTAGGGGCTGTCCGGGGCCCGCGGGAACGTGTACCAGGCCTCACGGGGTTCTGAGGTGGTTAGGCCGGTGGACCACAGCTGGCCAGCTGCGTCGCGCCCCAGGGGCGTGTACTTCCAGCGTGTGGCCTGCTTGATGGCCGGTGTCCAGCGAGGCCCCTCCAGGGACAGGCAGTCATCGCTGAGGGGGTTAAGGGCAGGGAGGAGGAGGCTGAGCCTGTGGCCCTCCCTGCCCTCCCCCCGGGCCTCAGCTGGCTCTGGAATGGGCCTTTTTACCCCCTGCCATAAGTTGCCAGCATCGAGGGCGCAAGGGCCTGGACACCCCCCCCCCCACCCAGGCCTGGCAGAGCAGGAGGCCGACCCTTCGTGGCCCCCTCCTCTCTAGCCTCCGTGCACCCTCACTAAACTTTTTACTTTTTCGGCTTTCCTTTCTCCCTGGGGACGCAGGGGGCGGGGACAAGGGGAGCACCTGTTCCCGGCGGCCTCTGGGGCCAGAGCCTGTCCTGGGCTGGGCATTAGGACGGCTTCCCTGAGGAGGCCGCAGCACCAAGCTCCAGGTGGATATACAAAGGCCCTGGGGGAGCACGGGACGGTGTAGGAAACAGAGGTCATGGTACAGAGAAGACAGCCTCAGCGTGGTACCATTAAAAGCAGAAAAAAAACCTCCAAAGCTGCCGAAGCCGCACACACTTGCTGGAGCAGAAACCTCGACAGCCGCTCCTTCCCGCACACGACGGGCAGGGGCTCTGAGCCGCTCAGCTGCCCCGAGGCAGTGCCCGCAGGGCTGCTGGCAACAGGCTTTTTCACCAGCGCCTGCAGGCACAGATCTGGTCCCAGAAAACCAGAAGCCCACATGTCTCCTGAAGGGGGGCGGGGATTAGCCTGGTAGGTGCCGGCACATCTGTCTCAGGAAATGGACAGACAGGTCTGCCGCTCGCTCAAGGGGAAGTTCAAGACCACCTTGCGTACCCCACACTGCAAGATGCACGTGATTTGTAGAAGAATATCGTGAAAACGGTCCCAGTCCTCAACGGGGGCTCCCAATTCCATACCCACCTGGAATCTCAGAACGGAACCCTATTAAGAGGCGGGGTTTCAGTAGACACAGCTGGGAAGCTGGGAAGCGGGAGGCTAGGCTGGCCCTGGTGTCCCGCCTGGTGTCCTTGGAAGGAGGGGTTTGGACACGGAGAAGGCCACGTGAAGACGGGGCAGAGGTCAGGGTGACGCATCCTCGAGGGGTGCCAACAACTGCCACGAAGACACGAGAAGCCAGGGGGCGTGACAAGAGAGTCTCCCTCAGGCCCTGAAGGAACCAGCCCTGCTGACCCCTTGGGGTCGGACATCTGGCTTCCAGAACCGGGGGAGGGCAAATCTGAGCCCCCAGCCCGGGCTCTCGGAGCAGCGGCAGCAAACTGGGGTTTGCTTGCTATGCGTGTGCGGTGCCCACGCGAGCCTCTGACCTGCGGTTTCCACAGGCGCCCCGCTCTGGCCGTGGGCAGGGGGGAGGAGGGGGCCAGGAGGCAGGAGGAGAGAGCAACACCAGCGTGCCTTCGCTCAAAAATCAGACGACATTCAAGAGAAGCCACACCAGATCCCGTCTGGCCCGAAACCCAGAGGTGGGGTCTGCGGGCAAGGCGCGCACTCACCTGTACAGAGGTGCTGGGAATGCCACTTCCAGGGTCCCCTGGGGGACGTAGGGCCGGGCAGCCTCGGGCCGCTGCCACGCCAGGGTCTGCATGTCTGCCTCTGGGTCCCCAGGGGCTCACGCCTGGAAGGCCTGTGGGGCCATTGTTGACAGCGACAAAGGCCCTCGGTGTCCCGGCAACGGTACTGGCCAGCGCTGGCCTCCATCCAGACAGCCACCACCCGCCCCCGCCCCCGCCCCGGGGGAGGACCAGGCGAAAGGCAGGCGTGTGCCTCGGGTGGTGGCCCTAAAACCGGGGCTCCCACCTCCTCTCTGGGCCCCCTGAGAACACCCTCACGTGGGGCTCTCCGGGCTGTGCCCTCAGCTGCACCTCTCCAGAAGCTCCGTCCGGGCCCCCCCCATTCCCAGCCCTCCCTCCTCACCCCCCACCCTGTCCCTCTTCTGCTTCTGACCCACCACTTGGAGCGAGACCCTCACACGTGCGTGCATGGCTCAGTTCACAGTCCTCAGTGGCACGACAGACACAGACCGTGTCCCCCGCGCACACGCACGTCCCTCAGCCAGGGCGCCCACACCCGCCGCCCGGCGGAAGGACCCTGAACACACGACGCTCAGGGAGGGAACCAGACACAGAGGCCACACAGGGTGTGATTCCATTTATGTGAAACGTCCAGAACAGGCTCATCCACAGACAGGAAGGGGGTTGGTGGGGGCCGGGCGCCGGGGAGGGGGCAGGGAGTGACAGCTGATGGGGACGGGTCGTCTTCTGGGGTGGTGGAATGTTCCGGAACTAGACACGGTAGCAGCACCACCTCGCGAACGTACTAAACATCACCGACATACGCTCCAAGATACACCACATAACAGACACGTGAACTCCAAGGGCCCCCGAGGCCCCACCTGCCCTGCCCCACCCGCTCCCCACCCTCCCCTCACAGGCTCTGCTCCAGAGCCTGTGCGGGGACTGTCCTCTCCGCCCTGGTGCCCCCTGCTCTCTGGGCCCTTGATCAAACACCAGGCTCCACTGGGCCTCGGTTCGAAGGTGACGTTTTCTAGGGCCTCCTGCCACCTGTCACACTGAGAGCCACGCGGGCTTCTCCCTGTCCCGTCCCACTCCTGCCACAGCGGAGGCCCACGAAGGCAGGTTGCTGTGGTCCGGTCTCTCTCGTCCCCACAGCCCCAGGCGGGGCTCCTCACCTAGAGGGAGGGGCCGGGGTGCGTGCCCGCTGTGGGCACCTGCTCACGGCAGGGGGCTCACCCTTCTGAGACCCCTGGGGCCCCCTGACCTGCCAGGTCCTGCCCCCACTCTGGCCGGGGCTGGCCTTCCTCCCCAGCCCCAAGACCTCCTGCTGCCCTCCAGCACTTCCAGATCTCTCTCTTCCACGGTCCCCGTGGAGTCCTCAGCTCCCCCTCCGGCTGCCCCTCACTCGCTGCCCCTGCCTGCACCTCATCCACCGTCCACCGCCACCACCACACCCCTTCCCTTTTCTCACAAAAGCTACACCCGAAAGTCAACCAACAAATCTCACCCGCACCCCTCCTCCCCGCCCCCCAGCACTCCGTGTGACAGGTTGGGCCAGTGATGGCACCCACTGGCCTGTTTCCCCACCGGCCAGATAGAGGTGACAGAAGCACCTGCCCCACCCACAAGCTGCCATGTGGCCCCGTGCCCCTAGTCCCACGGCCCCCGTCTCCTCTGGCCCCGTCCTCCTTCTCCCAGATGGCAGCCAGGAGTGGGTGCCTCTCCCCTACAGCAGGGCCGTGCCCTGGCTGGGCCACGAGGGCTGGCTACACCCACGTCCTCTGCCCCAGGGGACCACGAAGCCAGGGTCACGGGCACCTCTCTCAGCCTGCCCGCGAGACTCCTCCACAGCCAGCTCGCCCAGGGCGAGTCGCCTGTGCCCGTTTGTGACACTTAGGCTGGCCTGCGGCCCCGGGCACGTGCAGACCCTCCCAGCTGGGGACCAGAGAGACGGAGAGCCAGCCCCAGCAGTGCGTAAACCCACAACCGGTTTAATGACAACGATGCTGCGTTTGACAAGAAACAAGGCTCGCTCCGCTCCCAGTGCCCGTCCCCGCACTCGAGGCCCGAGCGGTGCACTGGGCACCTCCCTGTCCCAGCTCCCAGGCGGCACAGCCACACGAGCACAGCTGGTTCCCGGGCTCCCGCAGGGCACAAGGCGACAGACGGCGCGACAGAGCTGGGTTGTCTTCTTAAAAAAAAACACTCAAAAATAAGAACTCGACCAATCAAAACACACATCTATGTACACTGTCCCCGGCCCGGCCCCGCAGGGAGGCGGCCCCCCTCCCCGCCCAGTCCAGGCGGGCTCAGCTGGTCGGGAGCCGGGAGCCGTCCCCACTGTAGTGGCTGAGCCACTGCTCCTCCCCACCACCCCTCAACTTTCCTGGGACCCGTCTACACAAACACAAAACCAAATCTAAACAAAAGCCACGAGTACGTATATACACATGCACACACGGCTGACAGAAGGGAGCGCAAGGCCACCGGGACGCGGAGGGGATCTGCGTGGCCCTGCCCCGGCTGCCGGCCCCCAGCCTAGCCCAGGCCCGCTCCGCCCGCTCCACTGTGCCAGTACACCCCCCCCTCCACCGACCCGAGGAGGGACAGGGGCCTGCTGTTCAGGTCCTGGGCCACACCCAGGCCCTCTTTCCTCCCTCGGCAGGAGGGGACGGGCCCAGGTGCAGCTGGGGACAGAGCAGAGGACATGAGGGGAGGGCCGCCTCCCCCAGCCGCCCCACAGCCAATGGAACAGAGGGTCGGGACCCCACGGGGCGACGTGGGCGTGCGGGGGGCGCCGGGGAGGAGGACCCGGCCCTCAGGGTTGATTCTGCCCTTGGGTCTCCCTGGCTGGCTGCCCGGCAGGCTGTAAGAGCCCGAGTCCTGCTTGGGGATAAGGCGGGGCTGGGACCCGGCAGTGACAGGACAGTGGGGGGTTGGGGTGAGCACGACACAACGAATGGACCTGACTCGTCTTCCTCGGGCAGAAGTCCGTCTCGAGATGACCGCCTGGCACGGAGCCTGCCCCGGGCCTGCGCCGGAGGCCACGCTGAGCCTGTGGAGTCACGGGCACAGCTGCCGAGAAGCCGGGCAGCTGGATGTGTCTCTCGGATCCACGGGCCGAGCTCAGCCGTCTGCCCAGCCTCAGCTGACCGGCCAGGCGTCCGGCTGTCTGTCCCGCAGGCGTGGGTGGAGGCAGCGGCGGTGGCGAGCGCGGGCTTCAGGAAGAGCATGCAGGCCCGACGCCGACGACAGGACGACGCCGACGCCGACGCAGCGATGGACGTGAACAGAAGCAGGCTGGGTCCCAGGAGGCGTCCGTCGTGCTCCGAGCAGAGCGGCCGAACGGATGGTCCCCGCCGGGGCCGCCCAGCGTGCAGGGAGCGGGAGCCCCTCTCCTGCTGGTGCCCGGCCGTGCCCCCGCCCCAAACACTGGCTGCCAGGGTTCGCAATCAGGCTTTAATGAGAATCTTCGGGGTCTCTCCAGGCCCGACTCCCCGCCCCACCCCGGCTGCTTCCTCCGGGGACCACGTGCCGGAGAGGGGAGGGTCCGTGAACGCCGAGGAGAGACGGTGCTCTTCCGACCCGGACAGAGAGGCCCGAGGGTTTACCGGATCCTGGTGAAGAGGTTGAGCACTGACACGGACTCCTGCAGGGCACACGGGAGGGACCGCTGAGCCTGCGGCCCCCCGGGCTACCTCTCTGGAAGTGCCCGCCGCTCGACCAGGCCCCCGGGGCTGGGCGCCGAGCGGCACCGGGCTGGGAAGTTCTGCCTGGAGAGGGGACGTGACATTTTGGGCCAGAGGAGCCTGTGTGGGCACCTTCCCCGGCACCCCGAGGCACGTAGGGGATGGCCAGGCTCTGAGCGCCTCGTGCCACGTGGTGGGGGATGTGCGGCGATGTAGGAGTGGGGGGGGGGCCACGGGGGGCCACAGAGGAGATTCCCAGGGAGATGCTGGCCAACAAGACAAACGGGGCTGGGTGGGGAGGTGGGGGGGTGGGCAGGGGAAGCCCCCAGGACAGGCGAGGGGACGCGCGCAGGGGAACAGTTGGCACTGATACCGACCCACTTTACCTTTGTCGAACGGGTTTTGCTAAAGACGTTCCAGAACCTCAGGGTTTCATCCCCAGCACCAGTGACTATGGCCTCTCCATCAGGGGACATGGCCTGCGGAAGGAGACAGACCCCCACTGTCTCTACGCCCCGCAGGCAGCGCTTCGCGGACAGAACCGCGGAACCAGGTGTGGCACCGCCGGACAGAGCCGCGGACGGAGTGCTCTCGGGAAAACCCCAGGCGGCCTCCCTCCTGCCCGCCACCCGGAGACGCTCTTCTGCGTGACGGGACAAAGAGGATGTTGGCTGAAGCACAAGACGTCTTCTTCCGAAAAGAAAAAAGAAATCGAGCGGTCTGCAAGAGAGGGGGCCTTTCTGCAAGAGCTGACAGATGGTGGTCTGGTGAAACGCTCAGCGATCACGTGAGTGCCGGGACCCAGATCTGCAGAGATTTCTTTCCGCGTGTGTCGCCAGAGACACCCGGCCGAAGGGAGGGACGGAGGGCAGAGGCGCCGGTACCACGTGACCTTGGCGGACAGGAGCCCGCCCTGCTGTGCAGTCCCGGAGGCCCCCCGGGCCGCGGAACCCCGACACAGGGCCGCACGCTGCCTCTCGGGGCGCAGGGCAGTGGTTTCTGGGCGGCCCCGGCACGTCTCCCAGAACCCGGGGGCTGGGGGTCGGGGGGGGCGGGGAGGCAGACTCACCAGGTACAGGACCCTGTACGAGTGCCCGGTCAGCTTTGCCACCTGGGTCAGGGACGGGTACTTCCACACCAGAATCTGGTTCTGTGAGTAGCCGTGCGTGCTCACCTGGGGGGCGGAGAGGGTGCTGTCGGAACCCGGGCCCCCCACTTCCAAGGCCCGGGGCCCAGACGCAAGGACATCTGAGCCGGCACCTCAGACTCGCCAAGCAAGCGACGTACAGAGGCCACAGGTGACGAAGTAGAGAGAGCACGGTCACAGCCCCTGCTCCCCGCACTCTGGTCGGTGACTGGACAGAGTGGGACACACGGCGCCTGACAGGCCCGGGAGCCTCTCTGGCGGGCGCTGGGTGTGGGGGTGTGGGGGTGTGGGGGTCTGGGTCAAGGACGGGCACATCCAGGCACCTCTGGTCTGCACGACGAGGGTGGTGGGGGCCTGGCTGAACTCAGGACCCCATGGGAGGCCTCAGCGGGGCCAGGGCTCCCGCCTCCCCCGCCTCCTGCCCGCACCCCCAGGCTCCTCTGCCCCTGGCTCTTCGCGGAGAGGCTCCGAAGGCCGTCTAGCGACGAGGAGGGAGGCGCACGCGCGTGTCCCCGCAGGCCCTCCCTGGCCGGCCCCGCACTCACCAGCTCGTTGGCGTGCTTGGACCAGGCGAGGTTGCACACCTGGGAGCCCGTGTCGATGCACTGCAGCGGCTGCCCCGTGAGCGTGTTCCAGAAGCGGATGCAGCGATCAGCCGTGCCACCGCCAGACGCCAGCAGCCCGTGCTGGTGCGGGGACCAGGCGATGGCCTTCACGGCCGCCAGGTGCTCCGTGTACTGCTGCACGGGGCTCAGGCTCGAGTGGTTCCAGACCAGCAGCTGCGGGGGCAGTGGCTGTGAGACCCCGGAGGCCACCACAGTCCGCCCCCGGGGGAAGAACCCACACGGCCCTCACTCCGTGGAGAGGCCAGGGCTGCGAGGGGCCCGCGGTGCCTACCTTGTTGTCGTTGCCCCCCGAGGCGAGGAGCTGGTGGTCCGTGGACCACTTGAGCCCACACACCTCCTGCCGGTGGCCCTGCAGCCGCCGCTCTGACTGCAGGGGCGGGGTCCGGATGTCCCTCTGCAGGATCATGCGGTCCCGGCTCCCGGACGAGAGCTGGTCAGCGTTCCAGGCCAGCGCCCCTGGAGGCCAGGCAGAGGGCAAGGGAGGCTGAGGCCTCGCCCCCGGGAATCACACCTGCCCCCTGGGAAGCGGGCGGCTTCTCACCAACGCGTGCCGTGTGGCCTTCCAGCATGGACAGCTTCTTTCCTGCAGCTGCGTCCCAGATCTGCACAAAGCCCTTGTGCGTGCCAACGGCCACCAGGTTCCCCTAGGACCGAGCACACGGGGGAGGGAGTGGGCATCAGGCCCAGGCATGGGGACCTCTCCCTCTGCCTCCTCACCGCAGGGCGTTGGGGCTGTTTCTTTACAGGTTTCTTTGAACCAAAAGGACATCCCTCCTTGGAACTTTCTGGGGGAACGGTCACACGAGTGCACCGGTTTGTCAAAATCCAGTAGACACGCAGGGTAAACACCTGTGCGTTTCTACCTGCGGCTGCCATGCCAGCTGTGGGGGCGGGGAGAGGCGTGCAGGGGACCAAGTCTGACCCAGAGTCACCATAACCATCTTTACAGGCTGGGGACAGGCAGGGGTGCAGGTGGAGATTAGACTCCCGGAGATTAGACAAGTGACCTCCAGGCCGGCTGCTGGCCCCTCTGGGTCCCCAAAGCCCCCTCAACACCGGGGAGGGCCCCTGCCAGCAAGACTGGGTCATATCTCCCTGATGCCGCCCGGCTAGGGGATGGGACCCACGTACTGACCCGTTCAGACCAGCCCACGGAGGTCACCGAGTCCCCTTCCACCGAGAGGTCACAGAGCCGGGTCACCTGGGGAAAGGGGAAGCGGTCGGTGGGCGCGGACGCACAGCCACCTGTCCGTGCACCCGTCCACCCTCCCAAGCACCCGTTCGCTGGCTTACGAACACCAGGGCAACGAGGCCGGGGTGCCTGGGACGCTGTGGGCCAGGAGGGGACACACACACCAGCATGGGGATAACTGACCACACAGAGATGGGGCGGGCGCTCAAGTCCCCCTCCCCCACCGCCCCGGGGCAGGCCACAGGCTGCTGGGAGCAGAGGGGCGGCCCTTTCCCCGAGGGGGCTTCATTTGCCCCTCTGAAACCCGGCCTGCGTCTGGTCTCATTCCCGAAAACAGCCTACTGCGAAGAGCAGACCTTGAACCCCGGCAGCTACTCTGACAGATTGGTGGGGTGGCTGCTGATGACCGCCACCGAGGAAGCGGCCCTCAGGGGGGGTCCCCTGGCCAGGCCGGGCCCGGGGGCCTCGCCCGGGTCAGGGTGCATGCAGAGGGGAGGCCCCGGGGAGGGCAGAGGGGTGCTACCCCGGCCCCGGAGGTCCCCAGAGTCCCCCGAGCCCCCCCAACCCCCGCGCACTGGCTCCCTGGCGCCACCTGGCTGGTGCAGGCGCTCCACAGGTACACGCAGGTCCCCAGCCCCACGCTGAGCACGTTGAGGGACGACCAGTCCACCAGGTTCAGGTAGAAGTCGTCCTGCAGCTCCGGCGCGTCCAGGACCTTGAAGGGGATCTTGGAGATCTTGCGGGTGGGTTTCCGTGGCGACCGCAGTAGTTTCTGACTGCAGGGAGAGCCCGCCGCGTGGGGTGCCGTTGGCGTGACCTGTGGGCTCCCCCTCGTGCTCTCCTGCCACCCACGTGACCCCACAGCTATGGGTGGTGACCGCCGGCCGTTGGGCCGCCCTGAGCTCTGACAGCCACACCACGCCCTCTGCCCGGCACCTCCTCCGGGGAGCCCTCCTTGACACCCCTGTCTGGGCCCAGCGCCACTGAGCCTGAAGCGCGTCTCCATTGAGGAAGGTCCCCCTGAGCCGCCTCTGTACCCCGTGCACAGTTCTAGGACCAAGCTAGGCTCCCAAGCGCCGCCTGGCTGCCCACCTGCCCTGTTCCAGCCCCCACAGGCCTAGACTCACCTCTTGTTGCTAACAGGGGACAAGGAGTAGGGAGACACATCGTTGCCATCGTCGGGGCTGGAGCGCTTGGTGCTGAGGGAATACTGGAGGCAGAGGAGGGGGGACCCCAGCTGAGCAGAGCCTCGGCCGCACAGCCCGGGGACCTCACACCCAGGGCCCTGGCACCCCGTGCTGCCGGTGGCCAGGCCGGAGTGCGAGGTGAGCACTCGGGTCGGAGACGTGGCCCGGGTTCGAGGGATCCAGAGAAGCAAAGCAGGCCTCGTGCCTGAGGCCTCCTCTGGACAGCGACTGCCCGGTGCCGGCCTCCCCCTGCCCCGCTGGCCGCCAGCCTGCCGGCCCTCTGTCAAGAGACCCGAGCCAGGCTCCTCCCGACACTGCCCTACGGCTGCCCCCAGCCTCAGGACCATGCACCTGGCACCTGCCCCAGCACTGCCTTTGGAGCAGCAGGAGAGCAAAGCCCCGGTTCGAGGCATGGGGCCCGGCGGCTCCCGGGGTGAGCACAGGCCGAGCGCGGGGGGCCGAGCTGGGTGGCCTGCAGAGGGCCTGTGCTGCACGCTCACCGTGAACAGGCCCTTCTTCTCAGGCGTGGAGGGCTGCAGCCTTCGGTCCTCCGTCTGCGGGTCCTGCACCTTCTCGATGCCGGCTCCCAGCAGTTCGTTCTTCAGCAAGGCGGAGTAGGCCAGGCCATCTGTGGGCGGGGGGCTCTGTAAGGCCTGGGGCAGGGGGCGGGGGGGGGGGGCAGGGGGCCAGACAGGGTGTGACCCCTGACCTTTGCCGTTGTCTGAGGTGGCGTCCTTGGCTTTCCGATTTTGGCTGGGAGACTTCTCATTCTCCTGCGGGCAACGGGGCAACGGCAACGGCGGGAAAGGAGGCGGGTCAGATGGAGCCGCCCGCCCGGCCCCCCTCCCCCTCCCCCTCCCCCCGCCCTCCGGGCGGCCCGCACATTGATCCGGTGGAAATTGACGCTCCAGTTGGCACCGGCTCTCGAGGGGATGAAGCGGTCTCCGTGCTTGCTGGGGGAGGACACGGGAGAGTTGGCGGGCGTCAGGGTTCGCCGCATCTCTGCGACCTGGAAGGATGGCAGGGCGGGGCTGGTGCCTGAGAGCCCCCCAGCGCGCGACGCCAAGGCCAGCCTCTCCTCTCAGACCCCTGGCCAGGCCTACCCCGCCTCCTCGCGCGAGGCCTCTGGCCGCTGAACGAGCGGATCGAGCAGCCGAGGTGAAACATTTTGACATGCGAGCCGTGCGGGCCGGAACGCTGCTGGCGGGCCTCAGTTTATCCTCCCAGCTGGGGAGGCGACACTCTCAAGAACGGGGCAGCCCGAGAGCACAGGCGCCCGCCACGGGGCTTTGTTCGCTTCTAAGCCACCACGATGGACCCGACACCTTGCTGCTCCTCGGGCCCCATCTCCGTCAGGCAAGGACGGTCTCCCACAGAAGCACGACTCCCCCGCCGAAGCTGGCGCATGGACGCGGGGGCCCTGCTCCCAGGAGGGTCCTTTCCCTCTAAGGGACCTGCTGGGGGGCTGGACTACATACATCCCCCCCATCCCCCAGAAGGACGGGTTGAAGTTCTAGCCGTCCCCACCCCCGCACCCGGGATGTGACCTCATTCGACACCATCTTTGCGGGTGTGATCCAGTTAAGACGAGGCCACCCCGGGTGGGACGGGCCCCAAATCTACGCCTGGTGTCCTAAGAGTCAGAGACACAGACCCACACAGAAGAGGGGGACGAGAAGGCGAGGACTGCCGGCCACAGCAGGAGCTGGGGAGGCAGGACTCCTCAACGGGACCCCCAGAACGAGCGTGGCCCTGTGACAGCACGGGCGAAGGCCTCAACTGCCCGGCACAGAGCTGAGAGCGTTGAGAAGAGCGGTGAGCACAGCCCGTGACACGTCAGGAGCCCGCGATGGCGTGGCTGAGAGGGGTGGGGTCCGGGAAAAGAGGCCTCCCCAAACTCTGCTGAGTTCCGCAGATAAGGACAGGGCCACCTCAAGCTGCCGCCACGGCTCTGCCCGGTCAGGCCCGCCCCACAGGTCTGAGACCCCAGGCCCTTCGGCTCCCTCTCTGGAAACGGGGAGAGCAGCTCACCTCCCCTCGTCCCTGCAGTCAGTCCCGGGCGTGGCCCCGGGGAACAGGGGTCTGGAAGCTGACCGTCCCTGTGGGCCCCAGCAGCAGGAGGCACGCTGGAAGCCCGAGGAGGGGACTCCCCGGCGTGTGGCCCTGCCACTGGGAGGCCCGCGGGAGGACGTGCTTCTCGCCGGCCCGGCACCCACCGCTCTAGAGGCTGCTCCCCGCCACCCCGGGGCCCGGCCGGCGCCAGTGGGGGCAGGGCGCCCGGTACTCACGCAGGGCATCGTGTTCTCGTTCTGAACGACGATCTGCCGGAGGAGGCGCCGCTCATAGTCCTGGTCCATGGCGACGCAGGGCAGGCACGGCCCGCCGGCCAAGGTCAGCCGGCCCGGGGCAGCCTGGGGCAGGAAGGGCAGCAGAGGTCAGTGCCGGTGGGTAGCAGCCCCCTCCACTGCCCGGTGACCACAGCGAACTCCACGGTGATGGCCAAGGCCTTCCACTTCCTCCCAGGAGCCCGGTGCGGGGTGGGGGGGGGGGCAGGCACACCCCACCGGCGGCTGTGACGGGGAGGACGGCGGCTGCTCTGAGGGACCTTCCGCCAGGACTCCCGGCCTTTGTCCTGGAGCTTGCCCTCCGGCCACCCTCCTTCCCATGCACCCACCATGTCGCCTTCCTGCTTCAGACCCTCCGAGGCCACAAGCCACCCTCAGACCATGTCCAACCCCGAGGTGGGGGCCGGGCAACGTCAAAGTGGTCCCAGTGAGGATTCCTCCTTGAATGAGGAAGCTTCTATATCCTTTTTTCTTTTTTTCAGTTTGTTTTAAGTGAGAGAGTGAGAGAGAGAATGTGCACACACCCACAGGGGGAGGTGGGAGAGGGGAGGGAGAGAGGAGGAGAGGGAGAGAGAGGAGGAGAGGGGGAAAAGGGGAAGGGGAGAGGGGGAGAGAATCCCAAACAGGCTCCACACTATTAGCACGAAGCCTGACGCAGGGCTCGATCTCATGAACTGTGAGATCGTGGCCCGAGCCTAAATCAAGAGTCAGACGCTTAACTGAGGCCCCCAGACGCCCCAGGAAGCCTCTGTCCTAATGCACGAACGGGGCCACAGTCCTCGAGCTGCAGGCACCCGGACGGGCGCACGCGGGATGGGGTTCAACAGCTCGACTCTGCCCGTTCAGAATGTGTAAAGCTCACCCCCTCCTCCCACTGGGCTCAGCCCAGCTCGGGAGGCTTCTCTGAAAAGGAGAAGGGGGGAGACGGAGAGTGTTCTAGAAGCAAAGCACCTGGGCGCAGGAAAGGGCGGTGCACTTTCCAGCACAAGGGGGGTGGGGGCGAGTGGCCACCTCTGGGGGAAGGATGTTCCTCACTGTGGGGCTGGACACAGGCCCGCAGCCAGTGGCTGCTTCCAGAAACCAACACGAAACGTTCACCAGTCCTGCCTCCCCCAGGGGCACCGCAGAGCAAATGGGGGGGGCCTGAAGCAAGTGTTTCTGGGACAGAGCCTGGCAGAGAGGGGGCTCCCAGGGCTGCGGCTCCTCGCGACGCACCCGCTCCCCCTGCCCCAGACCCCCTATGCGCTCAGAGCCACCGCGAGCTCTACTGCTCTGTCTGGAGCCCGGGTTCACGACAGATCAAATACCAGAAAGTCGAAGGCTGGCCCAAAATTAAAAGTCTGTGAATCCTGAGGGGTAGCACTCTGGAGAAGTCAACATTTGCTTTAAAAAAAAATTGTGGTGAAATACGCGTAAGATGTACCACCCTAACCATTTCTAAGCGCACAGCCCAGCGGCTTCAAGCACACGCAGTCGTGCAGCCACCCCCACCATCTGTCTCCAGAACTTTCCACCTCCCCAAGCTGAGACTCTGTCCCCAGGAAACACTGACTCCCTGCCCCCACAGGCTCCTCTCTGCCTCCGTCTCCCACACACACGGCCACGCAGCCCAATCATTCCACTTTTCGGTGTGCGCCTGGGAGGAATGAAAGGAAACAGGCCCGCACAGAAACCAGTCCCCTAAAGCTCCAACTGGCGTTATTCTGGGTTGTTCGTAATCACCGAGGAGAGAAAGACTCCCAAGTGTGTGTCGACAGGCTGGGTGAATGGATAAACCCGATGCGCCCCACCCGCACACTAGAATGTGACCCAGCCTCGGAAAGGAAGGACGCCCTGCCACCGGCCACCGCATGGGTGGACCTGGAGAACACAGGCGCAGGAGGACACGTCCTGTGTGTGTCCGCGCTCACAGGGGGTCCCTAGAGGACAGAGAGTGGGCTAAAGAGAACGTCCGCCCTTTTGAAAACAGACTCCTGGGGGCAGGGTGAGCTCAGCGTCACCTGGGAGGGGACCAGCCCGGGGGTCCACCACTCGCACCTCTCCAGGCGTGGCCACACCACGAGGTTCTCGGGCCCACCTACCTGCGTCCTATCTTCGACAGCCCCAGATGGCCTCTCTGACGGGTTCCTGGGCCTGTGGTGGAGACCGTGCAGAGCACGGGGCAGAAGGACCAGCACAAGCCCACTGAGTCCTCGACCCTCACCCCGCAATTACGGGACACGGCCAGCCTGGCGTGGCCCAGGCCCGAAGCCGGGCGGACACTCAGCCAGAGCCAAGCCCGCTGGGTGAGACTCAGAGGCACAGGCGCGTGGCCGCTAGTCGCCACGGTGCGCTCCACACCACGCACGTTAGCGGGCTTGCACGTTTGATCCCGTGCTCCCCGGGCACGACCTCACGACCCGTGTGTCTGCACCGTCGCCTCGTGCACGCGAACCTGGGACGGCCGAGCAAGGGGCAGCGGCGCTGCAGGCTCACGGGGGGTCACGGGCAGGAGCCCCTGCCCCGAGGCCCGCCTCCCCGTGCCCACCTGCCCCCAGGGTCCTCCCTCCGCTGGGCCCGGAGTTCCTCTCAAGTCCACCGGCCCCATCGTCCCCATGGGGCCAGACGGCGGGCCTCCCGCTTTGTGAGCAAAGCCCTGCCCACATCTCGGGTAAGCCTGTGGGGGCGGCCCCCTCTCCCTGCACGTGCCCTGTAGTCCAGCAGAAGGTCCCCAGACCAGTCTCGCTCCTCTGTCACAGAGTCCAGCAGTGACCGACGGCTGCGTCCCTCAAGCCTCCCTCACTTCTCTGGTTGGGGAGGGGGGGGGGGAGACCCCTTCCAGCCCACCTCCAAGTCCCCAGGATGAACCCCAAGGTGTGACCTCAGCACAGTGACCACTCCTGGGGCAGCATGGCCGGACGAGTTTCTGTCCAGGCTGCAGACTCCCATTCAGGGGATGGAGTCCCAAGGGTGAGCCTGGGCCACGTGGGAGCCAGAGCCGAGCTCCAGGAGGCCGGCGTCCACTCTGACCGAGGACCGGCATTCTGGGTGGGGTTTATGGCGGGGAAGAAGGGGCATAAAGAGGAACAGTCACGGCTCCATTCTGGTAAGTTCTGCCATCAGTGGGTACTTTCCCGGAGTCGGGCCACTCAGCTGTCCCGAGTAAACCAGGGTCACAGAGGCAGCAGACTTCCTTCGGCCACTGTGTGCGGAGTCAACCCTCGAGGGCCCTGACTGGGGCCTTGCTTGCCGCCCACCAGACCGTGAGCCCTGGGGGGCACTGGTGAAGGCCACGCTCGGTCCACGTGCTCGGTGACCGCCCCTGCCTTGCTCTCCCCGAGCAGGGCTGCTCAGGGCCAGCGGGGCTTTGGGGGAATGAGGGGCCTCACCACGGGGAATGGTCACACTGTGGGCTAAACCGCTCAGCCCCGATGAGCTTCCAATGGAAACCATGGCCCCCCAGTCACAGACCAAAGCCACCGTGCTGATGTCCCCGGGGGGGGGCGGGGGGAGGGTCCCCATGAGGCCGGCAGGGCCCAGGCCACAGTTCAGGAGGAACCAGAAGCGTCTACGAGGGAAGACGTACCACAAACGCTTTTATTTAGAAAGACAACGCAGGGACACCCGAGGGGCTCCGTCGGTTAAGCACCTGGCTCTTGACTTTGGCTCAGGTTGTGGTCCCGTGGTTCAGCTCTGTGCTGACAGTGCTGGGATTCTCCTCTCTCTCTGCCTCTGCCCTTCTTCCCTCTCGCTCTCACAAAAAAAAAAAAAAAAAAGACACTAGCGGAAAAAACACCTGCCACCCACGGGAGACACTGACGTGAAGGGTGTGAACACATCAGCGCTCCAGAGACGCCCACCCTCGCGTGCGGCTGGAAGGCGGCAGGCCCCACGCGGACAGCAGGGCCCCGGCCCACAGCCCCGCGCTCCAGGCCGCGCAGGCGTAGGGAGGAGACAGGCACCCGTGCTCCTTGGCAGGAGCTGAAACCCGACTTCTAAGAAGGCAATTTGGCAGCTGCTTTCCAAATTTAAAACGCACATCCTTTCTGACACACTCTCTCTACTTCTAAGAATTCCCCCGGAGGAACTCCGGGCTGCGTGTGCAAAACCGCGAACACAAAGGCAGCGCCGCGTGTGACAGCGAACGGTGAGGCTCGTGTCCCCACCAGGAGAGGCGGCCGGAGGGTCGGCCGGACCCTCCCCCCCTCCCCCCCCCCCCGAAGGTGACGGCAGCACTGGGCCAACGAGCTGCTTCTAGAAGGCTGGGGAACATGCTAGCAGCACAGGTCAGCTCTCGGGAGGGGGCCGGGGGTGGGGGACAGAGAGGAAGGCGCCCGGTTTCCCCGGCCACCTCATGTACTTCTTGGATTCTGTGTCACGTGAGAGCGGAGACGGGATGGACGCGGCCGGCGGCCCAGGCGGCGCACTGAGCACTTGGTCGCCCTTGCCCTAGTCTGAGAATTTCCCAATAAGACGTCCGCGGGTGTGGTGTGCGGGGATTCTCCCGTTAAGGAGCAGTCGCCGTGCGCAGACCGTCTGCAGGCCCTGGCGGCTGGGCTCCCCCAACCAGGCCGAGCCCCAGCCGAGGTGGGAAGGGAGCAGCGAGCCGCCCTGCTGACCGGGCGGGCTGGTGTTGTGTCGGGTGAGGGGGGCCAGAGCCCTCGGCCCCTCGCTGCCACTGTCCCCTCCACAGGGCACCGTCGCTGGGGGACTCGGTCGCCCACCACGCCAGCCCTTCGGAAGGGGGCCTCCTCTTCCACCGCGGCCCCCAGAGCTCACCTTCCGCCACCGCCTCGCACGAGCCTTCAGCCTCCCAGCCTGCTCTCCCGGGACAGAGGCGCCACCCAGCCGCCTCACAGGACAGTGAGGTTCCCGCACAGCTACTGCGAGGGTCAGGCATCGCCGGCCCTCCCTGAGAGCGAGCCCAGCGGCAGTGGCAGGGCAGGCCGTGGCACCGTCCTGCCGCCTCCGCAGCCCGCCAGCCCGTGGCCTCGCCGGGCCAGCCCTGCGGCCGCGGTGCTCCCACGGTTTCCGCCCACCAGGCACTCACTCCAGGTGTGACCCAGGGGCCCTCAGACTGGGCAGCGTCTGGGGACACGTTTGTCTGTCGACACGCGTGTCTGTCACGACTGCCACGACTGGGGTGTTCCTGGCCTGGAGGAGGTGGGGGCTGGGGACGCTGCCCAGTGCCCTCAGTGCCCAGGATGCCCCCAAAGAACGTTCACGGTGCCGGGCCAGGGAGCGGCTAGCGGATGAGGGACACGACGGGACACACGGGCCAGGCCTGATGTCAGCAAGGACCGATGACGCAGCTCGAGGCACCCGCGATCGCCTCCGAAGCCTCCCCCAGCAGGGGTGCAGCCGTGGAGGGCACCCCAGGAGCAGGGCATGCAAACGGATGGCCTCTTCTCTGGGCCTGGTACGGCAGGGTCCACGCTGCACACCCCCCCCCCCCCCGCCCCCTGCCAAGTTCATGCTGAGCCCCAGGCCCCCAGGACAGAAGCATCCTTCAAAGTCTCGCTCATCTTGAAAAACCAGTCTCTCCTGCCCTTAGATGTTGTAAGGCTCTCCAGGAAGCCCCGGGAAAAATGAAACGTTTCGTGACTCAGTATCTCGAGGGTGACTGTAGCCTGGACGGGACTACCTATAAGATGGGTTTATGCCGGAGGCTCTCCCTGTCACGACGACCAGATGTCCTCCACACCAGCCAGCGTGTCCCGGCAGAGTGGTCCTGGGTGCAGCTAACTCCAGCTTCTGGAGGGGAAGCCGGCCAGTTAGGTCAGGCGGCACTGGCTGCCCACACGGGGTACAAGGAAGCAGCCCATGGACGCCCACTCGGCTACGTCCTACGTGGGCGCCACGGGGTCCTAGGTGAACAGGACATTGCTCCCGGCCCCGTGGGATAATGACGGCGGCGGGTCCCGCCTGGGGCCTTCCGCGGGCCAGCACCGCTCGAGGCCTCGTACTTAACTGGGTCCCACGAGCGGTCCCGCCTCCACCTCACAGAGGAACACCCTGTGGTGGCTGGTGGGCCGGGGGGCTGGGCTCCTACCCGGGCACGGACTTACCTGTGCTCACCCCGCCTGCCCGTGGCTGCTCAGATCACGACGCTCCCCCAGGTGAGGGGGTCCCCAGGCCCAGCACCTGAGCAAGCCAGCCACCTAGAGCTCAAAGGCCTGCTCTGGAGGGGGCATCCTCTCACGCGTGCGTATCTGCTGGTCCGTTCTAGCAGGAACCATCCCCAAGTAGGGATTTACTGATAAATGGCTGGGGGCTGCCTGGGAACGGTCACCAGGGGGCACAACCTCTCACAGGGCCCCTGAAACCTTGAGGAACATGCACCTATCTGAGAGATATACAGGCGGAGACGGCAGGAGATCTGGGGGGGGGGGGGGGGCAGGTGCTCCCAGACTACCCAGCTCCCGGTGCCCTCCTCCTGAGAAAGAGGAGAGGCTCCCGTGGGGGGCCTGGGGCCCGGATGTGTTACTCTCAGCTATTCTCCAAGGGACCGGGGAAGCAGCACATGAGAAAGACCCAACTGGAAGAAGGAGGACTTATCTAATTTTCTGCTCCCGTGGGAGCCTCTGGCTCTGCTGTCCCGGCCTCGGCTCAGGCAAGCTGGGGACCAGCCCTCGAGCCCCCCGCTCCCACCACTACAGGAAACCCAAATACCATATAGCCCTAGAAAGGTACACTGGAAAAAGGGGGGCTTCAGAAAGGGACACACCTGGCTTTGAGTCCTGGCTTCCACTCTTACTGGCCCAGTAACTTCTCTCCGAAGCGGGTGAATGGGTACCACCACCTGTGTTGCTCTAACACTGGACGTGACTTCCGCGAAGCAGCTAGGAGGGTGCCTGACTCAAAGGAGATGCTAGGAGGTGCTGGCTGATCCTACGGGCTCAGCGACAGGTGCACAACACATCCCCCACGTGCCGGCTTCCTGTTCCTCCCTCCGCAGTGTGTGTGGGCTGTATGGCACGGGGGGCGGGGGTGGGGGGGTGCCTGGGCAGCCGCTACTCCAGTGAGCTCCTGACTGCAGCTGTCGGCCGGGTGGTCAGGTGGGGCCCCTTCTCTTCCCTCACTGAGGCTGCAGGTAAGGAGAATGGGTCTTCCTCCAAGAGGAGGGAAGACTGTCGTCAATAAAAAGAAATGGGGCTACGTGGAGGCAGGAGGGCTGGCCGTGGCCTTCAGACATGGCCCAGAACGCAGGCTCTCGCACTCCCAATAGCTGATGCACAGAATGGGCCCTTTGAAGAGAGAGCTCCCACCCCGTGGAGGGAACACGATGGGCTAGCGGTCCCTCATGTCTCATGACACCAAAGACAAAGCCCAGAAGAGCTGGAATCAAAAAGGGCTGAGCCCGGGGCGCCTGGGGGGCTCAGTCGGTTGGGCGTCTGACTTTGGCTCAGGTCATGATCTCACTGCTTGTGGGTTCGAGCCCCGCAGTGGGCTCTGTGCTGACAGCTCAGAGCCTGGAGCCCGCTTCGGATTCTGTGTCTCCCCCTCTGCTTCTCCCCTGTTCACACTTTGTCTGTCTCCCTCTCTCTCGAAAATAAATACACATTAAAAAAAAAAAATTAGGGGCGCCTGGGTGGCGCAGTCGGTTAAGCGTCCGACTTCAGCCAGGTCACGATCTCGCGGTCCGTGAGTTCCAGCCCCGCGTCGGGCTCTGGGCTGATGGCTCAGAGCCTGGAGCCTGTTTCCAATTCTGTGTCTCCCTCTCTCTCTGCCCCTCCCCCGTTCATGCTCTGTCTCTCTCTGTCCCAAAAAAAATAAATAAACGTTGAAAAAAAAAAAATTAAAAAAAAAAAAGAAAAGGGCTGAGCCTAACACATACGACAGGGAGCCAACGAGCCTCCCCTTTGGGGGCTGACGTGAATCACCGCCAGAGGCAAGTTCTTTCTGGGGAGGCCTGGAGGTGGGGGCCCCCGAAGAACACATTCCAGCACCCGTGCGTGTATCCGTTCTCTCAGCTAAAGCTTACTCCCCGCTCTGTGCAGGCAGACCCTGGGGCTGACCAAGGAGTCCCGCCCTCCGGGGGCTGACGGTCTAGAGGACGTGGCCTTTGGACCGGAGGCTCTGCCCTCTGACCCTGTGGAAACGGCCACACCGTTGGCACCCCGGGTGAGCCCTGCTGCTCTAAGCCTCACAAGCGCCCAAGGTGAAGCCTCTCGTCTACCACCTCTGGGCACTGGGGTCGGCAGCAGCCCAGAGGATGCAAACCCCACGAGAGGGAGGGACAATCTGGCAACAGCAGCAGGCGATTTACGATCATTTACACGACTGAAACTGTGGTTTACGCCAGATCTCAAGGCTGGACCAGGCCTTAAAGGGGTTCAGATGAGGGGCGCCTGGGTGGCGCAGTCGGTTAAGCGTCCGACTTCGGCTCAGGTCACGATCTCGCGGTCCGTGAGTTCGAGCCCCGCGTCGGGCTCTGGGCTGACGGCTCAGAGCCTGGAGCCTGTTTCCGATTCTGTGTCTCCCTCTCTCTCTGCCCCTCCCCCGTTCATGCTCTGTCTCTCTCTGTCTCAAAAATAAATAAACGTTAAAAAAAAAATTAAAAAAAAAAAAAAGGGGTTCAGATGAGCCCCTCACAACTGCATCTGCTTGCATGCCTGCAGGGACAGGGAGCTCACCCCCTCACAGGCGGCCTTGAGCAGCAGAAAGTGCTCCTCAATATGTCTCACCAGGGACCCCACGTATGGGTCCTAGATGGGGGCAGAAGGAAGACCTAAACCTAGTACGTTTAGGGCAGGGACCGCCAACCCCAGCTGCTGGCACTGCAGACCCTGGGACCAGGCATGTTCTGGCGGGGGGGGGGGGGGTGCGTTCTGGGCACTGCAGGAGGCTGAGCAGCCTCCCCGGGCCCACCCACTTAATGCCAGAACACCCCCAGCGTGACAACCACAAACAAGCCCGGACGTTGCCCCCAGTGGAGAGCCCCTGGTTTGGGGGAATCTGTAGAGGGAAGAGTGGCTTCCCTCAGGCTCAGGAGAGCAGCGCTGACCTTTCTCTTGCCCGTGCGGCCTTGGGTAAGTGGTAGGCACGGGCACAGACCCCCTCCGAGCGGCAGTCTGTCCCTTCCCTTGCTCCCTCCGTCACCGCCGCCCCCCACCCCCGGCCTCTCCTTATCTCTATCACAGGACACTGTGCAAATATAACCTGACGCCTCCTGCACAAATCGGTGGTTTCTGGGCCCGATCTACTCCGGGAAGGAGCACGTGCAAAATAAAGGGCAGGAGGATCTGGAGGGGTCTGCTGCTTTAGACAAGCGCACAGAGGTCTGGGGAGGCCGGGTGTAAGGAGAGCGCTGGGGGCAGGAAGAGGGACAGCGAAGGCCCAAAGAACAGTCTCCTGGGCCTGTGGTGGGGAGGTGGGGAAGGCCAGGGGAGAGGGAGCCACAGGATGAGACGTGCCTTCATGGACTGCAGGTAGTGTCGTGTGGAGGAGGGGGGACCCAGGGGGACCCGACAGTGCCTGCCCGGTCCGGGCGGGGGAGCAGGTGGTCCTGAGAGGTTGCGGCAAAAGGCACGAGGGGCCCCACGTGAGGCTGGGGGAGGGAACGGTCAGAGGGAAGCGTGACCTCCTCGGGGCTAACTCGCCCCAGGTGCCGGCAGGACCCCCAGGGGACGGTGACTGGCGCTGGCCCCATGGGGCTGGAGCTCAGGAGCCAGCCTCGGGGTCCAGCAACGCACGAGGACAGGGAGTCAACCGCGCCCAGCAAGAACGCGCACAGACAGCACAGCGGCATCTCAGTTGCATCGAAAGCAACGGTCACGAGAGCCTGTGCTCAACCGTCTGTAGCAGCTCTGACCGGAACAGGTAAGAGGTGGAAACAGCCCAAGCGTCCGCCAACTGGTGAGTGGACAGACACACCGTGTCCAGCCAACACACAGGAACGTCACTTGGTCTCGAGCAGGAGCGAGAGTCGCCCACCCCCGCCGCCCCGCGGACGGACCCCGAACGCACGACACTCAGCGAGGGAACCGGACACGAGAGGCCACACGGGGTGTGAGTCCGCGGGTGTGAAACGTGCAGAACGGGCTCATCCTGACACAAAGTGGGGTAGCGGGTGCCAGGGGCTGCAAACTGACGACTGACGGGAAGAGGGCTTGTCTGGAGTGGTGAGAATGTTCCAGAATCCATCTGGTGATGGGTACACAGGCCGAAAACCTCTCAATTGCATAGTTTAAATCAGTAACTCACACGGAGAGGGAACCGTATCTGAATAGATCCGTTACCAACAAAGGTCGAGCAAACAAATAACGGAAAGGAGGCTGCTCCCTGAAGGGAAGGCATAGGAAGCCAGGGGACAGCGGACTCCGCTTTTCGGGGGGAGGGAGGGTGCATGTGTCAGGCACGGCGCTCGAGGACTAGATGGCACGGGGCTGGGGGCACGTCCCGCGTGCTCCTGCCCCAGTATCAGGTGAGGACGCCACAGGGGGAGAAAGAGGTCACCTGCCAAGGACACGAGGATGCACAGCTGTCCACGGCTGACCAGAAGGTCAACGCCACACGAGGAAGGAGTCCCAGCGTTCAACGTGCGTCTGGCCACCGAAGGAAGGTGCTGCCGCACGCGCCTCGCTCCAAACCACCCGGCGTCCGCGGCCACTCCGTCTGCACCCAATCTCGGGCAGGTGCAGCGAGAGGCGGCCCGCGTGGTGACAGTGGACTTGACAAGGGGGAGGCCACCGCGGCCTGTGGTGGGTCAGAAACTGGACGGCAGGAAGACGCTGGGCCGAAGAGGGGCGGCCAAGTAGTCCCTTCCCGGCTCTGCGGGACACCGGCCCCTGGTGCCAGCTCCCGGGACGGGCCAAACGCACCCTTCCCTCGGTCCATCCGTCCCTCCTGCCCTCCAGCACCCACTCGAGCCAGCGTTCTCACGCTCCAGCCTCACCGGGGCACCGCGCAGGCTCTGGGGACAGAGTCCCTGCCCTCACAGGGCTCACGGTCCCCCCTCGACACGGCTGATGTTTGGGGCCATGCTGAGCACTGGGTGGTGGGGTGGGGCAGCAGCGTCGCTGACCCCACCCACTGGATGCCAGGAGCACCCCCAGATCACTGATCCCAATCAGTGTCTGTCCCGATCACCACAGATGTCCCCAGACGGCACCCAGGTCTCCGGAAGACAATTACAAGGGTACCGCGATCCTGCTGGTTCCTGAAACACCACGTCCCTTGATGCTCACACCCGACTCAAGTCTCCAGGCTCGCCCCTCAAACAGAATGATTTTGGATCCTCACCCCCATTCAGTGCTACCCCGAAAAAGGTCCCCACAACCAACACTCCTGTGGATCCCCAAACCCAGAAGTCCCTGGTATCCAGACCCCACCAGACCAGAGGCCCCAACAAGTAACAGTGGCGCGACGTTTCCTGCTGAAACAGAGGACCCGGTGTGAAAACCCAGGCCGACCAGCTTCTGAAGACTCATCACTTTTCCATCTGCTTCCAGGCGCTTCTCCCCTAGCCCGAAACAGCCGCCACCACCGGCTAGGGCACGGGAGTCGGAGATTTCCCCGGGGGAACAGTCCCAGGGGGCAAAGGGGCAGCACAGCTAACTCCCTGGACACTGCCCTCCACCCAGCGAGGCAGCTGTCCCTTGAACCATGAGCTGTCCCAACACCAGAGCCCTTGTTTTCGGTGGGGGGGGGGCGGGGGAGCCCATATCCTCGTTCGCTGGGCCAAGTGCCATGAGGCCCGCACACCTGCTTACACTCTGAGGTTAGCAAGGCACGCGGGCCGGTTCGGCTCACACGAAGGCGCCCTCGGCACCAGGGGCCAAGACGGCCCACGAGAAACTCTGCACGATGAACAGGCTAGGATGCAAGCTGGGGGGCAGTGCGCCACTCGGGGGACGGTCCCCAGAGGCTCTCGTCAGCTTCTAGCGTGCAAATCCCCCACCTCCTCCAGGAGAGACCACCCAACCCCCTACATTTCAAACACCCTCTCACGTGCCCCCAATTTGGGGTAAAAGGCACAGCTGGGTATGTTGTGATGGATTGTTTTTCTTCGGGCAAATCATCCTCATGCAAAGCGTGGTAAGAAGCTGGGGGGGGGGGGGGCTGGTGCAGCCTCACCAGCAAGAGGCCTGAGGTCATCACTCTGCCGACTGGAGTGAAGGGTGGGAGGGGGACCAGTTCCCAGCCTGACAGGCGCCTGAAAGAGGGGATGATTTCGTGGGGGAAAGAACTGGTGAAAAACTAAACGGGTCCAGGCTGCAGAGCGGAGGGTCTCAGGCTTTGGGCTGGGGGTGGGCCCAGCCAGTGCAGGACCAACGGGCACGGGTCGGCAGTTTTCAGCAGGGGGAAACGCTCTGATGGGGAGAAACATTCCACACTTGGGGGGCTCCGGGGTGGCGGGGCTTGGGCTTACAGGAAGAGGCAGGATGTTCCGGGATCGGGGCGTAGCCGGGCTCAGATTTTGGTGGGGTCAGGGCCCAGATGGAGAGCTTGACCCCCGCGGGATGGGGGCTGGGAGGGCTGGGGGCAAGGGGACACTTATGCATTGAAGCAGCCGGGCCCGAGAGCTTGTGTGTGCCAGAACCGAGAGGCAGGGGAGCGGCGAGCACGACGGGGAGCCCAGACCACAGGGTCTCCACGCCTCCGTCTACTCGCTTCAGGGTCCACACGGCTCGGATTGTATTTGACTGGGATGGGGGGAGGGGGCCCGGTTCGAGCCGGGGTGAGTCGTGACAGCTATGGGGGCAGCCGAAATCTGGGCAGGGCCTGAGCTGGGACGGTCCCGGTTTGGAGGAAGCGGGTTTGACAGGCCAGAGGTGATCAATGGCTGTTTTCGAGGGTGAACGCCCGGCTTAAGGAGACAGAGCTCGACCCCCGTTTACAAGCGGACCCCGGACGCCGGCTGCGGGGGGGTCAGGTCTCGGGTCGCAGGTGGCTCGGGCTGGGGCGGTCACGCAGGGCCGGATCTGGGGGTGAAGACGGGAGCGAGATGCTGAGGTCACCGCGGGCCTAGCTGGGCACTGGGGGGGGGCGGCGTTCAGGAGGTCTGGCCGGCTCCTGGAGGGGGCCCCGAGCTCGGGGGCCGCAGCCCCGGCCGCCGGCGCGGTGTCGGGGGACCCCCGGGTAGGCCCGCGCCGCCGTCGGGCCCCGCCCGGCTCGGGGGGTAGCGGCTCGGGCCCGGGGGGCGGGTCCTCAGACCCCGGCCGCCTCACCTGGCTCGCTCCGGTCCCCCGTTGGCTCCGCCGACCCCGTCTCTCCCGGCGCAGCGCCGCGCCGGCCTCTGCCGCCCGCAGCTCCACTGGTCCCGCCGCGGCCGCCGCTGTCGGGACCCCGGGCTCCGCGCTCCTTAATATGGCGGCGGTCGCTGTTCCGCGGCCTCCCGGAGCCCTCCTCCGCCGCGCGCGCTCCCGTGGCCGGCCACGCCCCCGCGCCGGCGCGCTGCGTACCGCCGCCACGCCCCGCCACGCCCCCGCGCGCCCGGGCCTCGCGCCCGGGCCGCGCCACGCCCCTCCTACCCGCGCAGCTGCGCCTGCGCGCCTCGGGCATCTCGGGAGGACGTGACGTAGCCAGTGATTCGAATCAATACAGGAAGCGGGGCGCCACGCGTTGCCACGGGCGACCGGAGCCGCCGGGGGCGCCTGCGATCCCGCTGCTCCGCGGCCCCGCTGAGCCAGTTGCGAGGGACCTGCGGGAATGGCTCTGCCTAGTTTAGGACGCGGTTCTTAGCAGGAGACAGTCGCAGGCGCGGGCACTCAAGGGCGGCCCCACAGCCCAGGAAGCAGTCGCCCTGCGTGATAAGCGCAGAGGGGACTCGGCAACAGGTGCATGTCGGGGACATGCACACCCACTGCCTGCGGGAAGACGTTCCGTTCGTTCAGTATCCAACATTTATTGCGCTCCTACAGAGTGCTCTCCAGTCGGAAAAATCTCTGCCCCCGACATGGGCAAAGGGTGCAGGCAGACCTTCAACAAAGAAAAGAGGCGAATGGCCGAGAGGCTCATGAAAAGATGCTTACCATCAGGAGTCATCAGGGAAATGCAAATCAAAACCACTTCAGGGTGGGAGGGAAGGGAAGGGACCACTTCACTCCTACTAGGATGGCTATGAAAAAGAAAACAAAGGTAACATAACAAGTGTTCGTGCAGACGTGGAGCAGGGGAACCCTCCTGAACGGCTGGCTGGTGAGCCGTAAAATGGGGCAGCCCCTGGGGAAAACAGCCTGGCAGCTCCTCAAAAAGTTACACGTGGAATTACCGTATGACCCAGCGATTCCACTCATAGGTATCTACCCAGGAGAATTGAAGACGTGTGCCCTTAAAAACGTGTACAGGGATGTTCGTGGTATTATACGTAATAACCAGAAAATACGAACAACCCAACTGTCTATAACGGATGATTGGGTAGACAAATGTGGTGTATCTACATCGTG
Source organism: Leopardus geoffroyi (assembly GCF_018350155.1). Lineage (NCBI taxonomy): Eukaryota > Metazoa > Chordata > Mammalia > Carnivora > Felidae > Leopardus > Leopardus geoffroyi. Next base: position 2,680,386 of record NC_059331.1, on the reverse strand, counting down.
ACATGTTGTTTGTGGGTAAAAAGGAGCGAAGCACTGATACACGCTCGCGCGATGCTCAGTGACAGCAGCTACACATAAAAGGTCCTTGTATCGTGGTATTCTGTTTATATGAAATGCCCACAATGTCCAGGCAAGTCCATAGAGACAGAAAGTAAATTGGCGGTTGCCAAGGAGCTGGGGGAAAGGAAGGCATAGGGAGTGACTGCCAGGAATTTTCTTGCTGGGGTGATGGGATGTTCTAAAATTGGTGTGATTGATAGCTGCACAACTCTGAATATACTGAAATCCAATGAATCGTACGCTTTGGGTGAGCAAATTTTATAGTACGTGAGTTGTATCTCCATAAAGCTGTTATAAAAAAATTCCTGTCTGTCAGGGCACCTGGGTGGCTAGGTTGGCTAAGCGTCTGACTCGCTTTTGGCTCAGGTCATGATCTCACAGTTCATGAGTTTGAGCCCCATGTTGGGCTCTGTGCTGACAGTGTGGAGCCTGCCTGGCATTCTCTCTCTCCTTCTCTCTGCCCCTCTCCTGCGCACGCTCTCTCTCTCTCTCTCTCTCTCAAAATAAACATTAAAAAAAATCAGTTCTGTAGTTGCACTGGCTACATATCAAATGTTCATAACCCCAGCCCCTCTGGCTAGTAGCTGTCATATTGGATGATGCAGACATAGAATACGTCTATCGTAGCAAATCTTACTGGACAAAGAAGGTCCAGAGCAGTGCCTGGCACAGAGTAGATCAATAAATGTCAAAGAATCTTCTTTTTTTAAAAATAATTTTTTAAATGTTTATTTATTTCTGAGAGAGAGGGAGACAGAGTGTGAGCAAGGGAGGGGCAGAGAGAGAGAGAGAGGGAGACACAGAATCCGAATGAAACAGGCTCCAGGCTCTGAGCTGTCAGCACAGAGCCCGATGCGGGGCTCGAACCCACAGACCGTGAGATCGTGACCTGAGTCGAAGTTGGATGCTCAAGCGACTGAGCCACCCAGGCGCCCCAGACAAAGAACCTTCTTGAGTATCTGCCCCTCTGGACTGGGGCTGATAATCATTCCTGGGGCCCACTACCAGACTCAATAACTGTGTCTACGATTTTCTGTTCCTCACCCCAAACCAACACTATCAACATTCCAGCTAAAACGTGCCCTGCAGAGCTCAGTGGAACAATCCAGATGCACTATATGCTTCGTTTCGTTTTGTTTTGAACTCTGGTGATGAAAAAGCGTGCCGATCTGGTGCCTCTTTCGTTTCCAACAGAATCTGACGCACACTCGGGGAGAAAACGAAAGTCAGCAAGTTCTTTCTGAATCAGAATTCCACCTCGGCCATCTGACTCGCTCGTTTCATTTTAGATAAAAGACAGCATCCGACTGGGCTGGGATTAGGCTGAGGCCAGAGATGTGGCCTGGGCAAAGTTGAAGCCCGTCTTCATTTAAAAGTCTGGATTTTGGGGGGGGCACCCGAGTGGCTCAGTCGGTCGGGCGTCTGACTTCAGCTCAGGTCACCATCTCACGGTTCATGGGTTCGAGCCCCGCGTCGGGCTCTGTGCCGACAGCTCGGAGCCTGGAGCCTGCTTCGGATTCTGTGTCTCCCTCTCTCTCTGCCCCTCCCCTGGTCTCTCTCTCTCTCTCTCAAAAATAAACATTAAAAGGGGCGCCTGGGTGGCGCAGTCGGTTAAGCGTCCGACTTCAGCCAGGTCACGATCTCGCGGTCCGTGAGTTCGAGCCCCGCGTCGGGCTCTGGGCTGATGGCTCAGAGCCTGGAGCCTGTTTCCGATTCTGTGTCTCCCTCTCTCTCTGCCCCTCCCCCGTTCATGCTCTGTCTCTCTCTGTCCCAAAAATAAATAAACGTTGAAAAAAAAATAAAATAAAATAAACATTAAAAAAAAAGTTTGGATTTTTTTAAAATTTTTTTTTATTTAATTAATTTTTTTTTTAACATTTATTTTATTTTTGAGACACAGAGAGACAGAGCATGAACGGGGGAGGGTCAGAGAGAGGGAGACACAGATCCGAAACAGGCTCCAGGCTCTGAGCTGTCGGCACAGAGCCCGACGCGGGGCTCGAACCCATGAACCACAAGATCACGACCTGAGCCAAAGACAGTCACTCAACTGGCTGAGTCCCCCAGGCGTCCCTGGAGGCCAGAAATCTGACACAAGTTCCTCCAGGCTGACACCCAGCGTGGGCAGGGCTGGTTCTGCAACCCCCCTTCCCAACCCCTGACGCCAGGGGGCGGGGCCCAGGGGGACCCGTCTGCCCCCTTTTCCAGTTTCCAGAAGCCGCTTTGTCCTTGGCCCGCGGCCTCTCCTCCAGCCTCAAGGCCGCAGCGGGGGGGGGGGGGGGGGGGGGGGGGGGCGGTCTGCCCATCTGTCTGCCTCCCTCTCCTGAGGACGCTGGGCCCCCCAGGCACCCAGGGTCACCCCCGCCTCAGGGGCCTTGGCTTTTTCCCTCCCGCAAGGTCCCTTTTATAGCATATAAAACAACATCTTAACGGGTTCTGGGCATTAGGGAGCGGGTATCTTTGGGGGCGTCATTGTTCAGCTCGTCCACACTGTTCTGTGCCACGACTGTGGCGGGGACACGCAAGCTGACGCGGTGGTACGACTGACCGTATGACCGTATCATGACCTCAATATGCATGCTGATTTTTTTAAATGCTTATTTTTGGGAGAGAGAAAGAGAGAGCGCAAGCACGCGCATGCAAGTGGGGGAGGGACGGTGGGGGGGGGGGGGATCCCAAGCAGGCTCAGCACAGAGCCTGATGCAGGGCTCGAACTCACGCTATGAACTTTGAGAGCATGACCTGAGCCGAAGCTGGATGCTTAACCGACTGAGACACCCAGGCGCCCCTACGTGTTGATTTTTAAAAAGAAAAAAAAGGGGCGCTTGGGTGGCGCAGTCGGTTAAGCGTCCGACTTCAGCTCAGGTCACGATCTTGCGGTCCGTGAGTTCGAGCCCCGCGTCGGGCTCTGGGCTGATGGCTCGGAGCCTGGAGCCTGTTTCCGATTCTGTGTCTCCCTCTCTCTCTGCCCCTCCCCCGTTCATGCTCTGTCTCTCTCTGTCCCAAAAATAAATAAACGTTGAAAAAAAAAATTAAAAAAAAAATGCATCAAAATATTACTATTTATGGAGTTTTTTGTCACTCCCTTCAATTTTGGGCTCACCTGCCACACCACCGAACAAACCATTTCCTCGCTCTGGTTCTTCTTGTGGAGAGCATCACTTAATTCCTACTTGTTTTTTTTTAATTAAAAAAAAACATTTTTTTTTTTAGGGGCGCCTGGGTGGCGCAGTTGGTTAAGCGTCCGACTTCAGCCAGGTCACGATCTCGCGGTCCGTGAGTTCGAGCCCCGCGTCAGGCTCTGTGCTGACAGCTGGGAGCCTGGAACCTGCTTCAGATTCTGGGTCTCCCTCTCTCTCTGCCCGCCCCCCACCCCACCACTCGCATTCGGTGTATCTCTCTCTCAAAAATAAATAAACATAAAAAAAAAAAAAGATGCTCGACCATCTGAGCTACCCAGGGACCCCATTTTTTTTTTTTTTTAAAGTAAAGGCTCCTATCTTTGGCAAACTCCAAGTCCAGAGGGGTGACAGAGCCTGGCAAACATCCCGGAAGTCCTTCCTGCTCTCTGCCCCGGGGCCCCGAGAGAGAAGGGGTTGTGCAGGAGCCCAGGGGAATTCTCTCACTCAGCCCGGGTTGGGGCAGGGACTTGACATCCTAAAGCCCAGCGGATGGAACCTTATTCGGAAACAGGGTCTCTGCAGATGACATCACCAAGTTAGGATGAGGTTATACTGGCGGGGCGGGCCCCCATCTGGCGGGCCCCCATCTGGTGCTTCTGGAAAGAGGGGAATTTGGATACAGACGTAGGGGAAGAGGGGAAGGCCACGTGAGGACGAGCAGGGACTGAAGACGTGCCCACAAGCCGGGGAAGGTCAACGGGAACCGGCAACAAGGGAGGCCGGAGGAGGCAGGGACTCCTCCCCCGGGGGCTTCAGAGGGAGGAGGGCCCTGCGGACACCCCGAGTTTGGACTTGTGGCCCCCACAGCCCTGCTTGGGTGTAAAGGTGCGGGACGTGTGGGTTCCGCACAGATGTCTCTCCCGCTATCAGTTTGTCGCCCATCTGGAGGCTCAAGATTTCAAGCTCTCTGACGTTTCCAGGTCTTGCTTTTGGGTGTGGCTTCCGCTATCGACTTCCTGCACCCTGGACCTATCTCCTTCCCCCAGAACGTGCTTGGGGTGAATCACACCTGGGACTCCGCCTCAGAGCCTTCCAGAGCCAGCACATCGCGTGGCCCGCGGGGAAGCCCTGCGTGAACGTTAGCCTGAGTCACAAAACACGGTCGAGATGATGTCCTCGTAAGCCAGCCAAGGCCACTGCAAAGTCAACCCGGAGTCACCTTTTGAACATGCAGGAAGAAAATAAAAAAAAGCATCCGGACGTCAGCTCCACGAGGCCAGACTCTCGCTCTATGCCCTCTGCGCCCGTGACCGCCTGCCACACGGGAGATGTTCCATACGTATTTGTGAAATGAATGCCTGAACGTTTAAACCAGCAGCTGGCCTGTGAAAGTGACTTCTTTGCCAGGCATGGCACTCGGATGTTTTTAATGAACTGTCCACATTTCTCAAGTGGGAGATTTTTTAAATAGTTTACTTATTTAGTTTTGAGGGGAGGGAGGGGCCAGAGAGAGAGGGAGACAGAGAATCCCAAGCAGGCTCTGCACCAACAGGGGTTCTCGAACCCAGAACCTCGAGATCATGACTGGGCAGAAACCAAGAGTCGGATGCTCAACCGGCTGGGCCGCACAGGCGCCCGTTAAGTGGGAGGCTGTACGTCAAATGAGTTGCCGTCTGGCTGCCCTTAAAAACAGGAACATCTGGGGGCACCTGGGTGGCTCAATCGGCTGAGCGTCCGACTTCCGCTCAGGTCACGATCTCACGGCTCATGAGTTCGAGCCCCGCGTCGGGCTCTGTGCTGACGGCTCGGAGCCTGGAGCCCGCTTCGGATTCTGCGTCTCCCCCTCTCTCTGCCCCACCCCCCATGCTCCGTCTCTGTCTGTCTCAGAGATAAATAAACATTAAAAAAATTTAAGAACAAAACAGAAACATCTAGCTACACAGGTCAATGACCGGCCGGACAGGGGTAGACGCCAGGGCGCCTTCCTGCCTGCCTAATTTCCTTACGCTTTCTGGCCCAGGAAGCCAGAGAAAGCCACAGACAGCACCTGAGTGAGAGGCAGGTGAATTCTGTCCCCAGGGAAAGCTGTCTCGCGCAGGCTGTTTGCTCACTCCAGAGCGGCCGCTGCCACCGTGCGTGACAAACGCCGGGAGTACGCATCACGGTAAAAAGCCTCAAGTGGCACGGGGAGTTCAAGGGCTCTGGGGAAATGCTTGGCTATTTTTCCAAGAGGTTACCCACAGGTAATTTACATGTACGACTCTGCTTATGCAAATCAGGCCACAGGATTTATTCTGGGCTTTGCTCGCTTCACTCTTTGGAAGTCGAGCTCCCCAGCTTTTTGAAGGTCTGATTGTGAACGTATTGAACCAGCCAGCGCCCCCGATGACGGGCGCGCCTCAAATACCGATTTGCCACCCGCTAGGTGGAGCCAGGCACGCGACCTAGCGGGGCTAGGGGTCCGCTCAGCGACGTGCTGAGGCCCGTGTGTCCTGACTGCAAAAGTCACGATCGGGAGCTACATGAGTGGACCGTGGTGGGTATAGGGAGGGAAAACACTGCACACTAGGGCTTGACTTTCATGTTCCGCCACCCCGCTGTCATGCCGCGGGAAACAAAATCCCTGCTCTCGCGGTGCTTGTGCAGGTGGAGAAAACAGGCAATGAACAAAATTAAGGAACGTGTACAGGAAAACAGAGATGCTGCGGAGAAAACTAAAGCAGGGAACAGAATAAAGGAACATTAGGAGTGAGGTTATGATTTCAACGCAGGTGGCTCAGGCAAGCTTCACTGAGGAGGGGACATCTGAGCAAAGGAGCAAATATCTCAGCGAGGGAGTGAACAGATACCTGGAGGAAAAAAGGTTTCAGGTAGAGTAAGTAGCAAAGGCAAAGGTCCTGGGGCAGCACCAGGCTCACATGATGGAGGAACAGTGAGAAGGCTTGGTGGCTGGGGCAGAGTGGGCGAGGGGGAGAGAGAGGGAAGAGGGAAGGGCAGGGGCAGGTTGTACAGGACTTTGGGGACCACAGGGAGGACTTTGGCTTTTCCTCCAGGGAGGTGGGAGTCCTGGAGGGCTGTGGGCAGAGGACGGAGGGACCTGACCCGGGTGCTCACAAGCGCCCTCTGGTGGCTGCTTCAGGGAGGACAGACTGTGGCAAGCAAGGTGGGGGCACGGGGAAGGGGGCAGAGGGGACTGTGCAGTCCAGGTGGGCGATGCGGTGGCTGGGGGCACAGGAGACGGGGGAATGTGGCCAGATCTGGGATGGATTTTCAACCCCAACGTTTTCAGGCTGAGCACCTGAAATGACAAGCGCATTTCCACCTCCTATGGGAGGAGCAGCTTTGGCAGGTAACCTGAGGAATTCGGACGTCCGAGCCCAGTTTGGGACGCCTCCCCAGTACCTAAGTGGGGACTGGAGGGGCAGCGGCACCGGCACCGGGGCTGGTGGCTGGTGGGAGGGCCACACCCTTGACGGGGGGCGGGGCGGTAACCACCGATGGCCACTGGTCAAGCGCTCACGCCGGCACCGTGGAGCCTCCACGAAGTCCCTGACCCACGGGGCTGGGAGGGCCCCCGGGCGGGTGACTGTGCCCGCGTGCCAGGAGGAGGCTGTGCCCCAACCTCCTGGGGAGGAAGCTGCTGGGTGCCCTTCAGGAGGAACGGGCGGGAGAAGTGCCTTCCTGGGTCCGTGTGGGGAGGGGGTGGCGGGAGCCCCGAAGCGGGAACCCGCAGGGCCCCGCGCTAATTCGGGTCGTCCGCGCCAGAACTAAACTGCAGGAAGCCCCGCACATCTGGCGTCAAATGCGCTAGCAGCAGCAGACGTCGGGGTGGTAAAATCGGCCGCCCGTGTCAGGGCTGCTGGTGACCGAGGGTCAGGTCAGCGGCGGGAATGTGGACAGTGTCCCACGTGAGATTAGGCTCTGCTGTTACAGCCGTCTCGTCGCCATAAAACAGGTGGTTCAAGGCCGCACACGGAGAATGGGAGGGGGGCTGTGATGAGAACCCGTAGCCTGGGCTCCCAGCCAGGCCCCCAAACCCCTTCCCCTCTGCCTCCGCCAGGGGCTGGGTGAGAATGAGGGTCTGGGGGAGGCCAGGCTGGAGGGCCCGCTGGGCTGACTTTACCCCCGGGGACGGAGATGACCCCGGAGCGCCTGGGGCGGGGCAGATTTCAGAGCTGAGCTCTTCAACAACCCCCCCCTCCCCCCCGCCATTAGAGGTTCCCCGACTAGCAGCCCTGCAGACCCCCCGACATACTTGCGGAGTCACGTCTTGGCAAAAATAATTTAATAGTGCATTTGGACCCTGGGGTGGGCTCGTCCCTCCCCTCCCTGCCTAGTCCCAGGCTGGGGAGCCAGAAGCCCCGGCCCAGGCCCAAGGCGGCTGGGTCTGCCCACAGCGCCTTTTCCGGCACCCCCGGTTCCTCGAGAAGCTGGGCCAAGGCAACCCCACAGCCCCGGCCGGCACCCTCAGATGCCGGCTCCACGCGACATCCCACCCCGACCGGAAATCTGGGTGCCGCCGCCCCGCGCGAGGCCCCCGAGTGGGGGACACAGGACGCCTCAGCCTGGCCCCAGGGGGACGGGGAGCCAGATCCCACCCACACGAGCTCGGTTTATAAGCAGCCGCGGTGTGGAGTCCCAGGGCCCCGCAGGGGAGGGAGGCTGCGCGCCGGCGGCTCTAGGCGGGCGCCGTGCGCAGCTGCTCCAGCCCGTCCGCGTACTGGAAGGCCGGCCCCGTCTCGTAGTCGTACATGTCAAGGGCCACCTCGCAGCTCTCCCGCACCACGCGCTCGGGGTCGGCCGCGTGGGCCCGCAGGGCGGCCAGGCAGGCGGGCCGGGCGATGGCTCCCAGGGCCTCCGCGCACTCGTGCCGCACCATGGGGCTCTCGGTTGGCCGGGCCAGGGTCGCCGCCAGCTGGGGCACGGCCGCCTCGTGCTGCAGCTGGCCCAGGACATAGCCGATCTCGTGGCGGAAGAGGGCGCCGCCACAGCGCAGGCCTGCGGGCGGGAGGGGGCGTGGTCACTGGCTGGGCGGCGCCATCGGGGCAGGCCAGTGACCACGCCCCCGCCCGCCCGCCCGCCGGCCCGCACTGCGGGGACCCAGGGCTGAGCACCCGAGGGCAGAGAGGACCGAGAAAGGGGGTTCCCCGTCTCGAGGTGGTCAGTGCTGCTCAGGGGGAGGGACGTGGGGCCACGGGGGCAGGAGCGGCCGGAGGGCACAGCCTGGCGGTGGGCTCCCTGCGGGCTTCCTCCGGCAGGAGGAAGGCGGACCGGGCAGGAGGGGGCTTCCCCGGCCCAGGGTCCCGGCCCGCTGGCTCCCGCCTCTCCCTGCCTCTGGATTCCGTGCTTGACGGCGGGGTCCAGGGCTACCTGCGAGCCTGTACGCACGTCCGCACACGCTGCAGCGTTTAATAAGGGGACAGTCACGGGCACCCTGCCCCCACTCCACACACAGGTCATGCTTCACACTGATGGGGAAACCACAGCCGGGAGACGGGTGGTGACTGCCCAAGACCAGACGCCCTCGAGGCGGAGCCAGGGCCCAAGGCCACCTGCCTGACTGTGTGGCCCCCGTTCTCAAGCAGCACGAGCCCCTCTGGGCTCCCGCCCGGCATCGCCGGGTCTCCCGCCCCTGACGCAGGGTCACAGCGATGACCAGGCGTCTCCTTGCCAGACAGGAAGTCATGGGAGGGCTGCGAGGGCTCTAAATCCTCAAGGGGCACGTCCCCGGCATCGGGCCACGGGGGACCAGGGGCTGCCCGGGGAGAGGCCTGCAGAGCCGGGAGGGGAGAGAGAAAGGGGTTCAGGGTCCTGGAGCCACACCGCCGCAGATCGGATCGCGACTCTGCCGCTCGCCAGTCGCCGTCTCCTCGGGCAACCACCTCGGCCTTTCTCGGCCGCGGCTTCTCCCTCGGAGAACCGGAAGTCAGGGTGCCCGCCCACCACGGAGGATGAGTTCTCGCGTGGGGAAGCGCCGGGGGCCGGGGCCGGGACGCACATGCCCTGGGTCACGCTGGCGCCGTGTCACAGCCGCAGCCGCTGAGCCTGACTGAGGGGCACTGACCATGACCCCCACCCCCCTCCCCGGGCCCCGACTCACCCTCCGCCAGCGCAAGGGCAGCCTCCTCGCCGCCGGCGTCGCGCAGGGCGAACATGGCGCGGTACCGGTCGAAGAGTGGCTGGCCTTCGTCCAGCAGCACCTCCCGCAGCCGCCCCACGTCGCGCTCCTCAGCGGGAGGGGCCGGGTCCACCGAGAGGTAGGGCCCTGCCACCGCGGGCTCCCCGCTGTGCTGCTGCAGCCACTCCAGCCGCCTGACAGCCAGCTGGCACGTCTCGGCCACCTGCGGGGACAGGGGTGTACAGGTGGCCACTGAGGACACGACGGTGGACGTGAAGGCGCCCCTTCCCCAACCTCAGGGGCTCCAGATTTAACCGAAGCCGGAGGCAACAGACGCAGGAGTTAATGATCGTTCTAGATTGGACATAGGCCAGCACGGGCTTTATGCGATCAGGGAGTGAGTGACAAGGAGGACAGAAGACCAGGAGACTCAATGAGGAGGTGGCATCAGAGTGGAGCTGAGGCCAGAACCGAGTGAAAGAGTGAGGTGGGTGGAATGGCCAGTGCAAAGGCCCTGAGGCAGGACCCTGTGGGACACGTCAGGGAAGAGCAAGCAGGCTGGGTGGTCAGAGGTGCGCCCCCAGGTGGTCAGGCCGGACTCGTCAAGGCCCGCGAGCTGCAGCAGGTGCTTGGGATTCTAAAGGTCATCGGAACACGTGAGTGCTTCCGGCCCGAAATAGGTCCTTTGACCCCCGGTACCCAGAGGACACTGAGGGAGAGGTACGGGACGCAGACAACAGAAGCACCAAGTGAGGAACACACACGGCCACACAGAAACCTGCACACGCGTGTCCGCGGCAACACGGCTCATGCAGCCAAAAAGCGAGAACGGCCCGAAGGTCCCTCAGCAGACGAACAAAACGTGGCCCACCGCGCACGCGCACGCATGAACGTGTCCATCGCGCACGCGCACGTCCACAGATGAACGTCCAGAACAGGCTCGTCCACGGACACAGGAAGTAGATGAGACACTGACAAGGTTGGGGGGCAGGGGAGTGACTACTGATGGGGCGGGGCTCCTTTTGGGGTGAGGGAATGTTCCGGAATGAGAGATGATGGCTGCACACCTCTGTGGATGTTCTAAAAACCACTCAAGTGCACACTTTCGGAAGGTGAATCTTATGGTGTTAACATCTCAGTAAAGTCGCTCCCTGAAGAAGGAAGAAAGGCAGGCGGGGGGGGGGGGGGGGTACGGACCGCGGGGCGGACAGAGTGGGTGGGCTCGGAGGGGTCCTGGCGGAGGGACTGGAAGGGCGGGAAAGGCGCGGCGCGTCAGCCGGGCAGCGTGGGTTTTGTGCAGGGGAATCAGGAGCCCGCAGCCACCCTGGCCGCCGCCCTCTGATCTTGTCCCGGCGGAGAGGTCGCCCTGGCAAGCAAACCCTGGTGAGGCTGGTCTAGGCAGGAGCGGGAGGGGTCAGGCGTTAGTTACCTCGATGACGGGGTCGGTGGAGTACTGTTTCAGGACCTCCAGAACTTCCGGGTTCCCGATGGCCCCCAGGGCCTCCCCTGAGAAGAAGAACCACTGTTGGTCAGGAAAGTAGGAAAGGCCCCGGGGGCGGGGGCGGGGGTGGGGGACGACACCAGCAACACCACCTCCTTTGTGCTCCGTCCTCCCTACAGCTCTGTATGTATCTTGTGACCCACCCTGGCCCCGTGGACTGGAGCGGAGCGGGCACGGCCCCCAAGTGGTCTCAATGGCATCCCTTCCCCTGAATTTGGACTTGGCTGGAGCTGGGCTGAGACCTCTCCCGATCCCCGGGCCAGTGCACCTCCCCCAGCCCCCCCTCCCCCCTCCATGCTCTAGATGGGGAGACACAGGTGAGCGTGACATTATAGCCTGGGGACACTGGGTCACATGGAGCTCCAAGGACACCCGGGCGAGGAGAGTTCGTGGGGGTGAGCCTGGAGGAGGGGGATCTAGGCGGCGAAATGAGGGAGGAAGGCCAGCGGACCCAGGCAGGGCTGGAGGAGGCTGACCGTCTCCGTGGGTCTGCACAAGCCCTGAGTGGGAAGAGACCCAAGGCCAGCAAACACTCGCTCCCACTCAACTCCTCCTCCGCTTGGCAGGCTGGTAGAGTGTGATGCTGCCCCCCATCGAGAACACCCCAATGGACCTGAATCCAAGTCAGGGCGTCCTCCTCTGCCCGCAGCCCTTCAGGGCCCCCACCTCCTTCAGGGCAAAAACCTAAAGTCCTCCCTTTGGCCCCCAAGGCCCCGCACAACCTGCCCTGTCCCCTTCCTGTCCTCCCCTCTCCTCCCTCTTGCTCACTCTGCTCCGGCCACAGGGACCTCCGTGCCACTCTCCCAAGGAACAGGCTGGGTACTGCCCCAGGACCTTTGCTCGGGCTGTATCCTGTGCCTGAAGCACTTTTCTCCAGACAACTGCCTTCCTTCACTCAGATCTCTGTCCACTGATTAAAAAGGGCAACACCCCTGGCACCCCCTTCCTGCTCCCTGCGTCATCGCCTCCTTAGCACTTCCATAACACGACGAGGTGTCCCGCACTCCCACACACTCAAAATAGCGGGACTTATGGGAAAGGTGAGGTTTGGAGTAGAGCACTCTTGGTTAAGGAGAGCTCCAACCGAAATAGCGACTGGCACATTGAGCGTCACCAGGGGCAGCGTGGGGGTGGGGACAGCTCAGCATAAGTAGAGACCACTTCGGGGAACACTAAAAATACCTAAAAGAGTAAAATGGAAACAGCCGCCCTGTGCCCATCCACAAATGAGCTCGCTGGTTATAGAGGCAAGGCCTCAGCAGCACAGTCTTGCCGAGGATTTTATTCGTTCCTCCTGTTTCCTGCTGCCCTGGAGGTAAGAGGGCCTGGTACACAGCAGGTGCTCAATAAACACTGGCCCAGGGAATAAAACGAACACATGAAAGAGACATCACAGGCTGGCGAGCTCACCACCTGGTTTTGTATCAGCAGAGAATGGTTTTTATGTTTTTAAATGTCTTTCTCAAAAAAAAAAAAATTTTTTTTTTTGTTAAACGTTTTTATTTATTTTTGAGAGAGGGAGCACGCACGTGCAAGCCGGGGAGGGGCAGGGAGAGAGGGAGACAGAGGATCTGAAGTGGGCTCCACACAGAGAGCAGACAGCCCGACGCGGGGCTCGAAGTCACGAACTGTGAGATCGCGACCTGAGCTGAAGTCTGATGCTTAACCGCCTGAGCCACCCAGGCGCCCCAAATCGCTTTCTTTTAAATCAAAGGGACGAGGGACAGCGGGGTGGCTCAGGCTTAGGTTACGCCTCCAGCTCCACACGTCGACTCAGGTCAGGTTTTCACAGTTTGTGGGATCCAGCCCAGCGTCGGGCTCTGTGCCGAGCCTGGAGCCTGCTTGGGATTCTCCCTCTCTCTCTGCCCCTCCCCTGCTCGCGCTCTCTCTGTCTCTCTCCAAATAAACAAACTGCAAATCAAGAGGACGCTATTTCCCCACGTGAAAATGACGCGAACTTCAAACCTCAGCGTCCATCAGGGTGCACCTGCACGTGGCCACGCCCCTAGTTTACGGCGGCTTTACGCACCGTGGCACAGTTGAGTCCGGTGACGGAGTCTGTCCGGCCCGGGGTGGGGGTGGGGGTGGGGGTGGGCTGGAGACTTTACCCACCCTTCGCGGACCCAGCGTGCAGAGTTCCGCTAGATCACACGGGGGGCCGCGGGGGGGCGGGGACACCGAGGCAGAAGGGAAACAGCAGGCGGGGTGAAGGCCAGGCGCCCTTGCCCTGGCCACTCACCGGCCTCGTGGCGCACCATGGGCTCCTGGCGGGTGTCACGCAGCACGTCCAGGAGCACGGGGATGGCCCGGGAGTCCTGCATCTGGCCCAGGCAGTAGGCCAGCTCGTGCTTGAGCAGGGCAGACTCGTCGCCGAAGGCCTGGCTGATCCAGGTGATGGCGCCCGGGCCGCCGAGCCCGCGAAGGGTGAAGAGCGCCCTGAAGCGGGCCTGCAAGGGCTGCTGGGGGTCCACCAGCGTGCGCCCCACCGCCTCCACCTCCTGCTCGGTCACCATGGCGCCGCCGCCTTCCTCGGCAGCCCCGCCGGGGGCGAAGCTGGGGACCGTGGGGCACAAGAACCTACGTGCAGAAAACCGAGAGCCCAGGTGAGAGGCGTCTTCCGCCCGCCCGTGAACTTGTGCACTTAAGAGTTAGGGTCCGGGTGGGGTGGATTCGTACCGGCCGACCAGCCTGGACGTCTGGGTTGAAAGCCAGGGTCTGGCCCTGTCTACTTGCTGCGCGGCCTTCCGTTAAGTCACTTTCCCTCTCTGGGCCTCTTGCCTCTGTACCGGCAAGGACCTCTGCCGGTCTGCGCTCCACGCCGTAGCCGGAGGGACCACGGTGGTGGGTGGCCAACACAGCCCCCCGCGATCCCCACTCCGTGCGGCCCCTCTCACACCGGAAGGGCTGAACAACGGGACACGGAAGGGACGACGGGGACCCCCGAGGGCAGGCCATGAGAGACGCTGCGGCATCCTCCTTGCCCGCGCTGGGGGAAGCCAGCCACGGAGAGGTTTCATCAGCCCCACGTAGGGGCTCGCGGGGCGAGGGACCGAGGCCTCTGGCCAATTGTCACGTGAGAGCAGGAGGCCGGGAGCAGCTCCTGCAGCCGAGGCGGCCCCAGCGGGTACCCTGACCGCAACCTCACGAGAGGTCGGAGCCAGAAGCTACCAGGCCCAGATGCCTGGCTCCGGGCAACGGTGTGAGTCTGCTGCTGCTTAAAGCTGCTGAGTACGGGGTGTGAAAGCTGCACCAGGTCACTGTCCTGTATCCCCCTCCTATGGCACCTTATGATTCCAAACCCCCTGACGGTCCCCAAGGCCCTGCATGACCTACCTTGACCCCTGCCAGCCCTCCCTCCTCTCCCCCTCCACCCCCTCGCTCACTCTGCTCCAGCCACAGAGGCCTCCTGGCTGTTCCTCCAACAGGCCAGGCCCAGTCCTGCCCCAGGACCTTTGCACGGACCTGTTCTCTTCCCCAGGAACACTCTTTCCCAGATGCCTCCCATGCTCATGCTCTCACTTTGTGGGTCTCAAATGTCACCTCCTCAGGGAAGCCTTCCCGGGTCACAGTCTTCACTGTTGTTCCTTTCCCTTGTTTCACTTTTCTTCAAAGCACTTACCACTACTAGACATCGCGTAAGATGTTTACCAGTTTAGCTGCTATGGCTGGTCTTACCCGTCACAGAACTCTGAAGGCAGGGACCGAGTCTATCTTGGTCACCACTAAACCCCCCAGCACACAGTAGGCCCTCAATGAAACCAACAGCCCTCCCCGTAACAGCGGCTGACGTGCACGGAGCATCTGCTCTGTGGCAGAAACTTCTTCTTTTTTTCTCTTTTAATTTTTTTTTCTTAACATTTATTTATTTTTGAGACAGAGAGAGACAGAGCATGAACGGGGGAGGGGCAGAGAGAGAGGGAGACACAGAATCAGAATCGGAAACAGGCTCCAGGCTCCGAGCCGTCAGCCCAGAGCCCGACGCGGGGCTCGAACTCACGGACCGCGAGATCGTGACCTGGCTGAAGTCGGACGCCCAACCGACCGAGCCACCCAGGCGCCCGGCAGGCACCTCTTCTAAGCCCCCTACATTCGTGAGCTCCTGTGATTCTCCCCATAAAACTATGAGACAGGCACTAGGACTGTCACCCTTTTACGGGCGAGAGGGCAGAAGCCGAGAGGTTAATAACTCGCTTAGGAACCGCGTAAGGAGTTATGCATCCAGGTAGCCGGGCTCCAGAGTCAAGTTCTAAACCACAATTGTTATGCCGAATGGATGGGCTGGGCTGGGCTGGGAGGAGGGGCTCCCTCTCCACCGTCCAGATCAACGAAGACCTGCAGACGCTTTGTAAAGCAAGCCTTGGCGTGCTGCGTGGCCTTCCGGTTCCCTGCCAAGCCTTGGCGTGCTGCGTGGCCTTCCGGTTCCCTGCAGCGTCGGCAGGGCTGACCCGGCTTCATGAGGGAGGTGTGGCTGCCTGAGTGTGGAATGACCCTCGAAGGAGGGGACACCTTGAAATAAGGACCACCAGAGACCACAGAAACCAGGAGCCAGGGAGCTGGCAAGGCCTTAGGGGCCATGAGATCTGACTCTCTTCTACACAGACGAGCAGCGACTTGTCTGGGGTCCCCAAACAGGACCCAGGACTCCTGCCTCCCAGTCCGTGCGGGGTCGCCCTCAAGACACCTGGAGAGGGCCCTTCATGGCCTCCTCATCCCGAGCGTCCTCAGATGCCTGGGAATGAGGGGAGATCTGGCCAACAAGGCGGCTCAGCTACGGGAGAGGAACGTGAAGACAAAATAGGACAAGACCTGAGCTGGGGCAAAAGTCTCCGGGCTTGGCTTCCTCATTTGGAATACAACTGTTAGCAGCTCACGAGCCGGGTTTCCTTCCAGTCTCTGTTCAGATATTAAAGTACACGCAGGAATCCCCTGAGCACCCAGCTTTAACAACGCAAACCCTCCACCGCCCTGCACTTCTGCTCCTTGTGGCTTTCAGTGTTCCCCGCGGCCTCTAAACAGCACCTGGCGTCCAGTACATTTCACTCATCTGTTTCTTACTAGAAAGTCGGCGCCACCAAGACGGGACTTTATACATAAATAAAGATAAATCTGTACCACACGCACACGCGGACGGACCCAGGTATATATACTGTTTTGTTCACTGCTACGTCCCCAAGGCCTAGCACGGGATCGGTCACCATGGTAGGAGGTGCCCAATCCTTAGTTGTTGAATGAACCGAACGTCTCCTGCGCACCAGGCATCGTACTAGGCACTTCACGCCCGGCGTAAATCTGCATCATTCGTAAGATGGGTAGAAGGGGCACAAGGACCCAATGGAGCGATGCTCGTAGAGCACCTCCCACAATTGCTGGCACTTAATGGGCCCTTGGACAAACCAGAGCTACTGTTGAATATTCCTGCAGGGAGCCCCAAACCCACTTCTGTGCTCAGGAGGGCGCCCCAAGCCACCTGGAAAGCCCGCAAATCATACTTGCGGCCCATTTTTCAGTGGGAAGCGGGGGCAAGGGTGTGGGCGCGGGGTTGAGGGGATCAGCCCCCAACCAAGGCGGAATCCGGGAATCCGCTCGCCCCCGTGAAAGCCTCTTAGAAGAAGACACGATGGATTAGTAAGGCATGGAGGGAGAGGAGACGAGGATCCTCAACCCTCCGCCCCCCCATCCCCGACCTACCTAAACCAAGAATTCCCAACAAAAAGATACCTGGTAATCAACGCTCCTCCAGGAAGGGATTCCCTCGGGGCTGCTCGCAGGTTCCCTCCCCCTGGAAGAGAACCCGAGGAACTGGATGCCTCAAGATCTGTCTACGCGGGTCCCCAAGTACTGGATCCCTCGCGCCGCTGGATCGCCCAGAAATCTCGAGAAAGGGGTCGCCCGATATGGGAACCCCGAGCACGCTCCAGCCCCCTGGCTCCCCCCAACGAAGGGATCTCCGGCGACAAGGACCCCGCAACCCGGGGAAAGAGTTCGCCCGGACTCTAAACCCCTCAGGAGGAGGCCCCTCGACTCCCCCCCCCCCGCCCCCCAAGCAACGAATCCCAGAGACTGGACCCCCACCCGCGACGTCCTCCCCGTGCCCGCCCGCCAGGCCGCGGCCACGTACCGCGCTCTCTGCTGCCAGAACGCCCGAGCGATCTTCCGGGAGACAAGGAACGCCGAGCCCGCCCGCTCCCTCCGCCGCCACCCGCGTCTCACCAACCGCGACGCTCGCAGCGTGCTCCGGGAGCCGCCATCTTCCCGCCCACGTGACCGGCCCGGACGGCACCAACACAGCCCTCGGGGGGAGTTCCAGTCAAAGTCTCCGCGGCGGGAGAGAGGTCTGGAAGCATGAGTCGGCGCCTGGGCCACAGCTCACACTTCAACACCGGATGGAGTCTACGGACATCCCTCAGGGAAGGGCAAGGGCAACCTTCATTCTTTCCCCGGAAGAGATTCTCTCCGGCCTCCCCACCCGCTTCGGTCAGTGGAAATGGTTTGTGCCGATTCAGGCCGGAGCCCGGGGCCGGCTAGCAACGGCACCTGCGCGGCGCTCCTGGGGCGTGGCCAAGTCCTGGGGGCGGGGCCAGTGGCTTCAGGGGGCTGGACGCGAGCTCGGGAGGGGAGGGTTCGCGTCCTTTCCCCCACGCGGTCAAGTAGTTCATCGCTCGCGTAACAAATGGCTAATGGAGGCTGAGGACAAGACAGCCTGCAATCCAAAACTTCGTAAATCTCCCAGCCTGGTTGTCTGAGGGAGACAGACAGGAAATAAATAAAATACATGTTAGATCGTGACGCGTGTTAAGGGGAACAAAGTATTCAAGCAAGGTGTATGTGTGGGGTGTGAAGTCTTAGGGGGAGTGGCCACAGACCGAGGCGATGACTTATATGAGTGCGGGAAGGAGCCGTGGGGATGTTTGGGGATAGAGCCGCCCAGACAGAAGAAGGACTTGGCTTCACTCTGACACATGAGAAGCCACAGAAGTGTTCTAATCAGGGACATTCTGAACAGGCTTTTTTGGACTGGTAGGCAGAAAATAGATATTAGGAGGGTGGAAGCAAAGAGACCAGAAGTACTCAGATTCTGGATTAATTTTGTTTATTTTTATTATGATTTTTTTTTTTTTTTAGAGATTTTAAGTAATTTCTACACCCAAACGTGGGGCTGGAACTCACACCCCCGAGATCAAGAGTGGCGCACGACACTCGCTGAGCCAACCAGGCTCCCCTGAATTAATTTTGGAGGCAGGGCAAACAGGATTTGAGGAAGGATTGGATATGGAGTTTCGGAGCAAGAGCGCTCTCCAGGATAAGTACGAGGTTTCTCACCAGTACCTGGATGTCATTCTTACCTTCCCATCCTATCCACCCAAGGTCTGAAATAGGGTCGGAATCCCGTCACTTTTTCCTCATCTTTCCTGCCCCCGTGAGAGTCCAGACTACCACTGGCTGTCAGCAGGATGCTGTCCACACAAGACAAAGCAAGCTTTTAAGCAGTTATGTCCAAACAGTATAGTATTCCTCAAAAAGTTAAACATACCATACGGCCCAACAGTTCTGCTCTTAGATATATATCTAAGATATACACTCAAACAGGTAATTGTATACCCGTGTTCACAGGAGAATTATTCCCAGGAGCCTCAGGCCCTGGTAACCTCGATTGTATTTTTTGTCTCTTTGGATGTTATCCGCCTAGGGACCTCCAGCGAGTGGGATCATGCGGGATGTGTCCTTTTGTGGCAGATACAGCCGTATGTTAACTGGGGAAAGTGGATGGTGGGCATATGACAGTTAACTGTACAATTCTTTAAACTTTTATTTTTTTTTTGAAAAAGGTGTTTATTTATTTTCTTGACAAATAGCACAAGTGGGGGAGGGTAGAGAGACAGAGAGAGAATCCCAAGCAGGCTCTGTGCTGCCAGAGCAGAGCCTGACTTGAGGCTCAGTCTCCCGAACCGTGAGATCATGACGTGCGCCAAAATCAAGAGTTGGCCACTTAATGCACTGAGTCACCCAGACACCCCCTAACCTAAACTTTTGTATACATTTGCAAGTTTTCACCGGAACGATGGGTGGCAGGGAAAAGGCGGACTACTATTCCCAGCATTTAAAAATTTCAAAGTCAGGGGCGCCTGGGGGACTCAGTGGGTTAAGCGTCCGACTTCAGCTCAGGTCATGATCTCGCGGTCCGTGAGTTCGAGCCCCGCGTCGGGCTCTGTGCTGACAGCTCAGGGCCTGGAGCCTGCTTCGGACTCTGTGTCTCCCTCTCTCTCTCCCCCTCCTCTGCTCATGCTCTGTCTCTCTCCGTCTCAAAAAGAAATAAAAACATTAACAAAATGAAAAATTTCAAAGTCAGGGGCGCCAGGGGGGCTCAGCCGGTTTAGCGTCCGACTTGGGCTCACCTCACGATCTCACAGTTCATGAGTTTGAGCCCCGCATCAGGCTCCGTGCTGATGGTGCGGAGCCTGCTGGGGATTCTCTCGCTTCCTCTCTCTCTCTCTCTCTGCCCCTACTCATACGCGCTTCCTCTCTCTCTCACGATAAATAAATAAACTTTAAAAAATAATAAACGTTTGGAAGTGAAACATACGAAAAGTGTTTTCACTTTGAAAGGTGGAAAAGAAGCGCCTGTTGCAACATAATTTGTAATGGCAAGAAGAAAAGTTGGAAGAAAGTCCTGAAGTTGGAAAATAATTTGTAATGGCAAGAAGAAAAGTTGGAAAAAAGCCTCTCCTCTGCCTCCAGGGGCGCCCAGCCCCCACCGTCACTCAGCTGGACCCCAGCAGTCCCTTCCAGCCTGTCCTCTCCCCTCGCGGTCCGTCCTCCCCGCAGCAGCCACGAGAGGGCGCCTGTGAACACCTGAGTCAGGTCCCGCCCTCCCCTGCCCACAGCCCTCCAGGACTGCCACCTCCCTCAGGGTAAAAGCCCAGATTCTCCCCACCGCCCCCAAGGCCCTCCATGGTCTGCCCCAGACCCCTCCTTGTCCTCCCCTTCTCCCTCTCTCCCCCTCACTCAGTCTGCTCCAGTCAAATGGGCCTCCTCGCTCTTCTCCAGTATCCCAGGCAGGTCCTGCCCCAGGGCCTTTGCACGTGCTATGCCCTCTGCCCGGACTGCTGTTCCCTCTGGCACTCTCATACCTGGTTCTCTTCCTCCTCCGGGTTTCTGCTCACATGCACCTCCATATGGCCTTAGCTACCATATTTTAAGCTTTCACTCCCCTTAGTAGTCCCAACCCCATAGACCGCCCCCCCCCATCCCAGCACGGCTCTGCACGTTCTAACCCAATACATCGTTTACTCTAAGGCCCTGTTTTTCTCAACATCTGTCCCCTCGTCTTGAATGTCAGCTCCATGAGGCCAGGGAATTTCCCAGGACAGCTGGAGCAAAGGCCCTGAGGTCGGGATGGACATTCAGAGCACCAGCCAGGTTGGCAGGAGCTGAACGAGGGCGGGGGGGGGGGGGGGGAGCACAGCGGGCGGAAGCGATTTGCGCTGTGATTAATCCAGACAGATGGTGGCCTCGAAGGAGCCCCAATCCTCTTACCCAAAGCCCCTTAATATTTCCGCCGCGCGGGTCACCTCCAGGCCTCTCCTGCTGCGGGTGGCCACCATGCCGGGGCTGGCGGTCGAGGAGGGGATGGAGGGCTGGAGCCCGGCCCCACCGCTCTACGAGGAGTACCGCCCGCCGCCCCTGGATGCCATCCGCCTGCCCAGGTATGTGCTGTATCTGCTGCTTGCGGCATTCCTGGTGGTGGCCGTGGCCTACGCCATTGTGGGGCATCTCATCAAGGACCTCGCCCACGACCTGGCCGGTGAGCCGCTACCCACCACGGGCCTGGCTGGGGGCAGTGCTGGGCCACCCCGGGGCGGGGGGGGGGGCGGGGACAAGGGCCTCTTGTAGCCAGGCAGGGGGCGGAGGGCAGACGGGGCCCCGGGGGGCTCCTCACCAGCGTCCTACCGCAGACTGGGCCTTTGGCCCGAAGCCAGACCAGGAGGATGCCCCCCAGGAGCTGCGCCCGAGCCTGGAGGGGGAGGATCTGGAGGAGCTCGATCTGCAGCTGGCCCTGGCCTGGCGGGGCGACGAGGACCCTGGCGGGGGCACCGACGCAGCCCCCGCAGAAGCCTCCGCCGGGGCTCCCCGCCGCCCTTCGATTGCCTTCAAGGACCCCCCTGGCCGAAGCTCCTTCTGGAGGCTGAACTGAGCTGGGCCCTGCCCTCCGGCCCGGGCACCGGGTTTGAACCCCTCTGGCGGTTGTGTAGCCTCGACTTGGGCGCGCGGGACCCCTTGTTCCACTGATCTGCCCTGTCTTGGCACAGAATGTTCTCGTTCTCGGCGGGCAGGTCTCCCAGTGGTGGGCACTTCCCGCCTGTTTCCCCCTTGGCCCCAGAGCCTAATCCCGCCCGGCCTCCACCAAGAAGATGTTTTTGAAAGAGTGATAATGGTGGCTAACCATGACCTAGTGCTTAGCCTGTGCCTGCTGTTGTGCTCGGTGAGCCTTTTCCCTGTGATCCTCGCGGGCAGGACTCACTTGCCCCCATTTAACAGATGGGACAATGGAGGCACGAAGCCCAGACAGGACTTGCTTGCAGCAGAGAGAACTTTTTCGTGGCCAGAGGCCGGTTCTGTGACCTGCCTTCGGAAGCAGAAGCCCCAAGGCGGGGTTCTGCCCCTGGTCCTCCGGATCTGCTCGGTCCCCACCCCGGCCTCCTTCCCAGGCTCTGCTGCTGGGCCCCGCTCGATCTGCCGGTCCCTGGGGGGCGGGGGGGGGGTCCTGACTTCCCAGCTAACCCGAGAATTCCCGGAGGACAGTGCCTGAGGCTTCCTCCCTCCCGTCTGAGCTTTGCAGAGAATAGGGCACACAGTAGGGGCTTCATACGTACCGCCTGGGTGGTCGGGGTGGGCTCGCTCTGAACTCCACCGCTCCGCTGGGTGGCCTGTAGTCTATAGTCAGACGGCAGGGAGGGAGGAGGCCCCAGGGATGCATAGGTCCTCCATAAGGCCATGTGCAATGACGCTGTTATCCCCCAGTGCCCCCCGCCCCCCCCCCCCCAGGGCCCTGCAGAGGCCCCCACTCCAGGCCTCCTGCCACGTGCCCAGGCCGTGGCTGTCCCATGGCAGCTGGGCTGCAGCACTCCCTCGCTTGGGCAGGGTCCCCTATCTAATCAGCCCCGGGGACCAAGGTTGACGGGCAGGAGAGCCTGGACCCTGAGTCATCAGCTGCCTGGTTGACCCATTCTCCAGCCAGCAGGGCGTGGGTGGGTTTGGAGATGCCCGGTGGGCACGCGGCCCGTCACCTCCTGTCCCTGTGCTCATCCCAGCCTTGGCTCTGGGTGACCGGGGTTCAGATCCCAGCTCGCGAAATTTCCGTGTGACCTCTGTGCTCCTGGCCTCCTCGAGCTTCTCTACGACATGGGGGCATAACATTTTGTGGGGAGTTCGGAGACGGAGACATAGCGACGCGTGGAGGCCCATCGCAGCCGGGCCCCTGCCGCAGGGAGCCTGGGAGCCTGGAGGCTGGGTCCTGGGGCAGGGCCCAGGGTGGAGGGGGCTGGACTCCCTGTGTTAATTGTTATTTCAGGTCCAGAGTCTGACCTCCCGGTGGGGAGGGGAGGAGGGAGGGCCCCCTCCGGGTCTGGGCCTGCCCCACCCCTGGGCCCGCCTGCCGCTGTATCCAGGGCTGGGCAGGGCCTAGACCGGGCCTGACCTTGACTGTGCCTTGCTGCTGGCTCCTCCGCGGCCATGGGGACCCTGGAGACCCTTTTCCTGCTCAGCGCCCTGCTCCTGTCACCTGCCGAGGCTCAGGAGGGTAGGGCTGTGCCCTGGCCCCGGGGTGGCGGGGGGAGTGGTGGGGAGCGGTTGTGGGATGGGCTCATCCAAAGGCTCACCTTCTCCCCATTTTTCATGATGAGGACCTGAGGCCTCTGAGAGGAGGGGGCAGGGAGATGAGGAATGGGGCCCGGCCCCTCTTGGAGCGCCCCCCCCTCCCCCAGCCCCTCCACTCCCTCTGGGCCTCCCTCCCCATCCCTGAGGCCAATCCTGCCTGTCACAGCCCCTAGCCCCCTCCTGGTCTCTAGAGCCCGTCTCTGAAACCCAGCCCCTTTCCAAGACCCCATCTGCTTGAGCACCCCCAGCACCGCTCCCCTCTCCCCTCTCGGGGGCCAGGCCCCCGGCCTCCCCATCTCTGAGTCCCACCTGCCCCACCTTCGGACAGCCGCGCAGCGTCACCTGAAGCCCTGGCTGGTGGGCCTGGCAGCCGTCGTGGGATTCCTGTTTATCGTCTTCCTCCTCATGCTGGCCAACCGCATCTGGTGCTCCAAAGTGAGGTGGGAGCCCCTCTCCCCGCTCCCTTGTCCCCGTCCCCTCCCCGTCCCAAAGTGCTGGGCACCCCTCCCCCTCTCGGCCTCTCTCTGGTCCCTTCTCCTGTCTCCCCATTTCCCTGTCGCTGCTCAGACCCCCACCTCACAATCCAGGACACCGGCCTTCCTTTCTGTAGTTCGTGAGCCCCAGCTCACGGCAGAGGGGCCCAGGGTCTCCCTACCTCCTGCCCTTCACCCCCCCTCACCTCCCCCCGTCCCGTTTCTCTCTCTCCTACAGGGCTGAGGATGAGGGGGAGCCCAGGTTCAGAATAGAGACCAACCAGGATGTGGACCTGAGGTACCGCCTGTGTGAACGTGGGTGGCTGTGTGCGGGGGCAGGGGGTCTGTGTGCGCCCTCTCCGGGGGTGGGGAGGCACGGGTGGGCACAGATGACCTCCGGCTCTTGAACACTGCAAGCACATTCCCGCCCCAGGGCCTTTGCACCTACTGTTCTCGCCGATTGGAACACCTTTTGCCGTGTCTTCCGGCTGGCTCCTCCTTCAGTCCCTGCTCAGATCTTTCTTCCTCACAGAAGCCCACCCTGACTACCAGCTCTCCTGACGCTCTGTGTCCCGTAGCTGTGCGTTTTTCTTTGCATTTAACACCAGCTGAAATTCTCTTAGTCACTTACCGCCTTCTTGACCCTACACGGTAGCTTCCAACTGATGAATAGAACTTAGCTTCAATCCCGGCTGTGTGCCCAGTGCTCGGCACCCAGTAGGCACTTGGCAAATATGTGTTGAACAAGACGGTGGTGTGGGATTGTGTAGGTGTCTGTGCACAAGCGTGCGGTTTGTCGTGGGTGACTCTCCCGGACTCAGT